>NC_137079.1:56008712-57458712 GCF_951640355.1 Cnephaeus nilssonii | reverse complement strand
AGGAAATCATACGTAACGACATCGAGTGTGCTGGCTGACATACTTATGTAATGGAAGGGCAGGTTTGGTAACATGCATATTTCTTTGTAAACTAACTGACTACATATATATAACAAGGGCTCAACTCAATCAAAAGTTTCTAGAGCCCCCAAAAAACTCAAACATCGAATTAGAAATCTGGGTACGAATTTTAAGGGACTGGAAGCTGTATTTGGGATCTATGACCTTCTTACTTGAATCCCATTATGTCCTTTGATTGTTGAAGCCATTTGGAGAATCAAAATCAATCTGGCATTCACCTTTAAGGAAAGTTAACAATACACCAAACCCTCAAAAAATCATAGAAATCCCCAAAGCATTTTTTTTTATTTTTAGTACATAGTGACATATAGTATGTGGCAAAGGATATTAAGACCAAATATAATATTTTTGGTATCTGATTTTCTTTGGTATTTATGAATATTTTTTTTCTGTAGAAGAATAAATAGGTGAAAATAGTTCACCACCATATGATTTGTTTTATCCTTAGGCATTGCCTGAGGTTACTGGAACATCCCTAGTTTTCAGTATCGAAAAGTGAAATGCACAACAATGAAAATTTTATTAAAATGTATGTTAACCCATTACTGTATGTTCATTTTCAATTCTTTATAAGAAAGCATGATGTATCATTTTGTGTGTGTCATTCTTTAAAAAGAAAGGATGAGTCAAGTAAAGGAGCAAATTTAATGGGGGGATTTTATGGGAAACATTATACAAATGGCAGTGCATGTGATTCCCATTATTAAAATAATTTGTCATTGTATGAAAAAAAGGTATAAATTTCAAGAAAGAGTCTTCTTTAGTTATCTGCCCTTTTTTAATGACAGAGGCTTTTGTGCAGAAAGACAGACACGTTCTCAGGCAAAGCCCATTTCAGGCCAGAATTTCTGAAAGCCCTATTAATGTTTCATGCTAATCAAGGAGAGTGGGAAATAGAGCTGACAGGTGCTTTCTACTCTGCTTATTCCTGTCTTCCTGCATTAGACATTACTAGCTAAAAAAAGGGCCAATGGGGTTCTTTTCCAATGCATATCGTAAGAGGGGCAAAAATAAAATAAATCTTGGCTTAAGTTTCCTGTTGTTTTCCATCTTGGATGAGCTGATACCATTCTTGGTCATGTGAGTGCATTGATTATTAATAAATCTGTTTTGCTCTAAACTGTAACCTCAAAAGGGATGTGCCATTTGGATTTAGCATTCCAGTACAGAGAGCCAGGCTATTTGTGAATCTATAAAGGTTCCATCTGGACTGTCCATGTTAAAATATTGTACCCACAAGTAATTTGAGCTTTTTGCCTATATCTGGTATCTTTAATAGAAATTCTATTGGTATATGGGATACATTCAGTCATCACCATGTTATCTTGAGACATAATTTAGATTGGAGCAGATATCTTTTCTCTTTCTTCACTTAGAATGCTTACACATAACCACATTTGTCAAAGCTCCATGCCAGAATGAATACATTCTATCACATCTGGTCTAAGAACAGATAATACATTGACTATGGATTATTTTTGGTTTTTGTCTTCAGATATATAATACTATTTTAATCTGATTGGACCTATGAATTTGTGTATAAGATCTCTTATTATATAAAATTAAAGTACCTTACTGTTATAGAAAAACGCTCATTTATCCTAACGATTATGTGTTTAAAAATATATTAGCTTGACTAACTTTTCCACATCTTTTATTCATAGAAAAACTATTTTTTCTTAAAGTGCATTTAGACATGCCAAGGACTATTACCTTCAACTTTAACTACTGAGAGCCTGCCACTTTCTGGCACCTGGTGTCTATCTTAGCAAGGTGGAAGGTGACATGCGGAGCCTTTGGGATGGAATGAAATATGACTGGGCAAAGTCTTCAAGTAGCAAGGGTGAGTTCACAAAAACAGACGACAGTCATTCATAATTGAGAAATATAGAAATAGTTGTTTTACCCCTACTTGAAGATGGAAACTCATGCTCAGTTGCCCAAGGAACATTAAAAATGTGCTAAGTTTAGAAAGTGACATAAAGGTTGATGACAGGCACATAAATAAAACCAAAGAAATTATTTTAGGTTATGGAGCCGATCAGCATACCAAAACAGAATTTTTAAATTTTCTTTTCTTTTCCCTCCATGGAAAATACTTTCTGGTCACGTCTCCTTACACAGGCAAGAGCAGAATATGGAAATTAATTTGTATAATCCAGAGTAATGAAAGTCAGTCTCCCTAGCCTCATAAGACAATAGCAGGCCTTGACTAGATTTTGCATAGTCTTGATTTGAAGAAAACAGTTTCATATAAGAAGCTTAAAATTTCAAAATTAAGAGAAATAGATCTTGATGAAATAGTATTACCACTCAAATGATATACTGAAGGCAATTATTCTTAATTTGGGGGAGGTGAAAGCTATAGACCCTTTAAAATCTGATGAAAGCTATAGACCTTGCTTGAAAACTCATATGTACTAAAAATTTTGCAGTATAATGGGGTCCACAGATTACTTAAAACCTATATATGTAAGTCCAAAGACTACAGGTTAAAAACCCCTCCATTTGGCCTCAAACTCAACTTTTATAGCCCCCCCCCCCCCCATCCCTCAGGGCTAAAGGCTTAAGAGCCTAAGTAACATTTTGCTTAATCTCTCTCTCTTTGATCATACGTGGTCACTTGGTCATGGTTTATCTCTCTAAAGATGTCAGGCAAGGGTGTTGTATCCTTGTAAAGAGGGGGACCTTCACACAAACCACACAGGAAGTTAGTTCTCTGAGGAGCAATCCAAAAAAAAAGACTGGATATTTAAAACTAGAGATGGAACATCCCTGTGTCTGAAATGAAGACTGCATCTCTTAGAACTCTAGTCCAGTTTGGTACTTGAACCATGTAGAACTCCATCTTCTTGAGATCACTGTAGGAGGATTTACCCTTACCTGGCCTTTCCATAGGAAGGGGCACTACACAAAATTGCTTTGGATGATGATCCTGTCAATATCCTATATAATAAAAGCCTAATATGCAAATCTACCGAACAGCAGAATGACCAGTGGAACAACCGGTCGCTATAACATGCACTGACCACCAGGGGGCAGACACTCAATGCAGGAGCTGCCCCCAACCCACAGGCCCCAGGCTAGCCAAGGTGGGTGCCAGTGGGGGGCCCCTGATCGCCCCACCAGTCGCCCCACAGATGGGCCCTGATCGCCGGCCAGGCCTAGGGTTTCTACCCCTGCACTAATTTTGTGCATCAGGCCTCTAGTCTAAAATAAGTTTTATTAGAGTCATTGTAGGTCATTACAGTAGTAAAAAAATATAAAGATATAAGGAGACATTTGGCTACAGATATTTTTCTATAAAACTGATATTTTGTTTTGTTATGGAGTCATATGGACTTTGTTTAGAATGACACAATTTTGCCACATCTCTTGAGACTGTTGGTTTCATTTCCAAGTTGATTTTTCTGTCTTTACTCAGTCTAGTGTCTGTCACATAGCAGATGACCAACAAAAATCAGTGAATGAATGAATAATTCTATGAAAAGTAACTTTATAATTCAAAGGGCCATCTCAGTGGATAATGGAAACATATGCATTAATATAACAAAGTAAATGTATTTCAATGGACCTTCAAAAGTTATTGTAGAGCAATAGTCATTTGCTTTGGGCTGGTATAAAATTTCAAAACATCTAGATGGCCCTAGCTTTTACTTCTCCTCTTCTTCTCTCCTTCAATATATTTCTTTAAGTTTCCAAATGTTCCATGTCTACCTCATCAGAAGTTGACAGTTAACGAGATGCACCTGGATTTTTTTTTAAACTTTAGAGGTTTTTTTTTTCTTTGATTGATTGATTTTCTTTTAATGTCAGAATTTTCTTCTGTTTCTTTTATTTAATTTTTTATTGATTTTTTTAAAATTTTCAGTTGTTTTTTTCTGTCTCTTTTTAAATTTTATCTATTTGAGAGAGAGAGAAATATCCATCAGCTGCCTCCTGAATGCACCCAGATGGAAACAAAACCTGGGTATGTGCCCTGACCTGGAATTGAACCTACCACCACTAGGTGTATGAGATGCTGCTCCAACCAACTGAGCCACACTGGCCAGGGCAGATGCACATAGACTTTTTATATGTTACCTCTGGTGAAATTTTGTTGGCAATTGGTGCTAGATAAATGATTTTTAAATCCTAACCCCAAACAACACTTGAATTGTCAAGTTAAATATGACTCTTTCCTAAGAATTTCTAGAAATATGTGGCAAAATTAACTTTTTTGTTTTATTACATATAAATAAATACTAATTCTTAGTCAATATATCCATATATTGAATCTATATTACATTTTATAATTCTAAAATCATTGTGTCCTGACACAAATATGTAAGTGGAACCAGTCTTTATAAACTGGAATTGCAATTAAAAAACAACAACAACACAGCATTAACCAGTTACATTTAACCTGATTTTTCTCCTCTATTCTGGACTATCCTCAATACTATCTCTAGCATCCCGGAGGACAGAAACCATCCTTCAATATACTGGCATCTTCATTTAAATTTGACTTTTTTTCATTCCTAGATCCCTAGAAGTGTTTCATTACCTTGAAGTTATACTAAATTATTTTTAAAAGACAGACAAAATAAATAAAGCTATAAAATTTACAGGGATTTTATTTAGAGTTTAATATTTAGCAGCTATTTGCAAAATGGTTCATAGTATAGAAATATAGTCAAGTTTCCATTGGATAAGCCTTATCAATACTTCTAAGGCTATTGTGGTAAAAATTAGATTTCTTTGCCTTTTCATAACAAATGTAAAAGAAGTGCATTCCCTCTGAAAGTTTATATTTAAAGCTCTATTTTTTAAAGGGAGGAGGAAAGAGAGTTAATTTTAGTATTTCACCTCTATTGCATACCTGTCATTTTTTTAAGAAAAGAAATGCCATTTGTGGAGCATTACTGTCATTTCTAAACCAACTAAACACAGTCTCCCAGCAGCCACAGAATCCCCTGATAAGGACAAATAGAAACATAAAGACAAACATTAAGATTGCAATGTCACACCCCAGAAGCTATTTCCATGTAGGTTTCCAAAATGGGGAAAAACAAAGAACACCACAATCCGGTTGTCAAGTATGTACATATCAGAAAATATAATGGCATTCTGGGAGACTCTAGGCAAATCCAGAAGCAATGACAAGCACAGTTGTGATAAAGATTCAGTTCCCAGCAAGTGCACACTCCATCACTGCTCTGTCTCACAGTATGGGCCATCTCTAAATGAACCACCTCAGGAGAGGGCCCTCTCTTACCTCCAGAATGCCTGGCAATACAAACTACCTTTCCCTGGGCCGCAGGCCACATCACCAAGAGAAGGGCTATGAAGTCCCATAAATGGCCACTAAGAGAAAAGGTCTCACTAGCTAGACAAACCCCTATAGCATGTTCTTCTCAGGCAGAACTATAATCAACATGGAGGCAACTTAGGTCCTGAACAAGGATCAGATCCTAAAATGGCTTGCCAGTTGGGTTTCATGTCCCACAGTCCCACTCACAGTGTAAGAACGTATCTCCATGGGAAGGAGAGCAGAGTTGAACCGACACAGGAAGATCTGTACCCATTTTTATATTCAGCTATAGTGGTCAGTTTCATATGGGACAATGGATTAACTCTTACTGACCAGGTAATCAAGACATTTGATATTCATAGTTGAAAGGAGATCAGAGTAATACAATAGAAAGTGTAATAACCAACACATTAGAAAGAAGGCAAACCTGGAATGTAATCTTAAGATATCTATTTAAGGCACTCAAAGCTGGGAGACTGTTTAAGTTACTGTAATAAATCATTAATGAGTGAGCAGTAAAACACTGTTAAATCATTAATTAACCATGTATTAACAGTAGAAAATATTAGTAATTCATTCTTAAGGCACCTAGTGATAGCTACAATATGAAGTGCTTGTGGATACATGTAATTAATTAACTAACTTTCTAATTAACTTTTAATATAGTTGTAATTAAATTATTAGAATTTTGCTTCTATTAACCACCTAAATAGCAGGGTGGTTTACAAGATAATTTTAATGCTTTGTTTCTTGTTAAATGCTATTATATGCAAATGTAAATTTATTCAAATAGTAAAATATGCCCCAAATTCAACCTGATAACCCATTCATTTTTATGCAAACATAAAACCTTTATTTTCAAATTATTAAAAAGACCTTTAATATAGAATTGACTTTGATTTTATTGAACACAACTATAGAATTTCCAGATGATCAGTTTTTCTAAAATAATTGTCATATAAATATTATTCCCATCTATAATAATAAAAGGGTAACATGCTATTAGACCAGACATCCTTCCAGACATCATTCCAGATGTCCCTCTGGATAAAGCCGGGGCCAGAGGGAAGCCCGGGTCCTGGGTGACAGAGGGAAGCTGGTGCCGGCAGCTAGGGGAAGGAAGGCCTACTCTTGCATGAATTTAGTGCATCGGGCCTCTAGTTGGAATATAAAAGATACTTGAAGGGTTTTTTCATGTTTTAACTAAAGCTTCCAGCTAATACTTTGCTTTATCTCTTTTACAAGTGGCTAGCTCAACCATCTTTTATTATAATGGAACAATATATAAAAATGAAGATGTAATGTTTAATTTTTATCCATTTGACACCAGACTTATTGATAAAAGATTTCACCCTAAGAAATTAAACCTCATCCCATCTACCATTGTGCTAAAATTCCTTCAAAAGACATTATTTGAGTTCACTAGAAGTATATCCAGAATAAATAATATCTTATTGCATAAAATAAGGGGGGAAGATAAGTTGTGGGCTTAATATTATTTTCTTCTTCTAGTTAATACTATAACAATGATTATTAATTATATTTGTAGAAAACAAAATATATTAAGTTGGTTATATGTTAGAAATGTGAGGTAATTGTCTATCTACTATGTAGCCATAGACCCAAGTATACATTTTGGTAAAATAGAATATTACCATCCATAATCAAAAGTTTACAGAAAGTATTTTGGCTGACCATCTGAACAGTGAAAATGTTTGCAGTCAGCACTCCTGTCTTTGGAGACACTGTGTCAGTGGTAAAGGGGGAATAAATAAGAATAGAAACAAATCTAAGACACTTTACATTAATCATTGGGTGTTTAAAGGTATTGAAAGTGAAGGACTGTATTTACAGAGCCATCAATTCCCATCACAAAGAGATGGCCCTGTGGCCTTTGTCACACTTGTCCATCAATGCCTACCGTTATCCAATCAAGTGGTAAGCAGGGGAGTGTAGATCAGAAGGTAAAACACTGAGCAAATGGATTTGTCTATCCTAACAAGACTACAGTGGGCTTAATGACTAAGAAGAACTAACTCTACCTTTTTTCCCATAGGCAAAATATTTTGGAACTGTCATAAAGGCAATACTATTGCTGGGATGTCAAAAATTCCTTTACCCCTCTTTTGAAATTAAGTTTTATATATGTGCAAGCATAAATTAACTGACTTTAGCAAAACCTATTCTGAGGGAAATGTGGGGAGAAAACAAACTTCTTATAATAATTAAAATATTTCACTGTAGGAATAAGGAAAGCAGCTGGCTATGGCATAAACAAACCTATTTCTTGGTAAGCTAAATTACTGTTCATGGTTCCAGAAAATAATGTGGTCCACCAATGTCCTAACATAGTATGAGTGAGGTACTTCTGCTTTCATGGAGTGAGGGCTTTTTATGTGATGTGTCTTTTATCAAAGAGGGCGTACTTTTCTATTAGTGATTTCAGCCAGATCAATGCACGGTGGAAGTATGGGGCTAATGAGGCCAAAGTTACAGTTGCAATCCCTGTACAGACCAATTAGGTTTGAGAAAAGAAAAGCTATTCTCAGACAACTGAGGGTACCTCATCTGAACTGCCTAGTCATTGACCATAAGTGGAGGAGGTTGTTGAATGCCAATTGTAAGAGCCACCATTGCTGGGCAATTAGCTCCTGATGCTCGCCTGGTGGTTTGGCTGCAGGCTCAGCCCCTCCAAGTCTGAGATCCTATATAGGGACTTAGGTCTTCCTAAAGTAAGAGGTTAACATAACAGGCCAACTTGACTTAGCATCCAAGTTATCCAAAGCCTGTGCCAGGGTAATCTGACAAAAATGGAGTTCTGCAGAACACTGCAAGTGGTAAATGACTTTTACATAGTTTACAGAAATACTGATTCAACAGAAAGAACAATAACAAAGATCAAGCCACAGGGAGATAATATGGTTAGAATTTTTACTGCAGAATTTTCACATTAGCCCTAATCTAGGCTCCTTAAAAACCAGGTCACTATTGTTTTCATCTTGGAATTGTCAGAGCATACCACAGTGCTTGCGACCCTAAAGATCAACAATTGTCAACCCTAAAGATCAGCAATTGTCAACCCTTTTCATCCATGACACACATAAATTAATTACTAAAATTCTGCACACCAAAAAATATATTGCATTTTTTTGCCAATAAGACAAAAAATAAGTATGATTTTGATTCATTCACATTGCACAGCTATTGTGTTGGCTGTTGTCATTTTTTTAT
The DNA here is from genome assembly GCF_951640355.1 of Cnephaeus nilssonii. Lineage (NCBI taxonomy): Eukaryota > Metazoa > Chordata > Mammalia > Chiroptera > Vespertilionidae > Cnephaeus > Cnephaeus nilssonii. Next base: position 57,450,107 of record NC_137079.1, on the reverse strand, counting down.
TTGACAATTTAAGGGAAAAGAGGTCAATACCACTGACTAAATAAAATAGTCAGGTATTGAATGTTTTAAAAATGTTTGTGGCACACCAGTGTGCCATGCCAGGATACTGGTTGGAAATTGCTGCTATAGGTAAGCACATATCACACATATGTAATTTTAAGTTTTCTAATACATAGTTACATATAAAAACACAGGTGAAGTTAATTTTAATAACATATTTTATTTAACAAAATACACCAAAATATTGTAATTTCAACATAGAAACAATATTAAATTGGATTTTAAATTAATGAAAAATCTGGTGTTTATTTTTCAGTTATAGCACATCTCAATTCAAACTAGTCAGAGTTGAAGTGTCCAAGAGACATGTCACGACAGGACAGCACAGCTTTAGATGTTCAATTCCTGCATGTGATAAGAATACATGAAAGAGGAATATATGAATGAATGAATGAATGATATGTGAATGAATTAATTAATATTGAAATCGATGTAAAAAGTAATCACTCTGAGTTTATTGCATAGATGGAAATTATAATCCACCATATTTATTAAAATATCTATAAAATTATTTTATAGATATCCTATATAATAAGAGGGTAATATGCAAATTGACCCCAACGGCAGAACGGCTGGTAGCTGTGACACCCACTGACCACCAGGGGGCAGACGCTCAAGGCAGGAGCTGCCCCCTGGTGGTCAGCTCACTCCCACAGGGGAAGCTCCGCTCAGCTACAAGCTGGGCTGATGTCTGTGAGGGCAGCGGCGGTGGCGGGAGCCTCTCCCACCTCCTAGGCAGCACTAAGATGTCCGACTGAGGCTTAGGCTCGCTCCCTGTGCCATCAGCCATACATCCCCCAAGGGCTCCTGGGCTGCCAAAGGGATGTCTGACTTCCAGCTTAGGCCCAATCCTCTGGGGAGTGGGCCTAAGCCGGCAGGTGGACATCCCCTAAGGGGTCTCAGACTGCAAGAGGGCACAGGCCAGGCTGAGGGACACCCCCCCGAGTACATGAATTTTTGTGCACCAGGCCTCTGGTATATATATAAAAAAGCCTAAGCAACCGTTACTACTGAATGACCAGAATGACCGAAACAACTGGATGACTGGCCAGTAGCTATGACGCACACTGACCCAGACCTTGCTGCCGGGGACCTGACAGCCCCGAATCTGGTTCACTCGCACCCTAGACCCAGACAGGAGGGAGGAGAGAGCCTGATTCCTCACGGAATTGGCCATTGGTTAGCTTGCTGCTGGGGCCAACCTTCCCACAGTCCCTCCTCCCAACTGGCCGCCCCCCCACATTGGGCCTGAAGGGGGGGGTGGGGACTGGCCAGTCAACTTCTCATGGCCCTTCCCCTGGCCAGCCAGTCAACCTCCCACAGTCCCTATCTCCAGCAGGTCCCCCGCCCCCCCCATTGGCCCCTATTGCCAGCCAAGCTGAAGGATCCCACCCATTCACAAATTCATGCACCATACCTCTAGTATCTATATCTATCTATCTATCTATCTATCTATCTATCTATCTATCTATGTACATTATTGATTTCTGAGAGGATGGGAGAGGGAGAGAGAGATAGAAACATCAATAGTGAGAGAGAATCACACTGGGGATTGAGCCTACAATCCGGGCATGTGCCCTGACCGAGAATTGAACCATGACCTCCTGGTTCACAGGTCAATGCTCAACCACTGAGCCACACCTGCTGGGCGAGGCTTTTTTTTTTTAAAGCAATTTTTTGTTGGGTATATGGGATGTTGAAGACCAGCATATGTCAAATTTTAATCACCTATTCAAAATTTTGCAATACCTATTAGTGAATCAAAAATATTTTTTCACCAACTATTTGAATCTGGATTCCAAAATATGTGTTAACTATAAATTTGAAAATATGTTGTTCTAAATAAAGAGCTTTATAGGTCTTTTGGGGAAAATGGCTTGCCTAGGCTTATTATTTATTACTAGAGGCCAGTTGCACAAAATTCGTGCACAGAGATGGGGGGTGTTCCTCAGCCCAGCCTGTACCTTCTCCAATCTGGGATCCCTCTCACAATCCAGGACTGCTGGCTCCCAACTGCTCGCCTGCCTGCCTTCCTGATTTCCCCTAACCGCTTCTGCCTGCCAGCCTGATCACCCCCTAACCACTCCGCTGCCAGCCTGTTTGCCCCCAACTTCCCTCCTCTGCCGGCCTGGTCACCCCTAACTGCCCTGCCCTGCAGGGTTGATCACCTCCAACTTCCCTCCCTTGCAGGCCTGGGTCCCTCTCAACTGCCCTCCCTTGCAGGCCTGGTGCCTCCCAACTGCCCTCCCCTGCTGGCCATCTTGTGGTGGCCATCTTGTGTCCACACGGGGGCAGGATCTTTGACCACATGGGGGTATCCATATTTTGTGTTGGAGTGATGGTCAATCTGCATATTACTCTTTTATTAGATAGGATAGAGGCCTGGTGCAGGGGTGGGGGCCAGCTGGTTTGTCCTGAAGGGTGTCCCGGATCAGGATGGGGGTTCCCTTGGGGCGTGGGGCAGCCTGAGCAAGGGGCCTGTGGTAGTTTGCAGGCCAGCCATGCCCCCTGGCGACCCAAGAGGAGGCCCTGGTATCTGGGATTTATTTACCTTCTACAATTGAAACTTTGTACCCTGGAGCAGAGTCAAGCCTCCTGCTCACTCTGTGGCCAGCAGCCATTTCTGTTGGGGTTAATTCACCTTCTATAATTGAAACTTTGTAGCCTTAAGCAGAGGCCTGGGCCTGGCCAGGGTGTGCGGAAAGCTTTGCTTTCTCTGTTGCCGGGGGCAACTCTGGCCCGCTCTCTCCAGCTCCATGGCTGATGCCATTTCTGTTAAGATTTGTTTACCTTCTATAATTGAAACTTTGTAGCTTGAGTGGAGGCTTAGGCCTAGCAAGGGCAGGCGGAAAGCTTGGCTTCCTCCGTTGCCTGGGAAACCTTGCTCTCTGTGGCTGTAGCCATCTTGGTTGGGTTTATTTGCATACTCGCCCTGATTGGCTGGTTGGCGTGGCTGGTGGGTGTGGCTTAGGCGTAGAGAAGGTGTGGTCAATTTGCATATTACCCTTTTATTAGGTAGTTAAATTCAAAATCATTCTAGCAACACTTTTTCAACTGCAAGTGAAAAATACATTTCAGGGCAGTTTATTCTAGAGCAATTAATGCAGTCTGTTGCTTTGGTTTGACTATAACTTCAGATATGGTAGAAAATAAATTGCCATGTTCTATGTTCCCATCCAATAGGGACAACCTTATAGAGAGAAGTGGTTAATATCAAACACCTATCACCAAGCACCATTCTCTATGTCAGTTTTTTTCCTACCTAGTAACAACTGAAAGATTTATAAAGGAAGAAGATGTTATAAAGAAGAAAGTTAAAGGTATCTTTAATAATGTTATCTTATTAAGTATGTTCTATGGAATATAAAATTGCATACCAGGCAGAGTTATATGAAACATTTCAAAAGGCAGAACATAAAAATGCTTCAGGAATAGAGGGAGATAAATGATTTTTTATTGAAAGAATATTTTAATATTAGGCAAACACAATTTCTAAATTTTGTTTACTAATCTGGAAAATGTTCCTCCTAAAAAGAAGTTGATGTGAATTTTTTTGCAGTAGGATATAAGTAGGAAAGGTTATATATATATATATATATATATATATATATATATATATATATATATATATATCAATGTAAAGGTACTTAGCCAGTGCAGGTCAATCATTTTATTTATAATCCAAATGTATATGAATGACCTAAATAGCCTGTTGTCTTTCCACCTTCTATTTTAGTCTCTAAGCATCATCATAAATATTGAAGTGTAAAACCAAGGAGCTAGAGAATCAGCAGTTACACTCAAGCCATTATTTCCATATCATTTTATTCATCTACTATATTCTCCAGTAACTGTCAGGATAAATTGTAAAATTAAGCTTTCATGGATTAAATAGCATAATGTATTATGCTTGAATAAATGGATTTAAGGCCTTTCTGCTTAAATTGAACAGTTTTATGTCCAGTTAGTTTGCCAAATTAGGTATACAGACACTGGTTTGGCTCTTAAATTACTGAACAACCTTCTTCAAAGCAGCTATTTTACTTATATTAATTTATATTTAATTCCCCTTCACTTAAGACAGATTCCAGGCTAACTGTATTTCCCCAAAGTCAAGAAAGTATTTCTCTTATTCTCAGAGTTGGAGGAATTTTTGTGATTTTTATTCCTTTCCAATACACAAGTCATCTTGTGCAGGAAAGCATCCTTGTCAACACGCATGTCAGCCAACTTTGAAAATAATAGTCAGAGGGGAAAAAAAGAAAAGTAAATTATTTAAGTGGAGTTGTAGAGGAAGCTTGAAAGAATTCCGTTTGGAAGATTTCTTTGCTTCTCTCTGCCAATGGAAGGGGGACTCTGGTCTCTCACTAGCGAGCTTCTGTCATAACGAGGGCTGACAGTTCACATTGAAAATTCTGTTTTCTTCCTTCCCAGGAAAGCAAGTCAAAGTTAAGCCAACAAACTGTTGTTGGCAAGTGCCTTGCTTTTGTTTCCTCCTCTTTAAATTAGCCAGTTGAGTTTGGTATAGTATTTGTGAATGAGTTTCCAGGATTTTGGACCATAGATTTGAGTAAGTACTAAACACTTAAAAAAAAAAAAGTACAGAGATCCTTTATGATGAAAAGTGTGTTTACATAAGTGCAGCATTTGGGATGAAGATAACACTGAAGTAGCATTGTGTGAAGGAAACTATCTAAAATAAACAACCCACTGTTAAAACACCATTAAATTTCTGAGCTAGGGTTGAATTTGGCAGCAACCACTATCTTAGGGTGGTCTACTCCATTTGAGTTGTCTGTCAAATGTATTATGGCTGCTTGATCTCCATTAACTTTGGCACACTAATAATTACGGGAATGCACGCCTGGGTCTTGCATAGTGTTTTGCTCTTGTGTAGAAATTAACACAAGTGCTCATGTCTTTACTTCATTTTATTTTTCAAAGCTGCCCCATCAATGTGTAGTTTGGATTCACTGTGATGAACTTTCCAAATTATTTACAGAGGGTAAATTTATACTTCACTCCAAGGAGTACCACACATACGACTTATTTTATGAAAACCTAATTTACAAAGCTCCAAACCTAACAGAACAGATGAACAAACAAGGAGGAAAGGTGACATTCTCCACAATGGAAAAAATGATTATTTTTAAAAAGTTTTCATTTTTATTTAGTAAAGTTCTTTGCATATTAAATAGAAAAATTTTATTTTTGGACCATCAGTACTCCTCTAACTTTTGGGAAATGTTTTATTTATCCTCCTACCATGTTATAGGAAATTTTATAAAAAATTAAATCACCACCAATTCCATTATAAATGGGAGAGTGACTAATTGTATCTATATTGTTTTAAGGTACAAACAGGGATGAGAGATGGGTAAACATATAAAACACCTACCTTTATATTTTGTTTGTTTAATATCCTTGTTTATATACGGTTACCATGTGTACATGTAATGGCATTGTTCCACTCATTGACTTATCTGTAGATAATACAGTATTTGCAAGACCAGTTCATTAAGGTTAATTTGTTCAAAAATATTAGAGCCATTAATTTCTGGGTTATAGCTAATGGCTGTTCTCAGCCAGTGTCTTGCTTCATCGTTAGTGTCACTGAGATTATAACTCACACCCAACTGTTTTTACACTATCTAATAGAACCAATTGATGCAAGGGTTGACAAGATGCTGTTTTGCATTTTGTCATCACACTAATGCACATGGCTTAAAGGCATTGGCATCCATAATGTGGGGCAGTTTTGTAGGAGACTAGAATAGGCTGAAGCTGCAAGGGCCATTTTCATAAAATATTAATGAAATTGAAAAATACACTGGGGTTGAAGGCTTGTCTGCTAAATGTAAGGTAAAATCTATTCTGTTCTGCTTTCTGATGACTGTAATTAGCAGTCCTAATTAAAAATTCAAACCTTGTGTATATTTGAAAGCATGAATCTTAGCTCGCATAGTGTTTATTTCCTTTACAAAGTATTTTATTTTACAACACTAATTGAACAGGATTCTTCCTAGTTCGACAGCCGCAGCTGGCTGGAGCCAGTTTATGTATCCAGTCTCTCAAGACTACTTCCTTTGTAAGCAATAAAACATCTTTAAAAAACATGTATATGCTCTCTGTGAGCCATTAACTCTGTGCCACCCAGCATCAGGCTGGTCCTCTCCTCACACATTGTTTTTTTTCTTCACTTAAATGTGACCTCTTTGAAGAGGGTGCTTTCTTCTGATCTTCAATATTTAATGTGAATTTACTTACATTAAATGACCACCTTACTAAAGGAGCGAAGGCCCACTTCTGACATTATTTATGAATAGCATATGCTGTGCAAAAATACGAAAGGAATTGCTTGGGAATACCTATTAGTTCCGGTAGGAAAATCTACTTTTGTCATTGTTTTCTAAAGTTATTATGAAATTTGTGGTCAGAATGTTGATGCCCCATTGAGGAGTGTGCAACAGGAACTGAAGTACAAATTGATTAGAGCTGTGTCACCTAAAAAGAAGAAGAATCGGGCAGAGAGGGCAGGGCCAGAGCTGGAAATGAGGGAAAGCCAGGATCTCTGTAGTCAGAGACGTCACACAATGATCATTTTGAATAACAACAAAAATAAGCTTTGTTTCAAGTGGTGCCTGACAAAAAGGAAAAGGAAAGAACACTTGAATTATGCTCAGCATATTTTGGGAAAGTTGCCACCTGTCTTTTGTTTGCTGCGACTATCCTTTTATCTCTGGATCTCCACTTCCTCAGCTGTAAAGTGGGAATGATTATAATTGCTTTAGTAGATGTTCCATCTACCATAGAGGATTCTTCTGAGGACCCAAATGATTAGCTCTGGGAAGCACTTTGACAACTCTAAGATGACATGCAAACACCTGGGATTTATTAGAAGTCTATTCATGCTCTACAAGTGGCTCAAACCAGGCACAGGAAATGAAAGCAAACTGGCGACAATACTATTAGAATTACGCTTAAAAGTTTGTGCGACCCAATTTACATAATTCATTTACTAAATGTGCCTTCGGGATTCAAAGGAAATATCCAGAGAATAAAGAAATAAGTCCTTTCCTTTTCTATCTTTATGAAGTTTTGGTCTAATTTTCTAGGACACTCCAGTCCCAATATGTTGCTGGCATTTGCATGAGTGAAAAGGTTAAACATTGCACTGTTCTGAGATATTAAAATTGTTTACACACCAATCCATTGCTTTAAATGGTTAAATGAATAAATAATCAATTATGTTTGGTGGTAAGAGATTAACAGCACTATTAAAAATCAAAATTAAAAGAATAAAATAAAAAATAATATTTTAATGGTAGCAATTAAACAAGTTATGTCCTACAATAACAGATTATTTACTTTGTAGAATCATGCAGTCCTTGCTTTGAGCATGAGATCTGTAGTCCTTATATATGGAGATTTCTCACCAAAAGAAGTGAAAGTTTTTCTGGAGTAACGCGTATTGAGTATGAGGCTATTAAGAGGATATGAGGCCTGCTAATATTTGGATTATTGATTTCTACAATTGACAAATATTACAGTCCCCTCCTCCACAAATACACATTTACTTAATCTATTGAACAATGAGCTGCATTCTTTTCTAACTGAAAGGGGAGGGAAGAATTAATAATTTTGTAACATGGGAGAGAAACCCATTCAATGATTTTATGGATGCCTAGAGGCTGTGGAGGGGAGTGGGCTTTAGAAACTGGGAGGTGATGGATGGAGGAGCAGCTAGACTTGTGGTCCTGGGCAAAGCCCCTTGCAGAGCACATTCCAGCCCCGAAGGGATGGACCTGGAAGATGCTGCTGTTGTGAAAAGACATATGGCAGACCTTGAAGGCATGTTGTCACAAGTCCATGTGCTACCTCTCCTTAGGGAACTCAAGAGGTGAACAGTCTCCTCACCGCTAAGTAGAGTTAGCCAGCGACTGTCAACCTTCTGTAGGCAACGGGGCCTGAGAAGCTCCTCTCCTCTCAGTGGCCAGGGGAGGTGCAATATCACCTTCCCGCACATACAGAGAAACAAGTTCATTTCCTCTTATTCCTGTGTCTGCCCTTAAATCGTTCCATAGGCCTCGTCAGAAAACTCGATCTTTGTCTCTGCACTCCAGCTGCAGCCACAGGTTTCATCCCATTTGGCTTTCCTTTAAGGAGCATCCCTATCCAACTCCAGTGGCAGTAGGAATCCTCCTCATAACTATTTTTTTTGCTGCTGCTTCCCAGTTCACCTTGAGCCTGCCCCTGGGCAGCCTTGTTACCAGACAGCTAACATATGGTGACAGTTGGTTTGCTTCTCTGACTGAGCACAGAAGGCTCAGGTTCCAAGAGTTCAGAAGATAGGTCACTCCTCCCTCGCCCCCGCCGCGCCTCCCGCCCCCCCCCCCCCCCCCCAACACACACACACACAGCCAGTAGCTTCCACTTTCTGTAGAGCAGGATGCTAGGACCATGCTAAAATTTGTAGCAGATGTTGAATAAAGACATAGGAAAAGCCCACTACAGAAGAAGTGAAACAACTTATATTAATTTGGAGTTGGGAAAGTGGGGAGTTTTGAATAGAGCCCTCCCATTTGGTCTCTAGGTTACTGAAAAAAGTCAGCGTCAGTCCTAGACATGATTTCAAACCCTGCCAATATCATCATCCGAGACTTTGCCCTGCCCTCTCTAGCCCTCACAGTATAATTTCTCCCCTGCCTGATGAATGCCTACAATTACGTTGCCTTTGAATCAGACTCTAATTCTTTTTTAGAAATAGGTGAGGATCTGATTATACCAAGAGACACTCAAAAGAGCGAGACCTAGTCATTTTCTCAAATTGCCTCTGTTCCAAAAATTACATTTTCCTCCTCTCCCTCTTTCTTCCATCAAAACCCCTACTTTCCCATGGGGATGAGCTCAACTAGAGTTAAGAAAAAAAGCAAGAAAACTGACTGAACTATCTCCTCCAAGAATGTAAACTACCTTTTCTGACTATTGGCAGCTCAACAGAGGCATCTCCACAAGAAGAGTGGTTGTAAGAGACGGTGTTCACACCAGTTTCTCTGACAAAGGCATTGACCCGACCATAGGCTTTGTCTCTGAGCAATCTGGATGGAATCAGAAAACAGGGCTCTGAGTGGAGTCTAGGCTTCAAGGCTCCTGACTGAACTTAGTTCACAGCTGATTGGTCTCCATGGAAGACTTACCCGTTTTGTATGGTTATATGATCATGTCGCAGGATTTCCTATTCTCAGAGGCAGAAAGATTCATGATTGTGTGATGGGGAGGAGAACAATTGGTTAGGAGTTGGTCTATGCAGACTGAGAATGTCTTTTTGGTCTATGAATCTGTACTGGGGGATTACCAGTGTAAATACATTGGGGGAGAAACGTGCTTATAATTTACCTTTAAAAGACATTCTACAGGTCACTAATGCATATTCAAAAGTAAAGTGAGGATGGAAGTTTATTTATTTATTTTTTTGAGGATGGAAGTTTAGAACCCATACAAAAGGAATAGAGCCCATAATACCCTGCACAACCCCTATGAAAGTTCTAGAAATGTCTTCTTCAATAGTAATGTTTAAAAATCCACTTTTTGGATTATCTTGCTTTTCTGTTTATTTTCCCCTTTTCAGCTCAACTCTTATGAGCCCTTCTCCTGTTACCTATTGGACTTACCCTCTGAGCCAGGAGTAATGTGTGTGTTTTACTTCAGTAATTCACCCTGCCCAACCAGCGATGAAGAACTGGTAGGGACCAGGCAGGACTTGAGATGAGAAATGCACACTAACTACAATCCACCAGCTTGTTATTGTACTGTTTAGTCTCAATATAAGATACTTCTTTTGAGATACCCAAAGTATTTTTTTATACACTAAATAAATTATTAACCCTCAGAACCCTGCTATGAGGCAAGCAGATTTGCAAAGATGATGGGAGAAGGAGAAAACCAAGTCCCACATGTGGAAAATAACAATTCATCACATAAGGCGAAAGTAAGAATTACTGGCTCTAAAGGTGCAGAGAGCAAGAAATGACGACTGGTGACTTGACTACTATACCCTCCGTTCCCCTCCCTCCGCCACACTTATATTATCCAAAGCACTTGTAAATATCAGTTAGGTTGCCTGTCATTGCACATGTAGGAGAACATATGCTAAAATAAACATAATTGCATTTCTTAAATGTTATTCTTAGCCTAATGTTATTGAATGGACCACACTGCACAGAGTTTCACTGTCATAAGGTGACATGAGGCTGACACTGACATCTAGATTATGTCAGAGTTTAAGCTCATCCTTGTGGTTCATTCCTTGCCCACCCAATCTAAGTTATTCTACCTGTTACTCATTCTAACAGTACCCTACATTTTTTTTAATTAAACTTTTAACCATTTACATTGCTACATTTATAATGTGTATTCATTTAATGCATTATTTCCCTAATAGACTGTAAGTTCCATCTGGGCAGAGATCTGATCTCTTTTCTAAGCATCCTATATAATAAAAGCCTAATATACTAAGTGTCCAGTCATCTGGTCGTCCGGTCATCCATTCAACCAATCAAAGCATAATATGCTAATGATATGCTAAGGTCACTGAACCACTCGCTATGATGTGCACTGACCACCAGGGGGCAGATGCTCCGACCTGTAGGTTAACTTGCTGCTGGGGTCCGCTGATCGAGACTGAGTGAGACAGGCCAGACATGCCCTGGAGCTCTCCTGCAGTCCCTCTCTGTCTGGACAACCTCCCACGTCCCTCCCCGGTACCGATCATGCACTGGTGAGGTCCCTTGGCCTGGCAATCCAGGACCCCTCAGGGGATGTCGGAGAGCTGGTTTCAGCCTGATCCCGCAGGCCAGGATAGGTTGAGGGACCCTACTGGTGCACGAATTTGTGCACTAGGCCTCTAGTTTAGTATAAAGCCTGGCACATTGTTATACACACAACAAATATTGGTTTGTTAAATAAATAAATAAATAAATAATATAGATTTGGGATTAAGATAGATCTACATTTAATTTCAAGTTTTACTTCTTCTAAAGTATATTACTTTGAGAAAGTAATTAGATCTCTGAAACTTGGTTTCCTCGTGTATACAGTAGAACTAATAATACCTATCTTACATGACATTTATGATGATTTAATTGGGTAACACATGACAGATTTTAATCACTCTTGAAATGTTACTAATCTCTAAATTAGGATTTGATTTCCAAAATTCACAGATTAAATAAATGTTATCCATCAAAACTCCTCAAATAATTAATGTAAAAGTCACAGCCATTTCAAATGCAATATTAACATAGACTTATATCTCATTCATTTCCAGGTCCCACACAACACTAGAAATGAGGACTTGAATTTTTTAAAATGGTCTCCAGCCCTGGCTGGTTTGGCTCACCAGATAGAGCGTTGACCTGAGGATTGAAGGGTCCCGGGTTCAATTCTGGTCAAGGGCACATGCCTGAGTTGCAGGCTCGATTCCCAATGTGGGGTGTGCAGGAGGCAGCCAATCAGTAATTCTCTCTCATTATTGATCTTTCTATCTCCCTCTCCCTTCCTCTCTGAAATCAATAAAAATATATTTTTTAAAAAATGAGGTCCAAAAATGTGTACTGAATAAATTAACTAATTTAAAGTAAGTGAGTCCAGAGAATACCAGAGACTTGCCTATCACCTCACAAATAGTGTAAGGACCAGAAGTAGGTTTTTATATTCTGACTAGAGGCCCGGTGTACGAAATTCATGCACGGGGGGGGTGTCCCTCAGCTCAGCCTGCACCCTCTCCAATCTGGGACCCCTCGAGGGATGTCCGACTGCCCGTTTAGACCCACTGGGATCGGGTCTAAACGGGCAGTTGGACATCCCTCTCACAATCCAGGACTGCTGTCTCCCAACTGCTCACCTTCCTGCCTTCCTGATTGCTCCTAACTGCTTCTGCCTGCCAGCCTGATCACCCCCTAACCACTCCCCTGCCAGCCTGATTGATGCCTAACTGCTCCCCTGCCAGTCTGTTTGCCCCCAACTTCCCTCCTCTGCCAGCCTGGTTGCCTCTAACTGCCCTCCCCTGCAGGCTTGATTGCCCACAACTGCCCTCCCTTGCAGGCCTGGTCCCTCCCAACTGCCCTCCCCTGCTGGCTATCTTGTGGTGGCCATCTTGTGTCCACATGGGGGCAGCCATCTTGTGTGTTGGAGTGATGGTCAATCTGCATATTACTTTTTTATTAGATAGGACTAGAGGCCCATTCATGCACCAGTGGGGTCTCTTGGCCTGGCCTGCGTGATTAAGCCGAAACCTGCTCTCTCACATCCCCCAAGGGGTGCTGGATTATGAGAGAGTGCAGGCCAGGCCGCTGAGGGACCCCATTGGTACATGATCGGGGCTGGGGAGGGATGCAGGAGGTTGACCAGCTGGAGAGGGGCCACAGGAGGGCTCCAGGGCATGTTTGGCCAGGCTTGTTCAGTCCCGATCTGCCGGACCCCAGCAGCAAGCTAACCTACTGGTCAAAGCATCTGCCCCCTGGTGTTCAGTGCACGTCATAGCAAGTGGTTGAGCAGCCTTAGCATATTACACTTTGATTGGTTGAACAGATGACCGGACACTTAGCATTATAGTCTTTTATTACATAGAATTCTCTATTTAGTGATCCTATTACTAAAAGATTGTTTGCTTTTAATTATACATCAGATATCACATTTAATAACATTAAGGGAAATTCATTTGAGTACATGACTCAAGTGTCATTTTTGATACCAACTCTTTCTTTTTTGAACATTTTAGTAAAGTGCATGGACTTAAGAATAAAATGACCTAGTCTCAAATGTCAGTTGTATGATTGCCAAGCTGATAATGGAAAATTACTTAATTTCACTGAGCCTCAGTTTCCTGATATGTAAATTATGGATAATGCAGTTTGCTTGTATATTTTCCTAATAATTAGATGAGAAAATGTTTGTGATGCACATAACAGTTTCTAGTACAAGGTAATATTTAACAGTAGAAGTGATGGGGTGGGGTGGAGTGATGCTAGTAGCAACAATAATGTTTATATTTACTAGTCTTGTATTTATTTAGTGCTTTCTTCCTTCACCTACCAACAACACTACTTTAAAACAAATTAGTCATCTTCATTTTTATTTTTTCTTCTTATAAGATTGGAGTATCTTGCATTTTTTTTTGTCAAGTGCTTGACCATTTCTGTTTTGCTTACAAAATTATAACAATTTTGATACTTCCATAATTCTAACTTGTTATTAAAATATATGGAAATATAAATTGATTGATTTTAATAATGTGCAGAATGAACTTTACATTGCTAGAACTGCCCTCACAAGTATATGATCAGTTTAGTACAGACTGTCCCATTTACTCCAGTTGCTCTGATATATATGTTGACAGAACTCCTTTCACCCTTAAAATGTGACAGTTTGAACCAATGATAGACTCTCCTAAACTTTTCACTTCTTAGTGTGAAATAGGGGTTTGCTGAGTTAAGGAGACATAACTATAGTGTTAGTGATTTTTTAAAACAAAAGTTCATTTTGTTATATGACATTTGTTCAATAATTTTAAACTTATTGATTAGTTGGTGCAAAGAAATATATTTGCAAAATATATCTCCTTGTTTGAGAAATTGCAGTGACTACACAATTCAAGAGACTCTGCAAGAATTTTTTCAAATTCAAGTGAATTCACTGTTGAGGAGCAATTTCATTTACAAAACAATAGTACATATACAGATCTTTAGATGCAAATCTACTAAATAAATTAGAAAGCTGTGTCCTGGAAAAGAGTTTGCCTGCTGGCTCTGGGTTTGAATTCTTGCTTTGCTCCTTATTAGTTGCCAGGTTTGGAGCTAGTTTTCTCAGTTACCTGAGCTTCAATTACTATTTTTTAAAATTTAAAATTTATAAAGAAAGTAATCAACTAATTTTAATGAATAGAAAATGGTCAATTCACATATTTTTAACACTCCAAAACTGTGTTCTTTTGTCTCTAATATACCATTTTGGCTCAACTCCACAATAGATTTAATTTAAATACAAATCAATTTAAGATCTATCATACATATAAATAAATATTGTATGTAAATATGGGGTGTCCCAAAAAACGCATACACACACTTTGAATAATTATAAAAGCAGAGTTTATTAAAATACATTTCATTTTCAAAATTGAACTATCAGATGTTAAAGTGTATATATATTTTGGGGAGATACCCCATATATATTGTATGTTTGTAGATATAGATAGATAGATAGATAGATAGATAGATAGATAGATAGACAGACATGTATATCCTAGCCTATCTAATAAAAGAGTAATATGCAAATTGACCATCACTCCAACACACAAGATGGCCACCCCCATGTAGGCAAAGATGGCTGCCCCCATGTGGACACAAGATGCCCGGCAGGGGAGGGCAGTTGTGAGTAATCAGGCCTGCAGGGGAGGGCAGATGGGAGGGACCAGGCCTGCAGGGGAAGGCGGTTGGGGGGGACCAGGCCTGCAGGGGAGGCAGTTGGGGGGGCCAAGGCCTGCTGGGGAGGGTAGTTGTGGGGGACTAGGCCTGCAGGGGAGGGCAGTTGGTGGGGACCAAGCCTGCAGGGGAGAGAAGTTGTGGGTACCAGGCCTGCAGGGGTGGGAAGTTGGGGGGGGGGGGGACCAGGCCTGCAGCGAAGGGCAGTTGGGGGCAACCAGGCCAGCAGGGGAGGGCAGTTAGGGGCAATTGGGCCGGCATGGGGGCAGTGAGGCATTGATCAGGCTGGCAGGGGAGTGGTTTGGGGGTGATCAGTCTGGCAAGCAGAAGTGGTTAGGGGCAATCAGGCAGGCAGCCAGGCAGGCGAGTGGTTGGGAGCCAGCAGTCCTGGATTGTGAGAGGTATGTCCGACTGCCTGAGGGCAGTCAAACATCCCTCGAGGGGTCCCAGATTGGAGACAGTGCAGGCTGAGCTGAGGGACACACACCCGCCCCCCCGTGCATGAATTTCATGCACCTGGCCTCTAGTATAATAATATATATCATCTGAGTTGTTAAAACTTTCTATCAAAAGTTATCAAATATCTCTAGTTAGCTATCTAGAATGTTTCTTATATTCCAACTATTTCCTAATTGTATTTAGAAAAGAATGTGCCCAGTATCTGGGATCAATATTTCGGGTACCCTAGCTGTCCTTTGGCTTTTGACCTATTAGCTCAAGTAATTTTTGTTCTCCTTTTTCAGCCCAAATTAGTTAAGTATTTGATAGCTAGGTATACTAATTAATGCTTTGCATTAAAATCCAGTTCCATGATTCATTTAGTTGTTGAAAGGTTTTAAAATTTCTTTTGAAACTATTTTATTATAATGTTAACATTCTAATAAATTCAACTTTTACTTTTTGGTTTAAAAATATTTTTTCTCTAAATATTTATTACACAACTCCTATAAAAATAGCTGCAGTTTTATAATAAAGTATTCTTTTACATTAAAAAAATTAAGTAGCCCCAAGCAGATGTGGAATTATACATTTGGTTATTTTGATTCAAAATATTCTCTCTTTCATTAGTAGCCATTGAAATTTATTACCATTTACTTCAATATATATATAAGTAGAAGTGTATGATTTCATGAAACAGTCCATTTTGAATAAAAATAAGTTTCTGACTTTATTTCAGGTCATAAGTCCCATGACCCATTGAGATTTTAACAAACAATTGAAATAACCTACAATAACATCTCTAAACAAATGTTATAAAGTAAATATTTTAGATACAGAGGTTTTTAGGTCAGTCAACTTTAAAAGGAGAGAGAGCATGGTCTATTAGACAATACAAAGAATATTTGTGAATTTGGGGAGACCTCTATCCATGTGCTAATGACACATCATGTTTATGTTATTCTAGTCAAGCTGAGTTTACACCTTTTTACTTTTATTCACTCTGCTTCTCATTTCTCCTTGGATTTCTCAAAGATAAATTTTGTAGAAACATTCCTGCCTTATGGTATCCATTTATCTAGCACTTTACTAGACTGCATTCCCTAACAGTGAACACAAAGTGTCACTGTGACTACATGCTAATAGTCTAAAACTTGGAAAAAAAACTTTGCCCAAATTTGAAATTCACTTACTTGCAAGTGGGTGTTTTATTTGAATCTCCTACGATTACCTTTAAGTTAATTTGGACAAGATTTTACTTTTAATTATTTTTATTTTTATCTCCTGGCCTTTCCTATACTATGTTGGCACAATTTTTTTTCTTTTTTCTTTTGATGAGACAAGAATAAAAATAAAAGAACATATATCCTGAACACATAGGTTTTCATGTCTGATGACATGAAATAGTGTGCACTGAAGAAAGAAATTGATCTGTGGAAGTTGATAATGATCTCAGTGCATGCATTTCTGGTCCTCAATGCACCTTGTGCTTTGTCACTGGGCTAAAAAAGATGTTTAGCTCAAAACAGAAAAAGAATGTGCATTCCTACATACACACAAAAGGCAAATATCTATAACAATTAAAAGTGAATCTCTGAAAGCCTATCATCTTTTTCCTTAAAACCCTAGTCTACACGGAATATCTGCTGAGCAGCAACACATGCTTCTGAATGTATTTTCCAGTGGTAAACAGAAAGATTTGTCTTTGTTTTACTTTATCTATCTTAATGTTGTTAACTTTCTCCCTGTTTTTGGATATATAGATTTCTGAAATGAATATCTGTTAATCAGTATGTCTTCTCAGGCCCACAAACTAAATCTATTCCAGGATCCCATCTTATTGAGCACAATTGTTTTGCCACGTGTGAGTATTTGTTCTCTCAAAAACATAAAAACTAATATTAAGTTCTATATTTATGTAGAAAAATTGTGAAGATGAAATAGTGGGCCTGCATGTGGAGAAATACTTTCTGTGTAGTGTGTATTGCTTGAAGCAAAATTTCTATCTCTACTGTCCTACGTTATTTCTTCACTTATCAGTCTATGGTAGTTTTCCTTTAAAACACTGCCTTTAGATAGTTCTGCCCAGGCTGTTACTACCATATTCTAAATTTATTATTTCCCATGATTGTTTCCATGTGGTGCATTATGGAGTCATATGGAGGCATTTAGTAACAAAGGTATGATAACATGTTCAGTACATCTGTATCTACTAGTCCTCATGTGCTTTTGTAGAAAAGACACTAATTAATGAAGCATTTAATAAAACTTCCTTCATCTCTACTTTTGTACCTATGGGTAAACGATTTAACCTTGCTTTATTTATTTTTAAAACTGTTCATCTGTAAGGAACAGTGTGAAAATTAGTTACAAACAATAAATTAGTTTAAAAAAATAACTATTAGTCATCATTCCTTAATTTTAACGTAATAAAACTGGGGGAAAAGCAGGTAACCTTTTTAGCATAGTATGTCAAAGATGCTCAGTTTAGTTCCTATCCATAGTTTAATAATCCATAAATACAGCTAGTTTGACTCTTTCAAAACCAATGTGAGGTGTTTTGTTTTTGTTTGTCTTTTAATGAGCTTAAATTATCAGAGAATTTATACAGACCTAGTGGCTACTGTTTTAACTATGAATTTCTGATGTCTGGGTATATGGTAAACAGAACATCATGAGAATTTAGATACCTTATTTGGGGATTTGGAATTTTGATTTTTGAGAAGGATTATATATAGCCCCATTTTTTAATTCTACAAGCATTAACCATTTTTATGTGCAAGATGTTGTGCTAAGGCCTACAAGTACAAAGAGTCAAAGTACTTGCTTTCCTAAGCTCATAGATCTGCAAGAAGCAGCAAATACCTAAGAAAACACTATAAGTACTGTGGTAGAACCTACAGTTGGAGGTGGGAATATGAGTTGCATCCGACACACCTTAAATGCTTCCTCTGATTCTTTTAACCTTGTCTGTCTCCTGAACCTTGGACAGTTGCCCACCTTAGCTTACGTCAAGGCCACAGACTTTCTGTGGGCTCACCGATTCTGGTGTCTGAGGCAGTTTAACTAGAAGCCTGGAGCCTCTGGCATCTCTAAGCAATTCTGGACTAGATGAAGCACCACACCCAGCAAAGTGATGCAATCCAAAAACACAAGGAAGTTGATGCCTCATGAGGCAAACAGACCAATGGGAGACAGGATTAGGGTAGTTCAACAAATTTCTTCTAATGGACTCCTCTGAGTCATGGCTTTTCTGTACATCCTGCCTGAAAACATCCTGCAGCCGTGTCTGTCCAGCACAGTAACACATTACCTTGTATTACCTGCCATCCTTCCCTGACTTGTTCCCTTTTTCCCTGTACTCTTGCAGCCTTGGGATTTTATTTCCCTACTAGAGGCCTGGTGCATGAAATTGGTGCGCTGGGGATTGGGGGGGGCGGTCGTCCCTCAACCCAGCCTGTGCCCTCTCGCAGTCCAGGACCCCTCGCTCCTTACCGCCCGCCTACTTGCTGCTCCTTACCACTCAGCTCGCTGCTCCTTAGTGCTGCCGCAGAGGCTCCCATCACCACCTCTGCACTCTCAAGCGGTGAGCCTGGCTTCTGGCTGAGCAGCGCTCACCCTGTGGGAGCACACTGACC
Source organism: Cnephaeus nilssonii (assembly GCF_951640355.1). Taxonomy (NCBI): domain Eukaryota; kingdom Metazoa; phylum Chordata; class Mammalia; order Chiroptera; family Vespertilionidae; genus Cnephaeus; species Cnephaeus nilssonii. The sequence goes on along the minus strand of NC_137079.1, from coordinate 57,431,494 downwards.
ACCAGGGGGCAGCTCCTACGTTGAGTGTCGACCCCTGGTGGTCAGTTCATAGCAACCAGTCATTCCACCGTTCAGGTTCAGACGATTTACATATTAGGGTTTTTTTATATAGGATAGGATATTGAATGTGAACTGGAAATGAAAAATAAAATTTAAAAAGAACAAAATAAAATTTTAGATCTGAAAATTTTTTAATATATATATTTTTAATTCTCACCTGAGGATATTTTTAAAATTGATTTTTAGAGAGAGAAACATCCAAGTGACAGAGAAATACCAGTAGGCTGCCTCTGCACCTGCTGACCCACCGGGATCTAACCTAAACCTAAGTATGTGCCCTAACCTATAATCCAACAGGAAATCCTTTGGTGTACAGGTTAAGACTCCAACCAATTGAGCCACCTGGCCAGGGAAGATCTAAAAAAAAATATTTTAAATGTACCTCCAGGCCCTGGTCGGTGTGGATCAGTAGTTAGAGTGTCTTCCCACACACCAAAGGGTCATGGGTTCAATTCCAGGGGAGGGCACATACACAGGCTGTGGGTTCCATCCCTGTCAGATTGCTTGGGCCACTGATCGATGTTTCTCTTTCTCTTTCCCTCTCCCTTCCTCTCTCTCTAGAATCAATGAAAAGAACATATCCTTAGAGGAGGACTTAAAAAGAAAAAAAAAATGCTGGTTTTGTTCAGTGGATAGTGCTTCTGCAGGCAGACTGAAGGGTACCGGGTTGGATTCTGATCAAGTGCACGTACCTAGGTTGCAGGCTTAATCCAGGGCCCTGGTCCGGGATTCAGCAAGAGGCAACCAATTGATGTCTCACATTAGTTTCTTTCTCCCTCCCTTCCACTCTCTGTAAAAAAAAAAAAAAAAAAAAAAAAAAATCAATGGAAAAATGTCCTCAGGAGAGGCTTAACCAAAACAAACAAACAAACACCCATCCCCAGTGTGATTATTGAAGGAGCATATGAAGTATTTGTTGAATGAACGGGATGGGATGGGACTTCGCTTTCTAACTATTTTAGCAACTCTGCAAGCCAGAGGGTTTATTTTTATTTTTATTTTTATTGATTGATTATTTTAGAGAGAGGAAGGGAGCGAGAGAAACACCAGTGTGTTGTTCCCCTTATTATGCTCTCTTTGGTTTCTTCTTGTCTGTGCCCTGACCAGGGATCCAACCCCCAACCTTGCTGTATCAGGAGGAGGTTCTAGCCCACTGCGCTGCGGGCTGCCTGTCAGGGCCCCTCCACAAAACCCTCCGGGTGCCCTGGCCCTGCTGTGGGCCGGAGCTCCTCTCCACAGCAAAGGTGTGGCTTCCATTCTGTCAGGGCACCTCTTAGGTTTCGGGTTTGATCCCCGGTCCGGGCTGACTGCTGCTCAGGAAGTGACTGAGGACCGTTGAGGTCCATGTGCTCTAGTCATTCGGTGGGGAGCTGGGGTTCCATTGCCGACCTGGCGGACTCGGACCCCCACTAACCCGCTCCTCCATTGAGGACGACTTCAACTCTGGCAGCTGCGTGGCCTCCGCCAGCGCACACATCCGCATGGGTAGGTCGCCCTCTCCGCGGTTCGCCCGGCCCGGCTGCTGCGCAGTCACCCCCGGAGGCGGATTTCGGGTTCCCAGGGAGAGCGCCTTCCGCGCCGGACTCCCAGGGAGAGCGGGTCCCAGAGGGAAAGCACTTCGCTCCGCCTCCCTTCGGGGCTCCCGGGCCAGAGCGGAGCGCCCATCCTGAGCAGGCTCTGAGGGGAGAGCCTCCTAGCTGGGTGCTGAGAAAATGAAACTGGAGCCCTTCCTCCTTGAACCCTGTCGTCTTCGGTGTGGAAAGGGACGGATGAAAGCCTCAGCAGCCTTCCTGGGCATCTTTAAGTGAAGATGTTATTTTTTTCCCAGTGAAAATAAGTGTATTGTGTAATCAATAGTGTGTAATCATTGTGATTTATTGTGTACAATGATTACACAATCACATGCATTGAGTTATCTGCTGGGAAATTTGTGCTTTAGGGCATGGGAACGCATTTTGTTTCATTTGACGCAGCCTCACGTCCCCCAGCCTCCTGCAGCACGCAGCCACGCCCACCTGCTCCTGCCCATCGTTACCCATGAGGTTGTCCCGGATAATTTTCATATTCCTCTATTATTATATAGGATAAAGCATTGGCAACTTAGCCTCCCCTTAGTCTCTGCTATTCAGGGAAATGATGCTAAAACAGCAGTCAATTTTATTTGTATGAGTTGGATGGGGGTAGTGTAGGAGGAGTGGAAGGTATTGATCAACCAAGATTGCAGAGGGAGGCGAGGTCTACTGAAAAAATGGAGTGAGCTTTTTTATATTTATCTAAGCTCTCAGAAGTCTGTGACGCATTATAAACTACTATTTTCATCGGGAGAGACAGAAAATCTAAAAGTGAGAAAATAATACAAGTCCATTAGTTTTTATCTCTCCAGAGATACTATCACTCCACATTGAACTTAATAATGATTCGGGATTTTTGGACGGGAACACGCGGTGTTCCCCTGGACAGGATGGCTTCCCCGGATTCTTTGTCCGTCGGAGTTGAAGAATGAAACCATGGATGGAAGATGGTATAGCAAAGGTGGAATTTATTGAAGAAGAAGTACAGACTCCCACATGGGAAGGGGAAAGAATCTCACAAAACAGACTCCCAAGTGGGAAGGGGGAAGGGTCCCACCAGGTTCCTTTTTCCCAGATTTATAAAGGCTGCAGTTTTTGTGCCTGATATCCCCTCTGGTTGGCCACCATTCCCCTTTGATTTGGTCACTATAGCAACTCCTGAGCTCAAAGGTCAAACCTCACATGGGACATGTGGGGCCCTCCATCTTTATTTTATAAATATAGACCTTTGGCTACTCCCAGTTCCCTTATCTTATGGAAGTGTAACTTTTGCCACTTCCAACTTCCTTGTCTTATGGAAATGTACCCTTTATAGCTCTGTAGCCCAGAGTTTCTTCCATGGACCCCCCTTAATTTTAAAAATTCTCTAGACCTGCCTTTTTTACAGCTAAAATTCCTATTTCAATAACACCTAAAATTCTCACCTAGAAGCACAGTCAGGATCTCCAGCCCTTTTACCCATATGATTTATCACCTTGTGAGGATGCTATTAATATCAATTTCCCTCAAACTCTGCAGTTTAATTTTTTAACATATCTTTATTGCTGAAAGTATTACATATGCCCCCCTCTTTCCCCCCATTGACCCCCTCCACCCCACACTGGTCCCCCCACCCCAGGCCTTCACTGGACCATTGTCTGTGTCCATGGGTTATACATACAAGTAAACTTCCGTGCAATTCCTCAGTCTATTGCATACTTCCATGTCTCTGGATCTATTTTGTTCATCAGTTTATTTTGTTCATTAGATTCCACATATCAGTGAGATCATGTAATGCTTGTCTTTCTCTGACTGGCTTATTTAACTTAGGATAATACTCTCTAGGTCTGTCTCAAAGGGCAAGAGTTCCTTCTTTTTTACAGCTGCATAGTATTCCATTGTGTAAATGTACCACATCTTTTTTATCCACTCATCTACTGATGGGCACTTAGGCTGTTTCCAGATCTTAGCTATAGTAAATAGTGTTGCTATGAACATAGAGGTGTATATATTCTTTCTGATTGGTGTTTCATTTTTAATCCAAGTTTTGCTTTAGGAATGCATTCAGAGACTGACACAATTTAGTTAATTGTGGAAAAGCAACATAAATTTATAAAGATGTCCAATATTTCTGACTATCTGGACTTTCAATGTCAAACTTGCTTTGCCTTCAGAATTTCCCCTGAACATTCTATTCTTCATAGTATACCCAAATTATCCACATGAGGTTTTGAGTTTCTTTTTCCCCTCTCATATATTTTAAGTATTATGCTTTCATTGCTTCAATTCCCTTTTGTGTCCTGAAGCAGGCTCTCTATTCTTTGCCATTAAGGCAAGTCCTTCCCTCAATCAGCGACCCATCCTTCTTAAGAAAGAATATACAGCAAGCAAAAAATATTTAAATTCCTTTAGTAAGCCTCCCTACATCAAAACCAGCACAAATAAAACATCCATCTCCCCAAAGAGAACATGACAATCAGCTCCACTCCAACATTCTTGTAAGTATGCACCCATTCCACATGAGAAAAATTAGTCTGGCTCTAAACCAGAATTAAGAATTAGAAAAGTGGCAAAGTACAAAAAGATCCCATTTCCAGAAAACACACACACACACACACACACACACACACACACACACACAGTTTAATGACCAAAGTAGCAATTTACTCTTTGTTCTTCCAAATGTAATATTTGTTTCAATTTAGGGTAGCCATGTAATTTATTGTGTGAGCCAGGACACTTTGAGAGTGAAAAAAGAGCTTGAGATAGTAGGCATGAACCAAAACTGTTTCAAACAAAGGAATGTCTAATTACCCTATTTTTAGCAATCTACGAGTAATGTTACTAGTCTTCATTTAAATGATAAAGACTCAGGGAATCACTCCTTGATACTTCTTTTTTTGTTTGTTTGTTTGTTTTCAGATGCCCAATTGAATGAAGGGCTACTAGGTTTCAGATGATAAAAAAAAAAAGGACATGTAGGTGAAATCTGAGCATCATGCTTAAAAGTAAATACTATTTTTTGTCATATCCTGACTCCGTTAGTTCATGAGCTTGGGCAAGTCATTTAACCTCTCTGAGCCTCATCTGTAAAATGAGAATAAGTATAATACCTACCTCATAGTGTTGTGAGGATTAAATATTTAAAGTACTTAAAACAGTTCCTTGCATATAGCACGGTATACGTGTTAGTAATCAATATTATTACAATCAATGTCAATAGTTACCTGACTTAGGATGGGACACAGAGAAGCCTCCCTTCCAATGGTTCTGGATCCTAAGATTTCCATGGAGCAACTGATGAGCCGAAGGCCAAATTTCCTGTGACCTTCTTCTTCTACATATAATATAAAGAATATAAAAAATACCTAATTTCTGAATTTCTTTATAGTATTTAAGACCAAAAAAAAAATAAAGAATGGGAAGGAGTTTGCAAGTTGAAGTGAGGCTTGCTTTCTCTTCCTCAGGGCTTATTTCCTCCCTCTTTCAATTCTTGTCTGGGAAGGAGCTGGAAGATGTCCGGCTGTTCCCTTGCATTGTGTTTATGGGGGAGTTCCAGAAGATAGTTTGAACAGAGAAAGGGAAACTGTGAACCTGAATCAAGAAAAATGGAAGCCCAGAGGAGAGGAAAAAAAATGAGAGACAAGGTTCACTAAGGCATGTGGAAAAAACCCCACCTATGTAAGCGACTCTGCTCATGTTCAAGTCAAGCAGGCATTTCTTTGCTGCTATCAGTGTTCTGATTTCTGTCTTGCTGGGCAGTTAAGTGGGCTCGGATGTGGGGAGTTTCTTCTGATCTTGGCCCTTTTATGGCTGCAATGAACTGTCAGCACTGCCAGGGAAACCAGATTTCACAGCCTTCAAATTTCACAAGGCTGACCTTGCGAGGTTACCGCCGTCTGTCCAGGGGGGAGGTGGCCCCCTGAGCTCCAGCGGGCCTGGGCAGATTGGCAGTTGGAAAAACAACTACAAAAGACATTCTCAAAAACCCCCATGTCTCTCAAGCCAGCAAGAATCCCAAACCCTCTTGCCTACAGGAATCCAGGCTTATTTTTACTATCTTATCTGACATCAATCCAGGGGAAACAGAAGACAACTGTGTGGCTATCAAAAACAATTTATAGCCATGAAAACCTGTGATGAAGAGTAACTGCCTTGGATGATTCCAGTAATTTGGAGAAGAACCTGAACATCTCATTTCTCTCCATTGTTCATAAGCCACTTTCCATTATGCTGGGTTTATTAATTTTCACAACCAAAATTACCACCGAATTTTTTCTTCATATCCTGTGGGTCCAGGGGAAGTAGAATTAAAGATTCTTCTGCTCCCTAAATAATTATGCATTTTTACAAAATGGGGTCTTTATTAACCAACTAGTGGCCCGGCGCATGAAATTCGTGCACGGGGGGGGGGGGGGGGGGGTCCTGGCCTGCACCCTCTCCAATCTGGAACATCCCTCTCACAATCCGGGAAGGCTGGCTCCTAACTGCTCACCTGCCTGCCTGCCTGATTGCCCCTAACCACTCTTCCTGCCAGCCTTCTCACCCCCAACTTCCCCCCCTGCCGGCCTGCTTGCCCCCAACTGCCCCTGCTGCCGGCCTGCTTGCCCCCAACTTCCCACCCCTCGCTGGCCTGCTCACCTCCAACGCCCACCCCCACTAGCCTGCTTTCCCCCAACTGCCCTCCCCTCCTGGCCTGATGGCCTCTAACTGCCTCTGCCTCGGCCCTGCCACCATGGCTTTGCCCAGAAGGACTTCCAAAAAGTTTCCCAGAAGGTCTCCCAGTGTAATTAGCATATTACCCTTTTATTAGTATAGATATCACCCCAATCCTACATAATAAAATGGTAATATGTAAATTACCATCACTCCGCTACGCCCACGATTGGGCCAGCAGGAGGCGCAGGGGGCGGGACTCAGGGTGGCCGGGGTAGCTGATTGGGCCAGAAGGACGCTGAGCTCGCGGCGCCAGAGGCGCCGCGAGCTCAGCGTCTGTACCATGGCTGCCGGAGGCTTTCGGAAGGCCTGGGGCGCCTGCGGACAGCCAGCCGGACAGGTCCCCCGCGATCAAAGGCCAAAGCGGGGGACCTGGCCGCCTGTCTGCTCCGGCGCAAGGCCTTTCGAAAGCCTCCGCAGCGCCGGAGGCTTTCGGAAGGCCTGGGGCGCCTGCGGACAGCCAGCCGGACAGGTCCCCCGCGATCAAAGGCCAAAGCGGGGGACCTGGCCGCCTGTCTGCTCCGGCGCAAGGCCTTTCGAAAGCCTCCGCAGCGCCGGAGGCTTTCGGAAGGCCTGGGGCGCCTGCGGACAGCCAGCCGGACAGGTCCCCCGCGATCAAAGGCCAAAGCGGGGGACCTGGCCGCCTGTCTGCTCCGGCGCAAGGCCTTTCGAAAGCCTCCGCAGCGCCGGAGGCTTTCGGAAGGCCTGGGGCGCCTGCGGACAGCCAGCCGGACAGGTCCCCCGCGATCAAAGGCCAAAGCGGGGGACCTGGCCGCCTGTCTGCTCCGGCGCAAGGCCTTTCGAAAGCCTCCGCAGCGCCGGAGGCTTTCGGAAGGCCTGGGGCGCCGGCGGACAGCCAGCCAGACAGGTCCCCCGCGATCAAAGGCCAAAGCGGGGGACCTGGCCGCCTGTCTGCTCTGGCGCAAGGCCTTTCGAAAGCCTCCGCAGCGCCGGAGGCTTTCGGAAGGCCTGGGGCACCGGCGGACAGCCAGCCGGACAGGTCCCCCGCGATCAAAGGCCAAAGCGGGGGACCTGGCCGCCTGTCTGCTCCGGCGCAAGGCCTTTTGAAAGCCTCCGCAGCGCCGGAGGCTTTCGGAAGGCCTGGGGCGCCGGCGGACAGCCAGCCGGACAGGTCCCCCGCGATCAAAGGCCAAAGCGGGGGACCTGGCCGCCTGTCTGCTCCGGCGCAAGGCCTTTCGAAAGCCTCCGCAGCGCCGGAGGCTTTCGGAAGGCCTGGGGCACCGGCGGACAGCCCGCTGGTGCACCAGGTGCATGATTAAATCATGCACTGGGCCTCTAGTACATTCAATAAAAAAGAAAAAAGGGAGTATAAAATTTCCCAGTCTGGGCAGTAGGTGAGCAATGGACTTCAGCGGTCTATGCCAGGTGTAGGCTTCTGCTTGTTGAGATGGTGCAATGTCTCATTAATTGATTAGATGTCAATCCATGTTTACTGAAAGTTTTTGAAGAATCAGGGTAAAACTGCAGCACAATGCTTTCAGATGGTCATATCTTTGAAAAGAGAGCAGATTCAAATTTTAAAATAATATTTTAAAAGTCTTCAAAGTCAGTGCCAATTAATGAGCATGCTTTTTATATGACAGTTTAAAGAAGGGTCCTAGGTGTTGGACAGGACCCCCAGGTCTTTGCTCTACTTCCCCATTCTCCACGGGCGGCAACAGAGGCCCAGGGAGCTTGGGTCTCAGACCCTGGAGAACCAGCAAGACAAAGGTCTTGTGACTTCCTCACTAGTGTTCTTTATACAACACCAAGATGCTGATCCTATGTAATAAAAGGCTAATATGCAAATCGACCGAATGGCAGAACCAGTTGCTATGACACGCACTGACCACCAGGGGGCAGACGTTCAATGCAGGAGCTGTCCCCCATGGTCAGTGCACTCCCACAGGGGGAGTGCTGCTCAGCCATAAGCCCAGAAGCCGAGCTCATAGCTGGCAAGCACAGAGGTGGTGGCAGGAGCCTCTCCCGCCTCTGCGGCAGCACTAAGGATGTCTGACTGCCTGCTTAGGCTCCCCACGCGGAGTGGGCCTAAGCCATCAGTTAGACATCCTCTGAGGGCTCCTGGACTGCGAGAGGGCACAGGCCAGGCTGAGGGACCCCGCTCCCCAAAGTGCACGAATCTCGTGCACCGGGCCTCTAGTCTAATAATAAAAGGTTATTTAAGAGTTTGAAATAACCCATGTAAAGACAAATACATTTATTCCCTTACTATTAAAAGCAGTAAATTAGCTTGTTAGGGAATATACATGCAAGGACAAGGACTGATTGGAAAAGGGAGAAAATATGATTTGTGATAAATTATATGGCCACTCTATGGTCCCTCCACTTCTTCCTGGGCCCAGTCCTCTACTTGCTCCAGTCTTGGCCCCCATGCTGCCTGTGATGCCTGAGAGGAGACACATGCTTCAGAATCATTTTCCTTCTCCTCTTCCCCATTAGCCAAGCCACCATCCCCTCAGGACTCTGCTCCCATCTGGAGACATGCATTCCAGACGCCTTAAAAGTTCCCACTTCTTAAGATGAAGGTTCGAATGTTTAAAAAAAAAAAAAAAAGCAAATTAATTGTATTTAAAAATAGTATTGTATTTGGAAAAAAAAAATTTTTCTTTTGTTTTTAACAGCTGATCTTTTTGCACATATGTCTCTGGGCACTTAAAATATGTCCCTGGTCTCCCATGTGTGCTGAGTTTTGTTTGCACTTAGGATTGTTCCTGCCTGAGCAAAGTGTGTTGTGCCATCTCTATAACTCATTTCATAGCATAGAACTGCAAGTCAAGAAAATTAATAAACTTTGAAGTCAGAAACCTGAGCAGGAAGGAAGAAAAGAGACCTTGACTCCAGGCATAGTTTTCCCTCTATGTTGTTATATAAATTAAAACTTGCGATGAACAATGCAAGTGTGTAGGAGTTCAGATTTCTATGGAGAATCTAAACCTATCAGGATTAAACCTGTAACACAGGGATTGTTCAGTGCTCTAAATGCACAGAACTATATGAATGTAGGTGACAGGAGGGGAGGGGAAGTGAGAGGATCAAGGAAAGGATTGCAAGGCTGGACCCCAGGAAAAAAGGATGCAATGGCATCTTGCAATGTGAAGGGCAGAGTTCATCATGAAGACTTCTCTAAAACATTAATATACCTTCTAGCTGATTTCTTTTTGCAAAGATTTAGAGAAGTCCCGGATCTGATCCAACAGGTGTGGAAAGATCGCCACAGCAATAATGCAACATTAGTTATGAATGAGACATGCTAACTTTTCAAAAACACCACTCACTATTTTGCATTCTTCAAAGGCTGCCAATACTGCTTGTCTGTTAATGCTCACTGCATTCATAATGTATAATAAATAGGAGCAATTGTCATAATGTTATAATAAAATTTTCACAACTTAAAAGTAAATACACTCCAAAAAGAACTGCTCTTGTCTTGCTGGGGAGCTGTGCTTTTTATAATAGATACCATAATGAAAAATTCCTTATTCAATTTATTGTGGCTTTTAATAAACTGGTCCTCCAAAATGTGGAAAGTCTGCATTGATATACTGGGAGTGTACGACTGGGAAACAAAGGGAGTGCGTATTTAATTCCGAAAGATAAGATGGATTAGGCCATTTTTTATTTTTAAATGTGCTTGTTTCAACATTTATAAGAATAGCCAGATAAACCTGCCAACATCTGTTCCTCTTACACAAAGAACTGGCTCTGATAAAATTTTGGTCATATTATTACAAGATCTTAGCACGAGAGTAAAGAAATCTAAAGCAGAACGATGACAAACCTGACATTAAATCTTCACTAATACTGATGTGTCCGAAATCTAAGAACATTTAATGTGCCTATAATCCTGACCATTTGACAGCCTTTACATAATGTTCCAGGCAAAGGTGACCTGATCCTCCTCTGCTGTTGACAGTGCCGCTGAAAGGGCCCTCCAATAAATGAGGCAGGATTATCTAGCCAAGATGGCAAACAACAGCTTATCATATGCACCGGGAAATTTCCATAGCACATTGGATCTTCGCCGTCAATGACACATGGATCATGCCTGAGTATAAAGCACATATTTCCCTAGATGCTTTACAAGTGTTAAAGGACAAGAATACACAGAGCTGACCAGAGTTAAAGACCAATTCTGTGCTCCACACTTAGCTCCATTGAAGGACGCTCTGAGAATCTGTCAGTATTGTGTTAATGTGTCATCGCTTTTAGTTGTATTCTAGTGATTTAATGATTTTAATGAGACCCTCCAGTTTAAAAATCATAGAAGAACACAAGGAATACACTAAATATAAGCTGCCAGAAAATAATGGGGGGAAAAAAGCACCAAGAGATTTTATGTGAGATGATGAAAATGTAGCAGGACTTGAGCAATATGTTCAAGGTATCTGCACTGATGTATCCCATAAAGAATGCTACTTTTGCCTCTTGATTCATGGGAAAATTATCGAAGGAAAACTTGGGTGCTTGTTGTCAATTCATAACCTACAAGTCACCTGTTGTAAATTTAGTTTATAATAGTGTAATTAGCTGCCACATGGCCAGATTTCCTAAACGCTCTTTCTCCTATTGGAAGCTTGACAATTTGAATGCCACAGAATATCAATACCAATCTTTTACAGCCCTTTGCCAGAGCAGCCTCAGGATATGTTGAGCTGGCGTGGTAACTGCATTAGAGAATTGAGTTTGTTCTTTTCCAGAAGACAAATATACTATCTTTGAAACCACTTACAAGGGGAAAAAATAGGCATTAAGTACTAGAGTATAACATCAAAGCAAACTTGTAAAGAATAGGAGTAACCCAGCATTGTCGAAGATATAGAACCTTTAAACTCCAAAACAGAAAGGTACCTAGGAGAAACTTAGAATACATTACAAATGACATGCTTAGAGAAATATAACATGGGGGAAGAATTGAAGCTTATAACAGTGAAATATAATATATAATAACAACAATGAAATAAATGCAGATGTGTTTGTAGCTTCTTAGATGATTAAGAATATAAACTGAGTTTTCTGAAATATTATAGAATGCAGCTGAGCCCAGAAATAAAAGTCGCAAGGCTAGCTGCCAGCAAAAGAGAGAAGAAAGCATTTAACTGCTTAAAATGAAAGTACTCAAAAATAATCGAAAGCTTTCATTAAGAAAGATTTTAGTTAACATGTAAAGGCTAGTTCACTTGCTTATATTTATTGAAAACTCTAATTTTGATGCATACATATACATACACTACAAGAATTTTTAACCTGACTGTATTCATACCACTAGACTTAAGAAGCACTTTACAAATTGTGAATAATTTTTAAGAAATTAGCGCAAATCGCTTTTATAGAAAGGTACAGAAGCACATAATTTCTGAATGAATCTTATTCTATGTCAAATTGAATAGATTTATCTTTATGAAAATCCCATAAAAATCTGAAGCTGTTATGATTGTGAACAGAATTTAAGAGCTGTAGGTGCTTGGTGGCTCTTTGAAAGCCATACATCTCTAATTCCCTTTCTAACTTTTACTTACTTCTTCCAATTTTCTCTGGCACTCATGAGTTGGCAATTCTATGGCTACATACAAGGCATGATTCATGAGGGACATAACTCCAGATGGCATTGAGATACTTTTGCAGCTATTGTATGCAGCTTGGCTGCCTCATACATCAGCTGTGTGATGACTATGTGTTGGCTCTTCATGTGGATGATACTTTGCTATTGTGAAAGTAATCAAAAAACAGTCTTCAGGAAACATCTATCTCCATGACCACACAATGTGGAAACTTCGCTTTAAAATCTACTCATGGTCTAACTTTTGAGGCATGTCAATGAGATTGTTGATTACATAAATCAGTGATGGCGAACTTATGACACGCGTGTCAGCACTGACACGCGTAGCCATTTCTGATGACACGCAGCTGCTGAGGCGGCCACATTCCCAAGGATGAAACATTTGCTGCTCCTGAGGATGAAACATTTGCGACTAGAGTCTTGGAGCTAACTCCAAGACTCTAGTCGCAAATGTTTCATCCTCCCCTATTAGACACACTGTGCCGGAGGTCTGGAGGCCAAAACAACAGAAGTCCGGCACAGAGCGTCTAGTTCTGGGACTTCCGGTTAAGCAGGGATCTTTGCCCTCACTTCCGCCGGCAGAGCAGGGAGCAGCGGAACGCAGTGGGGGACGCATCTCTGGGAGCCCTGCCATTACCAGTAACCAAATAACAGTTAACCACAGCAACCATTATCTACTGTTCTGGGGTGTCACGGATTTCTAATCCATCATTACTGAGATAAGTGAGGGGGAGGCTGGGAGAGGCGAGGGTTTGTGGCGTGCTATGGGTGCCGTTTCCCGCCATTAGAAATAGCGGCAGCCATTTTAATTCACATAAGGAACACCATCTTGTTCCATAGTGCAGACTCCATTTCACCACTATTACTGTTGTGCATCCTTATTAACCCCTATTTCTGCTTATTAACCCTGCCCTTTCCTAAAAGACAGTTATATGCACCATTTTGTGGTCAGTTAGGCTAGTTAACCCCTAATTGCCTGCAGGCCTAACAAGCTATTTATAATTCTATCTTCTGTCACTGCCCCCGTGATGGAGAACCCAAAAAATAAAAAAACTAAGATTAAGTAAAGGAAGTGGTAGTAGCAGTTTCCGACCCTTTCAAGAGACATGGACCGAGATGTATGGCTTTATAGAAAAAAATGGCAGATCATTTTGCGTTCGATGTACTGAAACAGTAGTAAGCAGAACGTGGAATATAAATAGACATTTTGAAACTAATCATTCCCAGCTCTTGGAAAAAAGTGAGGATGAAAGGAAGGAATACATTTCCAGGCAGCTACACCTTTATAAGAGCCAATCTAATTCCATCCTTAAATTTATGAAAGGCTCTACAAATTTAACATCTGCAAGTTTGAGCATTGCTCACTCTATAGCTCAGCATGGAAAAGCGCTCAGTGAGGGAGAATTTATTAAAGAAACTCTCCTAAGATGTGCACCAGTTCTATTTCATGATATGCAGAATAAAGATGCAATTATTAAGAGAATATCTGAGTTACCACTCAGTAGAAATATCATAAAAGACCAAATAATGAGACTGAACACAAACGTACAACATCAATTAAAGAGAGACATAAGGAAGTGTAAATATTTTTCGATCTCTCTTGATGAAACTACTGATGTCACATCACATGCTCAGTTGGCCATTATTGGTCGATATTCTGATGGTCTCACAATGAGAGAAGAGTTGATCAAGTTGGTATCAGTGTCAACAAGTAAATCAGGAAGCGAAATATGTAAGGTTGTTATACAAACATTTCGTGACCTAAGCATTGATATCTCTAAAGTTGTGTCAGTGACGACAGATGAGGCACCAAATATGGTGGGGGAAAAAGTTGGATTTGTCAAATTGTTTACAGAAGCTATTGGATATCCGATTGTGCCTTTTCATTGTATTATCCATCAGGACACTTTATGTGCCAAGGCAGGATTCACTGACTTAAACGACTTAATGTCAGTTGTTACAAAAATAGTTAATTTAATAGCTGCTCGCCCCCTTCACAAGCGAGAATTTTTGGCACTTTTACTGGAGGTTGATTCCACCTGCAGTGGACTGCTGATGTACAATAATGTAAGGTGGCTGAGCCTAGGCAAAGTTCTTGAGCGCTTTGTGGAGTACTTTGAATAAATTAAGGTATTTCTTGATGATAAGGATCTGGGAAACTTTCCTCAGCTTAATGATGATAAGTGGGTCAACACCTTGATGTTTTTTACAGATCTCTCAGTTCATATTAATGAATTGAACTTAAAGTTACAAGATTTTGGCAAAAGTATTGACATTATGTTTGGATACATAAAAGCTTTTGAAAGTAAAGTTAAAATTTTCAAGCGAGATGTAGAAACTAAAACTTATAAATATTTTCCTCGAGTAACAAAGTATTTTGAGAAGGCCAGTGCAGCTGAACAAAATGAAATGGAACTCTTCCATATGAAGTACCGGCATGTTTTAGACTCATTACTTGACCAGTTTAGTGATAGATTTAGTCAATTTAGAAGTCTAGAACAGACCATGAAAATAATTAAGTATCCTGATGTAGTAGTCTACAGTAGTTTGGAATTAAATGGTTTCCAATGGATGCAAATTGAAGATTTGGAGATGCAACTTGCAGAATTTCAAGATAGTATCTGGGCTCAGGTGTTTGTTGACTTGAGGTCAAATCTTGAGAATCTGGAAAGGTGCCGCTTGGAGAATCAAGAGGAGTGCCACTACGAACAGGAAATTTGGAGTGCCTGGAACTGACTACCAGACACTTTTAGCACCCTGAAAAATATAGCAATGGCTTTACTCATAATTTTTCCCTCTACATACTTTTGTGAGGCCTTATTCTCAGCGTTAAATAATATCAAAACCAATAAAAGAAACAGATTGACAGATGAAGTTAGTAGCGCTTGCTTGGGCCTGAAGTGTACAAAATACCAACCTTCAATTGAAGATTTAGCCAATGAAATTCAGCAACAAAAAAGTCACTAATAGGCAGGTTAGTTAAAGAATTCCCCCTCCCCCTTACTTATCTTAGTTTACGGCACCCCACACAAGCTAAATAATATCAAGACCAACAAAAGAAACCAACTGACGGATGAACAAAGAAGTCACTAAGCAGGTAAGTTAAATATTTAGTTTTTGGTTTATTAAATACAATTATATATAAAAATTATACATTTATGTTATTTAAACTATAAATATCGCGAAATAATGTTTTTTCCTCAAAGTGACACACTACCCGAGTTATGCTCAGTTTTTTGGCGAAGTTTGACACACCAAGCTCAAAAGGTTGCCCATCACTGATGTAAATGCTTTTACATAAGAGCTACATGGACATTTGAAAAGTGAATCTTAAGACATCTAATGTGTAGTATCCACAGGGAGTTACTCTCTTTAGTGGAATATTATATGTTCTCCCACCAAGAAATATAGAAAATGAAAACAATAATAAAAATAATGATAACAATTATGTATTACATGCTCACTATTTCCCAAAGGCTGAACTGGGCATGTGATGTGCATCTCATTTATTTTCCTAATATTATGGTACAATGAATTAAATTAACTTGCCCATAGTCTCAGTAATCTATAATAATAAAAGCATAATATGCTAATTAGACCAGACAGCCGAACGACCTTCTGGACATCCTTCTGGACAACCTTCCTGATGAAGCTGCGGTGTTGGGGGCCGAGGCAGAGGTGGTTAGGGGCAATAAGGCAGGCAGGCAAGTGGTTAGGGGTGATCAGGCAGCAAGCAAGCAGTTAGGGTCAATCAGGAAGGCAGGTGAGTGGTTAGGGGCAATCAGGCAGGCAGGCAAGCAGTTAGGGGTGGGGTGATCAGGCAGGCAGGCAGGCAAGCGGTTAGGAGCCAGTGGTCCTGGATTGAGAGAGGGATGTCGACTTCTGATTTAGGCCCGATCCCTCAGGGATCCCTGTGGCCTAAACCATCAGTCGGATGTCCCCCAAGGGATCCCGAATTGCGAGAGGGTGCAGGCCGAGCTGAGGGACTCCCCCTCACCCCATGCACAAATTTCGTGCACTGGGCCTCTAGTTGTAATATAAAGTGATAGAAAAGAGTCCTGATGGAAAATTTAAATATCTCCTATCAAAAACTACGTGAAAAATTATTTAAAAAATAAAAATATAAGAAATAATTAGATCAAAATATTTATTTAACTAGGAAACACATGTGACCATGTACTTTTAAATATATTCTTTTATTTTAATCATACTCTGTGATGTATGACAAGATTGAAAAAAAGAAAAAATATTATTTTAGTCACAAAAGTGAAATGTTGATATAAATTTCTCAGTATCGAGTAATGGTTATTGCCCTATTTAAAATTCTCTTTGCTTATTCATGCAGTAATTATGGAAAAGAGATCCACATTGTCAGTTTTCTGATATCTGACACCTAGACTATCTCTAATTTCCCTGAGTTATTTGGTTATTCTACCAAATATACTTTTATAACTACTTACATGTACATTTTTCTATTGAGAGTATAGATGTAAATATAGATATGCCCATTTATTTTTTCTAGGCTAAATATTAAACAAATAACTAAAGGATTTTGAGCATATACTTTTTTGATAGTATACATATATACATAAATGTATACAGCTATATAGATAAATATACACATATATATAGAGATATCCTACCTAATAAAACAGTAATATGCAAATTGACCACACCTTCGCTACGTCCAAGCCATGCCCACCAGCCACGCCCACTAGCCAAGCCACGCCCACCATCCAATCAGAGTGAGTATGCAAATAAACCCGACCAAGATGGCGGTTAATTTGCATACATAGGCGCCCTGAGCTGACCCCCTGCGACGGATTGCAGGGAGCTGGGGTCTGCTCCGGACACCCAGCTCCAGGCTTTCGATGGATGGTGGGCGTGGCGAACACCCAGCTCCTCGCTCTGATTGGATGGTGGGCATGGCGAGCGGACCCCCTGCCATTGAAAGCGGGGCCAGCTTCCCTGCCATCGAAAGCAGGGAGCTGGGTGTCCCCTCCGGCTCCAGGCCAAAAGCCTCCACCCGAGGCTTTTGGCCGGGTGCACAAGCGGAACCCCTGCAATCGATCCCAGGGAGCTGGGGGTTTCTTCGGCCTGGTACACCAGCGAACCCCCTGCGATTAATCACCTGGGCAGGGAGCTGGGGGTCTGCTTTCGGCCTGGGCAGGAGCGGACCCCCTGTGATCGATTGTAGGGAGCTGGGGGTCCGCTCCTGCCCAAGAGGCTTTCGGTCTGGGCAGACCTGGGCAGGGGCTGAGCCGGTGATCAGAGGGAGCTGGAGAGGCCTGCCCAGGCCTAAAGCTTCGGCCAGAGGCTTTAGGCCTGGGCAGGGCCCAGCCCTCCATTGGTGTGAACTATAGAGGAAACACCTTTTCTGACTGCACATTGGCTAAGCTTCCTGTATGCCACTGGTAATATTCTTAGTAACTTGGGTAATAAGAATCCAAAAAGGTGATCTAGGGTTTTTCCACCACACTTCTGGAGAAAAAAATGAAGGTCCACTGCTGGAAGGCTAAGAAATGTCATATCCTGCCCTAGCCGGTTTGACTCAGTGGATAATGCCTCAGCCTGCAGACAACAGGGTCTGGGTTTGATTCTGATCAAAGGCATGTACCTAGGTTGCAGGCTCCTCCCTGGCCGGGGCCCAGATCAGGGCTCATGCAGCAGGCAACCAATCAAAGTGTTTCTCTCTGTCTTTCCCTTTCTCTTCCACATTCTCTAAAAGTCAATGGAAATATACCCTCAGGTGAGGATAAAAAATAAATAAAGAAATCCATATCCTATGAAAGACATATCTTGAAAATGCCTAAAGAAAGTTGTCATTTTTTCTTGGTGAAAGGACTGGAGTCTGTGTTGATGAAAACACCTGGGTGGCTGCGGTGACTGGCAGTGGCTGCAGCAGTGGGGTGATGGGGCTGGTGCCTTCCCCTGACCAGCCCGGTTGCCTCCCACAAAGGGAGGCCAGACTGCGGCTTAGGTACGCTCCCTGTGGGGTGAGGGCCTAAGCCGTCAGTAGGACATCCCCTGAGGACTCCCAGTATGTGAGAGGGGGCAGGTTGGGCTGAGGGTGCCCTAGTATACATATATGTTTATTTATTCTTTTCTATGATAAATTATTTTTAGCAAAATAATACATGTATTGGTTTAAAATCCATGTAGTTCTTCAAAGTTTGTAGTAAATAAAATAGCTACCCCCATCCTCACCTCAGTGATCCACCAGCCATTTTCAACTCCTTTAGTTGTTTCTTCTGATATTTAGCTCCATACTTCTAAATGTTTATAGAGCCATTGCTTGATTTTTAAATTTTAGGCATTAACTATCTATTTTGTTCTTGTTATAAAGGATTAAAAATCTCACCATTTACCCTGACTCAGTTCTTTCAACAAACTCTATCACAGGTTTTAATTAAATCAGTACTGTTTATATTATTAGAAAAAAAAAACAGGAAAATTATTCAAAGTTCAGTATATTTCTAGTCTTCTGCATTTTTTCCTAGAGGTAACAATGGCCTTGTCTTTTTGTGTGTTTTCTACATCCTCTAACTACCTAAATTTCTCTGTAGAACTATAAAATTATTTTTAATATAATACCTCGCATCTGTCACCACCTATCACTTCCATTGTTTCTCGGAGTTTTCCATTGTCCTGTACCACTCCTTAAGTATACAATATGTTACTCTCTAAGAATATGGCTCAGCTATCATTTGGGGACTTCCCTTTAGCATCATACTAGGGAACCCTTGTGCCCTTCTCCTGTGTGAAGCTCTTTATTCCTGGACCCCATGACTTCTTGTTTTATGGTTTACTCTCTCATTCAGTGGCATACATCATCCTATAGTTTCCAGAGAAAGGGTTCATGGGCATCTTTTTAAAAACGTTGAGGGTCTTAAAATGCCTTTACTTTACCTGCATAATTAATTTTTAACTTGTTGGGTATAAATTTCTAGGTTAGAAATAATTGCCCTTACACTCTTGAAGGTATTGAATCATTTTATCCTAATTTCCAATGTTGCTATTTTTTAACTTTATGATATTTCAGTTCCTGATCCTCTATACTATATAATGGATCTGAAAGCTTTCAGGATTTAGTCATTCTTTTAAAAATATTAATTGAGAGTCCTTTATATGTCAGGCACTGATATAAACAGTAAGGCTTCTGTATTAAAAAAAATAAGTCTACTCTTATGGAGCTTACATTAGAGTATGGGAGATACATAATGAACAAGATAAATAAGTAAAATACATATTATATTAGAGAATGACAAGTACTAAAAACAGAGGAGAAGGGAAGGAAGGGGATATAAAATGTAATTTCAAATAGGTAGACCATGAAATACCTCATAGAAAAGGTGACTTCTTAGTTTAGATTTAAAGGGAGTGAGAAAGAGAGCCACACGGTTCTTTGGGGAAAATACTCTAAACAGAAAGAATAGCAGGTGCAAATGCCTGAGGTTAGAGATGCCTGGCATGTTGAATAACAGCCAATTGGCTCATTGTAGCTACAGCAGAGAGAATGAGGCATAGAAAGGTAGGAGGGGAATTCAGAGAAGTAACCAAACAAGCTATAACTTTTCATTGGAATAAATGGGAAAGTTATAATAGGAATTTGAACATGACTTGGTTTTAACAGGATCACTTTGGTGATTGTATTTACAATAGAAAAGAAGAGCAGGGCAATTGCTGAGGCAAGGAGGTAAATTAGGAGACTATTGAAACAATCCAGGTGAGAAATGGTGGTGGCCTAGAATCAGTTGGTGGCAGTGGGAAGTAGTGTGAAGTCATCAGATTTGGGATATAATTTTAAAAGCAGATCCAACAGTATTGGATGACAGATGGCATGTGAGGTGCAAAGAAGGAGGAATGTTCAATGTGTTCACCAATATATTTGGCCTGAGAAATGGAAAGGTGGTGCTGGAAATATTAAGGAATTTCATTATAAGTGTAATGAGAAGCCTTTGAAGAATTTTATTTAGTGAAATGGTATGATCTGGTGTATGGTTTTATACCTCTCTCTGCTGTTGTATGGTGAATGAATTAAAGTCAACAGGACCAGCAATGAAGCTAAAAACCAGTTAGAAATTTGTTGATGTAGGCTGAGCTAGCATTCCTGTTGACTTGGTCCAAGTTGATAGCAGCAGAGATAGAGTGAAGTGGAGACATTCATGCTGTGAATTTTTAGGTTGGACCAACAGAACTTGCCAATTGGTTGAATGTAGAACATTTGGGAATCTGGGAAAGAAAAAAAAGAGTAAATTTATTGTGTTTAGTTTAAGCAAATCATGGCATTGACTGCTGATGGGGAAGCCTGGGAGAGGAAAAAAGAAATAAAAATAACAGGTTCATTTTTAAAATATTAAGTTTGAGCTTCCTCAGACATTCAAGTGGACAAGCAAAGTAGGTAGATAGACATATAACTCTGGAGCTCAGGGAAGTGGTTAGATTTGGGGCAGTAAACATTTTATTATTATTATGAACCATTCCTTCTCCCTTCCTAACATCACTCTAATTTCATATTGAGTATTATTGAAACGTGGGGTTTGGGGTGCAGACTTCTTCTAGTGGTTCCTTGTCCAACGAAGATGAAGAATAAATTCGTGGACTAACAGATTTCTTTTATAAAAATGTAGAAGTTTATTGGAAGCAGATACAAACTCCATCTGGGCAGGGGTGTCCTCAAAGGGGACCCCCTGGGGAGGGGCCCCCAAATGGGAAAAGCCTGTTTTCTCTCTCTAACAGGGAAAAATCAAAAATCCAAAAATCTCAAATCTGTCTCCTGACCCTTTGTCTCCAGTTTACATATGCTGTAGATCTTTGTCTGACCCTGACCCTTTCTAATTGGACCTTCCTCCTTGCTTTCCTCATTGGTCACTCTGCTACATGGTACCAGTTTCAAAGCTCAAAGCCCAGGTGGTGGCCCTCTTTTTCTCTCCCCTTATCTTGCAACATTCCTCTATCCTCTGTGAAAATATGTTTCCTTCTTCCCAATATCCTGTGACTTTTCTTTATCCTCTGTGAATGTATGGCTTCCCACCCGCTCTTATCCTGTATCATTTCTCTATCCTCTGTAAGATAAGCATTTTGGCATCTCCAAGCCCCCATCTATGCATTCCTCTCCCATGGACCTTCTTTATTCCATAAACCTGCCTGTTTTGTCTCTAAAATTCCTTTCATTATTCCTTCCCCCCTTGTGTGGTCTTTGTGGAACAGTAAATACAAGTGGTCTGTAATACACAGGTACCTGACTCTTTCTTACCAATCTGTAAACAAAGAGGTACATTCAGTGATGAACACAGAGTTTAATCTTCGGAAGAGATACGCAGTAGTCATAGCATTGTATAGTGCTTGTATCAACAGATGCAATAGACATAAATAAACTCAAGAGCATAGAGAAAAGAGGAGGCATATTAGCTCTTAAATTTTTGGGCTCAGAAGTGACATGTTCCATTTCATTTCTTTTTTCATTCTTTAGTTGGAACTAATCACCCCCACCCTGGGTAATTATAAGAGGACAGCAAGTAGACTTTTCCCAGGGGATTAAGAAGTACTAAATATGAGATGCACTAATGGCCTTACCTGAGTTCTTTTTCCAAAATGTTTCATTCTTCTGATTACATCAGAAATAGCATTTTAGAGTTGATATATGTCTTTGAGATGCTTTTAAAAAAGAAGAATATGTTCCTGACAGAATTTTTAAGAAAGAGACAGAAGATCAGAAAGAAAAATCATTTGAAAAACAAGCAATTAATTTTCCTTTGGTGTACACAAAACAATACCTTCAAAATGCAATTGCCTTTAACCTAAGGAACTTTCTCAATTACCTCTGTATTCGAGTAATTTTAGCTTATTTTACAAATAATAACCCTTCCCCCAACTGCCACCACCACCAGTATCTTAACACAGAAAAGCTTTATTCCTAATTCATCTAACAATGCAGGTGTTATTGGTCAGGAGATGGCTTTCTTCCAGGTATAATTTTTAGATCCTGGGCTCCTCACTTCTTTTCTTTCCATCATCCGCTTAGGATGAGGTCTTATAAGTCTAGAGGGAATAGGAGAGTGGATAGAAGTCAAGCCCACTGTTTAACAGCCTTGTCCAGAAGAAGTAATACACACTATTACACTGAATGGTTGAGAACTAATCACATGGATCCATCTAGATGCAAAGGAGTCTGAGAAATGTAGTCTTTACCTGGGTAGCCACTTCCCAGCAAGGACTCAATTCTGCAGAAGAAAAAGTATGAAATTTTAGTGGATTGTTAGACATCTCTGAATGACAACCAAAATACAAACTTACATAACTATTATTTAATATCAAATATCAAATATTGAATATGTTGGTAATTCATATTTAACATTCAAAATATGATAAGATTTACCCCTGATAGAACCCAAGTCCTTGAGGGGCTTACCTTCTAAGAGAAGATAACATTCATAACAGAGGGAATTTACCAAGGCAGTGAAGAGCGGTGGAAGGAGACACGGCACTACTGGCTGCCTGGCTAATGCACTTTGTAATTGTGCTCAGTCAGTTGCACCCTCTCTAGGCTTTTGTGGTGACATGCAAAGTAATCTCTCCAGTGTCTTTCAAAACTGTTTGCTTCCTCAATTATGATTTAGTCTACAAATAATATACAATAGTACAAACACAGCAATTACCCAGCAATCCTTATATTTGATGAATTAATAGTAATTCTTTAACTTTTTAAACTGTGCTGATTCTCCCACCTGTGCACTGACCAAAAAATTATGTTTCTCAGATGCTTCATAGTTTCATGTGGCAATTCACATGTGAAATCTTCAAAATCAGGGAATGTGGGCTTATCCAACTCTTCACCTCCAGCTCCTTGAGCATAGAAGGCTCTCATAGATGTTAGTTAAAGTAAATTGAGTAAATTCTATGGAAATCTTGTTGAATTGTAGTGAGTGAGGTTACCATAGGGATGTATGCACGATTATTTTCTAATTCAATATTTTTATTAATGTGTTAGGGGAAGATGCATATCTCAGAACATATTCATAAAATTTTAAGATGATCCTAGCTTGGGGGCAGTATCAAACACCAGGGATACCAGAAATATAATGCAAACAAGTTACAACTGTCTACATAAAAAGAAACTTGGCCTTCAAAAATGTAAATGACTGAATATGGAAGAGATGATATGAATTCTTTCTAGGCAGGGGAATAAAAAAAAATCAGTAGAAGGGTGATAATAATTTGCAAATTAGATCTTTGTTTCATGTGATATGGCTGTAAACAGAGCCATAGCTCTTTTTGGCCTGAGTTTAGGGAGCTTCATGTAATAAGTGAACCATAAAATTAGTTGTCTTTTTCTGTTCAATGCTAAAGATTTCTAAATTTAAATTGTCCTAATTTCATCCGATATCATTAGAAATAAGAGCTAAAGTGTGAATTCAGGAACTACAAATACAAGTCCAATTATTAATAGTGGTTTTTACAGGTTGAATAAATTGGTACCTACTACTAGCTTCCTTTGTACAAATGCTTTGAGTACAACCTACTATACTGCCTCTATAATCTGAATTAATTTTCAGAACCCCCTTTCAAGTGGATATTTTCTTTCATTTTACTCATGAAGAGAAGCCCAAGGAGTTCAGGTAATTTGTTTGTCAGTGTGGCTTGTCTGTCCAAAAGTCACCCTGCTTCCAAATTCCATACTTAGAGGAGAAAAAAGAAAATAAGAATGTATTATTTTGTTAGGAATGTTATAAAATATTTTCTTTCACCATTATGAGCTATGAGGGTTTATGAGAGGAACTATATCATGAAACTGCATTATATGTTCTTCTCTACTTGTTCTAGACACAGAAATCTTTTCCCACACTGTTGAGATGAGTTTTAAGAACATTCACCCTCATTCAGCCTGTTTCCCATCTCAAATGCAAAAGGTCTTGCTTACCTACTTGCCACTGCTGGAATGGGAGTGACACAGCATGAACACAGGCTCCAGCATGAAACTGACAGTGGTTTCATCCATATTCCTCCACTGACTGGCTGTATGATCATGCACAGGCAGGTTGATCTATCTCTTTGCATCCATTTTCTTCACTAAAATAAGGCTAATAGCTCCTATCTCTTAGAGTGGCTAATGAGATTGAAATGAGATAATGTGTGGAACACAGTGAGTGATCAAAAAATGGAGTGACTACTATTGATTGAGTGATAGGTATTACACATATTTCACAGGCTACTACCAGTGGTGTCTCTTGGAAATCAGATTGAGAGTTTCATAGGCAGAATGGCAATAATGCCAGGCATTCCTCCACTGCACAGTCCATATTGTCAGGTTCAACTTTATCTCTTTCCCCTTGCCCCTCTCTATCTTCCATTGTGCTCTTGCCTCTACACTCTCATACTTTTACATGGTTTGCATATGAATCTACCCATTGAGTCACACCTCTTGTTCATGAGATAAGGAAAAATGCCTATTCAACTTTTATACCACAACATCAAATTTTATACCACAACATCTTTATTAGTAGTAAGAATTAAAAAACTACTTGATATCTACAATTGAGAAACTTCTTTAAGTAACCACCCAAGGAATCTCTCAATTTTACATAGAAAAAAATTAACAGATACCAGGCACAAATTTATTAATTTGTGGTTCAAATTTGAAAATCAAGGCACTGATCAATATACAAAATATCCTGGTTAATTTTAATCCAGAATTAAACATTAAATAATTTAATAAAGAAGGCATACATAAAGTAAAGTTTAACAGTTATTGAAATTTATTTAGCCTTAAGCAAAATTTACATACAAATCAAAGAAGTTTTTGCTAAAGGAATAAAACGGTAAAGATAAATGAGGTGAGGGGAAGGTATCTGAGAAGTACTGGTAAATTAAGTATCCAAAGTCTACTTTCTTATAAGATACTGTCAAGATGTGTAACATTATATACATACATTAAATCAGTACATAACTAAAATAGACAGAACACTTAAAATATTTGTTTGCTTCACAAATGATTTTTTTCATTGCTCTTTTGATGTTCTTTGCAATACAATGAGTAAAATGTCATTATCAAAGTCTGAGTCTAGCAATATGAGAGGAGAGAAACATAGTTTATAGTAAAGCATGAGCAGAATGTACAGGCATGTGAGAATGCATACATACAGGGTGGGGCAAAAGTAAGTTCACAGTTGTGTGTATGCAAAACACAGAGTTTATTCTTGTATTACTGTTTATCATTGTATTATTTTCCATATGAACAATTATAAGCCTACTTTTGCCCCACTCTGTATAATCACCCCACACAGGATTAAGCAGTTTAGGTGAAAATGTTAACCTTTCATAATGATGAATTGAACTGGACATTTCATTATTACAATGAAAGTCACTGTATGATACGTTAATACTATAATGTATTACTATAATATAAACTATAATGTAAAAAAGAGAAAAGTCATGATCATGATATGTGAATGTGGCAATCATCAGAATGTTTGGGGCAAAGATTAGAAAACAAGATGATACCAAGAGCCATCTATTAACATTAGCACATACTGATAAACATTGATAATGAGAAATTTGAATTTGTTTTATTTATCTTTGTTTTCTCTACAGTGCCTAGTACAATGCTTTGTACACAGAAAGCTAATAATGGTTTTTGAATGTAAGGACAGTCCTATATAATAGAAGGCTAGTATGTAAATTGTCCCCTCAACCAGAAGTTCAACCGGGAATTCAACCAGGGGGTGGGGCTGGCTGGCCAACTGCCAGCAGCCCCTCCCCCTGGGCCAGCCTGCCCCCCTCCCCCCACTTTCCCCACCCCTTATCGGCATGGGCTGGCTAGACCCCACCCGTGCATGAATTCGTGGACTAGGCCTCTAGTAGTATTATAATGACCTGTGCAGACTAAAGTTAAGAAACCAAATTTATTCCAGTGTTCTAGACAGATCACTAAACCTGCTGAGCTATCCATTTTGGAATAGCTGTGATTTAGTGAACTAGTTTAGTATTAGTGGAGTGACATTCCAGTGCCAGAACTGAAGTTCTTGCTTCTTGCCTTGCTGTTGACATATTGCTCAATACATACATTAACCACAGGAAATTTATGTCAACCTTTCAAAGAATAAATTCATTTCCCAAAACTTGTGGTTGGGAAAATGTGGTGATAGTTTGATGCCTCATTAAGATTCAGAACCATTGTCATTAAGTAAAGAAAAGCATACTGAAAAGAGAGCCTGCAGTTCAGTTCGTACAGGTGAATGAAGAGTTGAAGAAAGTCTCCAACAAAGTGGGAGAAAAATTCTAGCAGCTCCGTTATTGATTCTGTGCACATGTGGGCTTCTGACCACTATCAAAATCTTGTTTTTTTCAGACTGCTTTGCAGGCTGTACACAGAAAAGGGAATTTTCTCTACAGTATCTAATACATAGTTAGGTGTTGGACATAGTAAGGTTCACAGTGGTTTTTGAATGCAAGGGCGATACAGACCAAACCCTGGGGTAGCTGGGACCTGTAGTATGATTTATCGTTGCTCTTGAATTTTCCTTCAGATCCTCATAGTAACTGCCTGAGCAAAGAAGGGAGGGGACTACGTTCCATTTTTGTTGTGGCTTATCCAAGATCACAGACTTGTAAGTTCCCTTTGTTTTTCTGCCTCCTGGTTAAGTTGCTTTTCTGCTATTTTTCACACTGCTTCTCTTAGATAGAGCCCCCCACCCCACCAAGGTGTTCCTGAAAAATATGCATCTTCCTGAATTCTAACTACTTACAGCCCAGCACATGGCTGCCTTATTTTGTGGGGATCTACCTGGGCCTGCTTAGTTTCAGAATGTCTTCCAGCCTTTCACTTGTCTAGTGTGAGTGTTCTTAGATGCTGGCCTAGGTAGTCTTGAACATTGAAAGTGATTCATTCCAAGGGGCTTGAAAACAATCTTCTTTTCTGTAGAATGAAGCATTCTATTACCCTGCCATGAAAACCAGCTGGCCATCGCCCAGGTGATGTACAGTATAAGGAGCTCTGAGAAACTTTGTACCTTTCTTAGTCAGTGTCATCCTACCCTTCAACTATAAGGCACTTGGCAAAACATAAGGCTCTAGGGCCGTGGTTGGCAAACCGCGGCTCGCGAGCCACATGCGGCTCTTTGGCCCCTTGAGTGTGGCTCTTCCACAAAATACCATGGCCTGGCGAGTCTATTTTGAAGAAGTGGCATTAGAAGAAGTTTAAGTTTAAAAAATTTGGCTCTCAAAAGAAATTTCAATCGTTGAACTGTTGATATTTGGCTCTGTTGACTAATGAGTTTGCCGACCACTGCTCTAGGGCATGAGCTTCCCTAGGAGGATCCAGGTGGTGGGACTCCTACAGAGGTTCTAGGGGACTCACTGTCCTAAATTAAAAAAATTACATTCTCCCTTTCCCTGTAGCCACACTTTCCAGAATATTTCCGAAGCACCGGTTTTTAAACAAAAGAATATGTAGGGAGAGTTCTTTTTTCAGAAGAATTGAATTTTTTCCAGAGCCTGGAAGCAAATGAAAACACAAAGAGAATAAGTTGGTTAGTTATAATAGGCCTGATGAACAAGCTTGTGAACTCTGCCTTCAAGGTACCAGAATTTGTGCTGTGTCCTCTTTTGTGTTGTTTACTGGCAGAGATGCTCTGGCTGGGCGCTAGGCCCTGAGCATGAACAGAGAGAAGTCAAAATCCTATGCAAAATGCCTCCTTGTATTACACCCAAACAGAGAATGCAAATTTACCGCTGTTTCTCCCCTTCCTAACTCTCTTTGGAGTTAGTAGAAAATATGAGCAGTAGGAGCACTCTCCATCCTCAGTCAAAAATCTGCTGTCCTAGGTACGTCACACCATCAAAAATGACAGTGAGATAATAAAACTAAGAATTTAAGAAAGACTTTTAAATAATTTTCTACAGTTTTAGAGGAATTGTATGTAACAATATCTGAATTTTAATAAATAGCTGTTGATTGAATGAATATACCTGTTTCTACTAAGCTAAAACAAATCAAAGAAAATAATTCTTGAAATACTATGTTATACTTAGGGAATACCCATGGGTCAGAATCCCAAGAACAAAGACCAACCTAGCAAAAAAGACAGTAGTTCCATGGACTAGAGCAGAGAAATGCTGGCATCCAAAAAGATAATCCTAGGAAAAGTATGGAAACCAGCAGGAAGAAGAGGGGAGGTCAGTGGATTGATTCTAGAACTAGAGATTGTGCATGTAGAATTGCACATGTTCTGTATTTTGGAACATGACAATTGACTGTAACATTGGCTGGTGCAGTTGTAAATAAGCTTAATGTTTCTCAACACCATCAGATCCAGCCAGAAAACTTAACTAATCTAATCATAAGATGCTCATGGATCTTCATGTTCTTCCACCCAGAAGGCCATTTGCAATCCATGGAATAATCCAATACAGACTTTATGTTTCTGATATGTTCAGGGGTAGGTATAATAGAGCCATCCAGAAATTTTTAAATATATTTTTATTGATTTCAGAGAGGAATGAAGAGGGAGGGAGAGATAGAAACATCAATGATGAGAGAGAATCATTGATCAGCTGCCTCCTGCATGCCCCCACTAGGGATTGAGCCCATAACCAGGGTATGTGCCCTGGACCGGAATCGAAACTGGGACCCTTCAGTCTGCAGGCCGACACTCTATCAACCGAGCCAAACTGGCTAGGGCCAGATAAATTTTTAAATAGATCAGAGCAAATACATACTTTATAAGATCAGAGATACCCTAGGACCTCCCTTATTGACCTACTTAGGTCTTCCTGCCTTTGTTCATTTTACACAGGCACATGTATTTCAATGAGAAGCAAAGGTACAAAATGTTGCTTCAACTTTTATTTCTTAATCAAATACTAAAGGATTCTACACTACCATGTAGAAAGCAACTTGCTTATGTTGATGGTTTAGATTTAGAGAAAAAAAATATGGATTTAGTTTTATATAAATTTCAATTTTATGTTACATCTGTGTTCATTTTGCAAAAGTATTAATTTATGGATGCATGAATGGATGAATGGACAGAAGATATATAGATATATTCAGATATAGTAACACTAGAGGCCCAATGCACAAAATTCGTGCAAGAATAGGCCTTCCTTCCCCCAGCTGCTGGCACTGGCTTCCCCCTTGCACCCGGGACCTGGGCTTCCCTCTGGCATCCAGGACCCAGGCTTCCCTTGCAGCCCTGGCTTCATCCAGAAGGTCATCCGGTCTAATTAGCACATTACACTTTTATTATAGAAATGCTTTATCCAAAGCTGTAGGAAATTCTTTATAAGTTTTCACTAAATTTTCTAATTTTATTGTCTTGGTGTCACACAAGCCATGCCCACCAGCCAATCAGGAGCGTGTATGCAAATTAACCCAACCAAGATGGCTGTGGCCACAGACAGAGCAGGAGGCTTGGGTTTCCCTGGCGATGGAGGAAGCCAAGCTTCCCGCAGCCCTGGTCTCCGCTCAAGGCTACAAAGTTTCAATTAGAGAAGATAAATAAATCCCAACAAAAATGGCAGAAGCCATGAAGCTGGAGAGAGACGGAGGCTTGAGTTGCCCCCGGCAATGGGGGAAGCCAAGCTTCCACAGCACTGGCGTGCCATGGTCTCTGATCAAGGCTACAAAGTTTCAATTATAGAAGATAAATAAATCCCAGATACCAGGCCTCCATTTAGATCGCTGGGGGCGTGGCCGGCCTGCAAACCACCACAGGCCCCTTGCCCAGGCCACCCCACGCCCCAAGGGAACCACCACCCTGATCCAAGACACCCTTCAGGGCAAACCAGCTGGCCCCCACCCATGAACCAGGCCTCTATCCTATCTAATAAAAGAATAATATGCAAATTGACAATCACTCCAACACACAAGATGGCTGCCCCCATGTGGTCAAAGATAGCTGCCCCCATGTGGACACAAGATGGTCAGCAGGAGAGGGCAGTTGGGAGGGACCAGGTCTGCAAGGGAGGGCAGTTGGGGGCGATCAAGCCTGCAGGGGAGAACAGTTAGGGGTGACCAGGCCAGCAGAGGAGGGAAGTTGGGGGCAACTGGGCCTGCTGGGAAGGCCAGTTGGGGGGACCAGGCCTGCAGGGGAGAGCAGTTAGGGGTGACCAGGCCTGCAGGGGAGGGCAGTTAGTGGTGACCAGGCCTGCAAGGGAGGGCATTTAGGGGCAAACAGGCTGGCAAGGGAGCAGTTAGACATCGATCAGGCTAGCAGGGGAGTGGTTAGGGGTGATCAGGCTGGCAGGCAGAAGCAGTTAGGGGCAATCAGGAAGGCAGGTAGGCAAGCAGTTGGGAGCCAGCAGTCCTGGATTGTGAGAGGGATCCCAGATCGGAGAGGGTGCAGGCTAGGCTGAGGGAAATACCCCCTGTGCCCGAATTTCATGCACTGGGTCTCTAGTTATTATATATTCATTAAATCTCATTTTCAGGTTAAATATAAAAAATTCTTCTTAACATGGCTTGGCCACTTATTCTCAACATTTATTGAAGTTTTTCTATGTTTCTCTAAAGGTGAAACACCCAGAAATAAAAACAATGGCAAAATAGCCCAATACATGTACAGGATAATGTGTTCTTCTTACCTCTTTAGGCCTGAATTTCACACTTTTATCACTAGAGCCTAAGGTTTTGTTCACTTTTCAGTGCCTACATCCCCTGGTTATCCCATATCAAAATCTCTTCATTATCTTTTTAACATAAACATTTTATGTCATGTCTCTCCAAGATCTCTTTATGGATCATTTCTTTTTTAATATAAAGAGGTTAATTCTTATTATTTTTTAAATTTAAGGTCAAAGTTAAAAATATCAAGATCTTTGTTGCTAATAGCTACTTCCTTTAGATCTAGATTTCTATCACCTAATCCTATATAATAAAAGCCTAGGTGGCGTCACGTGTGACATCATCACAAGATGGCCGCCACAAGATGGCTGCCCTCACGTCATCACAAGATTGCACCACAAGATGGCCACTACAAGATCGTCACCACAAGATGGCCAGCAAGGGAGGACAGTTGGGGGCGAACAGGCCAGCAAGAGATGGCAGTTGGGGGTGACCAGGCCAGCAGGGGAGTAGTTAGGCATCAATCAGGCCAATAGGGGAGTGGTTAAGGGGTGATCAGACTGGCAGGCAGGCGAGCGGTTAGGAGCCAGCAGTACCAGATTGTGAGAGGGATGTCCGACTACTGGTTTTGGGCCTAAACTAGCAGTCAGACATCCCCCAAGGGTTCCCAGATTGGAGAGTTTGCAGGCAGGGCTGAGGGACACCTCCTCCGTGCACTAATTTTGTGCACCATGCCTCTAGTATATTTATAAACATCAAACATATTTTCTATATGTTCACTCAAGTTGTTTTCATTTGATTATAACTTTCTTCGCTGCAAAAAAATTTGAGTATAATTATAAACAATACAAGAGATGCTTAAAATGAAATCAGATTGAAGGTAGAATTAATTAATGAAGACAAAGTTAGTACTCAGATGTGTATCACAGGGAACTTCACAAATCTACAGTTGCAATGCAAATTTAGCTCTAATGTTCAACCTTGCAGCCATAGCAAGAGGTCCAAAGTAAAATATATGTCTCAGAATTCAATGCAATATTACAAAAACTAGAAATATAGTTATTTCAGTTTCTGAGACCTAATAGTAATTTTCCCATATAACTCATATATCCAAAGGCATGCCATTAGAAATCTCCATTCACTTTTTCATCAATCTATTAATCATCATAATTGTTCAGATCCTATCAATGTATACCCTCTTTAAGGAATATAATTTTCATTCATAAGCATTTATTATACATCTGTTTTTCCAAAAAAAAATTATATCAGGTGCTAAATAAACATGTACTTAATTTTTATTCACATATGTATTTGATGTTTATTGCTGCATAGCAAATTATCCCAAAATTTAGTGGCACCAAAACAGCAAACATTTATTATTTCATAGTTTCTGTGGGTCAGGAATTTAGAGGTGGCTTTAGTTCCAGGATATTAACTGGGACTGTGTTCATCTCAAGGCTTAACTGGGACTTGAAAATGTCTAGATGTCTCATTCAACGTCTAGCAAGTTCATGCTGGCTTTTCCTTGCAAAAGTCTGGTTCCTTGCCATATAGGCC
This sequence comes from Cnephaeus nilssonii, assembly GCF_951640355.1. Lineage (NCBI taxonomy): Eukaryota > Metazoa > Chordata > Mammalia > Chiroptera > Vespertilionidae > Cnephaeus > Cnephaeus nilssonii. The sequence continues at coordinate 57,399,471 of NC_137079.1, read as the reverse complement.
TCTCCACAGAGCCTTTATACCTGGCAGTTGGCTTCCCCCATGGAAAATGATATAAGAGAAAAAGCAAGCAGGAAGATGCAATGCCTTTTATGGCCTCATCTCCAAAGTCAAGCACTCTTAATTCTGGTTTTTAGTGTGTTTTCCCCCCTATTCTTTAAGAGGAAGTCACTCACTGAACAAACTAGGAATAGAAGAAAACTATTTCAATATAATAAAGGCTATTTATAAAAATCCCACAGACAACCTCATACTCAAGGGTGAAATACCAAAACCTTTTTAGATCAGTAACAACATAAAGATGCTTACTCTTGCCACTTCTATTCAACATAGTACTGAAAGTCCTAGCCTGAACAATTAGAAAGAAAAATAAAAAGAAATAAAAGACATCCAAATTGTATAGGAAGAAGCAAAATTATCTCTGCTTTCAGATGACATGATCTTATATGTGGAATAGCCTAAATATTTCACATACAAAAAAAAAAAAGACAACCCTACAAGAACTAATACATTATTTTAGCAAATTTTCACGATACCAAATAAACACACAAAAATTAGTTGATTTCTATATACCAAATGAATAATTTAAAAAGAAAATTAAGGAAAAACTCCATTTATAAAAACATCAAACAGAATAAAATACTTAGAAATAAACCTAAACAAGAAAGTGGAAGACTTATACACTAAAAAAGTAAAGCATGTTGCTCAAAGAAATTAAAGAAGACACAAATAAATCAAAAGATATATAATGTTTATGAATTGAAATACTTAAATTTTTAAGCTGTACACACAGCTCAAAGCCATCTACAGATTTAATGCAATCTCTCAAAACTCTAAAATTTTTGGAGAAATAGAAAAATCATCCTAAATTTTTTATGAAATATCAGGGGACCCCAACTATCCAAAACAATCCAGATAAAGAAGAAATAATGGCATCACACTTCTTGATTTTGAACATATTACAAAGCTATAGTAATAAAAAAATAAAAATAATAGACCAATATATAAAATAGAAGGCCAGAGATAAACCTCAAAGTATGGGCAAATGAACTTTGACTGGGGTTGCCAAGACCACTCAGTGGAGAAAGGATGGTCTCTGCAACAAATGTTGTTGGGAAAACTGGATATCCACCTGCAAATGATTGAAGTTGGCTCCATATCTTACCACACTTACAAAAATTAACTCAAAATGGATGAAAGTGGAAATGTAAAATCCAAAACTGTAAAGGTTATAGAAGAAAACATCAGGATAAATCTTTATAACATTAGACTTGACAATGATTTCTTTTTTTTTTTAAATATATTTTATTGATTTTTAACAGAGAAGAAGGGAGAGGGATAGAGAGCTAGAAACATCGATGAGAGAGAAACATCGACCAGCTGCCTCCTGCACACGCCCCACTGGGGGTGTGCCTGCAACCAATGTACATGCCTCTGACTGGAATCGAACCTGGGACCTTTCAGTCCGCAGGCCGACGCTCTATCCACTGAGCCAAACCGGTTTCAGCAATGATTTCTTATATACGGTGTTAAAAGCACAGGCAACAAAAGCAAAAATAGACAAATGGGATTACATCAAACTAAAAAATGTTTTTGCATCTAAGGACACCATTAACAGTTTTAAAAACTCAATCTAAATAATAGAAGAATATATTTGCAAGTCATTTATCTGATAAAAAATATTGGCAAATCAACCCAGATATATAAAGAAATCCTAAATGCAACATTTAAATAACTCTATTAAAACATGGGCAAAGAACTTTAATAGACTTTTCTCCAAAGATGATGTACAAATGACCCAGTATATGAAAATATGTTCAACATTACTAATTATCAGATAAATGTAAATCAAAACCACAAAAAAAGGTATCTTATCACCTCACATCCATTAGAATGGCTACTATCAAAAATAAATGTTGGTGAGGATATTGAGAAATTAGAACACTTGTGCACTGTTCATGGGGTTATAAAAGTATGCAGCATCTATGGAAAACAGTATAGAGACTCCCCAAAAAATTAAAAACATAATTATCATATGATCCAGCAATCTCAAATATATATGAAATACTATATAACATATATGAAATACTATATGATCCAGCAAACCAGGGATATATATCAATTATATATTTCCAAAAGAATTGAAAACAAGGTTTTGAAGAGGTAATTTGTGTACCCATGTTTATAGTAGTATTATTAACAATAGCCAAGATGCAGAAGCATCTCAAATGTTCATCAACTAATAAATGAATAAACAAAAAGTGGTATATGCATGCATTGGAATATTATTCAGCCTTAAAAAGGAAGAAAATCTGGTCACTCATGACAACATAGATTAACCTTGTGGAAACTAAGTTAAGTGAAATAAGCCAGTCTTAAAAAGACAAATATTTTATGACTAGAGGCCCGGTGCATGAAATTTGTGCATGGGGGGGGGGTTGTGTCCCTCAGCCCAGCCTGCACCCTCTCCAATCTGGGACATCCCTCTCACAATCCAGGACTGCTGGCTCCCAACTGCTCGCCTGCCTGCCTTCCTGATTACCCCTAACCGCTTCTTCCTGCCAGCCTGATCACCCCCTAACCACTCCCCTGCCAGCCTGATTGATGCATAACTGCTTCCCTGCCAGCCTGTTTGCCCCTAAATGCCCTCCCCTGCAGGCCTGGTCACCCCTAACTTCCCTCCCCTGCAGGCTTGGTTCCCCCCAACTGCTCTCCCCTGCAGGCCTGGGTCCCCCCAACTGCCCTTCCCTGCAGGCCTGGTCACCCTCAACTTCCCTCCTCTGCTGGCCTGGTCACCCCTAACTGCCCTTCCCTGCAGGCTTGGTCACCCACAACTGCCCTCCCTTTCAGGCCTGGTCCCTCCCAACTGCCCTCACCTGCTGGCCATCTTGTAGTGGACATCTTGTGTCCACATGGGGGCAGCTATCTTTGACCACATGGGGGCAGCCATCTTGTGTGTTGGAGTGATGGTCAATTTGCATATTATTCTTTTATTAGATAGGATAGAGGCCTGATGCACAGGTGGGGGACAGTTGGTTTGCCCTGAAGGGTGTCCTGGATCAGGGTGGGGGTTCCCTTGGAGAGTGGGGTGGCCTGGGCGAGGGGCCTGTGATGGTTTGCAGGCCGGCCACGCCCCTGGTGACCCAAGCAGAGGCCCTGGTATCTGGGATTTATTTATCTTCTATAATTGAAACTTTGTAGCCTTGGGCAGAGGCCAAAGCAGGCCAGGGCTGTGGAAACTTGGCTTCCTCCATCGCTGTGGGCAACTCAAGCCTCCTGCTCTCTCCAGCTTTATGGCTTCTACCATTTTGGGGGGGATTTATTTATCTTCTATAATTGAAACTTTGTAGCCTTGAGTGGAGGCCTGGGCTGGCCAGGGCAGGCAGAAAGCTTGGCTTTCTCCATTGCTGGGGAAACCCAAGCCTCTTGCTCTGCCCGTGGCTGCAGCCATCTTGGTTGGGTTAATTTGCATACTGCCTCCTGATTTGCTGGTGGGTGTGGCTTGGCGTAGCAGAGGTACGGTCAATTTGCATATTACTCTTTTATTAGATAGTATTCTACTTATGTGAGGTATCTAGAGTAGTCAAATTCACAGAAATGGAAAATTGAAATGTGGTTACCAGTGGCTGTGATAGGAGGGAAAGAATTGTTAAATTGGAATAACATTTTAATTTGCAAAATAAAAATGTTCTGGAGAGCTGCTTCACAGAAATGTGAATATACTGAACACTACTGGACTGCACACTTAAAACTGGTTAAGATGGTAAGTTTCATGTTATTGTTTTTTTAACTATAACATAAAATATGGCATCAGAAAAAACCAAGATGGTGGCATAGGTAAACACCTAAACTGCTGCCTTGCACAATAATTTCAAAACTACAACTAAAGGACAAAACGGACATCATCCAGAACCACAGGAATGCTGGCTGAGTGGAAATTCTACAACTAGAAGGAAAGAGAAAAGCACACTGAGACTCACAGGAGCTGCAAAAGGCAGAGGTATAGAGGTGCGCATGCGGAGAGGGCTGGCAAATGAGTACGTGGCTGGCTTTCTGAATCAGTAGGGAGACAAAAGCTCCCAACTGCTCTGTACTCCAGTTCCGGGCGAGACTCTGGGGACGCAGACTCATACTGGGAGAAACTGGACTGTCTGGCAGTGGGCGAAACTCGAGAGCGGCGTTTTATCAGAGGTGCTTGCAGCGATTACCACAGGACACTGAGACCCAGAGGCCTCTTAGGGCAGGGCTGATGGGAAGCCACTGCTGTGTGCTCTGCCCTGAGATCCTGACCCATGAAGCCATAGCTGTTTGCTCTGCCCTGAGACTCCACCCAATCCAAGCTGAGCCCACAGGCTTTTGCATATGAATGACTTGGTCCTTTGAATTGTAAACTTACCTAACAAACTGCAGCTGAGTCAGTGAGACCCAGAACATCCAAAAGAAGGCCCAAGGCCCAGCAGCAGCTTGCATTGCTTCACAGCTGGGCCTCATCTGGGCACCTCCAAAACCCAAAGAAAGAAGAGAAATCTGCAGATCTCTCCATAGCTCCTGCTGGGTGGTCTCAGACAGAGGCTAAATTAGCACCTCCTTGGAGATCCAAGAGCCAGTGTACCCAGGGGTCAGAGTGGGATCATCCAGATTACAACTCCTCAGACCCATAAGGCACACACTCAGGGGACAGACTCAGTGAGCACCAAAGCCCCACTGAAGCAAGTCTTTTCTCATAAGGGTGTCTCCAGCACAGAAGTTCTCCTAGCATAGACACAACTGATCCTCACAGCCAATTGGCCTGGAGGTCAATTCCTCCCAGTGATACCAACAAAAATCAAGGCTTGACTAGAATAAGACTGTGCACACAGCCTACAAAGGGGTGCACCAAGAGTGTCCACCTCAGTTAACTGGGGAGGCTGAGCCACTGGGCCCTATAGGACACCTCGCACACAAAGTCACTCTATCAACTCAGGGAAGCAGCCAAAATGCGGAGACAAAGAAACAGGTCACAAATGAAAGAAATGGAGGAAAGCAAATGACTGGATATAGAGTTCAAAACCACGGTTATAAAGTTTTTCAAGAATTTTCTAGAAAAGGCGATAAATTTAGTGAGACCCTCGAGGATATGAAAAAGGACCAACTAGAAATTAAGCGTACACTAGCTGAAATAAAAAATAATATACAAAGATCCAACAGCAGACTAGAGGATCACAAGAATCAAGTCAAAGATTTGAAATACAAAGAAGCAAAAAACACCCAACCAGAAAAGCAAAAAGAAAAAAGAATCCAAAAATATGAAGATAGTGTAAGGAGCCTCTGGGACAACTTTATGCATACCAACATTCAAATTATGGGGGTGCCAGAAGAAGAGAGAGAGCAAGATACTGAAAACCTATTTGAAGAAATAATGACCAAAAACTTCCCCCACCTGGTGAAAGAAATAGATTTACAAGTCCAGGAAGCGCACAGAACCCCAAACAAAAGGAATCCAAAGAGGACCACACCAAGACACATCATAATTAAAATGCCAAGAGAAAAAGACAAAGAGAGAATATTAAAAGCAGCAAGAGAAAAACAGTTAATTACCTACAAGGGCGCACCCATAGGATTGTCAGCTGATTCCTCAACAGAAACTATGCAGGCCAGACGGGAGTGGCTAGAAATATTCAAAGTGATGAATAGCAAGAACCTACAACCAAGATTACTCTACCCAGCAAAGCTATCATTCAGAATTGAAGGTCAGATAAAGAGCTTCACAGATAAGAAAAAGCTAAAGGAGTTCATCACCACCAAACAAGTATTATATGAAATGCTGAAAGGTATTCTTTAAGAGGAAGAAGAAGAAAAAGGTAAAGATAAAAATTATGAACAACAAATACATACCTACCAACAAGTGAATCTAAAACTCAAGTGAATAAAAAATCTGATGAACAGAATAAACTGGTGAATATAATAGAATCAGGGGCATAGAAAGGGAGTGGACTGACAATTCTCAGGGGGGAAGGGGGTGTGGGGGGTGCGGGAAGAGACTGGACAAAAATCGTACACCTATGGATGAAGACAGTGGGGGGCGTGTAAGGGCAGAGGGTGAGGTGGGAACCGGGTGGAGGGGAGCTATGGGGGGAAAAAAGAGGAACAATTGTAATAATCTGAACAATAAAGATTTATTTAAAAAATATGCATCAGTAATTCCAGCTCACACTCAAGTCTCCACATTTTGCAAGATATAGGATTTGCAGACATGTTTTTAAACCCCTAAAACATGTTTAATTTTTTTTGTCTTCAGGAACATTTCAGAAATGTTTCTAAGTAGGCTAACTCTACTTAAAATTGGCAGGCAAAAAGTAGAGTTCAAAATTAATTCTCTAGCTTTTTTCAAATTAAGTTTGATTTCACAACAATTAAGTTCATTTGAAAAGCATCTTTTTCTAGTTAACAAAAGTGAAATGTGTTAATAAATTTTAAGTGCTTTCATTGAAATTGAAAAAGAAGAGAATTAATATGAGACTGCTTTTTCACCCAATAGATATATATTTGAAACTAATTTAATTTTTACAATAAATTAAGCCTAAAGTGAAATCATTTTATATATTTTGGGAAACTGCATTCACAGATTTTAATTGGATTTGTCAAAAATAATATGAGGGAGTTGCTGAAGACAGAAGCAAAATCAGACTTCGTTGGAATGGAATAGGAGAGTAGACCTGACAGTGGCAGAAATAATTTTAATAGGATTATGGAGACTGGCTTTGGAGGTAGTTAGTTGGACAATGTGTATGTATGACAAGGGACTATCTTAGTGTTGTGAAAGTTTGAAATCCAGATTAAAACAGACAAAGGCAGTAGGTTAAGCATGGAAACTGGGTTGTGGTCTGAAGGCATAGGGAATCTTTAAATTAACTGTGCTGGTCTGGCTCTAGTTGACTGACTCCATATCACATGCCTCTAAAATCCTATCAAGCTGTGACCCTTCTCTTTCATTCAGTCAGCAGATTGTTATTGCGCACCTAGTTTGTACTAGGCATTATGTTAGACCCTGTGGATACAATGATAAACCAAACAGACTCAGTCCCTCAAGTAGCTTACATTTTTGTCGAAGGAGAAAAACATGACTAGATGTTTAGTGCTATGGCAAATTAGACACGGGGTATTATGTGGTGGTACATGTGGCAAAGAATCCCTGCTTGGAGGGATGTAGAAGGCATCTTAGAAGAATCAACCAATTCAGCCATGAAGGAGGAGTCCAGGATATTTAAGCTTCTTCACTTTTTGTCCCAAATTGTAATGTTCTCTAAAGAACTTCTGAGTTTCTCTATGTCTCTTCAATACGGAAGTGCTCAGGAGTTCAGATAGCACACCTCTTCTCCTTTTCATCTATACTTGCTCCTTGGTGATCTCATTTATTCTGGAGACTAAATATCATCCAAATATTGATATCTCCTAAATTAATATCTCTTTTCTAAAATTCATTCTTGTATATCCAGTTATTTACCTGTCATCTCCACTTGGTACCTAGTAGTCCTTTCAAAATCTTAATGTGTCCCAAGTTGAAATCCTCAAATGCTCCCCCTCCCTCAATCTTATCCATCTCAGTAAATGAAAACTCCATTCTTCCAGTTGCTTATGCCAAAAATATTGAAATCATTGTGAGTCCTCTCTCTCACACCTGGTCTATTCGTAAATATTGTCATCCTATCTGTGTCTACCACCTGAGTCCCAGCTCTATCATCTCTCACCTGGATTATTTCAGTGGCCTTCTCATTGGCCTTGTTCTCTACAATCCATCCCAACAGAATAGCCAAAAGATCCTCCTAAAATATTATGCCACTCCTCTGTTATATCTCCCTCAAAGTTTTTAGGTAAATTACTTAACATAATCTACAATTTCCTCCATAATCTCATATCTTCTTTATCCCATTAACATTCTAATTTTCTCTCCTATAAGAATTTTTGTATTTTTGGCTATATCCCTAATTGGGACAATAGCACCACCTGGCACATAATAAATTGACAATATTTGTTGAGTGACCTCTCTCCTTTCCCACTCATGTTTCAGACAATATCCTTCTCTCCAAACCTAGTCCTCTGTTACCTGACCTATGCCCTGCCAATCTTGCTTAGAATATTGGTCGCCTAAGTATTTCTCTTTTTAAAAAATATTTTTATTGATTTCAGAAAGGGAGGGGGAGAGAGAGATAGAAGCATCAAAGATGAGAGAGAATCATTGATCAGCTGCCTCCTGCATGCCCCCTGCTGGGGATTGAGCCTGCAACTTGGGCATGTGCCCAGACCAGGAATCGAACCATGACCTCCTGGCTCATAGATCGATGCTCAACCACTAAGCCACACCGACCTGGCAGCATCTCTCTTTTCAACTATATTCTATCCTGTGTGGGGATTCTGCAATCCTAACTCTGCTCAAGTTTTTCCATCCTAATGTAAATAAGAAAGTAAATAAAAATCTTTTTTCTCCAGTTTACCCTTTTAAGCAATCCATTCTCTCTCCTCCCCTTTTAATCATGGCCAAACCATCCAATATATATATATATATATTTTAAGGAAGAAGGAAATCTATATCCTGTGCCTCTACTTCCTACTCAATTATTGTTCTTTTATAATCTAGCTCTTGTCATCATCATGCTATTAAAATTACTCTCTAAGGGTCACCATGACATGCTAAATCCAATAGCCTTTCTCCCTGGAGAATTGGATGTTACTTTCAATGATCTTGAGTGTTTTGAACACTTAATTTTTAAAAAATAAGTAACAACATTTCACTTTTATTTTGTAAACAAAAGTATGCTACATAAATCCTTTAAGAGATCATTCTTCCTTGGCTTCTATGAAATATAATTTTTCATCTAGCCCTCTGACCTTCTCTGTTCTGTATTTTTGGAATTCCTCCTTGTTTTCTTCCTCCTAAATATAGATGTTGCCCAAGTACCTATTTTTGGCCTTTTTCTTTGTATATTCTTCCTTGATAATCATATACTCAAGGACTCTACTTCCAGGTCTGACCTCTTTCCCAAATCTCTGGCACACATTTCTCACTGCCTCTATATCTTTTTTTGGACATTCTACTGGCACCTCGAAGTCAAATATTTTCACAACTGATTTCATTATCTTTAGCCAAATCTGTTCTCTCTTTATGTTTCCTAATCTCAGGATTAGTTTTGATTCTTTCCTGTTTGAACATCTGAGACCAGCATTGTCTATTCTACCTTTATCTTGTTGCTCACAACTGCCACCTCTTCTCCATCCACTCTGCCACTACTCTAGTTATGACCTCTATTCTGTCTCTGGGCAGGATTGAAAAGTCTTTCTGATCAACTTTCTTGTCTTTTCTTTTCCCAACTTATTTTACACATTAGACAACTCTTCCTAAAACAAAGGTCTAGGCATGAGAATGTCTAGCTTAAAACACATTACTGACAATGCATTGCCAATAGATTCAAGTCTATCTGCAGGCATTCAAGATCTTCTCTATTTGGACCTTGTATACTTATTGGCAGAGGTTGGTATCTGAGAACCCATGAAGAACTAGTGTTCTCAAAACAGCAGGCTACTTATAAAACTCACTCCCACTGTTTAACTCTCTGGGGGAGGGGGTGGTAAATGGACTCCATTTTTTTTTAAGGTTGCATGAGTTAATTATCTTCATCCTCCTAAGAACTTCCAGCCATAGTCAGATGACAGGTTCTATTTCTCCAGTATATTTTTAAGTTTTATGGGACCTGGCAGACTAATTGAAAGACCATCAAATTCGTCTTTATCATATGATTAACCTCTGAGTATCCACTTTTATATGGGTCACAGGCACAGAAACTATTAATTTTTACATGTACTTTTAACCATCATCTGTAAACTTGGTTTAAAAGACAAGATCTTATGGGGTCTAAAACATCGACATAGGCATTTATTTCTCAAAAATCACCGTATAAAAATTTATTGTACAGGGCCTTTGATAATCTTTAATGGTTAATGTCTATAACTGATTCACAGGTAGCTGGTCATCAGTGTTACTGTTTAACTATGGTCTCTTTAAGCTGTTAAGGTCTTTGAAACAGCTTTCCACTGATATTTCTGTTATCAAATATATGGATTTGACATTTTAAAAAGTCATAGTAGCTTCCACCTACAGTTATGATTTTCAGTAAGAATTATAGAGTGGGAGGGAGAGGGATTGGAGGAATAGGAGAGTAGGTAGGTAGAAAAGTAGTAAAATAAAAGACAAAACTCAACTATTTAAAAATTCCTAAAATACTCAACATTGAGAAAACTTTATATATTGCATATTGGTACACAAGGTCTTAGTCTCCAATAAACATTTATTCTAATTTTAAAAGGAAAACACAAATATAAAATTCAAATAGAGATTTAAATACCTTTAAAACTGCCATGAGTGGATAGACTGAGATGCAAGCAATGGTATTGATATGTGTTAACATTGGCAAAGGAGCTAGAGGAGCCCTTTACAGAAAACAGAAAGAGATGAACATTAGGACAATAAAAGTGGTCTCTTTGGATTTCATTCATTTTACAATCAATGTAAAAAGGCAGACTCAGTGGCTATTGACAAAGCCTATGATTCTCTTGCAATGGTTCCCAATATTCTGAAACAGAAGAAGAAAAATATCATATGATTCATATGATTTGAGTTACCTGGCCCCTCTAAATGTTATGCTTCTCCAGATAAGAATGTATATAATCTTAGCAGATTTACAGAGATCCTATCAGCAAATAACTGTTGGTGACAAAGACTCTCTTCTTGACCAAATTTTAGTCAGGCTCCTCTGAGCCCAATTCTTGGTTAGGCCTTGACCTTGGCTCCTGTCCTGGATGAGTCTTCATTGCCCAGTTTTTGCAAGAATCCAGGTAAGTCAGCTTAGTAAAAATCCGTGACCCTTGGATTCTGATTATGCTTAAGATCTAAGCAAATTCTTCATCTCCTACCTTATGTATTTGATCACCCTGGTCTGCCTTTAGTTAGAATGTTGTTAAGTAGGTTCAGCAAGAACCGTCCCTACTTTTGATATCTCCCCTTAGTAATTTTCCATCCACTGAATCTCTCACTCTGCTCATCTATATGTATGAAAGCTTAAGAGACTGTTATGACCAGATGACCGGATGACCGGCCGGTAGCATGACACACACTGACCACCAGGGGGTAGATGCTCAATGCAGGAGCTGCTCCTGGTAGTCAGTGCGCTCCCACAGCCAACCTCCTACGGCCGGCCAACCTTGCCGTGGTCCTACCTCCTCCTCATTATACCACCCCTCCACCCACCTCCTGGGGCAGCCAGCCCCAATCACTGTGATTGGGACTGGGCGAGATGGCCCCAATTGCCAGCCAGGCTGCGGGACTCTACCCATGCACGAATTCATGCACTGGGCTTCTAGTTGACAATAATATCCCAATTATTCTTGCTGTATTTGAAATTGAGCCTAGTTCTACATTGAAGTCTTTTTTCCCCTGTTGTAAAAGTTCCTGAATAAAATCTGTTCTCACTGCTTTAAACTAGTTATGCCCTGGTTCTCTGTAATAGTTACCACTTCTTTGTTATGGCATTCTATGATACTTGCAATTTTTTGAAGTTTATTAAGTCTAAAGAATAAATCTCTGATTGGAATTAATTGTGGTTCACTTTCATTTTAGAAACAAAAATATGCCACACAAGTCCATTTAGAGATTGTCACAAAATTATGCAAATGGTTTAAATTTTGGATCAGTGGTTTATGTGATAAGAATATAAAACACTAAGCTGAACACATTTTTCAAACTTTATGAGCAGTTCAATGCCCTCCCCTATTAAAAATAATATTTTAGTATTCTGAGTAGAGTTTGGCTATTACTGGATTTGACTTCATGAAGTGAGAGAGCAAGAAAGAAAGGCTGGAAAATTGAATCAGGAAACAGACTTTTATCCTCAGGACTTGCATGATGGACTTTATAGCAGATAGAAAATGAATGGTCTCAATATAGAAGGCTCTGTAGCTTCTTTTATGTCTGATGCTCGAAAAGCTGCTGCCTCCACATTTTCTACTCCTTTTCTTCAGCATAATGTGGGGTGGAGGGGCAGGGGACACACTCGTGGCCTCTAATGGCCAGATAATGGACAACAATAAAAGTTATGTGTCCCCAGCTGAAGGTGAAGACATATAATGATTGACAAGATCCATTATCTAACTATTAGAACCTAGAGCAAAAGGAGACAATTATTAAATCAAAGAAAAAAATTTATTTTCATTTATTCAACAACAAGACTTTCTGCTTATGTGTTGTAAATTTTTCTACAAGTACCATTTTTACCTCAAAATGATAATACCAATAATAACTTCAACTAATGTTTATTGAGCACTTAGAATATGCAAATTGCCTTGGTAGAGAGAATGATTTGTAGAATCAGAATCCCCAATTTCAAACCCTTGCTTCAGCACTTATTTGGAGAAAGTTAAGCTTTCCATGTCTCAGTTTTCTGATAAGTAAAATGATGACAATATCAGTATATGTATCATATGATAACCAACTATGGCACATATTAAGTATCCAATAAAACCCAGGTATATTTAGTGTTGTTGCTGTAATACTGCCACTGTTGACATGAATATATAGGAAATATATTGTTTAGATCTCTTACTATCTCTATTTGATAAATTAAGACATATAGAGGATAAAGTGAGATATTTAATTTGCACATTTGTAAATAGAATTTAAAGGATTCATTGACCCCTTGAAAGAAACCGAAAAATATTTTGTTTATGTGCATTTTGGTAGGTGAGAAGATTCATGGTTTTCAACAAATTCTCAAAACAGCCCTTAGAATTTTGAGCCCTTAACCCTCAAAAGTCTAAGAATCCCTGATACACTAAATCACATGTATCATTTCACTTCCTATCAAATGATGTAGGGTATTATAAAGCATTGTAAAATCACCTCTTCTCTTTTGAATTTTTAAAAAGATTATAGAAAACCAAATAATAAAAAGTAATAGCAGATACATGTTCTGTCTGCTAAGTGCCAAAATAAGCACATACATGTCACATGGAATTGTCTATTTTTCATCTCTTTCTTGATATAAACCTTTTTTTCTAAGATAATTTTTGAAAAAGACAAAATCAATTCAGTTACAAAGGAGGGAAGCTATGTCTTTAATGTTCTAATAATCATTCCTTAGCAATCAATAAATATACCATAAACCATTTCACTTGGCCTTTTGGAACCCCTGAAATTTGAGTTGAGATTACCATGAACATAATTGTATCATGATACCAATATTCTCTTTTTTCATAATGCACTTGAAGGAGAATCTACTCTAACTCCCTTTTTTCTCTTTTGATAACTATTGCCTGTGCAGCATCAGTCTCCATTGAACTAATGTGGGGCTGTTGGAGCTATTAAAACACTGACAGTAGTTTTTTGGCCCAGAAAAGAAATCTAAAGTTATAATTATAATTTAAACAATGAAATATCACTCATTTTCAGAGAAGAATTATAGCACAATGGTTAAGACCACATACTCTAAGATGGATTATAAAGGCTTACATCCCAACTATGTTATTATTAGCTATGAAACCATAGACACATTAATTTACCTCTTTCTGTATCAGCTTTCTTATCTGTAAAATGGAAGTAATATATACATTACAGGATTGTTGTATAAGGGCTAAATTTGTTAACATATACATATATTTTATACACACATACACAGGCAGGCAAAAGTAGGTTAATAGTTGTGGGTACAAGAAAGTTTATTCTTGTATTATTATTTTATTAATTATTATATTATCAATAAATAACAACTGTGAACCTACTTTTACCCCAACATATATATCTCCTATATAATAAAGAAGTAATATGCAAATTAACCCTCATGCATTCACAAGATGGCTGCCTATAACCAGGCCGGCAGGGGGTTTAATGAGGGATGACCAAATGACTAAACAAGCAGGCTGCGTGGGGTGACCAGGCCTGCAAGGGGGTTAGTGAGGGATGACCAAACGACTGAACAGCAGGCTGTGTGGGGTGACCAGGCCAGCAGGGGGGGGCAGTTGGGGTTGACCAGGCAAGCGGGGGGGGGGGGCAGTGAGGGGTGATCAGGCTGGCAGGGGGGCAGTTGGGAGTGACCAGGCAGGCAGGCAGGTGAGCGATTAGGAGCCAGTGGTCCAGAATTGTGAGAGGGATGTCCGACTGCCAGTTTAGGCCCAATCCCTAGGATCAGGCTTAAACCTGCAATCAGACATCCCCCAAGGGGTTCTGGATTGGAGAGGGTGCAGGCTGAGCTTAGGGGAAACCCCATGCATGAATTTCATGCACTGAGCCTCTAGTCCTATATAATAAAAGCCTAATATGCAAATTTTCCCCTCAGGTGGTAGTTCGACAGCTCGCTATGACATGTGCGACCACCAGGGGGCAGTGTAAAACATAACAGGCATCGGTGACGTGGTGCTGACAACGGGAAGCAGTGGAGGCACTGCCGGCCCTGATAGGCCCTGACAAGAGCAGGACTGTGGCAGGGTGGTAGAGCAGGTGAGTGGGCAGTGCCAGGTCAAGATGGATGTGAGCAGGGGCCCAGGTGCTTCCCAGGGTTCAGAGGTCAGCTGGGACCTGCCCTTCTATGCCAGACACTCATGCTTCGATCACCAGCCAGGCCTAGGGACTATACCCGTGCACAAATTTCATGCACTGGGCCTCACACACACACACACTGAGTGGCCAGATTATTATGATCTCTGAACGCATAATAACCTGCCCACTCAGTGTATATCCTATATAATAAAAGGCTAATATGCAAATTGTCCCCTCGACCAGGAGTTCAACCATCAGGCAGGCTGGCCAACCACCCATGTCCCCTCCCCCTAGCCTGGCTGGCTGGATCCCACCCATGCATGAATTCATGCACTGGGCCTCTAATATCTTACCTAATAATAGACAAACATGTAAATTGACCGTACCTCCACTACACCCATAGCCAATCAGAGTGAGTATGCAAATTAACCCAACAAAGATGGTGGTTAATTTGCATACATAGGCACCCAGCGCCTGGGTCCCGGGAACTTCCTGGCACCCAAGTCACTCTGAGGTAGGCCCCACATGGGCCCTGAGCAGCCTGGGAAGGGCCTGAGCTAGGGGGCTCCTAAGCAGGGCCAAGCCTGCAATCAGAGCCAAGGGGGTGGGGCGGAGCCAGAGATCGGAGGGAGCTGGGGGTCCCCTGCTCAGGCCTAAAGCATCAGCCAGAGGCTTTAGGCCTGGGCAGGGGCGGAGTTGGCAATCAGAGGGAGCTGGGGGTCCCCTGCCCAGGGGCGGAGCCAGAGATCGGAGGCTATTGGTAATCGGTGTGAACTATAGAGGAGCCAGAGATCGGAGGCTATTAGTAATTGGTGTGAACTACTCCGCCCTTTTTCTGACTGCTCATTGGCTAAGCTTCCTGTATGCCACTGGTAATATTCTTAGTAACTTGGGTAATAAGAATCCAAAAAGGTAATCTAGGGTTTTTCCACCACACTTATGGAGAAAAAAACGAAGGTCCGCTGCTGGAGGGCTAAGAAATGTCATATCCTGCCCTAGCCGGTTTGGCTCAGTGAATAATGCCTCGGCCTACCGACCGCAGGGTCTGGGTTCAATTCTGATCAAGGGCATGTACCTAGGTTGCAGGCTCCTCCCTGGCCAGGGCCCAGGTCAGGGCTCATGCAGGAGGCAACCAATCAAAGTGTTCCTCTCACTTTGATGTTTCTCTCTGTCTTTCCCTTTCTCTTCCACATTCTCTAAAAGTCAATGGAAACATATCCTCAGATGAGGATAAAAAAATAAGAAAGAAATGTCATATCCTATGAAAGACACATCTTGAAAATGCCTAAAGAAAGTTGTAATTTTTTCTTGGTGAAGGGACTGGAGTCCATGTTGATGAAAACACCTTGGTGGCTGTGGTGACTGGCAGTGGATGCAGCAGCAGGGTGATGGGGCTGGTGCCTTCCCCTGATCAGCCTGGTCACCTCCCACAAAGGGAGTCCAGACTGTGGCTCCCCAGGGGGAGCAGGCCTAAGCCATCAGTATGACATCCCCTGAGGGCTCCCAGTATGTGAAATATGTGAGAGGGAGCAGGTTGGGCTGAGGGACACCCCCACACCCCCAGTGCACGAATTTTGTGCACCAGGCCCCTAGTATGTGTGTGTGTGTGTGTGTGTGTGTGTGTGTGTGTGTGTGTGTGTGTGTCAACAAAACAGTGCCTGGAATATAAGTTCTGTAAGTATTAGCTATTAATGTATCATTATGTAATCCATTTCTTGAGATTTAAGAAGAAAATCTCAAGTGCTAATGCTATTTTTAACCTGCTGAATCACCTTTAAATTTAGACAAACCACCAACTCTCTGGATCCATCTTTCTTACCTATATGAGGAGATAATCCCCAAGCTCATAGTGGGGTGTGGAATTAGGAATGTTCTAGTTTTCGGTAAGTTGTTGGGCCCTGGGTATATATCAAGTTTAAACACATTGATTCAAATCCATCTACAAAATTTATTGAGTGTTTTGAAAGCATTTTATGATTAATTGTATGTAACTAGAGAAGCAAAATGCTTAATACAGAAACTAGAAGAACTTGTAAGCTTTTTTTGTATACATGTTCTATAAAAAGAAAATGTGGCAAATAGATTTCCCTGAGAGATTTTCTTAATTTCAGTTAAGACTCTGTTTACCTTTAGCTTAGTGTTTTGCTTTGTTGTGGGCTTATTTTGTGTGTGGTTTTTTTGTTTTGTTTTGTTTTTTGGTTGTGTTTTTGTTGTTGTTTTGTTTTGTTTTTTGTTTGGTTTCTTTTGCTTTTAAATGAACTAGAATTCTGGTTCAAGAAAAGAACTGACCCCATTAGTGCCTCCTGCACATTTGGAGAAGCTGAGGGGAGGTTATTGAATATTAATGAATTTTTGTTTCACAGCATTTCTTTTACAAAAATCTAGTCTCTTTGTGCTAGTTTTTAAATATTTTTGTCTGAAATTTTACTGTTTTAATTTTGAAGTATTATAACAGTTAGATGATTCTCACATTGGTTTGGTTAGTCTTATATTTTTTACTTGTTTGCCAAAAATTGAAAATTTACAAAATGAATGTGTGTGAACATGTGCTTGCTCAAGCCTTTTCTATTTCTTTTGCTTGTCATAATGAGCTAGAAATGCTTTCATAACCTCACTGAATAACCTTACTTTATTCAGGATCTCTGGGACCACTGAAAAGACATTCAGGTTCCTTATCCCTCCACTTTGATTGTTAGGAAAAGGAATCCAGAGCTGGCATTTGTTTTATGCCTCTACCAGTTATCTCAGGCTGCATAACAAACCACCCTAGCACTTTTAGAGGCTTGAAACAATTATTCTTTGTTATTTATCACTATTGCATGGGTTGACTAAATGATTCCTTTGCTGGCAATGCCTGGGCTTGTATATATGGTTGCCATCAGCTACCAGGTCAGCTGGAGTCCGGCTCAGCTGGAATTGCTGGAAAAAGACATAACAAGAGCCAATGAAATTCCACTCATACACAATGCTCCATTCATTCTCATGTGGGGTTACCCCATATTGTTTAATTACACAATATATATTAATTAGGTAGCTAGCCTACTATATACTAGTACTATGCTATGTTCCGTATGTTACAGCAAAAAACTTCACAAGATTGTTGCTACTCATCCTGAATTAGCTATGCCATTTGGGAAAATGATCATCTCACATTTTCAGGAGCTTATAGAAAATCTATATCAACATCATCAATGATGAACAACATTATGCACCTACTGTGTGAAAAAATAATTCTAGATCTGAGGATTTTCAAATGGTTTAAGGCAAGATTCCTGCTTACAAGCTTAAAGTTTAGCTCAATAGCATAGATGTACCCTAGCAATAAATAATAATAAACCTCTCAATTATTTAACATGCACTTATTGGATGTGTCCTATATACCTAGGTTCTATATTAGGCATTGTGAACACAAAAATAAGTCTGATAAGAGCTCTGGCTATGTGACTTAGAATATAGTAAGAGGAAGCAGAATGTAAACAAGTTAAAAATTAATATATGCAAGTAAAACATTAATAAAAACAGAGAAGAAATTAATATTGTAAGTGCTCTGCCAGAAGACTAAACCAGAAATAGAGGAGGTGTATATCTTCTTAGGGGTTAAGGATCAAGATCTCCTTCAAAGAAGTGATGCTTAAGTTAAGTCTTGAGAAGTGGGCAAATGGTCTTTAGCTATCAGTAAGGGCCATGAGATCCCGGAAGATGAAGCAGCATAAACAAAGGGAAGCCATGGGAAACACTGGGCCTTTAACTGGTTTAATGTGACTGAAACCATGGATTCTGGATGAGATGAAGGAAGGGATCAAGGAAGGAAGGAAAAAAAGAAATGATAAACAGTGAAAAAAAAATAGCCAGGGACTCAATCTTGGAGGAAATAATATAATCCTACAAAGTCTGGATTTTCTCCTACAGATATCAAGAATCTGTTGGAGGATTTTAACCCTGAACAGTATCCTTGATATATCTTGTTAAGGGTAATGGGAACAAATTAGTATTTTAAGATAACTCTGACCTCAAGATGAAAGATGAATTGGCTAAGACAAGACTAGAGACAGAGAGAATAGTTAAATTATGGCACTGATCTAAAGAAGCTATGATAATGACAAAGTCAGTGGCTGAAAGAATAGAGAGGAACAGATGATTCATACCTTCAACAGACATATATTGGGTGTCTACTAGGTTCTGGGGGTATGCCAATTCTGGGAATATTGTGATACAGAACTGACCTTGAAACTACACTAAAAAACCAATTGGAAACAGATGTAAGAAATCTTCAAGAGATTCAAGCAAAAAGACCTGATTCCATGTGTGGGATATGAAGCAAAAAGCAACAAATGAACAAACAAAGCAAGCAAACATACAAACAAACAAACAAAACCCCAAACTCATAGATACAGACAACAGAATGGTGGTTACCAGAGGCAAAGGGGGTTGAAGGGAGAATGAAAAGGATAAATGTGATCAAATAAATGGTGACACAGGAGACTAGAGTTCAGGTGGTAAGCACACAATGGAGTATATAGATGTCCTATTATAAAATTGTACACCTGAAATCTATAATGTTGTTAACCAATGTTACCCCAATAAATTTAATCTTTTAAAAAGACCTGATTTCTAGTTGCATGTAGTAGTGAAGGAAAGAGAAGATCATAGAACTCCCAAGACCTGTCAATGGTGGCAATTTAAATAGTAGGTACCAGCAAATCAAGAAAGAATTACAGTCTTTTAAAGGTAAGCAAAAAATAAAATTGAAAACACAAAGATTCAAAGGAGACTTTCTGAAGCATCAGCTATAGTTATACTTAGTATTGTCCTCAATTTTCAAAGATGACTCTTTGAACAATACTAGATATGTGTGTACAACAGGTATGACATAATTATTCTACTGCTTCTCATCTTGTCTGTCCTTTGTAAAACCAACTGTATCTTCCTATATGTGCTTTAATTGAACTTGACCCTAAGAGCTGATGATTCCAATTCCCTGTGCTCAATAATTGGGCCCTGTGTGTGGTTTGGGCAGGTGGCATTGGGCACCCCACAGCTGCTGCTTATGTGGATGGATCAAATTAGAACTTCCAAATACACTGCCTACTCCTGATTTGATCATGACCACAAAGGTATATTTTCAGCTAAATATCTACATATAAAGCCAACAATAGGCAAGCAATCAATGATAAGAGCTTTCTACCTCTCTGTTTACATGTTCACATTATCAGCTAAACACTATTATGCCCTGACAAGGACCCATTATTGTATTCTGGGTATGTATTTTTAGCATAAATATCTAATTCCTAGCACAATTATAAACCCATTACATATGATTAATACTCAGTGTTTGACATTAATCTTGCCCTTAGCTTGTCATTAGGTCAATCAGGAAAACTTTATAGAGTTCATATTCTTTGCTCAGCAGTATAGGACTTTGGAATCAGTGCTGAAGAGGATAACACATTGTCCGTCTCCATAAAAAGAAGGGAGGTAGATGAATGAACAAATACCTGCCATATATCATTCATTCACTGAGTACCTGCCCTGTTTTTGCCTTTAAGAATACAAAAATTAGTAAGACCACTGTCTACATTTCCATAGTTGGGTGGACCATGAACTGACTATGAGCACCATGTTTGGCATGTTACATAAATTCCTTTACTCAAGTCTCCCAGGAGCTCTTGGGAGAGCTCTATGACATTACCTCTGTGACAGAGGAGGAACAACAGGCTTTGGTGACTTGCGAAAGGCCATACAGGGAGCTTGGACTGAGTTAGCATTACACATGTATAAACCTAAACTCTGTGGGCTTCCCTCAGAACTTAAGATCTTAGCATAATGTGTTAAGCTATAATAAAAATATACCACCACCAATAATAACTAAAACAGGATGATTTTTCTTTTAATGTTGCCCTTCTTTTCTTTACTACTCCTCACATACCCTTTATAGCTAGGCTGCTTGAAAATATAGCTCATATTGTCAAAGTATTTACCTCTCATTTACATTTCAGCCACACTACTGTCCAGATGTTTGAAGCATCCTCAACATACATGCAACTCTGTTGGCCCTGAGCCAATAAAAAATTTTTTCTTACTTAAAAGTGATCTAGTAGTTGTCAGTGAAATACACTCCTTCTGCTTCTTGAAAGAGACAGTATAGTACGTTTAAAAATGGTGTCTTTCAGTATCAGGTTTCTCTGAATATAATCCCAGCAGAGCTTAGATTTGTGGTTGTCTCTGACCTATGCCAAGTTTCTTAGGCTCCATAGGCCTTAATTTATTCATATATAAAGCAGGAAAGATAATGCCCATTATTTGGGGATGCTGAAAGATAATAATTTGTTTTGAGTATGATAGCAAAAAATCTTACACTTTTAGGCACTCAGTAAATATATTTTTTATTAATTATCATCATCATAATTATCAAAATCTCTACTGCATTTGATAAAGTTGACAATCTCTTTCCTTTTTAAATTATTTCCTTCCTAGAGTTTATCTAGGAGATTTCTTTCTACACATTTCTTCCTTTGTTGTTCCCCTTCTCTTATTGCTCATATTTTATATTCTAAAGTCCCCCAGTGTTTTGTTTTAGCCGCCACCCCCCCAGTCCTACCACACTATTGTCTGTGTCCACAGACTATGAATATATGCATTTAACTTCTTTGGTTGATCTCCTCCCACCCCCCACTTCTCCCTTCCTTCTGAAATGTGTCAGTCTGTTCCATACTTCCATGTCTCTGGACCTATTTTGTTCATTAATTTATTTTGCTCATTAGATTCCACATATAAGTGAAATCATGTGATACTTATCTTCCTCCGACTAGCTTATTCACTTAGCATAATACTCTCCAAGGTCCCTCTAGGCACTCTCTAAGGGCAAGAGATTCTTATTTTTTATAGCTGAATAGTATTCCATTGTGTAAATGTCCCACATCATTTTCATCCATTCATCTACAGGCTTTGGTGACTTGCGAAACTCTGTGGAAGCCAAGATTTCCGCCCGCTCTGGCCGGCCCTTGCCTTGACTCAAGGCTACAAAGTTTCAATTATAGGAGATAAATAAGTCCCAACAAAAATGGCTGGGACACGGAGTGAGCAGGAGGCTCGAGTTTCCCTGGCGATGGAGGAAGCCAAACCCACTTGGGCTGTTTCCAGATCTTGGCTATTGTAAATAGTGCTGATATGAGCATAAGGATGCATATATTCTTTCTGATTGGTGTTTCAGGATTCTTATGATATATTCCTAGAAGTGGGATAACTGGGTCAAATGGCAGTTCCATTTTTAATTTTTTAAGGAAACTCCATAGTGTTTCCCATAGTGGCTGCACCAGTCCCTTCATACTGTTGTCCATAGTGTCTGTACCAATTTACATTCCTGCCAACAGTGCACAAGGGTTCCCTTTTCTCCAGATTCTTGCCAGCATTTGTTATTTCTTATCTATTCTTTATCTGAAATTTTAATATTTAATTTAATTTTTTACCCCAATATGTTTTACTTATCATTTGTTTTATTATTGTTAACTTAATGATTTTAAAAATTACTAAATCATTTTAAAAATATGACTCTCTTGTGGCTTACTTTTGTATTTAGGATCTTTTTCATTACAAAACAATAGATCTTGAATTCATAGTTTCTTTGTCTTTTGGTATGCGGTAGAACTCTTATCTAACACAATTAGGACTAGTGGTTTGTTTAGGAATTAGAAAAGTTATTTAGAACAGGATCTCACAAAAAGGACATGTAGAGCACTACATGTACTTTAATTCACCCGTATAGGGCAGAGGGCCCATTCCTAGGTCTGAGAATGAATCTGCTGATGAGAGCTTCTCCAGTCTTGCCACCCCCTAAGGCATATGTCCACTTCCCTGTTAGGGTTTTTTAAAGTAGCTGTATAATTTAAAGACAGTCTGTATATAGACTCTTTCTAGAGTTTCATGATGTTTCCCCCAATCTTGACATTTGCCTTATCTACCCCTAATCCGAACATCTACACTAATAAAAGAGAAACATGCAAATTAACCATCACTCCGTTACACCCACAAGCCACACCCACCAGCCAATCAGGAATGAGTATGCAAATTAACCCAACCAAGATGGCGGCTGGCCACGGAGTGAGCAGGAGGCTTGGGTTTCCCAGGCAA
This sequence comes from Cnephaeus nilssonii, assembly GCF_951640355.1. Taxonomy (NCBI): domain Eukaryota; kingdom Metazoa; phylum Chordata; class Mammalia; order Chiroptera; family Vespertilionidae; genus Cnephaeus; species Cnephaeus nilssonii. The sequence continues at coordinate 57,376,790 of NC_137079.1, read as the reverse complement.
TGGAGGAAGTCAAGATTTCCGCCCGCTCTGGCCGGCCCTGGCCTTGACTCAAGGCTACAAAGTTTCAATTATAGGAGATAAATAAGTCCCAACAAAAATGGCTGGGACACGGAGTGAGCAGGAGGCTCGAGTTTCCCTGGCGATGGAGGAAGCCAAACTTCCTGGCCAGCCCTGGCCTCCGCTCAAGGCTACAAAGTTTCAATTATGGAAGATAAATAAATCCCAGATTCCAGGGCCTCAACTTGGGTCGCCAGGGGGTGTAGCCATCCTGAAAACCACCACAGGCCCCTCGCCCAGGCCACCCTACACCCCAAGGGAACCCCCACCCTGATCTGGGATACCCTTCAGGGCAAACCAGCCGGCCCTCAACCATGTACCAGGCCTCTATCCTATCTAATAAAAGAATAATATGCAAATTGACCATCACTCCAACACACAAGATGGCTGTCCCTATGTGGTCAAAGATCCTGCCCCCATGTGGACACAAGATGGCTGGCACAAGATGGCCAGCAGGGGTGGCAGTTGGGAGGGACCAGGCCTGCAGGGGAGGGCAGTTAGGGGCAAGCAGGCTGTCAGGGGAGTGGTTAGGGGGTGATCAGGCTGGCAGGCAGAAGTGGTTAGGGGCAATCAGGAAGGCAGGCAGGCGAGCAGTTGAGAGCCAGCAGTCCTGGATTGGGTAGGATCGGGCCTAAATGGGCAGTCAGACATCCCTCAAGGGGCCCCAGATTGGAGAGGGTGCAGGCTGAGCTGAGGGTCACACACCCCTGTGCACGAATTTCATGCACCGGGCCTCTAGTTTGTTAATAAAGGACTCAATTTCATATTCACAAAAACAATCCCCTCTGCCTTTTCTAACACACATTTCTCATACATATTTTATGTGTAGCATTTAAGTACCAGTAACAGTTAATTTATGTGACATTGACCAGTACAACCACATTAACAGGTGTGGGAACAAACCATCTGACCCTTGGAAAGCTTGTCCCACAGCTAGTAGGTGCAACAGGGCACAAGTAAAGAGGGAGTCGCTTCCAGTCTGAGCATCCAGCATGCATGGCTACAGCCAGGACACTTCTCCCTTCCAGATGGAAAGGAGGATCGGGGTTAATCATTGAGATGGCTAAGTAAAGAGCAGTAAAGAGGACTCCTACATTCATACCTCTGTGACTTTTGTCAGGTCATTTCACTCTCAGGCCTCCATTTCTTCATCTGTAAAATGTAAATGATCTTATATTAACATCTAGCCTAATGGGTAATTGTGACAATTAAATAAGCAATACATGGAAAATGCTTTAATGCTTGCATGGCACATAATAAGCATTCAAACTTAAAAGGAATAGAAGTAAAAAAAAAAGATAAAAATAAATGCTATTATTTATAGAAGTTTGAAGTTATGTCTCAATATATTGTCATTTTTATGTTTGCTTCTGTTGATGCTGCCATTTTTACGTGAGTATAGCTGACATTTACTGAACACTTACTATATGATTTGCCACAGGAGAAATATGGTAAGTGCATTATTTCACTTCATAACTTGTCTAAAGTGACCCAGGTATTACGTAGTTGAGCTGTAAGAAATTCAATCATTTTTTACTATTTATTAGTTGGTTTGTTTATGGCATGCCTTTCTCAAAAAGGAAATATTTTCCAAAAATATTTTAAAATTTGGCTTAGAAGGATGCATTGAATACAATAAGAATGCATTAAGTAGAAACAAATATAAGCTACCAATAAAAACTTAACTTTTAAAAATACCTTTAAATATAGGTTTACTTGAGGCCCAATGCACGAAATTCGTGCAAGAGTAGGTAGGCCTTCCTTCCCCCAGCTGCTGGCACCAGCTTCCCTCTGGCACTTGGGACCCGGGCTTCCCTCACAGCCCTGGCTTCATCTGGAAGGTCTTCCGGAAGGACGTCTGGTCTAATTAGCATATTATGCTTTTATTATTACAGATTATTATAGATAAAGTTTCCTGCTTACCACAAATCTAGTGGTAACTAAAGTAAGTTTCTACTTCATAATTAGAAATATTTCACACTAAAGAAAAATATTTGAAATTCATAGGTGTTCTATTTCGTTATCAGGAGGCTAATTCACTACTCATTCTCATGCTACAAGCTATTAATAAAAAGCAAAAGATTCCATTCATATAAGTAACTGTCAGAAAGAGGTATAAAACTAAATCAAAACTCTAGTTTACCAATGGGTTTATCTCTCCTACCATAGAGATTAATCAGAGGAAATGCTTATCTATCACACTTGTGTTTTCTATCTGACCTTTTGTCCAGTGATGACTATGTTTTATGCCTTCTTCTGGATACCACTAGTCTGGGCACTAAATCAATGTGAAAATTAAGCTGGCAATCCAGAACACATTGATTTATGATGTTGCATTTTCCTTTACATTTCATAATATTTTGAGCATTCATAAATTAAACACAAAATCAATTTAAATTAAAAGTTAAGGGGCAGTAGCCCTCAGGTAGATGTTTAATAGCTTATTAGTTTTCTGAAACATATAAGAAATACTAAACTTTATATTGTTGTTATTATTATTTAATATTTCTTGCACACTAACAAAGTACCATCAATTTCTGTTTACTCAAGACCAAGTTACCCAGCTTTAAAATTGTGTAGGCTGCCCAATTCTGCAATTAAACCTTTGGCCATTTATTTCATTCTGAATTTTGGCTCTTCAAGAGAAAAAATGTAGGAGGAAAAATCCCATTGTATTTGAAAGCTTTATTAAAACATAGAAACAACCCCTCAAATTTGGAAATTATTCGTTTGAAATTATTTAGACTTTAAAAGACACTCTTTTGCATGACAATGAATGATAAGAGAATGTTTATTAAACAATGTTCTGAGAAAGACTATGTGCAGTATGTCCATAATTATTTTATTCGCATTACATATTCATGTATTCAATTAACACACCTTCACTAGATTTCTAATATGTACATAGCAGTAGAAGTAAAGTAAACAGAAAGCAGACATAGGTGGGCCTGACTTCATGGAGCCTGCATTCTAGTGAGATAAATAGCCAACAATGAATTATTTAACTAAAATTAAACAGGAAAACTTTATAGTAGTATTGCATGGTAGCTACTATTCTAAGTGTTCTCTGTTTACTAGTTGGTGCCATCCGCCTACCAAACTTATTAGGCAAATACAGCTTTTATCTCTATTTTATGGATGTGGGAACTGAGGTACAACCAGGTTAAATAACTTGTAATAAGACCAACAACTAGGATGTAATGATGCCAGGACTTGGAGCCAGGTAGTTTGGCATCAAGGTGTGGGTGCTGAGCACCTTGAGCTCTCTCCAGTGAGATGCATGTTATGTTGGGGATGAACTTGCTGCTATGACAGGAACACATGCTGTCTGGGAAATCAAGCAAGATTTTTTCAAGGAAATTACAATTGGAATGAAATCTAAAGGCTGAGTGAGAACAAACCAGGCATTGCTGTGGAGAAGGTATGCTAACTGAGGTAGAAGGACCAGACTGCAAATGAGATAAAATGTGAGGAGCATGGGGCAGTAGAGGAACCGGGGGAAACTCAGAGTGGTTGAAGTGCAAGAGGTCGGGATGTGGATTAGTATAGCTGGGATAAAGCCCAGAAAAATCTCTCTGAATCTGGCAGCCCATGATTTCATTATTCATATATTTAGACTTTCTTTTCATCAGTGGATCTCAATTTTAGCTGCAATTAGAATCACCTGGGGAGCTTTATACCTCATCCCAGATCAATTACATCTGAATCTCTGGAGGTGGGCCTCAATAGCTTCTAACAAAAATATGAAAAATATTTTATATGATGATCAGGTGCGGTTTTGAATTTTGACTGTGTTATTTGCTGAGGTGAAGCAGAGTAGTATCTGATGGGGGCAGCAGCTGGGTCTGTTGCAGATGTGAGTTTCCATCCCAAAATCTTCAGGGATCCTTTAAGACAGAACCAAATTAAGATAATTCAGCATATGTGAGAACTAACAAGATTATGATACCACCAAAAATAAATAAAATGTTTATTTTATAACACAAGATAAAACTTAAGGGTATGCTGAAAGTATTGGACTGCAAGAATCTGGGTGTTTATTAAAGCTGAACTCTCCTCCTCCTCCTCCTCCTCTTCCTCCTCCTCCTCCTCCTCCTCCTCCTCCTCCTCCTCCTCCTCCTCCTCCTCCTCCTCCTTCTCCTCTTCCTTCTCCTCCTCTTCTTCTTCCTCCTCTTCCTCCTCCTCCTCTTCCTGCTTCTTGGTTATTCTAAGGTTGAATGAAGGCTCTTAAGGTAAGGGCAAGATAGATTGCATATGTTTTGTGGGTTTTTCTGAAGAATGAGTTGAAGAGGGGCTGCAATGGATTTGAAATATCAGTATGGAGATATTTCTGTATGCCAGGTGAGAGATGACAATAACTTGTTGGAGTAGAGTCTAGTGGAAATGGAATAGGAAGAAGGGAAAAGAGAGTGAAGTTTGGCAATAAGCATTAAAGATAACTAAAGCAAAAGAGACAATGACAGATAAACGGAAAGATGCACATCTAATTATGTATCTAAAATTGACTAGATAAATATTTCAAAATGTTGGTAGTGATTAACTCTGGGTCAGTGGCATCACTGTGCCATTCTAAGAATAAAAATAGTGAGTACTTCCTGAGTTCTGTTCTAGGCAAATCCTGGCCCCTTTGCTCACATTATCTATTTAATCCTCCATTTGGGGGTATGTACGGGAATGTTTCTTGGAGCAGGTAAAATAAAAATATTGACTATTTCAACTATTTTTTTAATTCTAAAATTAATATATTATTGAGGTGAAGTAAAATTATAACTCATTTTAATTCAGGCATACATAATAGCAATAATGAAAATAATAGTTGCTAAAATTTATTGTGTAGCAAATTGCTAGGTATTTTACACATATCAACTCATTAAATTCTTACAACAGTTCATTAAGGAGAATACTATAATTATCTCTATTTTACAAGTGAAAAAACTATGTCTCAGGTTAAGTAAGTTTTCCCAAGTCATTTACCCATCCAATTCCAGAGGCTCTGAAATTCAGGAGTGGAATGCAGAAGTTAGTGCTTCCGCATGGACCTACGAACCAGGAGATCACGGTTCAATTCCCAGTCAGGGCACATGCCCAGGTTTTTGTGTGCATCTTTCCATTTATCTGTCATCATCTTGTTTACTTTAGTTACTCTCCATGATGGGGATGTAAAGGACTCTGGGATTTTTCAAAAATGGAAGGACAGCAAACAGTGTATAATCTCTCAAATATGTCCTGTCTTATTCTTAGAGAAGAGGATAAAACCCACTGTTATCCAAGTGTGGCCAGGTCTTTATAATTAGATTAGAAGCCCAGTGCATGAATTCATGCACGGGTGGAATCTGGCCATGGCCAGCTCACCCTTATTGGGGGGGGGGGGGGTGAAATGATCAGGGGAGGGGCTGGCCAGGGGGTGGTGCTACAGGTGGTTGGCTGTCCAGTCTTACCTCCCGGTCGAACTCCCGGTCAAAGGGACAATTTGCATATTAGCCTTTTATTATATAGAATTCCAAACATTTTACCAATTACAATCAACGAAGGTGAAGGCCTGGGATAGGGGGTGGGGGCAAGATAGGAGAGATCAATGGGGGAAAAGGAAGACATATGTAATACTTTCAACAATAAAGATTAAAAATAAATAAATAAACATAATCATTGTTCTGCTAAAAAAGAAAAGCCAGTAAATACATTTGATTGTAGAGATGCCTGGAATAATTTTACTAAAAGCAGAATACAGTCATTTTAAGGTGATAGTGTTTATTAACCACCTCACAATTCTAACTATAGATTCTCATGAGTAGTAATTGATGTCAGAAGACTAAAACTGAAATTCAAGTGGAACAAAGGACCACATGTTGAGAAGAAGAAAAAGTGGGCTGTTTATAAAACAAATGTTTGCCTGGTCAGTGTGGCTCAATGGTTTAACATTAACCTATGAACCAGGAGGTCATGGTTCAATTCCCAGTCAAGGCATATGCCCAGGTTTTGGGCTCAGTCCTCAGTAGAGGGCTTGCAGGAGGCCTCTATCAATGATCCTCTATCATCATTGATGTTTCTATCTCTCCCTCTCCCTTCCTCTCTGAAATCAATAAAAAAAAATGTTTACACAAATATACCAAATTGTAAACTCCCAGAGATTAAATTTGAGGAACTCAAATGCACACCTGAGTTTTCAATGTTTTTAGAGCCCAGTATATGTGATCAGTGATAGAATGTCAGTGTTTAAGAGTTTTATCATGTATAAAAGACCACATCAAATCTACTTTCATTGCAATTCATTACAAAAGCATCTTTGACCAAAGTGATTTTGTTCATTATTTCAGCTAGAAAAAATAAAGTTGGTATTCCCATAAAGAAAGAATATATGGTCTTAACTCTTGCTCCTGTATACCCAAAATGTAGTTTTTTAGACATAAAGAACTTCAAAAGGATAAAGCTACAATCCTCAATTCTTAAATTAACACAATTATTTGAAGTAATTCATCACCAAACAAAGAAGCTTTTTTTGAAGTTTTTAATACTTTCATTTTTTTCTTGATCTTGATCCAGAGCCTAGAAAGAAGAAAAGGAATTATGTTTTCCTCTCTTGATACCATTGTAATTATCTAGTTATTAATAACTGGAGGCCCAGTGCATGAAATTCATGCACGGGTGGGGTCCCTAGGCCTGGCCGGCAATCAAGGCCGATCCAAAAAGGAGGTGACCGTCACCAGGCTGAGCGTGGAAGGAACGGATGCCAGATGCCAACGCTGCCATTATTGGCACCCCGCCATCTCTCAGTTCCCCACCTTCCCCCCTCCTCCTTCCCTCACCACTGTGCCGCCACTGTGGTGGGCAGATGGCGGGCCAATCAGGACCTGCTGGCCAGGGGGAGGGATGGGGCACAGGAGGTTGGCCACCGGCCCCAAGGAGGGAGCTGGCCCTCAGCCCCCCTGGGAAAGGGGCCCCCGTCTGCTGCCACCCACCCCCGGTTCCCCGTCCCAGCCCAGGGGCTGGCCCTGATCTGATGATCAGGGCCGGCCGGCCAGGGGCAGGAACTGCAGGAGGTTGGCCAGTCGTGAAGGAGGGACCGTGGGAGGTTGGCTATGGGAGCTCACTAACCACCAGGGAGCAGCTCCTGCATTGAGCATCTGCCCCCTGGTGTCAGTGCACGTCACAGCGATCGGTCATTCTGGTCATTCCGATTGTTCCAGTCGTACTGGTCATTCTGGTCGCTTAGGCTTTTATATATATATATATAGATAGATAGATAGATAGATAGATAGATAGATAGATAGATAGATAGATGGATAGGAAAGCAGCGAAAGGGAGGCCAGACATTATAGGCATGTCATTTGGGCAGCTTCACCAGGAAGCTGCAATTTCACACTCCCCAGGGTACCACTGGCCCATTCCCTACAGATCACGGGGGAAGGAGTCCAACAAAGGGGACATGAATGCATGTGCAGTGAAGTTGGGGTAACCTAGGGAAGGCACTTGTCAATAAAATCTGGGAATAGAAATCACTGCCTAGAAGAGGTGGACCAATACAAGCCCTCCAAATTTGGGGATATATAATCCACCACACAAAGAAGTTTTCTCTCTTGACTCATGGCTCATAGCTCTCTTGGCTTTCTTGGCTTCCTTGCATTTGCCCATGTTCCCTCCATGGCCATGTGGCCCTGTGGACCCCACATGCAATGGACTGGTGGACTGCAACTGGGAACACAAACTAAACTAGCCTGATGCTGGATTGGATTGCTCCAACATGGAATTGAAGCTCTGGACACTGGCTCTGATTTTAGCTCTGCTGAAACCCCAGCTACACTTCTTCCTTGGTGGGACAAAGGGAAATGGGAAACTCAGGGGTTTGATTTCACGGAAATAAAGCTTTCTACAATAGCTCCTCCTTCTGTGCCAGTCCCAGAAAATATTGGGATATCATAAGAAATCAACTCCCATGAGCAACAGGTAGGGGACAAGGACGTCTCCCCACCAGTAACACTTTCTTCTTGTCTTTAATTTTTAAACTTAGAGACATGTAAACACCTGATGAGACCATTCAAATAACACTCTCCCCCCTAATATGGTTTAAAACTTAATTGTAAAACATAGGAATGCACCTGTGTCTCAAGTGGAAATCACACGTGTACTTTTGGAAGGCAGATGCATTAAAAGGTGACTGCTTTACTTAGGGTTAAGCAAGTGTAGGAGATGTGCTCTTAACCAAATTTTTAAACAAATGGATTTTTGTTGGGAAATGTAACGAATTTTGAAATATATCAGAAAAAATCTGGGAAAAGTACCTCATCAAAAATTAATGGGCATTGCCTTGTTAGAACTCTATGCTATTGACAGAGCATGGTAAAAAATAAAATAAAATGTTCAAGCAACATTTTCTTAACCACAAGTAAATATTGAGCTTTAATCTCTGAACAAGCACATAATTCATCTTGTAATTGCCCTATGTATACAGAATACATTTTTATTTTATCTTTAAGGCTATATTGTTGTTTATTAAAATTAGAGACCATTAATCATTCTCTCTTATTTTACCCAGTAATAGTTGTTCTATCACCATTTAATTTTTTAAAAATCAATTGGCCAGTTAAATAAAAACAGCCCGGTTGAGTGTATAGCGATTAACTGGTTTCTGTCAATCATGTGTTTGTAATTATCTGGCCCTGGAAATTTAGAGATATGGGTAGAAGGAGACAGAGATTATCTAGTCCAACCTCCTCACTTTGCTACCGAACTCAAGGGTCAAGAGGTCGTCGCTTAGGGCGCTCCATTCAAAAACCAGACATGGTTGTTGCAAGGTAGTTCTATTTACTTGCAGAAAGAAAGGAGACAAGGATTCATATCAAAATCTCTGTCTCTGGGAGGGGAGGCTTAGCCATTGCTTACAGTCACAATTTGATCAATTACACATGGATTTCTCTTTGCAGTTGGCTGCATTCATCTGGTTGAGTTCCTGTCAAATTCATCCTTTTTACAGCTGGTCTGCAAAAGACTGCTACATTTTAACATTTAGCAAGAATGATCCAGACCTTGAGACCCTTGTTGTAACAACTTTGAAGTAGGGAAGTGAGTCCAAAAGAAGCTAAGTGACTTGCTGTGGTAGGCAGAATTCCAAGATTTCTCTCCTCCCCGGTGTACACATCCCACATAATCATGATGGATTTTACTTTCATGATCCGCCTATGTTATGTTTGCCTTAAAATAGAGAGATTATTTTGGTGGGTATGATCTAGTCACATAAACCCTTTAAAAGCAGAGAGTTTTCTTCCACTAGTTAAGGAGGGAGGGAGGGAGGGAGGGAGGGAGGGAGGGAGGGAGGGAGGGAGGGAGGGAGGGAGGGAGAGAGATTTGAAAGACAAGAAGGATTCAATGCACTATTGCTGGCTTAAATGGGAGGGAGCCATGTGGCAAGGGATGTATATGGGAAGCCTTAGGAAACAGGAATCTTGATCTTACCGCTAAAAGGAAATGTATTCTGCCTACAACCAGTGAAATCGATAGAGAACCCCAAGTCCCAGAGGATAACTGTCACCCTGAATGACACCTTGATTTCAGCCCAGAGAGGCCTTGAGCGGAGAACTCAGTTACAACATGCCTAGATTTCTGACCTACACCCCTGTGAGCTAACAAATGGCACTTGTTCTAAACTGATGAATTTGTATTTTTGTGTTACTCAGTGAGAGAAAACTAATACATTTATTTAAAATCCTATTGTTAATGAGTGACAGCCCGAGGCCTCCTGAGAGTGAGGACTATGTTTTTTTACCTCCCACTAGAGACAGAGATGATCACTAGACACAAGGATTTAAGAACAAATCTGATCAACCAGCACAGAGGTATATAATTCAGATATAGCTGCCCCTTGAGTTAAAAATGCTAAGCGAAATAAGTCAGTCAGAGAAAGATAAATATCACATGATCTCACTCATTTGTGGAATATAATGAACAACATACCATAAACTGATGAACAAAAACAGATCCAGAGACAGAGAAGCATGGATCAGACCATCAAACCTCAGAGGGAAGGTAGGGGAGGGTGGGGGGAAGGAGGAGAGATCAACCAAAGGATTTGTATGCATGCATAGGTAAGCATAACCAATGGACACAGACACCAGGGGGGTGAGGGCATGAGTGGGGGTGGGGGGTGGAGCAAGGGGGGGGATAAGGACACATATGTAATACCTTAATCAATAAAGAAAATAAAAATAAAAAATAGCCAGATTACTAATTCCTAAACAATAAGAGAATGTGAAAATTAAGATTTATAATTGTTCAAACATTAATTCTGAATAAATAAAACTATTTCAGAGGGAATAAAATATCTCTTCTATCAAATTATAAAACTAGAAGCAAAAAGGAAACTACTCCTACTTTCCAATGCTCTCAAATCTGGTGGTATTAACTGGAAACTAAGAATATAAACTCTAAATATAATCTTCTAAAAACATCATCACCCTATTGAGACTTAAGGAATAGTCTAGCTGACGTTGTTCAGTGGTTGGGTATCAACCTATGAACCAAGAGGTCTCAGTTCGACTCCCAGTCAGGGTACATGCCCAGGTTGTGGGCTCGATCCTCAGTGTGGGGCGTGTAGGAGGCAGCCGATCAATGGTTCTCTCTTATCATTGATGTTTCTCTCTTTCCCTTCCTCTCTCTGAAATCAATAAAAATATATACATTTTTAAAAAAGACCGAAGGAACATTTTTGTCAAGTACAAAATTTCCCATTCTAGTGTATAAAATTATTGTGAAGGAAAATGTTATGATATCAAATTCAAAATAAACCCCAGGTCATTAGCCATTCACCCAGTTAGAGAAGTTCTTTCACTCTCTCTTATTCCTGAATCCAATTTAGAAATTAATTGCTCAAAGTGAAAAAGATCTTACCAAGTACTTATATCTTTCTCAGTGTATATGAGGCCTGGAATCATGCGTGCATTGATTTCCAATATCAATTAGTACCAATTTCCATACATGAGACAGTGTGAAAAATCATGTCATTTCTACCACAGGTACTCAAACCATTGTGACCTAGCTGATGAGGGAAATAGTGGCTTCGTCTTTCCTGTGGAGTGCCATCTCTATTAGACTTTGTAAACTGCAGCAGTTGAAATCTTTAACCAGCCATTACTAATAAGCATATGTTAATTGTAGCAGAGATCATAAGCAGGTCAATTAGGAGGCAAAGACTGGAACCGAAGGAAACATTCAGCTGGAGGGAAAATCAGGGCAGGTGTCGGCCAACGTGGTCTGCCCTGGCGGGAGCTCTAACCATCTTGGATAGGAGCTCATTTAATGTTTTGATTTGCTGAATTTGCATTTCAAATTTTCATTCCTAATAGACAATATAGTCAGTCTTTGTTAATGAGGACTCTGATTACATGTGCCATTATAATTGGGAATTAGCCGACCAGCCTTGTTTTGGAGATTAAACCCAAAGCAAATTGGATTAAATTCAGTGTGACTGAAACCTTCTCTCTCTCTCTCTCTTGTTTTTTTTTTTTTGTCTTGAGTGAAAAGTGAGGGAAAAAATCCATTTGTTCCAGGCATCTGGCTCATACTGTTATTATAATTTTTAGAACTTTGATTATTATTAACTTTAAAAGACATTCTTTAACAGGTTAATATATTGTTTTTAAAACATGTGTTTATTAAATTTTCCTCAATTGACTGAGCAGATCATTCAATATTCAGAATTAATTATAGAATACATACACATATAGTGAGGGATTTGTTATATTTTATACATGTCCTTTCTAAAAACAACAATGGAGGAGTGCTGCTTCAAAATGAGCTTGAGGTAAAATTATACAACCTGTTTTCACAACAGTATTACTTGGGATCATTGCATTGTAATCTAACTAGTCTGTGGAATTTGTTCCATTAGAATTTGCCATATTATCTAAAGTGCAAAGAACAAATAAGAAATTTTACATTGATGTTGTCAATTTACTAGAACACATTTTACCATAACAATTGCAATGCAATTTTTATATTTTAAATTGAAACTCTCAAACCCCCATAAGTGGCATATAGCTTAGGGTTATGTGGTCTTTCTTTACTCTCTTGGGTCATTTAATATTGTAATCCAGTTACACTCCAAAATTTTCATTATTAAGCTTAGGACCAATTCTTCAAAAACTACCACTAATCCCAAATCATTGGAAAAGCGTGCTTATTAATTCCCATGAGACTCAGTTAGATGTTTGTTTGGTTATAGGCCAGCTTAATTACACAACAAAAGAAGATCTTCACAAGATGAAGAGAAATTCAAATATTTTCTGAGTGAATATTGGCCTTTGAAGCCACATATATGAGGGTAGACCCGGATACTAACAATGAGGTACACTTTTTCAGCTATAAAAGGTTAATATGTGGGGAAATGAAGAAAGGGAAACCTTTTACACAGGGATGCGGCTTTCCCTCCATTGCACTGTTTACAGAGGGAAGTAATCTTGATGGGAAGTAGCTATGCAAATAAAAGTTAAGGTATTACTGTCATGTCATTACCCATGCAGAGGTCTTTTACAATGGGAACAAAAGAAAGTGGTATAATTTTTAGGAATGTGAATTTGATTATAGAAAGATCTGGAATTATTTCTTCAGGGAGGCTTAGAAATTCTTTTATCACTCAATTTCTTTATGTGTCACAGGCAGGTGTCTGATTTGATGAGATGGGGAAAGTAATGAAAGTTGCTGAAATATAGGTTTGCCTTGAGAATAAATGAGCTTTTTTTGCTTGTGCACAAGCTCTATTCTGGATGAAAAATGACTTGTTTCAGTTAAACTAAGAGATAATTGCAATTTAAAACATGTATGAGTTCTGATTTTTTACAAAGAATGTAAGGTACTCAATACTAAATTATCCTATATATAATAACATAATTTGAAATTTTATTGAGTTCCATAAGAGTGGACTGCATTCTTGTTTAACATCAATGTCTGACACAAGGATGCATTAAGAATCTTACAGTGTTTGGAGTTACCATAACAGTAATTGTCACTGTCAAAGTTTATTGTCACTGACCAGTAAGTTCCCTTTGTCAGGCAGCAGAAGGCTGCTTTAGTTATATATATATTTTAAGATTAATAGTTTCACATATTTATTTAATCATATTCCAAATTATTTTACTTAGGTTTTAATAATACTTAACACTAGGGTACACATAATAACTTACTAGCACTGAAGAGAGTAGATTTTTTAAAAGGTGCAATTTGCTTCTCACTTATCCTCCATAAATGCTCTAAGGTAATGATGTGAGATATTTGGAAAATGACGCTGATTTTAAATTTTGGTAATTCCATCTGATTAGTCTAGTAAATATAGTTTGGCATGCCTGAAGATTATTAGTTACCTTTTTATTTTTGATATCTTGAAACTTTATTTCTACAAATAGCTTTCTAGTTCTTATAAAAAAAAGTCATTGTGCCTAAAAGTACATTTAAAAATAGAAAAGTTCAATAAGACTAGCACTTAAAATCCTGCTTCCTTGAGTTTCTTCCAAAATAACTAAAATGTACTTTTATGGCATTGATTAACATTTTGATGGCTACTTCCTAAGAACTTTGTTATCACTCTAAATATATATATATAAATATATAATAAATATATATTATGATTCACTCTGTAAAATATTATAAATACATATTTACATATGTGTATAAATATAAATACATATTTACATATATATACACATATGTAAATATGTATTTATAATATTTTACAGAGTGAATCATAATAGAGTATATATGTTAATCTCTAACAACTTTTTATCCATAATATTTCATGGAACCTTTTTATGTCAAAAATGAAGGTCTACAATTTAGAAATTGGTAGGTAATTTGCTTAAATTATTAATGAAATCAATTTGGTGAAATTAATCTAGCACTTTATAAGTGATATAGGATAGACTTGGCTGGAATGGGATGGGAAATGTCTGAGTGCCCTCACTGTATGTGTAAAGGTAAGAGTTTTTCTATAAAATTTGCCCCACTTGTGCATGTTTGCTTAGTGCAATCATGCACTAAATCACAAAGTAAAATATATTTTATACTATGGACTTCAATAAAAATAAAGTTGGGGGCCCACATCCAAATAGGGGTAAGGCAGGAAATTTTTACAAACCATATACTACCTACACGTCCAATGATGCAGAGATAATTTTTACAGGAGCATGGAGCCACCTCATTTCACTTTTCCTCTCTCCCAACCACATACACAGCTCCTTCCATAATAATCATTGCCAATTTCTGCTATAACCAACCACTGTTACTGATGAGCGTGTATTGTGTTCCTGTGGTGTATTTTGGCAAACAGATCAAAAAGGCAAACTGCAGCCCTGGCTGGTTTGGTTCAGTGGATGGCACGTTGGCCTGCGGACTGAAGGGTGCGGGGGCCTGCGGGAGGCAGCCCATTGAGATTCCCTCTCATCATTGATGTCTCTATCTCTGTCCCTCTCCCTTCCTCTCTGAAATCAATAAATAAATATATATATATATATATATATATATATATATATATTATTTTTTTTAAAAAAAGGAAAACTGCAGTACAGGGTTTACTCAGCAGGTTTAGGGATTGTCCCAATTTAGAGGACTTTTAAAACTGGCCCTTGATTGGCTCCTAGCATATAAACTCTGAGCCCATGGGACTTCCTGCCTGATAAGAGTGACTTTATATACCTGAGACCTTAGGCCATGCTAGAGAGTTTGTGCTAACAACTATCACGTTTATAATAGTTTATGGTGAATGCCTATTTTTGTTAGGCCTGGAACTTTTGGTCATGCTGTATCAGTTTGGCCGCTAGGGAACTGGAGTCCGAGTAACTAAGGTTAATCATTTGGGTGTTCCATGTGACTGACACCCCCTCCCCCCCAAATAAAAACACTGGATACCAAGACTTGGTTGAGCTTACCTGAGTTGGCAACACTTGGCATGTAATCTCACATATGGTCGCTGGGAGACTAATTACTGTCCCTGTGACTCTACTGGGAAAGGACAACTGGAAACTTGTGTCTGCTTTCTCCTGGACTGCATTCAATGCACCTTTTCTTAGCTGATTTTAATCTATATCCTTTTGCTGTAATAAACAATAAGTATAAGTAGAAAAGCTTCTACTGAGTTCGATGAGTCCTAGTAAGTCATTGAACCTAAGAGCAGTCCTGAGAACTCCCAAATTAAAAAAAAAAAAATGATCAAGCTCACTATTTTTAATGGCCATAAAGTGTCCTGTGATATAGACAGACTATAAATTACTTTACCAATCCTTTATCAAAGAGCATTTACTTTCCAGATTTTTAAGTTGTATATTTAATCTTGTATGTGTGATTTTTTCAACTTATTTAAGTTATTACTCTTAGCATATCTTTGCAAATATAAAAAGCATACATGTGTTTCATTTTTACTTGCATTTCCTTGATTATAATGGGGCTGAATGTCTAGTCCTATTTACTGAAACTTTGTATTTCTTCTTTTCAGAATTACCTGTTATGAGTACTGCCCATTTTTCTATTAGAGTGCTCAGTTTTTTATATTAGCAATGTTTATTTCGACTAAATAAAGCAGATTAGTGAATAAATTAAAATTATAAACTACTTTAAAAGAAATGACATTATATTACTCCTGGTGTTTAACAAAAATCGAACTAAAGACTACAGAAGTGTTGCAAGTAAGGCTTTTGACAACACTATATTAAAGAATAGAGATTCATCATCTTGTTTTTATATAATTGTTTGTTTTGTAAGTGGCTAACACTGTGCCTGGTCATTTTATTTAAACTATTATTTTGTTTAGCAAAACATTTCTTCCTTATTCTAAGGTATTGCCAAATAAAATGTAGCCCAAATTTGGTCATTGAAACTTTAAGAATGATGGGATTTAACCATAAAGTGGCAAAAATAGTTATACAGATTATACAATTGCTAAATTGTTTTACAGTTACTATATACGACTTTATTAAAAACAAAATGACAGGTTACATATATCAGTGTCTTATAGTTAACAATGAAGCATCAGTTCTTCCTCATCCCCAATTTAAAAGCAGCCTTATCTTAGGCAAATGTATTAGCATTAGGTTCACTGAGAGACACTTATTTAACAATAGACACAATTACCATGTTTGCCTAACACGTTCATTCAATTTCATTTTTTCTAATATGCTTCCATAACAATTTGGCTAGTTAGAAACAATAGAGAGGAAAGAGGGAGGGGAAGAAAGAGAAGTCTAGTATTGAGTTGGGTACTTGGGCAGATACAAAAATATTTAAGGACTCTAGGTCACCATTAATGCTAGAGAATCAGAGAGTAATAAATGAAGTGGGTTTTTTTTTTTCAGTATTTTTGAGAGACATTTTTCTCCCTTCAATTAGAGATATATTATTCTCTGGGGACTCAACTGTGCATTGTATTACTTCTGAAACTGAGAGATTATTTTATCAGGTGCATCATACTACTGCTAATATTAAGTATTATTGTTGTTTTTGTTGTTACTATAGAAATATTAGTAGGAGATTATTTTCATGTTTAAAATATGTTCACATATATTTTCTCATTGCTAAATGGTTGATGACTGAAGTTCTATGTCTCTTCTGGGAGCATTTTGGTGCACGAAGGAGAACAACTTAGTCAATGATTATACTGGCATATTTTTGTAGTAATTTGCAGTTTACAAAGAGCCTTCACCCATGTGATTTTGCTTCTTTCTTCTGAAGCCTTCCTAGCAGGCTCTATAAACGTGCATGTTTAGGGAGAATTAAATGGTGTCTTAGAGCTCCTACCCAGAGTTGCAGCTGGTACAGTAAATGATAGAGTTGGTGCTCTTGATTCATTTATTCTTTTTTTTCAGGAATATTTTTAAAAATTGTTTTCAATTCTCACCCAAGAATATATATGTTTTTATTGATTTTAGAGACAGGAAGGGAGAGGAAGAGAGAAACATCCATGTGAGAGAGAAATATCAATCAGTTCCCTCCCGTACGTACCCCGACCTGGAATCCAACCCTAAACTTGGGTGTGTGCCCTGACCTGAAATAGAACCCGAAACCTTTCAGTATACAGGATGATGCTCCAACCAACTGAGCCACACAGGCAGGGTATTCAGGACTCTTTTGAGGGCTTATGACAGGTTAGTCTCTCTTGTAAGTGGTGATTACCATATAAAAACAAAACAAACATGGCTGATTGTCCTTAAGCAATTCATAGTTTAGCAGAGGCACTCAGCATGAAATCATAACTATGATGCATTTTCTTCATTGGTAACAGAGATGAAAATGTTGTGGAAGCACAAAGGAAGGAATGATTGTATTTCTGAGGTAGGATAGGGTCTACCAGTGAGATCACATTGCTGAGTGTTACTGATGTCCCCAGAAGTCCACAGTATCTCAGAACAATCCAGGAACCTGTTCTGATGAAG
Source organism: Cnephaeus nilssonii (assembly GCF_951640355.1). Classification (NCBI taxonomy): domain Eukaryota; kingdom Metazoa; phylum Chordata; class Mammalia; order Chiroptera; family Vespertilionidae; genus Cnephaeus; species Cnephaeus nilssonii. Next base: position 57,359,331 of record NC_137079.1, on the reverse strand, counting down.
CAAGCTGAAACCAGTTGGTAGTAATCTCTATCCCCTGGCACCGTCTTGAAATATATGAAAAAAGATACTAACACTCTAAGAAAGAGTTATTGCCTAACCATTGAACTTAAAATATATTCTCACATTGTGTGACATAAACACATTAAAATTTGTAGTTTATATTTTAAATAGATTTTTTAATTACATAAGTTAAGATTCATTGACCAAAATATAGGATTTACAAGTTTTAAAAGTAAGTTAAAAGCACACAATACTGCTATAAATATGCACTTTCATTCTTCCTCCGTGTATTATTATTTCATAAGAGAGGCTCTTCTGTACATATAACTTATATCCATTTTTTTATATTAACATTAGAAATTAGAAATTTTCAGACATTTAATTTAATTTACCATAATTTAACTATAGCCAGGTTGTTGAACACTTCTCTGGGCTATAGCTTTTCTTGGTTATAAATGATACTATTTCTAAGAACTTTTTGTATTATTTTTTTCTCACTATTTTGCCTTATTTACTTAGAATATTATTTCCCTAAAAAAAGATGACCAGAAACAAAATTGTTACATCAAAAATATAACCATTTTTTAAACATTTGATATAGTTTATCAAATTTGTCCTTCAGAAAGATTATACCAGTTGATATTCCCATCAGCAAAGGATGTTCTCATTACATAACTGCTAATAGCATAAGTAAAAATTATATCTCTGAGATATTTTATTTTCCTTTACACACTTTAAAATGTTATTACTCTTTTATATTTGTATTTTATGAACTTTATCTTCATGGTTTTTTTTCCCATTGACTTGTTGGAGTCTAGGCATTTTTAATCAACTTGTATATTATTATATACTAGGGGCCCAGTAAACAAATTTGTGCACCTGAAAAGGAACTGTGGGCCACAAGACTGTGGTGGGCACAGGGGTGGTTCTTGGCTCATCCTCCACCCCCCAACCTGGCCTCTCCCGCCATGGTCCCCAGGCCCCTGTCTGCCGGAAGCCTTGCTCCCGCCACCGCTGCTCCCACATGCTGACGGCTCTGGCCCTGCTCACACCTGCTGATGGCACAGGGCGATTGGAGCCAGCACCAGCAGTGGGTGCGAGTGGGCAGATGCTGCCCTGATTGCCCCTCAGGAGCAGGGGAGGTGGAGAAGCCCTCAGGGGCGATCTGGGCTGGCAGCTGCTGCTCGCACCAGCTGACAGTGCCAGGGGCTGGCAGCAGGTGCGAGCAGGGCTGCTGCCAGCAGCAGGTGCAAGCACCTGACAGGACCATGGCACGCGGAAGCAAAGAATTTTCAGTAATCACCAGAGGCTTGCCCTGATGACAGTGACCAACTACCCGCCTTGGTCTGGTGCTCCTGCTCATCGACTCCACCATCCTGCCATGGCCGATGCCTGCCATGTTCTATGCTCTGCCTCCTGCTGCTGACACCCGCCATGTTCCACACACACACACACACCCTAGTGGTCAGTGCTGGTCATAGCAACCGGTTGTTCAGTTGTTCCACTGTTCGGTCTATTTGCATATTAGGATTTTATATATATAGATTAGTGATACTAATCCTTTATAGTATTTACTATCAATATCTTTCTCCACTTATTTTTTTATTATAGTAGATAATGCTTTTAAGATAGAGACTTTAAGAGTTGAACCTACACATCTTTTTCATTGTGGCTTCTTCCATTAGTTTTTTTTTTTTTTTTAATAATTTAAGCTAGAAAGTCATGAAGATGCATAAGCAATAGATTTTAATAGCTATAAACAGCCCCAGTGTCAATAATAGGGGTTACTGAGGAGGCTGCTATAGGAATATATTGATTCTAAACATGAGAATATAGTGGTCAGTAGTCAAAATTATATGATGTGGATTGGAGTACATATGTCTTCTAGGAGGGTGAGAATTTTAAATGATTTTAAAAATTAAGGTACCTGAATTTACCCATTTCTTTTGTAAGGTACAGAAAATATTCTGAATGTTGTTTTTTTTAAATTTTTGATTCCCTCAAATAAGATCAGAGTCTTCATATATATGAAGGAACATCTCTAATACTCTCAACAAAAAAGATTAAAAAAAATAGATCCTACTTTTCGATTGACCAGAGTTATCATATGAATTAAAATCATTGAGCATTATGCACTGTGGGCTTGATGACATATATTTTTTCTTTTTTTGGACTAATACCATGGAATGTGTTTATTTAAACAGTGTTAAAAGACCCATCTTAATAAAAGCTTGTCTTTCCTAAATAGGAACAATGTAAGTTGCTTATATTATAAATTATCCACCCACTTCATCTCCTTTGGTTTGTGGAGAGAAGTTATGATAGAAAATACCTTATTGGCTTGTCAATGTCTCCGCTTACTCTGGATGCAATTTAGGGTGACATGTTGGCAGTTTTTCAGTGATCAATCCTAAGTAAGCCAGAGCAGAAATAAAGCCAGGATTTCAACAGACTTCAACTGACCTCTATGATACTAACTGCTATGAGAGGAAATGTCAGACACTAATGCATAGACCTGTGGTAAGAAGGATCAAAACTCCAGAATTCATTTCACAATTTTCCTTTTGTACCCTGATAAGCAAAATGGAGAATAATCAACTGAATACACACAATGAATACTTACATGAAATCAGTGAGTTGGGTTAGTAATAATCCTATATAATAAAACCCTAATAATGCAAATTGACCAAACGGCAGAACAATTGGCAGAACAACCAGTTGCTATGATGTGCACTGACCACCAGGAGCTCCTGTGTTGAACATCTGCCCCCCCCCCCTCACCCCCTGCCCAAGAGAGAGGCGACTGGCGGCTGCGATCAGGGGGCTGGGCTGGTGAGCAGACAGCACCAGGCCACCAGCCAAGGCAGTGCCGGTGGGGGGCCCCTATCGCCCCACCTACCGGTAGCCCCACAGATGGCCCTGATCGCTGGCCAGGTCTAGGGCCCCTACCTTATGTATTGAGAACAGTCTCTTAGATTTGGGAACAGTCTCTTAGATTTAAAAATTAAAACCTGGCAAGGCTACCCTAACACTGAAAAAACAGGATGATGCAGCCATGACATGCATGGACTTTGGCTTGCACATTTTGTGGTCAGCCCTGATTCTGACACTTATAATTGTGTGACAAACCAATTACTTAACTTCTCTCTGCTTCAGTTTTTCCACCCATAAGATGGGGAAAACGCTACTACTGCCTCAGGAGGATCATGTTATGTGCTACTTTTTATAATCAGGGCAAAAGAATGTAGCTGCCCATACAACAGCAAGATGCCTTTCACCTGTATGAAAAGTATGGTCACTGGTACATGCAGTGTCCCATATTGAGAGAGGGATGTCCGACTGCCGGTTTAGGCCTGACATTCCCCCAGAGGTCCCGGATTGCCAGAGAATGCCAGCCAGGCTGAGGGACCCATCCCCGCCCCCCGCATGAATTTCATGCACTGGGCCTCTAGTTTGTACAATGAAAAGGTATTCTGCTTAAATAAGTGATATCAATTGAGAGGTAGCTCAATTTTGTTCAACATTTTTATCAGTAACTTGGATAGTTATAGAAGGCTTACTCTACAAATTTATAGATGAAACAATGGCTCATGAATTTCATGACAGCTTCAGAATCTGAAAAGATCTCAACAGTCTGCAGTAATGGTCTAAAATCTAGCAAGATAAGATTTAATGGAAATGAATATGATTCTGCACTGAGGATCCATAACACCTCAACTCTAGGTGTGGAATATAGGAAACAGTGTGATAACTAAGGATACAACAGTGGGTCTACAGTCTCCCCCTGCTACCCGCGCCCCCCCCCCCCCCGCCACTACCTTATTTAAAGACAACACCTCAATTTGAGATAAATATGTCATATAACTCCCTTGACATTTTATAAAATTTGGTCTCCCTTTACAGGAGTCAAACATTAGAAACAAAGAAGAAAAAATAATACAAAAAGTTCTTAGACTAATTTCACTTTGGACTTTTAAAATAACATACTTAGGCCTTCACTAGAGAGTTGACAAACTGGAGCTCACTAGGAAGAGAAACAAGAAGTGAGTGGGCCTAAAGTCAAGCCAATAAAGGAATGACAGGATATTTATACTTTGTCTTCTTCAGTCTGGGGAAGTTCCTGAGTTGTTCTTTGTTTTTCAGAATCTTGAAACTTTTCATGTATTGTTGGCCATTTGTATGCCTTCTTTGGAAAATGTCTATATAGGACCTTTACCCATTTTTAAATTAGATAATTTGCTTGTTGGCTATTGAGTTGTATGACTTCCTTATACATTTTGGATATTAACCCCTTACCTGATATGTGGCTTATAACTATTTTCTCCCATTTTATAGGTTGCCTTTTCATCTGGTTAATGGTTTCCTTTGCTGTGCAGAAGCTTTTTTACTTTGATATAGCTCCACTTGTTTATTTTTGCCTTTGCTTTTGTGTCAAATCAAAAAATCATTGCCAAGACCAGTGTTAAACAGTTTACCCTCTATGTTTTCTTCTAGGAGTTTTATGGTTTCAGGTGTTACCATTATTTCTTTAATTCACTTTCAGCTGATTTTGGGGTATGGTATATACTAGGGGTCCAGTTTCATTATTTTGCATGTGGCTATCCAGTTTTCTTAGCACCATTTATTAAAAAAACTATCCTTTTCTTATTCTATATTAGAAAGTAACTTAAATGTTCTCTCTCTCACACACACACACACAAAGAAGGTAAAATAGGTGAGGCAATAGATGTGTTAATTCACTCAATGAGGGCAATCATTTTACAATGTATACATACATCAAATCATCACTTTGTAAACTTTAAGCATCTTACAATTTAATTTGTCAATTATACCTCAATAAAGCTGCAAAATAAGATAAACTTTTGAAGAATACTGGCCAGATATTTTGTAGAATGTTCCTCAATTTGGGCTTGTCTAAATTTCTTCCTGATTAAATTTAGGTTATGCATTTTTAGCAAATTTTCTACAGAAGTGATGTTGTGCTTTTCTCAGTGCATCATATTAGGAGGTACTTGATATCAATATGCTTTATTGCTGGGGAGGTTAAGTTCAATTAGATGTTAAAAGTGGTGTCTACCAGGTCTCACCACTCTAAACTTGCTAGTTTGCCCTTTGCAATCACCTTTGTAGAGATCTTGACAATAGGTAAATATTCAGATTCTCATCATACTTTCACCTGCAAATTTTAGCATCTATTAGTGCTTTCTGCTTGCAACAATTACTTTGCTGTGTCTGTCAAGTTTCTATGATGATTCTCTTCACATCATTCCTTCCACGTTTATTAATGAAGATGCTACTACAAGGAAGAGTTTTACTCACCACTACTTAATTATTGGTTCAATTTTTATCTTAGTAGAAAGCTCATAGATATTTATTTTATTTAATAAGTTATAATCCATTTTCTCTGGATTTGGCCATGGAAATTACTTTATACTAGTGATCCAGTGCACAGATTCATGCACATTGAAAGGAAATTAATTAGAAGAAAGATTTTGAGGTAATTATGTTACTGCAAAAAAATTGCATGTCAAAATATTATATATAACATAGTATTATAAAATTAAAACACACGTGAGATTTGCACCAGCGAGAGCTTTATATGTATGGTGCATGCGCAAGTCAATGTTTCTTTTTAAATTGCCAGTGCGCATCATATGTACTGGTCAGTTGGTTGGACAATCAGATGGTTGAACAGATGGACTGACGGTCACTTAGCCTTTTATATATATATATAGATTAGGTCCAGTGTCCTTTCAACATCCTTTCAAAGTATGTTTATTATATTTTGAGCACTTGCTTAATTTCTGGAGTCAGAAAACATTACAAGCCTCATTCTGAATTTTTTCCTTGTCCCAATTGTAGAATCAGCCATTTCTCCAAGAAATCTGCTTTCTTTTCCTGGAACATGGCAATAAAAACCAAGATCAGGGTGCTAGCTGTGCTCCTTATCACTGAGGTATATTCTTCTTGGTCCTCTTAGCAGAAAGAATTTAGAAATATATCTACACACACACCTCAATTTCTACATCTATCTGCAAATATTTTCAAAACCATATATACTCATACAGATACTTCTGTTTCTAGTGCAACACTGCGGCTGATTCTAACCTGTCCCTTCCCTTGCTTGTATTTTCTCCTCTTACCATAAGAAACTTAACTCTCATTAGCCACAGTGCATTTATATATTTATTTAATCCTAGATTGTACAGTTTCAGAATCAATAACTCATGCTCATTTTAAAAACAAATACAATAACTAGTATACAATATTTTCACACAATTCAAATATTTTGCCTCAGTATATTTAATCAAAATATTGTTTACTAAACTGACTTAGATCAGTCCTTTTATTTCTTTTAATGCGGTTTTATTATTTGTTTATAATACAGTTAGGTTAATTTGTTACTATATGGGTTATATTTTAGGTTCCTCCCTTTGCCTATATGCTTTTCATTTTTATGCAGGTGAAACATACAGTTTAAAAACATTTTTCAGCACCTTGGTTAAAAAGGTATTCAACAGTGAATTCATCTAGTATTTATATGGCATTATTTTTCACATTTTGATATATTTGGAGTTTATTCTTACATATGGTGTAAGGAATGGATCTATTTTTATATATTTCTACATGGTTACTCCATGTCATTATTTTAAAAATTATCTTTACCCAAGTGATTTGAGCTACTACTTTTATTACATAGTAAATTTACTGATATCCTTGAGTTTACTTCTGGGTTTTTGTTCTGTTCTGTTGGTCTATTTGTCTTCTTATGTGCCAGTTCAATAGTGTTCAATTACAGAGACTTTATAGTATGTTTTAATGTCTGTCAGTTTTTTCTCAGTGTTTTTCTGAGCAGCATTTCATGTTTGTCATTCCATATGAACTTTAGTATCAACTTGTTTAAGTCCATTTTAAAAAGCACCAACATAGAATTTTAATGTAAGTATGAAGTCTATTGGGAAACAAACTTTAGCTCAAACATTTTAACAGATTTTTCCCAAGACAGACCTATTACATTTCTATTGGTAGAGATGTTTAAATGCTGATAGACTGGACTAGTGCTTCTCAAACTTTAATGTGCATATGAACTTCTGGAGGATCTTGTTTTATTTAATCACCATGGCAGAGGTGGAAGAATTCATCTGTCACTGGAACTCCTGGGCATAGTCCATCCAAAGTCCCACAATTAATACTGGGAACAAGTCAATATGGCATAAATATTAACAAATATTTTAAACCTTGTTTTATGCAACTGAGTATTTATTCAAATAAATAATAGTTATATAGATGTTCTTGTGAATAACTCTCCCCTTTATTTGAAACCTATCAGACCTTGAATTCTATAGGAAAAGCAAAGAATTTGAAGAAAACCATTTGACATAAAGTATGGTGATAAAAACATGAGCTTTGTAATCAGAAAACTGCTTTTAAATCCGGGTTTTGCCACTTCCTGAGCAACATTGGGCAATGCCCTTAACCTTTGCAAACTCTGTGTACTTATCTACCAAATGTGGATAACCATAGAATCTACTTTCTAAGGCTATTTTGAGGATTAAATGAGATAACATCTGGAACCCACTTGGAATACTCCATAAGTGGTTGCTATTATTGCTGGAAGTTCATGCTTATTTAGAGATAGACCAAGTTCACAATGCTTTCCCCTTCAGGTTTCTCCTTAGGCATGTTTGACAAGGTCCTATTATCTATGAAGGATTCAACTTTATTGCTCTCCCAGGAAGTCTTGATTGACCAGCCATGGGCTCTATCAAAATCAGAGAAGCTGGTGGTTTCCACTAGAACTCCCCAGACACAGATATCTTGAAAGGCCAAAGCTTTGTGTTTAGTGCATTTAGATCTTTATCATTTTTTATTTAACAGAGAGGCATGTTGAATACATAATTTTTTCTAGACTTTTATTGAGCAGATTTTTAAGCAGGAAGAAAATCTTGCCTTGTTAGGATTTTTCAGACATTGGTTTTACCAAAACATTTGTGAGCTAGTTAAGAACATCAACTATTTTATTTTAACACCAACTATTTTTAAAGGGTTTTGCATATCATAGCTTTAGGTTATTTTATTAAACTATTCCAGTTCCTACTCTCTATTTTATGAACTCTTATACATGATGCATATTAGCCTCAAAGAAAACCCAAACATTTTAGCTTATTGGGGAAGGCAAACAAGGAGTAACATACACATAACACACACACACACACACACACCTAAGAAAGACAATTGAGTTCTACATGACATAATCACTTAGGTATATATCCACAGCAGAATAATAGGATGAATATAGTAAAGGCTTGAAAAAGGCTTATTAAAATAATGACTAGAAGAATTAGTTAATTACTGAATTGGGTAAATATAAGAGTATGAAAAATTTCCATATATACAACCATATGCTACATATCTTCTAAGATCTCCTTAATTATCACAGTTACATATTATTCTGAGATTATTTAATAAAGCCCCCTCACCCTTTTAACATAAATACCATTGCTGTTTTAAGCAGATAGGGGTTAATAAAGGATTCTACCAGATATTTATTTTTCCTACAGGGGTAGCAGATGTACACAAGGAATCAGTTACTTAATCCCCCTAATCACCCATTTCTTCCCTCCCTCTTCATTCTTTGCTTGGAAACTTCAACATTCCCCAGTGTGCTAATAGCTGACCCTGGGAACTGGCAGAAACCAAAACCTTCTCTTGAAAGCAGCAGGCTCCATATGGTTGCTTCAAGCATGGAGGGTGACCCTGCCAAGTCCCCTGCAAAGGGGTTTTACAGAGCAGAGAGACAAATGTGTCCCTTTAAATGTTAGTCATTGAGCCAGAGAGAAGAAACCGCCTTCCTGATGAAAGACAGTAAAAGTACTTTTCAGCCTCTGATCTGCAACCTATAGGACGTTTTGTACAATGGCGGCTCAATGCCAAGCATTAAAAATAAATGTTCTCATCAGATGATGAGCTCTAAAAGTCTTCCCTCAAAAAATGATAGAGCTGTCAGTTACAATCGAACATACATATGCATATTTGAAAACAGGGACACCAAGAATAACTTTGAGTAGATGAAACCAGCACTATTCTACATGTGTGTGAGGGTAACAGAGGCTATGACATAGCATATGAAGTCAATGGTGGAGTTGTTATTATTTATACATGAGTAAAGATTACAAATGCAAGCCCCAGCTCAGATCTCTCACCCCCTGCATCTGTGAAACCTGTCACTCAGTCTCCTGCGGTGTGTCTTCCTGTCTCCGAGCCATTGGACCACCTGCTGCCAAGACTCTCATCTACTGCATCGCCTGAAGGCCTCGGTGATAACAGCATTGATTCCAATGTACATCTAATTACTCCTCATAATCTATTCATTTCACAATAGTGTAGTGAAACATCTGTCACATCATAAACTCTTTAGTAGCCTTATCAAACCACCAAAACACACTCCGCTGCCAGTTGGCAGCTTCCTCGGTTTCCCGTTTATTAATATGATGCAAACATTTCTAGTTTTTTTTGCAGCTTTAGATAAATTTCCCCAATGACCAGTGAAGCAGAGCTGGGCAAACTGCAGTTTAAATGTCTGTATATTACCTATTGAGGGGCAAATCCCGGTGTCACACAGAAATCAGTTAAAATAGCATTCTTTCCTTGGAGGGGTCGTCTCTAAATAAAGTTCTTTCATTCATGGAAGCCCCTTCCTTGGCTTCCATGTGTCTGATTAATTTACTAAAATAAGCCATGGAGTCATTATTGCCCATAAATAGGATATTGCACAGGAAAGCCCCTTACCTTCATATGTTTTACTTTACCTTTGGGGAAATTATGCTCTTTTTCTTTTTCTCTTCTTTTTAATTTTTCTCTCTTCACTCTTTTTCTCCCTCCCAATTCCCTTTTGTCTCCAGGAGAAATTCTAGTAAAGAGATCTATCATGTTGATTATTAGCAAATGCTGCCTACTACTCAGTGCTAAAGTCTATGCAATGTTCTAGGTACAATACTGATACAGCATCTTCTGCAGAAGGTATCAGTCACCAGACACTGAGTGCCAGTGAACTTACTTCTACTCATCCTTTGAGACCCAGTTGAACATCACCTGCTTAAGCAACTTTCCCAGGGAAAATTACTCAAACCTCTCTTTATACCCTCATAACAGCTTGACAACTCTACTCCTGCACTTAACATGATGATTGAGAATCTCTGATGTGTATATCTGACTTTTTCTAGATGATAAAACTCTCAAGGGTAAAGATGATGACTTTTTCAGGTTTGTATCCCTGAACACTTTCTGAGTGCCTGATACCCCAGACAATGTCAAATAGATGTAGAAGACTTTCTAGTTCACTTAAGAGAATTTAAAAACTGCAGAGCCCTAGCCGGTTTGGCTCAGTGCATAGAGCCTCAGCCTGTGGACTGAAGAGTCCTGGGTTTGATTCCAGTCAAGGGCAAGTACTGCAGTGCAGGCTCCTCCTCAGCCCGGGCTCTGGTTGGGGCTCATGCAGAAGACAGCCAATCAATGTGTTTCTCTCACATTGATATTTCTCTCTGTCTTTCCCTCCCTCTTCCACTCTCTCTAAATATCAATGGAAAAATTTTGTCCTCAGGTGAGGATTATATATATATATATATATATATATATATATATATATATATATTATAGAGATTCAAGAGCTCCCTTATATTTATTTTGAACAACATCAGTTTACTCTCTATATTCCACTCTAGTAATAACAGCCAATGCTTACATGTGCCAGGCACTGCTCTAAGTACTTCACATGTCTCAGCCTGTTTAATCCTCACAGCAATCCTATGAGGAAGGTATTATTATGACCCACATTTAGAATCAAGGAATTGAGATGCAGAGAGACTGAGTAGTTTGCCCGAGATCACACAACTGGAAAATGGTGGGACTCAGTGGTCTGGCTCCAGAGTCCTTGCTCGTAATTCTTAACCCTATATCACCTCTTCAGTAGCTACACAGTCCTGTTAACTGCAGGTGGTTCTCACATCATCTGATCGGTAACCCTTTTTTGAGCAATTCTAAAAGGTCCATAGAGAGAGAAGGCCTATTTCCCAAACTGTCCATTTGGGTGTATAGGATATACGTGTGGCCCTCTTCATCCACATGGCATTTTGCCAAGAGGACTCAGCACTGCTTTCGATATTACAAGAGGGGCCATTCCCCATGTCTGTGGAGAGAACTCGAGGTTTGATTAAATCATATACACTCTAATAAACAATACTTTTTAAAACGTGTTTTTTTTCTTTACATAGATGTTAGAATATTCTTTAGATATATTCCTGGAATTCAATATAAGTTTATTTCCTATAAAACATTAGATAGCGACAGCATAACTACTTGTGGCCATTATTATTCTGGATTGTATTTAGTGCTAATGACCCAGAGATAAAAGACTCTGTATCGTATTACAGATCCCCCAAGACAACAATTCCGAGTCCCCAAGGGTAAAGACTGAAGAGAAATCAACTCTTTGTTTCTATTGTCTCTCCATATGATGTGTACCTTATAGCTGCTTGTATCAAAAATTTTAAAAATCATGCAATTGACAGGCTAGATCTGCATGTTAGCATATTCCAACATAAGTATATCACCCTGTGAACTATAACCTGGCCTATTCCAAAAATCATAAATCCTGGAAGGACCAGGTGTGAGCATGGCAGCAGAATGAAAGCATGCTCTCACCGCACATCAGAGGATACATGCCACTGTGCTGGACGTAGCATCCATTTATGGTATATAAAGGGGCTCACCTGTTTTTGCAAGAGGAATATGTGCACGGATTCAGCTGGTTACAGAAGAAAGGCTGTGCAGATCAAGTATTGAGAGTTGGCATCTGGCCTCAGATAAACCTAGGTTCAAACTCGGTTCTTCCACTTTATAAGTGGATGGGTGGCCTTTCGTATGCTGCCTCCTAAATCCTGTATCTTCCCCTGTCTAATGAACATGATAACAGTACCCATCCCAAAGGACCAATGAGAAGAAAACACATGTCAAGTGTTTAGCACAGAAGTACCTGCTGTTGATGAAGGTTATCTATGCTGTTATCACTGAGCCATCCAGTTCTACTCTTCATCCCCATGTCAAAAAGAAAAGGCAAAGGAGGACCAAAAAGTTCAAAATAAGTACTATAATGTATTTATTTCTTTACTTTTAAAACTAAAATTAAGTCTTGAGATACTTATTTAATATTTTACATGGATCTTTAAAAGCTCCTTTTAAAAATATTGGCTGAAAAAGAACAGTATCTCTGTGAGATATCCACATTACTGAATTTGATTCAATTGCTTAGGTGTTGACTGATTTCAAAGAATACGTTCTTGAGTGTGGAAGACACACAAAAAAAAATGAGTGACAGATGTGCTTTAAATGAGAGGTCAGTCCAATTAAAGACCATGTACAGATAGCGCTATGAAATGAAAATAATATTGGAAGTGATAGGGAAAGACTTTCCAGGTAGAAAGTGCAGTATCAGCAATGCAATGGAGATGTTGGTGAAAGACATGGTGTAGTAATTGCCCGTACCTCTCATCCATTTACTCAGTGAACATGCACCCACTTGGAGCCAGAGCCTGCACCAGGCACAGAAGAAATAAAGTGAATCCAGGTTGGTCTCTGCACCAAGTCCTTCCAACATCAAAAAAGGTGGGGTGTGTGGTGGAGATTAGAAACAGATCCCAGATGGCCATGAATACCAAGCAAGAAACTTGAGCTTTTTCTGCATTTCCAGTAACCATGTTTCATTCCCTGATGTGAGGAAAGACATTATCAAACATGTGTTTTGAGAAAGTAACTCTGGAAAAAATACAAAGCAAAGGAGTTTTTGAAAAACTTTGGTGAGTGTAATAGTTTAGGGAGCTGATGAAAGCTAGTCTTATTTCATTTTAGAGTGAAAATGGCAAGTGGCTAGTGTAGACGAATTAACCTATACTGAATGCCAGGGTAGTTCAGCCCAGGTCTTCATCTTGTCAGGCATACAGACAGATGACTTGTTCCTTCCTGTCTCGTGCCATCACACTCTGTGACCTCAATGCCCAGTGGTAAACATATGGGAAGACAAGAAGCAATTTCTAGATTAGTACACTGTCAAATCCATGGTCAGTCTGGATTTCATAATGGCTAAGACATGGTTGGTGAGCTAGAGAAACTAACCAGTCAGTGATTCTGCTGGGTCTGGGCCATGAATGGGTGGAGGGGCTTTCAGGAGATCTTTCTGGAGCCAACACCACATCAGCTCCCAAACTGGCCTTCTAAGCTTCCCTAGGATACATTCTCCTCCTCTCTATAGCTCTAGCCAAAATTATTGATTTAAATATCTGTTTCAACTCTAGCTGTTTCATTCTAACTCTGTTCCCAGGAAAGAGGGGGAACATCTTCATTTTTCTTTGCAATTCATACAATAATCACATATCGTCCTCTAATACCATCATTAAGTATTTGCCTCACTCTTCCGTTCTCCAGAAATAGTAATTCCAGAACTTATTGTTCTTCTTCATCAGCACTATTTAAAAATCTTACCACCAGCCTTTTCCTTTCCAAAAATATTGACTTCTGTAGCCTAATCATCCTTTTTGAAACATATATGTTACCCTTAGGTGGTCCACTTGATTAGAATCAGGAAACCACAGCTTTAATCTTGAATCTGCCACAAATTGGTGAAGGGAGAAGGCAAGTTATTTAAACACATTGTGCTGTAATTTTTCTAGCAATAAAATAAGGAATAGAAAACCTCCTGCCTCAAGAGGACTGTGAAGATTACATATAGCATATGTAAAAGTATTTCCAAAAGTAGAATATGTTTAGTAAATGCAGTTCACTTCAAGAGATTAATAATAATAAATAATAATAATAATAATAATAATAATAATAATAATAATATAGGAACTAGAATTCAGGCATTCTTTTGATCTTCTTTCCAGGAGTTATCACTCCAACTTTCTCTCCACCAACCAGATTCTGGCAAGAATAAAAAGGAAGCTCTTCATCCTTTTATGCTTTCAACAAAATATTTGATTATCCCCTACTATGTGTCAAGCTTGTTCTAGACTGGAGATATTGTAGCTGGTAGGGCTTGGGAAAAGATTGGATAATGATAGGTTGTACATTGTAATCATGATTATTGTTTTAAGCATCACATCAATTATTTTATGTTACAAAGTGAAAAGATATTAACTTAGAACATGTTCAAATGTATTGTTGCTATGTGAAAACTATTGCAAAGGCAATCTCCATTTTATCCATATTGATTTGAGAAGTAATTCTTATTTTATCTATAAACTATAATACATACATTTTGTTGAATGTTCACCTTTTCTATCCTTCATTCAGGGTTGAAAGGAAAAAAAATGGAGGAGAGAAGGGGAGAAAAGCAAATGAACATTTATTAAGTGACAAAATCGTTCTAAGTGCTTTTACATCCAGAATCTAATATATGCCCTTCATGTCTTCTCTTAGAATGTGCTAGATTTCCCAACTATTTCCTCTGCCACAAGGTTTATGGTATATCAAAGACAGTGTGTAGTCCTTTCTTATTCTATAATTTAAAAAACACCTTGGCCTGGCCAACATGGCTCAGTGGTTGAGCGTCAACCTGTGAACCAGGAGGTCATGGTTCGATTCCTGGTCAGGACACATGCCTGGGTTATGGGCTCAATCTCCAGTGGAGGGTGTGCAGGAGGCAGCTGATCAATGATTCTCTATCATCATTGATGTTTCTCTATAAAGCTGACACTAAACATGTATTCCCCAATGGACTTGAGAGCCATAGTTTCCCCTAGAGGCTGGGTCACTAGTAAAGTACCAGAACTGACATTTTATCACTTTCACCAATGAGATGTTTTCCTGGGCTCCATCCCCTGTTCCCTCTAACTTCTTTTCATGCAGGTCTTTCACTCCATTCTGCTGGAGCTTCATTTCGTTGTTGTTAATTCTAGAATTGAATGGATTCTACATTTTTACTATCTTGAACATTTCTGAAGTACCCAAAGGATTTAATTTGAAGCTATTTCCACTTTAAAGTAGTCTCGAGGAATGGGATCTAATGGCAGAACTATGCACGACCCTGGAATAAACGTATTTTTCATGAACATAATTGTTATTTATTGAACAGTGTGTAGATCATTGCTTTAATATTCAGTGACCCCTAACTTGGGGAAATGGTTTCCAGACATTAATTTTCCTTTAGCCTAAGAGTGATCACCACCACTACACTGTTTCCACTGACCAGTGTCTACCGAGAATCATGGGGAAGTTCTTCATTCTTTCATGCATTCAAGCATTAATTAATTAGCATTTACTATGTGCCAGACACTGTTTTAGGCACTGAGGGTAAGGTAGTTAATAAGTTAGGCAATAAGATCCCCTCCTTCATGGAACATTCCTACTAGTAGAGGAAGACATAAAAGAAACAAGAAAACTAATGAATAATTTTAGGTACTGGTAAGTGTTGTGATATATATATATATATATCCTCTCTCTATATATATTTGGGTGTCCCAAAAATGCTTAACTCAACTTTGAAAATGAAATGTGTTTTAGTAAACACTGCCTTTATAATTATTCAAAGTGTGTGTATACATTTTGGGGGGACACCCTATTTTTAGGAGAAGTGAAAAGGAATAACTAGAGAAGGATAATTTCAGTAAGACCTATCTGTGGAGCTAATATTTGAGAAGAAACTACCAGGCAAGAACCTGGAAAAGAAATTTCCAAACAGAAAGAGCTATATATGCTAAGGCCCTGAGGCAAGAGCAAGCTTGTTCAAGACACAAAGACAAAAATGAACTACATACAAGTAAGATCAGAGAGGTAAGTAGAAAACAGATCAAGAAAATATGAATTTTATTCTACTGTGATAGTAAACAAATGGAGAGTTTTTAAGCAGAGATAGCTAATATGATTTAAAAAGCCATTGCAGCTACTCTGGAAAGTGATCTGCAGGGGACAAGAGTGGTGCATATAGAAAAGTTAGTGGTGGTCCAGGCAAGACATGGTGGCTACCTGAGCTAGAGTGGTGGCATTAGAGATGGAATGTAATAGGCTAATTTGGGGTATATTTTGATGGTAGGAGATTTCCTGATAGGTAGGATGCTAAAAGGGAGAAAGGAAGTAACTGAGGATGACAATAACCCTAGTAAGGATATGAAGGGACGTTACTGGTGGGTCTGAAGAATACCTTAGGCAAGGCACATTCCTGGGATGAGGCCTTTCTCCTCTGAGCTTGTACAGCATGTAGTTCATTATTCCATGACTGGCACTTATCCTGTGGTGTGGTGATAATACTTATTTCTCCCACTTGGCTTAGAGTTCCCAGAAAATAAGGACCATGTCTTATTTGTCTTCACCTAATAATTGAGTTAATGAAAGAATGAATAGAGAAAATGTACCTCTATCTCCCAGATAAGTTTGTCTTTCTTCTCTTCAGGCTATTACACAAGCATATGAGTTTGCTCCTGTGGGATACAGAATGATGTATACATCTTGCTCACCTGGGAGGTTTCAAATATAAATTTCTCCCACATATAGAAGAAGCTGGGCCACAGAAAACAGTGTTCTTTCTTACCACCTACTTTCTCACAACACTCCAGGCAAGAAGTCTTTGCTCAGCTTGTATTTTCAGTGATGTTTCTGCTTTTGATTGGAAATGAAGGCAACAAAGAGCTGATAATACACATTTTTATATAGAAAGAGTCTGCAAAGAAATTAGCACAGACCTGGCACATAGTAGGTGTGTAATAAATAGGAACTATTATTACTTAAAGAATGATCATCACTAGCTCCGATTCAATATAGCTTTCCAATTTTTAATATTTTAAAGTTGTTGGTCCATTTTTCTAATACATCCTTCTGAGAAGCAACCTTCATAGTATGGCTTTAATATGATTAAAAAGGTGGACAAGATAGTATGGCCAGAGACTACAGCACCAGAGAGTTGGTCATGAACCTAGGATGTGATTCATTGTTCTGCCCTTCACTGAGCACTCACCATGTGGCAGATGCCCTGCTCTGTTGCAAAAATAGATGAGTCTGACACACTTCTTGCCCTTGAGAGTCTCCCAATCTAGGAAGAGAGGTAGAAATGTAATCAAATAAGTACAATACAAAAGGACACTAATTGCATATACCAGAATAAGATCCAGAAAAGACTGTGGTCAATTATGTCTGCTGGTGGGTGATGGGAGGAGAAAAGATCAGGAGAAGCTACACAAAGAAGGTGAAATTTGAGAAGGATTTTGAAATATGACCAAGGGGTCAAGCATGGGGAGGGCAGTCTGGCCAGAGGGAAACAGCATATGTCATCAATTTATTTGAGAGACACTTAGGCCAATGTTCCCACACACTGTACAAATGTTGGTACTTTTATTACTAAGATAGAATTTGATTTCCACTCAGTAATGCCGATTGGAGTACCAACACTAATAAATGAGATTTTACTAAAACACTAGTATTTTCTACAGAGTGCTCCTTGTGCTGTATTTTATGAGATGTTATAGTAACATTAATTCTCCATCAAAAAATGGGTAAATACTAGATTTAATAAAATTAAACAGCTTTCTCAAAAGCAGTACCACTTAGGCTATGTGACTAGCTCAGAGGAAGAAATAGTATGCAGTGTTTTCAAACATATTTGGTCATAGAATTATTTTTTCCACTGATCCTCTAGGAATAATGTTCTGAAGAACAGACTTTTGAAAGACAATAGAACCAAGAAAGCTGCTCACATATTATTTAACCCCTAGCCTCTTTGAGCCTCAGTGTGGTTGTCTGAAAAATAGGTCTGGTACTACTTTCCTCCAACTTTCTTCACACAGTTGCCATAACCATCATTTGCTCCATGACTGAACCAATATGTCAAGGAAAGAGGCCAGGTGGCATTTCCTCCCAGATGGGCAGTCTAGGCCTGTGTGTTGGTTTGTTAGGACTGTCATGACAAAGTATCACACACTGGGTTTCTTAAACAACAGAGATGTAATTTCTCACTTTTCTGAAGGATAGAAGTCCAAGATCCAGGTGTTGGCATAGTTGGTTTCTTTTGAGGCCTCTCTCCTTGGCTTGTAGATGGCCACCTTCTCCCTTTCTCTTGGCCTTCCCTCGTACATGTAAGTGTCCTAATCTCTTCCTATAAAGACACCACTAAGTCACATTCTCAGTCATATTCTGAAGTATGGGGGGTTATACATCAACATATGAATTGGAGGGGGGGACACCATTAAGCCTATAACAGTCTGGTCCACAAGAGCGCAGAACTCTAAACTCAAGATCTCCAATTACTCCAAGTTGATCCGTTCTAATCAAATGTACACAAGAAGGGCTATAAAATAAAAAGAAAGCTATATCCACTTTATCCATCTAATATTGTACTCCATTTTGTACCATATCCCTAGGCCAGATACAGGGATACAAAGGTTAATAATACAGACACAATTCTTGCTCCCACAAAGCTTAAAGTCTAGTCTGAGGACTGTCATAAGCATGAAAAATGTTCACGGAAAGTTAAATGGCCATGTGAAATCAGAGCAGAGTTAACTCGGTAGTTGGTGAATGCTGAAGGGCTATTACATCATCTCTACTAATAACATCAATTAGCTGGACCATGTGTCCTCTTCATTGAGGATTTCAGAGGCATAGTTACATGTTAACACTCATCTTTATCGCTTTTATATCCATATCTGACTTTTAGTTAACCTATTATTATTCTTCAGCAAGCCTACATTTCAGACCTGAATGTATTATCTAATCACTTGGATAGGGCTTGGATATCTCACATATTAATATGTATCTTTTAGGGTAAGATACTTCTAGAGATATCCATTCAACACTTTTTTGTTGACTTTTTAAATAGTTTAATTCTTAGAAGGTGGTCATTTTCTATAATCCCAAATTATAGATGTGTTTTATTGTAATCACCTACATACTATTTGTAATATTTACTTGCCAAAAAAGTAATTCATGTCATAGATGGTGTTATGCACTTAGTGATAAAGGTTAATTTTGGCTCGTGCTATTGATGTAACCATCCTAAGATTAATCAGGCTTTTTCTTTTTTCCTATTCTTATTAGGACCAATGAATATTCAAAAATCACCTTGCCCTTGCCAGGAGAGTTGTCCTGTACACCAAAAGGCTGCAGGTTCAATTCCCAGTCAGGACACATACCTAGGCTGTGAGTTCAATTCCCGGTTGGGATGCATATAGGAGGTAACCAATCAATGTTTCTCTCTCACATTTATGTTTCTCTCTCTCTTTCTCCCTTCCTCTTTCTAAACATATCCTTGGCTGAGGTTTAAAAAATCGCTTATCATTTAATTTTTTTTACAATAGAAATAAAATGGAACCAAAATGGTTATTTTAGCAATAACTAATATACTTGGTCACATCCTATCCTTCACTATCAAAGCTCACTTTTATTTGGAACCCTCCATAGGCTTTGAACCTCTACTGCATGTTTCCATCATTAATCCCATAAAGTAGGGTGACCAGCATCTTGGTTTTCCTGGGATTGAGGGTTCCATGGGATGTGGACTTTCTTTGCTAAAACTGAGAAATTCCTGGGCAAACTAGAAGGATTCTGTCACTCCACAGAGGCACAAATAAATATACTGAATACAAACCCAAGGACTTTAAAGAAGTTCTGCCCCAAATGCTCTCCAGTTCCCATACCTTCTTCTCTTCTTCTTTCTCTTTTCAACCTTCACAACGTAGGTCAACTGTCACTTTCTCTGTAACCTTTATCTATTGGCTTCCTCCTCCCATTGCAGAGGTAATCACCCCATTAAGGCCTCACTGCACTTCTCCATGCTTCCCATGGCTAATTCTAATTATCTACTTCCTTGGCTCCCCTTCACTAGGCAAGATTCCCAATGGGACTGACCATACCTTACTCATAGTACCAGCCTTAGAACCAGCCCAGTCCTTGACACTTAGTAATAAGCCTTTACTTAAATAAATGAGTACAGAAGTAACGTATTTTCCTAAACCTCTAAGTTGATTAAAATCATATAATTGATGATTAAAAAGAATTATGTAGGTAATCTGGTCCAGTTACTCATTGTGACTTGGAATCAGTTAACCTGGAGTCCAAATACTTTCCCTTATTATCTGTACCCCCTGAGCAAGTAACTAAGCCATGCTGAGTCCATTTGCTCATCTGTGCAAAAGACAATAATTTCTCCTCAAGATGTTGGGTCCATTAAATAAGAGGACGTTTGTAAGAGAAAGTTTGGAAACTAGAGGGCACAAACAAATGTCAGGCATTATTATTAGTGCTACTATTATTACTACTACTATTATTCAGTGAAGAAGGAAAAAATGCTTCTGTAAGCCTCTGCAAAATCTCCTCCAAGGACCTTGCATCTCCTGCCATAACTTGATCTCTCTGATTTCGGAATTTATTCAAGTTCCTCAAGTGTTTCTCGTGTAACGTAATTTTTATCACCACCCCTTTCACTGTAAATAGTAGCTAGTTTGTTTGGGTCTCTCAGACCTAAACTTGAGCACAATAGTTCAGATGTGGCCTGAGCAGTAATATTGTCTCCTAGATTCTAGACTCCATACATCTGTTACTTGGACCTAGGCACCCTTTAGCTGTTTTAGCAGCAGTTTTGCTTAGTGTTACTGGCCCACATGGACACTCAATCAGAAAATAACATCATTCTTTCTACTTTTTTCCTTTCCTCCCCCCCCCCCCCATTTTTTGTTTTTTGTTTGTTTTCTTCTTTTGAAACCCTCTGGCACCCAAAGGAAGACGCCCTTGAGCTACCTTCTCCTTTCTTAGGAGACTATAGAACTAATGAATGGAAAATGTGCAAAAAATAAAACAGCAGTTCTTTGTCGTTTTTCAGGCCAAGAGAAGAAACTGACTAAATATGTGTTCTTTGCATTTTCCGCTTATGATTGGCAGCACTAAGATTCCCTTTCCCACGTGCTTGCTTTGAATGTACAAGTTTATCTGGCTTTAGGTTCCGAACACTCACTAATGCTTTGATGCATTGAGAC
Organism: Cnephaeus nilssonii; assembly: GCF_951640355.1. Lineage (NCBI taxonomy): Eukaryota > Metazoa > Chordata > Mammalia > Chiroptera > Vespertilionidae > Cnephaeus > Cnephaeus nilssonii. Next base: position 57,338,323 of record NC_137079.1, on the reverse strand, counting down.
ACAGTTCCCACTGGAAGGGCTTTTATTAAGTGGACAGCTAGGGTGTCACAGGCAAGATATTTGCACAGTACATTAATTTAGAGAGGGAAAGGTTTCTGTGTAACTTAACCGGGCCCAACAGCTATTTCCACTTTACCTGAATAAAGTATTTTCATGTTTTATCACACTAGTTTGCAACTGCAAAAGCTTCACTCGGTTTTTAAGAGTAGCTATGAACTGTCAGGACACATTATTTGGAATGAGGCCTGACAGCTCCAGGCGTGAAAGTAAAATACATTTTATTGTTTAAAAGCATTTCTCCAGCACCTCACTTCCATCCCCCCCTCCCAAACCCCGCCCATCCCATAGCCCCTCATAGGCACCCCTCTTCTGGTTTGGAACGAGATGCACTATGAACAGTCTGAAATGGCTCAATCTGCACTAAATAACACTGCAGGAAGGAAATTGAAAGGGGAGTTTTCTTTTCTTATTCAAAGTGAATAATGAGAAAGCCCCCAGTCGTTTTGTATGTGAGAGGAGCAGATTGCACAGGAGACAGTGTGCATGCTGTAGTGTTGGAAGCAAACACAGTTTTTAAATTCCCAGTTAATATCCTGAGAGGGATTATTAGGCATGCACCCTTGGTGTCTGGAATATCCTTAAAGCCTCTAGCCCATCAGGAAAAAAAAAAAGAAGAAGAAGAAGAAAAGGACAGCACAGTGAAAGTCTCCTCTTTACAATACTTACTCCTAGAATCCTCTAGTCTTTGACGCAATCTCAGTCAGGCTCCAAATTCTGTGTTTCTGGGGCTTTGATATAATTTTGTTGGCCGGAGAGGAGTTTTTCTAGGATCTCTAAAGTCACCTTAAAGTTCATACACATCCTTCGGTTCTCCCTCATATATTTTGAGGACTGGTATTCTAGGGAACATGAAAAGATGGGTCTTACATTGGCCAATGGGCACTCTTCTCCAGAAATTTACAGCTACCTTTATCTTACCGTAGTGTCAACATCACTGAAGAGAGGCAGGCTTCTGTTCAGAGCATACACTACTGAAAAGAACGAACTGGGGAAAAATTAACTCACAAATGACAATCTTTTGTTGTTAATGACATTCTATAATAGAAGCCTAATCTCCTACATATATTATCATCTGGCAAACTAGTTACACATTTAATAAGATTTTGCTGTATAAATTATAAATGAAATAAACCATTCTGTCACCATGGTGTGCAATGAATACACCACATGTTATATGTAAATATATTAGTCATTTGCCTTTTGTTTGTGTGTCACTGAAATCCATTCTGTTTATGGTGTATTTTCTATTCCCTATGGGTTCCAACCAACATCATTTCAACTATACACATATCGGCCTTTAAAGTGGAATTATGTTGTTATTGTCCTTTTCCTGCCCAGTTTTAATAACACCTGCTTTTGTGCCAGTTTCATCTACTGCCGCAAATTGTAATTCAACAGAGAACAACAACAAAAACGGCAAAAAACCCAAGCACCCTAACAGCAACTGTGACTGCAGAAAGGAGCTGTGTGATATATTGACACAATACAGAAAACATATTGAAACAATTTTTATTCTCATTATTTTCCCCCAAATTAAAAATCCCTCATAAAGCAAGTGTACATATTCTGCATGTTTCCCCTACTTCCAACTAAACCCAACCTTTAATGAGATAATTAAAAAAAACAAAACACAGAACCAGTGGTTCAGCCTTTCTTTCAAGTGGTGGCATTTTTATTTAAGCAGAGAAGCATAAATGCATGAAGGATGCAAATGTGGGCTCTTTCAGTGGCTCACCACAGCGTGACAGCTGTGGACAGATCGAGACAAAAGCAGTGACTGCTCCAAGAAAATGATGGCTTAGGCACCTCCAGCCCAATCAATAATCTGGCATGTTGAGGTCAATCACTGCATGGCCATATTCAGTTCGAGCCAGTCAAAAGATTATTAGTTTGACACCCAGAGGCTATTGCTTTCTGCTGTGGATGGAGGAGAGAGCCTGTGTGTGTCTCTTCAGAACCAAATGGAGAAAGCCTCACTATTTATAACAGCGGAAACACTGGCACAGGATTTTCAGAGATTCCATATTTGTTAGGAGAAATGCCCTACAGTGTGCTCCAGGCTGAGTAATTCTTCCCCCAAAATTGTCACTACACTCATTTTGTGTTCTACCCATTAAAAAAAAATGTTTTAAGCCCCTACTATGTTCCAGACCCTATCATAGGACCTGCGGACACCAGAGGCATAAGATAAACGTATGCTCTTAGAGGGGTGAGTCTGGAAGAGTCTCCAAAGGTATTAATACTCTAAATATTTCCCATTGCATTCCCAGTTATCTCCATCCCCCTCCCCCAAATTTCCCTCCGTCTTGACAGATACAGGGACAAAGAGAAGAGTGGCAGCTAGACCATCATTGTTTTAGATTATTTGTCATCAATAGTATCCTGATCTGACCAAGGAGAATGGTTACAAGTAGGTTCCAGAAAACATCTTAATGTTTTATAAACTACTAAGAGGGCAATAGAATTAACCAAAGGGAAGCTATTTCTAACTGACCTGCTAGTTCCATCTCTGCAGCCCAACGCTAGTTCCATCTGTGGGACTCATATAAGCTTGCTAACAGGAAACAGTTTGCGGTGAGGAGAGCTCCACAGGAGTAGATAGAGTAGGGCTCTCGCTGTCTGCTATTTCACGGCCATGTTTTACTGTTTCTCCTGGATGGCACGCCACAGAGTGTAATAAATCTCAGTTTGTTTATATTCTGTATCTGTATTTGCACTTTGGTGATTATATTTGAATTCATGCAAGATCCCTTTTTTTTTTAAGAACTCGAGCATAATCTTCTCATTAATCCTGTCCTGTTTGTCTGTTATTAATAGGCCACTGTACAATGTATTCTGCTGCAAAACTCCACCAGGCATGACTAATTCAGATAATTAATTTGCTAGAACATTAACACCATCAAATGAGCCTGCTAAACCGGTAAATTTAAAGTAAATTAAACTTAATTTGCAGGTTATTGCAATTAAGTCTGCCTTGTCTTTCTGAGGGATTTCAACACCCTCAGTATTTAAGAGGCAATCATAATGCATGCAAGTGGGCGGGCTCTTTGGCTAATTAACACAAGAGTCTAATCTGCTTTTCAATTAGGGTGGATGTTTATAATGTGCTGGTGACAGTGTTGCGATTCAGTGCAGCATAACAGGAGTGCATGGCATAATTATAGCTGAAAAGAAAAGCTCATGCCGGGCCTTTTTAGGGGTTAATGAGACATTGGCAGCTTCCAGCTGAGGAGATCGAGCCAGTTTAGTGTGGCTTCAAGAGGAAACCACCCATAGGGGTTTCCTTTGAAGTGTCAAAAGGTCCCCTTGTTCTGGGTGGCTTATGTTTCATTTGTCTGAGTGGCATATCAAAAATTGATGAGCTGCCAGCAGCAGTCCCTATGACATTAATTCACCAATTGTGTTTCTAATAGTTTCATCCTTAAATAAATTTGGATGATGAGAATGGTAAGGAGAGTCAAGGTTCTGAAAACAATGAGGAGGGCCGGGCTGTCACGGGGAGTTTATACAGCACAGATAAATGTAGCCGCAGCAAATGCTGAAGACACACCTGACCTGCTGCGCCCTGGGTTATTCGCTGGGGGAAGACAAAGATGTATGATGCCTGTGCCTTCCGCTGAACAACAGTCGCTCAAAACACTAATAAAGACGTGGCGTTCACTGGCGCCTGGTTGAACCTCTAACTGCACAGGAGAGGAATCTTAGATTAGCACGTCAGAAGATGAGGCTCCTCGGAGGGTGAGACAGCTCCTCAGAAACACTCTTAAATAAGCACCAGGGCAGAGGCAGATGAGACACAGCCCAGCAGTAATGTTATAAGATAGTGCCTATGCTTGTGGTAAGGAAATAAATGCTCCCTCCTTCATGTCTGCCAGTTAACACAAAACCGAGGTGGTGGGAGGCTCCGTTGGAAACTGAGTGTGTGGCAGTGTACTCGTGGAGGAACCCTCTTCCAGTGCAGTTATAGGCACTGACAGCATGTACTGGTAGATGTTCTGTAGCTATACAATGAGGAAAAGAGAACTTGGAAATGATAGCTCTTTCTGGGATGATGACCATACATGACATGACCAAAAGTTATCTGTGCTGGAATGACCAAGGTCAAAATCTCAAATGGAAAGTTAGAGACATCAAAATTCATGCAGAAATAAAGGTTTTCACCACCACTGGGCTACATGTGTTGTTGTTTTTTAACCTTTTGCACTCAGATGTTGAGTGTGACTCGACACGGTTAGCATCCGTAGCAGCTCGATGAAAAAAGCAAGCGAGTGCAAAGGGTTAATACCAAATTATATATGACTAGAGGCCTGGTGCACGGGATTTATACACTGGTGGGGGGTGTGGCCTGTGGGGATTGGCCCACTGTGGGAGTGCTGCTCATCCCAGTCAGCTGAGTGGCTGTGGACCTGCCCTCTGAGCAGCTGCTCCCACTGTGGGAGCGCCACTCATCCAGGTCAGCTGAGCGGGAGTGCACTGACCACCAGGGAACAGCTCCTGCACTGAGCATCTGCCCCCTGGTGGTCAGTGCGTGTCATAGTGACTGGTCGACCAGTCATTCTGGTCGTTCTGCCATTCAGTCGCTGGGCTTTTATTATATAAAATTATTATAAAAGACATTCCAGCTCTGGCCAGTGTGACTCAGTAGTAGAGTGTTGGCCTGTGCATGGAAGGGTCTGAGGTTCAATTCCTAGTCGGGGTGGGTATGGGATGCCATTAGTCATGTGTCTCTCTCACATCAATGTTTTTCTCTCTCCTCCTCCTTCTCTCTCTCTCTCTCTCTCGTTCTCTCTCTCTCTCTACCTCCCCTGTCTTTCTCCCTTCCTCCCTCCCTTCCTTCCACTCACTCTAAGAGTCAATGGGAAAATATCCTTGATGAGGATTAACAACAAAAAAAGACATTCCAAAGATGGTCCTTCTTTTGGCCTTCTTGTAACATGCATGAAGTAAGTTACAGCTGGGTAAAAGACCACCGTTTCATAGATGTGAATGAGAGAGTCAAATGACTTATTCCAGTTACTTGAGGAGAGATCAATTATCCAAAGGAATTGCAAAATCTCCTTAACTAGTTCTGATATAGGCATAGCCAAAGAAAGACATGACATATTACAACAGGTATTGCTAAATAAATGTATTTATTAACTGATTTGTTGAGCACATATTATGTGCCAAACACTGTGTACCAAGGCTAAGGCAATGAACAGAACAAAGTGTTCTTCCATCCATGGAGATTACACATAGTAGACAGGAAACCATCAGTTATTGGTAAATGCAATGATGACTATAGAATACTATGACTTTTAAGCTGAGCTCAAAATGATACTGAAAAGTTTTAAGTAGGAAATGACCTAATTTATAGTTTCTAAAGATCGCTTTGGTTGCTCAGAGGTCAAAGGGTGTGACACTATAAGAATGGAAGCAGTGAGACCATGTAGAAGACTATTCATGTCCTCTGGAAACTATCACCAAGCTAGTCCAATCTTTTGGATTCTAAATATGATTTAGAGGTAGATTCAGCAAGTCTTGCTGTATAGGATATTGAAATGATGAATAAATTAGTAGACATTTACATGGAAATATCAAGTTGGAAGTTGAAGATGTGAGCCTGAATATTAAGGGAGATGACAAAGCTAAAGATGTAAAATAGGGAGGCATCATCCTACAGTTGGTATTCAAAAACATAGACTAGCTGATTACCCCTGGTAGACAAAAGTAGAGGAAGAGTTTAGAGTAGAGGAAGAGTCCTAGGGTAAAGTTACACAGAGAGAGCGGCCTGCAAAGGAGATAGAAGCTGAATGACCACTAACATAGGAAAGAAACAAAGACAGATGGATATAAAGAAGGGTGACACTGGAAACAAAACAAAATGTTTCTAGAAAAATGGAGCAGTCAGCTGTATTGAATTCTAATGAGAAGTTGAATAAGATAAAAAGAGACAAAATGTCCATTGGATTTAGCATCATGACCTTGACTGGAGCCATTTCAATAATGTGTGAGGCCAGAAGGAAGCCTGGTTGGAGCATGTTGAGGAGAAAATGCGAGATGAGGAAGTGCAGACAGTGTCCACAGTTTGCGAAGGTAAAAAAGAAATGGATTCGTGGCCAGAGGGAATAGGAGAGCCCAGAAGATAGTTTAAAATTGAGAAAGAGCATATGTGTGCATGTTGATAGCAATGATCCAGGAAAAAGGGAAGCATTAATTACAGAGAGAAAAAAAAAAGGGCATGGGACCCAGTGCACACGAAGTCTTGGCCTTTGGTGAGAGTGGAAGCTCTTCAGCTTGGCAACTGAAGAAGAATCTGGGACTGGGTTATTTCACTAACCATAATGTCCTCAAGGTTCATCTATTTTGTGGAATATTACAAAACTTCCTTCTTTTTAAGACTGAATAATATCCCATTGTATGTATATACCACATTTTCTTTATCCACTCACCTGTTGATGGACATTTACATTGTTTCAACATCTTGGCGATTGTGAATAGTGCTGCAATGACCATAGGAGTGCTAATATCTCTTCAAGATCTTGTTTTCAATTAGTTTGAATAAATACCCAGAAGTAGAATTACTGGATCATTTGGTAGTTCTATTTTCTTTTTAGGAACTTCATTTCTGTTTTCCATACACTTAAAATAGACATTATTATTATACTGAAATGAAAGTATGTAAAGCACTTTAATATTTTAAAAAATACATCTTAATTTTTAAAATATAGAATTTACATTTAAGTAGATATTTAAATTGGTAGCTACTCTTTTGTCCTTTGTTCTGCTCTTATACTAGTAATCACTACATTGATGTAACATATTAAAATTTATAAACTGTTTTCATCATAATAACTCATTGGATCTTCACAACCATATAAGCCACATAGCATTACTCACCAAGTAGTAGATTAATTAATTGCATTCATAGTAGTTAAGTGAATTACCCTAGTTCACAGCTATAGAAAAGCAGATTGTAACTCAGGACTTCCCACTTCAGATCCCAGATCTTTCTACTCAGCATCGTCAACAATTAGATGAAGAGTCTTTGAAATCTGGATGAGTGAGAAATCAGCAAAGTTATAGGTACTATTTCTTTGAATCTGGCTGTCAGGGTGCTAATTTACAATGGGAGGGGAGAGAAGTTAGAACAGAGTGTAAAATCAAGAACCTGAATTGCTTTTTCACTCAAAAAACTGACTGTAGAGAGAACTTTGTTCATATCTGTGAGTCAGGGTGGCCTAGAATGGAGATTCTACTGTAGTTACTAAGAACTCAAAGTCTAAGTACCTTAAAAAAAACTAGGTTAATTCTCACTCATGTGACAGGGCCTGTGATCAATGTAATAACTCAGATTATGGGTATCCACAACACAGAAAGAGGAAAAAGAGGGCTGGTGAACAATGACCGCTCTCCTCCCTGAGTTATCTTTTCCCTCAGTCCCCCAGACTGTTGTGCTAAATAAGTGGTACCATCACACCTCCAGGCACCCACGTTCCAAATCTGGGGCTCCTTTTAAGTCTATCCTATCCAGACCTTGCTAATCAGTTAACAAGTCCTGTAGATTTTTCCTTTCTTATATTTCTGATTTCAGTGTCTTCATTTGAGGAATAATCTCTTAAGGTCAATGCACATTGTATAAGAGAGCTTCTGCTACAAACACAACTTGAGAAAATAGTTATTGACTTCATACAAGACCCATGTTTTTGTTCTAGAAGAACACCAGAAAGAGCACAAACCTTGGCATCAGAAGGCTTTAAATTTTTATTCTGTGATGTTCTCTGTAATATTTTTTAGTTCATTTAATTTCTTTTTTTGAAATATTAAATGAACTTTATTTTGTCATTATTTTAATTAATCTTTATTTTAAAATACTAACTTAAAATTATAATGCCATACCTACTTGAATAAGAGGAATTATAGCATAAATTAAATAACAGTAGCTAAACTAGAAAAAGATAAAAAATTACTTTAAAGGGAAAACCATGCAGACATTCTGCTGTGGTTGCAGGTGTTCAGTACCCAGCTGCTGTGGAAACTGAGTCAAAACTACAGGTGACCCTGGATTCTTGAACTCTTACTGCATGACCCTCCTCCTTTCTGGGGGTCCTGATGACCCAAGGGGATCCCCTGACAATTCCAGGCCTCTGTGGAAAAGGCTGGAACCTGGAACCTTGGCCAGCATTTGCCTGTTGCGATCATTTTCTTTCCTTAGCTCCTGGACTTTCCCTTAGTTGACATGACTGCTATCCAGGTTTCTTGAGCCATCTTCACATAGAAGATGGTCTCTGTTCAGTAGTAGAAAGTTCTTCTCTCCAATTCCTTGCCCATGTCTTTGGCCATCTTCTTGTAAAGGTTGTGACTCTGATATGCAGAGTTCATGTCTCTACACATGTTGAGAAGTTTCTTCTCCATTTTGAAGCAGTTCATTTCCTCCTTAGGTTTTCGTTTTTTTCTGAAGTTGCATTAAATGATCTTCAGGTGATTTAGTCAGAACTTGAAGCTTCAACTGCTGAATTTCATTTTTTAGGTTTGAATTTTCATGCTGCAATGATGATTCCTCCATTTGGAGATTTGTTATCTGTCCTGTGAACTCTTCATTCATTTGCGTTTTCTCCCACTATTGTCTGGCTAGTTCGCAATGTTCCTCTTTAGGACTTTGAAGGGACACACTGAAGTTGGCATTATCAGGACCACTCTCCACATCAACTTGTGACTGAAGGACCGGGAGATCGCTGTTTTCTGCTTCCCTGTTTTGTTCGACCTTGCACTTCACATGACTAAGTGATCTCTAAGAAAATCAGGCAAAGTGATGGTCTGGAGCAGTTTTTCAGCCACTGCTATTAATGGGCTGTTTTTGTCTTTCAGGACGTGTTTCATTCACTTTGGATTGCTCCAGCCTGTCTTTCTTCCCCTCCTTTTCCTGGACTCTTCACCTCTATCTCATAATTTCTTGGTGGAGCAGTTGTAGATTTTTTTTTCTGAAAAATGAAGGTTTTCAGTGAAATCATTTGTTATTTTCTTCTGAAGTTGTTCTCCATTGATCTCTGTGTTTTTGAGATGGGCTTTTCATCAGGCAGCTGGGAAAGTTTAGGAGACTGGCTTTTCCATGCCTTTTCCAGAGCCAAACATGTCCTAAAGTGATGACCTGTTCAAGTTTGTGTTCAGTACTAACAACCACAAGGTCTGTAACATGGGAGGACTGTCCCCCTGCGGACTGAGAGAGCCATCAGCTTGTGTCATTGGTCCAATATTCTCACTACGTCTTCCACAGACTTCATCACAAGCAGTATGCCTTTTGTCTATGCCTTCACACTTCCTCAAGTGTGCCATCTCTTTACTATCAAAGATACCACCACTGCCCTAACTGGTTTGGATCAGTGGATAGAGCGTCGGCCTGTGGACTGAAGGGTCCCAGGTTCGATTCCGGTCAAAGGCATGTACCTTGGTTGCAGGCCCATCCCCAGTGGGAGGTGTGCAGGAGGCAGCTGATCGATGTTTCTCTCTCATCGATGTTTCTAACTCTCTATCCCTATCCCTTCCTCTCTGTAAAAAATCAATAAAATATATATATTTTAAAAAAGATACCACCACCACCACCACAGCACATACCAGGATTTCCTGGTGATATGCATGGAGACCTGGGATGTGTCTCAGGCTCTCAGCAATCACCAGCAGAGCACCACACAGGTACTCCAGGAGCATCCTGAAGGTCATTGCGGTGGCAGACGGTAAGCCCTCCATGGCTTTTTGGGTTCACAGCTCTACCTTCTAGTGCCAGTGTCCTGTGGGCCACAACTGACCACTCAGAACCCTCAAGTGTTCTGTCTATTAGGTAAACAGGTACCCAGCAGCCAGGACATATCAGTTGGGTTGTGGGAGAGGAGGCCCACAGGTTCTAGAAAACACTTTCCCTAACTTAGCTCTGAAACAGAAAGTAATCTGTTCAGTACTAACAAGCACAAGGTCTGTCCCATGTATACAGGCACTGGGGCAGGTGGAGTGGCTGACTGCAGTCTGAATAGAGAGAGTTCACATATAAGCCTTTGCCTCCCTCATAAAGTGTCCCTTACTATTTTTTTATGAATATATTTTCATTAATTTTCAGAGAGAGAGGGAGAGGGAGAGAGAGATAGAAGCATCAGTGTTGAGAGAGAATCATTGATTGGCTGCCTCCTACATGCCCCACAATGGGGATCAAGCCCGGAACCCAGGCATGTGCCCTGACCAGGAATAAAACCGTGACATCCTGGTTCATAGGTTGATGCTCAACCACTGAGCCACACAGGCTGGGCTTCCCCTTACTATCAACACTTGCATTAGTGTGGTGCATTTGTTATAATTGATGAACCAATATTGTTACAGTACTGTCAACCCAATTTACATTAGGGTTCACCCTTTGTGTTGTTGTGTAGTTCTATGAGCTTTAACAAATGCAGTATGTCGTGCACCCCCATTACAGTATCATACAGAACAGTATCACAGTCCAAAAAATCCCCTGTGCCCCACATGTTCATCCCTCACCCTCTCCTCTTGAACCTATGGAAACCACTGATGACTTTTCTGATTTGGAAGGCTGCTTTATCTGATATTAATACAGCTACTCTTTCTTTTTAATTTTAATTTTTTAATTGCTGTTGACATTCGATGTTATTTTGTACTAGTTTCAGGTGTACAGAATAGTGTTTAGACAATTATATAATTTATAAAAACCATCCCCCTGATAAGCCTAGTACCCACCTGGCAACCATACATAGTTATTATAATATTATCTACTTTATTCCCTGTGCTATACTTTACATCCCCATGACTATTTTGTAACTACCAATTTGTATTTTTTAATCTCTTCACCTTTTTTTTTTTTTTTGCCCAGTCCCCCAATTCCCCACCCATCTGGCAACTATCAGTTTGTTCTCTGTATCTTTGAGTCTGTTTCTGTTTTGTTTGTTTGTTTACTTTGTTCTTTAGATTCCATATATAAGTGAAATCATATGGGATTTATCTTTGTCTGACTTATTTCGCTTCGCATAATACCTCCATGTCCATCCATGCTTCCACAAGTGGTAAAATTTCATTCTTTTTTTATGGCTGACTAATGTTCTATTGTAGATGTACCACATCATCTTTATCCAACTGTCCATTGATGGGCACTTAGGCTGTCTTTCCATATGTTGGCTGTTGTAAATAACACTGCAATAAGATAGGGGCACATATCTTTTTTTTCCAATAAGTGTTTTGGGTTTTTCAGATAAATATCCAGAAGTGGAATTGCTGGGTCATAATGTAGTTCTGTTTTTTTATTTTTTGAGGAACCTCCATCCTGTTTTCCATAGTGGCTGCACCAATTTACAACCCCACCAACAGTCCGTGAGTGTTCCCTTTTCTCCACCTCCTCACCAACACTTCTTGTTTGTTGATTTATTGATGATAGCCATCTGACAGGTGGGAGGTGATATCTCATTTTGATTTTAATTTGCATTTCTCTGATGATTAGTGATGTTGAGAAGCTTTTCATATGTCCATTGTCCATCTGTATGTCTGTCCTCTTGGGAGCAATGTCTATTCAGGTCCTCTGCCCATTTTTAATTGGTTTGTTTTTTGTTGTTAGCTTATATGAGTTCTTTATAAATTTTGGATATTAACCCCTTATCAGATGTATCATTGGTGAATATGTTCTTCCATTCAGTAGATTGTCTTTTCATTTTGTTTATGGTTTCCTTTGCTGTGCAAAAACTTTTTAGTCCAATTTGTTTATTTTTTGTTTGTTTTCCTTGCCTGAGGAGATATATCAGAAAAAAGGTTTTACTAATAGCTGTGTCAGAGATTTTACATCTATGTTTTCTACTAAGAACTTTATGGCTTTGGGTCTTACATTTACGTCTTTAATCCATTTTGAGTTATTCTTGTTTATGGTGTAAGTTGGTATTGTTTTTTAGATTCCATTTTATTTCCACTCTAATATTTATTATTTCCTACTTTCTACTCACTTTGGCTTCTATTTGTTGTTCTTTTTCTAGTTCAGTTAGGTGTAAAGTTAGATTGTTTATTTGAGATTTTTTTTTATTTCTTGAGGTAGGCCTGTATTGCTATGAGTTTCCCTCTGAGGACTATTTTTGCTGTGTCCCATAGATTTTGAGTCATTGTGTTTTCATTTTCATTTGTCTCAAGGTATGTTTTGATTCTTTATTTCATTGTAAACCCATTCTTTGTTTAGTAGTATGATATTTAGCCTCCATGTGTTTTTCAGGGTTTGTTTCTAGTTTCATACCATTGTAGTCAGAGAAGATGCTTGATATGATTTCAATCTTCTTAAATTTGTTGAGGCTTATTTTGTGGCCTAACACATGGTTTATTCTGGAAAATGTCCCATATGCACTTGAAAAGAACATATATTTTGCTGGTTTGGTGTGAAATGCTCTAAAAAATATCAATTAAATCCATCTGGTCTCATGTGTCATTTAAAGTTGTTGTTTCCTTGATTTTTTTGTCTGGAAGATTTATTTATTGATATCAATGGGATGTTAAAGTCCCCTACTATGACTGTTACTGTCCCTCTCTCTATGTTCATCAATATTTGGTTTATATATTTCGATGCTTCTACATTGGATGCATAAATGGTTACAATGGTTATATTTTCTTGTTGGATTGACCCCTTTATCATTATGTAATCTCCTTCTTTGTCTCTTATTATAGCCTTTGTTCTAAAGTCTATTTTGTCTGATGTAAGTATTTCTACCCCACCTTTTTTTCATTTCGATTTGTATGAAATTTCTTTTTTCATCCCTATACTTTCAGTCTATATGTGTCTTTTGATCTTAAATGGGTTTCTTATAATCAGCATTTATATGAGTCTTATTTTCTTATCCACTCAGCTACTCTGTGTCTTTTGATTAGAGCATTTAATCCATTTACCTTTAAAGTGCTTATTGATAGGTCATAGCTATTACAATTTTATTATTTATATTTATGTTCCCCCCCTCCTTTCTCTTCTTAAAGAAGACCATTTAACATTTTTATAATACTGGTTTGTGGTGATAAACACTAGCTTTTTCTTGTCTATGTAGCTCATTATCTATTCTTCAGTTTTAAATGATAGCCTGGCTGGGTAGAGTATTTTTGGTTGTAGGTCCTTGCTTTTCATCACTTTGAATATATTGTGCTAATCTCTCCTAGCCTTGGGAAGTTTTTGTTGAGAAATCAGCTGATAGTCCAATGAGAACTCCCTTGTAGGTAACTAACAGCTTTTATCTTGCTGCTTTCTTGTCTCCCCTCCCTTTCTTTGTCTTTAATCTTTGGCAGTTTAATTATTATATGTCTTGGTGTGGATTTCTTTGGGTTCATTTGGTTTGGGACTCTTGAACTTCTTGGACTTGTATGTCTATTTTCCTTGCCAGGTTAAGAAAGTTTTCACTCATGATTTTTTCAAATAAGTTTTCAATTCCTTGCACTCTTTCTTCTCCTTCAGGTACCCCTATGATGTGAATGTTGTTATGTTTGATGTTGTCCCAAAGGTCCCTTAGACTATTCTCATTTTTAAAATTTTTTTCTTGTTGCTATTCGAATAAGGTGTTTTCTGCTACTGTATCTTCCAAATCACTGATTTGATTCTCTTATTCATCTTCTGCTGCTGATTCCTTTCAGTGTATTCTTTATTTCATTTATTGTATTTGTCATTTCTGACTGGTTCTTTTTTATGTTTTCTATATCCCTTTTTTACTATCTTTTTGTTAAAGTTCTCACTAAGTTCCTTTTGCAACCTTGTGGCCAGGGTTTTGAACTCTGTATCTGGTAAATTGCTTGCCTACATTTCATTTAGTTCTTTTTCTGGAGTTTTCACCTGTCCTTTCATTTGGGATATGTTTCTCTGTCTCCTCATTTTTTCTGCCTCTCTGTGTTTGTTTCTGTATATTCAGTAGATCAGCTATGTCTTTCAGTCTTAGCAAGGTAGTTTTATGTCATAGGTGTCCTGTGGGGCCCAGAGGCACAGTCTCCCTGATCACCTGAGCTGGGCACTTTAAGAGTGCCCCGTGTGTGTGTGTGTGTGTGTGTGTGTGTGTGTGCACGCGCGCGCGCCCTCCAGTTGTAGAACAGTCTTGAATGCTGTTGGCATGTCAGTGGGTGGGATTTTTCCTCAGACTGACAGGCTGTGAAGATTGGCCATGACCATAGCCTACAAGCTGCTCTATAGGAGCTGACCCAACAAAGTAGGTGGTATTTGCCCCAGTGGGCTCTGGTGGCTGCTGAGACCACCCTTTGAGTATGCTTTTTATGGAGCTACTTAGGTGGTACTCTGAAGCCAGTCACTGGGTGTGTTAATCATGGAGCCTCTTAGGAGGGGTTCCAGTGCATGCCAAGGTCAGCCACTGCCTGTGGCTGACCCAGGGCCACTTGGTGAAAGCTACAAAGTTATCTGCATATGGTAGCTGCCTGTACTGGACTTGGAGGCACATGGGAAAGGCCACCCTGCAAACGGAGGTTGGCTTTCACCTGTATTAGGCCTAGGGAAGCTCAGCAAAAGATACAGGGCACCCTGAGGTCTACCACCACCTGCTGGCTGCCCATGAGTCTCAGCTGATGAAAGATCCTCAGGCTTGCCCATGAGTCTTAGCTGCTGAAAGATCCTCAGGCTGTTTATGAGTTGGATTAGGCAGAGTCTCAGAGAGTCACCAGTGTGAGGCTAGTCTTGTTCACCAGGATAATGAAGATTCAGACTTTGTGCAGAGCTGAGCCTGGGGCCATTAAACAAAAGGCACAGAGCATACCTAGGCCAGTCACCATCTGCCTGAGACCTGCAGACCTTTGAGAGTTTTTCAAGAAGGACTCCATGTGGACCAAAGTTGGCTTTCTGCTGTCAAAATAGACTCTGGTGGTCCTCAAATTGGGTGGGGTGGGGTCTCAAGTAGTCATCAGGGTGGAGCAAGTGGAGATCAGCAAGCCAACGTAGGTTCAGATTTAGTTGTGTGGGAGGAGGGCTCAAAACAGTGACAACGACCACTATTCCTTGGGCCTTTGCCCTGAAGCCACACAATTCAGTTTTTCTCTATAAGTCTCTGGTGGCTCCCTAGTCTGGTGCTTCCTGCGCTGGAGCCCAGGGTGAGTTCAAGTGAGCAAATAAGTCTGTGCTTTAAGAATGTATCTGGCCCTAGCCGGTTTGGCTCAGTGGGTAGTCAGCCTACAGAACGAAGGGTCCCGGGTTCTGTTCCAGGCAACGGCATATACCTCAGTTGGAGGTTCCTCTCAAGCTCAGGCCCTGGTCTGGGCTCATGCAGGAGGCAACCAATCAATGTGTTTCTCTCACATCAATATTTCTCTCTGTCTTTCCCGTTCCCTTCCACTGTCTCTAAAATTCAATGGAAAAAATATCCTCAGGTGAGGATAAAAATAAAAAGAATATATCTGGGTTTCCATCTCACCTGGATGGCCAGAATCCCCACTGGTTTTCACAGCCAGATGTGGTGGGGACTTCTCTTCCTGGCACTGATAGTCTGGGCTGAGGAGCCCCGTGTGGGGCTAAGGCAGGTCACTCAATTTCTGTAAGCACGAATTTCTATATTTGTAAAATGGGTATAATAGAATTCTTATGCCACAATGTTGTAGTGAGGATTAAATGTTGTCATAGGTGCTAAAGTACTTTGTAAGTTATAAAACCCTATACACATGGTATGGATTATCAATATTAATATTAATGTGAGCCAGGCAGTAATAACCTTGAAGCAATTAGCAGCTGTTAATACACTAAATATAACTATAATAGGATTTACTTGTCCTAATGAACTATGGAATGGCTTTACTTAAAGGGCAAAGCAATCTTAATTTAGTCAAGCATCCATTAAGCACATATTATACAGTGGTTGCTATGCTAGGTGCAATAAACTATGCAAGCCTAAAAAGATAGTTTCTATCCTCGTGGACACTAATAATAATAATCTAAGACAAGACTGTGGTATATGGCCAAAACAGAAAAAGTTAAAATAATTTGAGATATTTAAAAAGGAAAGGCTACTTGCAACAGGAGCCATCAAAGAAGATTTAAGTGAGGTATAGTTACTGAGCTGGACACTTAAGGGATAAGGTTTCAACAAGTGAAGGCTGTAACTGTGTATGGAACATGGCCAAGTCTGAGTAAAGAGAGCAGCACCACCTCATACTAGCTTTGTGACTCTGTACATTGACTTAACTTTCCCAAATGTGTCGGTCTAACTGAGGAGTTAGAAGTAAAATGTGAAAGCAAAGCTTCTCAGACTGTAATGTGTAAACACACATGGAGAGCTTGTTACAATGCACGTCTGGGTGGAGCCAGAGCTGCTGCCTTTCTAAGGAGCTCCCAGGTGATGCTGGTGCAGTTGGTCTGTGGGCCACCCTTGAGAAGTGGGATGTAAATGCCTTTGTCCAGTGCCTAGAACATAATAGTGCCTGCTGGATAAATGTTCCTGTTCATGGAATTATTCCCAAATCACTGAATGGTAGAAGATAAAATCCGAGACATAAAAGTGTAGGACCTGTTCACAAAAGTTTTCCTGGAATTCCTACAGATTTCTCACATCAAAACATATTTTCCAAACATGAAGAAATCACAATTCTTTTCTTTAAGATTTTTAATATATTTTTATTGATTTCAGAGAGGAAGGGAGAGGGAGAGAGAGATAAAAACATCAATGATGAGAGAGAATCATTGATCGGCTGCCTCCTGCATGCTCCCTACTGGGGATCAAGCCCACAACTCAGGCATGTGCCCTTGACTGGAATCGAACCTGGGATCCTTCAGTCCACAGGCCAATGCTCCATCCACTGAGCCAAACCAGCTAGGGCAGAAATCACAATTCTTAAATGAAAAAGATAAAGGAGATCAATCTCCTTTATTTTTTATCTTTACCTTTAAGAATCAGCCTTTAATGTGGAGTATAGATATTTTTCATTTAGAAATCAATACTACCTCTACTTAAACAAATGTTTGGCTCTTTCAATAGCCATAATAATCATTTGAAGCTTTGATTCATTCGTTTTTAAACAATTTGAGAACAAAAGTGTTGACAATAGCAAAGCATTACTTTGTCAGGCTATAGTTAATATCCATTTTAATTAGGCCACAACAATATTTTATTCTCATATAACATTTCTCATTATAATAATTCTCACAAAACACTTAAATGTACTTCAAACAAGTATATCTTTCTATACATGTGCCCATTGTTGTAGCTGTTTTTATAATATTACTAGGGGCCCAGTGCATGAATTTGTGCACCTTGAAAGGAACTATGGGGTGCGAGGCTGCAGTGGGCACAGGGACGGGTCTTGGCTCCTCCTCTGTGCCCCTGCCTGGCCCCTCCTGCTACGGCCCCTGGTCCCCTGTCTGCCTGCAACCCCACCGCTGCTGCTCCCACGCGCTGATCGTGCCAGCCCCGCTCACATCCACTGATGGCGCAGAGCAATTGGGGCCGGCGCTAGCAGCAGGTGTGAGTGGGGCTGGTGCTATCAGTGGGTGCGAGCAGTGGCTGCTGCCCCGATCACCCCTCAGAAACAGGGGGAGGTAGAGAAGCCCTCAGGGGCGATCAGGGCTGGCAGCCGCCACTCGCACCCACTGATGACACTAAGCAATCGAGACCCGTGCCGGGTGTCGGCAGTGGGTGCGAGTGCCCAGTGGTAGCGTGGCATGTGGGAGCAAAGAATTTTCAGTAACCACCAGAGGCTCGCCCTGACTACAGTGACCAGCACCCCACCTTGGTCTGGCGCCCCGGCTCACCTGCTCCACCATCCCGCTGCAGCTGATGCCCGCCATGTTCTGCGCTCTGCCACCTTTTGACAACACCCAACATGTTCTGCATGCACCCTCTAGTGGGCAGTGCACATCATAGTGACCGGTTGTTCAGTTGTTCGGTTGTTCTGCCTTTCAGTCTATTTGCATATTAGGGTTTTATATAGATATAGATATAGATATAGATATAGATATAGATATAGATATAGATATAGATATAGATATAGATATAGATATAGATATTGAGATACACTTCGCTCTAAATTCTCAGCACTTCAGGAACATGGAACATAATAAGAGCCACCTAATTGATGAGATTTCACTTTCCTGGCCAGGTGGCATCCCAGATAAACATGGATAATTGGACGGCATTATTGCACTCTTCAAGCTGAGATTTAATCACTTGCTTAAAAACACAGGGGCATACTTACCTAGTACTTGGTATGTCTTATGTTTTAAGAAAGAGAAAGCAATTTAGAAAAATAGATGATGTGTAAAAGATGAAATTCTATGCCTTGAGCAGAATCACTTTAAGAATTCTTGAGATAATAGTGTTTGGTCAGATCAGTAAGCATGATGAGTGTTTACACATGGCAGCACCATCCATGAAGTCCAGAAATAGCAGCTATGGCCATGCTTGCACACAGACTTTGCTAATCTATTTGGTCTAATGTGACAGTTGGGGCAGACCTCAGAACCTGTGCAGACACAGAACAAGATCACACACGATTCACTAGGCTGAACAACTAGTCACTCTTCCCAAATTTCATTTTCCAAACACATACAACATCTTTCCTGCTGAATGCTCTAAATTAAATTTTAAAACACTGATAATTACCTATAGAGGACCTACTGTATGCAAATGACAATGATGATGTAGATGTTAATAATAATAATAATATTTCTGGAAGATAGAAAGGTATATGTTTTCCCCTTCAGTAGTTTATAAATGAGGCATTCAAGAAAGTAAATACATAAACATACACGGAAAGAATGCTTATGACATTCATGATAGCAATAATGACAAACCATCTGTTTGGACTATGGGAATGTTTATATTACTGTGTCTTTATCTTTGATTTTTATGAAATAAAACTTTTAAAACTAAAAGAGAAATGAGAGCAATTTAAAAGAAAAAATACCAAATCTTTATTGCATGTTACAGTAGTTTTCTTTATTTTCTTTCTGAAAAGCATGGTGCAAGGTTTATTCTGGAATGCAAATCATCATAAATTCTGGCCTACAAGTGCATGACTAATCTAATTGCAGGCAGAGAGCATCGTGTGCTAATGCTCTCACTAGAGATCTGTACTAAATGATTTGCTCAGAGAGCAATTGATGCCCCTAGAAAACTTTGAAAAATGTTCTAGTTAGAAACAACTTTGTCCATGTCATATATTTTCTGTTTTTATCTCCATCATTTTTATTCTTTAGGACATTCGGATGAAAATTTCATCTCTTTTGCTAGAGGGTTCATATGCTTCTGCTTATTCCTCACCTGAAATCATGAGTTCATTTTGACAGTATAAGATGCCAAATTGGGTGTCATAGAAATCATAGTGCAGAACCCCAACCCCCAGTCATTACTTACACAAGAAAAAAGGAAGAAAGAAAAAAAATAAAGAAAGGCCAGTAATTTGTCTTCAGAGCATGAAACCCATTACTTATAAATTATTGTTAATTATATATTGAAATAAATATAGAATCATATTTCTACCAGCCTTGGAAATAGACAAGCTCTTAAAAATTTATTGGTGTAAAAAAATTATTTAAAAAATGTACTAGTGTCCTTAAGATTTGGATGATATAAAATAATAAATCACTGTGTATGCCTGCAGCCTTTTGAGATCCTCAAAAACATTACTGTAGAATTGCAAATACTGCAGTAAATATAGCAGCAGCTCTATTCAACTCTACTATATCTATTCAAATTGGGGAAAACATTACTTTAAATAATATAGAAAAGCTGTTGACCTGCTACATTGCACATCTCCATTGTTGTGTGCCACTTCGCCTCACCCAGCACTTGGCCAGGCAATTCAACCTGCTCAGAAACCTCAATGTGCAGAATCCAATGCTCTTAGTGCTCAGAACATCATTACCCAATTCCATCTAGAAGAGCCAAAATTAACTAGTGGACTTGAAGTAGGGAAGACATTTGTATAAAGGAATAAAATAGAGGAATTTATAGATTAGGAGGGCAATAAAATTGAATTGATTTCAATAGTATATATGGAGTACCTTAACATAAATACCATGAAGATTATCATTGACCATGAAATTATAATAAGCATCATAAAATATTTTTTAAAGGAGTAATAGAAATTGACTTAAGCTATTTCAGTTATCCTATCTAATAAAAGAATAATATGCAAATTGACCATCACTCCAACACACAAGATGGCTGCCCCTATGTGGACACAAGATCGCCGCCACAAGATGGCCAGCAGGGGAGGGCAGATGGGAGGGACCAGACCTGCAAGGGAGGGCAGTTGTGGGTGATCAGGCCAGCAGGGGAGGGCAGTTGGGAAGGATCAGGCCTGCAAGGGAGGGCATTTGGGGGCAATCAGGCCTGCAGGAGAGGGCAGTTAAGGGTGACCAGGCTGGCAGAGGAGGCCAGTTTGTGGTGACGAGGCCTGCAGGGGAGGACAGTTGTGGGGGACCCAGGCCTGCAGGGAAGGGAAGTTGGGGCGACCAGGCCTGCAGGGGAGGAAAGTTAGGGGCAATCAGGCTGGCAGGGAAGTGGTTAAGGGGTGATCAGGCTGGCAGGAAGAAGCGATTAGGGGCAATCAGGAAGGCAGGCAGGTAAGCAGTTGGGAGCCAGCAGTCCTGGATTGTGAGAGGGATGTCCGACTACCCATTTAGGCCTGATCCTATCGGACATCCCTCGAGGGGTCCCAGATTGGAGAGGGTGCAGGCTGGGCTGAGGGAAAACACCCCCCCGTGCACGAATTTCATGCACCAGGCCTCTAGTCAGATAATATCAGTGTCTAGACCTATAGTCTGGGTAAATTTAATTGAGAATAACAGAAGTTTTGAAGGCCAAAGAACATCTTTGTTACAATTTAGTTTTTTAAATTAAATTTATTGGGGTGACATTGGTTAATAACATTACATAAGTTTCAAGTGCACAATTCTATAATATACCATTGTGTACTTACCACCCAAAGTCTAGTCTACCTCTGTCACCATATATTTGACCCCCTTTACCCACTTTCTGGTAAGGCAGAAAGTGCTGTCTGTATCTAGAGTTTGTTTTGTTTCTTCATTTGTTGCTTTCTGTTTTATATTCCACATATGAGTGAGATTATATGGTTCTGACTTATTTGGCTTAGCATGATATTCTCAAGAACCATCCACATTGTCACAAATGGCAATATATCATCTTTTCTTATGATTTAGTAGTAGTCCTTTGTGTATGTGTGTGTATATATATATATATATATATATATATATATATATTATATCATCTCTACCCAATCATCTATTGAAGGACACTATAGTTGCTTCCATGTCTTGGCCACTGTGAATAATGTTGCAATAAGCATATATCTTTATGTGTTTTCAAATTTTTCAGGTAGATACCCAGAAGAATGATTGCTGAGTCAAATGGTAGCTCTATTCTTATTTTTTTCCTTTCAATTTTGTATTTGTTTCAGATATACAGCTTTGTGGTTAGATAATCATATACTTAGACAATCATGCATAACCCATGAACACAGACAAGAGTGGTGAAGGCCTGGGGGCAGGGGTAAGGGGTAGAAGGGGTTAATGGGGAGAAAAACACAAACAAACAAAGGGGACATCTGTAATACTTTCAACAATAAAGATATATTAAAAACAAATTGTTCCATCATTTCTATCATTTTGTGATAAAAGAACAAATCAGAAGTACAGGATGGGATGAAAGGATAGAAAAACTACTGACTGGTCTACTCTGACAAAGGAGAGTTATGAAAGACCTTCATGTGGGCCACAAAGATGAATAAGTTATATACACCAGCCCTTTTCAGGTTGACACAGTGCCTTAAGAGACTAACACAGAAGGGTAAACTGAGTCTCCATAAAACCCAGAGAAGAGATGGTAAAACTCCTCTTTGGACCATGTCTGGAGTCACAGCTGAAAAAAAAATAGCTGGTGAGAGGAAAGTGTAAGACCCTCATATAAACAAGTATATTACAGAACAGAAAGCTGAAAGTGCCTCTAAGAAAGATACACATAAAATGCTTTTGAGTGTCTAGGAGGGAGAGACGCCTCATGTAGGGAAGAAAGATGCCCAACAAGAAAGCACTGGTCTTTACCATGTGCCTCCAAGGACATAATGTAGAAATGTCGTGGGGCTGGTCTTCTGGGGGCAAACAGGAGTCAGGCTAATTACAACTGTGGGAGGTGGAGCAGCATAAAAATGTTGAGGAAATAATTTTACTCAAATATACAGAGGGTAAGAGAGATAAGTAACCAGTTGAAAAAATCTTGGAAACAGATACTAAAGGGCTGGATTGGATTGAAGAGACAATAGACCAGTGGTTTTCAACATTTTTCATCTCATGGCACTCATAAACTAATTACTAAACTGTAGCACACCAAAAAATATATTAGCCGGATGGTGTTGCTCAGTGGTTGAGCGTCAACCCATGAACCAAGAGGTCATGGTTTGATTCCTGGTTGAACATGCCCGGGTTGGGGGCTTGACTCCCAGTGAGGGGCATGCAGGATCAATGATTCTCTCTCATCATTGATGTTTCTATTTCTTTCTCCCTTCCTCTCTGAAATAAATAAAATATATTATATACATGATATGATGAGATATGATGATATGATATGATATGATATGATATGATATGATATGATATGATATTTTTGCCAATTTGACAAAAAATTGTTATAATTTTGATTCATTCATGCTAGACAACTATTGTTTTGTTGTAATTTTTTATTTGACAATCCAAGGGAAAAGAGGTCAGAGCTCCTCACTGAACAGTGAGGTATTGCATGTTTTAAAAATTCTTGCAGTACCGTTTGAAAACCACTGCAATAGACTAAAAGAAAATTACCTCAAAAGAGATAATGTGTGAATTGGATCATTGGCAGTGGCTATGAAGGAAAGCAGTGAGTCACAGGAATTAGAAGCAATAGGACATCACTTTTTTCAGCAAATATTTATTAAGCACCTACTATGCACCAAATATTATTAGATTCTGGGGTCAAAACATTCTTCCCTTTCTCATTAATGCTTCAGGGAACAAAAGAGTGTCCAGCTATGCAGACTTCATATACTGTAGTTCTTTCTTCCCTGCGTGGCGTTCTAGAAAGTTGTTACTGTTGTTCAATTCTTTGTACCCCACATGTCTTACAGTTATTGTCTTTTTACCAATTTGTCTGTAATAGCTAGCTGCTTTAGTGAGAAGTGAAATAGTGTCAAGCACTAGATATACTGAGCTCCACACGTACGCAGCTAGGTACTGCCATGTCACACTATATACATGTTCTCTTGGCCTAACAGACTTTATATTTGCACAAACTGTGAACTGGCAGTTGGTATTTATATACAGCCTGTCCCCCAGGGCTGACCCATGGGCATGCGAGGCTTCGGAGCTGGCAGCCCTCTATGAATGCTGATTGTGTAATGTGTTTTTATAGAAACAGATCCTAATGTGTGTTTCAAACTTGGAGCTATCTATCTATGTACTCCTTCATTTAAAATAAAACACAAAGATGTTTAGCTGTGCAAATAGGAAAGGTGCTTCCAAATAGGTTTCAATTTGGGCCACTCTCCATAAATCTTTTCTGATATCTTTGCTTTCTGTTTTCAAAAGAAAAAAAAAAAAAAGAAAAGCTATTGGAGTGCGAGCATATTAGAGTTTTTGTTGGTTACTCACAGTGTGAAATGAGCATCACTAAATAAAGCAACTGCCACATAAATACATTCTGGTTACAAAGAGAACCCACTGTAGGCTGAAATCTTAAATCTAATTAAGGAATTTCCAAATTCTGTATCTTTAAAACCTTACAACAATAACAAAAAATACATTTCACTTGGGACCTGTGAATTGCTCGCTCCGTACATAAAAGAAACAGCTTGTTCTAAAGCTGAACTTCAGTAAATTACAGAGGCGGTGTCTTTCATAACCCCATTATGAGGGAGCATTTCTCTGTTGAAACCTTTGGGTAGTAATGCCTGTGAGCACTTCTCACTGCCAAAGGGTTCTTCAGTAAGGGGTTAAATAAATATCATGCACATTCTGAAGGCATTGTGTTGCTTTCGATAATTAAAACCGGAAAGTAAAATGGTTACTGAAAATGGTTTGTACCTGAATAACTAGAAAATACAGGTTCAAGAAAAGTGTATTTTAGCAATAGGTACCCTCCCATGTCCATGCAAACAGCTGCTTGCTGGGTACACACATTTTCTAAATTTAAGAAGGAAATCAGGCTGAAACTAGGATAACAAAGAAAGCTTCTCCGTGCTGTTGTAGAACAGAATAATCTTAATATGTTCTGCATACCCAAAGAACAGATGTTTCTTTACTCATTCTTCCCTTTACCTGTTTAGAAAGATATAAAGAGAAAAGAAAATGTTGGAATACTTCCAAATAGTACAAAATGTTCATGACTTGAAAAAAATTTTGAAAAAATAAATCTATGTTTTGTCACAGTCATTAGGCTATGTATAACTATACACTTGGATGACAATTAAACACTGGAATATCTGGATGGGGAAAATATTTAACCAATTACTCAATATTTGATCTACAAAATGATGTGAATATTTGACATTTGTAAAGCAAACTACTGTTTCTCTTTTCAACAGTATTTTTGTCACATAGCCATCATTTTTAAAAATATAACAATCTAGGACTTGGTGCCTTAAGATTGACTTTTGCAACAATTTTGTGAAGCAAATGGATTTAGGCCTCTATAATGCAAATGATAATTCAGTTATGTACTTTACTTTGTGTATCTGTGCTTAAAATAAAGTCTTAATGCTGTTCAAGTTCATGAAAGATTGTGCTCTGAAGTCTTAAAATATTTTAGAATGATCTTTCTCTTCATATATTTAACTTTAAATTTACTTAAAGAAATATCACTGCAAATTATTTTTACCATATATTGTTATATCTTGCATTTTCAATTTCTAACTTCTATACTTATGCTATTCTTGACAAGTGAAGAATTAGAAAGTTTGTTAATTGCATTTTATATAACAGTTGCCATGGGCATACGCTTGTGTGCATATGTTTTATACATGTTTATGTGTGTATGCACATACACACATATATGTATATAATTTATATGCACCTATATACCCTTACAAACTCACATAGGTTTACAGATAAATCCACATTCATATAGGTGCTTTGTTGCACTCATGTGATCAGCTACAAATATGCTAGCTTGGCCTTTTTTCTTTTTAAACAAAGAGCCAGATTTGCCTCTGGCCACACTGTGCACTCTGTAGAACATACACCCAACTTCAAAAGGGCCATGTAAGCGATGAGCTTTTGAAGCCAGACAGAAGGCATATGTCTACATGCCTTAAGGCACAGGGTCAACCAATGCCCTGTGGTCACACACAAGGCGTGTCTCTGTGATCAAACTAGCATCAAAAAGTCTCAAACTACTCTCTCCTATGTTACTTCTATCCATACACATGAAAGCTAATTTTTATAAAAAGCATCATGATGGCCCTATAAGTCATTACCTCGTGCAGTAGCAGTTCACAGGCTAAGCAAATCACTTACGGCACTAATTTATAATAATAGTTCATAGTGGTTATTGGGCATTTACAATGTGCCAGGCCCTCTCCTAGTTTTACATCTATTTCTTATTTGATGTGATATAATTACTCCCATGTATTGATTTTATATCTATTTAAACCTTGTCATATCTCTGGCCAATGCTTAGAGAAGTAACAACCAGTGAAGGACAAAGCCAGGATAGGAGCCAAGGTTTTTGTACCTCCAAAATTTATGCCTACAATGGTTACCATGTATTGAACACTGAAAACATACCAAGTGTTGTACTAAGTACTTTGCATACATCATATCTCTGATACTCATAACTCAATATGAGGTAGAGATTTTCACTGTGCTATTTCACAAATGAAGAAAACTGACCCACACAGTGCTTTTAAATCCCACATATTCTGCCTCCCCCATAGAACTTGTACACATCTCCCTCATCTGAGCTGGAGACAAGAGCAGAAAGCACATTACAGGACAATATTAGAACCCATTCTATAAATTCCTGTTGAATCACTATTCCTCCAGATCACTGTATTTTCTATGAGAGCCATTGGAAATCCACATCTAAATAATCTTAAAGAGACAAGACCTTCAATAAGAATTGATGGTGAGATTTCAGCTGCAGATCATCTTTCATAATCAACATGAGTGCACTTTGCAATATAAATCTGTGTGGATCACAACACAGCTCCCAATAAGCCCATGCTTCATGCTGTATATGAAAACTGTGTAGAGCTATCTATGGCTGTGACAGAAACCACACACACTGTTGTGCTCCCCCTCCCAAGCTGGCCCTTTAAGGCCCCTCTGATATGTACAAATAGTTAGCACAGTGTTTTCAACAATCTTTTGCATCTTTCATTGTCTTAAAAAACAACTTGCATCCTAAATATTATAAGCATCCTCTTAAAAGAGTATGTTGAGTGCTATGATGCTAATGAAGGAGATAGCTTTTGTGGCTGTGTGATTACACTGAGTGGCCAGATTATTATGATCTCTGAACACATAATAATCTGGCCACTCAGTGTATATCCTATATAATAAAAGGCTAATATGCAAATTGTCCCCTCAACCAAGAGTTCGACCAGCAGGCAGGCCGGCCAACCGCCCATGTCCCCTCCCCCTGGCCAGGCTGGCCGGACCCCACCCATGCACGAATTCATGCACCCTCCCCCCCATATATATATGCGTTCAGAGATCATAATAATCTGGCCACTCAGTGTATACTGTCATCCCTCCAAACCCTATTCAAAAGATCCCCCTTTCCCTAACCCTTCCAAAACTGCTCAGCCCATCCTGCATATAGCTTGTGGTGCTTACAGTGTTCTCAGCAATGTTCGCTCAGTTGTGTTCCAGTCACCTGCTGTCTTTTCACCAGACAGTAGGGCTGCAAAGTCAGGTTTATGAAGGCTGCTGTCCAGATTGCACCAAGCTGGGCTCACACTCTTGGCCATGGCAGCGCCTCAGGATTTCCCAGACCTGAGCCCGCTAGCCAAGCACCAGCACATATCCCCAGGCTCTGCAGCTGCAGCTGGAATCTAGCGCAGCACATTGTATTCCTCCAGAGAGAGAAGAGTCTTACTCTTAGCAAGATAGATGTTAACACCAGTACAGACTGGCTCAGCCTCACCCACTCATCCATGAAATAAAGTTATATCAATTAACCACATGACATATTGAAGATGGACTCTGAAAACATTGCCATATTCAGTTACTTCATCTGCCCAGAGGAAGCAACTTACTGTGATTCTTAATTGGTCGACTGTCTTGTTGACTAGATTTCCAGATTTAGCTATACTAAGAGCCAGGTCATAAGTACACCCCCCTTTTCTGTTGCTTTTACACACAACAAACACTAACACCACACAAAATAAAAGTAATTATGTTGAACTTTTCCCTTGATAAAATGGTAACATGTTGACTATCCTTGGGACCACTTGTCCACTGTAGAAAAATATAATGGATTCCTTAATCAAAATGCAAGAAAGTTGTGTGTGTGTGTGTGTGTGTGTGTGAGAGTGTGTGTGTAGTTTGCCTTCTCAATATATACAGTATATCTTCAGTGACTATAGTGAAATGCTATAGTAGACTACTGTGTCCTCCAGCTCAGTGCAACCCCTTTGAAATTGTCAGATTATACAAAAAGGTGGGTTTTTTTCCCCCCATTATATCTACTTCAAAAACCTAGAAGACAAAGTCGCCAAACAGCCCGTTTTTTTCCTCCATAAGTATTTGTATGTTAAAAAACAAAAGAAGGTCCTGCCAGTGTGGTTCAGTGGTTGAGCATCGACCCATGAACCAGGAGGTCATGCTTCCATTCCTGGTCAGGGCACATGCGGGATTGCAGGCTTGATCCCCAGAGGAGGGCATGCAAGAGGCAGCCAATTGATGATTCTCTCTCACCACTGATATTTCTATCTCTCTCTCCCTCTCCCTTCCTCTCTCTGAAATTAATAAAATAAAACAAAAAAAACCCTACTGCTTTGGCTCAGTAGTTAGAGCATCATCCGAGAACTGAAGGGTTGAGGTTAAATTCTGGTCAAGGGCACATACCTCAGTTGCAGGCTTGATCCCTCCCCCCGGTTAGGGCTCATGCAGTAGGCAACCAATTGATGTCTCTCTCATACTGATGTTTCCCTCTCTCTGTCTCTCTCTCCCTCCCTCCCACTGTCTTTAAAAACACACAGTGTAATGAATATACCCTGGTGTAATTAAATAAAATATATATATATTTTAAAAGACAAACCTTAAAGCTCCATTCTGTGACACACACATCATGTCATGTAAGACCTCAGTGTCTATGAAAACTTATATGCCTTTCTTTTCATTATGTGACTCAACAGAGGGCAAAAGCAGTCCAAAAATATGTTATGAGTGTCTACTCACTCTTTATGTAAAGAAATAAACACAAACAGATAGAAAAAGCCACCATAGAACATGCAGCAAAAACTTGTCACCTTGTGGGTTCTTAAGCCAATGACCTCTTGGCTCTCTTTTTTGGGGGGCGGGGGGGGGTAACTAACTCCATTCATTGAATGAACATTTATTGAGAACCCATCTGCTCCTGATTTGCTAGACTTGGGGGGCAAAGGGGGAAGAAGACACATGAACAGTCCCTATACTTAATTACTTCAAAATCTTAGAAGGAGATAGGCAATTTGGAAAAAATAATAGCTCTCATTTACTGAGCTCTCACAGTGTAAGTAGTGAACCTAATATAGATGATTAGGTTTAATTCTCACACACACCTGAAAAAGCTAGTCCTAGCATCATTTGAAGGTAGGGAAACTGAGGTCAGAATGTTTCTATAACTCTTGCTCAAGGCCACTCAGCTAGAATGCAGCAGCACTAGGTATGGCCCCAGCTCTGCACCGCTCCAGGCTCATGCTTGTCCTGCTGTGCTAGAAGCGCAGTACTTGAGGTGAAGGAGCATTTCTGTGGGAATATAGCCTGATGGTTAGCATGATTTCCTCTTAGAATTTCTCTGCTCATCTCAACCCCCACCCTCCATAACTCCGAAGGTCCCTGAGTAGAACAAGCCTTCCCTCTAGCACTTCCCAAGGGAAAATTGAAGTGAAATTGAATAAACTCAAGTGAATGATCCCACTGAAAGTGAGAAGAGTAGGGGAAGCCAGCTTATCACAAAGAAGTTTAGGGAACCTTCATTTAGCATTGACCACCTAGCACATAGTAGGTGAACAATAAACAATTGTTGGTACTGAAAACCAAAATGGTGGGGTGGGGTGGGAAACTAGAATTATCCTTTCATTTCTGCAATAAGCAAGACAGAACCCAGACTATCCAGTGCATGCAATATCTTTGACCTCCAGAGCAACATCAAATAGTTTAATTTCAAATATAAAGTGGAAAATAACCAAGGACAGGTGAGGACACAGGTATCCTAATGCCTGGTCCTAGCTCATGTGTTCACACAAGACCAACCTGGCTACTACAGAGAATGAGCTCTCTCGTCTGGGATCTGACATGGGTCAGGAAATTGTGGTCCTTTTTTCTGTTTTGTATATTTATAGAAAATATTTGGATTCTAACCTACCTAGCTACGTTTACTTCCTGTGCAAATTCTTTCTATCCTTAGGACTTACATATAAAGCTAATAAAATTTTTAAAAGTCAATAATGTTTTAAGCAAGTTTGCCCTAGCCAGATGGTTCAATTGATTGGAGCGTCATTCCATACCCCAAAAGGTTGTGGTTTCGATTCACAATCAGGGCACATACCTAGGTTGCAGGTTTGACCCCTGGTGCAACTGATCTACTAATATGTCTGTCTGTCTCTCTCTCTCTCTCTCTCTCTCTCTCTCTCTCTCTCTTCCTTCATCTTTCTCTAAAATCAATAAAAAAACACCCTTGGGGGCCGGGGAGGGAAGCAAGTTTGCCATCATCCTCATTGAACATCCAGCATATTTTGTTTGTTATAGGATTAAAACCGTTTATTCATGTATGAACTGGTGACCAGGGATCTAAAATTTTAGCCCCTCTTTTTTAACACCTGAGTGACTAGGGGGTACAGGATTTCAGTCAACTTGGTCTCAGTTTTTCTTACCTGTGAAATGCAGAAAAGTTTTTTTTTGGGGGGGGGAGGTGCGTAATCTAATGTGGTCATGTATTTTTTTTTTAATAGTATCTACACGTTACTTAAAAGCAAAGGATAACAGATGGAGCATGGTGTCCTAAAATTGTCTTTGATTTAAATAAAATGAAAAATAATAGCAAGTGGGTTTAGGGTTTAATTAGTGGCAAAAAAATGGATCATGGTCAAACTATCAATAGGCACTATTCATAGTATTTTTCAGATTATTTGAAATGGTGATAGGTCATAAAATAAATTATTGTTATTTTTTTAAAGGGAGCTTTTTCTGGTCATTATAAGTATTAAAGGACTTGATGTAATTTCTGTTTTATTGCCATCTTTTCAGGAATGATCATTTGGGAGATAGAGTGTCTCTAGTATAAAAGTTTTTGCATCATTAGGACTTAACTAAATAACTAATTACCAATAGATGCACATTGCAGATACCAAGAGCTATATAAAATCTTATTAAAATGAAGTTCCAGTGCCCCACAAAATGCATTCCTGAAAACTGTCACTTTCTCCCTTCTTATAGCAATGAAATAAGTAGAAAAAGCAGACAATAGAAAGGGAATGCTCTACATAGTCTTGGCCAAGTCTGAATTTCTTTGTCTTCCAAAAATGTGAAGTCAAAACACAGCTAAGCCATTTCTAAATCTCTTAGCCACAGATGATATTCAATACACACCATTAAAACACTATTATTTTGTGTGAAGGTTATCTAAAAACACTGAAGGTTGTGAATTGAGCTATGCTTGGCAAAAGGGCTGTGCCTACTGAAATTAATAAAAACCTGTAGAAGCCAGAGGTCATAACTTCTGAAGGGAGAACTTTCTATTCTGACCAATAAGTCATACTTTTGTACCTGCTGCTTCAAAGAAGAGGCAACTAAAAGCTACATATTTATGGGGATGGGGCTCTTTTGGGTTTGTATATGGGCAAGTCAGGGCTAAAATTAAATGTAAAAGCAACCCAATTAAGACTGTTCAGTTTTATTCTGGTGAATAGTAAATAGACAGTGTTAGGCAAAAGTAGGCTTACAGTTGTATGGAAACTCATACAATAAGCAATAAGTAATAATACAAAAATAAACTGTGTTTCATGTACTCACAACTGTAAACCTACTTTTGCCCATCCCTGTAGTACCTGTTTGGTTATTACCATGGATACATGTGATTTATATGAAATTTTTTCAACAGCTCCAAAAAATAATGAACTCTTCCTAGTGTCATGTGGACTTCCATGTT
Source organism: Cnephaeus nilssonii (assembly GCF_951640355.1). Taxonomy (NCBI): domain Eukaryota; kingdom Metazoa; phylum Chordata; class Mammalia; order Chiroptera; family Vespertilionidae; genus Cnephaeus; species Cnephaeus nilssonii. The sequence goes on along the minus strand of NC_137079.1, from coordinate 57,306,950 downwards.
TCTATCTCTTTTACGGAGGTCTTCAAATGCCCTGCTGTGTCTGGCAGCACAGTGTATGTTGATAGAGTGATTTATTCACCTTACTTTCAGTTGTAATGACAGCTTTTAAATTAAGATGCAGTTTTAAAGGTGGTAAATAAGTGAGTAAGGAATCTTCAGTGGACAGAAATAATGTTAGTCAAGATCCCAGAATGAAATTCCCTCCTTGAGACGTTCTACAAAACCAATATGGATAAGCTTTGACATATCCTCACATCTTATCTCACCTAAGCTAAACACTAATTTATCCCATAAGTGGAATGATCTGAATGAATATCCCCAACTGGCATCCATGAAAAGTAAAAATCTCCATAGAGTTCCAATTAAAATGCTATCAGATTGGCTAAAATTTTACTCAACAATTATGAGGAGAAATTTGGTTTTGCTTTAAAATGTTTTCATATATTTGACATTATAGTAGAATCCTGAGAAATCCTTTTTGGAGGATACAAAAAAGTATAAAAAGTAATTAATTGATAAAGCAAAATACTTCTACAAAATTGAGGGTGGAAACTTCCAGTTTCCTTTTTATGTCATTTTGGTGTTGATCTAGTTTAGAGCTCAAAAGAGATGAAAGCCTTGTGATGCTTCTGTTTCTCCTCCTCTGTTGCTTCTTTGCAGCTCCTATCACCTTGATATTTATAAAGCCTCTTTCATAGCTGACCTGTGTTTTTACCATTTTGTTTCGGCAGTCCTGCCCCATTTCTCCTTTTCATATATATTTTCTTTGTGATATAAACCTGTTTTGTTGTGCGTGTTTTGCATTGAGGGTTTCTCACAATTTAGCCATATCCATGGGACTCTCCCACTTTCTTGTCATGTATATTTCTTGCAGAGCTTTTTTTCATACCACAGAGAATAATCAACCACTCGTATTACTACTGACATATGAAGGGTTTAATAATTCCTTATTGTTTGTTTCATTTTTTACTTGTAGTTGGTCCCCACAGCCCTAGACCAATCTCGTGTGTTTTCATGCAGATGTCTGTAATGAAAGGGAACGCTTGGGAGCACCAGAGAGGAAACACAGTTCTTCTTCCATAGCCAGAGCTACAATGGCAAATAATTTCCAGCAAAAAATAAATGCTAGAAAGCAAATTGAAAGGAATCCAATCCAAGGGTGTTACCAGAGGAAAAGGAATGGGAGTAATAAAGGGTAAAGGAGGCCAAGTATATGGTGATGGATGATGCTTTAACTTTGAGTGGTGGGCACATATCATGTATCATAGAAATGTACACTTGACAACTATATAATCTTATTAGCCAATGTCACTCCAAAAAAATTTAATAAATAAATAAATAAAACGTTTTAAAAATCTGAGTGTGAGTTGTAATTTAAAAGAATTAAACAGATGAGACTTTTACAGAGCCATATGTATATGAGCATAAATACTGCAATTGTTTCCATAACATTCAGTCTATAGAGATCTGTACATTGTTCCTCTTCATGCATATACTTCAGCATATAATCTCTTAATACAAAGGGGATGAGAATTCTAACAACCTTTTTATCTTCACGTGATGGTAAGCATTGCATTAAGCAAGAAGAATGTTACTTTTTAGATGAATGGGTGAGAATAATATGATGGTGAAAAGTTACACAAAGTACCTGCAGCATTCCAAAGCCCAATTGGAAGGGATTGATTCATGTCACTATTGTCACAAATGCTTTAGAATTTCTTCGACTTTTCTTCTTGGTTTGTTTAGTCATAAATGGCAGTAATCTACTGAATCATTTTCAAAACCAAGATCTTGTACTTTCACTTTGCAATGACTCCAGTATAAACCGGCCACCATCATCTTGTATCTAAAAATTTCTCCACATATTTCCTTTTTATAAACATTATTTTTAAATATTGAAAAATATAGAATTCCATTATTTCAGAGAACAAGCATTTAGATATTTGGGCAAATTTATGCTCCTACAGGTATACTCTTAAAAGTATTCTTTAAGGTGATCTATCATGACAAGAGTAAGTTTTCTTGAAATTTCTGAGTAACAAATATATTTGATGTTTCCCCTTGGGTTTTCTTTGTTCATGATCCTGATCACAACACAAATTCTTTGAGAATCAAATAGTGATTAGATAGTATGAATGTGTGTGGGTAAAACCAGCTATTGCTACTCATTAGATGTATTGATCTATCAAGTAACAAACACCACATCACATTTATTAAAAGTATACTAGTGCTTATAAACATTAATAAGGTCTGCAATGCTTTCAGATATTTTGAAACCCTCAAATAAACATTGAAAAGGAAATTTGGAAGAAATTGGAATTTAAAAGGCATATCTAGAAATCTAAAATTAAAGTGAAAAAGGCACTTTAAAAACACCCTGTGATGGCAATTGAAATTACTTTAACTAATTAATATCAATCATTCTATGTTCAGACATATTTGAGGGGTGATATTCTAAGGAGTTCTTTCTGCTAATAACACAGTAACATTATTGCTATGCCTTAAACATATTTATCAAATTTTTTTTTAAAAATCAATGCCAATGTTGCCTTTAAGGAATATAAATATTCTTCTGGGCATACTTATGGAATATAGCCTCAGGAAGAACTTTACTACTCAAGTACAAGTCAGTTAGAGTCCTAAACTATGCAGCAAGTGTGTAACTCCTGCCTACAATAAGAAGAGTGTTTGCCAGTAAAATTGGTGGAGAAATCAGTGGGCTCTTGGACCTACATGCATGTGAGCCATTAACAAATGATGCAATGGGGAAAAAAAGGACTTTCTCAGTTAGTGGTTGGCTTATTTGGTGAAGTGAAAATAACGTTTGGTTAAAAGAATACCCAAAGTGAAATGTATATAATTGACCTCATTCTCCAAGAGCCCCACTTGAGTTTAAGGGACTTTGTAAGTGAATGCAGTTTCCATTTGCCAGTGGTGATTCCTCCAAGGTTTATGAGTAAGTGATTTTCTTTTGCCAATAGATCTGAAACTAGTGGAACACAGAGGAAATATATTTGTCTCCACTAAGATGACAACTTTCTAAGTAGGTATTTTTTAAATCTCATGTAAGTGAGGAAAACTTCACTTTGGTGAAGAGGTTTATTATTTTTCCCCTATCTTTCTGAGGTTTTATTGACAAATAAAATTATATATCCTTAATGCTTTGATGTCATTGTATACATTGTGAGATAGTTGCCACAAACAAGCTAATTAACATATCCATCACTTCACATAGTTACCTTGTGTATGTGTGTGGTGAGAATACTCTAGCAAATTTCAGATATCAGTTCAGTATTGTTAACTATAGTCACCAGACAGAACATTAGTTCTCCAGAACTCATTCATCTTACATAACTGAAACTTTGTACCCCTTGACCAACATCTCTCCATTTCTCTCCCTCACCCCAGCCCCTGGAAACCACCATTCTTCTCTCTTTCAACGAGTTTGACTATCAGATATAAATTCCAATTCTATGCACCCCAACTTTGTAAGAAATGTTTAAAGTTCTTTATGTGTCTGGCACATAGTAGATGCCTAATACTGCTGAATTTGATAAAGGGATTAAATAATCAATATGGTTGCATAGAGTTTGGTTCATGTTCTCTAATAATAAATGAAAGAAAATGAAAAATAGATAATGAAGCAAACTTTTTAGGTTTCAGAAATTCATTACATCTTGAACAACGAATAGAAACTCATAAAATATAGATAAAATATGTGCAGTGGTTGCGCATATTAGAAATTACAAATGTGAATATTTAGATTTAGAAAACCAATCATCATAATAAAAGGCCAAGAGGTGTCATGACCAAAATGACCAAATGACCGGTCGCCATGAGGTGGCATTGATTATTTCTTGGTCCCATCTCCCTCCAACCCCCCTCCCCCCCCCCGCCCGGGAGCAGGGGCGGGGCGGGACTGGCGACTGGCGACTGGAGAGTGGGCAGAACTGCTGACCTCTTGGTCCCTCCTCCTCCCCCCAGGCCTGCAGGCTCCAATAAATCAGCGATGGTGAACGGGGAAATCAGGGTGGGTGGCGGGAGGACCAGGCTGGCTGTCAGGCCATTGGGATCAACAGCTCATCCCCGGGTGCTTGGGGGCTCAGGCCTGTGGGAAAGCAGGCGCCAGCAACTTCACCTCCATGCGCGTGTGCCGGGCCGGCTGCGATGGAATGCGCTGCACGCTCGGGACCACTCACGTTGGAATGGGTAGGTCCGGTAGGTCACAGGCATGCCCCGCAGCCTCCATCGGCTCCTCAAGCCCCAGCAGCAGTGGCAGCGGCGGCACCTGCATGAGCAGCCCGAGCAGGCAGAGTGTTCCATCAGCAGCCAGCCCGGCTCATGTGCGTGGAGGTGAAGTCTCCAATGCCCACTTTCCCGCAGGCCTGAGCCCCGGAGCAGCCGGGGATGAGCTGGTGATCCCAATGGCCTGACAGCCCGGTGGTGTTCAGCCTGGGGACTGGCGAACAGGCAGAAAAGGGCCCTGATCACAGGAGGCTAGGCCTAGGGACCCTATCTGCATGATTTAATCATGCACTGGGCCTCTAGTTACTTATAAAACAAATCATGTGATTTGATTTGTTAAACTTCAGATTATGCATATTTTTCCGGAAGGTGGCATGATCAATTGGAAAGAACACTCTCCTACAGCCTGAGGTTTGGGGATAGTTTGGTGCCCACATGGAGTAATTGTAGCAGCAGCTCCACCAGCATCTTTGGCTTATATTTGGAGTCCAACCACATTATAAAACAGACCCTTTTGTTTGTTAGCCATGGGACACCAGACAAGTTAATTAACAAAGCTCCCACTTTTTGTTGTTGCTATTGTTAATCCTCATTCGAGGATATTTTTCCATTGTGTTTTTGTTGTTGTTTTGTCTTGTTTTATTTTGTTTTAGAGAGAGTGGAAGAGAGGAGGAGAGACAAGAGAGAAAGAAACATTGATGTGAGAGAGACACATCTACTGGTTGCCTCCCATACATGCCCCGACCAGGGTCAGGGATCGAGCCTGCAACCGAGGTACATGCCTTTGACTGGAATCAAACTGGGAATGCTCAGTCCTCAGGCCAATGCTCTATCCACTGAGCCAAACCAGCTAGGGTACTCCCACTCTTTATAGGTGCTGTAGAGCCTTGGCCTATGTTAGCTCTATTTTCATAACTCTGAAAATAGAGATTATCATCCCCACTTCACAAATTAAGACCTTGAGTCTTAGAGAAATCCAACAGCCATATATAAAATGCACAGCTAAATCCCTGGTATACAGAAAGTTCTTTATAAAATACTGTTAACCTATAACCAAATGACCATCAAGGAAGTACCTTATATAATAAAGATGTAATATGCAAATGGTCATTTCGCCATGAAGCGTAATGACCAACCACGTAACAACTGGATCACAGATCAGCAGGAGGGTGGGCAGTGGGTGGAGAGCTACAGGAGGGTGGCAGCAAGCTACTGGCTACAAGCAGGCAGCAGAGAGCTACAGGAGGGGGCAGGGCAGCAAGCTATGAGGGGGGACAGGGGGAGCTACAGGAGGGCGGGGCAGCGGGTGGAGAGGTACTGGAGGGCGGCAGCGAGCTACTGGTGAGCTACTGGTGCACCGATTCATGCACAGGACTACTAGTTACAGAATAATGGTCAGGGGGCCTATTTTAGGGTGAGACTCACTGAGCTGAGGTCATGTCCATGCTCTACCACTGAGCAAGACACAGAATCTCTATGACTTGGTTTCCTCATTTGTAAGTGGGGGTTGTAACTTGATCTCCCTCGTTAAGCTGTTTGAAGATTAAATGACATAACACAGGAAAAGCACTTATGTAAACATTCATGGTGATATGTGTGAAAGTATTTTGTAAAGCATTTAAATGTTCTACATTGTTTATCTTCATCTAAATTTATAATCACAGACATAAAGCTAAAATAAAATTTTCTCAAAGCAGTCATTTTGTAATGACATATAATTCAATGTAATAATAACCCTTTATCAAAAAGAATAATACCACAGCTCAAAATAAGGAAACTATGGAAGTTATATTACACTGTTTAAAGTGGGTACACAAAGGGCTCATATTTTAATTCAAAAATTTCTTTGCATTTTTCTTTTTTTATATTAAAAAATGTTCCAAAGACCATGTATAAAAAGTCAATTTTTAAATGTGTTTCAGTAAATAACGGGACAAGCTACAATTCTTATGATTGATTGAAATCATTGATTGCAGCCTGCCAACTTCACCTTTCTTAATTATAAAATACAATTTCAGTTTTGTGCTTTACAACCTAAGATTTACAGAAGCTAAGAGAACTATCTGCTCAGTCTCTGATTATATCAGCAGTGCCACTTTTTCAGATCTTATCAGATTGGGTTTGGATGGTAATTACTTGGGAAGTGTTTGATCTCAATGATGAATACATGATTAGTTTTTCATGAAATCAGTCAACCACACCGAACAGCACTACTCATGTGAAACCTTGTTGATTTAGCTGTTAAAAAGCACACATCTCCCTCAGTTCAGATATGGGACTTCAGTCTTTGGGGAAAAGAGGGGAGAAAGAGGGCAAGTTTATGGGTAATGATATTGCAGAGGCAGATATTTAAGGTTTGCTAATTTTCTTCTCGATTATATTCACCTCTTACCTACTACGTGACCACAGATTCCATCTCAGTTATGGATTTAAAAAAAAAAAAAAGATTTCATGAAACCTTTGTTATTTCTCAACCCCTTAGAGGGTTTTGCCCTGATGAATAATATTTTATATGTGAAATGTTTATGTGATTTTTCACAGAGTGATAACCTCGCTAGCGCTTAACTTTGATGCATTGCGATCACTGGTTTTTCTCACTAAAGTGCTTTTACAAACCCCTCCCATAAATTGACATAAGAGTTAGAAATGGAACATTCGATACAACTTGGATGCTCAATGGAAAAATGTCTAGGAGAGTATTTTATGTTTGTTTTGCAAATATATATATATATATATATATATATATATAAAAATATCTACTTTTTCTAAAAGGCCTGGGTTGAGGGTGTTTTGTCTCTTAGTTGATTTGTATCTGTGTGTATGTATGTGTTTTTCTATGATGTAGGCTGTTTCTCTAAGAGTCAATGTAACTTTCATTTTCTTACATTTCAAGTGATCTAATACTCAGAAACCAGATAAAAGGATTCAATTGTCAGTCTTTATACAGTATGCATTTGTTTAAAGAGGTAGAAGCATTGCATTTTGAAGAAAAAAAAGGAAATAAATTCTGTTTATATTTTGTAACTTGATCTCCCTCGTTACTTTTTTACTTAAAATGGTCCTAAAATAAAGAATTATCTAGATTATTTTTAATGAAAAGATCTTTATAAAAAAGGTTTCATATCTTCAGCTTCATTCTTATAATTAAAAAATCACTTTGAAGAAAGAGCATACATATATTTCATTTGGATTACCCTCTTTCAAAAAAAAATCTTCAACAATATTTTGACCAAGATGCTTTAGAAATTATGTGTAGTTCTTTCTTTGTGGACACAAGGAAGAAGAGATTTAGGAAGCTTATCTGAATATTTTGAATATTTCAAAATCTAAACCCTAGTTTTAATGCAATAACTGAGACCCTGCAATATTCTTGTCCATGGTCTCACAACCTCAGCACTATTGACATTTTGGACCAGATCATAATAATTCATTGTTGTGGGGCCTACCCTGTGCATTGCTGGATATTTAGTCTCTTCCCTGGCCTCCACTCACTAGATGCCAGTAGCACTTCCCACCCCAGTTTTGTCCTCTGGGAATAAAATTGCCTCAAATTGAGAACTACTGTTTTAGACAAAAACTTGGGAAGGATGAGGTTAAGGTATCCAAATAATTGCCTTTACTTTCTCTTACAGATAAGAATCTTAGTTTTCTTATGGGGGTGCATGTGAAGAATGATACAGATTTGTATCATTTCTTTAACAGAAAATAAGGCAAGCATTAATGTTAATGAGATTTATTTGTCCAGTAAATAAAGAACAGACTATGAGTAATATGCAAATGCCAACAACTAGTTACTACCACAGCCTCTCTTCATTTTTATAAAAATAAGGGAGTTCTATAGCATAAATTTGGAATTTGGAATTAAAGAGTGGAAAGAATACATTCAACAAGTATAAGAATTAAAAGAGCAGACCCTTCATTTTGATTATAGGTATTGAATAAATTTGATAAATTCTAACATTACAATGAAGTCATTTTATTGATATGAATGGTTTAAGCATGTCCTTATTAGACTAGGAAAGATAGGATGTCTGTACAATGTTGTGAATATTACCAAATTGATAAAATGAGTAAAACCTTGGTGTGGTTGTGGGCAGATTATGCCAATACTATGAAATCTTCATGGACTCCTCACTTAACTATTATCTCATTATTCTGTTCCAAAAGAAGAACAATCAGACTGACATTAAAAAAAATTAAAATAAATTTTTTAAAAAAACTGTAGTGTAGTACAATTTCTGTCATTGGGAGCCAATAAGTGCATTTCTGTATTGACTAGTAACCACATTGACAAAACTGCCACTTATTTGGAGTCATAAATTTTAGGACATGGCAGGCTCATCTATATATATATAAGTCCAGTGACCTAACACCAGAACAAGTGGAACGACCGGTCGCTATGACACCCACTGCGGCCAGCGAACTGGCCCGATTGGCCTCTCCCACACTGGCCAACTTCCCCCCGCCCCCACGATCCTTTCCCCCATGCCGGTCCCAGCCCCTATCGGCCCACCCCACCTTGATCGCCTGCAGCCCCTCCTGCTGGCTGGCCCTGCCCCTGATCACCCCCCTCTATCCCAATAGGGGGTGGGGCCAACTGGCCAACTTCCCACGGCCTCACCCCCGGTGGGCCCCCTCCCCCAGCCGACACCACCCCTGATTGCCCCCCACCCCAATTGGGGGTGGGGCCTGCCAGCCAATCGCCCTAGGCCCCTCCCCTCAGCCAGCCCGGCCCTGATCAGGCCCCAATCCGGCAGGCTGGCCGGACCCCACCCATGCATGAATTCGTGCACTGGGCCTCTAGTATTACTATAATAAGCTCAAATACTCGTTTCACTTTAAGAAAGCATATAACCCACAGTAGACCATCAGAAATACCTATTTGTTTGTTTTTATCTTCCAGCAGAGCTCCATAGCTTTAAAAAGGAATCCACAGTACTCATTGTATTTAAGTCTGAATTAAACCTGAAAAGCAACCACGGCAAATCAGTTCTTGTTATTGCCAAGAGTATGGCTTGGTTATCAGTGCAATTATTTACTGCTATTAAAAATTAAGTTGATGTCATTGCTTTAAAAATGTTTTTCTATGGCTCTGGCCAGTGTTGGTCAGTGAGTAAAGTATCTGTCCATGCATGGAAGGGTTGAGGGTTTGATTCCCAGTCAAGAGCATGCACCTGGGTTGCAGGTTTGATCCCTGGCCCCAGTCAAGTGCCTTTGGGAGGCAACCAATCGATGTGTCTCTCTCACATCAATGTTTCTCTCTCTTCCTCTCTCCCCTTTCCTCCCCCTTCCTCCCTCCTTTTTCTCTTTTTAAAAATCAGTGGAAAAAATATTCTTGGGTGAGGATTAACAAAAAAATAAAAATGTTTTGCTATGGTCTACTGACAATTTTTCAAATCAGCCTGTTGGCTGGTTTAACGAATGTTTTAATAATAGATAAAATAGCTAACATTCATTGAGTTTTTACAATGTTACCAGCAGTGATATAAATTCTTTACATATATCATTTCATATAATCCTTAAAACAACCTTATGAGGTAGGTACCATCATTACCCTTACTTGCAGCTAAAGAATGTTTCCCTTGGTCCACTAGCTAGAAACACAGTTGGGATTTGAATAAGGTAGACTCTCTTCAGAATTTACCTTTATATGCCTTTTAGTGTATGTTTTCTAATAATGGACACGTATTATCTTATTTTTTTGTTTGTTTACAAGTATTTAAAATAGGTAGTTTACAATAGTTACTTAAGTCATGTCTTTGGTGAAGTGTGGCCCAGAGAGACTGAGTAATCTGTCAAAGATCAAATAACTGGAAAGAAGTCAGTTGACTTTGAATATAATTTACAATTCTTAATTCACAACTAGGATCCCACTTACCCACCGTTTGCACAAGCACACGATTGCATCATTCTTCCACGTGGCTATAATGATTTTGCCCAGATGTGCCTCCGCCACACTTTCTCCCTGGGTCTTGCTTGCGACTGAGAGCACACATTGGTGAACTGGGCTCCATTAAGGGGCTGTGGCCTGAAACACAGCAAAGCTGATTGGCCTACAGGAACAAACTGCTTCCTTGGCTGGGTGACCCTGTCAGCGGAACCAACTCTAGAGAAGCCAATGTAACCAAAACAGGGAACTCAAAAGAATGGCATAGAAGCACATAGTACCTTCCAGGAGAGTATTTTTGGGGGGTGATGTTTCTTACTTGCTCACTAATCACAAGTTATAACAGAATTCTAATTTCAACTAGTTTCTTGGGGAACAACTCTAAATCTTAATGAATTGCCATCATTCCAATGATACCAAGGAAAAAAAATATAAAAGCTCACTATACTGTTACCAGTGGCTCAGGAACAAATACCAGCAGAACTAGCAGTGGAGAGCCCACCCATATGGCACCAGGTGTCACTGCTAAGCTAAATGCTCCTTTGCATCGTACATGTGGGAAAGACTTGTAGACAAAATTGTACTTCTTTAGTTTGACTCATATTTACAATTGAATGTTGTGGAATGATAGATGGATTCATTGCCATAAGGAGGCAGTGGCTTGGCGTGCCATGACTGGATGGCTGGGGCTGCAGCTACTTTTGCCACAAGATGCTTTCCCTCAGGCATCTTGGATCACTTCTGTACAAGGAGTTGCTCTGAGGCTAATAGGACTAACACCAGGAGTTCCTGTGACAGTATGCAAATAAGTAAGTGACTAGAGATAGATTTATTAATAGAAACAGTAAGGAGGGCAACTGGGCCACAATAGGTCAGGAGGCACAAGAAAACTTAGGTTGACAATAATTTAGGATCTCCAATTGAGCCCCGGTAAAGGCAGCCTTGTCTTTGAATGAGTGAAAATCAGGCCTTCTGTATCCATGAGGCTACTCAGAGGAAAGCCACATTTCTGTAGGAATTTAAAATGTTTATAGCCCCAGGGAATGAACACAGACCTCTGAACCAAGGACAGGCATGGGATATAAGAATTGCTTAAGTATCAAAAAAAAATACATGAAATTTACATTAAGCATCCTTCTGAGAAAGGTATGATTGAACGAAGATGCTGCTTCTGGCTGTTAGGAAAATAGAACCTAAAATTATAGCCCATAAATATTCAATTTTCACAAAATACAGAAAGGATGGGGAGGATGTTCTGCAAACTGTGTGAAAATACTTAGGCTTTTTATTGTCTATTTTCTAATCAGAACCAGCAGATCCAAGGGAAATAGGAAGCAGACCAAGAACTGGCTTTTCTAAAGCTCTGAGAGCTAGCCAGTGAGTAGAGAAGATGTTAGTCATTTACTAAAATCTAACTATAATGTTAGTCACTCACTAAAATCTCCCTAATTTGAAACCCACAGAACCAAAACAATAGGGTTTGAAATAACCCAGTTAAAGATTATTCTTTTCTTTTTAAAGAACAGCATAGAAATCTCCTTGAATTATATCTTATTTTAAATAAACCAATATTGAAGTAATGACTTTTAAAAATATTATTTTACCAAGTAATCAATGTTTCCCCAAAGTAATTTATTCAGCTTCATTTATTCAATCGTTTGTGAGCTTCCTACTATGTGCCCAGAACATTGGTTGATATCATTCCATGGGGCTATTTATTGGTTTTCATGGGGCGGCCGCACTTCCCGAGGGACAGGCCTTTCTCTGTGAACAATAGAAAGAACAGCGACTCAGTGTAGAATTTGAGGAAGCTGGGGAACATTTTCTTTTTTTTCCTGACCTGAAAAGTCGTGGACCACAGCCCTAAGAAAATAGCTTATTCACAGGAATTAGAAACAACTTGATGAAAAGAGTTCTGTGCTTCAGAAAGAAACGGCGTCCATGTCATGGAATTGGTGATTTCCACTTCCTCTGCAAAGACCAGGTGGTCCACTGACTGATGGGAAAGTCTCAGCCAAGGTCCAGCTCTTGGGAGAAACCTGAACAGTAGCTTTGACAAATTAACTAGTCTGAGGTAACTGTAGAGACCTAAGAGAATCACCTCTACTCATTGCTAAGGCTAGTCCAGACTGATTGCATTGGGGCAAAAGACAGCATAATGTTTCCTACAGAATATTATATGCAACATTAGCGTTTACTTTAACCATCATTCTAGTTTAAGAGTAAAGCAACAAAAAAAGGAGATATATGTACTACTATTTGTAATACTTTAAACAATAAAATAAAATTTTAAAAAAAAGTGCACAGTCAAAGAAAAAGTATTATAGCATGTATCAGATAATTAACAAATGTGCTATTTTCTGGGATTTAATGATTTGTGTTCCTGGTCAGATTCTTCAAATCTGTAACTTATTAGTTTTTTTATCATTCTTAATAATTATTCACTTTCAGAATTTAAAAAAAAAGAGTAAAGCAACAGCAGAGTTCTAAGTAGGTTGATTAGAAAATAGACAATAAAAAGCCTAAGTATTTTCAAGACCTTACAGACCAATATGACAGCCACTAGCCACGTGGCTGTTGACCACTTGAAATATGGCTATTCCACCAAATTTCAAAGACTTGGTATGAAAATGGATACTATCTCATTAATAATTTTTAGAGTATTTATATGTTGACATGATAACATTTTTAATATACTGGGTTAAATAAAATATATCATTAAAATTAATGTTATGTGCTCCTTTTTCACATTTTCTAATGTTGCTACCAGAAACTTCAAAGTTATATACATGGCTTGCATTTATAGCATGCATCCTGTTTCTTTTAGATATGGTACCCTGGTCAAACACATGACACATAGTACACCATTTTTTGTTTGTTTGTTTGTTTGTTTGTTTGTTTGTTTGTTTGAAAGGATTCACTACAACCCAATGGCTTGGCCATCCATTCCTCATTTTATAAATAAGAAAACTTAAGGGTCATGGAGCATGCCTTAAGTCACGCAACTATTCATTAGTGGAACCAGGTTTGCCTCATAACCAAATCCATATTTTGTGTCTACCTACCTCAGGCATCTCTCTCTAATATTCTGTTAAGGCAACCTTTTAACTTAGAAATGTGTAAGATGTTATGAGAACAACTAAATATTCTCTGTGAAATAAAAAATATACAGTTTATCAAAGACACTTAAAACAGCTACAAACGGCATATGTATGTAACCAGAGTGGTATTACAGTGTTTTCTGCAAACTGCTCCTCACAGAGTGGATGGAAACATGAGAGACAACTGTGTCATGTATATTCTAAGCATTTCTCCATTTATTTAAATTATTTCCCGAAACAACTCTTAAAGGTGAGATAACTAAGGCTCAGAATGATTAAGTGATTTGTTTGGTATCCCAGGGTCAGCTCATCAGCAACAGAGACAAAACTGAACTTAATAAAGTCTGATTTCTCTCCCTATACCAGAATACTTTGGGTCTTCTTTTGATCAATAGGCAATATAATTTTAAAAATATGTTTTTATTGATTTCAGAGAGAGAAAGGTACAGGGAGAGAGATGGAAATGTTGATGAGAGAGAAACATCAATCAGCTGTCTCCTGTATGCCCCCTACTGGGGATCAAGCCCGAAACCTGGGCCTGTGCCCTGACCTGGAATCGAACCGGAAATCTCCTGGTGCATGGGACGACGCTCAACCAACTGAGCCACACCGGCCAATCCAACACCCAACTTTTTTTTATTATTATTTCTTTATTGATTAAGGTGTTACATATGTGTCCTTATTCCCCCATTACTCCCCACCCACCTCCCCACTCATGCCCTCACCCCCCTGTTGTCTGTGTCCATTGGTTAGGCTTATATGCATGCATACAAGTCTTTTGTTTGATCTCTCTCCCTTACCCCCACCCTCCCCTCCCTTCCCTCTGAGGTTTAATGGTCTGATTGATGTTTCTATGACTCTGGATCTATTTTTGTTCATCAGTTTATGTTGTTCATTATATTCCATAAATGAGTGAGATCATGTGATATTTATCTTTCTCTGACTGGCCTATTTCGCTTAGCATAATGGTCTCTAGTTACATTCATGCTGTTGCAAATGATAAGAACTCCTTTTTTTACTGCAGCGTAGTATTCCATTGCAACAGCCAACTTTTTAGCAACTTGTCTAGACTCTGTGTTACTATCTGCTCTATTTTCATAACCTATTCTAGTCTATGGCCCAAACTGATTGAGTCATTCCCTTGCCTCATCAAGTGGATCCCAGGGGAGAGAGGACACACCTACAGCTTTCCTGGAGGTGATGCAAAACACAGAGCAAGACCTGTGGTGTTTAGAGGTAGAAGAAAATAATGAACCTAGTGTCTCAATGGAATACAAAGGTCATAGACAAGGTAAACAGTACACAATGAAATTCAAATTCCAGGAACTAGATGAACAATGAGAGCTAAGATGTAGAGTCAAAATAGTTAGGAGAAACTTGAGGAAAATCTAATGATATCTAGAAGTGAAGGAATGAGGAATTCTGCAGGCAACTGCCAGGAATATGTAATGAGGTTCCCAGGCTGACCTGAATTCAGGGTTCACAGAAAGGATATGCAATGAAATAGAGACTGGTTTATGCTGATCCATGCTATCCATGGTGGGCTCATCAGGTTAGTAGCAAAAGTAAAACAGTGGTAAGAAGGAATATTCTACTTATGTATGTAATCGTGTAGTGACTTTTAGATTATTCAGTTTTTGCCATTTCATATAGTTCCGTAACTCTTGGTTTCCATTAGCAACTTCACAGATTTCAGAGAGTGCTGGAAAGTTCATCGTGTCCCCATTGCTGCCCATGTCCAAGGTGCCCGTGGCAGTGCTCCACAGTTAGTCTTTCCAATCTCGGTGGGAATGTCATCAAGGCAGCTCTCACCTTCAGCCCCTAAGCTTTTGGCAATGTGTTTCCCAATCTAAGCTCTACTCCCAGACCAGCTCAATCTCATTATCCCCTGGTTCCTTATCACACAGCCTATGTTACTCTGTCCAGTGTTCCTTCAGTTTCTAGGAACAGTTCTTTGCTTTCATTCTGAGGTTGTCTTACTTGTTTACCGCTCTCTCATATAAGGTTCTGTGATAGACTTGGGAAGAAAACAAAGGAATGCAATAATAGTCTCTGCCCTTAAGATTCTGGTCATCGAGTTGAACAAACAGGCAAACTTTAAAACTATGGGCACTGGGGTTTGGGAAAATTGTTCAGTGTCAGCCCCAGGTTCATGATCTTGAGTTTATTCTCTAAGTCTTAGTCCTTCTTATAAGTTAGAAGGTTTCACTGGATCAATGATCCTCAGGCTTTTGTATAGCAATGGAATTCTTTTGTTCATGAATTCTTACTTGGAATCCCAGCATTTAATACTCAAGATGAGTTTAATAAATAATACTATGAAGAAATAAATAGTTGGAAAGTTGTTTTAAGTAGAAATTGGGGATGGGAAACAGAGTGCTACTCACTTGATATCCTCCAAACACCACTGCACCCCACCCTACCTCACCATAATGCCTTCCAAGGAAGCTCCATAGGACATTGTTTAGGATCCACTCTAGTCATTTGTTTATTTCCTTCTAGCTCCCAACCACAACTTCTTTAAACAGCCCACCCTGTTCACAAAATAACTACATGGAAAGATAAACTATGGGAGAAGACTGTCAAAGAGATTTCAAGACAATGTATTTTTAAAGGAATGACATAGAGCCTGAGAACTGTGAGCTCAGAGTAAAAGCAATCACCTTAGGCCAGGGCAGACTGCCAAGGGCTTTGAAGGATGGATAGACAGGAAATCCTTGACTTTTTAGCAACATTTCAAGGGAGAACACAAAGAAACCAAGACTGAAATTTAAAAGACATGATTAGGGATAATAATACAAACATAATTACTGACAGCTTCAGATGGCCAGGGACCAGACATAGCCACAGTCCTCACAGCAGTGCAGTGGGAAAGGTACTATTAACCAGATGGGAGAACTGAGGCCCAGAAAGCTCAAACCCTAGTCATACAACTAGTAATTAGTGGCTTCTCGGGTGGCTCTGCCTGACTGCTGACCATTTCACTGTTGCATTGGGTTTGTAAATGGGAGTAGCTGGAAATGAAGATGTGAAGATTGGTTGAGGTCAGATAGAAGGATACATTTTTCTGGCTAAGGAGTTTGCCATTTATCCTCTAGGCAATTGGGAGATTGAAGTTGTGTAGAGAGTGAAGTGACATTGGTCAAAGTGTGTTTTAGTATGATTTTGTTTCTGTTTTAGTAGATTTGTTTATTAGGACACATGCACTAAGACCAGGAATGTTATTAATTATAGTGTGTTTATTAAAAGTTAATTCACACTGAGGTTATTTATCATATACTAGAGGCCCATGGGGGGTGTCCCTCAGCCCAGCATGCACCCTTACCAATCTAGGACATCCCTCTCACAATCCCAGACTGCTGGCTCCTAACTGCCCACCTGCCTGCCAGCCTGATCAGTCCCTAACCGCCTCCCTGCCAGTCTGATTAACACTTAACTGCTCCCCCTGCTGGCCCAATCGTCCCCAACTTCCCTCTCCTGCTGGCCTGATCTTACCCCCAATTGCCCTCCCCTGAAGGCCTGATCTCTCCCCCAACTGCCCTCCTCTGCTGGCCAATTTGATTCTGATTGGTTGGTTTCTATGCCAGTCAGTGTCAAAAGCCCCGCCTCCTAGACAACCATTGGCTCCTTGCAATTCACTGAGATTTGGTTCTAATTGGTTGGTTTCTATGCCAGTCAGCATCTCTGGGCCTATCTCTGGGCCTGATCATAGAGGCGGGGCTAATCAGCAGCCTGGGCTGCTAGCAAGCAGCTGAACTGCTGATGTCTGGGAGAGAGAGAGGCTTGGCTGCTTCTCTCTCCTGGCATGCCAGCAGCTGCTGCCGATGCTGATCAGTCCCACCTCTCTCTCTCTCTCTGAGAGGTCAGCAGCTCAGCCCGCTCGCCTGCTGCGCACGCAGCCTGGCAAACAGTCGAGCCTCCTGGTCGTTGCAGATGTGATGGACCCAGGGTTTTTATATATTAGGATTACCAAACACATGTGATTGCATCAGAACAAAATAAAAAAAAAAATCATATTGTTCATTTTTACTCCTCTTTCAGAGGAAGTGCCAACCACTTGAAAGTTTTAAAGTTAACTTACTATATTGAAGGATATTAAGCTAGATTTGTTCATGTGACCTGTATTTTCTTTTTAAAACAAACACACTTTTTTAGAGCAATTTTAGGGTCACATCAAAATTGAGAGGAAGTGGTCAAAAATACATTCTTCCAGTTATAAAATAGGTAAGTCCTGGTGATGTAATGTACAGCACAGTTACTACAGTTATTGTATGTTTGGAACTTGCTAAGAGAGTATATCTTAAAAGTTCTCATCTCGAGAAAATTTTAACTATGTGAGATGATGGGTGTTAGGTAAACTTACTGTGATGATCATAATTGAGTCATTATGTTGTATCCTGAAACTAATATAATGTTATATATTAACTAGAGGCCCGGTGCACAAAACTTTGTGCACTGGAGAGGTGGTCCCTCAGCCTGGCCTGCCCCTTCTCACAGTCTGGGAGCCCTCAGGGGATGTCCTACTGATGGCTTAGGCCTGCTCCCCATGGCCGATCAGGGGAAGGCACTGCCCCTATCACCCCCTCACTGCTGTTGCCTCTGGCCTTCCTCTGTGGGAGGTGACCTGGCGATCAGGGGAAGGCAACACCTCCATCACACCTCTGCTGCCGCCACCGCCAGCAGCACAAGCCTCGGTCGGCCCTGGTTACCTGAGCCTCGGACAGCCCTGGGCGGCTGGGCAGCCGCCATCCAAGGCTTGTCTGTGCCTTGGACCCGCTCTGCATGGCTGGGCAGCTGACATCCAAGGCTCTGGGTGGCTGGGGGGCTGAGGGTGGGTCCAGCCACACCATGCGCCTGCCATCCCCCCAGGTGGGGCTGAAAGGACTGGGGGACTCCAGCGGAGCTGAGGGGACTAGGTGCCGCCATCTTGTGGCTATGGATGCCGCCATCTTTGTGATGGTGTGATGGTCAATTTGCATATTCCCTCTTTATTAGATAGGATATTTTTTTAAATATATATGTATATACCTTATATATGTATATGTATATCATCATTCTCCTTGGCAGTCGATGTACACACACATACATATACATGTATTTACTCACATATACACATATAAGTAAAGTACAAAATTGGTTAGCATCTTATTCAGGAGGGATGCAGGCAGCACACATGAGAAAAGAGAACATGTATTTGGGACAAACCAGGAGAGCCCTGATGGAGACGCTGGGAATGGACAGGCACAGTCAGAGAGAGCAGAGAAAGCACTGAAATAAGATGAAAGAGTAGAAAGCAAAACCTCCCTAAGATGGAGAAGTTACCCAGGACTATGGTGATGTGTTTTCAACTTAATTTAAAAAAAAATAGTACTTTCAAAACATTTTGAGCTCTTACTACCTCAGAAAGGCATAGGTTGGTAAGTTAAGCATAAATGTTCTAAATGCAAGTAAAGTCATTTTAACCATAGAGCTTTTGAAAGGATGAATGTATTATTTATACTATATATATATATATATATATATATATATATATATATATGTATATATATATATATATATATATATATATACACACACACATATATATATATATATATATCACATACATTGTATATAATATACTCATTTAAGTTCATACATAATCAAATGAATAGATTCACTTTTTTAAAGTCATCCAAATTCTATAGTTATGTTTAGCCTACCTAGAGGTAAAATTTTAAGAAAAATTTTCATTTTCCAGGTAATAAAGGGCAGTCCTGATCTGGATCCCTTGATACCAGAACGCTTTTTGCAATATTAAATGGGATTACCATCAATAGGCCTGCAGGGTGTTTGGTTTTGAATTAAAATATAGAAACCTTATTAACAAAATTTACATTCCTTCCTTAACCTTAATCTAATTTTACTGGCATCATGGCCTCTAATCGAGAGCAATTCTGCAGAATACATGCCTTATAACCCATCTTTGTCATCCTAATCAGAAGCCCCTGATCACTCCGGAGGAAAAATAGATGCATGAATTTTAAACTGGTCATCACATTCACATTTTTTAAAAATGTATTACAAACTAATATTTTATTCATGAAAACATTAAATATTATATTACCAGCAAAACATTTTCTGGTACCTTGAAATTTATTCTAAAATGGAGTTTTCTTTCGCTCTTTGCCTAAGTGCTGTTTTAGCTGACGGTCTTTGCTTCCTAGTCCCCAAGACCGATGACAGCAGCTTCAGTCTCTAACAGGAACAATTTACCTGGACCCTCTGCAGACAAGGCCTTACCCCCCCCCCCCCCCACGTAATTGCACTAATTGTCAATGAGTCTGTGGGGAAGGCAGAGGGGCATTGTAGTTTTTCTTCTCCCACAGGGAATTACTTTCACTGCCATTTGCAGATGTCTGAACAGAAAGGATGGGACCCCAAAGGAAAATATGAAAATAAGTTTTTTTGAGACATTCTCAATGATCCATATTGAAACAGTCCCTGAAAAATCTTCACTCCTATTTAAATGATCAAAAATCAAGTAATTGAAGTCAGGGAGGGAGGCCATATTATCGAGTCCAATACATTCACCCATATGTATTTAAGTACACTCACCCACATGTATTTAAGTACTGCAGAACAATACCTTGGCAGTCATGGCCTAAAGTTAATGAAAATATTCAATTTGCAATAAAATAAAATTGCTGTAGATTCCAATTAAGAAAGTTATCTTATACAGAATATTTTTTAAATTTCACAAATTTAAATATCTGGAATTTTCTACCGTAGCATCCTATTTTAGCTTTTAGAGCTAAGAAAAACAATGCAAAGACAATATTCTTGGCTTGTTTATTCTCTAAGAAAGAGGATATTTTTATTTATTCTATTATTTTTCTTTATCCTTACCCAAGTATATGTTTATTGAGGAGACAGAGAAAGAGAGAGAGATAGAGACATTGATCAGTTGCTTCCTGTACATGCCCTGACATGGATGGAACCCCCAACCTAGGTATGTGCCCTGACCAGGAATCAAACTCACAACCTTTTGGTGTATGGGATCACACTCCAGCCAGCTGAGACACCCAGCCAGGGCTATTATATTCTTAATTTATGTTAGAGACAGGCAATTCACCATGTTTATATTTTCAAGTATATGAAACTGGAGGTGTATTTGTGCACTAAGAAAGAAGCAGTTCTTCCTAAAGCCTGAGAACCACATGACCACATCCTTTGCAGGGAATATAATATAATGCTGGCTGTCAATGGAGAGCTTGGAAGATAATTATTAAAATGAAAAACCCTAAAAATTGGGAGATAAAGACTGCTGTCAACTTCAGTTTTGTCACAAATAGGCTTTGCCTATAGCTAACACACACACAGGGAGAGAGAGGGAGGGAGACAGAGAGACAGACAGACAGAGAGAGAGAGGAGAATGTGGTTGTGTGGTCGCAGAAAAAGTTGTTCTGAAAAGCTGTTAAGGCAACTCCAAGTAGTTACATCCAAGAAAAATATAATTCAAGTTATAAATGTGAGTCACACATATAATTTTAAATGTTGAAAGTAGCTAATTTTTATTTATTTTTTCTTTATTATTAAGGTATTACATAGTTACAAAGTAGCTAATTTTTAAAAAGTAAAAATTAATTTACTAAACCTTACTTAACCCAATATACCTAAAATACTATAATTTCAACCTATAATCAATATAAAAATTATTAATGAGATATTTGCATTATTTGTTTCATACTAAGTTTTCAAATATGTTGTATATTTACACTTAAGCACATCTTATTTGGACTAACCACCTTTCAAAGGCTCAATAGGCACATGTGATTAGGGCAACCATTACTGATAGCACAATTTTAGAATGTAAACACACACAAAGAGTTGCTCATTTTGTTCTGTTTCCTTCCTTTCCTGTCTTTTCTTCTTCTCTTCCCCTCTGTCTCTCTTTCTTTCTCTCTCTCCTTGTGTCTGTGCATGGTGTTGCTGAGTATACAATAGTGAGCAATATAGGCCAAAACCCTAAACCATGAAAACATTGCCTCTTTGTCAAAAAATAGCCCTAACCAGTTTGGCTCAGTGGATAGAGCATCTGCCTGTGGACTGAAGGGTTCCGGGTTCAATCCTGAAGGGTTCCGGGTGCAATCCCGGTCAAGGGCATGTACCTTGGTTGTAGGTGCATCCCCAGTAGGGGGTGTGCAGGAGGCAGATGATCAATGTTTCTCCCTCTCCCTTCCTCTCTATAAAAAAATCAATAAAATATATTTTTTTAAAAATATATTAAACACACTATTTAAAGATACAGAAATAATATACACTAGTTAAAATGCAGCCACAGCCCTGGCCAGTGTGGCTTATTTGGCTGAGCATCATCCCATGCACCGAGAGGTCACAGGTTTGATTTCTGGTCGGGGCTAGTGTTGCAGGCTTGATCCCCAGAAGGGGGCGTGCAGGAGGCAGCCGATTGATGGTTCTCTCTCCTCAGCCAAGAAAATGTGAAAGCATGATCGGTTACACAATTCACAGTATGCATGGTCCAAAGTCACTAAGATCAACTCAAACCAGTTGTTTCAGAGAGCTATTTTCCTCTGACTGTATAAACCTAAACTCTAATAAACAAGCAAAAATATGACTACAAAGTGGTGGACTGTTCTATAAAGGATGCATGTGTTTCTCTTTCAGAATAACTTGAAGAATTAAGACTTTGCAGATCTTCTACTCTATGACATGCTATGAACCAGAGTCTATTGTGCAGGACTTCCTGCTGCTCTCACACAATATCCATGATACAAACTGGACTTTGTAAAATGACTTGGATCCTAAAAAAAATTAAAGAAAAAATTAAACTATTAGTTTTATTTCATTATTCTATACACTTGAGGCCCGATGCATGAAATTCGTGTAAGAGTAGGCCTTCCTTCCCCCAGCTACTGGCACTGGCTTCCCTCTGGCACCCGGGACCCAGGCTTCCCTCCAGCTGCTGTCAGGCACCTGGGGCCGGGCTTCCCTCACAGCCCTGGCTTTGTCAGAAAGGTTGTCATGAAGGATGTCCGGAAGGACGTCTGGTCTAATTAGCATATTACGCTTTTATTATTATAGATGTTATCCAATTCAAATTCTTGTACAATTGGTCAGCCTTCTTTGTTATAGACACAAAAACAATGAACCTCTAACCTTCCAACCCTGAAAGATAATAGCATTATCATGGAGCTAAAACTAAGACTTGTGAACATGAAATCCATTAAAAAAAATAAAAAAGAAGCATTGCATTTTAATTATTGATAAATAAATATATTGGTACAAATTTCACTTAAACATCACTAAGTCCACAATGTATAAAAATCTCAACAACAAAAAATCCTAAATGCCTCGGATATCTTTGAACCAATATTGAGGTTTTTTAAGAACTGAAATTCATTTTTTATGTGAAACAAAGGGGGAGATTCATATGGACTTAACTATAAAAAGTACTGAATATATTTTTGCCACATCATGTATTTGTGCTAGAGGAATATCATTTTTAGATAGAATGTTTAAATTTCCAAAGAAATTGTATTAAAATTTACATCTCTTATCAGTTAACTAAGGCTAATTATGCAAATGGATTTAAACCCTGCGCTACCTGAGAATCACATTGTACTTCCCATTAATATGGAAGAGCTTCAACTAGGAAATTTTCCCAGTCTCTTAGGTGGGAAAATTTTAGGATTCTAATAGATCTCAAGTTTCACAAAATGTGGCTGGTCATGTCAGTCTCCCCTGCCACCATCCCTCTATCTCAAACACACACAATAGAAAATGGATTCCTCTACATTTACTCTAGTTTCATTCAAAGGTAAGAGGGACAAGAGAAAAGAGATAGGTATATCATGTTTTAAAAAAAGAAAGGGTATTGATATCATGTCACCATTATGTTCACTAGAAGACACAACTAAAATATCAGGAGTCCCTCAAGGCTAAATGAAATGTCTAAAGATGTATTTATTGATTTCTAAATAAATCTTACTGAGACACTGAAATAATAACTTACCATCCTCGTAATTGAAAGGGGTTTGGCTTTTACTAGAGCAGAGAAAGATCTCCAGAATATACGATAATATTAAAATTATTGTATGTTGTGTTGTGGAACATACTTGAATTGAGGAGGGAGGAGAAAAATCATTCAGACATTTAACCTGAACCAAATCTATTCTTCATCTTTTCTCTCATTGTATGTATGTATTTATTTATTTGTTTATTCATTCATTCATTTATTTATTTATCTATCTATTTAAAACTATTGAAAATTGTAATTACTTACTTTGAAATCCAGTATAAAGTCATAACCATAATCCATAACCAACTTGAGTTGACATACAATGCATTTATGCATTAGAAGCTTTCTAAAAATAGATGTAAGGTAGGGATATAAAAGCTTGTTTACATAGGAAAATCACCACCAACTCTTTGCGGAATTAGATTTTCCCCCCTCAAATAAGAGGAATATGTGCAATGACATTTTTTTTCTTTTTGGTTGACAATTGTTGCCCTTTTCTGTAGATCCTAATGGTGAAATAATGGACCTTGCCAACCATTATGAGCTTCGACCCAGCTGGGGACCCATAACTTTTATTGTGGTCCATTATCTGGCCATTAGAGGCCACAAGTGTTCTCAGCACAATTGTGTAACATTTTGCTGAGGAAAAGGTGTGGAAAGTGTGGAGGCAGCAGATTTTCTAGTATCTAAAGCCATGGAAGCTCCAAAACCTTCTATATTGTGACCATTCATTTTCCTTATGTTGAAAATTTTATAGTGCATACTTCTTGGATAAAGTTTCCTTTATCAACCCTGCCAGGAAACCAAATATTCCACCCAGCATTGACATGAAACATCCTTGTTTTGTTTTTATTTTAGGAGCAGCCCTGGTGTTAACAGGGTTTGTTATACCTATTTAGATTAGATAACAATATGCTCTGGTTGTAGAAAATATTTACTCCACCAGTCTTATTATATGTGAAGGTGATAGAAAAAGAGTCCTTAAGAACATCACAGAATACAAGTGGTCTGCCCTAAAATTCTGTGATGTCTGCAAAGATAAGGAAAACTCAAATAACTTCTTATCTGTGTCAGTTTCCTTACTGAAGGAGAATAAGTACATCATTTTAGCTGGCATTCCCTTTGATAGCTATTGGCACGCTCTTTGGTACACCCACCAATCAGCAGCATCACATTTACTTTCTATTTGTATTACCCCTTTGATCATTGTCATACACTTTAACTTTAAAAGAAGCACAGTTCAAAATGCGGTACGTGTTTGATGCCAAGTGTGGCCCATCTTTCACCCAGAGGGTAGAGAGGGCAGACGCTGTATTTCGTGAGCAGACCATGGCATGTATGGAGCTCAGAATAGTCTAGTGCTTCATAAGTAATTTAAAAAATGCTCCCACTTCTCTCGTCATCCACCTCCCAACCCTCTAATAATTTTGAAAAGCTTTATGGCTGGTTACCCCCAGCTTAATTCTTACATTATACCCTCCATCTTCCATTAGCAGGAGCATAGGCGGGAAATCTCTATGTTAAGCCTATGGTCTATAGCACCCTGACCTGAGGGCAAAAAGACTATTACTGAGACTGCTCTAATGGTTTTCTCCTGCTGTCTGTGAGTCTAAAAGTCTGGAACCTTAATTAGGAAAGGGACAAAAGATCACTTCTTAGTATTCCCCAAAGAGGGTAAGATGTGTGTTTACTGCCAAATGCCATCTATACCACAATGGCTATTCAACAGTATTTAATCAACAATGTTTCTTAAGCATCTGCTATGTGCCAGACCTTGTTCTATATGTCAAGGATGCAGTTTTAAATAAGATGAGTAAAAATTCCTGCTCTTAAGGTTTTTTTTCTTCTGGTGAAGTAAAGCAAGAAAAAAATATATAAAAAATCAGACAAGAAAATCTCAGATGACTGCTATGAAGAAAATGGAAATATTCTATTAGTGGATGATCACTTTATATAGGTGGTTAGGAGATGCTGACATTTATTCTAAGAGGCAAATTGCCATGAAAGACCTAGGGGTGAACAATCCAAGAAGAAGGAAGTAGGAGCGAAGGTTCCTGGACTTCATGAGTTTAGCATCCTGGAGGAATGGAGAGAGGAGCAGTGCAGCTGGAAAGGAGAGACCAGACACAGGGACTGAGGAGGAGCAATAAGTGAAGCGGGGTGGAAACTAGGTGAGGCGGAGCCAGATGAGCTTAGCAAGGAGGGCAGGAGCCAAAAATGCTTTGGATTTTATGACAACTAAGCGTAACCAAAAGCCTTAAAAGTTTTGGAGCAGCGTTGAGTTTCTTTATGATTATTTTCTAAAAAGGATATTCTGACCACCTTGTGGAAGACTACTTATGTGGAAGAGGATGAAGTTACGAATGAGCATAAGGAGCCATTTTGTTTTTATATCCCACATATGAGTGGAATCATAGGGTTCTTAACTTTTTCAGTCTGACCCATTTTGCTTAGCATGATATTCTCAATATCCATCCACGTTGTTGCAAATGGCAGTATTTTTTTTCTTTTCTTATGGCTGAGTAGTATTCCATTGTATAA
This sequence comes from Cnephaeus nilssonii, assembly GCF_951640355.1. Taxonomy (NCBI): domain Eukaryota; kingdom Metazoa; phylum Chordata; class Mammalia; order Chiroptera; family Vespertilionidae; genus Cnephaeus; species Cnephaeus nilssonii. The sequence continues at coordinate 57,281,155 of NC_137079.1, read as the reverse complement.
TAAAAAAAAGATCCACTTAGGAGAACATTGTGATAATCCAGGCACTACTAAACTTATCCTAGCTTGAACTAGAGTAGGAGTGATGAAGATAGAAAGAGATTAGGATATACGTTAGCTGTGGAATTGAAAGGACTTGCTAGAGTTTTTGAAGTTGATATGATAAAAGAAACAAGAAGTAAATTATAATTTGCCTTTAGTAACTTGTTAAATAGTTCACTGAGATGAGGCAAAGAAAAGCTTGGGGTTGTGAATCATGTCCTCTTTGGGGCCATGTTGAGTTTGAGTTGCCTCTTAGATACCCTCATGAAGATGTCAAGTAATAATTTGGATATATGATGCTGGAGTTCAGGAGAGATAGTAGGGCTGTAAACATAGATTTGGGCTTTACAACTCTTGAAGAAAAGAGATCCTAGAGCCAAATATTTGATCATTTCAATTTGGGGGATCAAGTAGAGTAGAAGGAACCAGAAAAGAGGACTGGTAAGCAACTGATGAAGTAGGAAGAACATGAAGGGTATGTGGCATTATAGTAGGAAGCAAATAGTATGTCTCCACATGTGTTTCAAGCATAAAAGTATGAAACTAAAGAGGATTATTTGCCTCACTGACCTACCCACAGAATGCCATGCTTTTATATATTACTAGGGGCCTGGTGCACGAAATTCGTGCACAGAGGGGGCATGTCCCTCAGCCTGGTCTACACCCTCTCCAATCTGGGACCCCTCAGTGGATGTTCGACTGCTGGTTTAGGCCCGATCCCCCTATGGGACCGCTGGGTTCTAACAGCTCACCTGCCTGCCTGATTGCCCCCTAACTGCTCCCTTGCCGGCCTGATTGACACCTAACTGCTCCTCTGCGAGCCTGATTGCCCCCAACTACCCTCCCCTGCTGGCCTGATCACCCCTAAGGCTTTTATTAGTATAGATATGACCCTTCACAGAAAATTTCACTAACCCTGCTTTACAATAAGGGCTTGACGATTGAATCATTGGGGCCAGACATCAAGATTTCCTTTCTTTGAATAGTGGAGGGCATAATTATCTTGTCTTTAAGTTGCCCTGAAATTCAAATGAGATAATGACTTAGAAAAGTATAAAAGCACCATATAAAGACAACTGTCTTTTTCATGTACTGAAAAGACAATAAAGTGGTAAAATGAAAAACACTATTTTTATTCTCCCCCTTCCTTCCTTTACAGCCTGTATTTAAACTTTGAAATTTATAAAAATTTCACTCCTATTTTTATTTATTTACATTCAATATTATTTTGTATTGGTTTCAGGTTTTATATTAGTTACAGAATAGTGGTTAGACAATCATATACTTTACAAAGTGTTCCCCGATATTTCCAGTACCCACCTGGCATCATACCATCATTACAACACTATTGACTATATTCCCTATTTAAGTGACAATGGGTTTACAGGTTCCTTCCAGTCTTTCTTTTGTGTTGTTCGCCTTTCCTTTTCTTTCTCACTTCTTCCCTCATTTTCCTTATATAAGTATCTCAATTGGCCCTCAAAGCTCAGAGAAGGCACTGGGACATGCTTAATCCATTTTACAGACCAGAAAACTGAGGCCAATTCCAGTTGGCTGCGGAACTTGACTCAGCGCGCAGGGAGCACTCAGAGCCATGCTCTCTGCCCTTCCTAAGGGGCAGCCGCCCGGCAAACAGAACAAACCTTCCAGTCAGGCTTCCAAGCCTTGTTCTCAAGCACCTCTTCATCGTGGATGCTCCACATTCTTTCCTTTCCCTGGTCGCCCGCCCCCATTCTTTACTGCCCCCCCTTCTCTGGAGCAGGTGGTAGGCTTCGCACTCACTGCGCAGGTGTGCGCTGCCATGGGGCAGGGCAGGTGCAGGCTTGCTTTTGGGCCAAGGTGGGAGCAGGAGTCACCACCTCTGAAGTGCGAAGGCCGCCTGAGTGAACCGGTTAGCAGGTTAGCGCTGGGAGCTTCTCTGAATCGCTTCAGTCAGTCGAGTACCTTGCAGTGCAGCACCCCTCCACTGAGGTGGCGCCGCCCCTCAACCCCCGCCTCCGGGCTGCGAGTCCTTGCCCCTCTGCCCGGGCATCCTTCCATGCCCCTTGATCCTCGGCTGGGCCCACCTGCATCTTGGGGCCACTGCAGAACCTCTCTCTCTGAAGGTGAGGCAGATCCCTGCCCGCCAACCCCCTGCCCCGGCCCGAGCCCCCTCAGGTGCACCCTGCCTCGCCAGGATTTTGCCTTTGATCTATGGCAGTGGTCGGCAAACTCATTAGTCAACAGAGCCAAATATCAACAGTACAACGATTGAAATTTCTTTGGAGAGCCAAATTTTTTAAACTTAAACTTCTTCTAATGCCACTTCTTCAAAATAGATTCGCCCAGGCCATGGTATTTTGTGGAAGAGCCACACTCAAGGGGCCAAAGAGCCGCAGTTTGCCGACCATTGATCTATGGCATTGGTGACAGCACACTCCTAGTAAGCCTGGTACCCAGAGGGGCACAGGGTCAGTTCTTTGCCTAGAATGTTAGAGGTTGCAGTAGCATTTGCAGATGTCGCCTAGAGCCTGCTGGAGAAGGCAGCACCTGTGTGGGGTGTCCTCATAGAGGGACAGTGCAGCACTGCTCTGCACCCCTTGGAACGCCCGCCTCCTGGCCAGCCCCTTCACCAAAGCTGCTGTGCTCACCCTGGAGCCGTCCCTCAGGCGGCCCCGCAGTCGGGTCTCACGCCTCTGCTAGGTCTCCACCCTCACCTGGGTCACCTCCTTTCTTCCACACTTGGCCTTCATCCATCCCTCTCTCCTGCAGTGCTTGTGCTCCAGGCCCGAAAGAAAAGGACCAAGACCAAGAAGGACAAAGCCCAAAGGAAGTGAGTCTTGAACCCCCACATCCCATTCTCTGGATTTCCTCCTGCATCTCCTCTCTGTGTCACATCTTGAACGGGCACCCTGTGGCCCAGCCACATGGCCTCCGGGCGGCCTGGTAGAGTCAGTCTCTGTGAAGTTGTGGATCTGTGGCCAGAGGCCCAGCCTGGGTCTCAGCAACCCCATGCCTGCGATGGTCCCAGGACCCTGCGGGTGGGGCTTGGCACCCCCGCCCTCGCCTCCCCAGGCTGGCAATGGTCCCAGGAGGCTGCGGGCTTGGTGCCTATCCAGTACCCAGGCCGCTTGGCGCTGCCCCACCCCCAGCCACTTGGCGCCTTCATATGCAAATTAACCCACCATCTTTGTTGGGTTAATTTGCATACTCACTCCTGATAGGCTGGTGGGCATTGTGGAGGTATGGTCAATTTGCATCTTTCTCTTTTATTAGTGTAGACTAATGGTCCAGTCCATGAAACTCGTGCGCATTAAAAGGGAATTAATTAGAGGAAACATTTTAATATTGCTATTTGCCCTTTCTCTATAATAGAAGTGTCAGAGATGAAAGAAAATTAGTAAAATGTATATGAAAATCTCCCTCCTGTCAGAGTTTGGTGCACACCGCGGGACCCAAAGTCAAGTCCTCACCCACCCATGCGCACCTCGAAATTGCGCAAGACCCAGACCCGGCTGGCCCCAACCCCGTCAAGCCCTGCAGGGCAGGGGGCACAGCTTCAGGTCCCTTGTTAAGCCCTGACAGGTGGGGTAGCCTGACCTCAGGTCCCCCGGCTCCAGGGTGAGGGCATGAGGGCTCAAGGGCGTGAGGATGTGACAACCATTTTCATATCAGCTCTTTATTTTATAGGATTACTAGATGAACTAGTAAGCAAACTGACAAAACTATTCACTTTAAGGATCAAACACCTGGCCTAGGTCCTTTTTTTTCTTCAGTAAATGTTGGGAAAAAAGGCTTTTTGAATAAGAATGTCCACAAATAGCATGTTTTCTCATAAGAAGCTATTGAAGTTTGGGGATGAAGGCACATTTGTTGCTTCTGTCAGCACTTTCGTTATTCTCTTTTCACACCCACGCACAGTAGCAGTCATGTTTACAAATCTTTTATGCAAATGCAAATGCTGACTAATAAAACATTAACATCAATACAGCCATTACGTTGGTAAGAGCATTATTAAGAAAAGAAATTCCTTGATACCTTGGGTTCTGTGCAATTCTTGTCTGTGTTATTTATGCATAATTAGTCCAGCTTAGTGCTAAAGATGCTTTCTAGAAAATATCCCTGCCTTTCTTCAAGAGGGTACACTGGAGCATCAGGGTCTCTCATATGTTAATGTATGAGAGACTAGTACATTGGATTATTCATAGCCTCTAGAGTGACTTTTCTAAAACACATACCCAATCATGTTCTCGCGATTAAAGCTCTTTGCTGTCTTTTCACTGCCTATGGGACCAAGTCCCAACCCTCCTATGTGTGATATAAAATCTTTCCTGACTTGCCTCTGGCTCCTTTTACAGTCTCTTCCATGAACAGACAACCTAATATCCTATGTTCTAGTTGTGAATATGCTATGTTGCCATTTGTAATCACTCAAAGATGCAGCTGCTTCATTCTATTTTATACTGTAACCCCTTTTCTCCTTCTGCTTGAAATGCTTTTCCCATTTCCTCAGCACTCCCACCCCAGATGGTCCCCAATCTTATACTTTTTTGCTCTGTAATCTACTACTCATACCATATTTATCTCTTCTCAGAACCTTGGACAGTTTCTGGCCCATAATATGCATTTCAGTATATGTGTAACATTGAAATAAACTGGGACATTGAAATTGTTTAACTTCTTTTCTCCTGAAATGAATCAACCCCTCCATTTCTCCCCACTGTGCCCCATACATAAGCTGGCAGATTATCACATCACTGTCTTCTCTATCAGTGTATAAGTTCCTTTAAGAATTATGTTTAATGCCAGTACCTCCTGTGCCTAGAACAGTACCTGAAATAATTATATCATGGAAGACACAAAATAAGGCAATGATTACACAAGGCTATAATTTGGCACACCATCAGAATCAGTGATTAGACATTGTGGAGGAGATTTTTCAGCTACACTAACAAACACATGACTTAAAATATGCCATCAAGGGCTACCTTTGTTATATTATATTTTCTATTTGGCAAGACAGTAAAAACAAGTAAAGACTCAAAACAAAAGTAGCCCCTGAGCTTGACTTGGAAAGAATAGTAAGAGTTTTAAAGACAATAACAAAATGTGAAAAGCCTTTCAGGAGGGAAAAAAAAAAAAGCACAGCATTAGCAATGACGTAGAAGAAATTTAGAACTTGAAAAGAACATTGTCATCAATAGTATTGAGATAGTTCTAAACCAAGGATTGAGTATAAATCACTTACATATAAATGCATACCCAAGCTTCTTGCATGAAGATTTTAGGTCAGTAAGTCTGGATAGTGCCAGTGATATAGCCCTTGGGAGAGGGCATGAAAGGCGAATACAGTATGGTAGGAGTCAACTCTTCAATATTCGGAATTTCAAATTCGGAGTCCTCCTTACTCCAGAAGCTTAAAACCTGGTTAGGGAAATTGGACACTACACGACAAACATCACCACACTTTAGGTTAAGTACCAAATGAGAGATATAGCCTAGGTATGCTGCGGAAATTTGGGGGAGAGCTGATTTAGTTAGGGCAGACTTCGTGAGAAGGTCATCACTGAGCCCTGAAATAGTAAGTCTGGAATGGCCGATGTTTGGCCATGACTGAGGCACAATTCCTTCCCAGGCCATACTATACATAGTTAAACAGGCAGTTTTCCTCACTGAGCCCAGATTGAGCTGCAGACTCCTCAACACAGGACTAACCAACAACAATTGGTCAGAGTTGGCCTGCAATGTAACATTCTTTGCCACTCATAATACAAATAAACAGAAAGGAAAGTAAAATGTATTTCAGGCAGAAGCAAGAAATGTAAGCCAAAGTGGAGACAATAAAGTTCAGAGAATATTTTCAGGCTAAAAAATAGAAATCACATAGGAGAGAAATAGGAGAAGTTTAGACTGGTAGGGACAGGTCAGATTCTTAAGGGTCATAACGATGCCTTAAACATTTTTATTCTGACTTCTGATTGCTAGCATGTTCTTATCCAATTCCATCCTATCTAATAAAGAGGGAATATGCTAATTGACCCTCACACCATCGCAAAGATGGTGGTGCCCACAGCCAATAAGGAGGGAATATGCTAATTGACTGCCAAGCCCTCAAAGATGGTGCTGCCCACAGCCAATAAGGAGGGAATATGCTAATTGACTCCCACGCCCTCAAATATGGTGGCGCCCACGCCCTAAGATGGCAGCGCCCAAGCCCCTCAGCCCCACCAGCCACCCCGGGTCAGCCCCAAGGCACAGGCAAGCCTCAGATGGAGGCTGCCCAGCCGCCTAGGGCCGCCTGAGGTGCAGGTAACCAGGGCCAGCCAAGGCTTGCGCTGCCAGCAGTGGCAGCAGCAGAGGTGTGATGGGGGCATCACCTTCCCCTGATAGCCAGGTCACCTCCCGTCCCTGAGGGTTCCCAGACTGTGAGAGGGGGCAGGCCGGGCTGAGGGACTCCCCACTCCAGTGCATGAATTTTCATGCACTGGGCCTCTAGTGTGTGAATAATGTTCTATATGCATACTCATCTCTCTTCTTTATTTTCTAGACTATAATAGAAGCTGTGTGTAAAGAAAAATGTACTATCTTCTTTAGCCTTCAGCATCTTTCTTCTGCATTATATCTCTTCCTACAATGATGTCACCCCCCCCCCCAAGCAGTGTCTCTAGACATATTCCCCCTCCCCTGAAGCGCCTCCCACACCCCATCAAAATCTTCTTGGTTAAAGGTAAGGGTAAACTCACACTAGAATGTAAATGACTATTATGATTTGAAGCATTAATATTCTCTAATTTAAGGTCACTATCCCTTTTTAGTAGGGAGCCAGAGGCATTAACCTAAGCAGAGTTTCTCAGCTATGGCACTATAGTATTTAGTTTTGTTGTGGGGGGCTGCCCTACACATTGTACAATGTTTGCCAGAATCCTTGACCCTCTACCTATTGTAGCACTCACAGGCATGACAATCAAATTGTCTCCAGCCCCTGGAAGGTGTTTCTCAGTGGTTAGAGAGTCAGCCTTTCGGCCAAAGGGTCCCAGGTTCAATTCTCTGTCATGGGCACGTAACTAGGTTGCAGGTTCAATCCCCAGCCCCAGTTGGGTCAGGAGCCTGCTGCAGGCAACCGATCTCTCTCTCTCTCTCTCTCTCTCTCTCTCTCTCTCTCTCTCTCCCTCCCCTCTCTCTCTTCTTGCTCTCTCTCTTTCTCTTCTTTCTTCTTCCCCTCCCTCCCTCTTTCCCTCCTTTTCACTCTTTTTAGGAATAATTTTTTTAATATATTTTTATTGACTTCAGAGTGAGGAAGGGAAAGGGAGAGAGAGAGAAAATCAATTGGCTGCCTCCTGCACATCTCCTACTAGGGATGGAGCCTGCAACCCGGACTTGTGCCCTGACTGGGAATTGAACCATGACCTCCTGGTTCATAGGGCAACAGTCAACCACTGAGCCACACAGACTGGCTGGACTCCCTTTCATTCTCTCTAAAAATCAATGGAAAAAATATCCTCAGGTGAGGATTAACAAAACAAACAAAATTATCTCCAGACATTGCCAGACACTACCCGGGGGACAAAATCACCTCCATTGAGCTAAACAAATAAATCTCATAATGTGAAATGTCTTATATTTGGACACTCCTGGGATCTCTTTACTACGCAACTAACGAAGCTGACCCAGACTATACAGAACAGCAAGTCTTATTGGCTGTCAAACTTGCCATAGACAAGAAAGCACTAAAAACACAGTCATTCCCTTTTGAAAGGGTTTCTTGGTACCAATTCAAATGGAAACACACCTAAATTAACACTTGTACTGACATTCCATGTATTATCATTGGGTTAACATCTGGGAAGACAAGTTTTGCAAAACATTATGATAAAAGATGCTTTGTGTAAATAAAGACAAACAGAGTTTCAGGCAAAACATGAGGATCTTGTCAGTATCTCCCATGAACCATAAGTGGTCTGACATTCTGGTCTGGCCTAGTATCAAATGTATTTCAACATGTGTTTGGTGAGTATTTCCTATGCTTTTGAATGTCAGACAATATTCTGGCTGCTTTTCAAGAAGTGCTAATATACTGTCTATCTTTTTTCTTTACTTCCTACCATTCTCTCTTTATATTTTTAAGAACTTGACACACATTACCAGTGATTAATTAGCAGAATGAGACATATATCAGAAGGAAATCCTTTTACTTGTGGCACTAGAATTTCATGCTGGTGAATACTATTTTTTTTTTACATCAAAAATCTCTAAGAATTAACAACTCCAAAATGTCTAAAATAGTTTTAGCCTTGCCCTAGCCAGGTAAGTCATTTGGTTGGAGTGTTGTACTTACACCAAAAGGTTGTGGGTTCCATCTCTGGTCAGGGCATGTGCAGAAGGCAACTGATCTATGTTTCTCTCACACACATCTCTCTCTTTCTCTCTCTCTCTCTCTCTCTCTCTCTCTCTCTCTCTCTCCCTCTAAAAATCACTGAAAACCTATATAAGTGTGAAGATGAAAATAAATAAATAAAATAATTTTAGCATTTTAACCATGCATATCAGTATCTTAAAGCTACCTCATATTCTCTGATCCTACCTAATAAAAGAGTAATATGCAAATTGACCTACCTTCACTACACCCATAAGCCATGCCCACCAGCCACGCCCACCAGCCAATCAGGAGCAAATATGCAAATGAACCCAACCAAGATGGCTGCAGCCACAGAGAGCAGGAGGGAGGCTTGGGTTTCCCTGGCAATAGAGGAAGACAAGCTTTCTGCCTGCCCTTGCCAGCCTAGGCCTCCACTCAAGGCTACAAAGTTTCAATTATAGAAGGTAAATAAATCTTAACAGAAATGGCGGCAGCCATGCAGCTGGAGAGAGCAGGAGGCAAGGGTTGCCCCCGGCAATGGAGGAAGCTAAGCCTCTGCAGCTCTGGCCAGCCCAGGCCTCTGCTTAAGGCTTCAAAGTTTCAATTATATTAGATACATGAGTCCCAACAGAAATGGCTGCATCCAAGGAGCGAGCAGAAGGCTTGGCTGCGCTCCAGGCTACAAAGTTTCAATTGTAGAAGGTAAATAAACCCCAGATACCAGGGCCTCCACTTGGGTCTCCGGGGGGCATGGCTGGCCTGAAAACCACCACAGGCCCCTCGCCCAGGCCGCCCCACGCCCCAAGGGAACCCCCACCCTGATCCAGGACACCCTTCAGGGCAAACCAGCTGGCCCCCACCCATGCACCAGGCCTCTACCCTATCTAATAAAAGAGTAATATGCAGATTGACCATCACTCCAACACAGATGGCTGCCCCCATGTGGTCAAAGATCCTGACCCCATATGGACACAAGATGGCCACCACAAGATGGCCAGCAGGGGAAGGCAGTTGGGGGTGACCCAGGCCTGCAGGGGAGGACAATTAGGGGGGACCAGGCCTGCAGGGGAGGGCAGTTGGGGGGGGGACCAAGCCTACAAGGGACGGCAGTTATGGGTGACCAGGCCTGCAGGGGAGGGCAGTTAGGGGTGACCAGGCCTGAAGGGGAGGGCAATTAGGGGCAAACAGGCTGGCAGGGGAGCAGTTAGGCATCAATCAGGCTGGCAGGGGAGTGGTTAGGGGGTGATCAGGCTGGCAGGTGGAAGCGGTTAGGGGCAATCAGGAAGCCAGGCAGGAAATCGGTTGGGAGCCAGCAGTCCTGGATTGTGAGAGCGATGTCCCACTGCCCATCTAAACGGGCAGTCAGACATCCCTTGAGGGGTCCCAGATTGGAGAGGGTGCAGGCTTGGCTGAGGGACACCACCACCACACCACCCCGTGCACGAATTTCATGCACCGGGCCTCTAGTGTATTATAATAGGGCTTTCTAATCATGTTCAAACCTGTGAAGGAAGTATAGCAGATTTCAACTCTTAAGCTAAAGATTTGGCAGCCATTTCTCCCCCAGAAGCTAAAAATCTAGTTAAAGAGATTGGATACTACAAGAAAAACATTACCACACTTTGGGGTAAATTTCAAGGGAAAGATCTAGACCATGTGTGCTAGGTAGTCCTCAGAATGGGCTAAGTATTATAAATTAAAATATCATGGGTTAAGCATTTTTAGTATGTGATCAGTATTATGAATTAAAGAAAACCCTGACTAGTGTACAAACTTCATCAAGAGACAGTATTCCATGGTGGTTGAAAGCATCGACTCTAGGACCAGAGAGCCTGGATTCATATCCCCATTCTACCTTTTTGAGCTGTGTGAGTTGAGACATATTGCTTAAGCTCTCTGTGCCTCCATTTTTCTAATCAGCACAGTGATTATAAAGATAGAATCTTCCTCCAAAGGTTGATGTAATGATACATAAAAATTAAATGAATTGATACTTGCAAAGTGCTTAGAGCATTGACTGGCACATAATAAGTACTGCATGTGTTTGCTACTATTTATTCCTCATTAAAAAGAAAACAGTGCAATATGCCTGAGAGGTGATCCAATAGAACAGTAAAGAATGTTCACCTTGGAATCTGATCTGGGTCAAAACACAGCTCTACTTATTAACTATGAGACTTGGGGCAAGTCCTATGACTTTTCTGAGACTCAGTTTCTTCATCTGAACAATGGGGATAGTAACTGCACCTATTTCTTAGAGTTATTTGAGAAATAAAAGTAATAATGCACACGAAGTGCATGGCAACTTAGCTGTCCCCGTATTTCATAAATGTTACTAACCTATGATTACATGTGTATTAGAAACAGAAAGGGGGAAAAAGAGTAGAAAGACTTTGTCTTCCACAGTCACTTCAACAAGTACATTTTTAGGGCTTCCTCTGTGCCAGGCAGTTGGGGATACAAAAGTGAACAAGACGTGGTTACTGTCCTAAGGGAGTCTAAGCTCTGGTAAGAGTCTCCAAAGCCCTAATGAAGTTCTTTAAACTTTGAGAGTAGAGGAGTTTTCACACGTGTATGCTGTTAACTTACAGAGAACTTTATCGATAATATCTAATCTGTTTATTGTTCTCCTATGGGCTTCTGGGACTTCTATTCACTCATCTGTTCACTTATTCCTGTGACTGATATTTATTATATACCTATTTGGACCAGTGATGGTGCTGAATTCGGGCATACAACAGTGACTAGGACAAGCACAGCCTTGAAACACAAGGAAATTAAAACTCAGGAGAGCCCTTGATGCCTTGGCTCAGTGGATAGAGCATCTGCCTGTGGACTGAAGGTTCCCAGGTTCGATTCCAGCCTGGGTTTCAGGCTCAATCCCCAGTAGGGGGTGTGCAGGAGGCAGCCAATCGATGATTCTCTCTCGTCATTTATGCTTCTATCTCTCTCTCCCTTCTTCTCTGAAATCAATAAAAATATATATATTTTTTAAAAGACTCAGGAGAGTACATGACTGAATGAATGCATATAGGCATACTGAGAGACTAATGGAAGAAAAGGGGAATATCGCAGTAGGAATATGAGTTTGATTTGTTACCAATTAATAGTAATGTACTAAGTGAAGCAAGAATGCAGAAAACACTTTCTGTTCTCGATAATTTTATTTTTTTATGACTTTAGAGAAAATACAGTAGTTGCTGAAAAAGGTCATTCAAGTATGGCAATTCTGGAACAAGGCTACTTATACAGCATTCAGTCATGCAAATGTATCATTGGGAAGTCAGAATGGCTTAATTCTAGTTCTGTGATAAAAAAAAAAACCAGACCAGGAATCAGGATGTCTGAGTCCTAATCCTGACTACCGTAAGTTACCTGTGTGACCTTGGACAAACTTGTGGCCTCTGTATATCTCTCTCTTTGTTTCTGCATTCTTCATATGAGGATGATGACACGTGGACTTCCTACTTCACCGGGCTGTGGTAAAAAAGGGCAGACGGTGCACAGAACTGTCTTAAAAACAGAGTACAAATGAAAGGCACCAAGAATTTTTTTTTTTTAATTAAAGAGGTCAGAATAATAGATCCTACAAAAGAAAGCAAAGGTATTGCTTTATAGAGAAATACTTGGTAACATGTCATTAAAAGCCACGGACTGGTTGTTCACCGTCTTTCACTGGTGCTTGCGCTGCGTGCTGCGCGGAGGAGGCCCGCGCTGTGCAGAGGATGCTTCCCACGCCAGCTCGGGTCGGTTCGTGTTTCCTTTCCTGGAGACGAAGGCGGTGTGGCCTCCTCGTGCAGGGCCGGCGTTCGTGGCGTGCGGCCGGATGAACAACAGTCTTCTCTCCGCTTCCCTGTGAGTGATCAGGGATGAAAAACTAACAAGCGCCTGTCAAATCTGAAGCCTCGGCGTTTCTGACAGGCGGTCCACTTGGACTTTCTTATCAAGAGCGCCCTTACAAAGAAACGGGAATTCTCGCGCTCAGACAGGAAACGGGCCTCGTCAGGCTCCCCGGACCCTTGAATTAGAGGGCATGCTGTCTCCGATGAAGGTCTTTTGATCATGGGGCTCTTTTATTCAGATTTGACTTCACATTATGGCTAATCAATACCTCGCAACTGTCCAAGCCCCCAGTCAGACGCACGTCTCTCCATCAAGCAGGGAGGCCTCCTAATTGAGGACAAGTCCGAGACCTGGGTACCAAGCCCCGGGGCCATCGTCCGGCGCCCACTCCCTCTGCTCCTAGCCTTCCTGAGATGGTGGAAATAAAATTTAGAGACATGACAGGCACAGCCAAGGAGGATCAATGCCTGTCACTTGCCACCAGTGTTTACTGCTTCCCTAGGTCTTCAGAGGGTGTTTTTCTTTCATAGCTTAGGGGAACTTAACCTTTTAAAAATGGGAAGATGGTTTCTTCATGAATTTTAAATTATTTTTATCTCCTATGTCTAGCATTGTTGATTAGGTTAAAATGATTATTTGCTTTCTCCCGCCCAAATACCAAATTCTGTTGAGTCATGGCTGGGAGATATGTAAATCATAGTGCTGGTATTTGTGGCTACCGAATGAAGAGGCCGTATTAGTAATGACTTGTATAATAATGCAGTTAAGAAAATAGCATTCTTATGACCCCGGTGTTGAACTGGAAGTAGAGATAAATTCCTATTCTAAAATGTATCATTGATATTAACCAAGCTATTTACTTATCTAGAGTTGATTAAATGAGACAAAATATCTTAGTGAAAATTTTAAATATCTGGCCGTTATTTCTAGTTATTTTGTCATATCCAAATATTGTGTACATAAAATATCTGCAAAAGTATGGATTTTTTTCATTTTTTTATCAACTGTTTCAAACATAGTAAATTTTTCTATCATTAAACCAGAAGATAGAATATAATTTTGAAAGCATTGTGTGACATTTATATAAAAACTAGAGGCCCGATGCATGAAATTCATGCAAGGGGCTCAGCCCTCGCAGCCCCAGCTTCATCTGGAAGGTCGTCCGGATGGTCATCCAGAAGGTCGTCTGGAAGGTCGTTCTGCTGTTCGGTCTAATTAGTATATTAGCTCTTTATTATATAGGATTCCTGGATCATCAATAAAAGTCTATGATTTTACTGAATATTTTTATGACAAGTAAGCAAATTTTTTAAATGCTAGCATTTGTCTTGGTTTATGATAGCCTTATAAACACATAAAGGTTTTTCTCTTTTACCCCAAAACTACTACTACCAAAACTAAAAAATTTAGTCATTTAGCCAATCAATATTTGGTATAGTGGCAATTGACCTGGTTTGCCTGTTTCCCATCCCCTCTGCCATATAATAATTTATTTGAGTATGGGTAAGTACAGGTCCCATTCTTTAATATTATCTTGAAAAAAATTTTTGCTCACGTCAAGCAACTTGTCTTTTAAAAGACATAATTTGGGGCTAAACAAAATTAACCAGAATGTTTAAGGAATTAAATATCTAGATTTTGGAGTTACTGATTAAACAGAGTTATTCTTCCCCCCAAGATTATTAGCTATGAAATCTTTCTAAACCATACCACACATTCTTGCCTTAGTTACAACACTATGCTGAATGAAATCTATTTTTCTTTGATGAATCATGAAAGACCTCAAGTCCTTTGGGCCTAGGGATCATTATTTTTAACATCAATTCTCCCTGAACAAAAATGTGGGTATACATTTCTGGGAAAGTTAGTAGTATGAATATCAATCCCAGTATATATCCCTTCTAGTCCACTTAATTCCTTTTCATTTGCTTTTTCCTCCTAGGTTGATTGAAAAAAAAAAAAAAGTCAGTTGAGTGAAGTTTCTGATTAACTAGGTACTTAGAAATCTAGACTTTTCCTATGTTATGCATCTACATTTTCACCAACATTTGTATGAGCTGAACAATTTTTATAAGTTAAAAAAATATATAGAACCAAACTAACTTCAAAGAAACCTGAGTGTATGTTGAACAAAACACCTTCTGGGGAACAGAGTACTCACTGGCATAAGATAGCGGACCTGCGTGCCCTCTTCCAATGATTCATAGAAGATATACATACTTAATAGAATCTCTTCTTGAAGTCTTGGAGTAGGTCATCTGCCTCCTCTGGGTTTAGAATAGATCTGTGCATGCTAACTCAAGTACTCATTGCTCTCTTACAGAAACTTCTTTCTGTGCTTTAAATTTTGGAATTGTATTGCTGAAAAGAGTTCAAGGCCTTTGATTATCAAGTGCTATCTCAATACTTGCCTCCTTGCTGCAAGTATGATTTTGATATTTGGTTTTCTACTTAGCTCTAGAATTTAGAAGAATGTGTTGCATTTGGAAGTTCTTATTATACCTGTCTATCTTTTCAGTAAGATTCCATTAATTACATTCCACTCTTTCCACTTTGATATCTCATTAAAATCTTATAAATGATCATGCAGTGACCTTGAAGGCTATGCATAATACATGAAAGTGAACCTGCAGTAAAATGTATTCTTTCACTCCTGACTGGCTACATCCCACATTCGTTTTCTTCTCCCAGTGACTCCAATTGGGAGAGCTTTGCTAGCTGAGCCAATATATGCAGGGTGCACACATTTCCCAACCCCGGTACCGTTCTTAGTCATGACAGCTGCAATATGTTAATGGCTTCTGTTTGGGTGTGATGGCCCCGTTACTACTTAGGGCACTGTGCTAATTAACATAGGATGGCAACAACAGGTGCAAATGTCATTTTCCATCAGCATCATCAGGCAAAGCAAAGAGAGCTAGCAGCCCAGAAGCGAGCCAAGAAAATATTAACTTGAGTCAGCAGCCTTGCAATCTCTGAACAGATCCTTTTGAATGCCCAAGATTAAAGGATTCACAAGCTACTGTTGCTTTTTTTTTTTTCCTGCTGCAAGAATGGTATTTCTGAATATGTGGGAATGTCTTCCTAAGCTTTTAAAAATTATATTTCAACAAAGTGCACTTCTACAGCAGATCAAGTAAAATGCACAAGGTCTGTCTTTATAAAGGTTTCCTTATTGAATAAAAGTTCTGCTGAGCCACATTTACTGCATTGAGCACCTTTGGAAATGGACATGGTTTTGCACAGAGTGAAATAATACCAGTTGGCATGCCGTGATTTTCCCAGAGGATTGATTGCATTTTATTTTATTTGTTTGTATGTTTATTTAGAGCTTTATTCTTTTAGTCTTTTTTCATCTTAATGAAATTGAACAAAATAGAAACATAGAAATTCCTTTTAAGGTTTAAGGCACTGCATATGTTGAATTTATAAATGAAATATGATCTTTCTTTACCCACAAAAGGGGAAACTCATATACTAAGATCTTCTATAATCACTCATTCTCTAAAACATAATTTATACCAAGTGACTTAGCTTACTTGTAATAAGGATTACTAATTTACTGTACAAATTGTCCCAAAGAGGTTTATTGGTTTAACTTTCTTTAACAATGTGAGTTCTATGAAACTTATATTTATTATACAATCCAAGAACATTGGAATGAAAAAAAGGTGAGGAAATTCTGACAATGATATAAATACACCCTTTCTATTAAATTGGTTACATTGGTCTACTACACATCAGCTGCAAATCTTGGCCCCATCACTCTCTCAGCCAGTTTCTTCATCTATAAAATGGGGATGCTGGAAATACCTCAGGTGCTATGGGACTGTAATTAAGATTCTGAATTGAATTCAGAATGATTTGCATTTTGTTTGTAAACCTGCCATAGTAGTACTATGTATCATGTAGTTATCTTTACTTGTCAACAAAACAAACTTTGTGGCTACTCCAAGGCTGGACTTAACATCAGGTTTACTTTATTATTTCCAATATCTAGCACAGTGCTGGAGCATAATAGGTTTCAAAAAATACTCTGTGCATAGATTTATAAATAACTATGTCTGCATCTCAAACATTTTCATCTCAGAACTCAAAAGACTTTTGTTTATATTGATATTTACAATACTGAAAATTAAAACTGAGAAATTCAATAAAATATTAATTTATTAAGTAATTAAAACAAAAATAATAAACCCATTAAATGGTAACATAAATGATAGTTTTAATTTAAAAATTATATTTTCCAAAGCAAAAAATATTTTTAAAAGAGTAGTATTTTTTTGCAGCTCTGTTAGTTGGCGTATAATCTTATACACCAAAATGTTGTGGGTTTGATCCACAGTTGGAGCGTGTGCAGGAGGCAATGGATCGATGTTTCTCTCTCACATTGATGTTTCTCTCCCTCTCTCTCATTCTCTCTCTCCCTCCTTCCTTTTCTTCCTCTCTCTAAGATCAATTAAAATTTTTTAAAATATATATTTTTTCCAATCTCTTTAACATCTGTCTTAAAGGAAGAAAGCAAGATTTTTATTTTTGTTTCACAAAAGTATTGTTTTGGGACTTCATAAATATTTGGGGGCATTGAAAAGGCAAAATCTAGAACACGTACTGGCAATTTGTATAAATGGATCTTGAATATCTCAGATATACCTTGAGGAGCTTAGAAGGATAAACAAAATCATGTGATGTAAATCCTGAGCCATATCACAAAGCAGAGAGAGTCCAATCCCAATGCTTTTTCATAACTTTATTACTTAAAAAATCATCAATTAATATCTTCAGAAGGAGTATTACAACATAGTTTTTAAGAATAGGGACTTTGACATTGAATACAACTGGGTTCAAATTCTATGTGACTTGGGTAAGTAGCTTAATCTCTCTCAGCTTTGTTTTTCTCTTTGAGACAATGATAGGATAATTTCTGCCTCATAGGGTTGCCATGAAAATTAAATAAGATCATGCAAGTGAAGTATTTAGCACAGTGCCTAGGATGGAGTAAACCTCAATGAATGTTAGTGATGAGCAGGGGAGGAGGAAAAAGTGGGATCTTCCTATAAAATGTGTTCATTCATTTATAACTATGAATATTTCAAACTGTGATCAAACCCTCTGGTTAATCACATGGCCAATACCAGAGCCCAGGTGATTTAAGTTTATGCACAACCTTCCACTCTCTTAAACAGGAGAAACCATACAAATCTGGGATGAAAGATTCAGTTGCATGGTCAGAAAGATGTATAATTAAATTCATTAAGGCAGGAATCTTTCTGTAAATAGTCATATGGAGGTGATGCCTTAGACACAAAAGAGAAGATGTAATTGTAGTAGTCACATGTCCTCTGTGGTCTCTCTGCAGTGTGGTCTCTCCCACACCTGCCCTACTTCCAAAAAAAGATTGCAACTAACATAATAAGGAGCAACGATTCTCAATATATTATAAATACATCACTGGCTTTGTATTTGTAGTAGTTGCAGAAGTAACTATAGAACTGGTGGCAAATTTATTTTCTTAAGGATTATTGAGATTGTGGGCTATTCAGAAACAGACCCATTTTGAACCATATTATACAGTAACCAAGAATCAACATGTCCCAGTACCATTATACATGGTGTCCACTCCCTTCTATACTTCTCACCTGAGAAATGAAATTCAGCATCTATATATATAAAAGCCCAGTGACCGAATGGTGGAACAAACAGAATGACCGGTCAACCAGTTGCACAATGACCACCAAAGGGCAGATGCTCAATGCCGGAGCTTCCCCCTGGTGGTCAGAGCGCTCCCACAGTGGGAGCACCATTTGGCTGACTGGTCTGAGTGGCGCTCCCACAATAGGAGCAGCCGCTCAGAGTGAGGGTCCACAGCCACTCGGCTAACTGGGATGAGCAGTGCTCCACAGTGGGCCAATCCCTGCAGGCCAGGCCATGCCACCCACCAGTGCACGAATCCATGCACAAGGCCTCTAGTGTATATAAAAACCTGTGAAATGCTGAAATGGCACAGAATTTTCCTCAGACAAGCAGCAATATTTCAGTACAGAAGGATGGACAACCTGAGCCTAGAGCCTACTATAACTGTCCTGTGTTCAGCATGAGATGAAGCAAGCCTCATGTCTACCTATGGATACATGGGAATTATCCAGAACAGGGGAGCTATTGCTAAGACATGTCTTTCACTGCAGTTTATTTCTTTGTTTTACACTTTTGTTTTCCACTCCAAACTATTTATTCCTCTTGGAATTCATCCCCCTCTCCCCCCAAAAATGTGTGTATAAAATAGTAAAAGTTATTACTACATTTTTCTGTGGGGTTTCTCTAGCCATGGATCTGTCCTTCATCCTTAGTGTTATGCACTGTAGTTTCCAAAATATTTTGTAAAAATATTTTATTGTCTATTTCTCACTGTAACTTGTTGGGAAAAATAGAAAGTGTATTCTCCCATGATTAGATGTGCATGATGAGGGGCAGAGAATAAATCACTTCATTTCACACTTTATCACATACCACACAAGCACACCAGCCGCCTTCTAAGGGGTTGCTCACTAACAGAAAGAAAAAGAAGAGAAATAGAAAACATCAAATGGGATCAGAACTACCCTTAACCCCGGGAACTAACAAAACGTTTGTTGGTCAAGCTCAAATGATCTGTATTCCAAGGTCACTTTGTGCAATGTATCCCTTGGTCTGACTGATTTAAATATTATCTTTTTAAATAGACTTTTGTATATACAACTTCTTTTTAAATAAAGAATATTGGCCTTAAAATAATTAACCAGTGATTTTCTCTCTGAAAAAATTATTAAATATCACTGGATTTTAGAGATAAACTAGAGGCCCAGTGCACGAAATTCGTGCATGGGGGGAGGTGTCCCTCAGCTCAGCCTGCACCCTCTCCAACCTGGAACCCCTTGAGGGATGTCCTACCGGGATCGGGCCTAAACGGGCAGTCGGACATCCCTCTCACAATCCAGGACTGCTGGCTCCCAACTGCTCACCTGCCTGCCTTCCTGATTGCCCCTAACCGCTTCTGCCTGCCAGCCTGATCACCCCCTAACCACTCCCCTGCCAGCCTGACTGATGCCTAACTGCTCCCGTGCCAACCTGTTTGCCCCTAACTGCCCTCCTTTGCAGGCCTGTTCACCCTTAACTGCCCTCCCCTGCAGGCCTTGTCCCCCCCAACTGCCCTTCCCTGCAGGCCCGGTTGCCCCCAACTTCCCTCCTCTGCTGGCCTGGTCACCACTAACTGCCCTCACCTGCAGGCTTGATCGCCCCCAACTGCCCTCCCCAGCTGGCCATCTTGTGGTGGCCATCTTGTGTCCACATGGGGGCAGCCATCTTGTGTGTTGGAGTGATGGTCAATTTGCATATTACTCTTTTATTAGAAGGATAGAGGCCTGGTGCACGGGTGGGGGCCGGCTGGTTTGCCCTGAAGGGTGTCCCAGATCAGGGTGGGGGTTTCCTTGGGGCGTGGGGAAGCCTGGGCAAGAGGCCTGTGGTGGTTTGCAGGCCGGCCATGCCCCCCGGTGACCCAAGTGGAGGACCTGGTATCTGGGATTTATTTATCTTATAATTGAAACTTTGTAGCCTTGAGCAGAGGCCTGGGCTGGCCAGGGTGTGAGGAAGCTTGGCTTCCTCCATTGCCGGGGAAACCCAAGCCTCCTGCTCGCTCCGTGGCTGCAGCCATCTTGGTTGGGGTTAATTTGAATACTCTATCTTGATTGGCTGGTGGGCGTGACTTGTGGGGTGTAGCGGAATGATGGTTAATTTGAATATTACTCTTTTATTAGATAGGATACCTCGACATCTTATCCCAAATAGATTTTGCAATATCTCAAGTAATTTGTTGGCAATTTGAGTTACTTACAGCTGTATAACAAATTAACCCAAATTTAGGAGCTTAAAGCAAGCATTCTATTCTGCTAACAGTTTCTCTAAGTCAGTATTTTAGACAAGGCACTATGGGAATGACTTTTCTCTGCTCCTTGATGTGTATGTTCCCAACTAGAAGACTTAAAGTTTGGGGTGAATCTGCAGCTGAGGACTGAAACCATCTGGGGGCATCTTTGTTCATGCCTGTGGCCTATGCTGGCTGTCAGCTGGGGCCTCAGCCAGGGCTCTTTGTGGAGCACCCACACGTGGCCTGGGCTTCCTTATTATACAGAGGCCTCAGGGTGTTCACTGTTACATGGTGGGTCAGAGCTCCAAAGCGAGGGCCCAGCCAGCCAGGCATAGCTGCACTTTCTTTCATGACTGAGCCTCGGAAATCACATAATGTCATTCGAACCACAGTCTACCAATTATAAGCAAATCACAATCTTGTCCAGATGGAGAGAGAGAGAGAGAGAGAATGAGAGAGAGAGAGATGGAATTTGATTCCACTTTTGAAAGAGTATAGCAAGGTTTTAGAAGAGCATGAGGGACAGGAAGTTGCAGCTGTGCACTGAATGCTCCTATCCCAGCCCTCTGACAACAGCCTCTACTGCAGAGCCCATGCCCCTGGGGAGACCACACCCACCGCACAGGCCACTTGTGGGCCGGGATATACGGAAAATGCAGTTTGTGCCATGGATTTCAAAAACAAATGACCAAAAATAATGAGGGGAAATTATCTAAACCATTATTCATCATGATTTTCACAATTCCAGTGGATCAGTTCGATTTTTTCACTTTTCCATGAGTTTTTTGGCATCCTGAAGATATGTTAAAACATCCCTTCCCTCCTTTGTAAAATACTCTTTTTCACTCAAAAAAATGTGATAACTTGCATGGGAATCAGAAGCAATGTAATAAGGAAGTAGGATCTGTACTAATAATAGAGGAATATGCAAATTGTCCAGGACACCATCACAGTAATGACCAAATAGCAGGCTGCATGAGGCGACCAGTCTGGCAGAGGGCTTAGTGAGGGATGACCAAACGACTGAACAGCAGGCTGTGTGGGGCGACCAATGTGGCAGGGGGGTTAGTGAGGGATGACCAAATGACTGGACAGCAGCTGTGTGGTGACCAGGCTGGCAGGAGGGGGCAGTTGGGGGCAACCGGGCCGGCAGGAGGGCAGTTTGGGGCAATCAGGCAGGCAGGCAGGTGAACAGTTAGGAGCCAGTGGTCCCAGATTGTGAGAGGGATGTCTGACTGCAGTCGGGCATCCCCCGAGGGGTCCTGGATTGGAGAGGATGCAGGCTGGGCTGAGGGGACCCCCCCACGTGCATGAATTTCATGCATCGGGCCTCTAGTTTCTAAATAATGCTTCAGAATAGCTTAACTAAGAAAAGGATGCTATGCAAATACAAACAGAAAGGTGTATTTTAGGATTCTGTGTCTGTGCTGTGAAGGTAAGATTCAGATTTAGGTGTCTGCTAAGCAGAGCAGCTTTAGGAGGTTCTAAGAGAGGAAAGGGCATCCAAGGTCACTTTGTTAGCCCTGGCTGGAAGATTTTCAGACCAGAGGAAACCACTAGCTTTCTCAAGGTATAGATATGTGTGTGAGTACAGCTGTAACACATATGCCTTAGCATACTGCACCAGTAAAATGGTGAATAGGTCCCTAAAATATTAAAATATTATGTGTCCTCTAAGAGGAAGTTTGGCTTTGTATAATAATTTTTGTAATATTTTGCTTTTCCGAAATTATTTGGCAATATAAACCTGGATGTTTAGCTGCCACTTTTGTTTTTCATAATTATATAACCTTTAAAGTGATAGTTTTAAATGAAATTGAAAGATTTATACTACATTTCAGACCATAAGGTATTACTAAATACAGAGTGGGGAAAATTAGGTTTACAGTTGGTCATATTGAAAATAACACAATAATAATAATAATAATAATAATAATATGAGAATGAACTGTTTCACATACTCCCAACTTCAAACCTACTTTTGCTCCCAAAGTTAATTATGGTACAATAGCCTATTACAATGTTCTTCAAAAGTGTTCTACAATTCCAAATCATTCATATATATAACCAAGGGATATTTAGCTAATGGGATTATAACTCCTGCGTAGGTTCATGAATTGTGCTTGCTAAGTGAAGCTTTCTCAGAAATCCATGGCTTTTAACTCTAAAACTCTAAACCCTGGCTAGACCCACTAAACCCAAGCACATATTATTTTCATGCATTTCCATTTGCGTGTGCAAATACCCATATTTGCTCATGGAAATTGCACAGGCAAGCAGATGATAATTCAGAAAAAGGACAACCCTTTCAGCATGCACCAGTGCATGAGGAAACATGCTTTCAGTGCCCAAAGAGTGTCCAATCTGTGCGCAGTTCATGAAGAAAATAATTAATGTTCTTGTATGCATGGCACATGAGTTGACAAATAAAAAAGAAGCACCAAAAGTTAGCATTCTTTCCCAGTAATTTTATTCTAGCTTTACTTATATAATCTGCTATCATTTTTCAAAAGCTTGGGAAGAAACTAGGCTGAGTAGGAGAATTAACTATTCTATTTCCTCCTCTTTAATTTTCAGTGTCAGTTTTTATAGTTAGTTTTGCTCTGTTTCTGCCGTCTGTGAATACATGTATGTGAATAACTATCCTTTTTGCTCAGTTGAAATATATTTGGTAATGTGAAAAGCAGCTTCTCTCACTCTTACTACCTTAATTATCCTTGTTAATTCCAGGGCTTTTTACCCTCATACTTCACAATTCTTCCTTATCAAAATGGCAAGGTCTTTTCTCACTGTAGCACTCATTACTCTATTTTATTAAAGAGTATACTAAATAAAAATTGGTTTGGGGACTAAATACTGAGGCACGGCCATGCACTGAATGCTACTTTTGTTAAGACTGGGTTTGTAGCAAGTACACTCAATTTGTAGTAATAACCCAACTCTCACTGCTTTTGCCCTCCAATAGCTTAGACTAGTGGTCGGCAAACGGTGGCTCGCGAGCCACATGCAGCTCTTTGGCCCCTTGAGTGTGACTCTTCCACAGAATACCACGTGCGGGCGCACACATACAGTGCGATTGAAACTTCGTGGCCCATGCGTAGAAGTCGGTTTTGGGCCTGGGCGAGTCTATTTTGAAGAAGTGGCATTAGAACACTCAAGAGGCCAAAAAGCTGCAAGTGCTGGCGCCCAGGACCTCAGGGTGGGTGGCTTATCTGTCTCCCAGGCCACAGCTAACCACAGGTGCTGGTGCCCGGGACTGCGGAGTGGGCGGCTTCTCCATCTACCAGGCTGTAGCCAGCTGCAGGTGCTGGCGCCTGGACCGCAGGTGGGTGGCTTCTCCATCTTCCCTCGGATGCAGTGGAAGCGACTCTCCATCTGGCTGCGGCCTGGGATCATAGGGCAGGTGGCTTCTTCATCTCCCGGGCTGCAGCCAGCCTCAGGTACTGGGGCCCAGTTTCTCCATCTCCCCCAGGACGTGGGGCGGGTGGACATGGGGTGGGTGGCTTCTCCAGCTGGCTGTAGCCTGGGATCACTGGGAAGGCGGCTTCTTCGTCTCCCAGGTCGCGTCCACCCTCAGGTGCTGGCACCCGGTTTCTTGTCTCCCCCAGGATGTGGGGCAGGCGGACCTGAGGTTTCTGCTGCTGGCTGCGCCTGGGATCACAGGGCAGGCGGCTTCTTCATCTCCCGGGCTGCAGCCAGCCTCAGGCACTGGCACCCAGTTTCTTGTCTCCCCCAGGACGTGGGTGAACAGTTTCTCCAGCTGACTGAGGCCTGGGATCACGGGGCAGGTGGCTTCTTGGTCTCCGTGGCTGCAGCCAGCCTCAGGCATTGACGCCTGACTTCTCCGACTCCCACAGGCCCAGAGAGGCTGGGGGGCGGGGCTGCCGCCATGTTTTCGGTTTAATTTGCATACTCACTCTGATTGGCTGGTGGGCGTGGCTTGTGAGTGTAGTGGAGTGATGACTTGCATATTACTCTTTTATTAGATAGGATAATTTTGACCTCAATAAATTATAACTTTTTAAAAGTGTGAAAAAACAAAATTAAGATTTATGAAAAGTAGGAAAGAAAGTGAAAATTGCTTATTTAAATCATGTTTTCTATGATATTCTTAATTTAAAGGATAATGTGATTTAATAATAACTGTCTATTTTAAAAACAAATATATGGGTACTAATACATATCTGGATGGCAACCATTTTCAATTCCTACTAATGGAAAACATGGTTATTTTTAGCCAAGCATAATTTGTTCTAACTTTGATGAAGTGTGCATGTGTGTATGTATTTGAATAAAGTCTATATCTTATCTCTAATATTAAGACTTGGCCTAAAGCAAGAAACACGTGACTAATAAAAATCCATGGACAATTGGAAAGCCTATTTCATAAATGAGAATGTTTTCTAACCAGACATTCTTTTCTTTTAGAAGTTGCTATTAGGATTCTATCATTCCCCACTTGTTTATCCATCAAATCTATTACATGATGAAATCTCATTATACATTTACAATATTTTTCCATCTTAACATACAGCACAACTGGACAATCATATAAATGTGGGTGTATCACTTCTGATAAGAAAATATTAAAAAGAAAAACATGTTTAACCTTGCTGGATCATCTTCATACATGGAAAAGAAAAGACAGAGAATTACTATTTCCACATTGCTTGCCATTTAAGACTCAGTGTGGCTCTCCATTTTTCAGCTTTATTTTGCTCATTCTTTGTTAATTCAAAGTGTTAAAAATTAATCTGTTATCAAATTCCTTTTGTAGTTAACAGGTTACTGCATAGCAGCTTAATATCTAACTACTGTGTGTGAGTTACCATGGCCTGTGTGCTACTAGTAAACATTTAAATATTTAACAAGGTAATTTGTTCATATTACAATATAATCTCTTCACCTGAAGCATGTTCAGCATGGGTCAGAGGTTAATGAGAGTCTAGATGAACATCAATAATGAGGTTAATGTCAGCTAAGCTGTGGAATCTGAGGTCCAGGACCACATGCCCTTTTGTAGCTTATTTTTCCTACCTGTGTAGTGGGATTGCAGAGAATTATAATTTTAATTCATTATCAAAATTCATTGTATATCAGATTTATAATAAGGACCTGTACCATTTTTAGTTTTCCCTCTAAAACCCCACAAAACAGTGAATTTCCTATACCAGGCCACTCTCCTTGCATTCACCAGAGTTGACAATAGAATATCTCCCTTAATATAGCACTGAGACGCAGTAGGTGTTGACATTGAATGGATAAATGAATGGAAATGTCCTATTTCAGGGTCAAACCATTTCTTTCTGAAATCTAGTTCAAATTCATTAATCAAGACCCCTTCTTTTCCTTTCTCCTGAGTTATTTTGTGGTACATGAGTCATGTTAGTATTTACTCTGAAAATAAAATGCTATGATTATCTTTATTATTTTTCTGGACATCTTTCTAAGACAATTTTTTCTCCTCGCTGTAATTTTTCCCACAGCCCCCTTTACAGGCCCCTTGGTTTGTCTGTCAGTTCTCTCAGTATTATTCTTTACCAATCACTGTCTAATTTCTTCTCATGTGTTAAAGAAATCCTTGTTCAAAAAGAACGCATTCTTCATTTCCATTTATCCCCATAGTTTCATGTGTGTAACAATTTAATGTTTGAAATAGCAGTTAATATAGATTCTCTTGGAAAAGGAAAATATTAAAATATGATGAAAGCATTGTGTTTTATTAATCAGCATTCTCTGATATTTTTTACTAGCAGAAACAATTACATAAAAATGATTTAATTATAAAATAATATATTTAATCCACTTTATAAATAAGTTGCCCTAATCAAACTAGTTAACTTTTAATTACTTTTTTATTTTTAATATTTCATCATTTGAGCTAGATTGTCTCTCTTTCAAAGTGAATAGAAAAAGGTCACACAGACACACACCCCTTCTCCCCACCCCAACCCCGAAAGCATTCTCGAGCAATCGTTACAAACACAGAAGAAAAATCATGGTTCTGACTAGTAAGTGTTCCTTTGCTGCCCACAATGTTGGTTGACATAGTTACCCAACACTCTGCTTAATCAGCTTACCACTTATTTAGAGTCAAAGGTGTCACTCCTAATTTGCTAGTCACATAATAAGAATCATTCCCAACACATCTATTTAGCATTATTTATGCTAAATTATTTTTAAGAGTAAAAAAAAAAGAGATTATTGTGTTTTCTCTGTTTTCTACAGTAAGGCATTTTAATGTACAATTGATTAATGAAAGTAAAAGGGGGCAGTGTGGTATAATAACATTCCCATTCACAAGACTGTATCAATAAACGTATCTGCACAGTTTGGATCTGGGATCAACAAGCAGCCTTTGGATGACAAGGTCAGAATCTTGAGGAAAAGAGATTAAAGAGAGACAAGGTGCGACTGAGCATTCCTAAAGGACATGGGCACAGACCACGGCGGGCACAGTGCTCCTGTGGTTCTGGGCCAAAGGAGCATGTGGGTCTGCCCACCGGCAGCCATAGTGGGAAGAAGACAGAATTGGGCACAGAGGTCACCAAGAAGGAGAGCTCTATAAGGTGTTTTGTGTGTGTGTTTCTGTGTTTTTTTTTTTTAATTGAGTTATATTCAACATGCAATATTGTGTAAGTTTAAGGTATACAACATATTGATTTGATACACTTATATTGCAATATGATTGTCATAGTAACTTTAGCTAACACTTCTATTGAGTCACATAATTATCATTTTTTCTGGTGTTGGGAACACTTAAAATCCAGTCACTTAGCATGTTTAAGTTTATGATACAGTGTTGTTGGAGGGTTTTGAAAGTACCCGATGAGTTTTGCCTTGGCTAGCCTCAAATGTCACCCAGCCTGAGCAACATGGAAAGAATCCAGGCCTAGTTTCCTTTATCCTTACATGAAGGTTCAGCTGCCCTGTGAGTTGCTTTACCTGAAATTAGATCTGTTATTGAGGTTGTTCTATAACCACTACACAGATGACATTTTTATTTGCAAATAGTATGATCGTGTATATAGAAAAATTCAAAAAAATCTATAAAAATTATTATATTTAAATATAAGGTTAGATAATTCAAAAACTAATCATAATTGTTGAAGCTGGGTATTACACAATTCTATTTTTTGTATGTTTGAAAATTTCCATAAGAAAATTTGGGGGGAAAATGAGAAGTAAAGTTCCTGGATAAAGGTCAATATACAATAATCAATTGAATTTATATACACTAGAGACACAATAAATAAATTTTTAAAATATTTAAATACCAAAATATGTCAAATACCTAGAAATAAATGTAAGAGAATACAAAATCTCCAAGCAGAAAGCTATAAAATACTATTAAGAGAAATTTTAAAAATCTAGATGCCTGAGGGTCATCTTTAATAATGGGTTGAAAAGTCAATATTATGAAGGTGTCAGTTCTCCCCAAAGTGATCTATAGATACAATGTGATCTCAATCTTCCAATAGATGTGTGGTGTGTGTGTGTGTGTGTGTGTGTGTGTGTGTAATTTGACAAGCTGATTCTAAAAGTATTATTCAATTTATATTTGGAAATGCAAAAGGCAAGAATAACCAAGATAAACTAAACTTGAACAGGAAAAAGATGAAAGAAGTTGCTCTATTGGACATCAATGATTATTATAAAGCTACTAGAGGCCCAGTGCATGAAATTCGTGTATGGTGGGGGTCCCTCAGCCCAGCCTGCACCCTCTCTAATCTGGGACCCCTCGAGGGATGTCAGACTGCCCATTTGAGTTAAACATGCTAAGTGACTGGATTTTAAGTTTTCCTAACACCAGAAAAAATGATAATTATGTGACTCAATAGAAGTGTTAGCTAAAGTTACTATGACAATCATATTGCAATATAAGTGTATCAAATCAATATGTTGTATACCTTAAACTTACACAATATTGCATGTTGAATATAACTCAACACCCCTCAAGGGATGTCCCGATCCTACCGGGATCAGGCCTAAATGGGCAGTCGGACATCCGTCTCATAATCCAGGACTGCTGGCTTCCAACTGCTCACCTGCCTGCCTTCCTGATTGCCCCTAACCGCTTCTGCCTACCAGCCTGATCACCCCCTAACCACTCCCCTGCCAGCCTGATTGATGCCTAACTGCTCCCCAACCAGCCTGATTGCCCCTAACTGCCCTCTCTGCAGGCCTGGTCCCCCCCAACTTCCCTCCCCTGCTGGCCTGGTCTCCCCAAACTGCTCTCCCCTGCAGGCCTGGTGCCCCCAACTGTCCTTCCCTGCAGGCATGGTCCCCCCCCAACTGCCCTCCTCTGTTGGCCTGGTCACCCCTAACTGCCCTCCCTGCTGGCCTGATCACCCACAACTGCCCTCCCCTGAAGGCCTAGGTCCCCCCCAACTGTCCTCCACTGCAGGCCTGGTCCCCTCCCCCCCAACTGCCCTCTCCTGCTGACCTAGTCTTCTCCCCCAACTGCCCTCCTCTGCTGGCCTGGTCGCCCCTAACTTCCCTCCTCTGCTGGCCTGGTCACCCCTAACTGGCCACAACTGCCCTTCCCCATCAGCCATCTTGTGGTGGCCATCTTGTGTCCACATGGGGGCAGCCATCTTGTGTCTTGGAGTGTTGGTCAATTTGCATATTACTCTTTTATTAGATAGGATAACAATTAAGATTGTGTGGTAATGGTACAATGATAGACAGATAGACCCCCCCCATATATGCAGATTTTTTTTTTTTTAAATTTCTTTATTGATTAAGGTGTCACATATTTGTCCTCATCCCCCCATTTCCATCCCACACCCCTCCCCTTGGATGCCCCAACCCTCTGTTGAACTTAAGCATTGGTTAGGCTCATATGCATGCACACAAGACCTTTGGTTGATCTCTCCCCCCTCCCCCCACCCTCCCCTATCCTCCCTCTGAGGCCCGATAGTCCGATCGATGCCTCCTTGTTTCTGGTTCTGTGCTTGTTCATCAGTCTATGTTGTTCATCATTTCCCCTAGATGAGCGAAATCATGTGTCACTAGAGATATACTTATAAGAATTGAATGTGCGACGAGCAATAATAGTTATGCTGACAGGCAAATGAATCAGTCTGTAGTGAGTTTCTTTCTGGACCAACAGTTCTTTTGAGACCCAATATCAATGTCCACCAGTTCCCTATGAGTACATGTCGGCACTGACCCCTCAGCTCTGGATGGTGGACAAATGGTGGTAATGCAGGTCCAACTCCCTCTGGTTTGGTCTCGGCCGGACCCAGGGGCACTGATTCACCCGGATCCAGGGGCCCACGGCCTCACCCGGACCCGGGGCCAGGCTCACCCGGATCCAGGGGCCCACGGCCTCACCCGGACCCGGGGCCAGGCTCACCCGGATCCAGGGGCCCGCGGCCCCCCCCGGACCCGGGGCCAGACCCACCCGGATCCAGGGGCCCGCGGCCCCCCCCGGACCCGGGGCCAGGCCCACCCGGATCCAGGGGCCCGCGGCCCCCCCCGGACCCGGGGCCAGGCTCACCCGGATCCAGGGGCCCGCGGCCTCACCCGGACCCGGGGCCAGGCCCACCCGGATCCAGGGGCCCGCGGCCCCACCCGGACCCGGGGCCAGGCCCACCCGGATCCAGGGGCCCGCGGCCCCACCCGGACCCGGGGCCAGGCCCACCCGGATCCAGGGGCCCGCGGCCCCACCCGGACCCGGGACCCAGGCTCACCCGGATCCAGGGGCCCACGGTCTCACCCGGACCCGGGGCCCAGGCTCACCCGGATCCAGGGGCCCACGGCCTCACCCGGACCCGGGACCCAGGCTCACCCGGATCCAGGGGCCCACGGCCTCACCCGGACCCGGGGCCAGGCTCACCCGGATCCAGGGGCCCACGGCCTCACCCGGACCTGGGGCCCGCGGCCTCACCTGGACCCAGGACCCAGGCTCACCCGGACCCAGGGGCCCGCGGCCTCACCCGGACCCGGGACCCAGGCTCACCCGGACCCAGGGGCCCACGGCCTCACCCGGACCCAGGACCCAGGCTCACCCGGACCCAGGGGCCCGCGGCCTCACCCGGACCCAGGGGCACGTGGCCTCACCCGGACCCAGGACCCAGGCTCACCCGGACCCAGGGGCCCGCGGCCTCACCCGGACCCGGGACCCAGGCTCACCCGGATCCAGGGGCCCACGGCCTCACCCGGACCCGGGGCCAGGCTCACCCAGATCCAGGGGCCCGCGGCCTCGCCCGGACCCAGGGGCACGTGGCCTCACCCGGACCCGGGACCCAGGCCCACCCGGATCCAGGGGCCCGCGGCCCCACCCGGACCCGGGACCCAGGCTCACCCGGATGAGGGGCCCACGGCCTCACCCGGACCTGGGACCCAGGCCCACCCGGATCCAGGGGCCCGCGGCCCCACCCGGACCCGGGACCCAGGCTCACCCGGATGAGGGGCCCACGGCCTCACCCGGACCCGGGACCCAGGCTCACCCGGATGAGGGGCCCACGGCCTCATCCGGACCCGGGACCCAGGCTCACCCGGATCCAGGGGCCCACGGTCTCACCCGGACCCGGGGCCAGGCTCACCCGGATCCAGGGGCCCACGGCCTCACCCGGACCCGGGACCCAGGCTCACCCGGATCCAGGGGCCCACGGCCTCACCCGGACCCGGGGCCAGGCTCACCCGGATCCAGGGGCCCACGGCCTCACCCGGACCCGGGGCCCGCGGCCTCACCCGGACCCGGGACCCAAGCTCACCCGGACCCAGGGGCCCGCGGCCTCACCCGGACCCGGGGCCCAGGCTCACCCGAACCCAGGGGCCCGCGGCCTCACCCGGACCCGGGGCCCAGGCTCACCCGGACCCAGGGGCCCGCGGCCTCACCCGGACCCGGGGCCCAGGCTCACCCGGACCCAGGGGCCCGCGGCCTCACCCGGACCCGGGGCCCAGGCTCACCCGGACCCAGGGGCCCGCAGCCTCGCCCGGACCCGGGGCCCAGGCTCACCCGGATCCAGGGGCCCGCGGCCTCGCCCGGACCCGGGGCCATATATGCAGATATTGATTTTAATAAAGGTGCCCCTGCAGAGCAATGGAAAAAGAATAGTCTTTCAGTAGATGATACTGGTATAACTTCATATCTGCAGAGAGAAAAATAACCTCTACATTATACCACAGACAAAATCTATTCAAAGTGATTTGTAGATACTTATGTAAATAGATAATAATAATAATAATAATAGAAAATAGGATAGGATAGGATAGGATAGGATAGGATAGGATAGGATAGGATAGGATAATATTTTATGACCTTGGGGAAGGAAAAGGGTTAATTATTAAAATAGATACATATGCTCTACAGCAAGCAGTGTCCTTTAGATCTTCACTTCCCATTTCCTTTCGCATTATTTTTTAAACACAGTCTGTCAAGTAAAGAATTTTTTCTCCAGAACCCTCAATATGTTATCTTCTTTACCTCTTCCTAAATCCCTCTAAACAATTGCCAGTACTTTAGGAATACATATTGTTTGTCTCTCTGCTCCTGTGCCCAGACTACAGGGTGATGCTGAAATACATTCATACATATATAGATACATACATACATCATACATACATACACAAAAAAGAAAGAGAAATCTGCTACTTGAGCCACCTAAGTTACACACAGCAGGGTCTTCCATCTGAACATCTCATTTACTTATACCCAATCATCTCCACTTTACATTCCTCATGTTACTTATTCCAACCTCTGTTCTCTCCTCAAGTCCCTTCTTTTTAGTCTCTTTATTGCCAGCCAAGTTACTCTCACTTCTCAGGGGAGAAAAAAATAGCATGGACCACCTCAACTTATCTGTTTCTGTGAGGACAAAATAAAAATGAATACAATTAAAAGTGTATCTGTCTGTTACTAAAGTAGTTGAAACTGCTTAATTCCTTAGTAGAAAAGTATAAAGTCATGTATGCTCTATCCCATCACCATCATCACATAAAAATAACTATAGCAAAATTATTGTACTTTTATCTAAAAACAAAATGCTGCCGCAAATATTCTCACTCTTGATAGTTCAGGTTTATTATCTCCAATCATCATACAGGGAGTGATTTGCCAAAAATAAGAGTTATTTATGTGCAAAGCTGAGATTTGAATCGATGTCCTCCATTTCCAAATCCAGTGCTTTGCTCTACCCAGTCACCATCACTGAAGAAACTAGTGTTTTCCCAACTCTTTCAGGATAGGATAACTGTGCACATAGACACATAAAGTTTCCTATAAAAAGTATACCGTTTGCAACAGCATGGGTGCACTTGGAGAGTATTATGCTAAGTGAAATAAGTCACTCAGAGAAAGACAAACATCGTATGGTCTCACTAATATGTGAGGTCTAATGAACAAAATGGAATCAGAAGCATGGATACATAGAACAGACTGGCCAGTGTTGAGGGGAGCTGGGGGTGGGAGGGGGGACATGGAGTGGCTGGATAAAGAAGGTGAAGGAAATAGCTACAGAACATATATGCATAGCCCATGGTCAAAGACAATAGTTTGGAGAAGGCTAAGTGACGGGGGTAGAGGGGAGTGAAGGGCAGAGAAGAGGGGGACACCTGCCATAATACCAACATTAAAAATGTTTAAATAAAAATATCTTATTAAAGAAAATATTATGTCATTGTACTAACCATCCTATCTAATAATAGACAAATATGCAAATTGACCATACCTCCGACACACCAACAAGTCACGCCCACAAGCCACGCCCACCAATCAATCAGAGCGAGCATGCAAATTAACCCAAACCAAGATGGCTACAGCCACAGAGAGCAAGGTTTCCTAGGTAACAGAGGAAGCCAAGCTTTCCGCCTGCCCTTGCCAGGCCTAAGCCTCCACTCAAGCTACAAAGTTTCAGTTATAGAAGGTAAACAAATTCAAACAAATGGCTGCAGAATGGAGCTTGAGAGAGCAGGCCAGGGTTGCCGCCGGCAATAGGGGAAGCAAAGCTTTCCGCACACCCTGGCCAGGCCCACCCGCTTAAGGCAACAAAGTTTCAATTATAACCCCAACACAAATGGCTGCGGGCCTCGGAGGGAGCCCCAGGCTTGGCTCTGCTCCAGGCTACAAAGTTTCAATTGTAGAAGGAAAATAAATTCCAGATACCAGGGCCTCCGCTTGCGTTGCCAGGGGGCATGGCCCGCCTGCAAACCACCACAGGCCCCTCGCTCAGGCCGCCACACACCCCAAGGGAACCCCCACCTGATCCGGGACACCCTTCAGGGAAAACCAGCTGGCCCCCACCCCTGTACCAGGCCTCTATCCTATCTAATAAAAGAGTACTATGCAGATTGACCATCACTGCAACACACAATATAGCTGCCTCCATGTGGTCAAAGATCCTGCCCCCATGTGGACACAACATGGCCACCACAAGATGGCCAGCAGGAGAGGGCAGTTGGAGGCACCCGGCCTGCAAGGGAGGGCAGTTGAGAAGGACCAGGCCTGCAAGGGAGGGCAGTTGGAGGCGATCAACCCTGCAGGAGAGGGCAGTTAGGGGTGACCAGGCCAGCAGAGGAGGGAAGTTAGGGGCAAACATAGGCAGAAGAGTGGTTAGGGGGTGATCAGGCTGGCAGACAGAAGCGGTTAGGGGCAATCAGGAAGGCAGGCAGGCAAGCAGTTGGGAGCCAGCAGTCCTGGATTATGAGAGGGATGTCCGACTGCCCGTTTAGGCCCGATCCACCAGGATCGGGCCTAAACGGGCAGTCGGACATCCCTTGAGGGGTCCCAGATTGGAGAGGGTACAGGCTGGGCTGAGGGACAACCCCCTCCATGCACGAATTTCGTGCACCAGGCCTCTAGTATCTTTATAATAAAGATCCAGGGTGTAACCACTGATCATGACCAAAGGTTGACCAACTGGAAGTCAGTGCTGGGTTGCCATGGTGACCCAGCGCTGACTACTGAGGCTGCAGGCCCAGTGACCCAGCAGTGACTGCTGAGAGGGCTTTGAATCAGGCCCAGAAAGAGACCTGAAGAGAGAAGCAGGGGCTGATCTGTAGCATCTGAGGCAGCTTTTGACCAGCACTTGCCTCTCTCTTTCCCTCCAAGCCTGGCCAGCAGCCCCATGTCCATTTCTCTCCAGGCCTCCACCAGAGCTGCTGATCAGCCCTGCCTTTCTGATCAGGCCCTGTTGATAGCCCCAGAGATGCTGACTGGCATAGAAACTGACCAATTAGAATCAAATTGTCCAGCAGAGGAGGGCAGTTGGGGGAGAGATCAGGCCGGCAAGGGAGGGCAGTTAGGGGTGATCAGGCAGGCAGAGGCAGTTAAGGGCGATTTAGCAGACAGGCAGGTGAGCGGTTATGAGACAGCAGTCCCAGATTGCAAGAGGGATGTCCAACTGCTGGTTTAGGCCTGATCCTGATTGGGCCTAAACCAGCAGTCAGACATTCCCCAAGGGATCCCCGATTGGAGAGGGTACAGGCTGGGCTGAGGGAACAGCCCCATCCGTGCACAAATTTTGTGCACTGGGCCACTAGTTCATTAATAAAAAATATGAGTCAGATGAAAAGATACAGGTAAGAGCTATTTATCAGCTGTGCTGCCTATTTTGGCTCCTCTTTTCACTTCATTAAAACCCTTCCTCTCACTCAATATTGTTTGTTATCTTTGATGCCTACAGCTCTACTTGCTCATTTATAAGAAAGAATCTTCATGTCTGCCAATAAAATGCAGAAATTGTTTGCTTTGAGCTTCAGTCATAATTTTGTACTTGACCCAGCTAGCAAGAATAGTTAATGTTGATACACTCTACGAAAACGTCATTTTTATTATCTCCTGCTGTAAATAAATAAACAGAAAATTAAAATTATTCAGGCAAGATTCCATCTCCAGATTATTGACTCCCACTGAAAGCAATGAGAGATGCATGTGCATTTAAGAGAAATTTAGCTTTTTAAATGTAGAGTGAATAGAGAGAATTTTTAAAAGAACTATTTGAGCAAAATTGAAAGCAATGATTTGTTTAATCAGTTATATGTTTTCAATAAAAAAGCTTACATGATTCATAAAGTTTTTATCAGTTCCTATTGTGATAAACTACAGTTAGGAACAAAACAGGACAAAATACTGAATTGTGAAAAACAGAATTACCCTGGAAGAAAGGGTGTGTTTTTGTGATTACGAAGACCTGGCTACAAATCCTAGATATAAAATTACTATCTATATGTCCTTAAGTCATAATCATAATGAGTATGTAATCACTTAACAGGTATGTTCTATGTGACAGGCATATGCTAAACACTTGAGCAAAACTCTCCATGATGTCAAAATATAATTGAAATCAAAATTTCTGATTGTCACAGTATGTCTAATACTGACATATGTGTTCTAGCATGTGATTGTCCTGCACTTGTAGGTATAAGTCAGTGCTACCGTTAGTTTTATTTGATGAAAACTGAGGTCCAGAGAGGTTAAGCTCCTCAGAATAACACAGAATATGGCAGAGTCAGCATTCAGATCTCAGCAACTTGCCCCAACCTCTGTGGACTTCATCCAGACTGTGAAGACTGGCGGTCCAGTTGCCAAACCTGACCCACAGCATGTTTCATTATGCCTGAAAGGTGCTTTTTTAAAGTTGAAACATTTCCATGAAGTTGGTATTTCTGAAAAATTGAAAACTCAAGCAACAGCCAGCTGACATCTGAGTGGGGCAGCTGAGGAGCCGCTGCCCCTTTAGCCACTGCTCACTGGTCCCCATGACTCCACGCTGTATTCCACCACCTGCTTCATTCACTGACATCACTCACCAGACTCCTGTAGACAGAGGTGGCCATAGCTCTGTTCATTCCCTCCAAGCAAGGGACCTTGTCTGAGCCTCATTCCAAAATCTTATGAAATAGGAATATCAAGGCCTACCACATATTGCTATGAGGAATAAGTTCAACAATGTAGGCATAGCATTGGGTAAAATAGGCATTTAATAAAGAGTGAAATTTATCAGTTTTTGTTAATAAAAGCATGCAAACTAAATAAATTTTTTAACCAAGGAATCAACTCCAGGCACCTTGCAGAGACTACTTTTTACACTAACAGCAGTCAATCAATTTAAGTTGACAAATGTGCAGCTCTTTTTTGTTGTTGCTCAACATGAATTTATGTATTTATTTTTAAATTTTATTTTTTAATTACAGTTTACATTCAATATTATTTTTTATTAGTTTCAGATATACACCATAGTGATTCAACAATCATATACTTTACAAAGTGTTACCCCCAATATTTCCAGGACCTATCTGGCACCATACATAGTTATTACAATAGTATTGACTATATTTCCTATGCTGTACTTTACATCCCTGTGACTATTCTGAAACTACCAATTTGTATTTCTTAATCACTTTCCTCTTTCACTCAATCTCTCCTCTCTGGCAACCATCAGTCTGTTCTCTGTATCTATAAGTCTGTTTCTATTTTGTTTGTTAATTTATTTTGCTCTTTAGATTCCACATATAAATGAAATCATATGGTATTTGTCTTTCTCTGACTGACTTATTTCACTTAGCATAATACCCTCTAGTCCATCCATGGTAAGATTTCATTCTTTTTTATGGCTAAGTAATATTCTATTACGTATATATACCACATCTTCTTTATCCAAGGGTCTATTGATTGTACTTAGGTTGCTTCCATATCTTGGCTAATAGACAATGTGCTGATTTTTGAAACAAACATTTTCTAAAACTAACTTGCTAACAAATAAACAAAACAAAACAAAAAACAAGTAAAAAAACCCCACATATTTATTATGTTCTATGTGCAAAGCACATTATGACAAAGTAAGTAGCCCAAAGAGTTTTTAAACTACAAGGTAGAGGTAGACATACAAGCAATGAATTTTTTTTATTGTTTAAAGTATTACAAATAGTAGTACGTATGTCTCCTTTATTTCCCCATTGTCAAGCAATGAATTTTATACAGTAGAATATAGAAGTTCAGAGAGTATCTATTACTTTCTTTTTTCAGTTATTTTTAATTTTATTATCTTTTCTTCTTCAAGATTTATAATTTTTTTTTACATTCAATATTATTTTCTGTTAGTTTCAGGTGTACAGCATAGTGGTTAGACAATCATATACTTTACAAAGTGCATCCCCAATACATACAAAAGAATGAAACCTTATCATTTTTAACATCATTGATGGATTCAGAGGGTATTATGCTAAGTGAATAAGTCAGTCAGAGAAAGACAACTATGATTTCACTTACATGTGGAATCTAAAGAACAATATAAACAAACAAACAAAACAGAGTACATATTATTTTCATATTTATTTAAACCTAATCTTAATAGTTAGGAAATTGGAGAGAAGATGATTAAAAAGTAGATAAAACTAAAAGTGGGTAAAGATAGGGACTACCTACAGAGGACTGCAATTTTGCCTCAGGACATCCTGTAATCAAAGCTAAGAGAGAAAGAAGCAAGACTCATCATAAGACTGAGAGTACTCATGTGATTACAAACTCACCAATGGCTCAGGAAAAAGCACTGCTTTCCTGAAACTAACACCTGAAAGAAATATATTCTCATAGTCAGGCTTTTGATCAGAACAGGATATTAAAGCGTTTGCATTCATGGTTTCTGGCAGATCCTTGGATTAGTATGTCAGGGCTGAGCAAACTCTTTCTACAAAGGACTAAATAGTAAATACTTTAGTCTTTGTGAGCCATATGGTTTCTCTTGCAATTACTCAGTTCTGCATTGCAGTGTGAAAGCAGGCATGGGCAATATGTAAACTAATGGCCTGCTATGCTCCAATGAAACTTTATTTAGAAAACAAGCAGCAGGGCCATAGGCTGTAGTTTACCAGCCTATCATTTATGTTGCCAGTTAAAAGCAGAGTTGTCAATTTCAAAAGATATTTTTGACAGTCATATTAGTGAAAAATACAAGCTGTTTTTTATATTGTTAAACTGTTTCATGGAGCTGATCATCTACTCCTCATGACTTGGTACAAAGTATAAGAAGTAAATAAAAAATCCTATGGGCATTAAATACTGGTATTTCTTGCACTGTGTAGAAACGCTGCTATTACCTGCAGCCTTACAGAAGGAGTGACTGACATGGTGCTGCTCGTGGCTCAGGGGCCATGCAGAGCTGCTAACACTCAGGGAGTCCAGAGGTCCCCAGAGTTCATAAGTGTGATAGTAATGCATCTTCCAAAAAGACCTATGAAACAGATTATTTATATATTAGAGGCCCGGTACATGAAAATTCATGCATTGGAGGGGGGGTCCCTCAGCCCAGCCTGCCCCCTCTCACAGTCCAGGAGCCCTCAGGGGCGGGAGGCAACCCGGTGATCAGGGGAAAGGGACGCCCCCATCACACCTCTGCTGCTGGCAGCAAAAGCCTCGGCCGGCCCTGGTTACCTGAGCCTCAGGTGGCCCTGGGCAGCTAGGCAGCCACCATCCAAGGCTTGCCTGTGCCTCGGGCCTGCCCTGGGCGGCTGGGGGGCTGAGGGTGGATCCGGCCGCACTGTGCACCTGCCGCAGTCCCACCCCCGGCTAGGCTGAAAGGACTGTGGGACTCTGGCGGGGCTGCGGGGACTGGGCACCTCCATCTTGTGGCTATGGGCGCCGCCATCTTTGTGACAGCATGACAGTCAATTTGCATATTCCCTCTTTATTAGATAGGATGACCTAGAGTGGCAGAGGGTCACTAGAAGGGGAGTTCACAATATTCTAGAACATTTTTCAAAAGTTCTGGGAAATCAGAGACCTTAAACAGCAAGGTTTTTGTTGTTAGGTTTTGTTCTGGGCATGACTAAAAATGCCCCTCATGTCTATGTTCATCTGTCTTACAATAATTCCAGAATGTCATAGTAGTCCATCTCAATCTAAAAGACTTCTCTTCTTCTTTGACTTTTTTGTGAAATAACAATTCAAGAAACACTATATGGTGATAATTCCAGTGCCAGGCACTTAGTAGTCACTCAAAGAAAATTTGTTGAATTTGAATCTGTGTCTTCGAAGATAAGCAAAATTAATTTCAGCTCAGCAAAATGACTGATGTGTAGAGGATGAAGTAATTAATTGAGTTTGGAGAGGTCAGAGAAAGCTTTGCAGAAGACATTTCATTTGAACTCGGTCTTAATGGAATTGGTCATGTACCAAACAGGCAAAAAGTGTAGGAGTTAGTGTGGGGCAAGAGGAAGGTTCTAGAATCGAAAGCACGTTGTTTTGATGTGAAGAAGCCAAGGGAGATGAAGCTGGAGAGGTAAACAGGACACTATCAAGTTCAAGGGAATGTGAGGCAGGAGGAGACCAACAGTGGACTCATTGGGGGAAACAAATCAAATATCAAGGTGCCTACCTTTGTTTGCCACCCCACCACCACCCCTGACCAGAGAAAGAAAATGGATCAGCAGCAGGAGACTCTCTATACATGGGATGGGCCGGCTGGTAGCACCCACAACACCAGTGGCACAAATCTGAGAAGAATGAAGTTTCCTAAAGCACATGAAAGGATGGCCTGCAAAGTAGAGAGGGAAGCAAGTCAGTGCTCTCCCGGCACAAAGATCTTAGACACAGCACCTTTCAGGAAGCCATTCAGGTGAAGGTCCGCAGGCCCCCTGGCCTCTTGAACCCTCACCAGGGTTAGTAGTGAGTTGCAGTAAGTTGTACTTTTGTTTTTTCCCAAAATGAAAAAAGGTGGGGAGTGGGCGGTAACAAAAAGTCTCCCTTTGTTTTCTTCGCTTCCCCACTGGGCTTTGGATTCATTAGGAATGGTTACACTTGCTGGAGCTTCCCTGAAGCCAGCTACCGTGGCTTTTGCTGCTGGCCTCCGCTGTAACACAAGCAGCCTGCAGCCCCACTCTGTACTCAGCTTTATATTCATGCTAGGAAGGCCTTCTCGCCTTCGGAAAAGGCACACTGCTGCCTGATCCAAATGAGAAGAGCTGCCTTTTAAGTAATGCTCAGACCTTCAGACAATAATTACTCTACCACTTGAAAACATAATGCCCGTGTTTCATTGTGATCTCCTCATTGGTTGCTAGACCTCAAACTCCACAGGGAATGTCACAAATTCGCATGTTATCTCTGGAAAATAGATACAGCACTTGCAGCTCTGATGTACCTAAAAAGGGGTGTAAGGGAAAAAAAGAAAAACAACACATTCATGTAGCCAGACAGCTCCCTGTCAGTGATGTATATGAGACAGCTTAAACTGTAAGTTATTTGAAGAAAAAGGGTGAATATTTTTCCTTATTCCCTTTTTTAGCATAGAATTTGTCAACAGGCAAAGCAATACATGAAGTAGCGGTGGGTATGATAAGGCATCCTAGGCAGTGGGTACAGGAAGTCAACAGACCATGGGAGCAAACAGAGATGAGTTTGAAACCTGCCATTAATTGGCAGGGTGATCTAAGTGAGTACTTCAAAATCCCTGGGGTTCAAATTCTTACAATTATAAATGGCTCATACAATCGGGAAGATTGAATTAGACAATGTGTTGATGTTGATCTAAGAAGCAGGCATTGGGAAAGTTCCTTAGGGGAGACATCTGTGGGGCAAAGTGAGGAGGGAGCAGCTGGACGCTGGGAGAGGCCTGAGACCAAAAGGCAGCCCCTCTGAAGGAGAGAGGGGGAGGAGGAAGGTTGGATGGAAGAGTCTTCCAGAAATCGAGCTGCCTTGGCATCGCTGCAATGCTGGGAGCAGCCCATGGGAAGTGTGGCCTTGAGATAATTGTGATTTGTAGTAAGGAATATATATATTTGGTCTCGGTCCTATTTCTGCACAGAGCTCTTAAAACCCTTGGGATTTCCTAAAGCCATAAAGCTGTCTGTTATGTTATGTTATGTTATGTTATGTTATGTTATGTTATGTTATGTTATGCTATGCTTTGCTATGCTATGCTATGCTATGCTATGCTATGCTATGCTATGCTATGCTATGTTATGTTATGTTATGTTATGTTATGTTATGTTATGTTATGTTACTTGACTTTTGGAATGCCCCTAAGTCACATAAAAATGATGATTAGATGACTGGAACTTTCATTCAAACACCCACACACATTACAGAAGTAGAAAGGGGCTGGAGATTAAGATCAATGCCCACAGCTAATGTTTTAATCAATTATGCCCATATAATGAAGTCTCCATAAAAATCCAAAGGACAGATTTGGAGAATTTCTGGGTTGGTGCACTCATGGAGATTCAGGGAGGGTGCTGCACGGTAAGAGGGCTTAGAAGCTCTGAGCCCTTTCCCCATACCTTGCCCTGTGCACCTTTTCCATCCGGCTGTTACTGAGTTATATTCTAGTAATCTAGTAAGTAAAAGTTTCTGAGTTCTTGGAGCCATTCTAGCAAATTAACCAAACCCAAAAAGGGAGTCATGGGAACCTCTATGTATAGCCAGTCAGTCAGAAGTACAAGTAACAGCCTAGGCTTGCAGCTGGTGTCTGCAGTTGAGGTGGTGAGGGAGACAGTCTTGAAAGACTGAGCCCTTGACCTGTGGGATCTGGCACTATCTTCTGGTAGACAGTGACAGAACTGAATTGAATCCTAGGTCACCTAGCTAGTGTGCTAGTGTCCTAGCTAGTGTTGCGGGGAAATTTCCCTTACACACACACACACACACACACACACACACACACACACATATCACCTCGGAATTAGTGACCAGAACCCGTTTGGCCTCCATACAAATCTAGTAAAGGATTTCAGAGTACCTGGGGCCAAATGATTACACGCCCTGATGAACAAAATCAGAGAGATATACCTTCATAGCCACCACCAATTGTATATGAAAGCACTTTGCACAGTAATTGGCATATAGAAGTCAACCAATAAATGTTTTTGTTTTCTCCTTAGATGTCAGACATTTAGTTCACAGATTAAATGACTGAAGTCTTCATGGTTTCAATAAAATTTGAGATGTAAGTTGACCTTCAGTTGATGGAATGCAGTATACAAATTGTTAACATCTCACTCAAGTTTGAAAAAGGATGTTTTTCATGACAAACATTGAGGAGAGAAGAAAATGAAAGGTTAGCTCTCTTCCAGCAAACACGAATTCTCCATCTCAACTCCCATCAAGAGCAGAGTTCCCAGGATAGCAATGTCATGCCCATATTAGTATGTTAGGGGACAAAATGTTTTCAGCCAGTTTATACAATCTTACATCATTACCAACATGTTTCTAATCAATAAAACCCTGCTCTTCTAGGTTCCACATGTGCTAAAACATTTCATTCCCTGACACTCAGCAAAAATTGTTGCTACTTCCTGTCTTCATCCTCAAGCTACTGCACCTTCTAATATCGGCAACCTCAAACTTCAGCCGCTCTTTCTTGTTTATCACTGTTTCCCTGTGGAAACAGGAGTCTACAACTTTGCATTTTTATAGCAAACATCATAAAACATCTTAATGTAGGAATGTGCAGATAATACATTTCTGTGCATAGATTTGGTGTCAGGTATTTGGGAATACCACACCAGGCTCTTTCTTCCTAGCTCTTTGACCTTGGGAACATTACTTAACCTCTGTGAATCTCAATTTATTCATACACAAACTTGAAATAATATAATCTTACCTTGAAAAGCTGTCCCTGAGTTTAGAGGCAATTAAATTAGGCATTTAAAAATTAGAAGGTAAATGCTAACAAATATTTGGTACCAGTTGCTTCATAAGCATCTTCCAGATCAAAAGCACTGCTAATCTTTATAAACTAGAAGCAAAGCATTAGCATTAGATATTTTTTCTACATCTTCAATATTTTCTTAGTTTATTTCATACTTTGATTTTGCATGCCTAAGTCCAAGTATACACTCCTTTTCAACCAAATTGACTTATTCTTTCCCTTAGGAAACAGGGCCTTCTCTGAAATATATGGATCCTCTCCTGCCAAGAAGAGAAAAGTCTTTCTATCTTAATCAGGTCAAGGCCCCTCCTTGCTAGGCCCAGAGGTTACTCAGCAGTAGCTGGTACAGAGAATGATTCCCGCTCTGCAACTGTCTGTTACCATGGAGACATGCTAATTAGTGAATGATGAGAAAGCAAAGGAGTTCAGGGTCTCTAAAATCATGAGAAAGAACGAGAAATGAATGGAAAAATATGGATGAAGAGGAATTAAGGGATCTTAAGGGGCAAATTGTAGGTAAAGGAGTTCTGGAATGATAGGGTCATAATGAAGAAGTGGAAGAGGGTTGTGAGGAGAGAATATCAATGACAATGACTCATAGATTGTGAGTTTGAAGACATGAAGGCTAGAGACTATAGTTTAAGAGAAGAAATGAAAAACTCCAATTGTTTCAAGGGTGAAGTCACAAGATCACAGAATGTTAAGGACCTGAATTTTACAGGTGTTGAATGACAAGAATATTTCTTTCTAAATGGAAGGAAATGTGACATTCAGAGCCATCAAAAGAGATTGCAAATCTCTGCAGACATTTCTCTGCTACAACTTGAGCTCACATTTGCCATCATAATTTGCTGGGTGGAGAGTCAATGTGCCAGTGAATGGTTTTTCTCACCAATTCTCTGAGCCAAATGTGCCCTTGGATTTCTATATCTAGACCTTCAAGAAATAACAGGATAGAAAAGGAATACAAGTGAGAATTTCAAGAACTGTGTTTGAAAAAAATTAATATAGAGATAAAACTTAAGGACAATGAGCACTTATGTAACTTGTGCATTTTGAAAATTTTACTAGGTGATAACATTTACCATCCAAAGAGACAATTTCATGTTATTTAATATAAACATTTTCATTTATTTTGTTATACATTATTTATTACTCATTGTTGGTGACTCCACTTAAATGAGAGATATTTTATGCAAATATAAATATAGTGTTGGTTTCTAATAAGCAGAATATGCAAGCTACCTGTGAAAGCCAAAGTATGACCAAAATCAGCCTATACATGAAGGAAGAGAACTGTTCTATTGGTTAACTGGAGGAGAGTTACGTAGTTAAGTGAGTCTCACGTGCAAAATTAATCTCATCTGCCCTTGTACATGAACAAATTCACAGCATTCTGGATCTTGGAAATTACCCCCAACCTTAGATTTCCCTGCCTTCAATTTTCTACAAATCCCATCTATCCAGATTGTCATCCATGTTATAGATTCCCTTTCATCCTTCAACTCCAAATCAACTACCATCTCCTCAGTAGAGGCCTGCCTAGACCTTTACAAGTAGTTAGCAGTGAGTATCCATCTTTATGGACCTGCAGCACTTTGTACCTGCCTCTCTTATGAAATTAATTCCTGACATTTTGACTATTTCTTTCAATAACTGTCTATCCCAGGTTGCAAATTCCTCAAGGATAGAGATGAGCTTTTATGCATCTTTATATTCTCAGTGTCAACAGCACCACAAACAGTGCATAGAAAATATCAGGTGCTTGTTAAATATATATTAAATGAATAATTATAGTAAATTATAACTGGTAACTAATTTGTATAGTGATTTAAATTTTATAAAGGACTCTCGTGTAAGAGAGTCCTTTATAAAGTGTAAGCTTATTAAAGCCCATTTTTAGGACACCTCTATTTTTAGGACATTAACTCAACAGACGCTAAATTAAAATTTGTTAAATGAGTGTCCAAAATTATCCAGAAATCTTGCCTTTCTTTCAAAATTAATAGTTCCTTAGCAATGTAATAATGCCTAAAAATATCTGTCCTCTCTCAACAGAAATCAAACTCTGCCAATACATGTATATTAAAAGATAAGCTTTCCTGGTCAGGGAATTTTCCATTGGAGCTGACAAATGCCATAAGTGGATGTTCTAGAAGCTACAAGGGGTTTCCCAAACAACTCAGGTCTAATCAGTTGGATGGGCACATAGTTAGTCCAGAACTCATTCCAGTTCTAACA
Source organism: Cnephaeus nilssonii (assembly GCF_951640355.1). Lineage (NCBI taxonomy): Eukaryota > Metazoa > Chordata > Mammalia > Chiroptera > Vespertilionidae > Cnephaeus > Cnephaeus nilssonii. The sequence continues at coordinate 57,236,202 of NC_137079.1, read as the reverse complement.
GCAGGAGGAGCCATTCTCAGGGGGAAGCCAGCTGGGGTGGAGCTCACCTGACTGGAGAGGATGCAAAAACATTGACCCTCTCCAGCATGTTGCCTGAATTTTATATCACTCTGCTTTCCCTGAAGTCTTTCAATAATGCTATTAAACATCACCAAGTCAATTAATATAATATTAAAAATGTTTTTGAAAAGCACCATTTGAGGGGGACAGCACCATGAATTCTGAAAAACCAATGGCCCTTTTTGCTTTTCTCCCAGGCTTGCCTCTGAGTTAGCCAAATGTGTGAAGGAAGTGTAAAATTTATAGGCATGACATACATAAACCTAAATTACTCTCTAAACCCAAAATATCTCTCCATCAATCCTATCAAGTTAATTTAGTTTAGTATCTAAACTCTCATAATACTGATCACTGTAGGTGAAGAATTCAATGGTTCACATTTTTAAAAAATCATATTAGCTCTCATCATCTAAGAATAGTGAGAATGAGACAAAGGGCAGATTCATTGGGATGGGGCAGAGAGAAAGAGGAGGCATATTGGGCCTTGGGAAGGAGAGCAGGTGAAGTGGTGATGCTTTAGTGGAAAATTATAAGCAACCAGTAAACAGCTTTAATACTAAATAGGTGAGGACCACGAAGTCAGGCTGATAAAAGGAAGGGAGCCAGGAAAAAAAAGATGGAGAGAGTAAATACAAATTCAATTATCACAGTTTTGACTGAAAACAATCATGGTGAAAATCAAAACCCGGTCATCTTGCTCTAGGCCACTACACACAAAAACATGGTATGGCCCTTTGAATATGTGCTATAGAGCCATACCTCAGACCACCTCCTGTTACCAAAATATATAGCAAGTATATATTTAAAAATATTATATATTCCCAATCAGGTGATAAACTCAGGGGTCCTCATAAAAAAAAGATGCAAGTCAGAAAAGTCTTCTCAGAATTTTAAATAAAAAATATTCTATAAATTTCTGAATTTTATTCCCAGGCATTTAGTTTGTTTCACATCTACAACCACTTCATTAATTTTAGCCAGACATTTAAAAGATTTATTTCATCACAAATACACTCTCCTAAACAAGACAACAGAAGTGGATCAAGGTGAATCCATTACCTCAAAGTATAAAACCCTAGATTATCATTATTACATCAGTATCTTCTCCACATATGTTACACCGCACACTTAGAATCTAAGAAGAGACCAATTTATAATAACACCAAAGTAATTGGTGTTACTACACACAAAATAATTTTGCAAATTTTCAAAAGACTCCACTTCTTAGACCAATGGAGCATTTATATTTAAGAGATAGCATATATTTTCCAGATATATTAAAGAAATATTATTAATATCATTTATTCTTAATATTACAAGTAGATTTGCAATGTGAATATAATGTACATAGACCTATGTCTGGAACTTAAGTTATAATTTACTTTGTAATCACAGAAATTATAATTTAGGAAGTATCCAAGAGCATGAAGAAGCACTTGAACTGTTAGATCACCCAGTTAGTTTTTCTGCCTTAAATATCTCTGCCATAATCATTCAGACTCCAAAATTTCTCCATCTAGAACCCCTGCTTCTACTTATACTTAGAGACTATGGACAGTCTGGAATTATGGCATAATGCTGCTATCTGGCTCTTCCTCACCATTCTCAGTGCTTTTCAGTGGTTTCTGAAATTCTCTGTCTTTATTCTTTTAGTCTCCATATTGTGTTTTTGAATAACAGAAAGATTAGAGAGCAAAAAAATGAACATTCTTTCAACTCACCAAGTTCTTCTCAGGTCATTTGGACTGCTATAACTAATTATCACAGACTGGATGGCTTATAAACAACAGAAACTTATTTCCCACAATTCTGGAGGCTGAAAGTTGAAGATCAGATCAGGGTGCCAGCATGATCAGGTGAGCGCTCTCTTTCCCAGTTGCAAACTTGTTATATCCTCAAGTGATGGAAGGGGCTGGGGAGCATTCTGAAGTCTTTTTCATGAGGGCTCTACTTCCATTCATGAGGGCTCAACCCTCAAGAACTAATCATGTCCCAAAGTCCCCACCTCCTCACACCATCTCATTGGACTTTAGGATTCCAACATATGAATGTTGGGGAGACATGACATTCAGATTGTAGCACCTTCCATCATACCAAAGGATAGGATCCAACTTCTGAGTGACCCAAATGAGTGAAACCAATAAGGAGTTTCAAAGTGCAAGAATATAATCTGAAAATAAATAAGAGCAGGGAAGAAATGGTTAGAGGCTCACAGTGAGTAGTAAACTAGTAGTAAGTTAATAATGTGATGCTGGAATATTTACAAAACAATTCAAATACTAGGATGCATAAAAGCAATCACTTTCTCCATATTAGTCAGACCTTTATCAAGATGCATTGGCCTGTATTAGGGTCTGCAAAAGAGAAGTGGATAATTCAGGAAAAATAAGGCATAGGCATTAGATTCAGACATTATCAGGCTTTGAGTGTTGTTGAATAATTGAATAATTGTTTCAAACAATGAAGTGCATTAAGGACTCCCCTTAAAAAAACTTTCAAAATAAGATCATTTTTTCATCTCTCTGTACCTATGAGAGGAATGGTTACTCTAGTTCTCTAGTTCATTAATTCTTGATTATCTGTGATTCTATACTGATATATCAATTATTCAGACAACTTAGACAAAAGCAATTTTTCTCCTGTAGAGCTGATATTTTAATATCAGATACCTGAGAAACCACGTGCTGCCTCTCACAACCAAATCAAAACTACAACTAAAAGACAAAACGACTATCATCCAGAACCACGGCAAAGCTGGCTGAATAGAAGTTCTACAACTAGAAGGAAAGAAAAAAGCACATTGAGACTGGGTAGGAGGTGCAGAGGAGCGGAAAAGCAGAGGTACAGAGGCACGCGAATTGGGCTGGCAACTGGGTGTGTGTTTTTTTTTCAATCGGAAGGGAGATACAAGCTCCCAACTGCTCTGAATTCCAGTTTCCGGCAAGACTCTGGGGACCCAGACTCCTAAGGTCAGGAAGCGAAGGTGGCTTTCTTGCAGAGGTGCTTGCAGGAATCATTGTTACTGTGCGGGGGTGTGAGACACAGAGATGCAGAGATGGCTGACTGGCAGCCATCCCTGTTTGCAACACCCTGGTGATTCCCTGAGAACCTACCCCACCCAATTTACAACCCCACCCAAGCTGTGCGCAGCAGCTTTTGCATATGAATGGCCTGTCCTTTCGCAGCCTAACCTATCAAACTGCAGCTGGGTCAGAGAGCTCCAAAACTTCCAAACCCCAAAGAGGAGAAATCTGCAGATCTCACTATAGCTCCTGCTGGGTGGCCTCAGGCAATAGCTGATTTTGCAACTCCTTGGAGATCCAGAGCCAGTGTACCCAGTGGTCAGGGTGAGACAATACCAGATTTCAACTCCTCACATCCATAAGTGACACACTCAAGAGGCAGACTCAGTGAGCACCAAAGCCCCACTGAAGCAAGTCCTTCCCCATAAGGGTATCTCTAGCACAGCAGTTCTTCCATTATAGACACAGCGGGTCCTCACAGACAATTGGCCTAGAGGTCAATTCCTCCCAGTGATACCAACAGCAATCAAGGCTTAACTACAATAAGACTGTGCACCCAGCCCACAAAGGGGTGCACCAAGAGTGTCCACCTCAGTTGATTGGGGAGGCTGAGCAACTGGGCCTTAGAGGACACCTATCATACAAAGCCACTCCATCAACACAGGGAAGCAGCCAAAATGTGGAGACAAAGAAACATGTCACGAATGAAAGAAATGGAGGGAAGCAAACTACTGGATATAGAGTTCAAAACCACAGTTATAAGGTTACTCAAGAATCTTCTAGAAACCTCCGAGAAACTTAGTGAGACCTCTGAGGAACTTAGTGAGACCGTCAAGGATCTTAATGAGAATGCCAAAAGAAATGGAAAAGGACCAATCAGAAATTAAGCATACACTGTCTGAAATAAAGAATAATATACAGAAATTCAACAGCAGACTAGAGGATCCCAAGAATCAAATCAAAAATTTGAAATACGAGGAAGCAAAAAACACCCAACCAGAAAAACAAAAAGAAAAAAAAATCCAAAAATATGAAGATAGTGTAAGGAGCCTCTGGGACAACTTCAAGCGTATCAACATCCGAATTATAGGGGTGCCAGAAGAAGAGAGAGAACAAGATATTGAAAACCCATTAGAAGAAATAATGACAGAAAATTTTCTCCACCTGGTGAAAGAAATAGACTTACAAGTCCAGGAAGCGCAGAGAACCCCAAACAAGAGGAATCCAAAGAGGACCACACCAAGACACATCATAATTAAAATGCCAAGGGCAAAAGACAAAGAGAGAATCTTGAAAACAGCAAGAGAAAAACAGTTAGTTACCTACAAGGGAGTACCCATACGACTGTCAGCTGATTTCTCAACAGAAACTATGCAGGCCAGAAACTATGCAGGCAAGAAATATTCAAAGTGATGAACAGCAAGAACCTACAACCAAGATTACTCTACCCAGCAAAGCTATCATTTAAAATTGAAGGTCAGATAAAGAGTTTCACAGACAAGAAAAAGCTAAAGGAGTTCATCACCACCAAACCCGTATTATATGAAATGCTGAAAGGTATTCTTTAAGAAGAGGAAGAAGAAAAAGGTAAAGATAAAAATTATGAACAACAAAGTGACAACAAATACATATCTATCAACAAGTGAATCTAAAAATCAAGTGAATAAAAAATCTGATGAACAGAATAAACTGGTGAATATAATAGAATCAGGGGCATAGAAAGGGAGTGGACTGACAATTCTCAGGGGGAAGGGGGCGTGAGGGATGCGGGAAGAGATTGGACAAAAATCGTACACCTATGGATGAGGACAGTGGGCGGGGGGTGGTAAGAGCATTGGGTGGGGGAGAATCGGGTGGAGGGGAGCTATGGGGGTGAAAAAGAGGAACATCTGTAATAATCTGAACAATAAAGATTTATTTTTAATAAATAAATAAATATCAGATACCCAACACCGTATCCTAGTTTCAGGGGCTCTTCAACTGAAAGTCAGCACAATATTGAAATTTGATAATCAACAATCCTAAAATACATATTTAATTATGTTATGCCTTATAAGAAACTTAAAGTTCGTCCTGAATTACGAAAATAGACACTTATTAAAAGAGAATCAGTCAGATTTTCTGCGTAAACCTTGAAAGTTTTATAGTAATTTCTTATAAATGTTACTCTTGAAAAATGGATTAAAAATCTAGTTATCTAGAGTTAACTGTCTTATATTCCTCTAATATTTTAGACTTATTCTGCCAGTGTCAAATAAAAGGTTACTTTCCCAATGCTAACATACTAAATATACCAAGTAACTGGTAACATTTTTCACTTATAAAGGTTACAAATGGTAGAATTTAAGTACATTTATAATATTTGATCAAAGGGAAATGCCATTTTCATGATTATACATATTCCTTTAGTTATTTTCCTAGGTAAAATATTTATCTATAGCCATGTCTATAAAGACAAAATAGCAATAGTGTGTGGGGGACAGGGTTGGGGGGGGCATTTAACAAAATTATAGAAGCTACTGAACTACTGTTCTACTGTTGTTGTCTTTCTTAAGTGGGTGATTATACACTTTGATAGGTTCAACCTAGAATTTTATATGTAGTTAGTGTGCAAAAATATCAGTGATTTATTTTTGAAGAGGTGGGCATCTTAATCTTCATAATCTCTCCATTTGTCTTTGCTTGCTAAATTCAGACAATTTCAAAAAATTAAGAACTTTTGCTCTTTGAAAGACACCATTTACAAAATGATGACATAAGCCCCAGGCCAGGAAAAAGTATTTGCAAAGCATACATTTGATGAAGGACTTGCATCCAAAACAAATTTAAAAACTCTCATAACTCAAGAAGAAGGCAGATAGCCCAATTTTTTAATGGGAAAAAGTTTTGAACAATTTACCAAAGAAGATGTGTGGATGGTAATGTTTACCATCTTTAGTCATTAAGGAAATGCAAATTAAAGCTACAATTAGATATCCCAACAAACCAACCAGAAGGGCAAAAAATTTAAAACTCTCAGTATCAAGTGTCAATAAGAATACAGTGCAAGTGGAATTCACATCTACTGTTGCTGGAATGTAAGATGTTTCAGCCACTTTAGAAAATAGTTTGGCAGTCATAAAGTTAAACAAACATTTACTACTTGACCTTTCAATCCCATTTCTAGGTATTTGCCCAAAAGTAATGAAAAGATATGTCCAAACAAAGACCTGTAGGCTATTTTTTATAGCAGCCTTATTTGTAATTGTTAAAAAACTGGATACCCAAATGTCCATGAACTGGTGAATGGATAAATAAATTGCGATACAACCACAAAATGGAATTTTACACAGAACGTGAAAAGAACAAGCTATTAATACATGCACCAACATGAATGAACCCTAAAAGCATTAAGCTAAGTGAAAGCTACTATATGATCCAATTTTGAAAGCATCAAAATTATAGGCACAGAAAACAGGTCTGGTGGTTATGAGGGGCAGGGAGAGAGAAAGGGGGTTAATTACATAGGCACATTAAGGAGGCTTTATAAGTGATGGAAACATTCTATATCTAAATTGTGGTTGAAATTACACAACTGTATACTTTCTCCAATCTTAAGAAATTAAATATTTTAAAGGATTATGTTTACTTTATATAAATTATACCTCAATAGACCTGACTTTTTTCCAAAAGGATATATGTGTGCGAGTGTGTACACACACACACACACACACACACACACACACACGCACCCACAATGATGACCACGCAGCTTGCCTTCCAAAAGTGATGAGAACTGTTAGGAAACATTAGGCCATGTACCAGCCATATTGCATTGTTTCACTAGTTGACTCTATGCCATTAGGGCATTTTAAAAAGAACAACAACTACCCACAACCTCCATAAATTAGGGCTGCCCCTCCTCTACCCCCAGTCAAATAAGCAAACTTTTCACATTTAATTTTGTTTGGATTTTTGTGCCTTTTTTCCTTCAGGTGTTAAATAGTCAAGTTGAAGGCCCAACCATCCCCACCTGTCCTAACATGTTTCACAAGCTCTTTTACAGGATCTGAAACTTAACTGGAGTCATTTTCTAAAGGGTGATAATGGAAATGTTCGGGGTAGACTGCAGACTTCACAAATGCATAATAAAGCTTTTACTTAAATGGAACCTACCCACAAAATTAGGAACCCCAACATCGCCACAGCAGGGCGATGGCAATGAGAGCTGTGGAAAAAATATTATCAAGAGGATTCATTTTCACCTTACTTTGGACCTTTTCCTGTAATTCCTTATATAAAAATCTCTTTTTTTCCTTTGACCATTAATACTGATAATTATATCTGTATTTCTTAAGAATATTATGAGTTGCCATTTCTGCATAGTAGCAGATTGAATTTATTCACCTTACGGATATATTATTATCACAGATAATAACTGCAGCATGATAATTATCATTAATTATTCATTTGGATTAAGAGGCAAATAGGCTTGTATTCAAGGGTCTTCCAGAACACCGTTCATTGTTCCCGAGCCCTGTGTGCCAGTGTGACTAATTCATACTCTTTTCAGAGCCACTGCTGACATCTGACTGGTCCCATATGTATTTATCTGAAGATACAATAAAAGGAATAAGTGCACCATTTCAGGATGGAGTCACTAAAATAGACATATGGTTTCCTCTTGGCCTTTAAGTGAGGGTATGCAATTGTCTGTTAAAGCCAGGCCTCCGTGAGCATTGCTTCCGTAGATGTGGATGCATTCCTTTTCTTTGCATCCTCGCCTCAGACTATTTAAGTGTATATGAGCCTGTATATTTACATAATAGCTTTTTGCAAAAACAATAATGTGGTATGTCATATACTTTATCCTTCACTTGAACAAAATGTTTTCGAATGGTTATTTGTGCCTGCGTTTGAAGTTGTCTTAAGTTTAATATGCAGAAAGAGCCTCTGCAAAGTTTAAAAAACCTGTAGAGAAATCAAGAAGAGAGGAGATGAAAAAAAGAGATTGATACATCTTATAAATACACATGTTTGTTAGTGATTTTTTTGGCTAACATACCCCCAAGTTGAGACATGTATATATTCTCAGTGTCTCTTTTCTTTTGTTTCTTCTCTGGGTGTTAGTCCTTAATTTTTGTAATTTGTCATTCATATTTACACTTTTAAAGTGGGTATGGATGACAGTTTGAGAACTATGCCAGCAGAGCTAACATTTAACCCAGGATGCAGTTCTTGTGTGTCCTTATTACACCTGCCAGTATTATTCCCATTTAAAAATGAGAAAATTGAGGTACCAGGAGATTAAGTGGTGCTTGAGGAGGATACAGTGGCAGGACTAAATCAGGAATCCATGTCTCCTACCCCTTTACTCCTCTTTCTGTGCCTGATCACAGCTGTGAATTGTCTGATGTACACGATAAAGAATTATAGGGAGGAACTTTGAAAACTCTGTCAGATAGAACTGCTCTGAATTTCAGAGCAGGAAGGGACCTCAGGAATATTGGCTCTGAGGCTCCGCTGGGATTACTCAAAGCAGCTTCTATCACTGCTGACAATAGGCACTGACTATTTATTCCCATTCCTCTTTTTAAGCTCATATAGTATTTATGTCTGGTCACTCAAGTCTGACAGAGGGGCAATGGTCAGAGACACCTTTGTGAGGAGTATACACGTGCTGTTGTAATGCAGGCTATATTCTTGAATAGAACTCTCATTTTAATCTATCATACTTATAATAATAATTATTAGTACTTAGAAAATACTATATGCCAATAGATTCACTATGCAAATGTTATACATTATCTGCAGAGAGAATAGGTGCCCAAACAGCTTCCCTTTACTAAGGAGTTGCTTATGAAGAAGTCTTAATCTATGAGTTATTGGTTTCTTTGATAATTAACAAAGTAGAAAAAGGTATTTGAAACATTTCTTCTTGGGACTTTGGACATTAAATTTTCTATCTATCTACTCATTTTACATGTATTTATTGAGTACTCACTATAGTACCAGACTCTCTTCTAGTTATCCCAGGGGTATAACTCTGAATAACACCAAGTCCTTATGTCTTAAGTCCATTCAAAAGGCTATAGTAGACTGCGATAGACTGGGTGGCTCACAAACAATAGAAATGTTTTTCTCATAGTTCTGGAGGCTGGGAAGTCCAAGGTCAAGGCCAAAATGTTTTTTTTCTGGTGGGAATCCACTTCTTGATTCATAGATATTCATCTTCTCACTGTGTCCTGACATGGCAGAAGGGTTGAAGAAACTTGCTGAGACCTCTCTCATAAGGGCACTAATCCCATTCATGAGGGCTTCACCCTCATAACCTAATCCCCTCCCTAAAGCCTCACCTACTAATATGATTACACTGGGGATAGGTTTCAACATATGAATTCTGAGGGGACCCAAATATTTAGACTATACCACACTGTACCTTTGAGCAATATATTTAGTGGGGGAAATAGATGACACACAAATATTTCATATATTATACTGTGAAAAATGCTATACAGAAAAAATAATGACAAGTATGGCAGTAAAGATGAATAGCCATAATTGGGGGCAGCTCTTTAAGATGGAACAGTGAGAGAAGGCACAGCTAGGGGATGTGAAATATGAAGTGGGCAAAAATGTTACTATGGGGAAACTCTGAGATCATCCAAGGCAGTAGGCCAGCAGACACAAAGGGATTCATATGAGTGAGAGTTTTCAAAAGAGGACTCAGAAGCCACAAAACATCCTGCACCGATAAAAATGTTCTTGCCAACGATATTTAATTTGTTGTCAGCCTCTTTAGTTTTCCTCTGAACATTTTTCTCTCCTGCTCTGAATTTTATTCTCTTCTTGCTGAGCCTCTTTGATCTGATTATTTATGTTTTTCTTTTCGGCCATGCTATGTTGACATTTCTGTCAAGCCCCTAAAATCAGATTCTAAAAATGGAATAGTCTAATAGTCACGATCACTTGAATATAAAATAGCCTGGCACACACACACACACACACACACACACACACACACACACACACATAAACAGAGTGGTGAATTACAGTTGCTTTACAATTGAATTACAATAAGTTTTGATGGATTGGAGGAAGAGACCATATTACATGAATGCCTCTCCTGATGCTTTTCCTTTGTCTAAAAGGAATACTGACTTTAAATCCGTCATACTTATAAACACAATAGCTAAGAGCTAGCATTTCTTGAAAGTCCACATTGGACAAGGGCTCCACGGAGCACTTCAGATGCTCTTTCTAGTCCATGCGGTGATCCTATGCAGGAGGCAACATTACCCCCATTTTCAGGGGAGGGAGCTGAGGCTCATGTAGAGGAACTATCCCAAGGTTGTCCAGCTACATTGCCCTGGCTGCAAAGCTGTGCTCTTAACCATCATCTCCTATTTACAGTCAGGAGATTGCAAGGGTTTTGAAGCATGGGGTGACATGGATTTCTGCTTAAAATAGAGAGTTCTGGCAGCAGTGTGAAGAGTGGATTGGCAAAGAATGAACTTAAGAGTTAAGAGAAATGGGAGATAATTTCAGTTTAGGAGAGAGAGAGACCTTAAACTAAGAACACTGTCAAGAATGATTACAGTAACAATCAGCTACCCACTGGAGGATGACTATGGAATCTAATATCCAAAAGCAGGAGAATATGAGTAGAAATGCATGTTCAAATAAGCTACACAATAATAACTTTTAGGTAATGGTTTATGTAATCTTCCTATAGCAGAACACTGCCCTCAATTGCTTTCTGTTTAAATGGTCCCAACTATACCAGAGTAAAAGGTATGATCAGTCAGCTGTTGAAAATGTGAAATGTGCCACTGATTGGCCAGGAAAGGGGTCCCAACTACACTGTCAGTTCCCACAGGCACTCTGGAATCTCAACCAGTTAGTTCTCCAAGAGCAAACACAGGCTTTAGCTCCCTGCCCTGACAGAAGTGATAAAGAGGCTGTACTACGTCTGTACAATTGCACAATTTTAAAACTTTATTGAAAATTTTAGTAACTGTAATTCAGTTCCCCAATCTAAATAGCTATACAGAATACATTGAATATACTTTCCTTGCCTTGCTCTTGAAAAGATGGAATAATTATGAATATAAATGACTTCTGTTTCCTTCATGTAAAAAAATGTGTTATGTACATATAAGTCAAGTCGAGCATAAGAGAGAAATAGATGCAGTGTAATAATGATAGGAAACCATAATATCTGCGTGGAGGTAGATGCAAAATTGCCACTCATTACTCGAACGGGGAGAAAGTTAGTGGGCAATTAGCAACAGCAAATGCCAAGTGGAAGGATAATTTGTAAGACAACAATAAACATGGTCTATACCAATGAGACAGAAAGAAGGAGGAAGCAGAAGTGCCGATAAAACAAACATAGCAGCCAAGGGAAGAGCTGCATTAGCGCAAGAAAATAAAATGAATCTTCCCTATTCCTCATCACAAGTTCCAGCGTCTTCGATTCTCAGCTTGTTCCGGATTAGTAGCAATAGCCAAGTTTAGAAAATGATAGTGATAATAAGCCACATTATGTGAAAAAGCTTGCTTTCAGACAACCAAACATCAGCAGGACCTATTCACAGAGCAAGCCATGCTCTTCTGGAAACAAACACAAAAAAAGGAGCAATAAAAATAGAAAGCAATGACTCACCCCTTGAAAATCAAAGGACAAATAATTATGCAATCAGTGAAGAAGGACCTGAGGGACATAAATCAGTCAGCTCGACTACATCCACACACATATGAAGTAATTACAGTGAAGAATTTTTTAAATTAAGAAACACAATGATTGGGAACATAATTTCAGAACCTCTAACATAACTACTTTTTGGTATTTACCTGACCTGAAGCATTTCAGACCAATTAAAATCTGTCTTAGTTTCAATGATCTTTAGAAAGACTATAATTTTCCTCATAATCTACTCATTATGCAGAGAAGCCTTTTATACGCATGTAGATGTAACTATTTGTGTCATAAATACAAAGAATGGAGTCTACAAATAATAACACAGAACATTTCTTAAGTAACTTAAGGAATTATTCAGTATGTATTTTGCTACACACGTCATATACATAATCTTCTCACAGCCCTATAAGGTGGGTACTATTATTTCATATCTTATATATGATGAGGAAACTGAGCCTTAAAATTTTAATTTCTTGCTCAGAGTAAAGCTGGATTTTAAACTCAGATCTGTCAAATTGCTGAGCCTGAGCTCATAACAATAGAGAAGAACAATATAAATTATAATTGAGAAGAGCATTCTGGAATCCAGGCTCTGCCATTTGACCTAGTGATCCACTTCTAGGAAAATATCCTAAGAATCTTAAAACACCAATCAGAAAGAATATATGCACCCCTATGTACATAGCAGTGTTATTTACAAAAGTTAATATCTAGAAACAGCCATGTGCCCATCAGTAGGTGAGTGGATAAAAAAGATGTGGTACATTTACACAATGGAATACTATGCAGCTGTAAAAAAAAAAAAAAAAAGAAGGATCTTTTACCATTTGAGACAACATGGAGGGACCTGGAAGGTATTAAACTAAGTGAAACAAGCCAGTCAGAGAAAGACAAGTATCACATGATCTTACTCATATGTGGAATCTAATAAACAAAATAAACTGATGAACAAAATAGTTCCAGAGACAGAAGCATAGAACAGACTGATGAATCTCAGAAGAAAGGGGGGAAGGAAGAGATTAAGCAAAGAACTTATATACATACTATAGGCCTGGTGCACGAAATTCGTGCACGGGTACAGTCCCTAGGCCTGGCTGGCGATTGAAGCGTGAGTGTCTGGCATGGAAGGGCAGGTCCCAGCTGACCTCTGGGCCCTGGGAAGCACTTGGGCCCCCAGTCCCCCAATTGCCCTCCTCTGCCTGAGTCCCCACCCGGACATGTGGTAAGCGTGGCTAGACACCGTGGGCCGGGGTGCAGCATGGGCCTCTGGGTCGCCCAGTGGCACTGCACAGAAGCAGACCGGCTCCTGTGCCAACCTATGGTGAGCCCGACCTGCCCCTGCGGTCTCGGAATCCCATTGGGTCCAGCAGCACCTCCACTGCCATCCGCTGCCAGTGCCTCATCAAGGACACCCACCATGTTCTGCGCCGACCCCTGGTGGTCAGCGCACATCATAGCGAGCAGTCGAACTCCCAGTTGAACTCCTGGTCGAGGGGACAATACGCATATTAGGGTTTTATTATATAGGATTTCTTCCATTGATTTCAAAGAGGAAGGGAGAGGGAGAGAGAGAAAAAAAACATCAATGATGAGAGAGAATCATGGATTGGCTGCCTCCTGCATGCCCCACACTGGGGATCAAGACCACAACCTGGGCATGTGCCCTGACAGGGAGTCAAACCTTGACTTCCTGAGTCATAGGTCTACTTTCAACCACTTAGCCATGCCTGCCGGGCTCTTGTTTCTTATTTTAAAGGAGAGAGAATTAACACTACAGAGGTCGACTTGCCCAAAACAGCCAAGTTTTACAGTGACAGAGTCGGAGGGAGGGAGGGGGACAGGTTCTAAACACGCACTCATGAGACACTGTCTCTGGCTCTTTAAGCAGCACTTCTTTGAGGCCCTCAGATTCCCCTCATGACCCCCACCCTCCCTACCTGCCATCAGAGCTGAGGAGGGTGGAGGATGGGAAGGGCCATCTGCAGTTCACCTGGGAGGATGGGAAGGGCCATCTGCAGTTCATGTGGGAGGGGGAGGGAGGGGCAGAGCTGGGAGCATTACAGACCCCGGGTGGGAGTTAGAGGCAGTGATCTGGATGCTGATCTCCCTGTCCCAGCATCTCAGGAGCATTTCTTTCTCGGGAAGCACAGCAAGCATTGCCTTAGGCCGCGGGACTTGGGACTGGTCTCTGCCTTTCTGTTTTGTGGTACAGGATCCTCTCTGTCCTGGAAACTGGAGTCAGGGATTGGAGTCAGACCACCTGGGCAAGCCCTCTGCATTGGACCCTGAGACCTTTTGTGTCATCCGTGACCCAGTTCCAGGCACAGCTGATCTGTGTGTCCAAAAGAGGGCTTCATTTTCCTAGTTTTCAACGTTTGCTTTCCATAATACTGTACATTCTGTTGTGTTGTTCTTTTGTACCAAAAATAAAACCATTTGCTTGTTTCCAATAAGTACTTGTCATCACTGAAGAGAGCTTTGTGGGGGAGGGGGGCGTGGAGGGATTAAGGCAGCCAGCCGGGAATGACCCGCCTCCTGGACCTCAGGGTGGGAGGCTGGTCGTGAACATTCCACGTCCCTCGTGTGGAGCTCAAACTAAGGTCTGGGTTTTACAGTCAGACCCTCAAAACAGACAGCCCCCTGCCAGCAGCTGCCAGAGGGCCTGCCTTCCCGGGGGCCGAGCAGAACATGGGGCCTCCTCACCACCCCCCGCACACACACACACACACACACACACATCATTCCTCACACTCTGGCTTCCCTCCAGCACACCCCAAAGCCGCCACCTCGGCTGCCACAGTTTCCACTCTCTTTGCATCGTCCTCGGAGAGGGTGCTGTCGCCTCCTACTGTCTCCCTGCTTCCTCTTCCCCCTCAGGCTGCTCCTGACACAGAAGCCAGCAGGTCCTCACCTACAGCCCCGGTGCCTCAGTCTGCACTCAAGGGATGCCAGGTTCTCACGGGCCCTTGATCCCTGCAGGATGTGCCCCCGACCCAGCCTTGACCCCCTTCCATTCGGCCTCTTGCTCGACCTGCTGCCCCTCTGTGGGCTGTGCCCTCTGCCCGATGCCCTTCTGCAGGCGTCCGCCTGGCTCTCCTCCATCCGTCCACTTTCCCTCAGTGAGCCTCCCTTTGCCCCTCCCTCCCGGAGCCCCTACGTGGCTTCATTCCCATGTCTTCATGGTGCCCGTGTCCTCTAACAGCTGCACCTCACGTCTGTCCGAGGCTGTTTTCTCCCCGCACTCTTGTCCTCTCCTGGCAGAACACACGCTCTGTAGGACAGGGCGGCTGGCTCCCTGCTGCTCTGCCAGCACCGGGGCATCGCCTAGGACACAGCGGGTGCTCAGTCAGTGATACGAGTTGAGTAAGATTCGCAGGCAGTGGCGTTAGGTGTAAAGGCCATTGGAAGGCAGACTCACTGGGAGCCGAGGGCCGGTGAGCTCTCCACACAGCCTCAGGGCGGGGCCTTGGGAGCCAGTTGGTCTTTTCTTGCAAGAAGGCGGGAGGAAGAGAATGAAAAAGGAGCAGTGTGTGTTTTCCCTCAACTACTTAAAAGCTGATAATCTCATTCCATTCTGAAAGCTATGAATAGAAACCCTTAGATCAACCATGTGAGGTGGGTTCTGGGAGTATCTGAGATTCCATGGAGAGTACTCGGCCTTTGCCCGCCACAAAGATGGTTTTTAGTAACTTCCAGCTTTTAGTGCTGTGATTCCTGCACTTGTGGGTGGTAGCCTGTGGGGATTAGCCTGTTGTGGGAGGGCCACTCATCCCGGTCAGCAACTGCCATCTTTTAGTGCTGTGATTCATGCACTGGTGGGGGGCGACCTGTGGGGGTCAGCCCAGTGACAGAGGACCCACCTTCTGAGCGGCTGCTACCACTGTGGGAGGGCCCCACACTGACCACCAAGGGACAGCTCCTGTGTTGAGAGCCCGGTCAGTCCATCGGTTGTTTTGGACACAGTCACTGCCTTTTTACATATAGATAAATACTAGAGGCCTGGTGCATGAAATTCGTGCATGGTGGTGTGTGTCCCTCAGCCCAGCCTGCACCCTCTCCAATCTGAAATGCTCTCACAATCCAGGACTGCTGGTTCCCAACTGCTTGCCTGCCTGCCTTCCTGATTGCCCCTAACCGCTTCTGCCTGCCAGCCTGATCATCCCCTAACCACTCTCCTGCCAGCCTGATTGATGCCTAACTGCTCCCCTGCCAGCCTGTTTGCCCCTAACTGCCTTCCTCCGCAGGCCTGGTCACCCCCAACTTCCCTCCTCTGCCGGCCTGGTCACCCTTAACTGCCCTCCCCTGCAGACCTGATTGCCCCCAAATGCCCTCCCTTGCAGGCCTGATCCCTCCCAACTGCCCTCCCCTGCTGGCCTGATCGCCCACAACTGCCCTCCCTTGCAGGCCTGGTCCCTCCCAACTGCCCTCCATCTGTGGTGGCCATCTTGTGTCTACATGGGGGCAGCCATCTTTGACCACATGGGAGCAGCCATCTTGTGTGTTGTAGTGATGGTCAATTTGCATATTACTCTTTTATTAGATAGGATAGAGGCCTGGTGCATGAATGGGGGCCAACTGGTTTGCCCTGAAGGGTTTCCCGGATCAGGGTGAGGGTTCCCTTGGGGCGTGGGGCGGCTTGGGTGAGGGACCTGTGGTGGTTTGCAGGCCAGCCATGCCCCCTAGCAACCCCAGCAGAGGCCCTGGTATATGGGATTTATTTATCTTCTATAATTGAAACTTTGTAGCCTTGAGCAGAGCCAAGCCTCCTTCTTGCTCTGTGGCCGCAGCCATTTTTGTTGGGGTTTATTTATCTTCTATAATTGAAACTTTGTAGCCTTGAGCAGAGGCCTGAGCTGGCCAGGGTGTGCAGAAAGCTTGTCTTCCTCCATCGCTGGGTGCAACTCAAGCCTCCTGCTCTCTCCAGCTCTGTGGCTGCCGCCATTTTTGTTGGGATTTATTTATCTTCTATAATTGAAACTTTGTAGCCTTGAGCAGAGGCCTGAGCTGGCCAGGGTGTGTGGAAAGCTTGGCTTCCTCCATTGCCAGGGAAACCCAAGCCTTCTGCTCACTCCATGGCCACAGCCATCTTGGTTGGGTTAATTTGCATACTTGTTCCTGATTGGCTGGTGGGCATGGCTTGTGGGTGTAGCAGAGTGATGGTTAATTTGCATATTACTCTTTTATTAGATAGTATGTGTAACCCATGGACACAGACAATAGCATGGTGAAGGCCTTGAGAGGAGGGGGCATGTGTCGGGAAAAAGGGAGACATCTGTAATACTTTTAACAATAAAGATAAATTTAAAAGAAAATTGAACAGGTTAATTCAGTTAATCCTCACATTAGCTCCAAAAGGAAAGAGTAATGATGATCATGCAGATAAAGATGATGAGTGGTGGTGATGATAATGATAATGGTGAAGAGGAGAATGGTGATGATGATGATAATGATAATGCCCATTTTACAGATTAGGAAAAATGAGAGGTAAGTAATCTGCTTAGAGTCACCTGACTAAATGAGAAGCCAAGTTAATCTTGACTAGAAAGGCTCTGATTTTAGCTACTCTACTACAATCCTGGAACATTCTTTCTTGATCTAAGTAGCATTGCTCACATCTCAGCTATAGTAGCTTTCCTAATTGCTGAATAACACATTACCACATATTTAGCTGTCTAAAACATGCATTAATCATCTTGCAGTTTCCATGTGTCAGGAGTATGAGTGCAGCCTAGCTGGGTTCTCCACTCAGGGTGTCATCAGGCTACAATCTAGGTGTGAACAGGGATATATTCCTATCTGGATTTCAGAGTCCTCTTCCAAGTTCACATGTTAGCAGAATTCAATACTTATGGTTGTAAGACTGAGGTTCATGCTTTCTTGCTGGCTGTCAGCCAGGAGCCTCTCTCAACTTTCAGAGCCCCACCACCTCACCACACCCATACACACAAAGTCTTTACCATGGGGCCCACTCAGAACCCCTCACAATATGGCAGCTTACTTCTTCAAAGCTAGAAGGCAACTCTCTCAGGCATCTAGTCTCTTTTAAAGAGGTCACCTAATTAGGTCAGGCCATCCAAGATAAGCTCCTTTTTGTTTACTTAAAATCAACTGATTAAGATCTTTAATTACATATACAAAATCCCTCCATCTAATATATTATCCTATCATCTTTGCCCTATTGTATTGATAGAGATAAATTACTGATCCCACCCTCACTCAAGGGGATGCAATTATACAAAACCATGATTCACTGGGGTTCATTTTAGAGTTATGCTTACCACATCAGCTTTAACATTACTTTCTTTAGGATTTCTTTGCTGTTCCCTATAACTGAATTACTCTCCAACTCCCATGTCCTGTACATTCTCATCATAGAATTTATCCCACAGTATTGTTATGGTTTTCTCCCTGCTAGATGCCAAGTCCTTACAGCCATAGATTTTATCTTGTTAACTATAGTACCCCCAGTATCCTTCTCAATGTCTGGCATTTTGTTATAATTCAATAAACAGGAGCAATTATTACTCAAAGAGTATCTATAATAATAAAAGCATAATATGCTAATTAGACCAGACAGTCGAACGGCCTTCTGGACGTCATTCCAGATGTCCTTCCGGACAAAGCAGCAGCAGCGAGGGCCGAGGCAGAGGTGGTCAGGGGCGATCAGGCAGGCAGGTGAGCAGTTAGGGGTGATCAGGCAGGCAGGCAAGTGGTTAGGGGCGATCAGGCAAGCATGCAGAGTGGTTAGGGGCAATCAGGCAGGCAGAGGCAGTTAGGGGCGATCAGGCAGGCAGAGGCAGTTAGGGGCGATCAGGCAGGCAGGCAGGTGAGCGGTTAGGAGCCAGCAGTCCCAGATTGCAAGAAGGGTGTCGGACGGCCCAATCCCTAAACCAGCAGTCGGACATCCCCCAAGGGTTCCTGGATTGCGAGAGGGTGCAGGCCGGGCTGAGGGACTCTCCCTCCCCTCCCTGTGCATAAATTTCATGCACCAGGCCTCTAGTTTATTCAGAACATTAGTGCCTGTCAAGAAATCAAGCTTAAATATTAAATATCATATTATCTTTTTTTATGCAGTTCTTATATCCACCCAATAATTTCAGACATGTATAACAGCTCAAAAGTCTATTTATTAGTTATACCCCAATAAAGCTGTAGAGAACAAAAAAATCTACATTACACTAATGAACAATAAGTAGAACAAACATTTTGCATTGTCACTAACAACTGATTTTTTCTTTATTATTAAATTTATCAGGGTGACATTTTTTAATGTGATTACATAGTTTTCAACAGTAGATTTCTGATATATGATCTGTATATTGCATTGTGTGCCCACCACTCAAAGTCAAATCATCTTCTGTCACCATATATTTGATCCCATTTACCCTGTACTATTCACCAGTCCTCTTCCCTCTAGTAATCACCATATTGTTGTCTGTATCTGTGAGTTTCAGTTTTATAACTACACTAGTAGCCCATTTGCAGGAAGAATCCTGCAAGCGACCGCTGCAGCCGTGTGCACTGCCGCTGCTGCCGCCCGCCCCGCCCCCGCTCCGCCCCTCCGGAGTTTTCCCTCTGGCAGCCTCCTTGCTTTCCGCTTTTCCTCCCTCTTCCTTCTAAGTTGTCTTCAGTCTTCACTCCTCCCTCCCTCAGCGTATGCAAATTAACCGCCATCTTTGTTGGGTAATTTGCATACTCGCCCTGATTGGCTGGTGGGCGTGGCTTGGGCGTAGCGAAGGTGTGGTCGATTTGCATATTACTATTTTATTAGGTAGTATATGAGTGAAATCATATGGTTCTTAGCTTTTTCTGACTTATTTCACTTAGCATAATATTCTCAAGATCCATCTATGTTGTTGCAAATGACAGTTTCTTATGGCTGACTAATATTCCACTGTATACATGTACAACATCTTTTTTATCCAATCATCTATCAAAGGATGATTTTTTTGATTGTTTCTATGTCTTGGCCTCTGTTCATAATGCTGCAATGAACATAGGGGTGCATATGTCTTTGCAAATAAATGTTTTCAAGTGTTTTGGCTAGATACCCAGAAAGGCGATTGCTGGGTCATATGAAACTCTATTCTTAATTTTTTGAGGAACCTCCATCCTGTTTTCCACAGTGGCTGTACCAGTTTACATTCCCACCAGCAGTGAATGAGAGTGCCTTTTTCTCCACAACCTCTCCAACACTTGTGACCACTTGTCTTGTTGACAATAGCCATTTTAACAGGTGTGAGGTGGTATTTCATTGCAATTTTGACTTGCATCTTTTCATGTATCTGTTGGCCATCTGTATGTCTTCTTCGAAGTGTCTGTTTAGGTCCTCTGCCCATTATTTTAATTGGATTGTTTATTTGGTAACAGCAGATTACTGGTTCGTTGATTTTCTCACTGTTTTCTGAGATATTCTTTTCACACTTGCTATATGAATTATATCGCTAGTTTCACAATTATTAAGAAAGCAAAACTACAAGTTAAATCTTTTGGCATTATATAAATGGTAAAGAAAATAGAATTACCTAAAGACTGGGAAAATAGTGCTAAAATTCAGGGTTAAAAAGCAAAGAGTACAAGTCATAGAAAGATTATATTACCACAATGTTAAAAAATACCTATAGACAAGAAGGTCTATAAGGAATACAAAACAGACTACTTTGTAACAAAGTAGAGGGCAAAGATGAGCTGGGGGGGGGGGGGCGGGCGGGGAGAGTGTTTTAAAGCCCCAAAATGTAATTCCACCATTGCTTATTCTAAAAAAGCAATTCAACACTACAGTAGAAACTATAAACTGACATTTATCATTCACTTAAAAATCCACAATACTATGTCTCTGCATTCACGAGTAACTTAAATTTCATAAAATTTCCCTTGAAAAGCATACCTGAAATTTATCTCAACTTCTTCACAAGCGAAGACACAGAATCACATGGACGTTTTTCCAGGTTTTAGCTGAAACTCCTTAAAGTTTCAACTATTTTATTTCAGCTTTTATGCATGTAAAGAACCATAGCCTGGATAATATTTTAAGAGTCTTTTGCTCTATTTCTGGATGAGTCTATCACTGGGATAATCACACAAATGTGCCAGCTCTGTAATTATTTACGACTAAAAAAGACATGCTCAGAATTTGGAAGACATTCAAACTATTGCCTACAGCAGCCTTTTAAAAAAGTTCTAAGGAGCCTCCATAACCAGTTTATTGCTCCATTAAGGAAAAGTATATCTTTCCCTGACTTCAGGATTCTTTATTAGTGAAGGACCTAGCTTTAATATTCCCAAAAAGAAACCTCGTAAATCATGCTCTCGGCTGCTTGGCGGGGAGAAAGGAGCAACGATGGAGAAGAAATAGGTTTGGTCCTTTAAAAAGTCAGTCAAAAAGTACATGAAAATAAGAAACCAGGCCTAAAATAACAGTTTATTTCTTATTTTGTACCCTATCTGTGTCTGCAGAAAGACCCAGATACAATATGCTCTGTTCCCAGCCATTTGTGTCTGGCTGTCGTAGTGAGAAGAGGAAGAGAAAGGAAGGAGCACAAGGGCCAGCAAAGCTTTTGCGGGCAGAAGAGAAATTAGCTGGATATTGATATCTCAGATCTATATTTGTCAGCCTCTTACAGTAAACTCTGTTTTCTACTGTCTATTAATAGTTGGCACTTCTGCAAATCTGGAGTTCAAAGATAGCACATGTCCATAAAGATGACCTGAGGGCCACAAGAGCCTGGAGTGTTTCCTGCCCCATCAAGAGAGGTCACATGCCCCTTGTGCCCTGAGTTCCAATCACTCCAGACAGGCTTGTGCGGCTTCTCACTATCCGTTCTAAATGCTCAGAATCCCTTCCCCTGCTGGCATGGCTTCATGCCCAGAGTAGGGGGCTCCAGAAAGACTTGTTGAATTAATGAATGGAAGACAATGCTCTAAGTTGTTGTTTTTTTTTTCCTTCTGAAGCTGATTTTAACTCATCAGGCTACAGAGTAAGGCACTTTTCTGTCATGTGTGTTGGTAATTTTTGTCTGAATGCTCAAGGGCTGCGCCCTGTCCTGCACAACTTATACTAATATTAGAGGACTGGTGCATGAAATTCATGCACGGGGGAAGGGGTGTCCTTCAGCCTAGCCTTCACCCTCTCCAATCTGGGATCCATCTCACAATCCGGGACTGCTGGCTCCCAACCGCTCACCTACCTGCCTGCCTTATTGCCCTAACCGCGTCTGCCTGCCAGCCTGATCACTCCCTAACCATTCCCCTGCCAGCCTGATCAATGCCTAACTGCTCCCCTGCTGGCCCAATTGCCCCAACTGCCCTCCCCTGCAGGCCTGGTCACTCCCAACTGCCCTCCCTTGCAGGCCTGGTCACCCCTAACTGCCC
Source organism: Cnephaeus nilssonii (assembly GCF_951640355.1). Classification (NCBI taxonomy): domain Eukaryota; kingdom Metazoa; phylum Chordata; class Mammalia; order Chiroptera; family Vespertilionidae; genus Cnephaeus; species Cnephaeus nilssonii. The sequence goes on along the minus strand of NC_137079.1, from coordinate 57,214,065 downwards.
TCCCCTGCCAGCCTGGTCACCCCTAAATGTCCTCCCCTGCAAGCCTGGTTGCCCCCAACTGCCCTCCCCTGCTGGCCTGGTCACCCCTAACTGCTCTCCTTTGCTGGCCCAATTGCCCCTAACTGCCCTCCCCTGCCATCCTGGTTGCCCCCAACTGCCCTCCCTTGCAGGCCTGGTCACCCCTAACTGCCCTCCATTGCCAGCCCAATTGCCCCTAACTGCCCTCCCCTGCTGGCCTGGCTGCTCATAACTGCCCTCCCCTGCCAGCCTGGTCATCCCTAACTGCCCTCCCCTGAAGGCTTGGGTCCCCCCAACTGCCCTCCCCTGCTGGCCTGATAGCCCAAAACTGCCCTCCCCTGCTGGCCATCTTGTGGTGGCCATCTTGTGTCCACATGGGGGCAGCCATCTTGTGTGTTAGAGTGATGGTCAATTTGCATATTACCTCTTTATTATATAGGATGTCACTGTACTCTGTCTGAAGGGCTCTCAGAATTTTTGTCACACATACCCTCCTTTATGCTCTCATTGCCTACAGCAGTATCTGGCATGTAAGAGGTGCTCAGTACACAGTTGGCAAACAAATTGGTAAATGGAAGAATACATTGCCTCTACTACGTGTTCTTTCCCAATTGCTGTGAGAGGTTCTTCTTTGGATCCACTACTTATATACCTATACTTTATCTTAAATTGCACTAGTCATTATTTCCAAGACGTGCCTAGATTTTGTTTTCCCTAGTGTTTCCTCCTTCCTGAATGTCCTCATGTTTGAATCCATTTGTGGACATTCTTTTTATTCTCCAAAGCCTAGTTCAAATCTGCCTTCTTCCTAGAAGCCTTCCCTGATACCTTGGCTGTAGTCTCCCCTACTCCAAACTGATTCTGCTAAAGTGGATTCTCTTCCAGCAATTTTCAACCGGTGTGCTGCAAGAATTTTTAAAGCATGCAATACCTGACAACTTAGTCAGGATCACTGCCCTCCTTTCCCTTAGATTATCAAATTTAAAAAAATATATATATAACAGCCAACACAACAACAGCTATCCAGTATGAATGAATCAAAGTTATATCTATTTTTTTGTCAGATTGGCAAAAATATATATAATATATATTTTGGAGTGCCACAGTAATTAGTTTATCAGTGCCACGAGATGAAAAAGATTGAAAATCACTTCTCTACTCCATTAATTCTCCTCACAAAGAATCCTTAAAATTAATTTAAATGAGTAAAATTTCATTTTATGGAATTCCAGTGCTTTATGTTTCAGAAGAAAGTGACTTTAGATTTAATCATAGAAATTTGGGATATTTGTCTGAGGCTGTTTGTTCTCTGATAAAAGCAGAATGAGAAAGTGACTATATTAATTTTATCCAAAAGTCTGATATTTACTCTCAACATTATATAATAACTAAAAATCAATTTAATTTGATCAACTGATTAAAAATCAATTTTTAAAAAGGAAGTAAGAAAACACAATAACAGTTGTAAACATTTTGAGGCAATTTGTCAATTGATTGGATTTTAATTTTTAAAATAGCTTTCCAAATGCCAAATAGACAAAGGCCTAAGGTCTGGATTTCTGAACAGATAGAACAGTACTCCATGGTTTTAAAATCACCCAATCAATTTGATTAGCAAATGTTTCTTGCAAGGTTTGTAAATGACATGTGCAACAAGGGTTGCTTTTTCCCCCAAGATAACCCTGTTAGGTTTGACAGCTTGTTTGCAATAGCACCCTAAAGACACATTCTGCGGTGCTCAACTGTATAAATATACATTTGAGATACACACTCTGGCTCATAACATTTGTTAAACATCTGAAACGTGAAGTCAATCTGGTTAGTGTGTTCTTTGCACCTCTTTAAATAGTGTGAAGGGAATGGATCTCTAGACCTTAGAAGTGTATCTATAAACTCCTACTTCAATTGGCATGTACCATTGTGAAAGTCAGAAAATAATTCAGAGACCTCAATAAAGTGAAAGAGATGGGGCCTCCAAAAAGATATTATGAAAATACTAGAGGCCCAGTGCATGGATTCGTGCACCGGTGGGGTCCCCTGGCCTGGCCTGTGCCCTCTCACAATCCGGGAACCCTGGGGGATGTTGGACTGCCGGTTTCAGCCTGGCCTGCAGGGATTGGGCCGAAACCAGCAGTCTGACATCCCCAGAGGGATCTAGTAGTGCGCAAAGTGGCAGGCAGCCGGAGAGGAGCCCGAGCCGCACCGCTCCTGCTCATCCTGGCCCTGCTGCGCCTGCCACCCTCAGTAGTGCTGCAGAGGCTCCCACCACCACAGCTGCGCTTGAGCCCCACATCTGGCACCTATTGGTCAGCTGAGCAGCACTCCCACTGTGGGAGCACACTGACCACCAGGGGGCAGCTCCTGCGTTGAGCATCTGCCCCCTGGTGGTCAGTGCGCATCATAGCGACCAGTTGACAGGTCGTTTGGTTGCTTAGGCTTTTATATATATAGATATGATAAACAGAGATGGGACACCAGTTATGAGGAATGTGAAAGGGTTAGGGAAAGGTCCTCTGCTAAGGCTTACTTATTCAGGGTCTAAATTTCTATCATAAAGAATTTATCCCTTTGCCATGGCCAGTGTTTGCTAAGTGGTTAGAGCATTGGCCTGCACACCAAAGGGTCAAGCATTTGATTCCTGGTCAAGGGAGCGTACCTGGGTTTCAGGTTCTATCCCCAGTCCCAGGGCATATGTGGGAGGCAACCAACCGATGTGTCTCTCACATCGATGTTTTTTTGACTCTCTGGCCCCTTCTTTCCTTCCCTCCCACTTTCTCTAAAAATCAATAGAAGAACATTCTGAGGTGAGGATTAAGCAAAAAAAAATAACTCATCCTTTTGAATCAAAACATCCCATATGCCTAAGAAAACAGAAATACCAATCAGAAAGGATATATGCACCCCTATGTTCATAGCAGCACAATTTACAATAGCTAAGATTTGCAAACAGCCTAAGTGTCCATCAGCAGAGGAGTGGATTAGAAGATTGTAGTACATCTACACAATGGAATACTACACTGCTGTTAAAAAAAGAAGGAATTCTTACCATTTGCAACAGCATGGATGGAACTAGAGAGCATTATGCTAAACAAAATAAGCCAGTCAGAGAAAGATAAATATCACATGATCTCACTCATTTGTGGAATATAATGAACAACATAAACTGATGAACAAAAATAGAACCAGAGTCATAGAAGCATAGAATAGACTATCCAGCCTATGAGGGAAGGCAGGGGGTGAGGGGGTAAGAGATCAACCAAAGGACTTGTATCCATGCTTATGAGCATAGCCAATTGACATAGACGAAGGTGGGGGTGGGGGTGGGGAGTGAGGGCATGTGCTGAGGGTTGACGGCGGCCGGGAAGAGGTCAATGGGGAAAAGGGAGACTTATGTAATGCATTAAACAATAAAGAACTTAAATTTAAAAAATAACATCCCATATGAATGCTCTGTTAAAATATAAAAATTACCTGGAATAATAAATACATATGAGCTATCAGCATTCTAGGGTCACAAGAAGGGACAATATCTCTGGAAAACCATAAAGAATGAATTTGACTGAAGACTTGTAACAATAGTAACAAAATAGAATGTTCACGGCTCTTTAAGTGCCCCATCTCTCTTTAATTTTGAAACAGTTCTGGAAATTTCCAAAGGGGGCTTTCATTTGTATATAAGGAACTTCTCCTGCTTACCAAGGTTCACCTAACTACAGATAACCAAAGAAGCATGCTATGAGGCCTCTGAGGGCTCTGTGATGGAGATCTCTGCCATCCACAGGTACCAACATCAGGCGGCTGATGCCTGATGTTGACGCAATTCATATCTTTCTAGGAAGCCATGTTTCCTCTCAGTCAAAGCACCAGCTAACCAATGCTTCCTGTGTCTTGAGCCTTAATATATCAGCATTTTAGTTTTACTCACTATTTTATTATAACTCCTTTATCCCAGGACTTCGGGTTGAATCATTTGATTTTCATAGATAATTCCATAGTCAAACATACACAAAAAAAAGTCAACAACCTCACATGCAATTCTATCAGGTTTGGGGAATTAAACCTATTTAGATTTTTATAAATTCTCCAAACATTAGCTCACTATCTCTTCTAATGCTTTGGTCTTCCACCATCTCTAAACAATATTTATTTTTATTATTTCCTGTTTAGAACCCATGTTTCTTGATGAACATAATAGAAACAATTGAATTTAAGTACAGCTTGGCTCTTTGATATCTGTTAACATCAATAACATCTTTGATTAGCAGACACATAGCTTACCTTTCCACATTTTTTCTAGCCACTTTTGGTGATCTGGAACATTTATAAAATGTTATCTTGTATTGATCCACAACCATTCGGACTCAAACCTTCCAGGTTTGTGCCTAAGCCAATTCTTTTTCTTGGTCATGAGCTCTTTCTGTCTTATTTGGTATATTAAAAATTCTAAGCTCATGAGGGAGTTAATTTTGTAGCTATTTTGAGTACGTTGACCTTCAATCTCATTTCCTTCTCATTTAAATTACTCTCGCTTGCATAGTCAGAATTATATATTTTGTAAAACTTCTCATTCTCTTTAAAATCATATTCTTTGAAAAAGCACATCCATGGGATTTCTCTAGCTTTGGGGATCTGTTTTGGTATCAGGAAAAGAACACAGACTCTACCAGTAAAGTTTGAAAAGTCTGTGGCCAGATTCTAGTCTAGCGAATGCAGAAGAGATGAACCATAAATACATATTGAGTAAACGAGTGAGCGAATGAATCATGATCTCAAACAAATCATTGAATCTCACTGAGCCTCAGTTATCTCATCTGCAAAATGGAGACACAAATATCTATCCTGGAGCACTGCTGTCAGAAGCAAGTGAGCTTTAAGACGTGTGGGAGCATTTCTAATGAAAGTAAGTTTCTTTTTAGCCTTGAACCAGTTCTGGGTTTACCGTTTTTTAGATATGCTTGTAAGGCTGGCTGTCCTTATAGATGGCTCTGTTAAAATTTTTAAGCTTTTGTTTTTATTAAATTTGCATACCCATATACTTGTAAGAGTCACCCAGGTTTACAAGTTTTGTTAATAATTAGCTGTCATTATCTTTTTCCCCAATCACATCCAACTTCTCCTATTCAGAGATAATCAACCACTTTTAACACATTTAGTATTAAGTGTATTCTATTAGTTATTAGTATTTACCTCCACATTTCTAAATAACATGCTTATGCTGCTGCTTCTTAACTTTTCCAATTCTGAACATTATCTATAGACTTCTCACGTGGAATGTTCGTACCTCACACTTTTTCCTTCCTTCCTCAAGACCCTCCTCTAAGTATAGTTACTGTAAAATGTCTGATTGGTAACTATCAGCATGGACATTATTTTGACTCTAACATTCAAGACTAAGTCATGGGATACGCAGTGACTACCTATTCTTTCTAGCACCGCAATTAAAATTACCTGTTTCCTTTGTTTTCTATGTTCTTGTCACAGATTCACTTCAAACTTAACATGTCCAAAATGAAAGCTTCTCCATCTTCTTTACTCCAATTGCTAACGTCACCCTTACGTGTCCTTTTCCTGCACCCCTCAAATTTAATCTTTAAGCAAGATACATCCAAAATATACCTTAAACCTGTCCTCCCATCTCCACCACACCAACTGGTCCAAGCCCTTTCTTGCTTCACTTAGAGCTTGTCAGAGGGCTCTACAACTGCTATCTATTCCCTCTTCCACTTCCCTCCCTTTTCAGTGCAGTCATCATATGTACAGCAGAGGAGCGTCGAAAAGTGCAGACTAGACCATATTGCTCCACTATGTGAACTCCTCAATGGCTTTCTATTATGTTTCATATAAAAAGGCTCACTCTGCTCCAGGCCCACTGGTCTTTTGCCAGTTCCCAGAACACTCTAATCCCATTCTGGCTGCTGGGCTTTAGCTGTACCTTTTGCTTGGAATGTATTTTCAAAATTCTCTTTTTTGTTGCTCCTTCTCATCTTGTAGTCAGTTTTCAAGGCCCTATCTGCTCTATATAAAGTTCCACCTAGGATTCTTGAGCTCATCACTCTGATTATTTCTTTCATAGCACAAACTGTAATTTTTTATTTGCTTATTTTGCTCCTCACAAGGTAAATTCTATGAGAACAGGGCCCTTGTCCCTTTTGATCTTCATTGTAACTCCCAGCGTATCATGCATGATATTTGAAAGAGGCTCAATTGATACCTAAGGTTAGAGTATCAGAATGCAAGGCATGACCAAATGCTGAAGGTTTTTATTTTAGAAGGACAAATAAACTGCTGTGGTTCCCATGTAGATGGGATAACAGTGGTAGTACAATTAGTCAGATTCAGAACGGGGGTGAAGAGAAAGGTAGAGCGATGGCTTGATGAGCATGATGTAAGGATCTATCCTATTTGATACCTTTGAGAGTAACTTGCATGAAGGGTAGAAAGTATACTTTTCAGGTCTGCATTTGATATATGGCCAGGTGGAGTAGCAAGAGTTTGGGAAGACAAAGAGGGCTTGGTGTAACCTAAGGCAGCTGGAGTGACAGGGTGCGTGTAGAAAGATGATGCCTGAGCTAATAAGGGCAGATAGAACATCTGCTAGGGTCCAAGGAGTCTTCTAACTGTGAACGGGGAGGCAAAACACTGACTGACTAATGGTTTGTGAAGTGTGGTTATCCCTTTTAGGAAGAGCTCATACAACTGTATTAATGTACTGCACTGCTCACTGTGCCAAGGCCAGTTCCTGCCACAGTCTTACTTGTAGCTACAACAGCTGAGGTGCATATTCCAGGCACTGGCGGGTGAAGGCATCACCTTGGGATCCTGCAGACCTCATATGGCTTGGAGTGCTCACTTCTGGGTGCCATCTTTTGGGAAATGTGTTTTCAGACTGTAGAGTTGTCAGGGGTGAGACAACCAGGATGTTGAGCATTCCGGAAGTTAGAACATATCATAAAGAATGATTAAGGGAAATGGATCTGTGTAGCCCAGGAAGATGGATTATTTGAGAGAGCCAAGAGGCTGTTCAAATATTTTGAAAGTGCTATGTAGTAACTAAGATATTATTCAGGACTGTTCTGAATGACATGACTGCAATGCACAAGTAGAACCCGTAGGAGGGAGACTTCACCCCAAGATGAGGTGTGTTCTAACAAAGACCTATTGCTTCTGTAGTCTAACAAAAAGATGCTCTCCCTAGCAAAGGGGTAAGCCGCTGTTCCTGAGGTTTGTAAGCATATCCGGCATGACCTGGGTGAAAGTGCATGGGAGGTTGGTGCCTCTAATATGCCTTCTGACTCTAAACGCAGTGATGCTAAGTGAAGGGAAAGTCCACCGAGGCCCAACCGGTATAAGCCTATATTCAAACAGTTAGAGAGAACATACGTGAAGCCACTCTCCTGTTTGTACAGAGATTTACTTTTGTGCACCTATTCTCTGTGGAAACAGTGGAGTTGGTGCATGCAACATTCCTCATACAGCTTTGTTATTACCATTGATCAGGCTACCTGGCTGGTGGTCATAAATGAATAAATAGATATAAATTCCCAAATAAGCAGACATTTCTGTTTTTATGTACACCAAATGCTATTGTTCTCTGCTGCACCCTGTGATAGCAGAGGAGGTTTGAAATGAGTAGATAATCAGGAAACTTTTTCCTAATGAAAGGAAATTATGAATATGTGCTTTTCTGACAGCCTTTAAGACTTTTCACAACCAACCTCTCTCCTCTACCCTACACACACACACACACACACACACACACACACACACACACACACACCATATGACTTCTCTTGTAGTCAATTGAATATGGCTAAAGTGCATAAATGAATATTTTCATCCTAGTACTTACACTAAACTTGCCCTCATAAAAATGTTTTTATTAATAACCTAAAAATTTAATGAAAGCCCTATCTTTAAAAATAATATATCCACTGCTCTTTTTACAATGAATTTATAATGAGCCTTTGGGAAATTTCTGAAGTTCTTACACACGTATTAATTCCCATTAATTAACTTAAAGGCTAAAATGCAAATAAAAGTAATTTCAGTCTTTAGAAAGGGCAGGGCTCAAAGTAAAAGAAGAATCTCTGACTCAGGATATTTTCCACGCTGGAGTGAGCTGTGGCCTTCTTATTTCTGGCTCCCTGCTAAGACCACTACTGAGCTACAGCAAGACTTAATGGAAGTTTCCTGAGAAACTGGGGCTATCTCTCTATAGCACATGTTAGTACACAAGCTAAGGTCAAATCTCAGCTATGTCTTATAGGACCTTATGAAGTTACTTACTTCAACTTGAAAGTAAAGAGGTATGCCACAAAAGCAATGGATATCAGCAGTTAATGGTGGTTGTGAAGGCATTTTCGTGATTCTATATCCTGCTAATGTTAGAGATACCTTTTTCCAATTTCTATTGGCAAACATGATATTATCTCCACTTTCAACAGAAGAAAAATGCAGGAGAAAAGTCAAAGGATTTCTCCTAAAACATGAAGTTCTGAGATGTGTGGGATATTATTTCAGAAAACAAACAAACAGCTATTATATCCATGATGCAAGGATACTATAAATGTTTCCCTGGCCCTGGAATAATTTGAAATGGAGCTGTAGCAGTGTTCTTGCTTAGAAAGAAGGAAGGACAGCCCTCCCAAAATGCACAGCCACTCAAGCATTGCTCAAACATTACATAAGGATGAATGGCCTATTCAGAACCTGAAACTGGCATTTGAAAGCTGATGCTTGAGCCCCTAAACCTTTCCTCCAGCATAATAGCCTCATAGGAGGAAGATGCTGGCAGGCATTCTTCATCGGCTGGCCTCTGAGCACCGTGGCTCTCTGATTGTCCTACAGGAAGCTCTGCCACATGAGGGGAAGTAATTATGTGCCCAAGGAAGGCAGAGAATGTCCTCGGTACGCTTGCAGCACAGGAAGGGATTACAAGGCATAGTGCTGTGTTAGAACAAGATTCTGGCCATCCACTCTGTCATGGCACGTGGGCCCCTAACACAGCCCGGCGGGTTGCAGCCAAGAGGCAAAGGGCTTTCACTGCTTGACATTGTGGCCCAAAGAAAAGCAGGCAGGAGAGAGAAGGAAGTGAAGAAGAGGAAACAGAAGACTGTTGTTTTTTAAATGGAAAGTAGCTAGGAGATAAATGGTTGTTTCGGGAACACCAGGGGAAAGGAAACATATACAAGCTTAATTAATAGAATTCAGATGAAAGAAGGGCAGAGCAATTAAATATTCATTATAGGTCCCATAAAGCTATGATTTAAAAAAAACCTCAATTGAAAGATTCATTGGAGACACAAAACTTTGAAAATTAAGTATGTGAAGGAAACAAGAAAAAGCAAGCAAATTGTCCACATTGGAATGTTATTATGTGTAGGTGACAGTGTTCCAGGCACTTTCCATGTATCTGATTTGAAAGTGATGGAGGAGAAATTTGTGAAAGTAGACAGTGTGGGGCAAGCAGATGCTGCCAATAAAAACTGGACAAGAGGATATTTTTATGTTCCATTCAATTTAACTTCATCCATAATGAACTGAGTATGGAAAATTCTGGAATAGAGGAGAAAATAAAACAGACCTGGGAATAAAAATGATGATGATAACAACAATTCTAAAAAAGGGCTAACATTTTGTAAAATGTTATCAGGTTCCTGACAGCATGTCAGGCATATTTTTAAATGTATTATCTGATTTATTCTTCATAACAATGCTAAGAAATAGTTTCCATTATCATCTATTTTGTAGGTGAGGATATGAAAATTCAGAGATAAACTTGTTGAAAGTCACAAAAGTTTTAAAGTGGCATAGACAATATTTGAATTCCATATCTGTATAACTTTAGTATTTGAACTAATAAAATGTATATAAAATTTCAATCATTGTATATTATCTGTCTTAAACTTCTCAAAAACTCTCTAGTACATGTATATTTAAAATCATAGTTTCTTGTTTCTTTTTCCAAAAGCTATTCTCCAAAAATAATAAGTAAACTTAAAACTGTAACATCATCACACTTGTGGAGGAAGTGGGTGTAGGAACACCTAAAAGATGGGCTGTGAAACTGAGTTATGAATTTATATTTTAAAAGATTGAGAAATATTTTTATTTGCATTTTTATCTGATCTAATTGATACTTTGGAAAACTCAGAGTAGTTCAAAGAGCCAGCCTTTTCAAGACCAGGCAAATTCTCTCGTGTTTCTTCCCAGATCGCTCAAACCACATCTCTCCAGCTCTCTCAAGATATAAATATGTAATCTTCCACCCAGCAAAGGATAGGGTCATAGAGTGGGTCACAGCACCTAGTAACACAGTGCTTATTGAATGAAAAAGATTGATCCTTCTCCTCCCACCTTCCCATAGCTGCACTTTGGGACTTGCTATTTCAACAAATCAAAGTATTTGCAAATCGTGTGGTGTTCTCTGTGTGCATTCGATTCGGAGAAGAAACAGTCTCCCTTCCCATGATAATCATCAATAATCTCAAATCACAAAAGGCAGAATCTAGAGTATATGGACACCCAAGAAGGAAAAAAGAATGCTCCAACTCCAGAGGTTCAAACCATTTTGGCAAAGAGGCTTCCTGGGAAACTAGAGTTCTCACTGCAATGTGGTCCCAGACACACTCCAGCCATCCTTCTGCACCCCTCTTTATTTAGGGTGGAGAGCAGAGGAGGAGGGCAGAGCCACCCCATCCTGTCCAAGAAAGACCTGAAGGTCCCAATATTGTCATCCAGCCATGGGTTGCTCATGAAATTTTTTTTAAAGGCAGAAGAGTGAAATCCAGTTCATAGATGTAAAAATTCGAGTAGCATTTTTATCATTGCATGTTATATAACCTGTGTGTAAGTGTTTCTCTCCTGGCCTTTCACACAAAGGTCCTAAACCACCATCATCCCTTCATGGATCCAACACCTCCCTCCTAACTTTGGCCACTTCTGCAAAGAATTCTGCTTATTGGGTAAAACTCTACCAAGTACACGTGTATTAACTACTCTCAGGAATTAGTATTTCCATAGACTGAGAGAATTATTATTGAGTGATAACAGTGTGTTCATTGACTTTAGTGGACCAAGGAAATCCAGTCCTTTAATCTGTGCATTTGGCCCCCAAAGCACTGAGCGTGCTTTTCCCGGGAATCTATTCCCTCCTATTTCTCTTGGAAGTCTCTTGCCCACTGACAAGCCATCCTCCCCACTCCTCCACCTATAGAGAAAGGAACTACACGATTTAATCATCAGTTGTGTATCCCACCCCCAAAGTACTACTTTGCATCTCTACACTTTCTCCAGGAGCCAAAAATAAATGAGTACATTAACCTGGTTTATTAAATTAAGCAATGAAATATATTCAAGCTTCTTCTTTCTAGTTCAGCTTGTTTTCCCTTATGTATTTACCTATCATTTACTTCAGTGCCTTCAGAAGCACACATAAAGTAGCAACAAAAATTCTACAAAATGAAATAGCTATAATAGGGAGAAATTTGTCTCTGAGATTTCAGAAATTCTAAGTTTAACCTTTTTGATGTTCTACCCACCATGTTGAGTAGTTCATCACAACCCCTTTTTTTCCTTATTATATATAGTTTTAATACCCAGAGAAATAAAAGTGCTGAACTCTATCTGATATTTTACTGAACTACTGAACTATTCTGAGTTAAGTATGACAGATGCCCTAATGCTTAAGCCAGGGAAGTTGTTCTTTTAGTTCACACACAGAACATTTCCATTAAAAACCAGAGACCTCAGTTCTAACCTTGGCAATGCCTTCTCCACATGATTAATTATTTTTATGTGCACTGTAGTCCATTAGGGAAGTGTCAGTGTGCCTCAGGACTCAGATGCCTTCACATGGATTATTTTGCCCACTTTGTTCTTTCCTCCGTCTTCGTCTAGCAAAATAAAGAATCACATATCCTGTACTTTTATTTCAGATATTTGTAAAGTTATTAGGACTTTTACATTTTAAACTGTGATTCCATTTAGTATTATGCTCTTGAAAGGTTGTATGTTAGTGTCACTGAGCTCATTTGGAAATAAAAAATTAAATCTAAAGAACAAAATAAACTGAATAAAATAGAACCAGAGGCATGTTTACATGGAACAGACTGACAGATCTCAGAGGGGAGGGTGGTAATGGGGACTAGATAAAGGAAAGTGAGGAGATTAGCAAAGAACATATATTCACGATCCATGAATATAGACACTGGTGTAGTGAAGGCCAGGGGAGAGGAGATTGGGGTCTGGTTGGAGATGGGCAAAGGGAGGGGGAGGTCATCTGTAATACTGTCAACAATAAAGAAAAATAGAAAGTTAAAATAAAAAAATGAAATCAGTAAAATTCAGAACAATGATTTAGAAATAATTTAGGAAGGAAAACAGTCACATATAGTCTTTTTGTCATTTGAGGATCACTGTTTACATCAATATATAATTTATTTTACATATACCCATAGGTCATTAAACTATATTCTTTGGAACCTTTGCCTATTCTGTTCTAATGCTTTCTTTCATTGTCACTTTGAAGCTTATTATTGAGTTGAATCCCAGTTAACGGGACAACTGGTGATCTCTTTATGTGAAATGGTAATCAACTACCAGATGAAAGTAACATGTATTCTGTATGGTTAGCAGAATATTTATGAAGAGGTGAAAATTTTAAGTAGAGTACTATTAATTGCTTTATAATTGAGTAAATGAACAAACTCTCTGCATTTTCTAATCTAGTTCTCAATTTGAAAGGCAAAAACTGCATCTCTACCCAGCAGGCAAATATACAAAAATATCTTCTCCTTTTTTGACTTTATCTTGCTCCTTGAAATTCCATTATGGTGGTGACCCTCGCTCAATAGTTTGATTTCCCAGCCACAACTGGAAATGCATAAAAATCTACAGACATTTGTACCAACCTCTCTTTATTTTGGTCAATATCTCTAATTCCTTTTAAAGGTACTTTAAATGCTTGGGTTTTTTTAAATTAAAGTTTTTGAAGTTGTTAAATTAATTGTGGCTCTTACTTGTTCATAATTTTCTTGATGAAGAGAAAAAATAGAAAGAACAGAGAGGAAGAGGAGCAATACAGTATTGTTATTTTTATTATTATTTATTAAGAAGTGATTATGTGTTAGGTACTGTGCTAGGTACTTTACATTAAATATTGCTAATGCTTCCATAAACCCTGTCACTTGTCTTATTTGGCATTTAAAGAAATAGTGATTCAGGAAACGTATCAACATATCAGAAGCCACACAGCCGCTAAGCAGCAGACCTGAAATGATCTCTTTCCACTTTCAGGTTCAACCTCCTAGGGCCCCACTGGAGGATATTAGAAGCTCTCAGCAAACCAGCTGTCACAGTCCATGGGCCCTTCCCAGTAGCCTCTCAGCCCCATGTTCAAAAAAGTCATCAGTTATCCTCTCTCCAAGATGTTAATATAAAAGCTTAATTACTCTGGGTTAAGGTTTTGATGGGGATCAAAATTCAAATGTTTTGAGCACAGAGCTAAGAGTGGGGTGAAATTTTTTCCGAAGTCCTATTATGGGCCAGGTACAGAGCACATATTCTCATTTAGTTCTCACAGCCCCATAACCTGGGTACATTTGAGCCTCCTACCACTGTTGTTCTCTTGTGGTGTGAATGAACATTCTGAAACAGCTTTGGGTGAAAGGAGGGTGGGTAAGACAAATAATAATAACAAAAATGGCTAATTCTTTTTACTAGTTTGCATGAATCATTTGGAGGAAAGAGTAAAATATTTTAAAATAAACTGCTACAGGCAAAACAATCCAAGTATGGGCCTTATAAACTCTACATTTTCTGTATTTCTTTTCAAATTCTATGTCTATTAGCATTTGTATAAACATGTATTTATTGAATATGGAAAGAAGTATAATAAAAATGTAAATGTCTGATCCCTAACCCAGCAACTCCCCACCCCATTAATATTTTTATAATGTTTCTATTTAGTTCAAACAATTTTTTGTGTTCCACCAGGTTAAGCTCTGCATGAAAAGTTTTATAGAATATGCAAAAATGTGTAAGACACATTGGAAATATAGTAAGAATGTAAGTAATACTCAGCTTGTAATGACCAAAAAGGTGATGAAGAATAAATAAGACAGTAAAACTTAGACCAGGAGTAAATTATGCCCAAAATAAGGAAGCTCTAAATTCCAATTGTTTGACTGAAAGGTTTATAAACTAATTTTGTTTTTTTATTGAATTTATTGGGGTGACTTTGGTTAATAAAGCGGTACAGATTCAAGTGTACAATTCAATAAAGCATCATCTGCATCTGCATAGTGCAGTCAGCACCCAAAATCAAGTTTCTTTCCTTCCCATTTATCCCCCCTTTTCCTATTTCTACCTCCCCTCACCCCCATGTACCTCTATCGCCATACTGTTATCCATCTTTATATTTTTTTGTTGAATCCCTTCACCTTTTTTCACCCTGTTCCGCAACCTCCTCCCCTCTGAGAGCTGCCAATTTCTTCTATGTGTCTATGCTTCTGTTTCTATTTTATTTGTTAAATTATTTTGTTGATTAGATTCCACATAATGCTCTCCAGGTCCATCCATGCTGTTGCAAATGATAAGAGTTCCTTCTTTTTTTACAAGATCGTAGTAATCCATTATGTAGATGTAACACAGTTTTTTAATCCACTCATCTGCTGATGGGCAGTCGCCCTTTATTTTAAAAGATTCCAAATTAGAACTATTTATTACTGATGAGTACAGTCTTTACAAAAATAAAGTATCTCTTGATCCACTTGATTCCAGTAGTTTGGGAAAGTTATTAGAGGATTTTAAAGCAGGAATATGTCATGAGTCTTAAAAGTGAAAGATCATGTTATTTTAAAAACAAAAGGAGCAGTTCAAAAGAACTTGAGCTCAGAGTGTGCATCAGCATGACTATTAATGCTGACAAAGCTGGAACGATGTCGTGATGATATTGTGAAAGGCTTTATTTGCGGTCCTAAGGTGTTTGAACTTTATCCTGGAGGCCATAGCTAGCAAAAAATAGAGAGTTTTTAAATTTTAAGTAAGGAAGTGGCATGTTCAGATTTAATTTTTGAAAGGAAAACTCAGGTGGTACAGAGGATGAATTGGTGGGGACAATCTTAGGTAGCAGAGAGACCACTTGGAAAGCTGAGGCAATAGTTTTTGCTAAAGGTGGTTCGAATGTAGACCATTGACCTCAGGGTGAAAAGAACAGTTTAGGAAGATATTGAGGAGAAGAATTTTTAAAAGTGGGTTGGAGTTGGGAGGAGAGAGGGCAGGAGGAGTAGAGAATAATTTTTGTTACAGACAGGAAGAGGACCAGGTTTGAGAGGGAAGGCAATAAATTCAGCATGTGGTGTTCGGTTGCTTGCAGAATGTACAGATGTACCAGCTGGTGTCCTGGAGGCCATTGGAAGTATGAATCCAGAGCTCAGAATGAATGGATCTTGAATAACTGGCCTAGTATACTTTGCTCTGAAAAACCCCATATGTTCATAGGCCTTTGAAAAAAGGAAGCTAATTCTTTGCCTCTTTCAGCACCCTGTGTTTATTTCACATTCTTTTTCAAATAGTTTCTCATGCCATATATTAGAGGAGAATTGCTGTAATGAGAACCTCTTCATGAACACTATACACTAGTAGTAGCCTGAAGATTATAAATATTTTTGTAATTTAAACACTCTATGAGAGGAATGACTATTTATTTAAAAGATATTTATTTAAAGGATATATTTAAAAGGTTGTGGAGCAGGGTGAGAAAAGGTGAAGTGATTCTTCCTGAGTGCTTATTATGTACCAGGCACTGTGTTAGGTGCTGGGATTATAATAGTAAGCAAAAATAAACACAAATCCAGCTCAAAGAGCTTTCCAGTAGAGTAGGAGACAGATCTCACTCAACTAACCACACAGATGAAATCAGGTGGTCTAAGAAGATGAAGTTTACAGTTCTATGAGTTTATATAGAAGAAAAGAAGCTGTTCTAGAGGTTTGCCCATGAAAGGTAATATTCAAACCAAATTCCCTAGGATGAAGAAGACCAGGAGGCAAAAGTCCCTGTGGTGAGAGGGAACAT
This sequence comes from Cnephaeus nilssonii, assembly GCF_951640355.1. Classification (NCBI taxonomy): domain Eukaryota; kingdom Metazoa; phylum Chordata; class Mammalia; order Chiroptera; family Vespertilionidae; genus Cnephaeus; species Cnephaeus nilssonii. Next base: position 57,197,972 of record NC_137079.1, on the reverse strand, counting down.
GATGCATAAAGGAACTGATATAGGCTGGGGACTATGCACAAGGAGTGAAGGGGAGGGGTTACTATGTGATGATGCTGGAGATATAAGCAGAGGTTATAGGCCTTGTAAAAAAATTAGCCTTTAAACCAAGAACAATGGGAAGCCACTGTGGTTTGAGCAGTGAGATGACAGAATCCTATTTTTATCTTGGGAAACCCATTTTATCTCCAATGTGAAGGACAGGATTGGCTCCTCTCTTGTCATGGTTTTACCCTTTGCTGCTCTTTGCCCAAATTGATTTTCTCTTCTCTTCGTCTTTGCAGAATGCGGATAATCAGGTTTGGGCTGAGCTACAGTAGACTGGGAAATGACTCTTGTATGTCCATATACGATGCAGGTTGTCATCCCTCTGGTACTGGGGGTAGCTTTGTGAGAGTTGTTCAAGTGAAAATGATGAAAGGGTTTACTACTTATAAATCCATGACTGGCTGAGAGTGTGCAATGAGAAAAGTGAGGTCACTTGGGTTCTGGTTCCCTGGCTGCCACTTTCTGGCTATAAAACCATGGGAAAATCATTGAAAAGCTTCCCACTGCACATGCCTCATCTTCAGAACGAAGGCAGAACAATGAACAGGCTCTCTTATGCCCTTCTGATTCCACTGAACAAATAATGAAGAAAGTGTAATTCTTAGCAAACCACCATATGGGTCCACATGCAAAGAAAAATGTCTTGATATACGCAAATTCACAAGTCTGGATTCTGCATTAAAGCATGCAGATATATATAAAATTTAAAATTTGCCCTTTTTACTTTTGGATCTACCATTTAAAACTGCATTTTTATGTGTGGAACTAAACACACACCCATATTGACTTCTATTTATTAGCTAGTATAAATACTTTGAAATTTGTCTTTGAGCTCTTAAAAATCTTGAAATAGGTACAGTTTCCTTCCCATGTAAACCAGTCTGCAAATAATTAACAGACGGAATTATTGGATACATTTTTTTCACAATCTCAAATCCATGAGGAATATGTAGCTAATTTAAGCTTTGTTGTATTAAATTGTAGAATACACCATAAAATACTGATACTACAACTTGCATCAAACAAATAAACATTTGTTATGGGGACAGTAAAATTTACTTTTCACAAAAGGAGCCTACAGTAATAATGCATTCAATTCTATTTCCCAGAATGCTTCTTAAGTATGTTAATAAAGTCTTTATTGTGTCTGCTTATAAAAGTCGCCACCATTTCCCATTAGAAAGTCTCTGTTTATTCATCAAACATTTACTGACAGTGACTGCTGGGAGCAGCCTCAGATTTCCACTCCATTACACGTTTGTGGCATAAAGCACATTAATTATAGATATATTACAATATTCAACTCATTGAGGAAAAATTAGATGATCAAGGCTCATTTTCCTTGACAATAAGCAAGTTAATGAAAATACTAATTACCTGATGATGAAGTGGAGCCTTCAGGATTGAATGCTTAGCATCTGTAAAAGAGTTCTGTGAATCTAGCACAGAATATTAAAGCCAGAAGCATTGAAAGTCTATAAGGTGGTCCTTGCAATTGTCCAGTGCTCTTTAATTAGACTTAAAGGATAATCAGAGGTGAAGCAGAGTTTTTTGAAACATTTGGGGGAAGTCAATAAAAAGTCATATTCTTTACCTAAAATTTTAAAAATATTATTATGTGGGACAGTGACCTATCCAGAGTCACAGGACTGATTGGCAGAACCAAGAATAGAAACCATTGTAACTAAAGCTTGAACTCTTAACCTGGAAGCTCAATTACAAACCAATAAAAGAGAGGACCATTACAACATGCAAATTCACATTTGCTTTTCCACTTCCCAGGATAAGCAAGAAGTAAAAGCAAAACAAAGGACCTGTGAGAATGTCTGTTGCAGGCACACAAACTAGAATTTTGGCTTTGGCCATCTTGAAGGCAAACAAAGGCACTTGAAGGATCCCCCACCCCTACCTATCCCTACCCTCTCAACATTCATTCAACAAATATTTACTTTGGGCAAGGAGCAATCCACAGTGACCAGAATGTTCAAGGTCTCAGTTCTCAAGAACTTTACATTCTAAGGATGAAGAGTGACTGGGAACAGTAAAATGATATAGAAAAGAGTGTTAAGTGCTACCAAGACAATAAAACTGGATAATATGGTGGAAGGAAGATGGAAGGGTACTGTTGCATAGTCAGGTGTGAGAAACTTGTATTGTGATCTGCTTAACAAGACACAAGAAAGTCATGCTGAAAGAAAGCACTCTACACAGAGAGAAGAACAAGTACAACGGCCCTGAGGCTGAAAAGAAGTGTGACATGCCGGACTGGCAATAGAAATGCAATGTGAGCCCAGGGTGTAATTTTAAATGTTCTAGTGGCCTTATATTTTTTAAAAAAATAAAAAGAAACAGGTAAAATTAGCCTTGATATATTTTATTAAGACTTAATAAAATATACATGTACTATGTGAAATGCAAATCAACTTTATTTTAAATAATTATGCAAAGAATAAACTCATTGTCTGCAAGAATTTTAACATAGCCTATTGACTCATTTTTTAATAATGCCAGATGTATTTTTAGCCATTTTGAAATTACGAGAGGAAACTTGATTGAAAGATTCCCTTCTCTGAATTTCTAGAAGTTTAGACTGAATAGTGATAAACTCCAGGCACAGGGAAGCCAATTCACATTCAAGTAAGAGGCTGGGGATCCTTAAAAAGATACCCTTTCCTGATAAGCATGTAAAAAGATGCTCAACATGATTTGTCATTAGGGAAATGCAAATTAAAGCAACAATGAGATATCACTACACACCTTTTTCAGGATGGCTGAAATCCAAGAAACAGATTGCTGATGAGGATATCATGCAACAGGAATTCTCATTTATGGCTGATGGGAATGTAAAATGGTACAGCCACTTTGGAAGATGACCTGGCAGTTTCTCACAAAGCTACACATAGTCTTAACATAGGAGCCAGCAATCACACTCTTAGATATTTATTGAACTAATTTAAAAACTTATATCCATATAAAAGCCTGCAAACAAATGTTTACATCAGCTTTTATCATAATCACCCAAAACTGGAAGCAACCAACATGTCCTTAACAGATGAATGGGTAAACAAATTATGGTACACCCACACAATGGAATACTATTCAGCAGTTAAAGAAAGCAATGAGTTACCAAACCACATAAAGACATGAATAAAGGGGAGAAACCAAGATGTCAGCATAGGTAAACACCTAAACTGCTGCCTCGCACAACAATTTCAAAACTACAACTAAAAGACAAAACCTACATCATCCAGAACCACAGGAAGGCTGGCTGAGTGGAAATTCTACAACTAGAAGGAAAGAGAAAAGCACACTGAGACTCAGAGGAGCTGCAGAAGGCAGAGGTACCAAGGTGCATGCACGGAGAGGGCTGGCAACTGAGTGCGCGACTGGCTTTCTCAATCAGGCGGGAGACAAAAGCTCCCGACTGCTCTGAACTCCAGTTCCGGGTGAAACTCTGGGGACTCAGACTCATTTGGGGAGAAACTGGACTGTCTGGCAGCGGGCGAAACTCGAGGGTGGCTTTCTCTCAAGGTGCTTGCAGCGATTACCGCGGGATACTGAGACCCAGGAGCCTCGTAGGGCAGGGCTGATGGGAAGCCATTGCTGTCTGCTCCGACCTGAGACTCCGCCCCATCCAAGCTGAGCACAGAGGCTTTTGCAAGTCTTGTCTCATAAGGGTGTCTCCAGCACAGAACTTCTCCCAGCATAGACACAGCTGATCCTCACAGCCAATTGGCCTGGAGGTCAATTCCTCCCAGTGATACCAACAGCAATCAAGGCTTAACTACAACAAGACTATGCACACAGCCCACAAATGGGTGCACCAAGTGTGTCCACCTCAGGTAACTGGGGAGGCTGAGCCACTGGGCCCTATAGGACACCTAGCACAAAAAGCCACTCTATCAAGTCAGGGAAGCAGCCAAAATGTGGAGACAAAGAAACAGGTCACAAATGAAAGAAATGGAGGAAAGAAAACGACTACATATAGAGTTCAAAACCACAGTTATAAGGTTTTTCAAGAATTTTCCAGAAAAAAACGATAAATTTAGCGAGACCCTCGAGGATATGAAAAAGGACCAACTAGAAATTAAGCATACACTGACTGAAATAAAAATATAATATACAGAGATCCGACAGCAGACTAGAGGATCAAAAGAATCAAGTCAAAGATTTGAAATACAAAAAAGTAAAAAACACCCAACCAGAAAAGCAAAAAGAAAAAAGAATCCAAAAATATGAAGATAATGTAAGGAGCCTCTGGGACAACTTCAAGTATACCAACATCAGAATTATGGGGGTGCCAGAAGAAGAGAGAGAGCAAGATACTGAAAACCTATTTGAAGAAATAATGACCGAAAACTTCCCCCACCTGGTGAAAGAAATAGAGTTACAAGACCAGGAAGCGCAGAGAACACCAAACAAAAGGAATCCAAAGAGGACCACACCAAGACACATCATAATTAGAATGCCAAGAGCAAAAGACAAAGAGAGAATATTAAAAACATCAAGAGAAAAGCAGTTAGTTACCTACAAGGGAGCACCCATAGGATTGTCAGCTGATTTCTCAACAGAAACTATGCAGGCCAGACAGGAGTGGCAAGAAATATTCAAAGTGATGAATAGCAAGAACCTACAACCAAGATTACTCTACCCAGAAAAGCTATCATTCAGAACTGAAGGTCAGATAAAGAGCTTCACAGATAAGAAAAAGCTAAAGGAGTTCATCACCACCAAACCAGTATTATATGAAATGCTGAAACGTATTCTTTAAGAAGAGGAAGAAGAAGAAAAAGGTAAAGATAAAAATTATGAACAACAAATACATATCTTTCAACAAGTGAATCTAAAAGTCAAGTGAATAAAAAATCTGATGAACAGAATAAACTGGTGAATATAATAGAATCAGGGGCATAGAAAGGGAGTGGACTGACAATTCTTGGGGGGGAAGGGGGGAAGGGGTGTGGGGGGTGCAGGAAGAGACTGGACAAAAATCGTACACCTATGGATGAGGACAGTGGGTGGGGTGGTAAGGGCAGAGGGTATGGTGGAAACCGGTTGGAGGGGAGCTATGGGGGGAAAAAAGAGGAACAATTGTAATAATCTGAACAATAAAGATTTCTTTTTAAAAAGAGATAGGAAAAAAAGGCATGAATAAATGTTAAATGCATATTTCAAAGTAAATTAAGCAGTCTTTCAGACTATATACTGTATGATTTCAATTCGATACACTATCAAAAAAATCAAACTGTAGAAATGGTAAAGACACTAATGAAAATCAAGGAAACACTAAAAAATAAAAGAATCATGTTGCATTGGATTATAACACAGAGTATATAGTAAATATATCTGAGTGCATACTGAATAAATAAATAAGTGAGGGAAAAGAGACAAGACTTTCACACAGAAAAATCCCACATAATTTACATCGATATTCCACTCTCAAGGAGGTGGAGTGTAACTTCCCAGACTTTAACTGGAGGCTGCACTTAAAGACCTCCTTCCAAAGTTCAAGCATGGAAAGGAGGGTAAAAAGTAACTTTATAATTAAGAAAGCTGATAAATATTCCCTCAGCCAGGTGATCAAGTTAGCATTAACAGTAATAAGTCATGATGATAGCATGTACCCTTGACATATGATGAGAATGGTACTTTATCTCTATGGTCTTCCTCCCAAAAACACATTGGCCTACTTTAATCATGAAAAATCATAATTGAGGGACATTTTACAAAACACCTGACCAGTGTGCCTCAAAATGTCCCAAGTCATCAAAAACCAGGAAAACCTGAGAAACTTTCTCAGCTGAGAGGAGCCTAAGAAGACATGATAACTAAATGTAATATGGTATCTGGGTAGGATCCTGCAACAGAAAAGAGACAGTAAGTAAAAACTAAGGAACTATATTACTAAAATATAGACTTTAGTAAATAATAATGTACCCACATTGGCTCATTGATTGTGACAAATGTACTGTACTAATGTAGGATGTTCATAATGGGAGAGATGGGGATGGGGTATAAAGGAACTCTCAGTAGTACCTTTGCAAATTTTCTGTAGATGTAAAAGTATTCTAAAATAAAAAGTTTATTTTTAAAAATAGGCAGTCTCCACACATGCCTGAATTATTTCTCCCATTTCTCAAACTGGCAGTCTAAATCAGAGTAAGCAAACTGCTGAGTATACCTTCTGATTTTGTTCCAGCATCAATTTGTATTTTCCCTGCTCTTTTGATTTCAACTAATAGCTCTGCACAGCCTCTCCCTTTTCCTGTGCATTATCCGTTGAACGAGTTCCAAAGCACTCTGCTGTGGAGGGGCCAGAGATCCCATTTGATGGATGCTCATTTCACACACCTGTTTTGGGGTCTTTGATTGATGTGCTGGCATACATCTAATGTAACTTCTTCTAATAGGGGAGTGAGGAAAACATACATTTGTGCAAGCCACAGTCCAGTTTGCTGTTCATTCAAAAGGCTTAATTTAGAAATAGTTACTTAATAATTCAACGTGGACAATTCCTTGATTCCCATTGACTTTCAATTCAATCAGCAAAGCTGCCTCTTGGATTTTCCATTATTATGAAGACTGATGTATTTTATAAAAGCAAACAGCTGCTCAGGCAGATTAATGTTCCTTCTTGTCACCCTGCAGTGAAAGCTTACTTGGAATTCTCTTGTGAAAAGAAGTTGAGGTCCAAAGAATTTGACTGGCTGACCACCAATGACTAGTGCACTCTTACAACCTTGACTACCAAAGTTCATCAAGATCTTTGGATAGTTATCCTCTCCTGTTTCATGTAGGGAAATGCCTAGGAACTTGGAGTTGGGCAAACCAGTCTCTCATTCCAGACTTCTCACTTTCTGTGGATAAGTTATTTGACCTCTAAATGCTTTATCCTCCCCCATCAATATATATATTAGAGGCCTGGTGCACAAATTTGTGGACAGGTGGGGTCCCTCGGTCTGGCCAGCAATTGGGGCCAACTGGGGCTGTGGGAGGTTGGCCGGGGGGAGGGGCCATGGTAGGCTGGCTGTGAGAGCACACTGACCACCAGGGGGCAGCTCCTGCATTGAGCATCTGCCCCCTGGTAGTGTGCGTCATAGTGAGCAGTTGACCGGTCATTCGGTCATTCGGTCACTTAGGCTTTTATATATATCCTCACCTGAAGACATGCATTAATATGAGAAAGAAACATTGATCTGTTGCCTTCCATATGTGCCCCAACCTTGGATCAAACCACAACCCGGGAATGTGCCATGACCAGGGATCAAATTGGCAACCTTTCAGTGCACAGGATAATACTCAATCAACTGAGCCACTCCAGCCGGGTGATCTGTTTTCTATTTTAATAAGATTATTATAGGTAGAGACTAGACAAGGGACAAAGGCAGAGGGAAGGAGATCAGTGACTTAGCTATTGAAATAACCTAAGGAAGAGATCAACATGCCTTGAGACAGGATCCTGGCAGAGAAGGTATATAAAAATGACTGGATTCAAGATATATTTTGAAGGCATAGCCAATAGAATTGTCTGGGAGATTAGATGTGATATATGAGGGAATAAAGAAACATTTCTTTCCAAATTTTTTGTCTTGAACAATTGGAGAGGTAAAGTTGTTATTTGATGACACAGGGAATACAATGTAAGAAATAATTTGGAGGGATAGGGAAGAGCAGAAGGTCAGTTCTGGAACGTTATGTTTGAAAAGCCTGTTAAACATCCAAGTGAAAGTTAAAAGTAGATAACTGGACATATGAGCCTAGAGTTTGGAGGGGATATCCAAACTGAAGATAGAAAGCATGTAAGTTATGAGTACACAGGTGGTATTTAAAGCAATGAGAGTTAATTAGTCACAAAGTGAATGTGAACAGTAGAGAAAGAGAAAAGGTCTCCAAGGAGTCCGCTCTGGGGTATTCTGATATTAAGAGGTAGAAAAGACAAAGAGAAACTAGAAAGAACATGAAGAAGAGGCAAGGGTTGAGAATGAAGCAAAAGAAAGGGAGTGTGGTAGTAGTGACTTTGAATCCAAGGGAAGAAAGTGTATTGCTGAGGAGGGAATTATCAAATATATGAAATGTTGTTGATAAGTCCCATAAGCTAAGGTCTGAGAATTGAGTTTTAGATTTAGTGATGTGGAAGTCACTGCATCTTCATTTGGAGGCAAGAAAGAAAGCACAATTGGAGTGAGATCAAGAGTTAATGGGAGCCACCTGGCATGGCTCAGTGGTTGAGCATCGACCTGTGAACCAGGAGGTCACAGTTCAATTTCCAGTCGGGGCACATGCCTGGGTTGCAGGCTCAACCCCCAGTGTGCAGTGTGCATGAGGCAGCTGATCAATGATTCTCTCTCATCACTGATTTTTCTATCTCTCTCCCTTATCCTTCCTCTCTAAAATAAATAAAAAATATTTTTTAAAAAGATTTAATGGGAGTTCCTGGTTTTGATAATTGCACTACAGTGATGTAAGATGTTGATATTAAGGGAAACTCAGTGGAGGGCAGATGGAGACTATCTGTATGATTTTTGCAACTTCCCTATAAATCTATAATTGTTTAAGAATAAAGAGTTGAAAATAGTACACAGGAAGAAATAATTGGAAGCAGTAGTATAGGCAACATTTTCATGGAATTTTCCTGAAAAGGTAAAAAAAAAAAAGGATTATATTTTGAGGAGAAAATGGGGTCAAAGAGGTTTTGGGTTGTTTGGTTTTTGTTTGTTTCTTTTAAGCCACCATGTTTGTATGCCAATGGGAATCATCTGGTAGAAAGATGAAAAACTAATGGGACAGGAAAGAGAACAGTATTACTGGAGCAATGTCCTTGAAGAGAGAGCTTGTTCCAAGAAGGGCACGTGGAAGCATGCTGCTACCGCAGTCAGGTAGATGTGCAAATGCTGTCTGATTGCTTCCAACTCCTCACTGAAGGGAGGGGCTAGGCCACTGATGAAGGTGAGGCTAGAGGCAGGAGGGTGGGGGTTTGAAGAGAGAGAGTAAAGGAGGGACATAGTTCCCTAGAGAGTGGGAAAAGGAATTGGTGATAGCAACTAAGATGCTGGACAGTCATTAGCATGCATATAAGGAAGAAAGGCTGGGAGTGCAGGGGTGAAACAGTTGACTTTCTTCTCTTCTTTCTTCTCATCATTAACCTTAGTAGTAACTCCAATTGACAGACCACACCAAAGAAAGTGCCAGAGGCAATGGCACAGCCCACCTCTGTAGATTAAGTATTGCGATAAAACGTTGCAAAAATCTTCACACACCTGATGAACTATCTCAATTTGCCTTCAGAACTACCTCTACTGCTATGAAGCAAAAGTCAGATCACGCCACATGATCCCCTATTAGATCTGATCATGTTACACTTCACAGATACATGCATTTAATTTTATACTTTGAAAGTATATAATGCTTTAAAGTAGTGGTATTATTTAAGAGGAAAGCTAGAAAAAAAAATTGAAAAGTTTCCTCTTTAGTCCACCAAGCACTGCCCTGTGATATTGTGCCCCTGCTAATTTCACAGGAAGGGTATGTTTCCCCAACTAGCAGGCCTCACCTCAAAAGTAGGGTTGGAAAAGGGAAGCATCCCAGGAGAATTGCCTCTTTCCACTCAGTAGTCCAGGGGAAGACTCCTAATTGAGTGACATTTCAACCAAGAGTCAAGGGAGATTGTTACTGCCTACCTAATAAAGCTCCTTATTCTTCAAGCTGGTCCCTGACCCCTGGGGGTATAGGATGGGGGCAGGTCCCAAGTTTCCTGGGCTCCTGGCTAAATGTGTCTCCTGCAGAGAACAGAATAAAATAACCAAGACTAAAACCTCACAGTCAGGGTGAGGTGGATAATTTGAACTAAACACACCTGTTAATGAAGGCGAAAGAGGATTTGAAGTTCTGTAGAGTGTGCTAAGGGAATCAAATACCCAGATAATTGCAACTTGTCCACTTCAATGCCACTGAAATAACTGAATAGATTCCTCTCTCCTCAGAAATCCAGATTAAATTAGACAAAATTTCTACCCCAGAGACTCCCTACACGTCCCCCTCCCCCACCTGCTTATAGCAGCCTTTGGGAACCTGGCTCTTTCTGTCTGTCATGCAAAGTACACGGTTTTCTCACAACTGTGATAGAGAGAAGGGCCCATTTTCCTTTGTTTATGTAATTTCTCTTAGTGTCGGGCCCTAGTTATTTGTTAGTACACTGGTTTTGACCCGAGCATTATACCATAATTTTATCCCTCCAGCATGGCATGTTGCAGTGAAGTTAAAAAGACTGGGATTATGAGGAAGAAATTACAGAACTGGCATCTCAAGTACAATTACAACAGTTATAAGGAACTACTTGTCCAGGAAGTCCTAATGCCTCCATTAATTTTGAAACGCTTTGAAAGCTGTAACATCTTTTCAAAAAACAAAAACACTTTTCCTTTATCTCCAAACTGCCTTCCTCTTTGTACGTCGAGGCTGCCTCGAGCTCCCTTTTACTGCCTGTTTTAATTTGTCTTTAATATCAGATGTGCCGTATCGATTTCTTCTGTGTATGTTTTCATTCTGAATAATTCAGAGGCACAATTTTCCCCCCATTATGGTCAATAGCAGGAGCAAATTTTGAGGATAATCAATTGAACCCTGACTGACGATTCCTGCTGTTGCTATCCCCAGAAGTGAGGGAGAGGGATCAGTGGGGGATAATGCGACCCACAGTCAATCACAGCTATCAGCAAATGAGCTGACAGGGGTCTGTGAGGAATGGAGATCCATACCTCCAGCCCACAAGGTCTCTTCTGTACATTTCATCACAGGGCACTCCTGCTGTGCCAGGGAGAGTTAGGGTCCATTCCCATATACATTTTCTTTCCTACTAATGTTTAAAAATCATGTTTGAAGTGTCATCTTTTTTATGAATAGGTATGTCATGAAGGCATCAATTCTTAATGATTTGTTCATATTTTAGCCAAGCTTTTTCCAAAATAGGGTAGGAAAATTGGAAAGCTTCCAGGAAATTAGTCCAGGGAATAAATGTCACATTTTAATTCAGATAATGTGGTTGAAATTAATTATCAGAGAGCTGACAGAAACAGTGCAGGTTTGTCTAGTCCCCTCTCACCTGCGGTAAAAACACATTTTATGTGCCTGCTTTGACACTGGCCCCTATCCAAATCTTTGACACACTCAATTGACTACAAAATTGGCAACCCTCTATCTAATAAAGGAATCCAAGTATAGCAATAAATATTGGCCCTTCTGTATAATATGACTAATATAGTCATAGTAGACCTAGTAAGTATCAGGTTGTTGGACTTAAATGATTATAGTATTTTGTATAGTATATTCCATCTATTAAGACATTTTCATAAAATCCTGATTTAAGGGGATATCCTAGAAGCAGGTGGGCTTTTGCATTCTCCCAGGGATATTGAGATCAGAACAAGGGAGGAAAAGGGAGGCTCAGGTTAACCGGAGCAGTTCAATTTCAATTACGTGCAGTAGATGGTCTTTTTCGGGTCTGATGGTTTTTGAAAACTATTTGAAGGTCTGTTGTGATTTACATGCAGTTTGCATTGATCTCTTAAAAATAAGATTCCCACAACTCGATTCAAGTGTTTGAATGTAATTATATGCCTGCTTGTCATAAATAGATATTCCTAACTTTAAAAAACAACCAAGCAATCCCTAAAGAATTGTTGGTTTTATAATAAAGATTATGGAATTAATATTTCTACAATAGACACCCTGTTTTGCTTATCTTTGGAGGAAATCCATTAAAATTGCAAAAACATCTGTAGTTAATTGCTATATAACTTATTATTAAATAATAGCTCAATGTATGCAAAGTAAAAGAGGAAACTAGAAGTCCTGGTTTAGTTTACCATAGATAACTTATTTATAAATCTCTGTAATTTATTATTAATATCCCTACACAATATCGCTCATGCATATAAACACAGTTAACCTTAAAATTTTATTCTAATTCCTGGGTTTTGTGTGTTTTTTTCCAAAAGAAGTATTTTGGCTTTAGGATTCATTAGTGTTAAGGGTTTTTTGAAGACATTAAAGAAGTACATTATCATTATATTTTATGGAGGAAAACAGCGATTCTTTGTTCACCATCTTATTTTTTCATCAATAAATTTCATGGAGAAAAAAATTACTCTCATTAAAAAATACAATTTCCTTGAACTAAATGTTAAGGGTTCAGGCTAATAATCCAAAAAAAAGCCAAGATAAATTATTTGTGAAGATGGACTTATTTTGTAAATATCAGCAAGGATCTTCTACTGCAAATTACATCAGTACACATGCTCCAATTGCTTTCATCAAAACAGGTCATCTGCTTTGCTCTTGTTCCCAAAGGGAAAGGTACAATTTGGAGTGGCCAACTCTTAGAGAATTATGTGATGGATCAAGCGGACCTGTTGCATGAAAATGAAGACCAGAATGAAGAAACTGATTCCTTTTTTTGGTTAATGGTTGGTAATATATGTAGCAAGAGGCATTTGCCAGAGTGGATTGAATATTGATATATAGTTGATAGTAAAGTGGCAAACAGACTACTGTAAAGCAACACTAGAGTTATTTAATAAAGCCAAAATTAGTAATATAATGCTTTTAGCCTGTTCTTCTTGATCAGCTGAAAGCATTTCATAGGTTGACATTAAAAGAGGATATCAATGTTGATATAAAAATTATAGATCTGTTTGGGGTTGAAAAACAAAGATAAAATAGTTGGTCTGTGTAAGGAGGCCTGGGTTCCAGCACCAGGGCCAAAAGTGCTACAGACTAGCTGTGGACTTAGTTGGACGAAGAAAAAATAATAATAATAATGGGACCGTCCATGTACTGGAAGTTTTCTTTAAACTAGAGACCATCTCATTTCATCTTTACAAGAACCTTATAAGGCAGGTACCATTACAATTCCCATTTTGCAGGTGTGGGGTGGGGTGAGGACGTGGTGGGTGGAAGGGTTCAATGGGGGTTAAAAGGGGGACATCTGTAATACTTTCAACAATAAAGATAAATTTTAAAAACTATATATTGAGGGTGGAGCAAATGGCCATCTTCCACTTCTAAAAACCCTCATTCCTCAGTTTTATATGCACTGCCAAGCAGAGTATTTCCCAGCTGTTGTTTTTGTTTTTATGAGGAAGCTACTTTTTGTTGCCCAAAAGCTTCCAGTCACTATGGGAAGAGGAGGGAGGGGTGTGGCAGTCACTAATGATAATGACCCCTGCCACAGCGAGAACATCCTGCCCACTTGAAATGGCCTTGAGTGGGGGGTGGGGGGCAATGGGGAGATAAGGACACATATGTAATACCTTAATCAATAAAGAAAAAAAATAAAAAGAAATACACACACACAAAAAAAAAGATATGGCCTTGCTATGGAGATGCAGAACAATGATGCCGAATAACAGTAAATGGTAAATCAATCGCTGGAGAACATGTTTCACTATAACTTTCCAACTTTGTCCTCGGGTCAAGCTTTCAAACTCATAGCCCAGACAGACTCCTGGCATTGTGAAACTAAATTAATGAGTATGCCCTACATAAAGGGCACCTCTGTTCAAAGTGGCTCCAGGTCTTCAGAGAGTTAATGGGGAAGCTCAGGAGACCTGGTACCTTGATCTCAGGCAGAATCATAGGGTCAGGAGATGTATATTGTGTGAGGCATAGGTTTGAGTCAAACCCTTTCTGCCATGTTCTGTGTATACTTGGGAAATGTATGTCATTTCTTTGATCTCTGGTCTCCTCATTTAGACAAAATGTTTAACAAAACATACCTCATTGATACATCATCTAAAGGTGCACCGACATAGGGTGGTTATGAGGAATCTGCAAGATACTGAGTATACAGTGGCCGTCGCAAAGCTGGGGTTCTGTAATGATCTTGCATTCCTGTCACAGAGAGATGCTTCTCTCACGAGGTCACTAAGGAAGTTGGAGTCTTTGAGTATTTAAAATGTAAATATTTAAAGTTGTATTTAGATTTCATCTTTAATTTGGAAAAAAAACTCAGGGTGCTATTTTCAATGAAATGTATCATTCTTAACTGAAACTCACTTTATTTATTACACTTCAGCTCAATTACTTGCTGTGATCATACTATGCAGAGCACACTTCAAAACCACAAGTGAATTGCTATAAAAAGACTAGAGGCTTGCCAACATCCCCTGAGGGGTCCCAGATTGTGAGAGGGTGGTTCTTGGGTGATGCACCTTGGAATCAGGCTCCCTCCTCTCTGGTTCCGGGTGCATGACCCGAGAACTGCAGCTGCCAAGTCACCACAGCTCAGCAGCTCCTATGTTGAGCATCTGCCCCCTGGTGGTCAGTGCACATCACAGCTACTGGACAGTCGGCCAGTAGGCTGGTTGGCCTGTCGGCCAGTCGCTTAGCCTTTTATATATATGTAGACTAGAGGCCCAGTGCATGAATTCATGCACGGGTGGGGTCCAGCCGACCCGGCCCCAGTCAGCAGATCGGGGCCAGGTCTGTGAGGAGGAGGAGACGGTGGGAGGTTGGCCAGCTGGCCCACCCCTATCAGGGCCTGTTCAGGACTGGGCCGGCTGAGGGGAGGGGCTGTGGGCAATTGGCCAGCAGGCCCCGCCTCCAATTGGGATGGGGGCTGATTGGGGGAGAGGCCATGGGAGGTTGGCTGGCCAGCCCCACCCATGACTGGTGTGGAGTGAGCTGATCAGGGGCGGAGATGGATGGGGGGAGGGGCCGCAGGTCGATGGAGGTGGTAGGGGCCCATCAGTGGTGGGGCCAGCCAAGAGGAGGGGATGCAGGAGGTTATCGGGTCAGCCCTGCCCCCTATTGGAGTTGGGGGTGATCAGGAGCGGGGCCAGCTGGGGGAGGGTCTGTGGGCAGATCAGGATGGGGTGGATGATTGGGGGCGGGGCTGGCCGGGAGGAAGAGCCACGGGGGGTGGGGTGGGGGGTGGCTGGCCACCCCACCCTCGATCAGAGTGGGAGAGGCTGATCAGGTTGGGGCCAGCGGCGGGGGGCTTCAGGAGGTTGGCTGGCCAGCCCCACCCCTGATCGGGCTGGTTTGCTGGCCACAGTGGGCATCATAGCAACTGGTCCTTCTGGTCATTATGACATTCTGGTTGCTGGCTTTAGATAGATAGATGATAGATAGATAGATAGATAGATGGATAGATAGATAGATAGATAGATAGATAGATAGATAGATAGATAGATGTCCTTTTCCAGACTTTTTAAACTAATAATCTGTTTTAATCAAATTTGTTTAAGGGAAAGGTACCACCATCACACACTGAATCTACCTGCCACAGTGAAGGGAATATAGAATGTACAGTTATTGCTTTTCCACTAGAAGTTACTCCAAAGTTGAACATCCTTATAAAGGGAGAAGCTAGTACCGGAGATCCTAGATTGAGAGATGCCAGGGAAAGAAAAAGAAGACCAAGGTCCTTATCAGGAACTCTAATATCCCAGAAATAACTGGAAGTCTGAGCTCATTTATAACTACCCAATTCGAGGAGCAAACATGGTCATGTGCCCTGGGTCCAGAAGAGGGACTTTTTCTTAAAGGCTCCGTGGATCTCCATATACCCACAGGATACATCCCTGCCTATAAATTTAGGTTTATAATCATTTAGCAGTATAGAAATAAATTGAAGCATTATGGATAAAATTTCACAAAGTAAATGACAGCTTTTTATATGTGCATTCAAGAAAGAAAAATGTATCTCTTATGCAGTCCATAATTGTGGAACTTATGCTAATGGAAATCATTGTAACACTTTATTCATAAGGGTCATTTATAAATGATGTATGAATGTCCATAAATGTCTCTCTGATTTGCTATTAATAGTTAGGAATGCTATTATTTTTACATAAGCCAAGTGTGATGCCTTTCAAATGGAAGCAACAATAGGTACAATCTGTTGAAACGAGTCTACAGACAAAACAAGCATATTTTTGCTTGGTTATTAACTACAATAAAGCATTTCCACATGGGTTATTTAAGGTTTTATTTAGATTTCATCTTTAATTTGGAAAAACCTCAGGGTGCTATTTTCAATGAAATGTATCAATCATAAAACTTGGAACCCAATTATTACACTTCAGCTAAATTACTTACTGTGATCTTACCACTGAAAACACACTTCAAACCGGCAAGTGGGTTGTCAAAAATATATGTCTTTTTTTTTAGTCTCTTTTTTTTTTTAACTAATAATCTGTTTTAATAAAATTCATTTACGGGGAAGTCACCATCACACACTGACATTACACAGCACAGTGAGGGAAATAAACTAGTAAAACCTACAGCTATTGGCCTTTTGGAGTGTCCCTTTCCTCCCAAAGTACAGAGTCAAATACCATCTTGCTCTTAATGTAGAGGAGGGATAGTTTGAGAGAAGTAGAAGCTCTTGAATGATCTCATAGGAATCTGGTATATCTCGTCAAATGTTCTACTGATGGAATTTCACACAATGATTTGTTTCAGATATAGAAGAAAAGGTAAATGTGCTCTGGGGTGATTAAATGATGGTTCAGTTGGTATTTTGCACAGACAGCCTTTCCAGGTCCAGGAGTAGTATTTATTCTGCTCTTCTGTTTCACTGTTCCCCAAAAGGTGGAAATGCAGACCCAAGAGGGTCGGGGCTGCCGCCACCACTGTTTGGAATAGATGAATGAGTCCCAAAAGGAGGGGATGTAAATTCCAGCTCAGGATTAAACTGCGCCACTCGGTACGCGGAGATCGGAGGAAAGGGGGAAAGCGTGCCGTCCTCCCAGTCTCACTTCTTCTAGCTTCTTTGACAGTTTAGCCTCTGTACACAGGTTGGGTTTTAAGCAGGCCCAGGGTAGAGGCTGCCCTGCCCTGCAAACCATTTCCAAGATGAAATTTTCCTCCACTACAGCTTTGATGCCTATTTTAAAAAGCACAGTGCTTATGAGCGGAAGCAATTTTAGTTTCTCTGGGCACCACAAAGGCTGTCAGGCGCCGCGTTGTGAAAAAGTGGACATTATGGGAGGAAGGAAGGTCCCTGGCTCAGAGGCCAGCAGGTAGAAGACAACTCAGTCAGATTCATATTTTGCCTGAGGCCAGATTTGTCTAAAAGCTTCAGGCTTTTGCACAGCTCCTCCCCAACGATCATCAGCTCGCCCGGGGGTCACGTGCTTAATTCCCCAGCCTCATCCCTCTGGGTAAACATCAGAAGATCTGCTGGTGTACCATTCAATTACACTTCCATCCCTGGTCCTCATGTGGATGATGGTGGTTTGGGGAGAGGGAGGATTTTTTATAACATGAAATGTTCAGTTCCTGTGAATAAAACCAGGAAGGCTTGTCAAACCTGCCCAGGACTGTCAGAGGCTAGGGCCCAGCAAAAGGGCAGAGATTCAGGTTAGAACATTGTTCATTATTCCAGGGTCAGAAGTTTCATTTCTCTGACTACCTTTTGGATTTTAATTGCAGAAATGCAAGGCCAGGTGAAAGGAAATTGTCATAAAGATTGATTGTATAAATAGAAGGATGGATGGATGGATGGATGGATGGACAGACGGACTTAATATGCCTACGCATTGTTTTATTTAATTCTCACAATCCTATGCAGTGAGCACTGTTGTTAAGCATGTTTCACTGATGAGGAAATGGAAATTAATAATAGGTGTTAATATTCATACCCTAGTCTTTTTTATTCTAAAATCCATTTTTTTGGTGGAGGTCACACTTACTCTATTGTCATTCCTTACACATGTCAAGAAACTGAAACAACTAAAATCCTAATGGGCCAGAATTTGGATCCAGTGACATAATGGAGTTAATAACAGGAGGTTAAAAAAATTTTTTTAAAAAAGATATTGCCTTGCCTCCCTGATCCCCAGTCACAAAGTTCTCCTAGTGATAAAGAGAGCTGAACCCCTTGGCCAGTCCTCCTCTCTGTGTCCTGGCTTTTATGTATGTGATCTAAGAAGAAAGCCCTAAGGAAATATGATACTTGTGTAGGGGCTATATGTTCAACTTTGATTTTTTTCCCCCTGTATTCATGATTTAGTCTAGTTTAGACTTAATCTCATTGAAAGCATTGTGTTTAAGGCCAGCACAAGAGAGTCTCTCTTACCTTAGAAGTGACTCAGATATTTAAGATTCCAGTATCTTTAACTGGAGAGCCAACTTGAGGGAGGTCAGGAGAACAGCACAAGTGAGGAATTAAAACCAGGACTGCTGAGAAACTGGATAATTTAATCTGGAGGAAAAAAACCTGAGACTATAAAAAGTAGTCTCTGGATTTTATGTAATTAATCATAAGGAAAATACTGTCAAATCTTTTCTCCATTTTTCTTTCAGTCAAAGTAAGATTATAAGCTTAATTTACAGTGAGAGGAAAACAAGTAACTTCATACTTTTACCCCTTTGCCACTGGGAAAACTACATATGTGTCAAGTTCCTGAGCTACTATAATGATTTAAAGTGAGCATGTCTCCTCAGTAAACATCCCTTGTCTACAGGAAGTGGTGGGGGGGGGGGCGGTCAGGGGAAGCAGCTCGGATATCCCTCTCACAATCCAGGACCGCTAGCTCCTAACCACTCACCTGCCTGCCTGCTTGATCACCCCTAACCACTCTGCCTGCCTGCCTGATTACCCCTAACCATTCACCTGCTGGCATCATCACCCATAACCACTCGCCTGTCTGGCTGATCACCCCTAACCCCTCTGCCTGCCTGCCTGATCACCCCTAACTGCTCACCTGCCAGCCTGATCGCCCCTAGCTGCCTCTGCCTCAGTCCCCACCACCACAGCTTCATCCAGAATGACGTCTGGAAGGTTGTTCGGCTGTCTGGTCTAATTAGCATATTACCCTTTTATTATTATAGATATTAGAAAGAAAACCCAAATCATAAGATAACAGGTATGTGCCCTGGCCAGTATGACTCAGTTGTTTAGAGGTCATCCCATATACCAAAAGGTGACAGGTTTGATTCTGGTCAGGGCACATACCCAGTTTGCAGGTTTGACCCCTAGGGCAAGTGCAGGAGGCAGGCAACTAATCAATATTTCTCTCTCTCTCTCTCTCTCTCTCTCTCTCTCTCTCTCTCTCTCTCTCTTCCTCTCTCTCTTCTTTCCCTTTCTCTCTCTAAAATCAATAAAATATACCAAGTATTTTTTAAATGAATAAATTAATGAAAACAAATTAAATACATCTAAGCTGTGTTCTCAGAACAGTATAAAAGTCATCTGTACTATTATCTGTTTTTCATTCATTTATTCCATTGGTCAGCCCACAGAAATTTATTAAGGATTTATGTTTAGACAAAGATCCTGAATAGACAAATCACATTTGTCATACTCTATTATATGCTACTAGAGGCCCGGTGCATGAAAATTCATGCACTGGAGAGGGGGTCCCTCAGCCCGGCCTGCCCCCTCTCACAGTCCGGGAGCCCTCAGGGGCAGGACGAGCAGGGGAAGGTGACGCCCCATCACACCTCTGCTGCTGCCACTGCCGGCAGCGCAAGCCTCAGCTGGCCCTGGTTACCTGAGCCTTGGGCGGCCCTGGGTGGCTGGGGGGCTGAGGGGACTGGGGGACTCTGGAGGCAGGCACGCTGAGTAGCCAAACCTACCTGGGGGCGGGCCCGGCTGTGCCGTACGCCTGCTGTCCCAGCTGGGCTGCGGGGACTGGGCGCCACCATCTTGTGGCTGTGGGTGCCACCATCTTTGAGGGCAGGGCAGTCAATTAGCATATTCCCTCCTTATTGGCTGTGGGCACCTCCATCTTTGCAATGGCGTGAGGGTCAATTAGCATATTTCCTCTTTATTAGATAGGATGTGTGTACTATATATAACTACTATTAATTTGTTATATTAATGATAAATGAGAAAGTGATACAAAATATTTTAAACACAATGTTAAGCCAGAGATATTTTTAAAGGGGCAGTGGCAACACTGTTTCACCACAGGTTCAATCAATTAACCATTCCCTGAGCATTGAAGCTTACTTAAGTGTCACTATACTGTAGTGTTTCACAAAATGATTTACTATAACAATTAAGAAAATGTCTAGCTAGTTACCAGAGAAGTTCAACTATCTCTAGGCTCCTATTAAAATCCAGTAATGTACAAATCAATATCAAGATAGAAAGAGGGAAGAGAGAGGAGGATCCAAAATGTTCCTTGAGAAGACATCTCTTGGTATGATGGACAATGAGTTTTTACTTACTAGGTAGCTTATTGGAGAAATGCTTTTGAGGAGTGGAGGGTGGTTGAGGAAGTTAACTGGCCATTAGCCAATTAAAATACTGCTTCAGGTCTACCCATCAGACTAGAATAATCAAGCTCCTTTAGGGGAACCCAGGGAGAAATTCCTGGAATTGACCGAGCATATTAGATTTCACATTATCCAGCAACACAAAATGATGTATTAATGTTCTCCCTGAATTCAAAATGTTTATTGATTTTTTAAAATCTTAGATAATTTAACTAGGTTACATTTGCATTAAGTAGTATAAAATAAACATTTCAAGTTATTTCTGTTCACATCACAGACTATTTTGTCCAAAATATTTCTTTGTTGTCTGAATTTATGGTATGAACTGAGGTGGAACAAGTCAATCAAACTTAGGTATAAAATATTTATGTTTTTTAAATACTATGGTTATTCATAGAATCCAAAAAAATTTTTTAATCGGAGCATGTCTGAGAGTCATATCAAGTTGAGAGGAATCTGTGAATGACCCTGTGGCATCTGGTAACTAAGATAAGGTCCAATCCTATATAATAAAAACCTGATATGCTAAGTGTCTGACCATTCACTCGACCATTCGACCAGTCACTATGACGCACACTGATCACCAGGGGGCAGATGTTCCAACCTGCAGGTTAGCTTGCTGCTGGGGCCCAGCCGATTGGGACTGGGCAAGACAGGCCAGACACACCCTGGAGCCCTCCCGCAGTTCCTCCCCAGCCCCCATCATGCATGGGTAGGATTCTTCGGCCTGGCCTGTTGTCCTCTCACAATCTGGGACCCCTCGGGGGATGTCCGCAGGCCAGGCTGAGGGACCCCACCCATGCATGAATCCATGCACCGGGCCTCTAGTGTTATATAAAATAAACAAGAAAAAAGTTCTGCATACATATCAAAGTGAAGAGTGATAGAAAACAAAGAGAGGGAGGCCGTGCTTGATGGTCTTAACTGTGATGCTAGAGAATTTGGAATTTCTTTACATTTTAGTTAGGCTGCTTGCTGTAGTGTGGCCAACTGCTTAAAGAGGGGCAAGACCTGAGGGAGGAAGTCTAGTCAAGAGACTAGTGCAACAAACTGGTGAAGAACTGATAGGAGATTTAACTAGGTGAGGCCAGGGACATCTTTGTATCTCCAGTATCTGGTCTAATTCCTGGTACATTGAATGTGCTCAAATAATATTACTAATTGAGCTAAACTTATGTTTCCTCTTTCACATTCCAATGAAATCTCCATCTTTTGGCTTTAAAACCATAGTTCTAGTGACTATAATGATACACTAAGGCTCTAGGCAACAACTCCACAAATACACCATGCAAAATATAACAAGAGTATATATGCTACTAAAATAAAATGGGAAATCTGCATATTGTATCATAATTCATGCCACAAACATGATTGATCCTTCCCACACTTTGCTTTACTTTTCCTGGACCCCAGGAATGAGGATAAAAATTATAGATTGTAAAGGATTGCTTCAGTCATCATAGCAATAAAGACACTAAAGCCAGATAGGCAATCAACTAAGCAATCCTTAGTACAGGAAATAAGCAAATCTGCACTGTCATTGCCTATAAAAGATCACATACCTTGCTGGGCACATGATATGCACACAATAAATACTTGCTGACTGAAAAAATATATTCTAACAGAAATTTAAAAAATAAAAAGTGAGACTGATAATTGCAGTAAGTGCATACTAATATATTACTGTCCTACAGCATAACTCTTACCTGGAAACCAAATGTCTGAGGAGTTTGGTTATCAAGAAAGGCAAGAACTAGAATAAGAAAAGACTTTTACACTATCAAGTAAATACTTTAAAATGTCAAGTCATACTGGCAGGACTCAAAGCCAGGCACTGCCACATACGAGTTATGGTTCAAGATACTTCACTACTTTGAGCCTGCCTTCAACTGTACTCTAACATATAGGGCTGTTGTTAGGATTAGTGTTAATGGAAGTATCTATAAAGTGCTAACACATAATAGGCTCCCCACATAAAATAATTAGTATAATGTTATGAGCTGAATTGTGTTTCTCTCATTCCCCTTCATCAAAATTCATATGCTAAACCCCTAAACTCCAGTACCTGAGAGTGTGACTGTATTAGGAGTTAGGGCTATTAAGGTAATATGAGGTCATATGTGGGGGACCTAACTCCATATAACTTGTGTCCTTATAAAAGAGGAAATGTAGACATATCAGGGGCATACATGCAAAGAAGCCTCTGTATAAAGCAACAGATGAAGACAGCCATCTTCAAGCCAGAGAGAGGGCTCCAAAAAAAACAAATCTGCCATACCTTGATCTTGGACTTCTAGACTCTAGAACTGTGAGAAAATGCTTAAGCAACCCAGTTTGATGGTATTTGTTATGGGCTATCTAAGTGGTAGCACTCATCCCGTAGCAAACTGATACATACACTCATTGTCGTTTTCTTTAAAGTAGCTTTGTTTGAGGGGGAAGAGAAGTCTGGCATTTGAGTGACATGATTGATATAAGCTCCTAAACTTCAAGGTTTTTATAGATTCAGCATTTATGCCCACATCTAGTTCAGTGGCCTGGCACATAGTACATTCTCAATAAGTATCTGTTGAATGTCTGATTAAATGAATGAATGAATGAATGACTATTAATAAGAAGATAAGCCTCTAGTGATAGGTATACTACATCAGCCAGCTAGCTGACAGATTCACAAGAACAATGGCTAAGTGCTTTTTATATGCCAGGCACTGTGCAGTAAAAACTATAAAAAGCAAATGCAAGAACATAAAACCTTAGGAGTCTGAGGTTTTCTCAAGTAAGGAAAAATGGTCCGTGTTACCACTTCATTATCTTTGCAAAGACAGCTGTGTAATCGCTGGTCCAGAGAGGCAATGCTGTTTAAGGGAAGGAGCACCGGCTTGAAGCCAGAGGTCTCTTGTTTGCTTTCTTATTCTGACACTCGTGAGAGATCCTTGGGGAAGTCACTGAGCCCCTGAGCTTCAGTTCCCTCTTCTGTAAAACAGAAATATTGATACCTACCCCACTAATAATATAACACTGTGATTAAATGAGAAGGTATATATCTGAATATGCTCTAAACTACTAGGTGTTAGGTGGATTAAACACATCCTGTTCATAATGGTAACCTTGAATCATCCTATCTAATAAAGAGGGAATATGCTAATTGACTGCCACACTCTCAAAGATGGCAGCGCCCACAGCCACAAGATGGCAGCACCCAGTCCCCTCAGCCCCAGCAGGGCGGCAGGCGCGTGGCACAAGTGCCTGCCTCCGGAGTCCCCCAGTTCCCTCAGCCCCCCAACCACCCAGGGTCAGCCCTAGGCACAGGTAACCTCGGATGGCGACTGCCCAGCTACCCAGGGCTGGCCCGAGGCTCAGGTAACCAAGGCTTGCCAAGGCGTGCTCTGCCAGCAGTGGTAGCAGTAGAGGTGTGATGGGGGCATCGCCTTCCCCTGATCACCAGGTTGCCTCCCACCCCTGAAGGCTCCCAGACTGTGAGAGGGGGCAGGCTGGGCTGAGGGACCTCCCCTCCAGTGCATGAATTTTCATGCACCAGGCCTCTAGTCGAATATAATAAAAACCTAATATGCAAATAGACCAAACAGCAGAATGGCCAGTGGAACAACTGGTTGCCATAATGCACACTGACCACCAGGGGGCAGATGTTCAATGCAGGAGCTGCCCCCAGCCCACAGGCCCCAGGTCAGACAAGGCGGGTGCCAGTGAGGGTCCCCCTGATCACCCCACAGATTGGCCCTGATCGCTGGCCAGGCCTAGGGACCCTACCCATGCATAAATTTCATGCACCGGGCCTTTAGTTAATAAATATTAGCTTATATTCTACATATTAAATTTTTATATAAAAGGAAGTACATAAAAAATTTTAAAGCATTCCATTTAAATTGGTAATCTGCTTTAAAAGTTCAGGCCACTCAAATGTCTTTCTGAAAAATTTATCTATGTGATAGTACTCATGCCTGACAATTTTGGATAAATGTGGTCATCCTTCATTTTTTAAGATGGTATTTCTGATGATAATTATTTGAAAGTGTTTTTATTTGGGCATTTCTGGCTCTTAGATTAATGATTTTCTAAAGCATTGTAGTAGCACTCATTGACAAGTTTTAGTGAAAAATAAAATGTATTCTTTTGAGTGAGAAGGATACAGAAAAAAGAAAGATGTGTGCAAATAGTGATGTATTTTAGATTTGCTTAGTGGTTTATTTTTAACTAGAGGCCCGGTGCACAAAATTCGTGCATGGGGCGGGGGGGGGAGGGAGGTCCCTCAGCCCGGTCTGCACCCTCTCCAATCCAGGACCCCTCGGGGGATGTCTGACTGCCGGCTTATGCCCGCACTTTTAACAGATGACAGCTCCATTGTTGTTTCTTTCTTTTCATGCTTAAACCCATTGGAATGAGCAGGTATTCAAAGTGTGTATACATTTTGGGGGGACACCCTGTATATCTCTAGTCAGCGGTGAAAGGAACCAACAGCAGGTTTGGAACCCCCAGACAGGGAACCTCGTTCACTCCCCACATGTCTCCCCACTCCGCTTTCCACCTTCACGGGCAGCGGGAGAATCAATGTTTTCTCTCATTAACTCAGAAAAGCACGTCCTGTCACCCGCTGCCCGGCAGGAGTGCGCTATGCCCCAAGCAAGCAAGGCTCAGTCAGGGCAGCCTTTGCTCATGGGTGCCGGCACCCCGAGTGCACATTCCTCCTCTGCAGTTGCCCCAACTCTCCCGCCGTTTCACTGACAGGATGGACCCCCTTGCCTCCTCTGGGTTCCCGATCTCAAACACTGACTGAAGGCACCTCAGCGAGGTCCACCCTGCACCTACCAGGTGTGTCTGTCCACACTTGCTCCCGCCTCAGCACCTGCATTAGCCCCACGGAGGCAATCTCGTTACCGCACTGGCCTCCATGGGAACAGGCCATCACCACTCCGCCCTCTCACTGTCATCTCACAGGAACACACCCTGAGCACCCAGAGCACCCAGACACGCTACAAAGGACGTGAGTGTGCCAGAGGGGATGTGCGCACGCTATGTGGGGGACATAGGCATGCCGGGGTTGACAGAAGTGCAGTGGAGGGGTGGGGGTACGTTTGCACACCGTGCTCTGGGACTGTTGTGGGCGCGCATGGGTGACAGTGCACTGGGGGACGTTTGCACGCAAGGGGGCAGGGGAGAGGATGTGTGCACCAGAGGCCTGCGCCTGCGCAGATGCGCAGATCCACAAACCTGCGTGGCGTGGCCAGGAGGATGTCAATATGGCCCATCACGGTGGCTGTCCCTGCAATCACACACCTTCTGGGCCAGGAGGCAGCACAGCCACTCCTCGGCACAGATGGCCCACAGGCTCTGCTTCAGCTCGGCCCACAGGCTCCACTTGGCATCGCTCACAGCCACCACCGCCATGTGGGGAGTACAGGCCGCCCTCCACAGGGCCCGCCTTCCCCACCCCTGTCCCTGCTAACACTTGCCCAGGGCCAGCCATAGGGAGCACTCACAACCACCACCACCGCCATGTGGAGAGTATAGGCCTCCCTACCTTGTGGCAGCCTCTGTCCCCACTGCCACAAGTCCCCATCCACCCATGCCTGCTGTGCACGCAGCCTGCTGTTCTGGTTGTTATGTGTGAGGGCATCCCAGACAATTTGCATATTCCTCTATTATTAAGTATAGATACTAGAGGCCTAGTGTATGAATTCGTGCATGGGTGGGGTCCGGCCGGGCCACCCCGATCGGAGCCAATCGGGCCAGGCCAGCCAGAGAGAGGGGCCACGGGCAGTTGGCAGGCCAGCTGTGCCCCCAGTCGGGGTGAGGGAGCTGCTTGGGGGCGGGGCCGGCTGGAGGGAGGGGTGGTGGGGGTGGCAGCCAGCCAGCCCCACTCCTTGGTCAAAAGCCCAATTAAAGGAACAATTTGCATATTAGCCTTTTATTATACAGGATATTTACATTTCACTTATTACTTCTTAAATTTTAATAAAGAAAACATAAAACTTTATTCCATAGACATAGCCAAAATGCACCTTTTCCCCTGCATTATACAAAACTAATAGAAAAGAAAGTAAGAAACAAGAGAGGAACAAAAGAAAGAAATAAAAATAAGTAAAATCAAAATTGAGCAAAACCCTGAGGTTTAATTATCTATTTAATGTTTTAAAATATTGCCAACCCTTTAATTTTTCAATAAATGGTAGCAAAAGACTTAATAAGTGTTTGGATTTCTGTTCAAATATTGCCAAATAAATCTTCTCAATTTCCCCCTTTCTTTATTTTCAGTGGGAAGAAGAGCCTAGCTTTATGCTGTAAGTCCATGTCTATTACATTTCTTTTTTATAGAGGCAATACATCAACTTTAATGGAGTGACATCACACTATCATAGTCTACTGGGACATCATAACTAATAACTTTTAAATTCAAGTTGCCTTTTTTAAAATTATGAGCATAAAAAATTTCAAAATATCTTAGTAATGATACAGAAGATTTTATTACTTTTCCAAGGTATTTTTGTCCAGTTAATCTGATTCAAAAATTTCCTTCATTCACTTGAGTGGGGAGTAATAATTGGTTGTAGTTCCTCATTTGTAACCCATGTACCATCATTGACTAAGGTTCTTCGTTAATATAATAAGACAAAAATCCTTGACTTATTTGCCTCCCAGAATTAATATGTGAATATAGTCAGGTGATTGGATATTTTGGTGGGAATGCATTGTCTGTGCATTCAGATTAAGGACATAAGGAATGCTTTACACTTGTAATGTTTTGTTATATGATGTTCCTGCGTTTGCCCCAAAGCATCATTATTTAGATTTGTCTTCAGACCAGGAGAATGACAGACCAATTTATTAGTCTAACAAAAACAAGAAGAAAAAATAAAACTATTATATATATTTCCTAGGTGTTTGACAGTCTTTGAAGTTTTTTTCTCTGTAAATCCTATTTCCTTTTGGGGTAAGTTTTATTCCTGTCCTCAAACATCAACACATTAGTCAACAACACCTTATGCTATTATAGAAACAATATAGATACTACTGATATATTAACAATAGCTTATTTTTACATAGATTTAAAATTTGAGTACCTTACAGATATTTTATTTTTTTCTAACTTAGAAAAAATTCCAAAGACCATACTAACTTGAAAAAATAATACAATAAATACTCATACACCTTCCATTCCATTTGGAATCAATAATTGTTAATGTTTTTTTCATATTTGCTTTATTATTCTCTATATCTATATGTCTAAAGACATTCTCAAATATATCACATCATTATTATACCTAAGAAAATTTAAAAATTATTATTGAATTTTTATGAAATAAAAATTATTGCATAAATATCACCGATATCGAGTTGTTATTCATATTTTCCTAATAGTCCTGAGCCCTACAGAAACGTTATCTTATAGCTTGTTTTCCATTGATATTGTGCTATTTTATACTATATTTCAAGGAGCTGTGATAGCTCCTTGTTGTCTTTTAATCCAGATCAGTCCCTTTCCTTGCCTTTTTTTTTTTTTTTCATGATATTGAAGTTTTTTAAACATTTGGGTCCAATTGTCTCATATAGAATATACTACTTTCTGGATTTAACTAGTTGTTTTCTCATAATGCACTTTAACTTGTTACCCCCCCCCCTCCATGTCCTATATTCCTTAAACTAAAAGTCAGATTAGAGGTTTGATTAGATTTACATTTGTCCCTGTAAGAGTCAGAAAAGGTGGTGGCCACCTGACCTGTCCACTGTAAACTTACTTCTTTCCCATTTCACTTAGGCCATAAATATCCTGTTCCTCAACATCATTTCACTCAATGGCGTTAGTACCCAATTAGGACATCAGGGACTACAAAATGGTGATTTTCTAATTTTATCATTTCTTTTACATTTATTAGTTGACATTTTTCCCTAAAGAAGAATCTTGCTCTATTTTGTTTTGTTTTTCCTCCCTCCACAATTTGATGATTATTTTTAATATTTTATGTTTAATCCTCATAACTTCTCCAATGTAAATAGTGTCATCCTATTTTATAAGTGAACACTAAAGCACAAGAAGTTCAGTAACTTGCTCAGCATGCTAGTAAGTGGCAGAAACAGATGTGGAATTCAGATCTCTAACTCATATTTCTATTCAGTGGCCAATATATCATAGTTACCACATAATGTACACCCTCAATCAATATGAGGCATATGCACAACCCCTCAGTTACCAATGGTTTTCTTCCTGAAGTACCTCTGCTGTGAAATTGTGACTAAGCCTCCTATTAGAAAATTCCAGGAACCAATATCTAAATGTTCCCAGCATAGGTTGCAGGGTTTGGGCTATTATAAATGAAAAGTAGAAAATAGGGGATGTGCTGGCCAGGAATTGGGATGAAATTTCTCACTCCACACTCCAGTAGCTAAAAACCACACTGAAAAATCTAGGAAGCTCCTGAGTGTGTGGGGGGGGAGGGGAGGGGAGGGGCGGGGAGGCTGGACATGGGCTATTGACTCATCTACAGTTTTTAGATCAAATCTCCTGAAATCAGCAATTAGATGATTTCCAGATAACTTCCTTATTGGCATTGACCTCGTCAGAGTTTGGCTGGGGAAAAGATAATTTATTCAACATAAAGTTAATTTTGTTTTATTATAATTAAAACTGCAATTATTGGACATATTTATACCTGGAAAACGTGTACAGTCTCCATCTACTTATTTCGTCCCCCTCCTTTAATCTGCCTCTTATTTTTCATCTATAAAATAGTTATTAATAAAAGCATGCGAGGTTATATAAGATAGTGCATATAATAGTTTCCACATAGCATTCTGGCACTACTCCTCTTCAATTCCTTTTCTGCTTTTCTCTTCTTTCTCATCTTACAGCTATTATTCCTTCCTGGAAAGAAGCAAAAAGTTTGTCCATTTATAAAAAACTGTGACTTAATTTATTCTTTAATGAACAAGCATTTCCTACTAACTGCTTGTGATAAGACAAGTATGGTGCAAGATCTCTTAGAAACAAAGTAGTAAAAATTTTCCTAGAAAGTGCCAAATAAAGCATGTTGTATGTTATAAATGAAAAAATAAAGGTCTGCCCAGTGGCTTGGGGAACTCAGGGGAAGAAATATCCTCAGCACATTGACTCAAAGAGCTTGTGAAGGTGTGTGTCTCCCATAAACACTGAGTAGTGGAGAACAGTTGTTTCATTTCCTTGTAACAAGGAAAAAAGTGTATGGTATTTTGTTTATTTTGATTAAATAAAATTCTAAAATGGGGATTAATATGAACATGAACTGATCTCAAAGAGGAGGCTTGTAGGAAAAGTTTTCCTGGGAGATTTGTTGGAAAGTGAGAGCAAAGGCTCTGGGACCCTGGAAATGATCTTTATGAGCAAAATTTGCACAATCACAGCCCAGGATAGGCCAGAGCAGTGCATTGCCAGCCATCAGCACCACATTTACTTGGCATTCTTGATGAGAGAGAAAATTTGGGCTTATTTCATTAAATCTCAGATCCACATCAACTCACATTTAGACAACAGAACTCAGGATGAGTGGACTCCTTTGGGGAAGCCATCCCCCATCCTAAGACTTTCTAAAGTTCAAGCAAGCCTCCTCCTCAGTGAACTGGCTGTGCGACCTCGGGTGAGTCACTTACCATCTCCTGTCTCAGTCCTCAATTGTACATGGGGATGGAGATGCTGACCTTCCTCCCAGGCCCACTTGGAGGAACAGCTCATTAGCAATCATAAAGTACTTTGAAAATGTAAATGCCGAATTATAATTTTAATCAACAAATTAACCTTGGTGCTTCTCACTCAATCACTCCCTCCTGGGTAAATGATCAAAACCGTTAGCTGACCCAGGAGGTTCTGAGCCCAGAATTCAACGCCCGCACAAAACATGGCTCCTCCATAGACCCCCGGGGAGCCCTTTCATGCCTCTGTCACCACACCACAGCTGCTTTTCTACCACTAATCTAGACACAGGACCCTGAATGTGAAGGAGATTCAAGCTCATGCTGAACAGACACTTCAACTCCAAGGAAATTCTGATAAAGAAAATAACAGGACCAACCCTGGGGATGTGTGGCCCACATTTTCTCTGGATTTGTAAAAGTTTTCAACTACTGAAATACGTATTTATTAATTTATTTTTAACAAATATTTGCTGACCACTTAAAATGTGCACATTAGAACTAAATTCATTACAGCTCAGCCAGTAGCAATAAGATCCTGTAGCAATAAGATCAATGTGTGATTGGCCAGTGAACCTCACTAGAAAATTAAACTCCTCTCAAAGCCAGGTGGTCATCTTACAGACACATCCAATGCCCTACAAGGGCAAGGTGGTGGCCAGAATGGAGCTGTACAAACATTCAAGTCCCCAGTTGGGTTCCTGAACTTGCCTGGTCTTCAGATCTCTCAAGTGATTAGTGTCAAGCACATCTTTGGAAAAAAAAATGACTTAGTAGTACAAATAAAGCAATCATCGAGAGAAACAAAGATGGCAGCATAGATAAACAACCGAACTGCTGCCTCGCACAACAACTTCAAAACTACAACTAAAAGACAAAACAAACATCATCCAGAACCACAGGAAGGCTGGCTAAGTGGAAATTCTACAACTAGAAGGAAAGAGAAAAGCACACTGAGACTCAGAGTAGCTGCGAAAGTAAAGGTAGAGGTACGGAGGCACACACGCGTGTGCGGAGACGGCTGGCAACTGAGCACGCGGCTGGCTTTGTTAATCAGGAGGGAGACACAAGCTCCCGACTGCTCTGAACTTCAGTTCCAGGCGAGACTCTGGGGACCCAGACTCATATGGGGAGAAACTGGACTGTCTAGTAGCGGGCGAAACTTGAGGGCAGCTTTCTCTCAGAGGTGCTTGGAGCAATTATCACGGAACACTGAGACCCGGGGGGCCTCTTAGGGCAGGGCTGACAGGAAGCCATTGCTGTTTGCTCCACCCTGAGACTCCACCCCACCCCAACTGTGTGCAGAGGCTTTTGCATAAGAATAGCCTGGTTCTTTGAAAACTAAACTTACCTAAAAAACTGCAGCTGAGTTAGTGAGACCCAAAACATCCAAAAGAAGACCCAAGGCCCCACAGCAGCTTGCATTGCTTCACAGCTGGGCCTCATATGGGCACCTCCAAAACCCAAACGAAGAAGAGGAATCTGCAGATCTCTCTGTAGCTCCTGCTGGGTGGCCTCAGGCAGAGGCTAAATTAGCACCTCCTTGGAGATCCAAGATCCAGTGCACCCAGGGGTCAGAGTAGGACCATCCAGATTACAACTCCTCAGATCCATAAGGAACACACTCAGGGGGCAGACTCAGTGAGCACCAAAGCCCCACTAAAGCAAGTCTTGTCTCATAAGGGTGTCTCCAGCACAGAAGTTCTTCCATCATAGAAACAGCTGATCCTCACAGCCAATTGACCTGGAAGTCAATTCCTCCCAGTGATACCAACAACAATCAAGGCTGAACTACAACAAGACTGTGCACACAGCCTACAAAGGGGTGAACCAAGAGTGTCCACCTCAGATAACTGGGGAGGCTGAGCCACTGGGCCCTATAGGACACCTAGCACACAAAGCCACTCTATCAACTCAGGGAAGCAGCCAAAATGCAGAGACAATGAAACAGATCACAAAGGAAAGAAATGGAGGAAAGCAAATGACTAGATATAGAGTTCAAAACCACAGTCATAAGGTTTTTTAAGAATTTTCTAGAAAAGACCGATAAATTTAGCGAGACCCTCGAGGATATGAAAAAGGACCAACTAGAAATTAAGCATACACTGACTGAAATAAAAAATAATATACAGAGATCCAATAGCAGACTAGAGGATCACAAGAATCAAGTCAAAGATTTGAAATACAAAGAAGTAAAAAACACCCAACCGGAAAAGCAAAAAGAAAAAGAATCCAAAAATATGAAGATAGTGTAAGGAGCCTCTGGGACAACTTCAAGAGTACCAATATCTGAATTATGGGGGTGCCAGAAGAAGAAAGAGAGCGAGATACTGAGAACCTATTTGAAGAAATAATGACAGAAAACTTCCCCCACCTGGTGAAAGAAATAGACTTACAAGTCCAGGAAGTGCAGAGAACACCAAACAAAAGGAATCCAAAGAGGACCACACCAAGACACATCATAATTAAAATGCCAAGAGCAAAAGACAAAGAGAGAATATTAAAAGCAGCAAGGGAAAAACAGTTAGTTACCTACAAGGGAGCATCCATATGATTGTCAGCTGATTTCTCAACAGTTACTATGCAGGCCAGACAGGAGTGGCAAGAAATATTCAAAGTGATGAATAGCAAGAAACTACAACCAAAATTACTCTGCCCAGCAAAGCTATCATTCATAATGGAAGGTCAGATAAAGAGCTTCACAGATAAGAAAAAGCTAAAGGAGTTCATCACCACCAAACCAATATTATATGAAATGCTGAAAGGTATTCTTTAAGAAGAGGAAGAAGAAGAAAAAGGTAAAGATAAAAATTATGAACAACAAATACATATCTATCAACAAGTGAATCTAAAAATCAAGTGAATTAAAAATCTGATGAACAGAATAAACTGGTGAATATAATAGAATCAGGGGCATAGAAAGGGAGTGGACTGACAATTCTCAGGGGGAAAGAGATGTGGGGGGTGCGGGAAGAGACTGGACAAAAATCGTACACCTATGTATGAGGACAGTGGGGGGGTGAGGGCAGAGGTTGGGGTGGGAACTGGGTGGAGGGGAGCTATGGGGGGAAAAAGAGGAATAATTGTAATAACCTGAACAATAAAGATTTATTGAAATGATAAAAAAGCAATCATCAAACACTGGATTGGATTTTAATTGGACACTTCCCAAGTTAGGCTAAAAATTACAATTCCTAAAATACTAAATAGACTTAGAGCTGAAACTAGAGGTGCTTCCCTTATCACTTGTTGAATAAGTTGGATCATAAATTCAAGTGGAACTATGTGCCAGGAATATATCCCCTTAGTTGGACTTGCATATTTTTACTATCCTTAATTAATAATTGCATGTAGAGTACAACATGCAATCTTAGTTTAAATGGTTATATTTTCTTTCACACTAAATCTGAGCATTCAAGAGTAAATGCACTTATCTGAATCATTCAACATTTCAACACCTATTATTAATCACCTGGTGTGATTTTTCCTGTCAGAAATCTTACCTAATAACAGAGAAACATGTAAATTGACTGTACCTCTGCTATACCCACAGCCAATCAGAGTGAGTATGCAAACTAACCCAACAAAGATGGTGGTTAATTTGCATACATACCTGGGTCCCGGGAACCTCCTCAGCACCCAGGTCACTCCCAGCCTGCCATCGGGCGGAGGCTTTAGGCTTGGGAAGAGGCCAAGCCTACGATCCGAGGGGCGGGGGAATCCCCCTCTCAAGCCTAAAGCCTGGGGTGGAGGTTTTAGGCTTGGGAAGGGGCTAAGCCTGCGATCGGAGGTGCGGGGGGGGGGACCCCTTCCCAAGCCTAAAGCCTGGGGCAGAGGCTTTAGGCTTGGGAAGGGGCCAAGCCTGGGATTGGAGGGAAGGGGATAAAATCAATGGAAACATATCCTCAGGTGAGGATAAAAAGAAAAATAAAGAAAGAAATGTCATATCCTATGAAAGACACATCTTGAAAATGCCTAAAGAAAGTTGTCATTTTTTCATGGTGAAGGGACTGGAGTCAGTGTTGATGAAAATACCTTGGCGACTGTGGTGACTGGCAGTGGCTGCAGCAGTGGGGTGATGGGGGTGGCGCCTTCCCCTGATCAGCCTGGTTGCCTCCCACAAAGGGAGGCCAGACTGCGGCTTAGGTCCGCTCCCAATGGGGAGCGGGCGTAAGCCATCAGTAGTACATCCCCTGAGGGCTCCCAGAATGTGAGGGGGCAGGCTGGGCTGAGGGACCCCTCCCCAGTGCATAAATTTCATGCACCGGGCCCCTAGTTTATAAATAAAATCAACCTCTAGAATGAGCACTGGACTAGGAGTTAGTACATAAATTCAAGACCCAAGTAGCCCACATTCTAACCTCTTGAATTATAGAATCACTTAAATTGTCTTAGCCTGAATGTTTTAATTCTCAGCTTGAATTACCTCCTCTATAAATGAGAATAATAATAAATGTCCTTCCTACATCTAGGGTCATTGTGAGACATTAATGGGACAATGTGTGTGAAAACATTCTGTGAATTATAAAGCACTCTACAAAGTACAGGAATGATGATGATGATTGCTTCTATTAAATCTTCATAGAATAAGTGAATTTGGAAACCCTTCATTGAATGAATAAAAAGGGTAAGCAGATATTAGTACAGTGCCTATAGGTAACAATAAATATCTATTGATTATTATGAGGAGAGTAAGAAAAAACTATTTTGTTCAGATTCCATCTTTGATGAAAAAGATTTAACTGGCTTCATTGTGCTTTTCACAGCTATCACATTTATGATCTTTGCAATATTCATATTTAAATGGAATGCTATAAAAATAATGGGTTCATAAAATTACCCATATGTGGCAAGAATAAAGAACAAAACACAACATTTCTCTCCATCCCAAGAAGTTTCATAGGTTTCATAGTTAATAAAATACAATATATTCTCAGTCAGGACATACAAATAGAATATCATTTTGAAGATATTTAACTCCATGGTATCACCAAAGCCTGCAGAATTCTGCTATCTATCTATCTATCTATCTATCTATCTATCTATAGCCTATCTAATAAAAGAGAAACATGCAAATTGACTGTACCTCCGCTATGCCCACCAGCCAATCAGAGCGAGTATTCAAAGTAACCCAACTAAAGATGGCGGTGGCCACGGAGCTGGAGTGAGCAAGAGGCTTGGGTTGCCCCAGCAATGGAGGTAGCCACGCTTCCCGCCTGCCCTGGCTGGCCCTGGCCTCCGCTCAAGGAGGCGCTGAAAAAAAAAAAACACGGAGGGGCTGGGAGCTTGGGTCGCCAGGGGGTGATCACACCAGGATGGGATGGCAGTTGTAGCTAATCAGGCTGGTGGGGGGGCAGGGCCGTTGGGGGTAAGCAGACCAGCAGGGGGGCCAGTTGGGGGTAAGCAGGCCGTCAGTGGAGGTCAGTTGGAGATGAACAGGACAGCGGGGGAGGCAGTTTGGAGTGAGCAGGCCATCGGGGTGGGGGGGCAGTTGGGGGTGAGCAGACCAGCAGGCAGAGTGGTTAGGGGCAATCAGGCAGACAGGCAGGCAGGCAGGTGAGTGGCTAGAGCCAGCAGTCCTGAATTGTGAGAGGGATGTCCAACTGCCGGTTTAGGCCCGATCCCTGTAAACCGGCAGTTGGACATCCTTTGAGGGGCCCCAGATTGGAGAGGGTGCAGGCCGGGCTGAGGAACACCCCCCTCCTGGTTCACAAATTTCATGCACCAGGCCACTAGTATCACTAGTATATGTGTGTGTGTGTGTGTGTGTGTGTGTGTGTGTGTGTGTGTATGTGTGTATACCGTATTTTCCGGCATATAAGACGACTTTTTAACCCAGGAAAATCTTCTCAAAAGTCGGGGGTTGTCTTATATGCCAGGTGTCATCTTATAGGGCGGGTATATCCCAAACTCTATATTTTAACTGGAAAAGTTGGGGGTCGTCTTATACGCCCAGTTGTCTTATATGCCGGAAAATATGGTACACACACACACACACACACACATATATATATATATATATATATATATATATATATATATATATATATATATATATATATATATATATATATATACTAGAGGCTCGGTGCATGAAATTCGTGCACGGGTGTGTGTGTTTGTGTGTGTCCCTCAACCCAGCCTGCACCCTCTTCAATCTGGGACCCCTCGAGGATGTCTGACTGCCCATTTAAACGGAGTCAGACATCCCTCTCACAATCCAGGACTGCTGGCTCCCAACTGCTCACCTGCCTGCCTTCCTGCCTGCCTGATTGCCCCTAACCACTTCTGCCTGCCAGCTTGATCAATGCCTAACTGCTCCCCTGCTGGCTTGGTAACCCCCAACTGCCTTCCCCTGCAGGCCTGGTCCCCCCCCAACTTTCCTCCCCTGCAGGCCTGGTTCCCCCCAACTGCCCTTCCCTGGAAGCCTGGCCCCCCTCAACAGCCCTCCCCTGCAGGCCTGGTTGCCCCCAACTGCCCTCCTCTGTAGGCCTGTCCCCCCCAACTGCCCTCCCCTACAGGTCTGGTCCCCCCCAAATGCCCTCCCCTGGAGGCCTGGCCCCCCTCAACAGCCCTCCCCTGCAGGCCTGCCCCTCCCCCCTACTGGCCTCCCCTGCAGGCCTGCCCCCCCCAACTGGCCTCCCCTGCAGGCCTGGTTCCTCCCAACTGCCCTCCCCTGCAGGCCTGGTCCCCCCTAATTGCCCTCCCCTGCAGGCCTGGTCCCCCCCAACTGCCCTCCCCTGCAGGCCTGGGTCCCCCCCAACTGCCCTCCCCTGAAGGCCTAGTCCCCCCCCCCCAACTGCCCCTCCTTGCAGGCCTGGTCCCCCCCAACTACCCTCCCCTGCAAGCTTGAGGTGGCATTGACCACTCCCCTGCTGGCCTGATCATCCACAACTGCCCTCTCCTGCCGGCCATCTTGTGGTGGCCATCTTGTGTCCACATGGGGGCAGCCATCTATGACCACATGGGGGCGGCCATCTTGTGTGTTGGAGTAATGGTCAATTTGCATATTACTCTTTTATTAGGTAGGATATATATATATATATATATAGCCAGTGATCCTAATGACCAGAATGACCAAATGACTGGTCACCATGAGGTGGCATTGACCACTTCTCGGTCCCTCCCCTTCCCCCCGGCCTATGAGCGGGGGCAGGGTGGGACTGGCAACTGGTGAGCAGGTTGAACTGCTGACTTCTTGGTCCCTCCCCCAGGCCCAC
The DNA here is from genome assembly GCF_951640355.1 of Cnephaeus nilssonii. Lineage (NCBI taxonomy): Eukaryota > Metazoa > Chordata > Mammalia > Chiroptera > Vespertilionidae > Cnephaeus > Cnephaeus nilssonii. The sequence goes on along the minus strand of NC_137079.1, from coordinate 57,160,782 downwards.
AGGCTCCAATGGATCAGTGGTGGTGAACAAGGGAATCAGAATGGGTGGCGAGAGGTCCAGCTGGCTGTCAGGCTGTTGGGATCACCAGCTCATCCCTGGCTGCTCGGGGGCTCAGGTCTACGTGAAAGCAGGCACTGGCAACTTCTCCTCCATGTACGTGTGCCGGGCCAGCCACTGATAGAACGTGCTGCCCGCTCAGGGCTGCTCATACCAGGGCAGGTAGGTCACATGCGCACCCCCCAGCATCAGTCAGCGCCTCAAGCCCCAGCAGCAGTGGCAGCGGCAGTAGTGGTGGCCCCCACATGAGGGGCCCCGAGCAGACAGAGTGTTCCATCAGTGGCCAGCCCAGCGCACGTGCATGGAGGTGAAGTCTCTGGCACCCGCTTTTCCGCAGGCCTGATCCCTGGAGCAGCCGGGGATGAGCTGGTGATCCCAACGGTCTGACAGCCGGACAGCGGAGGCAGTGTTCGGCCTGGGGATTGGTGAACGGGCAGAAGATGTCCCTGATCTCAGGAGGCCAGGCCTAGAGACCCTACCTGCATGATTTAATCATGTACTGGGCCTCTAGTTTACTATGATAAACACAAAATATAATAAATGGGGTACAGGTAGGTGAAATGCAACAAAATATAGCCATGAAACATATTCACATGTATTAGCAAATATTTATAATTATCAGTTTAAGAAAATTAAAATAGTAAAGTGACTAATATAAAATCATATATAATACATTTTATACCAATGTAAATATGGTCTTTGCCTCATTTTCTTAAAGTTTATTTTTCTAAACACTATTGAAAATATTCATTGCAATCTATTTTTTATTTAGGATACAATAATTTTAAAATAATTTTTCTATTATTTTATATACCCAATCTTCATATATCTGAAGACATATTTGGAAGCAAATATGCACTAAATTCCACTCCCCAAGACTGCTATCTTAGGAAACAGAGAAGATACAAAGTTAGAATCCTAATGGAGTAGAAAGAGAGTCACATTCTCTTTTCCCTCTTCTCTTTACTCCACCCACCCCCTTCACTCTCTCTGTCTTTAGGGCCCTTAACAATAAGAATGATAAAAACTGTTAGGGAGCCCTAACCGGTTTGGCTCAGTGGATAGAGCGTTGACCTGCGGACTGAAGGGTCCCAGGTTCGATTCTGGTCAAGGGCATGTACCTTGGTTGTGGGCACATCCCCAGTGGGAGGTGTGCAGGAGGCAGCTGATGGGTGTTTCTCTCTCATTGATGTTTCTAACTCTCTATCCCTCTCCCTTCCTCCCTATAAAAAATCAATTAAAAAAAACTGTTAGGGAAAAACCAGCTCAATGTTTTTCAAACATTTTACCTAAGCATTTTTTTCCTTTTATTTTACGGGGTCTTTGTTATCTATTGTACATAACAAATCACCCCACAACTTGATTTCTTAACAAACATATATTATTTCATAGTTTCTGTGGGTCAGGCATGTAGGTATGGTTTAGCTGGGCCCCTCAGAGGTTGCAATCCAATTGTCCACTGGTGTTATTTATGGCCATCCCAAATCCCAACTTGTGCTGAAGGATTAGCTTTAAAGTCACTCACATTGTGCAGCCAGGCTCAAGATCCTGGCTGCACACCATGCCACGTGGGTCTCTCCATATGACTGCTCCCAGCATGGCAGGGCTCTTCCTTTAGGACAAGTGATCTCTGAGAGTGTTCAAGGCAGAACCACAAAGGAGGTCACAGTCTTTTGTATCCCAGCACTCTTGCCATATTCTGTTTATTAGAAACAAGTCTCTAGGTCCATCCCACACCGAAGGGGCTTAAATAGCATATCAGACAAATCACTCTAAGAAACACAAAACAGTGACTGATGATTTTATTTCTGATTAGATGAAACAAAGTGGACATGTTCAGCATGACTAATTCCACTCACAAAATGCCTCTAATTAATCCTCTTTTTCCCCAGAAGAATCTAATTTAGTCATTTTCAAAATGGTTTCTCATCAAATCCCTGACAGTACAGAGTGCCTAAGATGTGCCAGACACTGGGCTCAGTGGTGACTGCACACAGAGAGACAGCCCCTGCCTTCAGGAGGCTTTTAGTTTTGAACTCTGTGTTGTTGTTTTTTATTTCCAGGTCTTTGAAAATCCCATTAAATGTTTCAGTTATTTGGGTTTGGCTTGGTTTTGCTGAAATAAGGAACAACAGCCTACTAAATGAACATGCACTTAAATGTGTCCTTCCGAAGAGCTCCAGGGACCTTAGACTCCCTAAATAAATGGGTGGAGACTCAGTTTACAGTTATACAAAGTGACATCAGGTTGCCTGTCCTGTGCCTCAAAGGTAAGAATAGATCGTGAAATAAAAGAATCCATCTTACCTGAGTATCTATCCGTTTTCCTATTCACTGGGGATTATTGCATTTCTTTGTGATCAACAAGGCAGTTTAGAATCAGTATTAATTTCACAAACCTACTTATGTACTTCATTCTATTTCAACTCTTTATTGGTTTATAGACAAAAACCACCGTACTCTACAATTCTATTACTATTAACCCCTTCAGCTTTTTCCTGCCCTTGTCCTTGCCCTAAAGCATTTAAATATTGCACCACTTAGTTGCTCCACACCCCTTCTTTCCATTCCAAACACACTGTGCTTTACCCTAAATCTTTGAGCCCATCTTTAAAAATCCACATGTGCTTTTGCTCTTTGAAATCCCTGTTCTTTAGTGGGCTTGTAATCAGCTTGGCTTTGGACTTTGAGCTCCATCTGCATGCACCAAGCCAAATCATTCCTACTCCAACCATTCACACTAGAATTTCCACTGTCTCCTGATGGTGTTGTTTACCTGTCTGAAGTCAGATAATGGGAGAGTCTGCAAACAAAGTCAGTGAGGCAAGATACCTGAGTCCTAAGTCAGAGTTGGCTCTTTAAAATGATTTAAGGAGAATTATAACATGATGTGCTGACAATCCACCTACACAAGACTGATTTCAGTGATGTTTCTATCACATTTTAGTCTGAGGAAGTGAAGGTTGCAAAGCAAACAGTTAAAGAGTACTACTCCACTGATAGTGCTATTTATTCAACATTTCCATGGTGATTAAAAATACCCATACAAGATGTATTTCTGGTGTGTGGTATCACATCTGCCTAAGCCTCTGACATATTTGGTCTTATTCATATGAATAAGCAAGCATCACAAGCATTAGAAGTCTCAGGGATCTGGAACTCTGAAAAACTTAAAATGTAAAAGATCTCTGAAGAAAGAATAATAAAGCAAAAATAGTTGCTCACCCAATTCAATCACATAAACATGACTGGAACCATGAATTAATAACATAAAATCTAAATGTATTATAGCAGTGAGTGGTCATAAGAGCATAAATCGCTGTCACTGACAACTAGGCAATCTGGGACCTGTGGGGAAACTAGATGTGTTCATGGCTTCTACTGTGGTTAGCAATATACTCTAAAGAGCAAAACTGGGCCTCCAGAGGAATCTGCAAAAGGTTGTAGACAGATGTTCTGAAACTTAGAGTCCAACAGGAGTGTATTTAGGTCAAGGAATAAGGTTGAACAAGGAGAGAAAGAGCAGAAACAGAATTTGTTGTGTGACCCCTAGAAGCTGTTTCAATAGAAAATTGTCTTGCTATGTACTTTCTAAAAAAGAAATGAGATTAGCTCTGAACCACAGCTAAACTAATATAAAAAATGCAAATCTAAATAAAATTACTCTGAAAATGTTTCAGTATTTGAGAGTACCACAACACTGACTATAGCAAATAAATTTTTTTGCAAACTGAATTCAATATATCATACAGCAGTATGATTTTCTTAAATAAGGCTTGTTTTACATCAGCCATTCAGTTAAATTTTCTTAGATAAGTAATTTTAATTCTTCTATCTAGCCTTCCTTTATCTAATATCCACATAAAGCTATAAAAATTGATCTAGTCAGTAAAAACTAAGCCATACTGGAGTGACTGATATTTCTTTATATATATAAATTTTATTGATTGATATAATATATGCTAATATTTATTATTTATATTTGTGTTTATTTATATTTACTACCCATTCTATATAATATTTTCCATATATACACACATATAAAATCAAATTATATTTGATTATTCAGTGAGAAAAAAAAACACATAGGGGTAGAATCCTATGCAAACTCAACCTTGTACCTGAGGTGTAATCTTGCTACTCCTATATAGAAGGGAATTGTGATAATAGCTGTCTTCAGAATACAGAATTATTTAAACAACTATGCTAGTAGCTATGTTATCAAATTTCTATCTCTTTTCCTCCACCCCAGCTTATCACTCTCTTGTCACTACTATTTGCTCTCCCAAAACTTGCCTCAGACACATATACTCCTCACTCCAGGCCATATCACCTTCTTGACTATACTTGGCTTCAAAAAATCTTTCAAGGACTACAAGATTATTGTATTTCTAGAGTCTATATCACTCCTACCCTCCAATCCTGTCTAACCCCATCATGAAGAAAATGAGAAAATGACATCAGTTGTCCCCACATAAGATCCATGCGACGTCTCATTAATAGACAAGGATGATCAACTCAGACTTCCACCCATTCTCCCATTTTTAGGTGGTCCTGATGAAGGATGGTTTGCTGATGATTAGATATTAAATCCAAAGAATTGAGTCTCCTACAAAGGGAGATCCATACACTAATCTCAGTCTAGATTATTTCTTCCTATTTCTGACAAGCACACTAAAGAGAAACATTGTAATTTCAAAATGTTATTACCATGGTCAAAGTGGCCTGTTGTGAGAATAATAAAAATGTGATTACACATGTACACACAATTCTACTCCTGTGTTTGAAGCCATGGAATTCAGGAAGGTAAGGAATCATTTAATGTATCACTCAAATAGAAAAACTATGACTTAAAAATAATAATCAGGAAGAGCTGCTTATGCCTCTTTTTTATAATGGGGATAACAACTTAGTTTTCATTTGAAATTTTTATAAAAGAGTGGCAACCAAAAATACATCGTATCATATCAAACATTAAAGTATGAAATTTTTGTAATTTGAATACAACAAAATCTCTGAATATTTAAGAGGAAATGAACAAAAAGAAAAAAAAAGACTCCCATGAAACACGAAAGCTGAGATTTTCTTACTTTTATTGCAACCCCCTTTTCTGTTTCTTGTTTACACCTTTGTTTACCTAGTATACAAATTACTTTCTTTTCTTTGGTAGTAAGAAGAAAACCCAAAGAAAAAAAATCACAGGTAAGTGGGTGCTGCATCACTTATCTGGCAGCCACAATGTGAGTTATAGACAAAAGGTCTAAGTCTGTGAAACAATGAGTTGTGCAGGTGCTCATTTTCCTCTTGATTTCTGTATAGGGCTTAGGGATGTTCATAAGATTCAAATACACCCTTCTTAGTCTAAATCTTAGGCTGACATTCATGGTGAAGTTTTCTTGCCACTTAGTATATTAGAGGAGGAATTTTAATTTAATTGTCTTAATTGATCCATAAGCAAGTGGTTAAATGCATCTGTCTTAGTTCTCTTTGGGCACTGTTGGGGTAGCTAAAGAGAATAAAGATGACATCTGCTTTCCTTGTGTTTAAAATATAACTAAACAAAAATTATGACAAGCACATAGTACTTATTCTATATATGTACTGCACTAAGTGTTTTAATTATATTAATCCATTAAATTTTTCCACCATCCAATGAAGTAGAATGTATTATCTCCACTTTACCAATGGGGAAAGTGAAACACAGACAATTTATATAACTTCCCCATGGTTACACAGCCAGAATTTAAACCCAGGCACTCTGATTTCCCAAGTCTATGCTCTACCAACATGTTCAGTGCTATATGAATTTACAGAAAATTTAATTTTTAAAAAATAGATAATGAGAGCTGGAAAGGGCTGAGAAGGTAGGCTTCATGAAGAAAGTGGAATGGACTTGGAACTTGGCAAATGAAGAAACCATGGTCAAGCAAGGTGCAAGGAATTGTAGCAAGAAGATGAACCATGAGCCTGGAGTGCCCATGGGGGAACAAAGAAGCCAATCTGGCCAGAGTGGATGGGAATGAGGAGAAATTAGATGAGATAATTAGGACAAGGAAGATTATGGGACTCCAGAATATTTCTAGTGAAAACTGAGTTCCTAACAGGGTCAAGTTAAAATTAGGTTAAAAGACAATACCTCATAGATGTATTTTATTATATTCCAACAGAAACAAAGCTTCTCTGGAGGTGTAGAGGTCTCTAAGTCATTGTCTCACTATTGGCAAATTGGAGCAGGGCAAAATACTGACTGTGAGGTCAAGATCAATGTTTATTTTTAGGTAGCACCGGAGAATGGTAGCCAAAGAGCCAGAGTTTTTAGTGCTGAATGACAGTCCGTTTTGATTTGGATTCGGTGTTTGTGATCTCTGTCTACTATATATCAAGGTGGCATTTAAACTGAAATGTGGTTACAGCCATGAGGCCTGCTGGGAGGAAAAGCAGATTGAGGGGAATTTTCTGAGTGCCATCTTCTCCTTGGAAGATCTCTTTAGAAGATTCTTAAAGAAAAATCAGCTTAGAGGTGGAGTAATTTTGTCCTGCATGCAAAAAGCAGAAAGGGAGGTGAGGGAGAGGCAATGAGTCTAAATCTTCTCTTGGGGAAAATGTGATACTAAGGATGAGCTGGCCAAAAACAGAGAGAAACTAGAGAAGTCAGGGTGTCTAAATGTGTCACCAGAAAAGTTAAGAAAGTGGGTGGAGTAGGCTAGCTCAGGAACATGGCAAGAATGTTGGAAGGAAAACAGGGAGCAATTTCATAACCTCTTAATCTTCCCATCTCCTTACACTGTTCCAGAAAAGAGAAAGTGTGCTTGATAAGAATGATTTATTGAGCAATTACCTCTTTCCGCCCTCAGCTCTCTGGAACTGGAGAGCGGACAAGTCTGGTGAATTATATTTGTGGAGTTGTGCGGAAGAGCTTCCTCTCAAGGATGCTCAAGTTTCCAGGCAGTCATGAGGCAGCTCTACCTTCTCACAGTTTCTGTAATTTTAACTTTCCCTTCTCTGTTCCTTTCTCGGTCCTTGCTCATTCCCCACTGATTTTGGATTGTTTACTGCACTTGTCACTACATCATTATGTTTACCCCCTGGCTTTTTATCCAGTCCTCCCTCTCTTTTCTCATCGCCCATTGTTCCTTCACACCAGTCCTTCACTATCTGCTGCCTGAGCAAATCGGATCCTTCATGTGCTGCTCCGTCTTCCCTCTCTCCTCCTCCAGCCACGCTCTGATGGCTTCCCTGTTTGAAAATATCCTGCAAAAGAGAGATGTCCTGGGCTCTCCTCCCCTGGTAGGTCTCTTTGCACCATAGCATCCCAAGTCTCCACGTGCTCCTGCTTTTTATGACTTCTGTGGTTGCCACTGACAAGCATGAGAGGAAGGATCCAAGAAAAACCTGTGCTTTTGGTTCAGTAATTACTTAGATTTTATTTGGGTAGGCTAAGAGCGCTGCAATGTCTGTTTCCGATGAACACCCTATGCTCCCAATTGTGGTAAGCTGGTCTCGTCTTGCATCCGCTGGATGGGTAACTGGTGACCTCCCGGCATAAGGTGACCGTCTGACATGCTCCAGCATACATTACATGAAGAATGCCAACAGATTATAGACCATCGGGTTCTAGCGGAGTTCTTCTCCCAGGGGATATGGACCAGCATCTTAGATCAATTTGGGCACATTGCTGTACTTATTTTAGAAGCTTTGTTCCAGAGCTGCTGGATACTTGATCATTCCAGCATTTCCTGCATTACAAAGTCGAAGGAAAAACAAGCTTGGGGCTCAGTGTTTTCACTGACTCGGTGATAGTTATCAAACTCATTTCACTTAACATTGTAGGTTAAACTCAAATTGGGGTCCCTGAAGAAAAAGACTGGTCCTTTATTCGGTCCGGGAGAGAAAGTATTTTTTATTTCTATTAAACAACCATAAAAGGACACATCGTGCAACAGCTGGAAGAGCACTGCAAATACCAGGGTTACCCAGGGTCACCCCGAAACCTTTAAAATAATTTAAAATGGTGATAGAACAAGTAACACTGTGTTTCTATTGATGCAGGAGAACCTAACCCTTGAACCTAACTTGTACTTGCATGAAGAAGTCAGTAGAGCTGTTTCTAGTTGATCTACCAAGACAATTTCCCCTAGTTTGATTGATTGGGAATGGTGCTGATGATTTTTTCTTAAATTATCCACAAAGCACTAAATATTTTGACTCTTTGCTGAAATTACTCTTCTACGAAAAAAAGGGAAAACAATGTTTTAGAGATTATTTACAATAAATAAATGGATCAAAATAATACTGCACTGTGAGATCTAAATACATCAAAGATAAGTGGAGATTCCAGAACTATGATTTCCTCAGTTCTTTGCAAGATAATCAAAGCAATTCCAAAAGGCCTTACTTTATTAGAAATCAGATTTCTTAAGTGTTACCTAAGTTCACAGAGAGCAGACAGCTACCTTAGAAGTGGGATTACGAAAATGAAACTCAAAGGTTTGAAAATAAGTAAAGCAGAAGCAAGATACTTTAAATCATTAACAACACTACACATGTACACAGAGATACAAAAACAGCTAAAAAAGCAAAGACAAAATTAAACAGTAATGATGATTTATAGTAAGATACTCTGAGACATGACAGAAGTCTCAGTACACCAAAAGGAAAATCTTGTTTGCTCAAATTATTTGTTTCTTCCGTCTAATGAATGTAATTCTAATATACAAGTGATAACACTGGCATTTCTTTGAAATGTTGATTCAGTTTAATTATGAAAATCACCAAGGTATTTTCTAGCTGCTGCATCACTCCCTGTACTAAGATTAATCACATCAACATCATTCATTTAATCTTCAAAGAGGAAGCAGTTGTCCACAAAAGCCTTCAAATAGCTTCATTAGTGCAATTTTTCAGCCTCTAACACTTAGCTGGCAGCTTATGATTGAGAGTAAGGTCATTATATTCATCTATTTCCTAATCTAATTTTTTTAATGTTTTTACATTTAATGTAGAAATGTATAAGTGTGAAGTTTTGCCTTCTCTTTGTTTGGCAATCAGCTCGAAACATGAAGAAAATATGCATGGTGATAAACAAAATATTTGTTCTCTTTGGCAACAATTCCTGACATGTAATATACAGACCCAGAACTGATACATTTTCCCTTTGGGGGTTTATTTAATGTGAAAAGAATTGGACCTAGAAATGTTGTGTTTTCTTGTCTCTGTAGACAAAGAAAAACTTGGAGCTGGGAGACATTCTCTCAGTTCAGGAGCTAGAATTAAAACAATGTTGCAAATAAAATCTCTTTGGTGCCTTCAAATGCAGGATCGATTTGATATTTAAAATCAGAAATGGGCAACCTCACTTATGTCTCTTTACTAAGACCCACTTTTAGCACCCTTCTTTTTGTTAATAGCATTAATAACTCCTTCCAATATTGGAAACCAATAAGTATCAGAGTCCTGTAAAATAACACTGTAATATGCACTGATCAAATCTCAGTATCAATCATTAAAAATTACTCAGTTGCAATCAAAAGCATTCTCAGAGATATATAGAACAGACCCTGGCACCAACCAAGTGTTGTGGTGATAGAGTCCTTTGTAATTACTGCACCTACGCTGAAGGGTTATAAAATGTGTCAGAAAGTAAATTTTGCTGAGCCCCATTATAAGAAGTAAAACTGGTGCTTTAAACTTTGCATCTTATAAAGGAATGATTTATTTGACTTTTGACTGGTCCACTTGCAGAAATCATTGCATTGCAATATTCAGTGACTGTGCATAGGAGAAAGAAAGGATAAATCGTGCAGAGACATTTTCAAGTTCATATCTGGTGACCATAAAATGCCAAGTTTTAAGGCAAAAAATCTGCCCATGATGGGGCAAATAATGAGATATGCTGGGGATTTAGGCAAAGGAACAGGGCTTTCGATCTTATGAAAATAGTCCATAACCAATTTCATTGATACAAAGCAATTGCACAAATCTTTTCCCCACAAATTATATAAAGACAATTACAACCTTTAAAATATGAACTTCTTTTAAATTTCTTTAAAATAAAGCTGTAATGATTTTTTCTGGGACTGAATTCTAATTAATACTGCATACTTTTAACAAAAAATATAAAGATGAGAACAACTTCAGCTTGAAAAGGTCAGTGTTGCCATTTGTCCAGCGACATGCGAAGTCACCAGGGTAAAATGAGACCACACAAAAGAGGAGCAAGAAACTGCATTGTTTACATAGGCGCTCAGTATGATAATCAGGGGTAAAAACTTTGTGCATTCCTTAATTAATCTATTCATGACGTTTTATCATCTGTTATATGTAATGCCGTGTTAGACATTCTGGGAAATGTAAAGACAGACAAAAAAAAATCTCTTCTCTTGAGAAGCCTTTACTATATAGTAAAAGGCAGGAGCACAAGCATGTCTTTACAATAGAAGACAATGTGAGGCAATTGACATTGGAAAGGAAGAACATGCCTAAGATTTCACAAGTAGATTTCCTCCTGTCCGGCAGCCCAGGATGCTCCATGGCATGGCAACATCAAGACTTCTAAGGATGGGCAAGATGTTGAAAGGTCAAGATTGGTAGAGAAAAGATTAAAGTTTTACAGTTTAAAATGTTTTATCGACGCTTCCCAATATTTAATGTATTTTCTGGCCTCTCCAGAGAATGGTAAAAGTTCTTTTACTTTCAGAATTGTCAAATAGTTTTTATAATAATAAAAAGGAAGACTCAATGCTCGTTCCAGCTAGCATTTTTTGAAATTGAGCCTAAATATCTACTTTAATGGTTAATTTCATGCATTTAATGCAATTAGTACAAAGTGAGATAAAATTAGAAAACAATAAACCTGAGCAAGTGTAAAAATATTCTCAAAAAAAAGTTTACTTTCAAATTACAAAATAATTTTATTGATATTCATGTAAAATCTGGCTGGAGACAAAAACAATCATAGTTTAGAGAAAATGTTGAAAACTCTGAATCGTGCAGTTTAGTAAATTTCATATATGTATTTCAATTCCTGCCTGGGGATGGAGGTGGGAATTTGGTGGTGGATAAAAGTGAGTCTCGGCAAAACACCTGTAGTAATATAAAATTTCAAGTATTATTTAATAAAGGGTAGAAAATAAAACAAACAATTCATAGAGCTTACTGAATTCATTTAATTCACAAGCACTTCTGATATGCTCCTGGTTTCAATTATCATCTTAAAAGTAAAGAACCTGTCATGCAGTACTAGGTAACACTGAAAATCAACAAACTAAATTAGTCCCAGGAATAATGAATGTGTGTCCCTGTTTGCAAGCATATAAAGGAGAAATGCAGGTGCCTTTAGAAAATATGAAGAGTTCGGAAAACAAAATGATCATGTACAAACTAATACCTAATCTGAGTGCTATTCTGGGTCTTATTCTGAGCGCCTGGAAGGTGTCTCACTAATATAGGAATAGGCAGTGGCTCTTTTAACTGTAACTGAGACGCCTCTTTCACAGAACTCTAAGGAGCTTAGAATCACCTTTCTGACCATCTTTCCTGTCTCCTATATATCCTCATAAAATATTTACTGTTCTTCTGAATGACCACTCTGATTATCCTTAGACTCCTTTCAGATTCCCTGATGATGTCATGGAAATGTTAAACCCATTATGCTAAGTTAGGACCTCCATCTGCAGTGACCTCTTGGCACAAGCTTCGAGGACAGCATGATATTTTTACATAAAAGTGAGGCTTCATTCAAATCCTCGAGGTCTGATCCTGAAAAAAAAACACTGACAGTTCAATCAACCCTAATAAATACTTAACCAGGTCCATGGAAAAAATAATAATACAGTTCCCCCAAAATAATCCATTATACATTCACAATTGAGCCATAAAAGTGTCTATTAAGTGTACAATTATTTTATCACATTTTTATTGAAAAACAAGCATTTATCCTAATTTATAGGTTTAACCTAAAGGTAGTACATGATATTCCTTTTCATTAAGCTATTAGGGGAGTGAGGAGTGATGGCACCCAGTTCTAATTATCTCTAATGTAGTGTTTCAAATTGATCATGCATAATGCAATTGCAAATCATAATTAAATTAATTTGTATTGATTTAAGATTTTATAAGTTGTTAATAAATTCAGTGTACTGCATCTATTTCCAGGAGCTAACATTCATATTTTTAAACTGCCAAACCATGTCCTTCTTTTTACTCCTTTTGTCCTCATTTGAAAGTTCATAAACCTGTGACTACTTTATGCAGGTGAAGACTAAGTTTAAAACCTTATAGATGGAAGTTTTGAGTATTTAGATAAAGTGTCTCCAAGAAATAATGTCTAATAATTTGGATATTCACGACTATCTAAATTTAAAAATATTTCTATCTCTGAAACTCCTTGCCCTCCTCCATGTCCTAATTATCCCACCTGCCACAAATACCTTCCTGGCACGTAACACCAGCTTCCAATCAAGTGACTGACTCCAGGAGAGCCATATAAATGCAAAAGTCCCTTCCTCAACATTACAGGGGGATAAAGAAGAGTCCTAAAGCCACGGGAAGGCCCGAGCAAACTTTGCCTGGTAACAAAGCTCATAGAGTTGGATCTCCCCAAACAATTCCCTTCCCTCCTCATCCCAACCACATTCAAGGAACAAAGTTCCCTCAGAAATCTCTACATCTGATGGCAAAAGTGGAGAATGGATTAGTAGAAAGTCCAGGAAATTGAGGAACCTGTCCTTCCCCCTGCTTCTCTCAAGAACTGAAGGGAAACTTGGGAGGAGAACAGTGAGACAAGAGAACAAGTTGGATTAATGACTCTAAAAGCTCCATCAGTATGTTTTCGTTACAGAAATAAATATTGGGCAAATTTGCAAATTCAGTCTAACTGGTTTTGTCACATACTAAAGTATTCCTCCACCTCCTCATACTTGAACTGGAAATCCAGCCAGATCCATGGCATCAACCACAAAGAGGCATAATCTGGTCCTTCTGGACTCCACAAACCTTGGAACTATAAGTAACTGACCTCTGGATTGCTGTTCTCACCCAGAAGGGTGGGCCTAGAGTTGAGGGTTCTTTCCCTGTGCCTTTCACTGGATGTATTAAATGCCTTAAGGTCTGGGGGATAAGTGGTGATGAAAGGAGACTTGATTTGGGGTGGTGAAAACACACTACAGTGTCCAGATGATGTGTTGTGGAATTGGGCACCTGAAACCTGTATAATTTTGTTAACCAGTATCACCCCAATAAACTCAATATAAAAGGAGGTAATATCTTTAAGTCCTACGAAGGTAAATGAAGTAATGCAATTTGGAAGGGACAGATTGGAAGTGGAAGTGAAATGTTTATGAGAACGGCTCAGAAATGAATTTTATGGGTAGTTTCCCAGATTCCGCAGCCTGCGGGTGGGATTGGTCACTAACAGCCACCTACTGAACTTCAGGAGTGCAAGCTCACACCAACTTGAGGCAGGAACTCAGCCTAAAAACCCTCAGGAGCCTTTGCAGCCAGCGAAGTTTGCTGCTCATTAGCGACCCCTACAGGTCTCAGGGGGAAATGAGCTGATACAGAAGTGCATCCTGGACATGCCCCCCTCCCGCACGTCCCCTCCCCCCCCCCCCCCCCGCGCCTCCGCCCCACAAGGAGAAGAACTTTTTTCTGAGGGCTACCCCAACCCCACGTCCCTACAACTGAGCACTGCAAGCCACCAGCCCAGCCCTGCATAGACGCAGCACCAGAGCCCCACTCAGGGATCGAGCTCCCGGGCGATCCAGGCAGGGGAGTGTGGAGAGAGCACCCCTCTCATTACCATCATAAAGAAGCCAAAGTTTCGGGCATCCGGAGCATAAACTGAGCAGGAGAGGAAAAACAAAGGAACGCCAAACTTCAGTGGAACTGACATGGGGCTCCGAGGGAATGAAACCCAGCAGAGTGAGGGCGTGGACGTGGGGGCTTATGGGTCTTCTTCTATATTGGCTACCACTGGCTTGACATCTCTTGTATCTGAGGTCGAACCACCGCGATGGTTTCAGATACAAACAAGCTTGAGCAACACTTTCTCTACACATAGTACACACACACACATACACACGCACACTTTCTCTACACATAGTACATACATTCACACATACACACACTTTCTCTACACATAGTACACACACATACACACACACACTTTCTCTACACATAGTACACACACATACACACACACACTTTCTCTACACATAGTACACACATTCACACATACACACACTTTCTCTACACATAGTACACACACACACACACACACACACACACACACACACACTTTCTCCAGCAAGAAAATAAAAGTAAGGGGTAAGGAAGGGAGGGGTCCAAATTTAAGTGGACTGCCAGGACCTGCTCCTCCCTCAGCTGAGTTGCTGTCTACACCCCACCCACTCCGCCAGGTGGGAGGGACTACATCCATAGGATGCATCTTGTAGATAAATGCACGCTTTCAGTTGTTTCGCTTACTGAGGCCTCAGTTAGCCCAGTCACATCACCCACTGGCAAAATTAGTTCTCCAGTGTGACTTCTAAAAATGTCTCTTTCTGGTCAAGCACTTGTCACAACAGATGGGGGTCCTTGTGGTGTTTCATTCTCCCCAACACTACACAGAGAAACTCTCAAATGGACGATTCCTTAGCCAAAGACTTCAGAAAGAGTCTTGAGCGGTGACGGGATCTTTACATTAAAAGGTGCTGAAAGAGAAGGGGACAAGAAGTGTAGAACAGTTTCAAGTAAACTCGAATCACACTGCTATACTAGAGAATAAAACTAATTCACTCAAACTCAACACATCATTTCCCTTAACTAGTAATACTCAGAATGCTGATATGGATTTCCTTGGACTTGAGTTACAGTTTGGCAGTAGACTCAACACTGCAGTCTTGAAATTGAACTGCCAGCAATGATTTCTCTGGTGTGTGTTGTCCCTGGGATTGAGATAAAAAGCTCTACCCTCCAGAAACTAGGACATTGGGGGGACCAGGAGATTCATCCATAAAGGACTCTTTTATGATTAAAAAAAAAGAGAGAGAGAGACTGGTTTTAATAAAGTCTTACCATTGAGGCTGAATTTAAGTGTTTATTTTGAAGAGTGGGTTTGGTATTTTGTGGGTGTTGTGTGTGTGTGTGTGTGTGTGTGTGTGTGTGTGTTGTTTTGTTTTTTTTTCTCTCATGACTTGCAGTTCAGGTTGTTAAGTTTCCAAGCAGGAATCAGCTTTAAATGCATGGATTGTATTATATGTACAATTTAATCACAAGGTATTTAAAATAGACATTTCCATCTAAAATCCAATCAGAAATCAACACAGTTCCTCCAGGCATTAGATGATCATCTCAATTTTGCATTTGTAAACTGGGAGAAATAAATGTGACTTGTGGATACCAAGAGGTCAAGTACGGCTGCTCAAATATTTTTCTTACAAAATGACGGATTTATTAGACAAATAAGTAGCCCGGCTGATGCAAAACCCCCAGTGATTGAATTTTGACGTTAAGTCAACAACAACTCGAACTACAGCAGTGCTTCAAGATTTAGTTATGATGGTAGAGATTACTGAACAAATAAGAGCCAGAAATGAATACAGATTTCTGAGGATCTGCCCCTGGCACCCTCTTCTTGACATTCTCCTCCATATGCTCCCCCTATTCAGACTGTATTATAATTAAAGATTTGCTTATGCCTTATGATTGGAAAAGAACTTTAAAATAATTAGGCATATTTTTCTCTGTGTGATTTTGTATTTTTTTTTTTAAGGACAGGCTCAGGGAGAAAGCCAATTGAGTTTCATTATACATTCCTTCGTGGCCTGAAAGTCATCCACTATTGAGGGAGGGAGCCTACAGTGGGTGTTTAGTTTTGTTTTGTTTTTTAAAGATCTTACTTTCATTAAGAGTTTTTGATAACTTACTCTCTTACCTTTCCCTCCTTTCCTTTAAAGGAAAGAGTTGAGGACTTTCTAAAAGATTTGAGGACTTTTGGCAAACTTAGGATCCCACTCGCGGATGCGGATCCACCGCTAAATAATTAAACCGCACATAAAATTTCAGAAGTATTTAGATTTCACCTTTCCTGGGTCACACTGCGCCACCCCATCCACCCTCTGCGGAGCTGGCCGTAGTGCTGAAAACCCAGTGTGATCTTTTGGGAAGGGAGGGCGCCACTCATGGAGACTTTGGCTCCTGGTAAGTGGGGGCTTACATAATTGAGATTACATTTAAGCACAAAGCAGTTCATTTCTCATCTTTTCATGGATAAAGGGGCTAATCTGCTCCTAGTGTGCCTTTATTTATTCTGTGTGACTTCCTTATTGTAGTGGAATTGGTGACTCAATTTCCATTTGTCTTTTTGAACCAGCCAAGAACTCATTCCTTCCACATTCTTCTCTTATTCCCCTATTTTCAGCTATAGTTGAGGCGCCCCTAGTTTATGAAAATATTTATTTTGCAAGGACAAATCTATATATTTGATTTTAAGGCTTTGCCCGATCAAGGGCTTGACACAATTTCTCTTTGTAGCTAGAAATTTATTTTCTGGGTTTCCAGGCACAGACCACTAGAGGCAATAAACTGGTACTAGATTTTTTCCCAGATTTTATTTAAATGTAGTATAATTGCACTCTGTAAAATAAGTTGCCCATCCCGGCTTCTCTCCCAATTTCTCATATTCCCCTCTTATGTATGTATATTCCCATAATGTCTATAGATGTTTTCATCATGCTGGTTTTTAAATCATCCATTGTATTAGTTGTTTTCCTGAGTAAATAAACCTGAAAATACAAAATTGCTAACCTTAAAATAAACAATATAATTCATAAGTAGAAAGGAATGTTTCATAATTATTTTTCCACTCCCCAGGATTAAACAATAAGTTGTGCAATTGAAGCCCTTCTACCAGGGACAGAGGTGTAGTCCTCTATTCCTCTTCCTTTTAAAATATTGAATAGTACTCTCAGTCCAACAATGCATCTGTTTACAGTTTGCCTAAATTTGTTTCTGGATTTATATTTCAGTATGCTCTTTAGGATGCAAAATTCCTGTCAAATTAAAGAGTGTTCAGGTCTTGCCCGCTTCCAGCAAATCACTCGCAGCACCTAATAAATCCAGCTGGGGTTCCTTCCATAGCCCGATGCTGCCGAAATCATTATTGTCCTGCCTTGTTTCATGTCAGAGGCCTCTTCGCCTCATCTGTCATGAAACCAATTTCACTTTATTTACATCCATTTGCTAGTTTAATTACTGTGCTGATGAATAGCCTGAAGGAATTAAGTTACGAGTCTTTGGAAACCCAAAGCGACAGATATATGGGCTACCTTTTAACTACAGGGGAAGAAATGAAGGCCAGTGTGTGGCATGCACAAAAATTTAAAGATAATAAGTGTTTCTCTTTACCCAGCTACTCTTGAAATTCAGGATGATCCTGTCTTTATGCATTCATCATCTCCTGGATGAAATATAGTGTGTTAGGACCCCTCATATTTACAGATTGACTGCAGTTCTCTACAATACAATATAGTTCTCTATTTTTAAAAAGCATTTTGCATTACTAAAGGAGTGTCAGATGATCTTCTAGCCAAACCAAGTAATCTAATGTACTGATGTTTTAAATTACAGGTACCTATAAATGTTAACCTCTCCTTGTAACTGAGAACTTCTATATAAACACCAATAGATGTTTTTGTGAAATGAAAGAATATTTAATATAACTAATCTAATATACAGTACGAAGTACACCACTTATATACTATAAATAATGTAACAAAAGTCAGTTATATAAATTTTGTTTATCATTGAGCACAGTTTCACAGTGATATTCTTTTTTTAATATATATTTTTTATTATTGATAGTATTACAGATGTCTCTCCTTCCCTTCCCCCTTTACCCCCCTCCTCCCAGCCTCTACCCACCCAGCCCCAGGTCTTCACCCCCCTATTCCTGCATCCATGGGCTATGCATATAAGTATATAAGTTCTTTGGTTTATCTTCTTTAATGTATTTTTAAATCATAAATAAGAACATTCTGAAGTCTCTTTTACAAGTCCAACATAATAGAGTACTGTGAATCTATGTTAATGACAGAGGGTTTGTGGTGTGGTTGAATAATCTGTGCTCTCAAATATACATAAGTAATCATTTGCATATATTTTTAAAACCTAACATTAATAAACTTCAGTCGTTCCTTTATCCTATAAATTAGCTACTGTGGTATAAGCCTATTAATCATGACACTATTAAAATCATGCCTAATATAATATCATCTTCAAATTTTCTAAATGTTATCATTAATGTTAGACTTTAAACTGAACATTGATAATCCAGAAATTAAGTCTTTATATGGTTCATCATCACTGAGTACCAATTAAAACAACAATAAACCTGAATTGACATTAATTTCATATTTTCTCTCTCCCCAGGTATCATCACACAAGAAAAGAATACAACTTTAAAATCTAATGCTTATATATTTTCCTTCCTTTGTTTCTGAGAGTTTCTGACATTTTAAAATCAGTACTTTCATTTTATTTCCCTAAAAATGATGAGTTTAAGGCCCATAACAAATATATTCAGCATTTCAAGAAATAATCTAATTTTTTTTCTTATAGACTTACTGTACTTACTTATACCATCTCCATGTTGTGCACATAATTACTTCTAAGGTTGTGCAAACTTTCTAAACTGTTATCTAATGGAATATTTTTTGAACATTCATGGAAGGGCAAGAAATACTTCTAAACAAAACAGAAATGAGAAAAATTAAGGTTTTTAATGTTTTCTCATTTCCTCTCCTCCTAAAAGAATTAAACACCTTTTGCGCCTGTAGACTCTGCGGTGTGGTTTATTACAAAGCCAGCTTTAAGAAAAGGGTAAGAACATAAGCACTTTATATTTACTATCAGAAGATCTGAAAGTGCTGAAAACTCTACTATCTATGGAGACCTATATTAATAAGTTATATATTCATTACAAATCCTCTAGCCCCGCCCTTATAGCCTCTAAAAATACACTTGCCCCATTCTTCCTCCCCCATGACTTTTAATAAAGCTCACTGACAAACAACCTACATTACAAAAACTAGTTTTTTTGTGTATCAAAGAATCTTGCTTATAAAAGTTTTTCAATAAAGGAACCCTAAACAGGACCCTACAGGTAAAATTTTCCTCTATTTTAATAGAACCAGATATTATTCCATTTTTTAGTAGAGATTTATGAACAGTCTTTAACTTGACAGAAAGGAAACCTGCATTGTTTGAGTCTCTTTAGCTATTTTTCTTCATTTTTTAAATAAAAGAAGTGAGAATGATGGGGATTTAAAATGCTTTTTCTTTCTCCCTCTTCCTCCCCCATTACCCTCCTTCTCCCCCTTTCTAAGACCTTCTTCTCCCTCTCCAGCTCTTTTTGATTAATAGATCCATGTGGCTAACGGCCTGACATATGGTGTGCGAAGCAGCTTGAGATAGTACCTTAGGCATCCCCTACGGCCATTAACATATTAGGGGCTTATGTGCAGTCAGACAGACCTCATCCAGAGCCTGCATTTTCAGAAAGGCTGCACCCCAGAGCTGTTTGATAGAGAGTTTCAATAATGCACCACTCTTCAGTTTTAAGGGAGTTGCTTCTGGTACTGAGACACTGGAACAGAACCGGAACAGAGTTGAAAAAGACTCAGTTACATTCACCAGCAATAGTAAAAAGTGTGCTTACATCTATTTGTATATGGAGACACACCTTCAAACTCACAAACATGCACCGGCTTCTAAGTATTATTGGTAAACAGCCTAATGTCAGCTGCCTAGATTTTGTTTAAAATTGTATTTTGTTTTAAAGTCCTCTTTATGCAGGGAACACTAACAGTACAGTTACTGATGAAGATTATTCAAAAGCAAAAAAAAAAAAACAACAACAAAATATAGCATAACATTTAAGAAACTACTCTGAAACATATTGCTTTCTCTAATAAAAGAAATTAAGTGTATGTTTACATCTGTAGCCTTAAAATAAGGGGGGAAAAGGAAGAAAAGTTTAAGTTTAAAAGATTTTATCACATTTTAGATACATTGACAGATCAAATCCCTGGAGAGGTAACTATTCTTGTTCTACAAAACCTGAAAGTTTACAAACAAATAAAAGTCTGACAACAACTCAAAAAGGTGGGGAAAGCCTCTAGTATGTGCATATATGTCTAATAGACATATACTATGTACATGTATGTATGTATAAAATTTTGGAGAGAGGAATAATAATTCAAAATCAAAGCAGACATTCCACTTGGAGCTTATTTAGTTCACTTGAACGTCGTAATTGAAGCTTGAAATTCGTTTTGCCCAACGTCCTTCTCTTCTAGCCTCCTGCTGATAAACCACTGTACCTCCTTTTGAACTGTACTCTGGCTGTTTGCTTGGCAAATAAATGCTGTTCCGCCCTATTAAACCTTTTAGGTAGTTTCATCTTCGGATTTCTCAAATACAGAGCTAATAAGGAGGTGCTTTGATGCTGTTTTACTTTCAAACTATAGCCTCCAGGCGTCAAAACGCGCAAAAGGTAAGCGAAAAAGTAAACTGCCACGAGCAAGGCGCACCCTCCCTTTCAAAATCCCTCCGACCCTCTGCGGTGCACTGCGTGGCAGCCGAAAATCGCCTGTTCCTGTGCAGAACTAAGTTCCCTTGGCAGCCTCTGGGGTACTGAACCGGCGCCACGTTACCAGGGGGAGGAAGAGAGAGGAGGCACTTTTAAGTGTAAAGCCCTGGGATCCCTTGGGGAAGGGTAAAGATGGAAGGTAGAAAAAGGCAAAGGTTCCAAAAAGTTTATTCCAGGCAAACAAATAGCAGATGGGAAGTGAAGATTAAGAAATGGCAACTTGTTTTAAGCAGCCAGTAATAAAACTTTTGCATAAGGCGTGGCGGCGGTAGGAGAGAGCCTGCTCCCCAACTCAAGGCTGGTTTTAAACCTCCGGCTCAGGTTACACCTTTGGAGGGAAGACCGTGCCGGGCACTCCTGCCTCGCACCCACTGGAAACCCCCAGCCCACCCCCGCCCACCGACCCACCCACCCACCCATCGCCCTACCCTCCCACCCTTAGTTGAATATAAGCAAATGAAACTATTGAAACGTGTGTTTTCTTTAAAATTGGGATGAGTCTCCTGCTCAAAGGCGTCAAGGTTCCTCTCACGTAGGTGCATTTTCAGAAGAAATGGGAAGACCCGGGAACTGCCTAGAATCAAATGGACCCTACCTGCTTTTTAAAAATGCCTGTATTTCCATTGCTAGCTCACAAAACACATTTTAAGTAGGACAGTTGAGCTCCAATCTCAGCCTCAGAGCTCCTTGTCACATCCTGCTTCTCTTTCTTTCCCTTTCCATCAGAACGCTTTGGGAAAGTCGCATAAGTGATCAAAATTAACATAAATCATTATTAGTTATTAGGATTTGCTCTAAATTACACTGTGAATATCGCACCAGCCCCATCTGCCGCCCCAGCTCTCGCAGCAATAGATTGCAGATAAAATAAATGTCCTTACCCCATTAGAAGGTTCCTGTCTCTGTAGCCAAAAGCCAAACAAAAGCAATAAATACCGGGCTTTTCCTCTCCACCATTCAGCTGTGACTCTTTTCATCAGCTCTTCCTCTAGAAAAGCTCGATAGCTGCCTGAAAATATTGCATTTTATATCACCAAAGGGCGATTAATATTGCATTAACTGTATTTAACATTTTTAAGCGCGAATAAGCTACAATGAGTTTGTTTCTGTTATTAAGAATAGGGGGTATGAGAACCACTGCAGACCACTTAAGATACCTGTATAACCCTATTATTTGTCTCACACTTTGTATTTTTTTTTATATAATGTTGGAGTTAGCGCGCGCGCGATGTTTGAAGTGGAACAAGTATTCTGACACTGACTGGAGACATCCAAGTCCCTGCCTTCATTAAATGTTTATTGTCAACACTGGGGGGAGGAGTGGGGGGGCAGAGACTGGTGTAAGTGAATTTCCACGGCTGGAAATTGTCAACACTTTGTTTAATTCAAATCCGTACCCACAAAAGTTTGTTTACGTTATGCTGCATTGAAGTCAGGAGTCAGTTATCAAACTTTTGTTTGCAATTCGTTTCGCCTAATCAATGCAGGGAATCAGTTCCTCTTCCTCCCCCATCCCCCCCTTTTCCACGTCTCTTTCCCGGCACTCTTTCAGCTTCCCTTCTCCTCTTCCTATCCCCTTTCTTTGCAGCCTCCCGTGCCTTCGGGCTTGGGGCAGGGAATGGAGGCGGGAGCCCTTCTCCCACCCTTGGGTTTGCGGGAGCAGGACCCTGGTCTCTCACTACCTCTGCTTTTCTAGCTTCTCTCCGACCCAGATTTTCACTCTCCGTTTTGCGACCCAGCATTCTATGGACGTCTTCGGGAGGAAAGCCCTGTGTTCAGCCCTCCTCCCGTCCCGAGTAAAATCCTTGCCTAATCAATTCAAATCCATAACAGGGCTTTGGTGGTGTGCACCTTAACAACAAAACAAAAGCCAAGCTATTATTGCTCCCAGTTCTTTTTGAAAAAATGTAAACCAGTTTTGAAAGTTTTGTGGTGTTTAAGGCGTCTGTTTGCTTAGGCAAACTGTGGGGAGGAGAATATTTTTTAACCTCTGCGCGACACTGGTCCCTTCCCTTTTCAGGACGTACTCCGAGGCACTTGCAGGTTGGGCGAGGACCTCCGGGAGCGCCTCGTTACCAGCCGCGGAACCCCGCTCACCTCTCCGACCGACGGGACTCGGCGCACGTAACGCGCATGTGCGGGCTCGGCGCGCTCCCCGCTCTCCGTGCGCGCCCCCTGCGCCCCGCGCTCCCCGCGGCCCACGCCCCGCCTTCCACACCTGCGCACGCGCCCGGAAAGCCGGGCCTCGGGCTGTTGACCAGTTCAGGTCCTCCGCCGCCAGGTCAAGTCCCGGCCGGAGCCCGCCCGCCTGTGGCCGTCTCGCCAGCTGTGAGGAGCTGCGGCCGGCGGCAGCTAGAAGCCTCCGCCGGGCCGCGGATCTCGGGGCGACGGCGGAGGGGCGCAGACCGAGCGCACCGCTGTCGCTCGGCCAAGGCTCGAGCTCTTGGGACCTGGGATTCCCTGCGTAGACGGCCCCGAGTGGGTGGGTGTTCCCCACGGCAGAGAAAGCACCCGGCACGGGTTGAGGGAGGGCGGGTCCCCTCCTGGCTGCCAATTCTGACCCAATCAGCTCCGCCGGTGGTTTGAAAAGGCACCCGCCAACCCCACCGTCCCGAAGTCCGAAGTCGCGCTGGGGAGAGGGGCTGTCTACGGACGGCTGCGGCTGGAGGGAACGCAGCAGCCCCACGAGGCTGCACCCGCAATCGCTCCCGGGGTCAGAGGAGCGCTGGGCCGCTGAGTGCCCCAGACCCTTCCCAGCCAGAGCCCAGCCCTGTAGGTCCACCAGATTTCGGGGTGGGGGACAGGGAGGGCTGCCTGTGCCCCATCAAGCGGACTTGGAAGCAATTAGGAAAGTTTTTAATTAGCTTCTTGTTACCATTCATTATATTAATTTCCAGAAGTCTCAGGCCATGAATTATTCAAAAGCAAACCAGCGCAAGGGCTGCGGCCGCGCGCGCGCGCGCGCCCCCGCTGCAGATGCCCGGCCGGCTCGGGCCGCTGCTCGCCCGCTGCCCCGAGGGGTGAGCCAGCCCTGCGCCGCCAGCCACGGTGGCGCTAAGGTTTGATCAAATATTAAATAACGCAATTATTGAGACAAGGCTTATCTCGCAGGTGGAAAGAGTGCCCAGCCCCCGTGAGAATAAGAATTTGACTGCTATTTTTAAAAAATCAATTAAGCTTGCGGTCTCTTTTGAAACCGCCCTCGAGGACCGAGTGGCTCTCATCCTGGGGCTGAGACTGCTGCAGCAATAACACAGACAAGCAGAACCGTACCCGATAACAGTTGTTGGCATCATCTTGGC
Organism: Cnephaeus nilssonii; assembly: GCF_951640355.1. NCBI lineage: Eukaryota > Metazoa > Chordata > Mammalia > Chiroptera > Vespertilionidae > Cnephaeus > Cnephaeus nilssonii. The sequence continues at coordinate 57,136,773 of NC_137079.1, read as the reverse complement.
CATCCCGCTGGCCACCAAGGCCCTTTGAATGGGGTGGGGAACGCTGCTTTGGCCAGGGTCAGAAGTCACCATTCCAGCTTCCCAGCCTAGATTATAGAAACCGGTCCACGTGAAAGATGGAGCAGGAATGCTTCGCTGCAGGGTTGGCGGGAGAGGCCGGGGCGACAGAGCCCGGGGCCACGGGCGGGAGCTGGTCAGGTGAGTCCTAGAGTGAGGGCGCCCTGTCCGCTCTAGGCAAAGCCACTTGTAGGAACGGGACCGAAGTAGTTTTTCTCAAGAAAGTAAAAATCGATACAATCACGGCAGCGGTTGCCTACGGTTTAATTATGAGAGCGTAATAGAAATTGAGAGCAATTTCAGAGCACGCATTAAACAGAAATCTATTCAGAAGTTAGTTGATGTGTCTTGAGGACATCATTGCTTAGACCGACAGAAGGAAAGGAACAGGACCCGGAGCTAGGACTGGGGAAGAGAGAAAATACCAAACGAAGGGATGGCACAGACATGGCAGGTGCATTTCATGCTTACTTTTCTTTTGCCTTCCCCACTCCTCCACCACCTGGATTTCCTGGGAAGCCAAAAGGAGGACAATTTCCCACTCTCTCCAACTTATTTAGAGATTGTTCTTTAAAAGAACCGAAGCATTTCCACCTGACTGGTGCCTTGGATGCGCTTAGAGTAAAATGCCGCTCTTCAGAACCAGGAAACTTTGAAAGGCCAACTATTGCTGAGTGCCAAACCTTTGCATTTCCTTCAGGTGGACATGTGATTGTTTGCTCGTTTGTTTCTTCACGAAATGACAGTTAAACTTGTCTTAGAATAGTCTTATTATTCCTGCGGGCAGTACACAGATTCACTCGCCAGAGAGCAAAGCATATCTTGTTTTGCACAGTTTCCTACTACGGAAAATAGGAAACTCTGCAAAGCATGTATTTTCATAATCTGTTTTATTAACATAATATTGTCTTTTCATTTGGTGAGGGTTTTACTTAATACAAAACAAATGCTTAAGTTCTTATTACATACATTGGTCATCATTATATAATACAAATGTATTTGCAACATTTCGTTTGGGGCAGATTTTTTTTTAAAGCAGCCTTTGTAAATCTTTTCATCTGTTCATTCCTGGTTCTCCAACAATGAAATCGGTCATACTTTTCTATAAAATAACATGTTTTCTTTACAAATGCATTTTATTAAAAACTTTGATGACATTTCAAGTCAATAACAGAAAAAATCAGTTTTGATGGAAGAGAACTATTTTTAAAAATACCTCTAAGTGCTTTTTTTTAAAACATTAACAACTTTAAAATCACAGCTTTTTTAATGTACTATTTATTCTTTGTTGAACATCAAATGCTTTGTTTCACAGATTTGCCGGTGAAATTAAAAAGATTTGGCTAAAATAGGATGACTTCTGAAGATATAACCCCAGCTATTAAGAAACTTTGTACATTTGGCATCTGATCTAGTCCCAGGTCACCAAAAAATAAAGAATCTCTGGTTCCTCTGGAGCAGTAGGTGGCACACTAAATGTTCCAAATGAACAGAGGCATTTGCCATGAGGGTGGGACAGATTAGTGGATGGTTTTTGTATTAGCTTCCAAAAGAAAAGGTCATTTAGTTACAATACTTTTAAATAAATGTTTTTAGGCTAGAACAAAACATATAAACCTCCAAATGCCTCTGTCCCTGAACCTTGATTTAAATATTTGGGGGTGCTTGGATATTTATTAGCTTCCACCACTCTGAAGGGGGGGGGGGGGCTCTGGTTTGGGAATTTCTGTAGTTAAAGAAAACTTTGATAAACACAGGCAACTAATATAGAATTCATTTTATTCAGAGCACCACTTTTCACATGAGTTGTCTGAAAGTGAATTCTAATTCAGCAGAAAAATACATCATTCTCACCCTTTCCCCTGTATTTTTGGTTGAATTGAGTTTCATTTGCTGACCGGCTCTACCAGGATTTGGCCTAGTATAGACACAAAAATGCACCCAAATCATAAAACTGCTCTTCTTTCAGTTATGTTTTATTTGTAAGTGTACTGGGACACATCCCCCTGTTGTATTTTGGCGCACATAAATGGTTCTGATAGAAGTGGGAAGGAGAAACGGTAATAGAGCAGACATAACCAAGGAGAAAGCTCAGCAGACATACATGGACAAGTATAACACTGGCAGTCTGTAACCACTGTGTGAGTGTGTGCATTAAAGAAAATATTTACAATAATCTTCCTGTTTTACCTTTTTTTTTCTAAATACAAGAATATGACAAGAATGCTGTGTTTTCGGTGAAAACAGGCAGTAGACTGTGAAATCACACTATCCACAAAACGGTCTATCAGAAAGCTAGCCCAGTTTAGTGCTCAGTTTCAAATGCATAGAATGTTTGCGCTGCAAACAATGATATACAATGTAATTAAATAAATAATGCCTAACCAGAGTGAGACCTAATTGTGTTTCTTTCTGCACTTTTCAGATCATGCATGATTTCAGTCTTGTTAAATGGCAGGGTTTTTTTTTTTTTTCCTTTTCTTTCCACATTTGTTTTCAATTTTTTAAGTTCATATTAAAGGATAGTAATAAACCATCCCCACATGAGATCAAAAGAGTATCTTGTGCACCAAGCAAGCGTTTTACCTAACCACCTTCAACTGTCTTTCTCATTTTTTAATCCATCAGCAGTTCATAAAGTACCTTGATTATAACTATGAAATACTATACACGGTTTTCTATTTGGGAGACTGGTAGTGCAAATTAAAGTTCTTGCTACCCAACATTTATCCCCAGCAATAAATTACTTTTGAATAATAATAATAATAATAATAATAATAATTAAACACAGTTGTTCTGCTTCCCCCCCTCCCAACATGCAGACCCTTTTGAAACAAATGGAGGACTTTAACTCTGTCATCCTCTCATTTGGGATTTAGCTGATTTTTCCCCCACAGCCAAGTCCTGCTCCAACTGAAAGCAAAAACTTCTCAATATTTCAACCATTTCATGTTCTCCAAGAGAGAAGGAAAGGGTACCCAGAAGAGCTAGATGAGTCTTGTTCTGTGGAGTAAAAGGGACAGAGTATCTCTCCTATTGTTTTCCATCCCATTAATCTATTTGAATCAATAGGAAATAAAATTATTTTTCTGAGTGTAGTTTATTTTAAATAAACTACACTCAGAAAAATAAGTGATTGTGAACAGGCAAGCAAGTTCTATGGAGGGGGGTGGCACTGATCTTGAACATAGTCTGTTTCTAGGTCTTAGATATAAGAGCAAAAACGAAAAGGAAAAGAACTTGTTAAAATCGTTTTGTTCTTCTAGAATAAAATATTTCTTTCGGAGCTCCATAAATTCTGCCTATTAGTCAGCTCAAATACTACCGCTCGCTCCCTAAACACCCCCACCCCAATGGGCCCGGGCCACCGGAATATAGGCTAGGTCAGTGGAAAACTTGAACTCCACCTAAACAGGCCATAATACCCCCCGCCCCCCTTTCAGCTGTTCCCCCTTCTCACTTTCTGGCAATGGAGAGCAGCCATCCAGTCTCTTTGGAACGCAAAAAATAAAGAGAACGTGGGTGGGGTAGAGGTGAAACTGAGAAGGAAAAATTAAATTAAATGCACAGAACAACTAGCTTAGCTACCCACAATCTCACCTTCCAGTTCATTTGGTTTTCATTTTTCAGTTCATTTGTGAAGGGTTGGGTCAGTGGTAATAATGGTGGTGCTTTTTTTCTCTTCCTTGGGGGGGGGGGGGGGTTTGAAGCTGCAGAATATGGCTCCCTGGAGTTAAATTTCTAACGCATATTTTATTTGCTTTTGTTCTGCTTTGTTTTAGTTTGCTTTTATTTGTTTCGTTTTTTGGTGGTTGGTAGATTTGTTTTTGTACATAGTTCCTTGGTCCCCAGGAGATTTTGATAAAATGTCTCTGGTCCAAAACAGTCCATTTCTCTACCCTTCCAGTCTCCCCCCACCCTAACCCCCAGAACCATCCTGCTCCTCAAAACCCCTCCTCCGGGCTCTGCTTTCTTTCGCCCTCGACTACCAGCTCACCCAAATGCCCCCTCTCCGACGTCCACACCCAGCACCCCAGTCCTCCGGGCTGGGAGAAGGTGAGGGCAAGGAGAGCACAAGGGAAGGAGGGGGGCGAAAGAGAGCGCTGGAGGACGGATTCGCCAAAGGCAGGCAGGATAACGGACACTCCAAATCCGGGGGGAAGCCCCGAAAGGCCCCTGCAGCTCCCCGCTCAGCCCCCCGCTCCAGCTCCCGCCCACCCCACCCCCCTCAGTAAGTGGCGGAGAATTTCATCCGCTTCTGCTTCTGTCTCTGGTTGCAAAACCACACCCGCACCACGTTCTTTTTGAGGTCCAGTTTCTCGGCGATGGCGGCGATCTTCTCCGAGGAGGGCCGCGGCTGCACTGCGAAGTAGGCCTCGAGGGAGCGCTTCTCGGGCGCGGCGATGGAAGTCCGCTTGCGCTTCTTCTCGCCTCCGTTGAAGAGCTCGGGCTTGTTCATTTTCTCGCGCTGCGCGCCCTCGGCCTCCTCCAGCCACGCCTGGAGGATGGGCTTGAGCGCAATCATGTTGTTGTGCGAGAGCGTGAGCGACTCGAACCTGCAGATGGTGCTCTGGCTGAGCGAGCCCACGCCCGGGATCTTGAGGTTGGCCAGCGCCGAGCCCACGTCGGCCTGCGTCACGCCCAGCTTGATGCGCCGCTGCTTGAAGCGCTCCGCGAACGCCTCGAGCTCGCGCGGGTCCGTGTCCGAGTCGCAGATGGACGCCAGGCCGGCCGCGCCCACCACGGCCGCCGCCGCCGACGCCGCCGCCACCTGCCCCGCCGCCGCCGCCGCCGCCGCCGCCGCCGCGCCGTGGTGCGCCGCCGCCGCCACCAGCCCGGGGTGCGGCAGCCCCGACGGCATGTTCATGGCGGCCGCGGCCGCCGGGTGCGACAGGTGGCCCAGGCCGTGCATGTGCGGGTGCGGGTGCGCGGAGCCGCCCAACAGCCCGCCGCCCGGGCCGCCGCCCCCGCCCCCCGGGCCGCCGCCGCCGCCGCCGCCCCCGGGGCCGCCGCCGCCTGGGCCGCCGCCGCCCCCCGGCCCGCCGCCCCCCGGACCGTCGTGGGCGCCGCCGCCGCCGCCCGCCGAGCCCGCGCCGCCCGCGCCGGCCATGAGCGCCAGCGACGGGGAGGAGATGTGGTCCAGCAGGTCTCCGGGCTCGAGCGCCTGGTGGTGGTGGTGGTGGTGGTGGTGGTGCGCCAGCGGCACGGTGGACGTGGACGTGCACGGCACGCTGTTCATCGTGTGGTACGTGGCGTCCGGCTTGAACGGGTGGCTCTTGCCCTGGGACACGGCGATGTCCACCGCCGCCAGCGCCTCGGCCCGCGCCAGCAGCGTTTCGTCGAGGCTGGCGAAGAGGTTGCTCTGCAGCTGCAGGCGACACAAACCAAACCAAAAAAAAACCACAAAACCAAAAAAGCAAAACACAAACCAAAACAAAACCACACACAAACCAGGAAGCACAACAAGCAAAGGACACACACAAAGCAACCAAAATAACAACAACAGGGGTGGGGACAGTGGAGACCGGGGAAAAACAGAATGGGGACGTGTGGGAGAGGGGACCGGGAACGGAGGAGAAGGGTCAGAGTGCAGGGAAGAGAACAGATGCAGGGAGAGGAGAACACAGGAGCACATTGCGGGGAAGAGAGTGGGAAGACGAAAAAGGAGAGGGGGAAGAAGAAGAAACGGAGATGTAACTCGCAGCTGGGACCCGTGTCGCGCACCGAACACGCAGAGATCGCCTTTCCGAGGCATGACATTAACAGAGACAGTGGAGCAAAGTCGAGAGTCCTGGCCCCACCGATCCCCACTCTGATCGCAAGCGCCCGACAGGAAGGCAGGGGCGACAGAAACATGACATTAAGTGCCACTGTACAAAATGTACCAAGCAACGGGATGTCTCTAACAATCCCTGCCCTCAAATCCCCGCACCGGGACCTCTGCACACACCAGCACCCGACATGCAGCGTCTCGGAGACGGGGAGGGGACGAGTGCGCGGGCTGGGGCCGCGGGCGTGGGGCGCTTACCGGCGGCGTGGGCAGGCAGGCCCGCCGGATGGCCTCGGAGCTGGAGTGCAGCGATGGGTACTTGTGCTCAGGGAGGGTGGGATGCATGGCAAAGTGAGGCTGCTTGCTGTTCATGGACATCATCTTGATGGCTTGGCATGTAAATCCACAAACACTCCGAAAGTCCGCGGGAAAGTCCGCACGCCGGTTCCCCTGGCCTCCCTTCGGAGGCTGCAGCCTCGGCGGCTGGCGGCGCGGAGGCGGCGGCCACGCGGGGGGCTGCTGCTGCTCCTGCGGTCGCCGCGGCCGCCGGGCGCTCCCTTCGACCGCGCAGAGCGCCGCGCACCGAGCCCACTTCTCCAAGAGCTCTAGCCCCGCGCGCGGACGGGATGCACTCCTCTTACACCTGAGCCCCACTTCTCGCGGCCGGCCCGGGGAGCTCTCGCGAGAGCTCGCGGCCCCGCCGCGCTGACAGTCATCAGCTGTCTCGGTCTGTCTGACGCGCGCTCTCCTATTCCGCGGCGCGGGGCGACTGCGCGCGCGCGCGCTCGCCGGGCAGGGACCGGCGCGTGGGAGCCACTCTTATAGTGACCACCAGCAAGGACAGCGCAGGTGTTGTACCTGTAGCTGACCAGGCATGCGCACTGCACACCTCACCTTTCCCACCTCGGGTCTGAAGAGATCAAAAGGGCCAGCAATTGTCTGAGGGTAGGCAGGCACCTTTTAAGGAGAGAAAGCCACCGTGTCCGTTCACTCGCAGCCCAAGGTTTCCCCTCTTCTCCCAGCCCCCGCCCCCGCGCAAGCCCTGAATATATGCGCATTACTTAGGCACACCTCCTCGCTGGGATGTCTAACAAGCTGTTATATAATGTACAGAGCTGGGCATTTGTATGTTAAATTATGCCCGCGCATTCCTCTGTATACAGTATAAATAACAACACAGAAATGCAGAAGGTGCTGTCCTGTGCTGCAAGAACCTGTTTCTTTCAAGGTTTATAAATAGGTTCCTGGAGAATAATCGCGGTGACAGACATTTGTTTGAAGCAGTCAGACGCTATTGATTTCCATATAATTTAATTTCCTCCGCATACTTTTGTTGTTGTTTTTGTGAATATAACTGTGTCAGGCACCGACAGTGACAGCCACTTAGAAGCCACAAGGAGCGTGTGCTTTCTACTCGGGGAATGGCTGTTGAAATGAAATTGTGCCTTTCTCTTATTGTTTGTCTCCTTTAACTGTGTACAAACCCACATTTCAAACGAGCTCCGGGTGATCTGAGGCTTCTAGTAAACAAAAGGAAAAATAGTTAACAGGGTGTAGTTGGGATCCTTTCCTTCCCTCAGCGCGCGCGCGCGCGCGCGCGCGCGCGCGGACACACACACACACACACACACACACACACACTTTATCCTGGAAACTCCAGGAAAAGGAAATCACTTCAGAGAAAAGGGAATAAGATGTTGGAAAAAGAACTTTCTTTTCCTCCCATCGTTTTGGCTTCTTCGCCATGTATATTTTTTCTTCAATAGGAGACAGGATTAAGCCAGTTTATTTAAAAACGTAATTAAAATATTAACCCAAACCAATTTGAAAGAACGGGCCCAAGCTCTGACCTGGCTTTTACAGTATTTATTTTTGTTACTGTAAAATCAAAACCTAAAAAGAGAATAAATCAATTACCCAACCTATTGTATGGCCCTTTCGTGGTGGGCAAATCCAGGGCCTCACAGGGGACCACAGTTCAGGTGCCTGAGTCCCCAAGGAGCAGCACTAGCCCGGAGTGATAATAGCCCAGATGTTATCACATCTGGGGCGAGAGAGCTGGAGAACCGCAAGGGGCTGCTTATGGGAGGCAGAGATCAGATAAATAATTTTCCTGGTCTCTCCCACACCAAAGGGATCTGTATTTCCACCAATGAGCACATCTCACTTCTATAAACCTAAATTTGCATTCGCGTTTGAATTTATCTTTTCTTTGGACAATAGTCTGTGTATTTAGCATACTCGATCACTAATCAAATTCTAAGAGGAGCCCACAGGCGTCACCGTGGCTTTTCTTTTCTTTCTTTCATTTTCTCTCTGCCCACCCCCACCTCCAACCCGCCCCTTGCAGCCCAAGAAGGGAGTAAGAGGGATGTTCATTTGCTGGTGCGAGAAGGAGCCGCGTTTCCATCCATTACACGGTCCCCTGGGAGTGCTAAATGTAACTTTATCTCTTCGAGAAATGGACGATGAGCAGGACAGCGCTGGAGGGAGCGAGAGAGTCCCACGCAGTGGTCGCAGCGGGTGTCCAGGTTTAACCTAATCCCTTCTGACACCCTTCGCGGAGGTTCTCTGAGCTCTCCCTCAAGGGAAAGAAGGGCCCCGCTGCGGGCGAGCGCTGGGATACTAGCACCCACCCAAGGGAAACGCTGGCCTTTAGGGGCCGTGAAGGGTTCAGGGAGACAGAAACGCATAGATTTGGGCCCAGGTGGACCTCCAGAGAGCAAGGCGAACCCCAGAGTACCCAAAGCTCATCTTGATTTACCCTCCAAAGCTTGGAGGGCACCAGTAAGCCCAGTGAGCAGAGAGGCACCTGGATTAAGGTCAGGAATTCGCTGCCTTGTGGAGACCACTTTTAGCTTACCTCTTTGGACACCGGATCCCTTCTTACCTTGGGGGGTGGTGTGGGGGGCGGGTCAGACCTTTGCCCAGAATATCTTGCTTTTCCAGGGGCTAGAAATAAGAGGGCTGTGGGCACAGTTCTCAACCCACTCCCCAACCAGTTGGTTGGAAGTTCATTTAAGGCACATCTTTGTCCACCATGGCGCTTAGCAAGGTGTTTGAACAGAGTAAACATGCCCCATACAACAATACACGTGAATAGGAGGGAAGAGAAGGCAGATGGGGAGGGCCAGGATGAAAGCCAGAGAGGCTTCAACAAGCCAGGGCTACTGGGGGGCAAGCAGGAAGATCACGCCAGGTCTCTTTTTTCCCTAAAAAGGAGATGGAGACTGGCCAGAGGGGTGTGCTGTCCTCACACAGAGCTTGTACATCTTGACTTTAGACGTTCTATTTCCAAAATCAATTATTTCATCCCTTTCTCATTTATTTTCTACCTTACCTTCCTTCCTCAAATGCTCGCTGGGCACCAGTCTGGGCCAAGACAAGACACTGGAGATCAAATGAGTTGTAAAATATGGGCATCTGCCCTCCAGGAGGTGGCAATCTCTGACAGCGAGGCAGCTACAGGTGAAGCGGTGTTTATGGCACAGGTGTGACAGGTGCAATGTGAGGTAGTTGTAGAGAAATACGGGGGTGGGAGGGTGATGGTTGGAGAATTATCCTGCCATATCCCTGCTGGGCATTAGCCCCAGGCTAGAGAGTGGGGCACAGCGGTGGATCTAGAGGCAGGTGTGCCTTAGACCTTATCAAGCCTTTCCCTACTGACCCCAAGGCAGTGAAAGGAAAGGGTGGTGGACCAGGGCTCAGCCCAGGAATGCGTCCCTGTTTCCCCAGTTTGGCAAGTGCAGTCACTAGTTGCCCCCTGCCTGTACTCACGGTGCCCACATGGGGCTGAGCCTCGGCGTAGACTCCTGAGCATGTCCCCACCCCCAACCCCTCCCCCTACCTCCTTCTTCTTGTTTAATGACCAACACAGACTACCCCCTCCCCCATCTCATAGCTTTGCATTTTATCAAGGGGCGGATAATGAATGCACAGCTATTGATTTCCAAGGAATTTCCGCCCCCCAGGGATAGGGAGTCTATCATCTGGATCAGAGACACATTTCTTTCCCTCATTAATTAATTTTCTCCTCCTCCTTTGGCAGGCCCCACTTAACATTTCCTTTGGCCGAGCCTCCTTCCCAAGCTCAGGGAGCAGACGTTCCTTGGTTCCAATGAGGACCCGAGACAGAGGCGCTGTGCGGGAGCCCGCACTGTTGGGGGTGACGTCTCCTCGCCTTTGACTGTCCTACGCGCCCGCTTGCCCCTCGTCCCCCACCCCCACCCCCACACACCACACACACACACACACACACACACACACACACACACACACCAAGTTCAGGAGAGCGTGCCTGACAGCTCCGCTCGCTGCGGCTGCCTTGCTCCTTCCAAAGGGGCTTGGGGGAAGTTAGCGCTCCACTCAGGAGCCGCTGCCTGCATACCCCCTCTCCCTCCGTTCGTTGCAGTTCTGTGTCCTGATTCAGGCAGTGTTTGGAATGTTCACTTAAGTGCGCGGAGGTTGTGTGGGCACAGGAGATGGGGATACGGACCCACGTTCTTGCCCAAACCCGGGGATCGGGCCCTACCCGCAGGCTGGGCCACCTCGGGTTCCGGTGGCCCAAGGGGGACCTCTGCTCCTCCCAGACTGGGGACCCCAGGTGTCCCTCCGGCAGTTGTACAGGTTGAAACTAGGCATTCACCGCGTGCAGGGGAAGCCCCAGAGCCCAGGGGCAGCCGGGTTTAGGTGAGGCTTGGGTTGGTTCAGGCAGTGGGAAGAGGCAGGCAGAGAGGAGCCGGCCTGTGGTGGGGGTGGGGGTGGGGTGGGGGTGGGGTGTTTCTCCAAAGAGGGGTGGCACTAGGGCGGTCCTCCCACGCCCCAGCTCGGACACTGTCCGAAGGGTGAGCTAGAGGAGGGACCGGTAAGGTACTTTCCACTTGGACTCTGTTCGCCTTCTCAAGGGCCACGCCTGGGCTGTTTTGATCCTTCGGCTCTCAGCGCTCCCCTCCCGCAATCCGACTCGGTCCCTGCCCCGGCAAGAAGACCGGGCTCCTCACCGGCCCTGCCAAGGGCCCTCGGACCGCCCACCACAGCCCGCCGGCCTCGGCGCCCACCCCTGCCACCCGCAGGGCCCAACTCAGGCCAAGGCGCGCGGCCAGCAAGAGTCGCGTTCTGGCCGGCTGGGGCTTGGGGGTTCCTGGAGGCCTCTGTCCTTCCTTTCTCCCCGTCCCGGTCCGCACCCGGGGCCGCTGGTCTCGGTCTGTCCCCGAGGTCAGGGGCGAGGGGATGAGTTATTGGGACCGGTGGTGATCTCCAGTAAGGCTCTCAGCCCCGCATCCAGACTGGGGTCCAGCTGGGATTCGCGGGATATGTTTTGGCGTAATCCAGTGGAAAATCCACTATTTTGTTTCTTCTGTCCGTTTAATTCAAATGCAACTTCCGTTGGGAACATTTTCATGGATGTGGACCACCCACCCAGAGACGGCCATGATGCTCTTGCAGCACCTATGGTGACGCGCCCAGTAAACTTCCCTGCGGGTCGTTATCCCTCGGCGCTACAGAAGTAGGGGTCTATGTGCAGGGCTGGGCACGTGTAGGTTTACAGTTGTGAGTACGCGAAACAGAGTTTATCCTTGTGTTTTTATTTATTAATCATTGTACTATTTTTATACGAACAACTGTAAACCAGTTTTGCCCACCCCTGTATGTACCTCCAGCCGGATCTCTCTGCGGCCTTAAAACCCACCCACCTCGTGAAAGCCCTGGGGGTGATACAAGACAACTACGTCTCCGTCCCAGCGGGGGCACGCCTGGCCCGCCCGCTAGTTGCCCGAACCAGTTGGGTTGCCCAAGCGAGCAACGCTGTAAGCACCGAGCATGGCCACAGGCCCCTGGGGTTGAGGCCCCCAGAGACGCAGAGCCGCCGCCTGCCTCGACCAGGCAGCTTCAACACGGCAAGAGCGCGCAGGTTACAGAAAGGGTTTCGAGTTCCTCTGGATAAAAACAACGAACAAACCAACTCAGCGACAGACGCGCCCGCCCGTGACCCCAGGCGAGGAGATCTACGTTCCGGTGCCCTGGCCCGCCGCCTGGCCCGCGGCCGCGACCCGGGCGCACGCGCTCCCAGGTTGGAGGGAGCTCCGCCGGCGCCAGTCCCCAGCAGAGGACTCCCAGCCCACCCGCCCGGGCCGTCCCCGGGGCCGAGCGGCGGGCTGCGTGGCCCTCCGCAGGCACAGCGCTGCCGGCGGGAGCAGGATCCCCCGAAGGGTTCCGAGGCGGCGGAGGGAAGCGCGAAGCCGCGCGTCCACCCGCCGGAGTGCGGAGCTGGGTCCCGGCGCCCGGCTCCATCGCTCGCCGGCGCCGCCGCCGCCAGCCGCCCCTCCTCCCCGCCGCCCGCACAAATCAAAGCCCCTTGCGAGGGACTGGGAAATAGTTGCCTTGTCATGTAACACATTGCCCTGATTTATTATAAAATTTTAACGAAATCATGCATATTTTAACAGCCTTTAATCACTGCATGAAAATTTAATTCATGGACTGTAGCGCGTTTAAATAAATGAAGTGTTAATTCATTAGGATTAATTAATTTGTTAAAGGATTGTGTGCAAGGTTAAGGTGGAAAGAAAACTCTTTGTTGGTTTGGCGTCTTAATCGCCAGGTCCGTGAGTGGCAATAAAATTAAAGGAAACCGCAGAGCCAGTCATTTCTTCGGGTGGGGACGGGGCGGGACCCGCTGAGAGCGCCCTCCAAAGCGCTGGAAACTCCGGCCTGAGGGGCGCCGGGCGTGTCTGTGCTCCCGGGAGACTAGATCGGAGGAGGGGGGAAGCGGTACTGGATGCGGGAATCCGGGAAGGCTGGGTTCGCTGGAACCGCGGGGCGGAAAGACGGCTCAGGGCCCGGTCGGAGGGCCCGCTCTCCCCCGCCTCCAGCCACCCCCACCCCAGCACAAAGATGACCCTGGGAGTGAAGCGAGGTCGCGCCTTCCGGCCTTCGGAGCGCCAAGCCTCGGCTTAATGGACAGATGATGGGCCAGTCCAGCCACCTCCTGAGCCTTTCAGCGCCCAGGGAGTCACTGTCTCGCCATCAGGCGGCCGCCGGCCCTCGCGGCGAGGGCAAGCCTGGAGTCTCCGGGGATGCTCAGAGGGAGAAGGCGGGGCAAAGACAAACTTGCAAGATCAGGCTGGAGCATCTGGAAACCTTTTCCAATCGGGAACCCTGACCTTAGAGAATGGTTCCTTCTGCACCTCTTCTAGGAGGAGGCTAAACAGGCGTCCCATCCAGCAGAGCGGCCACGCAGGAAATGCCCTCTTCCACACTGAACTATTATTCATCCTTAAAGACCCAGTACCAATAGTACCAACGTGAAGCCATCCGGTTTCCGCTCTGCTCCACGCTCTCTCCAACAGGAGCACTTTTCCATTCACCAATGGATATGTTGTTAAGAATTATAATGGAGCAGAACTAGGTCCTCCCTCCTCACGGAAAGTCTCAGTAAATGCCTATGTAAAATTCTTGTCCTTTGGGATTGGAGCTTTCCACCTCCAAATTGTAAGTGTCACGGATGGCCCATGATTCTACACACTTGCCTAATCCAACTAACATTTACTACAGGAGGTCTGCTCCCTGTTAAAACACAGCAGACCCAGGAACCCACCATCTTTCAAGAAGCGTAGCTTCAATTCAAGGTATTCTAGCCTGCCTGTCCTATAAAACAAAATCACCCTAGCCTGAGTTCCAGATGAGTTCTCAAAAGAAATCTGCATTTAACAGATGCTTCCTCGCTCAGAGTAAGGTTCCGAGAATTAGGCAATAAATGTTCACTATGCACTCTGAGATCATTGCTTAAAAGGTTTTCTCTCTGCCAAGTATTATAAGGATCAGGTTACATCATGATGGGCAAGGACTATGTTGTAGGACTCCCACAAATAGGAATGAAAGACCTTCTTAGGAGGCTTTGGGAAACCCCTCTAATCTAATAGGCTACATTCAATAAAGTTAAACTGTTAATCTGATGTTCTCAAATATTCACAGGGTCAAAAGCAAAGGGGGAAAAAATCTAGTGTATATATTTTAAAAACTGAAAGCACTGAAGTATATAGAAACAAGTTCCTGAAACATCTTAGGGTTCAAGATCAACGTTCTTCCCTTTTTCAGTGTTACCTATAGTTGTTTCAAACCAAGGTAAATGAAAAAGAGATTAGAGGAAAACAAAGCAGATTTGAAATTAAGGGTCTACCATTTTGAGTCTTGGTCTCAGTTGGTCCATTAAAACAGGAAAAAGACTTGCTTTGGATGGGATGTAGATTTTGAAAATTAAAAGATGAAAGCTAAAGGTCATGTAAAGAAAAAATCTAGCATGTCACCCTGTATATAGCATTTTAGAAAGATGAGCAGTTAACAGATGCTGTTTTTATAAAGACATGAACTAATAAGTGTCTGCTTCCTTTATCACTAGTGCATCTTTTTCTAACATAGCCTTAATGCTATTTTTAAATTCATGTAAGTGTCAGAGTTAATGTGAATGTTTATAAACTTGAAAGTGGCACATACACACTCCCATCATTGAGCTTCCACTTAGTAGCAGAGTCAGATCCAGGAACAGAGGCAGGAATTAAATTTTATTTGAAAAAGAACACACTAATACTTCTAAAACATGTTTTAAAGGATCCTTGGAAATTTCATATCCATTCATTCTTTGGCCTAGAAATGTGAACTCCCATGCATAAGGGAGGAAGAGTACAAGCTCTGTAGTTAGAGGTTCAGCTGCAAAACAGATCTATCCCATTCCAGATGCATTTGACCACTAATCCTCAATTCACTTACTTGTGAACTGGGGATAACAGTTGGCTCACAGAATTTGAAAAGAGGATTATGAGATAGGTTAGCAAATTACTTGGATTCAATAAAAGATGGTTGTTGTTTTTTAGTTTGTGTACATAACAAATATATTAAAAATATGAGACCACCATATTTGTCATGGCATAGATAAAGAGGACAAATGAGACTGTATTTAAAATAAAACCTTTCAACTGAGAAATTTACAGATTTGATTAATTTAATATATGAAATATTGTTTTGGGAAGGATGGAGCAGTGTTTCTAAAGTGGCTGGGAAATACTCTGGTCCAATATAGACACGCTTACTGTAGATAGGCATTAGTAAATCAGGTTACACACTGGATTCCATTGCACAGTGTCAGTATATATTTGGATTGAAAATTGATACATTCATGACACAGAAAAGTTACAGACAGAATAAGAGGCTTACCCCCAAATTTATTCTATTCAGAAAACATTTAGATTTCTACATTTAATAAAATTTCAAATGTATAACCACATTGTCAAATGTACTTACACTGCTAATATCTCTGAAAGTATCCATTAGCTTTCAACATATCAGAAAGACAAAATGATACATAAATACTTTTTGGGAACTATGTATGATAAAATTAAAAAATGCTTTATATTAGCTCTTTAAAATTTTTATTTTGGCTTATTACTTCTAAAAATGGAGGGCATGATTCTCCAAGTCATAAAAGCGATTTGTTTTACTTTTATGGTTTCGTTGAATCCTGAGTCTTAATGACAGGGGTCAGCAAGTTTTTCTGTATTTTACGCTTTGTGAGACATATGGTCTCTGTTGCAACTATTCCACTTTGCCACTGCAGTGCAAAAGCAGCCATAGACAATATGTAAACAAATGAGTAGTTGTGTTCTAATAAGACTTTATACAGAAACACTGGAATTCGAATTACTTATTACTTTCCTGTGTTATGGAATATTCCTTGCATTTAAAAAAAAACATTAAGAAATATAAAAACTCGTTTTAGTTCATAGGCCTTTCACAAAAACAGATGCAGGCCAGATTTGGTCCATGGGTCATAGTTTGTCAACCCTTATATTGTAAGATCCATTAAAAATGATAAGTTTGACTGATCTTTATAGGCTAATTCAATATCTGAGACAATATCAAGAATTACAATGCTATGGCAACCTTTATTCAATTCACATAGAAAAGCATGCAGTATTAACATAAAATAGTATGATATCAATGTAAAATGTTCAGTGCACATTAGCTAAGCAAGTCACTAGCATATTAAACCATTTTTAAAAGCCTATATAGCTATACCAAACATGTTGAGAGCAAACTTTTTCAGACCCTAAATTATAAATTGTGCTTTAGCTCACCTATTCTCACCCTAACACTCTTCATTAAAAAAAATAATAAAATGTCCTACTTAGAAGATATTCCATTAGCCAACTGAAATGCCTTTTTCTTAAGAAAAACAGTGCAAGCAAGAATGCTACCATGCATAGAGTTTTTACAAAGAACAGTAACATGCAAACAACAACTTGATCATTCCAAAAAAGCTTCCCTGGCAGATCCACACGAGTGGATCAAGAACTTGTGAGTGCTTTTGCACCTGTCTATCTGGAACAATGAGGCTACCATGTTTAGGCTCCTCCAAACCCAACTGTTCCATGCCTTCTTTCCAAAGTAGGCTCAATTTTTGATTTTTCACTACACACAAAAAGATGAACAAAGGAAAGTTATCTGACATAAAACAAATATTTTCATATACAAATGTATTCTTTCATACTAGCAAAATGTTTTTACAAAAACTGAACAAAACACAATATTAAAAATGCATACACATAAAATCTAAAAAAAAAAAAGTAATTTAATATTGGTCTAAGGTTAGAGTGCTATTTCTCCATGATGGCCTTGCATAAAAGGCCACTACTAGACATAAATAAAATGGGGCAAAATAATGTCCACCCTAGGAAAACCTTTTAAAGAAACTCAAGTGTCATAAGCAGTGTGTAGACAACACAGTTTTATTTAAAAAATCCTAGTTCTGAAGATAACTGAGGCTCATTAATAGGCCATTGTATCTAATAGTTAAATCAAGATTCAAAACAAAATATACCCAAACCAGATACATATAATATTCATTTAAAAGAAACCTTCTGCCTACCTTCTGGTAAAAAATATTCCCATTTGAAAATGAAGAAATTCTTTAAAATGAACAAAAGTATTCTGGGTATAGGCTAATCTACCATTCTGACTTGACAGTTGACTAAAGATTACCAATTCAAAATTGTACAGAACTTTTATGAGAGGGAAAAAGGTAACTTTAAAAACTTGTATTCCTCTCTGGACAAAAACATAAATGGCCCCTTCCTAATGAGTCAACTTTTAGTTGCTTTTGATGGGCTAGCATTAGAAAGGCTGCTCTGGATTTTTCTTTTTGTTGATTGATTCGCATTTTTATTCTTCTTTTCAGGCACAAAAGAAGTAGACCAAGGAGACTGAAGGTGGTTAGGAAGACCATGCATCTCTGAGGACATCTTAAACAAAGATGACCCAAACCTTTGGTCTTCAAACAGCCTATGTGAACTGCTTAACAAAACACCCTGGGAAAACTCGGTTTGAAATAAACAGCTTGGGGGTTTGAGTTCATTAGTTCCTGAGTTAGAACTGGGATGGACCGAAAATTCTTCACTCATTTCTTGGTCAGATGGAGAGAGGAGGAAAAAAGAAGACGATTTCCATTCATTTCCATTTTCTAACTGATCAGAAGTTAGAGAACCTTTGGAAAGGTTTGGCTTAGTTCTTTCTTCCAATTTATCTGGTTCCTCAAGAAATTCACTGCCTTGAGATGACTTTGATAACCCATCCAAATCCACTGACTTAAAACCGTTATTACAAGGGCTCTTACTGTTGTCTGACTCAGACATCATTGAATCCAGCTCAGAGATTTTGTCAAGGTAAGCTGCGTCCATTGAGGCTTCGCTGGATGTTCTTGTCCGATTCATTTCAAAAGAGCGAATAGAATTCAACCTCTTAGATAAACATGAGCCCGATTTCTCACTCATTTTTGAAGAAATCTCTCCAACAGAATTTGCTATCGTGTTCCCCTCTGCGTTTTCAAAATCCAAGCTTTGGGCATAGCTTGTGGAACAACAATCCCAAAACCCAGTCTTTGGGGAAGTAAAACGTTCTGATTTCTTTTCATTTTCACTTTTATCATCTTCTGAAGAATCTTTATTACAAACATTTGTAGAATCACAAAAATCATCAAACACCAATTTTCTGAGATGGTTTGAGTGCTTTTTGGAACTTCCTGCTTTGGCCAGAGAGCTCTCTCTATTTTCTGGAGTACTGAGCTGAAGGCAACTAAGGGACAAAGGAGTGCAAGGAGCTGGAAGATCATAAAGTTCATCTTTGTAGGGTGTACTATCAGATGGCTTATTACCCCAATCTCCTTCCAAATAAGTATCCATACTGGCATCAGTTACACCTAACATTATTTCCACCTGTTTTTGATATAGGTCTTTGTTCTTAGAACAATTTAGTTCTGTTTTGCTGGTGCTTTCCTGCCGGGCAGAACTGTTAGAAGGCTGTGTCAGGTGGGAACTTGGGGTCGAAGAGCTAAGCTGCTTTCTGGCACCATCACCTTGATTTGTTGATGCCATATCCTCCTCGCTGCCTTTGCACCCCTTGCCATCTGTAGAAAGTGCTCTCTGGCAAATGGAATTCATAGCTTCCTTCTCTTCACTTGAATTTTTTAGCTGTGCAATTTGAGATTCTAGTTCCTCTATATACTTATCACTTCGTTCCAGGGCTTTCTTGAGGCGATTGGTTTCACGTTCATACTGTTCTACTTTGGACTGAAGAGCAGCTACTGTAAACCTTCCAAACCTGCAAGGAATGGAAGGACAGTTAGCCTTACTTTTCAAGCCTTTTCAAAGTTTAAGAGTGCCAATTGTCTCAGCCCATTCTAATTTCACACGTGATATTTCAGACCACTCAATGAAGAGGACAAAGCAATGCCAGATGTAGTTAAAAAAAAAAAAAAAAAAGGTTTTCCCCACTTATTTAACAATAAGCATATAATAATATGGCAAAGATTTAAAGAATACTTTTGTGGTCAAATCAGACTAGTGGTAGAAGAAGCAGAAACTCGCTGAAGATTTCCCTTCTAAGAACTAGCTCTATCAATTCATCTCATATATGCATGAAGAGTTATCCCCTAAAACAATGGCAAAGATTTATGATAACATTTGAACAGTGGTCCACATCTTGAAATATTTACATTCAATCATTTTCCTATCGTACAGCAGTGTTTTATAATACATTTCTTATACAATGTCACCTTGTCAAACATAAAATGCCAATTTGAAATTCAGAAATCCTAGCAGTCCCAGCAGGGATGGTTTTAAATACTTATTTGGATCCTTTCAATTATAGCCACCGTTGATCTGAAGCTTTTACTTGGCCTTTCTGAACACTGGGCTTTAACTCATTTCAGTTCTACTTATTTTTGGCATTTTACAATTATGTGAAACATCAATCTGATTTTCTCCAACTCTGAAATATAAAGTCAGTGCTTGTGGTTACAATATATTACGCATAAAAACATTTTCACACTTTCTGAAAAGGAATACTTTGGAGAGTAACTGAAAAAGAACACATCAAAAATTCACTCCTTTTACTTGGGCTTATCTTATTTTCAACTGCCTTAAGAATGGGTATTGATTGGGCCTTTGCCCGTTTGGCTCAGTGGATAGAGCATTGACCCTCAGACTGAAGGGTCCCAGGTTAGATTCTGGTCCAGGGCACATACCTCAATTGCAGGCTCAATGGCTCAATCCCCAGCCTGGTCAGGGCACCTGGGGGAGGCAACCAGTCGGTGTATCTCTCTCACATCGATGTTTCTTTCTTTCTCTCCCTCTCCCTTCCACTCTCTTTGGGAATCAATGGAAAAGATAGGAACTGATAAATTAATCCATGTAATTTATTTGTTTTCTGTCTCTCTCTTCCCCTTTAGAGTATAAGCTCCTGGAAAGCAATGGAAAAGTTAGGAAGTTATTTAATCCTCTGGTAAGGATTAAAAAAAGAAAAAAGAAAAGAAGAAGAATGGGTATTGGGTTCAGTCCAGTTTTGAGCACCTAGTATGGGCTAGTGATATATTTGGAGCCGAGGATACAAAAATCAATAGACTGTCCCACCTTAAGGGACATAAAATGTCTACCTTAAATTCCATCTGGCCACCAAGGAAAATTCTCTTAAAAAAAACCTGCTTCTATGAGTCAATAAACCTAAGCCTTATATTCTAACCCCATAAAAAAATAACTTTTCTCCACAAAAGCTATTTTCTTAATCATTGCTTTTATTAATTATATATTGAACCATGAAGAATTCAGGGGTCGTCTCCTTGGAGGAAGATACTTAAGAAGGTGACTTTTTACAAATGTTTTTATCTATGGGTTTATCTTCCATCCCCCCCATAATAAAAATAATAACAATGAATAAAATGTATGAAGTATTTAAAAAAAACATAAAAGAGAAGAAACCAATAGTAACTGCACCCCTTAGAGTCACTACTACATGCTCTATCACGTCCTCCTACACTGGCTCAATTCTCTCTCCAGTTTACCTTTGATATGATCCTGGCTCTTGTCATCAAGGGAAAAAAGCAGGGGCAAAGGTAAATATAGATTCATAAAATCGCAAGGTTAAAAAGGGCCTTAAAAGACTTGTTGCTGAATATTGATCTACACACTGCAATTAACTGAACTCTCAGAAAGAGCATACTCCCTTCAACCTCTAAAAAGAAAAGCAAAAAAACATAGGTATAACGAAAACAAAAGCAACTAAAATAACAAGCCTCCCTGTTTTAAAGACCAAGCTTACCATGATGAGTATTTGATAAAATGAAAGTGTTTCCTTCTTTTTGTAAAAAAAATTTTGGTTTATAAATGTTGTATTTGACAAAGCTGTAGTTTCTGTAAGGTAATTTAAAGAAGTGAACAAAGATCTTTAATGCCTTCAGCAACAATGTGAGTTCTTGACTGTAAATACTCTGGCATAATAAAATAATCTACGTATTTTTAAATGGAAAAATTGTATAGGATGTTTATTTAATGCACACAGCAAAGTGACAGCTTTAAATTTGTCTGCCAAGATAAAATTTCTTTTTTCTTAAGTGTAATTTTTATGATAAAGTTATCCTCAGATGAAAAATATCAAACGATTTAAAATCAAATATTGTTACTAAATAGTGTCTGTTATGAAAGGGATGTCCTTGGGAACTCAGAGGCTTATACTGACAAATAAGGAACATTTCTCAAAATATCAGAAGCTTCTTATTCCAGGTTTTGTTTGACATTTTCACACATAATGTCATTGTAAGATGCTATATTTGCACCTATATGTGGTTTTTTAAATTAATTAATTATTTTTGAGAGAGAGGAAGGGAGGGGAAGTGAGGGAGGGAGAGAAAAAGAGAAATATTAATTTGTTGTTCTACTTATTTATGCATTCATTGGTTGATTCTTGTATGTGCCCTGACTGGGGATCGAACTTGCAACCTTGGTGTATCTGGACGACACTCTGACCAACTAAGCTACCTGGCCAGAGCTGCCCCCACAAGTTTTTAAAAGAAGTTAAAAAATGGTTCTGAGTTGAGTCAAAATGATAGCCCTAACCATATTTTTTGTTACTTCTAAAAGAAAGCTGAAGTGCCATGAGAACAAACAACAAAGGCCAGCAAGGGAGCACGCACATGAGAAGAACAAGCAAGCAGAAGTCACTGATGGAGCTGACTGTTTTCTAAAAGGTCATTGCCCTCAATTCCATTTCAATACGTTACAATCTATAATACCTGGAGTGATCAGACCATTTTACCATGTTACTGAGGGACCTATGCTGATGGACAAATGAACAGAAATGCATAATGAAAGCCATGGAACTGATAAATTAACCTATGTAATTTACTTGTTTTCTGTCTCTCTCTTCCCCATTAGAATCCAGGGAAGCAAGGAGTTTGACCATCTTCTATTTACTGCTAGATCCCTAGAACAGTTCCCGGTATATAGCAATTCTTCATTAAATATTTCTTGAATGGATGTTATTTTATTATTTTAAGACACATCAATGTCTTACATCAAGATAGGGCCAACACCACAGGATAAGCCGAAGGTCCTTAGGCCTCTTTTACATGTAAGATTTATGAGTCACCATATTACTAACCTAATGTTTCATACATATGACTGCTGTTTTTTTCACCGACACCAAGAAAAGCAACAAAGCATGGCATATAACAGTATAGCTTTTTTTTTCTTCCCACTACAGGCTTGCCGTTCTACAATGCTCCATCCAAAAAAAACCTCCCACTTTCACCTTAGCTAAACAGATGAGACTTTTGACATAGGCTTTAGAGATTTTTAGCTTACCCTAGATACCTATATTAATTTGGCAAAGAGCAATTTACTTGATCACATAGAAATAACAATTAGGAATGCATATATGTTGCTAAACTTCCAAGGAAGAAAACAATGAGGATAAGAGCTTATTTACCTTTGGGTTTTAATACTCTCTTATTCACAGTAATTCCAGATATTTCCAGAGTACATCTCATTAAATGAATCAATGCCAAGGCAAGCCGGAGGGATTTCTAACATCATTTACCATACTTCCTTTTCCTGAGCAAATTTCAAAATGGAGTATTTTCATAAACATTCCATTAGAGACCAAAAGGCTTTGATTTTCAAAGTAGCAGTGATGGCCAAAGGCTTCATTATGTTAGAGAAAACATCGTAGAGCAGAATGGGAACTGCAACTGATATCGGAAGTGTGTTCTGCTAGAATCCAGGAGAAGCTCAAAGGATTTCTCATCTTGCAATGCTAACTGATGTGTACGTACGTTTTGGTTGAGGGCTCCCCTTGTCCAAAAAGCTACAGAAATATAAGATTATTCCTGTAGCTACTGGAAAAGAAATTAAAGTCCTACTGGTTTCACCTTTGAGGTATTATAACTATTTCAAGGGCACCTCCAACAAAGAAAAGTTCCCATGACCACATTTACTTATAGACCATCATACAGGAGGAACAGGTTATGTTTGAAGGAGGTCAGAAGAAAACAAATGTAGTAAAAGAACAAATGCCAGAATTTATTTTCCCTCTCTAGTTCTCAAAGGCATCCCCAACAAAAGGAAAATACAGCAAGCACAGCTGGTACTGAGACCACCAAACTTTAGAAACATCATCTTGAGGGACAAAGAGGACACTGGCAAAGTGAGCTACCTGCCTCCCATTCTGCTTCGATTTTATATCTTTTCCTCACTTGCTAGCTAAAGCAACTGTGAAACAAAGTGAAAGAAACCTTTGGTTCTGGACCAGCTTTGTGATCTAGCCTGATAGATTTTCAATGCTGATGTCCTTGCTGTACACGGTTCTGATCTGCACAAATTTCAGCTGGCACAGGTTAATTAAATAACATCAGTCACTTAACAACATGGTTCAAATTAAAGTAAAATTTTCACTGCTAGCTTTCAGTTTACAAAACACCAATAAATAGCAGATGTGTATTATAATAAGTGACCAATCAGATCACTGTTTTCAAAGTCTGAAAGTGACTGGTCACTGATCTGATAATCAGTTCACACACAAACAGCAAATCATGTAGTTGTGCTGCTACATGACATTTTACAGAAATGGATAATCAAAAGACAGAATTAGCCTACAAAGTTGAAGGAGCAGCAAAGAAATGAAAGGTGATTTAATACTAGAAGTGAAATTAGAATCAAATGTAAATGTAAGTATAGAAGAATAGGTGATCATGGGAATGTTGAACCTGTCACCATTCGAGAGCCTCTAGATATGCTCGAGGAACTTGGGAGAGGCAAACTTATTGACATAAGTGAGAATATCGGTTGTGATGAAAAGAATAAAGATGTCTAGAGGAAGTAACAGGCTAGCAAAAACCTTCACATTAAAGCAAAATGGAAATATTTCATGACATTGAAAGCACAAAGGATTAAGTGATAGAAGCTGATGCAAACTTAGGAGTAGGACAGTTCGTTAAGGTGTTAGAAAAGGAGTAGGACAGTTCGTTAAGGTGTTAGAAAAGATGCTTCATATATAAGTTATTCCATAAGGTGGCAAGCACTATTGATTATTCTCTGTAAGTTTTTTACAAAGAAATAAACATTACTTACTAAATATTAGTTTTATTATTTTTTTCATTTCCATGTACATTTATAAATAATAATAAGAGATGTAATGTTTTGACAAAAATTGTTAAAGGTTATAGAACAATGAGATTTTCCCCATTATTATTGCTTTGCGTGGTTTTAGCTTGAAATACCATTTTTATGGTCTTTTATAAGGATGTAAAGTGAGGATTAACAATATCATGTATATGTGCTGCCAAAGCAAGCACAGGATTACCTAAAGTAATGGCTAGTATGTGAGAAAACCCAGTAAAGTTATGTAACTCTCAAATATTTTTTTAAAGAATTGCCACACTTACCCTAAGAAAGAATGACCCATTCACAGAGTGGGATTTTATTGTAGAGTTGCCTGTCTACATAGCTGTAGATGTCTAGCTTCTCATTCCCTGACTTTCAGAGATATTAGAAAAGCATGTTCTTTATTTTAAACATGGAAGACAAGTAGAGTTTCATAGGGAAAGGAAATTTCCACTGTTCCTTTCACTTTCCTAAGAATTTTCTCCTAAAGTATAATCCACCAGTTAGAGATTCCTTAAATGTACCAACTCGTCTTTTTAATTATACCTGACTTAAGTGAGTAGCTTGTAAAATGAGCTCTTCAGGACAGAAGTGGGAAGGAAAGGGAGAGGTCCCAGTGCTATGCTCTGCCTTGTGCATTGTGCACAGGGTGAACAGGGGGGGCATGTTTTAGGAAAAGAGGACAGAGAGGACCAGGACTGTAGGGAGCTCAAAACTGTATTTGGTGGTGGAGGCATTTCTCTCTCACCTGAATCCAAAGAGTTGTTTGTACATTATCCGCATCTATTTCATCCTTACGCATGTGCTGGAGAAGGGGGGCATCTCTCTTTAAACTACTAGGAAACTTTAAGAAGTGGCCTATACATTTTTACCCACTGCTGACCTATATGACTTGCCAGAGTTTCTTCAAGATGGTTTTCTCTTTTCAAATTAAGAATTCAGTTATAAAAATGCTACATTTCAAGAGAATTTTTAAATCATAAATATACTGTCTATGACCAATCCTAGTCACATAAGTTGGTTCCACAAAAATATCTATATATATAAAAGCCTAAGCGACCAAATGACCGGTCGCTATAATGCACATTGACCACCAGGGGGCAGATGCTCAACACAGAAGCTGTCCCCTGGTGGTCAGTGTGCTCCCACAGTGGGAATGCAGCTTAGCTGACCGAGCTGTCCCTGCGGCCCAACGTCCCTATGGCGCACCAGCCCGGCGACAGCCACTCACTTCCTAGTAGTCCTGTAGGTCCAATCCCTCCCTCCACCACCCCCCCCCCCCCGCGGCTCCCTCAGGATAGGCACCAGAGACAGGGCTCACGGCCGGTGCTCGCCTCTTCTGACTGGGCGCAAGCCCATGGCAGGCACAGCGGGGCCGGGATAAGCTGGAGCGGCAGGCAGGAGTGGCAGGAGGCATTGTACTGCCAGTTTCGGACCAATCCCTGCAGGCCACGCTGAGGGACCCCACCTGTGCACGAATTCATGCACTGGGTCTTTAGTCCTATCTAATAAAAGAGTAATATGCAAATTAACCACCACTCTGCTACACCCACAAGCCACGCCCACCAGCCAATCAGGAGCAAGTATGCAAATTAACCCAACCAAGATGGTAGCGGCCATGGAGAGAGCAGGAGGCTTGGGTTTCCCCGGTAATGGAGGAAGCCAAGCTTTCCGCCTGCCCTGGCGGGCCCAGGCCTCCACTCAAGGCTACAAAGTTTCAATTATAGAAGATAAATAAATCCCAACAAAAATGGCAGCAGCCACGGAGCTGGAGAGAGCAGGAAGCTTGAGTTGCCCCCGGTGATGGAGGAAGCCAAGCTTTCCGCACACCCTGGCCGGCCTAGGCCTCCACTCAAGGCTACAAAGTTTCAATTACAGAAGATAAATAAATCCCAACAAAAGTGGCCGCGGCCACGGAGCAAGGAGGAGGCTTGGTTCTGCTCAAGGCTACAAAGTTTCAATTATAGAAGATAAATAAATCCCAGATACCAGGGCCTCCACTTGGGTCGCTAGGGTGCGTGGCTGGCCTGCAAACCACCACAGGACTCTCGCCCAGGTTGCCCCATGCCCCAAGGGAACCCCCACCCTGATCCGGGACACTCTTCAGGGCAAACCAGCTGGCCCCCACCCATGCACCAGGCCTCTAGCCTATCTAATAAAAGAATTATATGCAAATTGACCATCACTCCAACACACAAGATGGCTGCCCCCATGTGGTCAAAGATGGCTGCCCCCATGTGGACACAAGATGGCCACCACAAGATGAAGGGCAGTTGGGAGGGAACAGGCCTGCAAGGGAGGGCAGTTGTGGGCGATCAGGCCAGCAAGGGAGGGCAGTTGGGAGGGATCAGGCCTACAAGGGAGGGCAATTGGGGGTGATCAAGCCTGCAGGGGAGGGCAGTTGGGGGTGACCAGGCCTGCAGGGGAGGGCAGTTGGGGGTGACCAGGCCTGCAGGGGAGGGCAGTTAGGGGCAAACAGGCTGGCAGGGGAGCAGTTAGGCGTCAATCAGGCTGGCAGGGGAGTGGTTAGGGGGTGATCAGGCTGGCAGGCAGAAGCAGTTAAGGGCAATCAGGAAGGAAGGCAGGCGAGCAGTTGGGAGCCAGCAATCCTGGATTGTGAGAGGGATGTCCGACTGCCCGGGCAGTCGGACATCCCTCGAGGGGCCCCAGATTGGAGAGGGTGCAAGCTGGGCTGAGGGACACCCCCCCGTGCACGAATTTCGTGCACCGGGCCTCTAGTATTAAATAATATGAGGCATACTGAAAGAGAACAGGAAGACATTCTTACAGTCTTCCCTCCTGAAGATACAAGACAAAATTTTTATCCCCTGGCCTATAAAAAAAAAAAGGAAAGTGAACTTTTGCGATGGAACCAAGAGTATGTGTGAAGATAAATCTTTAACAGCAGTGAGGCAACTATTGACAGTGATGATGACAGTAACAATAGCAGCAGCCACAACTTATTGAATGTTTACTTACATCAAGTACATTGCCATATGCTTGACATATATCTTACTTAATTTAATCATCATGTTAACTTTATAAAGCAAAATCTGCTCTTATTTAAAAAAATATTTTTCATTGATTTCAGAGAGGAAGGGAGAGAGACAGAGACATCAAGAAGGAGAGAGAATCATTGATCAGCTGCTTCCCACACACCCCCTAATGGGGATCGAGCGCTCAACCCAGGCTTGTGCCCTTACTGGGAATGGAAGCATGACCTCCTGGTTTATAGGTTGACGCTCAACCACTGAGCCACACCAACTAGGCAAAATCTGTTATTTTAAAGATGAGAAATAAGAAGTTTTAAAGGTTGTCTCTTGTTCAAGATTATGCAGTATGAACATGAGATCCTTTCTTAAGTAATATCAGTACCTATTTATACTGTGGAATAGTGTAGAATGCAAGCTAGGTTTACTGAGCACAAAGTCTGTTTAAACAGTCAAGGGACTAGCATTGTTGTGATATTTATTAATACATACATTTGCTAAGAGAAACATGGAGAGAAAATTAAAAAAACAAACACCAAGATGTGGGAAAACAAGATATGAATACACAAAATGGATATTTATCAAACACCAAGTAGTATGTTTTAGACACAAGCTCAAGAGTATTTTAAAACTTCCAAAGATCATTTTTCAAGGTAAAGTAGCCTTGCAGGAAACTATAGACCAGACAGATCATTCTGGCAAATGCCAACCAAAGAGAGTGTCTGTTTTAACCAGAGACATGAAAGCTAAATTTGAACCAGAACTATGAACCAAAAGCTCTATTTTTAGTGTACTAAATATAAAAAGTATATATGATCATCTTGTCTAACTCATGCACAAATCAGCAGGCACCTTCAACTAAAAGGAAACAATGCTACTTATGTGAAATAAGGAAAAATTTAAATACAAAATTTTAGTGCTTAAACATCACATAGGTACTTGTTTTAGGGCCTAATATTGAGGAATTAAAAAAATACAAGCTATGTTATGTTGCATCTTGGTTTATTCACAAAATATAAAGTGCTTCAATAGTTAAAAGAATTTTAAAAGCCACAATTTCCTCCTTAAAGACAAAGGTCACATGGAAAATGGAACTAGAAAAGAATTGAGGCCCTTGGAGACATTCTTCTTCTACCTCCCAAAAATTCTATTTAAAAATTAAGGTAGAGCCTAGCTGGTGTGGCACAGTGGTTGAGTGTTGATCCCATAATCCAAGAGATTACTGGTTCAATTCCCCGCCAGGGCACATGCCTGGGTTGCAGGCTCCATCCCCACTAGAGGGTGCAGAGGAGGCAGCTGATTGACGTTTCTCTCTTTGATGTTTCTATCTCTCTATCCCTCTCCCTTCCTCTCTCTCAAATCAATAAAAACATATTTTTAAAAAATTAAGGTAGAATTTGCTTTATAGCAAATGGAGAGCAGAGTTTAAAAATAGCTCATATTATTAACACAATTTTAAGGAAAGATTTGTGTGTGTGTGTGTGTGTGTGTGTGTGTGTGTGTGTGTGTGTGTATTTTATTAAACTAATTAGGCATTTGTGGTAAAAAATTATAGTGTTGAAAATTCTGGCTGAGATATGTAGAAATTCTTAACAGAAACAACTGGAGTGTTGGGCAGCATATGTAAATTGAAGAGGAAAAGATTCCCCTTTGGGGTAAATCTCCAAAAAGAGCTGACCCATATATACACACTCACTGCCTATGAGGGTGGATTACTCTTTCACTATGGAATAAATTTCATTCTATTTGATAAATATATATCATTACAATTCCATGCAGAAATGCCCTAATTTTCTGCCCAAGAAGATCAGCCTTGAAGTTTACATGACATCAGTGGGAATACTAATCATTCATGGAAGGAGAAAACTTTAAGATATGCTATTTCATATTTTTTTATAATTCTAAGATGAATACTTTTTCTCAAAATACAAATATCCTTAACAACATAATATTAATATTATAAAAGAGTACAACTATTGTTGAATGAAAAAAGCAAACTTTAAAATCTCTGGACTAATAACTATGTATACATTTTTCCCTATAGTTAAATCAATCTCTCTCAGCATGAGGAACAATCTGAAACAAAATAAAACAAAACAAAAAACTGTGATCCAGGCATCCTGTAATTATTACTGAGATGACAGTTATTGAGGACTAAGGTATGCCAAGGGGCTATGAGGAAGGAAAACAAAAGGAGAAGAAAACATTACCCTTGTTCTCCTGCAGTTCATAATCTTTCTGACAAGCTTATTGCTTAGTCATTAGCATGCATTGCAGGCTCCTAAAATATCTTATCAATACAATAAAGACAAGTTGACAGAAAACTGCAGTAACTGTCCATCCCCAATTAGCTGAATATCCAGAGAAGGGCCCCTCAGGCGGCTGAGGGGCCTGAGCACACCTGGCTGTCACAGTCTGGCCCCAGGGTATCATCAGGCTCCCCTGACAGTCTACAAGTTCCCCTTCCGGGAAAACCAAAGGGCAAGCAGAATCACTCATTGGATCAGGCTGGGGTCAAATACCAGGAATCATGGTTTGTCAGAGCAGAATCATGAGAAACAAAAAAGGCCAGCATAGGTCAAGAAGGGAGAAAAGCCACGGCCAGCAAGACCAGAAGTGCTGCTGAAAAAAACAAGAGCCAGGAGTAGTGACAGTGATACAAGCATGTCTTAAAACACAGTTTAGGAAGAACAGACCTGTGAACTGGAATGGGCCATAGCTTGGAGTCAGCATGGACACAGGTAAGTGCAGGAAAACCTGGTTCAAGAAAGGAGACTCAGACAAGAAACCTTATCTAGGAGCCAGGCGAGCTCTAAGGTTGCCTCCTCTTTTCCCTTTGTAACTCCCACTCTTTAGTACAGTCCGCAGGCGTCCTCAAACTACAGCCCGCGGGCCACATGCGGGTGTTTTTGCCATTTTGTTTTTTTTACTTCAAAATAAGATATGTGCAGTGTGCATAGGAATTTGTTCATAGTTTTTTTTTAAACTATAGTCCGGCCCTCCAATGGTCTGAGGAACAGTGAACTGGCCCCCTGTTTAAAAAGTTTGAGGACCCCTGGTACAGTGTATGAAAATTTCAGGAAATCCTTCTGCTCTCCTCATGTGGAGAAAATGCCAGAAATCTGATTCCCTGCCCTCTTAAACCCTTCATACTTTAACTTTCAAGAAAGCTCAAAATCTTAATTCTTGGTCAGTTCCCTCCAGGTAGCAATATAGAGTATTAGAATATAAGGACGCCTTCCCTTTGCCAGGACCCAGAGAAGATACATGCATGCACACACCTGTAATATAAATATGTACACGTACACACACACACACACACACACACACACACACACACACACACAGATGCATTTTTAAAAATGTCTTAGCTCCAAGGAGCTGATAGATTAACTGGGTGTTACAGTCATGGAACTGGTCAGTATACAATGTGATCTTTAAAGCAATACAATAGAAGAACAATGGGAAGAACATGAGGAAAGTGTTTCCTCTGTCTAAGGAAATCATTGAGGGCCTTACAGATCTCAAAGGATGGGTAGGAAATAACCAGGCAGAATAAAAAGGAGAAGCTAATGGGGAGGACCAGGGAAGGCTAAGGAAAAGGCATGAGCAAATGTACAAAGACATGTCACCACATGGCAAGTCTGGGGCCAGTGAGAAATTCAGCATGGCCAAAGCAGAGTACAGGAAGGGGGAGGCAGGAGAGGAGACTAGAAGGCTAAGCTGAGGACATACAGTTAAGGATTCTCACATAGTATACTAAGAAATTCGGGTTTTAATTTGTGGGCAATTAGGAATCACCAAAGTTTATTAAGCAGGGGAGTGAGATAATCAAATTTATATTCTAGAATTCAGGCAACAATAAAGCAGATGCTCAAGTGTTCAGAGTGGAAAAGAAGAGCAAGCAGTAGGAAGGTTGTTAAAATGGGCAAAGCAAGCCCGGCCAGCATGGCTCAGTGGTTGAGTGTCCACCTATTAACCAGGAAGTCACGGTTTGATTCCAGGTCAGGGAAACTGGAGTTTTTACCTTAGGCAAGCAGATGAGTAGTAAAGTGATTAAGGAGAATAGGAACAAAGCAAGAGGATAAACAGTCTTGGGTGCAATGGATGACGGGTACAATTATTTATACACACACACACCTCTACCAGTTCTTTGTGCTACATATTATGCCAAAGATATAAAATAATTTCTTTTAATCCTTGCAATATCAAATTATCCAATTTTACATAAAGAAAATGATGGCTCCAAGAGTTTAAATAATTTATCAAATGTTATTTATCTATTCATTTAATTACTCAACAAATATTTATCAGGTGCCTTTCAAGCGCTGGGGTTTTACAAGGGAAGGAGTTGGCAGCTAGGTGCTTACCCTGTGGAGCTTAAAACTTAGAATGGAGGAGGCAGACAACAAACAGGCCAAGCAATTAAATGAACAAGATAATTTCAGACAGTGATAAGAACGAAGAAGACAATAAACAATACTATAACACTGGTTGAGCATTAATCATGGGCTCTAAGTGCATTTCAAGTTTAAATTCATTTAACTCTCGTTATAACTAGGAAGTTACTATCCCCATTTCACAGAAGATAAAAACTTAAGTCCAGAAAGGTTAAATATCTTCCCCCACGTCCCAGAGCGAGTAAGTGAACAATGAGTTCATTCCTAGGGAGCCTGTTCTGGAGTTCATAATCACACACTATACTGCGACCCCACGCCATGATTATACTATTATCAACATAAGACTGAGTAAGGAAGCAGAAGGTGCTGAAGCAGAGGGCTGCTTTTGACTGAATGATCAGGAAAGGCCTCTCTGAATCTGATAACAGAAGAGAGAGCCACACACATAAAGATCTGGAAGCCGAACATTCTAAGCAGAGAACAAAAGTCCAGTATGTTTTAGAAACAGAAGGCCATTATGGCTGGAGCAGGATAAGCTGGGGAAATGAAAATAAGATGAAGTGAAACAGGTAAGTATAGACTAGCTTGTACATGATCTAAATTTTATTTTAGGAAAGCACTGAATAGTTTTAGGTAGGAGATTTAAATAATTTGATTTATACTTTATAAAAAGACAATTTTGAGTATGGTGAAAATGAATTGGGTAGGGGAAGAAGGGGCAGAGTGAAAGCAGGAAAATGAATATACGTAGTCTGTCTCCAGTGCTAAACATTTACAGTAGTACCCCCCTTATCCACGAGGGACAGGTTCCAAGACCCCTAGTGGATGCCTGAAACCGAGGATAGTACCAAACCCTATATATACTATTTTCCCATACACACATACTTATGATAAAGTTTAATTTATAAATTAGGCACAGTAAGAGATAAACAATAACTACTAATAAAATGAAACAGTTATAACAATATACTGTAATAAAATATATGTGAATGGCTTTGGGGCCACTATCAAATAAAATAAGGGTTACTTGAATGCAAGCATTGTTACACTGCCACAGATGATCTGATAATTGAGATGGCTAAGTGAGTAAGGGGCAGGTAGCATATGCAGCATGGATACACTGGACAAAAGGATGATTCACATCCTGGGTACGAGGAAGCAGACAGCATGAGATTTCATCATGCTACTAAGAACAGTGCCCAATTTAAAACTTATGAATTGTTTATTTCTGGAACTTTCCATATAATATTTCTGGATTGCTACTGACCATAGGAGTAACTAAAACTGTGGAAAGTGAAACCACAGAAAGCAAAACCGTGAATAAGAGGGGTCTACCAAAGTGTCATTTGCCTCTTAATGATGAATATATGCTCTGAGAAATGCATCATTAGGTGCACTTACACAAACCTAGATGGTATAGCCCACTACTGTAATTGTATGTGCTATACTTTTATACAACTGACTGTACAGTAGGTTTGTTTACACTAGTATCACCACAAACATGAGTAATGTGTTACCACTTCAATGTTACAATAGCTACATCATTAGGGAATAGGAATTTTTCAGATCCATTATAATCTTATGGGACCAATGTTGTATATGTGGTCCAACATTGACTGAAACGTTATGTAGCACATGACTGTATTTAACCTCTTTGCTCTAAATTTAAGGTATAGGAATTCAGGTGAAAGTATAAAGTAGACAGACAGAAACAAGAATCTGAAGTTCAGAAGAATGGGCAAGGCCAAAGATATAAATTTTATTTTGTAACCTCTCACATATGGTAGATATTATTAAAGCCATGGGAATAGATGAGATTACACAAGGAACATAAATACAGTAAACATAAATACAGCATAAATGGAAGAAAAGCACAGATTGTAATCTGTGAAGTCTATTCATTCCTCTTTAGAGCACTTCTTTTTATATACTAAAAACAGGAAATACTGCTCACTGTCCAGAGGGTATCTGTAGCCTTTATCTTCCCTCAGGAGCTGGGTGAAGAAGATTGGTTAATAATGACAGTCTTGGTGTTGCTGTACAATAAAAGAGCTGCTGCATGCAAGGAGTCATTATCAAACCCATAGATCTCACTAAAGACACAATTATAAGAACATAACATTCCTGAATCCATATTTATAGAAAGTAAGCCATTAATCCAATTATAACCAGGTTTGATATAAATGACCTGTGAAGTTTTATATATAGATCTTTATACCCTATGCTATTAAGGTGAGTTAATAGCTGACAGCAAAAATAGCTGCTCTGCTAAAGCCTCATAATAGCTGGCAACATGGCCCAAACCCTGCTTAGCACACCTAGAACATAAAAATGGCACAACTAAACACAGAGAACACAGACAGAGGGCATGGAACTTTTAAATACTTTACAAGTCAATTCTTCATAACTCTTCAAGCTAAAAAGTCACCAAGGAACTCCTAACTCTATCAAGGACAAATACATCCCATTTCCTGGCATAGTTTAGGAATAGTAATTGAAGCCAAGAGAATTCAGTGGCATAAGAAATGCAATACTTTCAGTCTTCCCTTCAACTTCCTCTCATCATTCTTGTTGTTTCTTACCATGTGGAGCTGTAACACTCTTGGCACTCCACACTCCCTAAGAGGCTGAGACCAGGCCTTTCTGCTTAGAGCAGAGTGGTGGATGTGGAAGGGTCGTGCTAATCAGCTATTTTCTAGGGTGATGACGGTCACAATGAACAGATGTGTAAATGACATAAAAGACTTCTGCTCTGATGAGTTCGAGAGGGAGGCTATCATTTTTCTTGAGCATGATGTTTGGCTGCTACTGGAGAGAAAGTTCTAGAGCTGAAGGGACCACATAGTGCTCCTCTCAGCTCAAGATGTTTTCTCTGGCCCAGAATGTTCTCTTCCTCACTGAAATCTCTATCCTTCAAAGCTCGGCTCAAGTCCCGCTTCTTTGATAAAGACGCTCATTACTACAACCCACCTGCCATTTTCTAAATTTATACTGGCATCTAACCAAGTAGACAAGAGACAAATAACTGGTCAAGGTGCTTTCTAATCAAGGGAACAAAATGGAATGGATGGTTTTTATTTGCTTGCATGTAGTTTTAAACTCTTGAATTTTCATATTATTTTCAATATAAATAGAAGCTCTCCTCAGGTGAACCAGATCTGGATATTTTCAGCTGTGGTCAGCTTCTCTCTGAATCCCACTAGGGTTTGGTGATGCAGAGTAAACAAGGCTATAAATCAAATGCAATGCATTTAATACCTCAATGCATTGTAAATTGATCTGGAATAGGGGTTAGTTCAAATCGTTTTTAAAGTGAAAGTGGCCCCTTACCCTGAAGGGATGGAATGGAAGTTAAAGATAGCAAATCCAGAGTTATATGGGATTTAGAAGTATGGCTGCTTATTAGAATTGAGTCCAGGTTTCTTCAGGTGAGATTCTTCAGTTACTTATCAGGATGGAGCCATGGATATTTAAAAACACACATCTTGGTGCCTGGCATTAAATCTGAAATCTGGTGGGCAACCTTTCAAGAAATAAAAGCTACAAACAAAATAGCTTTAGTTCCATTCAGCATGCTGTGGGAAATGGCTAATGGACAAGAATTACTATGACTGGCAAGGCGAGCTGCCAATAAATGAGAGGAGCAGAGACTCAAAACCACCACATACCAGCAACACTTCCTAAGCTTATTTCACTAATTTGTCATTATCTGAAATGAAAGCAAAATGAGGTTGCAGAGCACAGGGGAAGGAACTATTTAAAAGTAAAAGCTATGTTTCTTTTCTATTGGTTAGTTATCTCTGTTTTGAGCAATTATGGTTTACTTCTACCATTTCCTGATATTACATTTTGTTTTACTGAAGGCAACATTTTCTCCTTTTCAAATGACAAGCAGAGAGCTATTTCTAGTAGGAAAAATTTTCATTCTGCCTTATCTTTTTCCACTAGGAAGAAAGGAAGTCTAGTGGTTAGACAGGAAGAAAGTATGGAGTTCTGATATGCCATACCTCAGAGAGGGATGGGGGCCATATTCTCTTCTCACTTTTTTTTTTTTCTAGAAGAAGAAAAACCTAAGTGCTGTATCCCCCATCTTTTTTCCATCTTTAACTCTTAAGTCTCAACTCTTTCTTATCATTTTAAACAGACAAACTAAGGGTTAAGTGGGTCAACACTTGCAATCTCTGAGATTGTGGAATGGAATGAAAACTATCCCATCACAAAGGAAGAATGAAATCACTTAATTGTATAGTTCAAATCAGTCCAAAATCCAACTATTAATACCTTAAATTCTATTTTGGATAGATTTTTAGTGTATGGGTAATGCAAAAGTGTAATGGTTTTCAAGTAATGGAACAGAGCATGGACTCTGGGGCTGGACTACCTGGGTTCAAATTCTATTTACATAACATACTAGCTGTGCAGGTTTAGATACATTAATTTACCCTCTTTATGCCTCTGTTTCTTCATCCATAAAAGGAGAATAATATCAGTTATACATCATAGGTTATGTACCTCGCAAAGAGAAAGCGCTATATGAATATTTACTATTATTAAGAATATTTCAGAAAACTTCTAAAGGACATTATGTTATCTCCCTATTCTTTGTTAGTTCTATTAAACAGTTATATGTAAAACCAAGTAAAAGTTCATCGGTTTTAGGTCACAAAACAACCCTTTTGCTAATCACATAAGGAATAAGGATAAAAATGAAATCCTTTCTTCAAAATTAGCTTTAACTGAAACTAAGATTTTACCAAAAATATAACCATACACTTGACTTTTAGAGGCAAGACATTCTACTTAAACCTATATGCTTCAATGAAAAACACATCTGACAGACAATAACAGCTTACTCTAAAACATTTACATAATTTAAAACATTGCTCTATGAACAAAATACATACTTCTGTGGTGATCTGTTATCAACTTCAGCCTTCAGTCGTAAATTCTCCCTCACTAGGCCACCATTTTCCAATTTTAGTTTTTTATTTGCCTTAAAAAAAATTAAAAATAATTAAGTATAAGCTAAAATAAAAGTGCCTTGTGAAATTTATAACATGAGCCACCAGTATTTTTTTGAGTGATAATAGCAGAAAACTGAATGCTGGAACATGGCCTTCAGAAACTTAAAATCACCACAGGGAATGACTTATGAAATTGTGAATACAACCAAGCATTTTAAATCCATATTCCCCAAGCACTTTGCAAATCTCCTATCCAGGGAAATAAACGGAGCTATGTTAGTTACGAGTCATTAAAGGACTATACTAATGGTGATTTTTTTTTCCTTTTTCACATAAGTGAATATTCTAAGCATGGTAACATTATACCAAATGTAATTATTCACAAAACTAATGCTAAGAGTTAATTCTTGAGCTATAATATTGATTTTTGGTTGCTACTTAACAATAGTTTTTTAGTGGTAACAAATCTAATCTGATTAGATTTGCTTTCTTTCTTCAAAAGGCTTCCCCAAATGCCCTGGCTCACAACTTCTGAGACTCTCAAAATTGAGTTAATATTTTCTAATAAATTCTATTGATCTCTTGATTAAATAATAAAAAACCCAAGTATGGTTTTCTTTTATTTTTTAATTCTGATACCTAAAAATTGCTTAACAAAACATTAATTGCTAGAAAATCTAGAGCAAGCATGTCAAACTCACGGTCCATGGGCTGCATGCAAACCACAATGAATATTTTTGTGGCCCAGCCAATATAATGATGCATAAGAAATGTTTTAATAAAAATTTCATAACTTAATTTTTACAATATCCTGTTATACATAATTATTAATACTGAACTACAATGTTCGCTAATGACTGATTACTATAATCATGTTGCATTCATTTCCCTTATTTGCCTTACTGCACAGGCACACCACTTCTCTCCACTAATACTAGCAGCAAATATTTTAGCAGCCGATTACCATGTCATTAGTCTTGTACTGACTTGTTTGGTGTGTGCAACAGGAAATATTTCGCTTTCGGAGAACAAGAAAAATAGGTTTATTTGTGTTATGCTTATTAATTTGTGCAGTTATTCAGTGTCTGGTAAGTTAATGTTCAAGAAAAAATATCAATTTTTTATTAAAATGTTCTATTATTTTATGTTAACGATTACTCATTTATTTCAGCCCTTTGTATTCAGCATGTCTCTATCGAAATAAGCCTACGTTTGTATGAAAATTGAAGCTTTCGTTTTTTTGCGGCCCACATAAACTTAAACCTTGTTAATTTGGCCCCCGTTAGCCTTTGAGTTTGACATGCTTGATCTAGAGGCCCAATATTGATTCTGGACAGCCTAAAAAGAAATGTGCCTAGATTGTAGAGGTTTCTTAAAAGTTACTCCTTTAAATTCCCTAGTCATTGCATTTATTAATTCCATAGAAAAATAAGACTCCCTGGAGTAGAAACCAACCTCATGAACCTGGCAGGAGAAATTCTTTGTTAGACTAGAACATTCACATTCAAAGTGAACAGGTCACAAGAACTGTTGTCAACAAAAAGGTTTAAACTAGGAAGACTTAAAAACAGATTTCAAAAATTTGACCAATGTTTTTGACCAGTTTCCAGAACTTCTGACTATATTACTTGCCTACCCACAGACAAATAAATACCCTAAGAGAATGATAAGAGAAGCAAGGCAGAGAACATTCTGTTGGGCACAAGCCTAACTCTCTTAGATTCATCCAGGTTCCTTTTGGGCTCTGAGCAACTGCTTGTCTTTATGGTTGTAAAACAACAAGGACTGTGGAGGGTTAATTCTTTAAGTGACTGATAAACACCATTACTGCCTCTCTGAAGATATAAGGAAAGTCATTTACTTCCTCATAGACACAGACAATGAATTAAGCTCTCAAGCACAGCACCATAAGAGGAGGAGGCACTTAGTGAATGCTTTTTGATGATGTTGATAAGCTTAAATTAGAAACTCATTTGAGATTTCTTTTCTCCATCCCCTCTGTATTGTATCATTACATTTTAAGGTCTCTCGCCAGCCTATGGCTCTCTTTATGGGCTGGCTAGTTCCTCAAAAATCAGGAGATATTTTCAAGTTCAGAAGGGTTAAGAGGGTAAAGATTACACAGGGTAAAGTTTTCCTATTTTTTGCATCTAAGAGAGTAATGAAGTCTTCATCTATTTTATAATCTCAACACTGACTGGGTAATGAAACTAGCCTCATAAAGGTTCAAAACTCGCTCTGTCCTGAAAACATTAAAAAAAAAAAAAAAGGCCCATATCACTCATTCTAAATAGTCCTTTATTCTAAATCTTTTGTACCCCTGTTTTTGATTTATAGTATATAATTTTATACTTCACATTCAAGTTTTTCCCCTGTAGTCCACGTTTTTAGATTCATTTATGCCCCAGGTTATAGTCTAGTACTACCTAATACCATCACTAGGCATCCAAAATGGGCTTACTAAATATCCCACATAATTCTGAGGTCTCAGGATAGCTTTTAGTATTGAATTAACATGTGGCCTTTAAAAAGCAAAGAAAAACTGTGTTTTATGTAAATTTCTTTTACATACATCCCCTACACCAAGCTTAGGAGCCCCGAGTAAACTTTTCATACCAAGCCTCATGATCTAAGAAACACTGATTGCCAAAAACTTAAAGTTTAATAAATATAAATGAGATCATATAGAACTTACTGATGGCTCAAGAAGAGGAAGGGAAGTTAAAGGAGACATGGTAGATTGATAAATAGTCTAACTTCCCAGTTGTCTTTCCTTTTTGTGTCCTCTTCTTAGACAAATCAACATGCTAATAATGTTAGCTATCAATTCCAAAGAAACTACACACTTCTCCTAAGCTTATAATAAACTCAGTGCCATTATGTAGTAGTTTATTTTTTTTTTTCTCTAAAAGCATTGAGTTCTCTTCTTTCTCTTATTCAGGCCTTTGCTGAGCCCAAATAAAATTTCGCGTGTGTGTGTGAAAATAGCTTAGTATTTATTAACCTCACTAAGGATCTGAGGACAAATATGTGGTACTACTTTAAAATATCATATAGAGCCCATTAATGATTTTAGGAAGTGGGATTTGGTAATTCAGCACAGTAACAATGTTTTAAGGGAATGTAGATACTTTAAATGGGTGGCTATGGATCTGGATATCACAAAACCATCTCCATTCAGCAGAAAGGACTCCACTGTGGATAAACTTGAAGTCAAGCTAAAGGATGGTCCCTTTGACCAACAAAGCTCAACAGCACTTGATTATAATCTCTAGTGATGATTGCATGCATCTTATCTCCTTTCCTAGACTGGAAAATTCTAGAGGCTTGGCTTTTTCACCTATGCTTTCTCTATCTTGTTGGATGAATGGAATAATAATTTGGAAAAAATGATCCTGCCTCATAAGGCACAATATTCTTTTGCATAAAGTAGTCTAAAGAGGCTACTCAGAGCTCTCTTGATATTAGTCATTATGCCTTTAACTATTTACAATATTAAATATCAGAGAATGGTAGTGCTAGAAAAGATATAATCCAAGTCTTTCATTTTATAGGTAGGGAAATGGATATGTGTTTGTTTTTATGCATACAGGGCAGTCACTGACATAAGCTTTAAAAAAGTTAAGGTAAACCACAAAGAGGGGAAATAGAAACACATCCTTTAAATTGATGTCACTCTCCTACAAGAAGATGCAAACTCATATAAAAGCACTAGAGTCTCCAATTATAGTCACAAATGGAACCACCTTATATTTCTTGGCAGCTAATGACATTTTAGGAGAAAAAGTTTTCCTATTCCTTATTAATGCTCATTCAGGGATTTTTGTCCTTTCCCCACAAACCATCTAATGATGAGTCAAGATAATATGGCTATTTATACTTCTGAAGGTACTTACAATATTATAGAATTCAAACAAAAACTATAATAGAAATTTAAAAGCTACATATATTAAAAACTTTTAAAAAACCACAACTTACCTCCTTTAACTTATCCACATCATCTTTCACTTTTTCATAGATTTCATTAGCTGTTCTAAGTTTTTTCTTCCACTCTGCTACAGTTTCTGGGTCAATTTTACTTGAATTATCTGCAACTGGATGTTTGTCTTCATTTTGATTGCCCTGCATCAAGGTTAAAGGATCTAGAATAGTCTTGATCTGTGACTCCAAGCTGAGATTTTTGTTCTTAAGCTCTTCTACCTCTTTCTGCAGACAATCTATTTCATCCTGAAAAAGCATTGCATAGCCATTAGGTAGACACAAACACTAAGCACATACATATACTAACCTGAGGCCAATGGGTTTTTACATTTTATATTCAGAATTCTGTAGATACACAAATTCTTTATATATCAGAATAGTTTTGTATGCAGAAAATTACAGCTGAAATTCTCAAAATGTATTTCGACTTAGATAAAAACTGGCATTCTAATAAAAAACAACAACTGGCATTTCCACTGATTTCATTTAGATTCAATGATAGTTTGTGGTTTTAAAAAATAAAAATGTCAAATCTTTTATTCTATTTAAGATATCCTGGAAACAAAAGTCACATGAATTCAACAAGGAAAGATTCCTCAGCAGAAAATTCTAAGGCATGTTTAATTGCTTTACTAAGGGAAATTTAAAAAAATACAGTATTGATGAAGGTGATCTATTATAGTTTTGTTTGATGATTATATTTTTGCTTCTGTATTTGAAGTAGGAGTTGAAACCATAAGCTATTTCCTCCCACTTTCCATTTCAGAATAGTATCTGTAGATAATTTTTATTTTCTACATTCTGGTTCTTCAATAACCACTGTGACTAAGTATTAGATTTCAACATCTGGAACTGCTTATAATCTTAAATCCATTTGGACTAGAACTCTTTTCTGTAATACCATTTATTCATCTAAAATAGGTATTTCTTCTTAAACTAAGACCATGAGAAATTCTGCTGTTAGAAAATAAACTCCAAGTAGCTCAATATGCCAGTGATCTCCTAAAGGATTAATTTGATGAGTACCTAACTATGATAAATATTCATTAAGTATGTGAGAATACATTTTAGAATTAATACAGTACTATTTACTATTTTAAATCACAATATATTTCATGTTAAATAGCATTATAAAATAAGAAAATCACTGTTTGAATTAATATATTAATGAATAAACAAATATAAGCAGAAACACACATATATGAATGAACACACCAGTGAATTTATTGGAAGAAACAAAAACAGAATGAGGACTACAGTCACCAATTGCCAGAGCATGCATAATGCCTTGTGGGGGTTGGAAGACTGACTTTCATAAGAGGGTTTCTTTTATTTCCCAATTTCTTGAGAGAGCAAATACTTACAAAATGATGTATCTGTTGAGGACAGATTTTAAATTAAAACAAAGGAAAAAAAGGAAATGCTTCTATCTATTCCTTTCCTCCATTTGAAATAGAAAAGGAAAAAAGAAATCATCGAATAAGACATTTTTAAATTGGCATTTAAATAAGATCTCATTGGATGTTTACTCTAAGAAGTCC
Organism: Cnephaeus nilssonii; assembly: GCF_951640355.1. Lineage (NCBI taxonomy): Eukaryota > Metazoa > Chordata > Mammalia > Chiroptera > Vespertilionidae > Cnephaeus > Cnephaeus nilssonii. The sequence continues at coordinate 57,095,089 of NC_137079.1, read as the reverse complement.
AGGGCCCGAGATAGCTCAGTTTTACCTTGAATTCAATGCTATCATCATTTTAAATTTTAATTATTATTTACCTCATATTCTTTGTGGAGTAACTCAAGTCTAGTTTTCCGAAGGTGCTTCCGGACTGTATGGCTTAGCATAGGTTCACTTTCACTTGTCCCTCCTACGTGAAAAAAAAAAAACATACCTAACTTTTCACTCTAATTTGGGCAGAATGAAAATGAACCTTTTTCTTATTGTTTTATATAGTTTCCTAGCTTAATTTTTACTTATATAAATATTTGGGGCTGCCATCTTGGCCTTTTCTCTATCTCAAACTGGAGAAAAGATAAATATCAAATAATACCTTAAGAGAGAAACAAGATGGCAGTGTAGATAAACACCGATACTTGCCGCCTCCCACAACCACATGAAAATTACCACTAAAATACAGAACAACAATCATTCAGAACTACCTGAAATCTGGCTGAATGGAAGTTCTGCAACTAGAGAAGTAAAGAAAGTGTATTGAGACAAATCCAGGAGACATACCAGATCTACTTAATACATAGAAATAAACACAGGAAAGTAGCCAAAATGTGGAGACAAAGAAACATGTCACAAATGAAAGAAATGGAAGCAAGCAAACTACTGGATACAGAGTTCAAAACAATGGTTATAAGATTGCTCAAGGATCTTAATGAGAGCTTCAAGGGACTTAGTGAAACTTACAAGAATCTTAATGAGAATTTCAAACACATGAAAAAGGACCAGTCAGAAATTAAGCATACACTAACTGAAATAAAGAATAATTTACAGGGATTCAACAGTAAAGTAGAAGATGCTGAGAATCAAATCAAGGATTTGGAATATGAGGAAACAAAAAACACCCAATCAGAAGAGCAAAAAGAAAAAAGAATCCAAAAATATGAAGATAGTATAAGGAGCCTCTGGGACAACTTCAAGAGTACCAAGATACACATTATGGGGTGCCAGAAGGAGAAGAAAGAGAGCAAGATATTGAAAACCTGTTTGAAGAAATAATGACAGAAAACGTCCCCTACCTGGTGAAAGAAACAGACTTACAAGTCCAGGAAGTGCAGAGTCCCAAACAGGCCCACACCAAGACACATCATGATTAAAATGCCAAAAGTTAAAGACAAAGAGAATCTTAAGAGCAGTTAGTTACCTCCAAGGGAGTGCTCTGTCGACTATCAGCTGATTTCTCAACAGAAACTTTGCAGGCCAAAAAGGAGTGGCAAGAAATATTCAAAGTGATGAACAGCAAGGATCTACAACCAAGATTACTCTACCCAGCAAAGCTATCATTTATAAATGAAGGCCAGATAAAGAGCTTCACAGACAGGAAAAAGCTAAAGGAGTTCAGCACCACCAAACTAGCATTATATGAAATGTTGAAGGGTATTCTTTAAGAAGAGGAAGAAGAGGAAGAAGAGGAAGAAGAGGAGGAAGAGGAAGAAGAAGAAGAAGAAGGAGGAGGAGGAGGAGGAGGAGGAGGAGGAGGAGGAGGAGGAAAGGTAGAAGGAGAAGGAGAAGAAGAAGAGATAAAAATATGAACAATAAAATGGCAATAAATTCATATCTATCAACAATAGAATCTAAAAATCAAAATAAACAAGAAATCTAATGAACAAAATAAACTAATTAATAAAATAGAAACATGGAACAGACTGAAGAATCTCAGAGAAAAGGGGGCGGGGGGGTGGGAAGAGATCAATCAAAGATCTTATATGCATATATGCATTACCTATGGACATAGAAAATAGGGTGGTGATGGCCTGGGGTGGGGTGGGAACTGGGTGGAGGGGGGCAATGGGGATAAAAAGGGGGACATCTGTAATACTCTCAACAATAAAGATTAAAACAAAAAAAGTTAAATGAAAAAAAAAAAACCCATAAGAAAAAACTTCAGTTGAGTTCATTTATCTGTGTATCTTACTATAGTAAACTCATTAAAGGTAAATGCTGTATTTTATTAAGTATCACATTTGGACTACCAGACAATCCTTAAATAATGATAAAATCAATGATTATACTTATATTTAACCAATAAATTATATGAATAATGTTATCTAATACTTAATATATAATTATACATGTTATCCACATATCATAATATATAATACATATACATTATAATGTATATTATATAATCAATTTATTCATTCCAACATACCTAATCACTGGTAACACCCTAAAAAGATTAATGTGCCATTTCACTGATTTTAACAACCTAGTTACAATGTATTATAAATCATAGCATTATTGTATGCCAATAATGACTCGTTACAAATACATTCTAAATGAATTCTTCCCAAGAGCTTTTCACTTAAGCTGTGGTAACCTTTGTTCTTCTTAGCATCATGATAGCAAAGGCATTTTACAGATGTTCTTTTTCAGGATATTCTATCCAAATGCTATAGATGAACTATTTTACATGAGAGAATTTATGAAATATTTCTTACATATGAATGAAAGAAGCCAGGAGAAGAAACATGAAGAGAAGCTGCTAGAAAAAACATTTAAATTATTTTAATAATCTAACCTCATATTTTGCAAGAAAAAACTTGACTCCTTGGTGAAGTTCAGTACAGGTAAACAACTAGAGGCAGAGAGGTTAATACTATAGTATGCAGCACAGCAGAGAAATATTCCTCTATCAGACTTCACCCAGGTACCCAAGGAAGAAACCTTGAAGCCATCTCTGATTCCTCTTTCAGATCTCTTAGTTCCAAAGTCCTACTAGTTTTTGTATTCTAGCTTATATCTTCTTTTAAATTTCCATTGCAAAAATCTTATTTAAGTCTATTTTCACTAATTTGGGACTAAGACAATGACTTCTTAAGGTTTCTAAAAGGTGTCTCCCACACAAAGCTAATGATATATTCACTTTCAATTTTTCCTGAAGCAAAAACAAATAAAAATCATTTTAATTTCTATAATCTAACAGAAATAACTTATATGAGCAGAATAAAAATCCAACTCTTTAAATGTTTTATTTTTCAAGGGTCTTCTAGTTCAAGTTTTTTTTGTTGTTTTTTTTTATATGTGTTTCATTGACTTTTTTACAGAGAGGAAGGGAGAGGAATAAAGTCAGAAACATCGATCAGCTGCCTCCTGCACACCCTCTATTGGGGATGTGCCCGGAACCAAGGTACATGCCCTTGACCAGAATCAAACCTGGGACCCTTCAGTCTACAGGCTGACACTCTATCCACTGAGCCAAACCAGTTAGGGCTTCTAGTTCAAGTTTTATCCTCCCTCTTACCTGCACTAGTACAGAACTGAATGTTCTTTTTTTACCCTTAATCCAGATTCACATTCTCCCTCACCTGGACAAGAACCTCCTAACTGACCATATCACATCCTGTCTCTCCCCTACAGCCCAACCTACATGATCACCTGAGTAATTTTCCTCAAGCACTTGGATCATGCAACTTCTTTGCTCAAAACCATCATACATACCTCACCCTTCTTCTTACCCAGAGAGCAAGTTCCTAACTTAATTTGTCACTAAAGTCTCAATTTACCTTTTTAGTCTTATTTCAGTAGTCAATCCCAAACTACTGTTAATTTTCAAAAACATGCTTTTTGTTTTCCTACCTTTAAACTTTAGTTCATGCTATTCCCTCTGCATAAAATACCTTCCCTAATCTTTACCAGGTGAAATTTTATCAATCCTTAAATCCCAACATAAAGGCCACCTGCTTCTTGAAACCTTTCTCAATGTTGCTAGGTGAACTTTCTTGCCTGAACACTCCAGGCCTTTTCCTGGCCTTTCTCATGTGCTGCTTTAAACTATTAATATTTTGGTCTACATGCACAACCCCTATCAGAATGTAAGTTCCATGAAGTTCTAAGATTTCTCATAATGCTTTGTGCTCCTCAGTTGCTCCACTTATAGATTATACAAATGGCCAATCCATTCAGTATGATATTGGCAAAATAACATCATTGAAAGTTGTCTATTTTGGTCTTCCTCCAAATAGACACTACTTAGAGATTGTTTCAAATCCATTTCTATGTGCTCAGAAAATAGGCCCTTACCGATAATCTCTTTGCAAGGATTTTCAGGAGTGATGGGGACTCTGCAAGCTGGACACTGGCTATTATTCTTCAACCACAAATCGATACAAATTGAACAAAATACATGGTTGTTGATGCATATGACAGGCTGGCGTACCTTTGAAAAAAAAGAAACATTACTTTTAGTTCAGGGCAATAGTCATAACTAGAATCCCAATAGATTTAGTTAAGAGCAAACAAATTGCTTCTCTAGAGTACAGCAGAGTAGCTACTTCTGTTACCACATTGTTTCTTATCTATGTTTAACAGAGATACTAGCTGAGATATTTAAAACATCTGACATATAGGGTGGGGCAAAAGTATGTTTACAGTTGTTCATTTGGAAAATACAATAATTAATAAATAATAATATAAGAATAAACTGTGATTCTCATACTCACAATTGTAAACCTACTTTTGTCCTATTCTGTATTATGAAATGGTTTTATTTTGTTCCAAATCACACTCATGTCCAAAAAGAAAATGCATTTTGTTCCACTAAAGGCTGTGACAATTTTCCTTCAACTATTCTATTTTAGAATTATGAAATGAAGAATAGAAGGTTCTTTAAAGATCATTTAGTCCAAACACCCATCTGATACTTGAATACTTCCCTCAATTGATTCTACTATATTAGAGAGCAACAGCAACCAACAATTAAGCATTGGCATCTACTGGAAAGTCTCCCAAACCAGAGGCGTGAAAGCTAAAACTACTCTAAAAGACATGAGTACCACTCTCAGGTGGCTTATAACCTAAACAGCAAACAATGATGACAGATATTGGCATACATCTAATACACAAATCTCTGACTCCATTTAAACAAGTACATATAATAATTCTTTACATTTATATGGTCATATATTTTACAAAGGGCTTTCACATACATTTTCTCTTTCTCTTTTTGTTTTGCTTTGTTTTAAATAACCCTGTGAGGTAAAGAGTAAATATACTTTACAGATAAGGAAACCCATGTGGCTTGCTCAGGGTTAACTAGGTGTTTTGGCTGTGTTTAATTGTTTTATCAGAGGGAAAATAAAGAGAAAAGTTGCTTTAGTTGTACCTGACATCATGCTTTGGTTGTTCACATATTTATTATTTATCTCCCCAGAGGGAAGATAGAAGAGAGAAATTGCTTTAGTTTTTCTACCTGATATTACATATTTGTTTACATATTTATTATCTATCTCCCCTTTTAGAATGGAGGCTCCATCAGAGCAAGAACTTCCTTAGTTTCATTCATTCCCAAATCCCTACTGCCTAAAAGACAGCCTAATACACAGTAGGTACTCAACAAAGATTTTGATGAAGTAATTGCTATTAAGACAGTATTTAGCATTCAATTCAAGCTGGGGAACTTGATAGAGGGAATAATGACTTAATATTCTTCAACCAGCACAAATTTAACAATAAAAACAAAAAAGAAATGCTTAGATTTTCACTTGATTTACATGGCACTTTGACTACAGGACTCAAAACACTTTATAGCCATTTTCAATATTTTCTTGTTCTAATAATATTAACAATACTATTGTAGAGTCCTTCAGCATTAGGGACCGGAAGATCAAGGAAAAACAGAGGAAATAGAGGAAGAAAGAAGAGACAGACTACCACAAACCACTTTCCGCAGAGAAACTGCTTGTCCACCTCAATATATAAACATTCAGAATATGAGTGTCAATTTCAAAGGGGTCCCTATCCTAAGAGAATTCACAGGATGTATGGTGATCTGTGCCAGGCAGGAAATCAATTGAAGTCTCACTACAAAGTGCTTTCTCGTTCTAGTTTGGCTTCCAAAATTTAGATGCTCCCTTAATTATGAACACTAGCATTAAGAAAACTAAAGAGAAGATCTTCAGCATGGATTTAAGCTTCCTCTTGGAGAAACCAATTCTAATTCATTCAGTTCAACTGATTTGATTGGACTAATTAAAATAAATAAATGACCATGAAGCACTCAAATTCTTCCTTCAAAATACTCTACCAGCAGCAAGGAGTAAATGCTTATCTGGGAGTGAGTGTGGTGTTGTGATTTATTAGAAATATATATATTTTTGGTCATTCAGATAACCTAAATATATTTCTCAGATATTTGGTCTTCATCCATAGCTCCTGGCCCACAGCTCCCAAACCCCTAGGAATTTTAAAAAACACCTTTGTTGCTCTCATAACTTAGAATCTAAGTTATGAGAGCAACAAAGGTGTTTCTTATTATGTTAATGAGGTGATTTTTGAACCAAAGGTGGGGGCTGGTTGATGGTAGGAGGAGCCAACTTTGAGGACAGAGGAATGGAACTTTTAGTCCTATCCCCTATTTTCCAGAGAGGGGAAAGGGCAGGAGGCTAGTAAGTCAAAAATGGCCAATGCTTCAGTCAACCATGACTAGTAACTTAGCCTCCATAAAAACCCAAAAGGACAGATGGAAGGAGACTTGACTTGAGGTGGTGAACACACTATACAATATACAAAAGATGTGTTACAGAATTGTACACCTGAAACCGACATAATTTTATAATTTTATTAACCAATGTCACCCCAATAAGTTCAATTAAAATACCCAAAAGAACGGCCTGTCAGCCCCTTTTCAGAGAACCAGAGTGCTTCCACATGCCACCATGACAGGTCCCATGCTCCCAGAGGACAGACAGAAGCTCCTTTGTTTCAGACCTCAGCCTATATATCTCTTCATCCGGCCATTGATTTGTATCCTTTAATATCCTTTGTAATAAATCTATAATCTAGCAGGGAAAAGGGTTTTCTTGAGTTCTGTGAGCTGTTCTAGCAGATTAATCAAACCCATGGAGGGGGTCATGGGAAGCTCTGAGTTATAGTCAGTCAGTGCGAAGTACTGGTAACATTCTGTACTTGTGACTGGCTTGTGAAGAAGTGGAGGGCAGTCTTCGTGGGACTAAGCCCTTTCTTTACCCATGGGAGAGGGATCTGAGCCACAGATAGCAAAGTTCCTAAAAAGTAAGAAGAATGAGACCCAAAGCACAAGGGGGAGATTTTGGCTTATATAGGAGTGAGAATCTGTCTTCCACTGTAAGAAAAGGGAAGACCTAGGGGTATGAGAATTAACACAAAACATTTGGATAATCTATGGATAGAAGATTACAGAACTCATGTTGCAACTGTTCTAACTGCTTATATTTTGTCATTAAATATGAGGTGAGATTACCTGCTGAAAGTGAGAAATGGAGAAGGACATCAACTTGAGAAAATAGAAAAATAAAGCAGTTATTTTTAAAAGTGAGAAAGTAAATTTACTAGGTACATGTAGCAGGATTGCCAAACACTACTGAGTTCCTATTTGTGGTTTTAACTGTAATGATGAATTAACATAGGTGTGTATTTTCTTGCCAACTTTTAGCTACTCAGGTTCAGGCAGGAAGTAAATGAGTTGAAGTTTTGCCAAGAAGAAAGAGAGACAAGGGACTGATGATAATAAATGACCATGGTTAATAAGGGAAATGAGTTCTTGAATGGTAAAGACAGTGAAAAAGTGAGAGAATTATAAAGTCAATGGATGGGTCTGGGTAAAGCTGAAATACTGCTAGAGAGTAGGTATGATGGGAAGAGGATCAGAGACTGAAATGCTTCTAGTCAAAATACTAGAGGTGGTACAGCTACGTTCTCTGTTTTGTCTTGAACCATCTTATCTGACAGAGTCCTATTTCTCTCTTAATCTCATGTATCACGTAGTGTTAACATATTTTCTATGGTGACAACTTCTGAGAATCCTCTGTAAATAGACACCAGTAAAGTGGCAGAGCTTGAGAAATAAACCTGGGGCTAACTCCAGTTCTGTCTCTGAGCTATTTGACCTTGGGTAAGCCCTTTAGTTAAAAGGGGCATCTTTCTGCCTCTGAAATTGTAGTTTAACCTAGTACACTTTTCATTCAGGTGTTAGCAATACCTCAAACAAACAAAACAAACAAACAAAAAAGAAGGAACGTAAAGGTAACAATATTGCTATATCCATTGCCCAGAAGACAACTCCATGTAAGGTTCTTGTAGCTGCCTCAACCATAATATGTCCAAAACCAAACTTGGCCTCCTCATAACCTCTCCTCCCACACTCCTATCTAAAAGGTGAGAAAATCAAATGCTATCTCCTTTGCAAGGCCTTCACTAATCGTTCCTCTTACATTCCCTCTTGTCTAAGTTAAGGGGACCACCCCCCAACCCCCTCCTCTGCTACCACCACTTGGGCTAGAATACTCAGAGCTGTCTCTGACTCACCCTTTTTACTTCTCCTCATTATCCAATCTGTCACCAAATCCTGGTATCATTTATCAAGTCTAACAAGCCAGAGTTTTTAAGATGTACCAATAAGCAAAATAAAGGAAAAATGCTGCTAATTACTATAAGATGGCATCACCTGTAAGATACAATCAGGTGGATAAAAGTACATCTCAGAATAGTTAAAATATACTAAATCTGCCTCTAAATGTTATTTGCCTATCATCTATCCCTTCTTTCCCATCATCACCTTAATAATGAATTCAGGTTCTCATTCTTTACCCTGATCTATTGTAGTAACCCCTTCCCAAACTTCCTTGCTTCCAAATGTTCACTTCTGGCCACTTTTCATACTGATGCCAGAGCTACCTTCCTAAAATATGGATCAGCAACTTTCACTGTTCTTTTGCAAAATAGCAATGGTTTGTTTCCTGCTCGTAGTTTTAAGTATAGCATTCAAGAGCAACATAATCTTTCTGGTTCTTTAACAGCTATTTCCCTTGATTTGCTATTTTAATATTTGACATAACCTACAATTGAATCACATCTACCTAATGTTCACCAAAAAGAATACCAATAGTGGAGGCTCCCTACTTATTTTGCTTTCATTTCTTATCTTGATGTGTCCTGTTGGTCTTCAGTTTCCCCAATCAAAATAAAATCCCTCCCATCTTTGAATATGAAAATCAACTGCTATTTCTTCTGCAAGGCCTTCACTAATCCTTTTTAGAAGTGCCTGAGTCTTTTTCTGATCCTCATAAGGGTCCCCCTTATACACTGATTTAATGTTCACTTCTTTCTGTGTTGTGCTGTACTTAGAAAATTGTTTACATCCTCATTCCATATTAGATTTCAGGATCTTTGACGGTAGTGGCAATGTCCTGCTCATCCTGTATTCACCTACAGCACCTGATACAATGCCTCAAATACTCTAAAATAAACATGAATTTTTATATATTAAAATGAAAGGCTGAGACAATACCCCTAAAAGCATTTCAAGAAGCAAAGGTCAATGGCCACTGTGAAACTATGAAAAAGCAAAATTTTAACCTTTCCATTTAATTTATCAAAATATACACAAGAACAACCAGTCAAACTACTTGACTATCTGCTAAGAGTCTCTAGCAATGTCACCTACAGGAGAATCATTTTCACTGTTCAATATCTGGTACCGTTACAGAATAGGAAGAAGCCAGGAAAATTTCAGGACAAGTAGAAGAGGGAAACTAAAATAGATAGCTAAATAGCAGTTTGCAGCCACCTAGTAAATCCTATTTTTCCTAAACACAGGATACTTAAGAGTAAATGGTCTGCACTACTCCCCAACAAGAGGGTAAATAGTTTAAATTACACTACTCAGGGAGACAAATCACAGAAATCCAGTTAGTGCCATTTGCCAACCACACCCAAGGACAGAAAAATTAAGAGAATAAATCTCATTTTGGTACATCAGCATAAAGCTGATGAATATTCTATCGATTCTCTCCTAACACCTCCCTAAACACCCAGCCTTTAAAACCCCTGAGAGTGAAGGTCCCAGGGTGCTCTCCCTCCAGGGAGCAAGGCCCAGCGCCACTGATTTCCTTCCCTTTGTCCTCCTGTCCTTCCCCACAGGCACATATCCCCTAACCTCTAAGGGACCGTATGAGACATGCAACCAGGGGAGCAATGGTCCTTGTTTCACTGTCCTAGTATGTTTTTACTGTGGTCAGTAAATTCTTGCTTGTTTTTCTACACTTTGTCTTTTGATTGAAATCTTTCCTCGTCTCACCAGTAACAGTACTGTCACTATCATTGTGTTGGATTTTTAAACAGTTGACTAATTCATGTATTTGGACTAAGTAATTATTAGATGATGACTTCTGAATTTAAATTTACCTTAGATGTATAGAAACCTATATAGGAGAAGGAATTACTAAACCAAATTATAGTACTCTGCTTACTTGACTATAACCTACAGGAGCAAAATACAAAGAATCTATCCCTCCCTCAATTCCTGTCCACCCATCTACCTCAATCCAGATTCTGCTATATACAACACCAAAACACATGATAATGCTTTTTAATAAGATCTTCCCAAGATACATAGTCATAATTTGCCTATGTTATTAAGGTTTATATCTAATTTAATCTCAAATGAGGTCTCTGGCAATAAAACAGTACTCTTCCTCCTATATAATAAAGAGGTAATATGCAAATTGACCATCACTCCAACACACAAAGATGGCTGCCCCCATGTGGACACAAGATGGCTGCCACAAGATAGCCGGAGGGGAGGGCAGTTGTGGGAGATCAGGCCAGCAGGGGAGGGCAGTTAGGGGCAACCAGGCTGAAGGGAGGGAAGTTAGGGGTGACCGGGCCAGCAGGGGAGGGCAGTTGGGGGTGGCCAGGCCTGCAGGGGAGCAGTTAGGCATTGATCAGGCTGGCAGGAAAGTGGTTAGGAAGTGATCAGGCTAGCAGGCAGATGTGGTTAGGGGAAATCAGGCAGGCAGGCAGGCGAGCGGTTGGGAGCCAGCAGTCCCGGTTTCTGAGAGGGATCCCAGATTGAAGAGGGTGCAGGCTGGGCTGAGGGACACACACACACACACACACACACACCCCGTGCACGAATTTTGTGCACCGGGCCTGTAGTCCTATCTAATAAAAGAGTAATATGCAAATTGACCGTACCACCACTACACCCACAAGCCACACCCACCAGCCAATCAGGAGTGAGTATGCAAATTAACCCAACCAAGATGGCTGCGGCCACGGAGCAAGCAGGAGGCTTGGGTTTCCCCAGCAATGGAGAAAGCCAAGCTTCCTGCACACCCTGGCCGGCCCAGGCCTCCACTCAAGGCTACAAAGTTTCAATTATAGAAGATAAATAAATCCCAATAAAAATGGCTGTGGCCACTGAGTGAGCAGGAGGTTTGGGTTTCCCCGGGATGAAGGAAGCCAAGCTTCCTGCAGCCCTGGTCTCCACTCAAGGCTACAAAGTTTCAATTATAGAAGATAAATAAATCCCAACAAAAACGGCGACAGCCACAGAGCTGGAGAGAGTAGGAGGCTTGAGTTGCCCCCGGTGATGGAGGAAGCCAAGCTTCCTCAGCCCTGGCCTGCCTTGGCCTCCGCTCAAGGCTACAAAGTTTCAATTATAGAAGATAAATAAATCCCAGATACCAGGGCCTCTGCTTGGGTTGCCGGGGGGCGTGGCTGACCTGCAAACCACCATAGGCCCCTCGCCCAGGCCGCCCCATGCCTCAAGGGAACCCCCACCCTGATCCAGGACACCCTTCAGGGCAAACCAGCTGGCCCCCACCCATGCACCAGGCCTCTATCCTATCTAATAAAAGAGTAATATGCAGATTGACCATCACTCCAACACACAAGATGGCTGCCCCCATGTGGTCAAAGATGGTTGCCCCCATGTGGACACAAGATGGCCAGCAGAGGAGGGCAGTTGTAGGCGATTAGGCCAGCAGGGGAGGACAGTTGGGAGGGACCAGGCCTACAAGGGAGGGCAGTTGGGGGCGATCAAGCCTGCAGGGGAGGGCAGTTAGGGGTGACCAGGCCGGCAGAGGAGGGAAGTTGGGGACGACCGGGCCTGCAGGGAAGGGCAGTTGGGGGGGGACCCAGGCCTGCAGGGGAGAGCAGTTGGAGGGGACCAGGCCTGCAGGGGAGGGCAGTTAGGGGTGACCAGGCCTGCAGGGGAGGGCAGTTAGGGGCAAACAGGCTGGCAGGGGAGCAGTTAGACATCAATCAGACTGGCAGGGGAGTGGTTAGGGGGTGATCAGGCTGGCAGGCAGAAGCGGTTAGGGGCAATCAGGAAGGCAGGCAGGCAAGCCGTTGGGAGCCAGCAGTCCTGGATTGTGAGAGGGATGTCCGACTGCCCGTTTAGGCCCGATCCCGGTGGGATCGAGGGGTCCCAGATTGGAGAGGGTGCAGGCTGGGCTGAGGGACACACACCCCCGTGCACAAATTTCGTGCACCGGACCTCTAGTATGAAATAAAAATTCAAGATGACAATGGCAAGAGTAAGTGACAATGCACAATTCCAAACACATGTACAGTATGCATGTTGAAGTGATATCCTAGGGCAGTGATGGGCAACCTTTTGAGCTTGGTGTGTCAAACTTCGCCAAAAAACTGAGCATAACTCGGGTAGTGTGTCACTTTGAGGAAAAAACTAACTCCAAGACTCTAGTCTCAAATGTTTCATCCTCAGGAGCAGCAAATGTTTCATCCTCGGCATGCGGCCGCGTGTCATCAGAAATGGCTACGCGTGTCAGTGCTGACACGCGTGTCATAGGTTCGCCATCACTGTCCTAGGGTAATGCCCCTGAAGCTAGTGAGGAAGAGAAGGAAGAGACGATAAACCAAGGTAAGAGAGTGGGCTCTTCCACTGGAATGGGCCCATCAGGGTCATCGGGCAGCCGGCTGGGAGGGAGGGACCATGGGAGGCTGGCTGTGGGAGCGCAATGACCTCCAGGGGGCAGCTCATGCATTGAGTGTCTGCCCCCTGGTGATCAGTGCGCATCATAGTGACTGGTCAACTGGTTGTTCCATCGCTTTGGCTTTTATATATATAGATGTAATTTTAGAATACAGCTTAACTAATACAGGGAAATAAGAGGTACCAAAAGTTTCTGTTGTCATGGATGAGCTAAAGTGAGTTTTTAGGAAGTAATCTACTCAAGACAAATGGCAGCAATAGAGGTTCAAATCCCAAAGACTCTTAGCCTTAGTTTTCTTATTTTAACAAATAGGGAAACCAGTCTACTCTAGCTCACAGCCCTATTGAGAGGAGTAAATGAAACAAACACATGCAAAAGCAACCTGTAATCTGCAAATCACTATGTTCTATTAGGCATAATTTTTGTTAGACACAGAAAGCATAGGTAGCAGCCAGGCAGAACACATTTTCAACACAACTGCAAAAGATAGCCTATAAACTAATGGAAACTAGATATAACTATACAACCTAGACCAAGTAAAACTTATATCCCAAGGATATTTTTATCAGCCTTTAAGACTACTGCTGGAGGAAATCCACTCAGAATTTAACACGTAGTTGTGGGAACTTCATGTCAAGGCCCAAATGTAGACTTACCAAATTAGAAACACCATCTCCTCCTCCTATCAGTTATGATCTAGGCACTGGTAGCAAATGCCAGTTCAAATACCACCCTCCAAGACAGCATCCTTCATCTCTCCCATCAGAAGCGATCAAGACATCCCTTATATGCTCTCCCAGCACATTTGCTACTTTGTTGGCATTTCATTCTGATTGGCATCAAGGGTTACTAGTTGCCTCCCAGCCTGACTTCCTACTACTTCTTGAACTCAGTAAATTCACACAGAACCCCAAACACCTAAAGCAAGTTGATCATATTGCCTAGCACTCAAACATCTGCTCTATGAGATTATACTTCTCGATTCTAATCCTGCACCTGTAGGTTCAGTCTGCACTTGGGGGTAAACACACACATGTACATACACACACCACAGACGTGAAAACAGTTCGGTGGGGAAAAGAAATTTGTTCACAGTATCTTCTCCCTTCTGGGCCTATCTACGTGGTGAAGAGATGCTCTTTTAAACACAGAACGAGGCACAAACGGAAATAGATGAATGCATCAGAACCTTCAAAACCCAATATCGAATTCAGATTTACTTTCTCTCCGCCTTGCTTTAATAAACACTGCAGGCACCGCTTGCATCACAAAGAGTGGGGATGGGGTGTCCGGACGAACCCCTTCTTGGAATGAAAGCCCACACCTCTCGTTCTAAACCCCACGCGGGGCACGTGCTGTTTACGGCTCCGGTGCTGACCCCGGAGCGCGGGGCGCTGCAGGCCGGGTAAGCCAGAGAAGGACCTTGGAAACGGAAGACTCCCCAAGGGGCACCGCAGGCCAAGAGCACGGACACTCTCGCTGTGCAGGGGACGGCGGAACCCGAAGGGCGGGCTCCAGGGATGTGCTTTCCCAGACTTCACCGAGCGCTCGACCGGGCTGCCAGGGGCTCCGCGGAGCGCCGCCGCGCCCCGTTTCCGACCCAGCCTCCTTCCAGCCGGCGTCGGCCTGGGAGGCCGCCGGCGGCGGCGGAGCCCTCGCCGCCCTCCTTCCCGACCCCAGGCCGCTGTCATCCTCCGTCTCCTCCGAAAGGTGCACGAAGGAACCCCTTCGTCACCGCGCGCTCCCTGGGTCGCCGGGGAGGCGGCCTCCGGGCGCCGGCGGAGAACGCGGGTGGGCGTCCGCGTCCCGCTCGGCGCCTCACGCCCCGTCCCCGCGGCACTCGGAGACCGCGCCGGGCTCCCGCGAGCGACTTGAGCCCCAACCCGTTTCGGAGCTGCGCCCGGAATCACCCGTTACCTTCCCCAGGCAAATGTGGCACGTGATGGGCAGAGTGAGGGACAGTGTAACGTTCTGCACGGTCTGAGCCATGGCAGCGTTCAGAATCCCGCCAACACGGAAGTCCCGCCGACCGCGGGGCCCGGCGGCCGCAGGGGCGGTGCGAGGCCGCTACGGCAGCCGGGCAGGGCCACAGCCCGCCGGAGAGGAGGCCGAGAAAACGCGCTTCCCAGACGCGGTCGCCTTCCCAGACGCGAAGAGGCTTTCCCCTTCCTCCCTTCATCCCTTTCATTAGAAAATATAGACATATAATAAAAGCTTTCCCCCGTGTGGGACCTGCAAGATTCCCGAGGATGGAAGGGAAGCCGTTTTACTACACGTATGGAGGATCTTGAAAGTTTAAGTGAAAGAGTAATCGTGGTGAGAAGAGAGGAAGAGAAATAAAAGCTATGCGATTCCCCAATCTTCACCGGAGGGTGGGGAAGGGGGGAGAGTTTTCCATTGAAAGAAAAAACCCTAACCAGCCTGCACTTACACGGTGCAGTCAAAACAGGAAGAGCGAAAAGGCGATCTCTACTTTTTCATGGTTCAAAACAACTTTCTGCCCCTCCCAGCTCTCTCTGTAATTCGTAAAGGATGTGATGTCGCTTAAAAACAACCGACGGCGATGGCCCCTTCATTTGTTTCTGAGACTGTTGTGGAGACATTGAATCGCAGCTTTCCCTGAAGACACCTTTCACCGCGGGCCCCTGGATTTTATCTAAAATGAAGTTTAAGCATCGGAGCCAAAGACACGTTATAAGATCTTGTCTGGGAAGTATTAACCCACCCTGTATATTCACCAGACCTTGCTCCTTCAGATTACCACTTGTTCCCATCGATGGCACACGCATTTTCTGAGCAGCACTTCAAAACATACCAAGAAGTGCAAAAATTGGGTCTCTGAATGGTCTGCCTCAAAACAAGAAAAGTTCTCTTGGGACGGTATCCACAAATTACCTGAAAGATGGGGGAAATGTGTAGCTAGCGATGGACATTACTTTGAATAAAGCACTTTTGATGTTTCGCTTGAAATTATCGTGTTTTCTTTTATTATAAAATTCGAATTATTAATCGGTTAACAGTTAATCTGCATTTTTAACCGGTTAATAATTAATCTGCACTTTTTTAAAAAATATATTTTATTGATTTTTTACAGAGAGGAAGAGAGAGGGATAGAGTGTTAGAAACATCGATGAGAGAGAAACATCGATCAGCTGCCTCTTGCACACCCCCAAGGTACATGCCCTTGACCGGAATCGAACCTGGGACCCTTGAGTCTGCAGGCCGACGCTCTATCCACTGAGCCAAACCAATTTCGACTAATCTGCACTTTTAACCGGTTAATAGTTAATCTGCATCATTAACCGGTTAAAAATATTAATCTGCATCATTAACTGGTTAGTATTTCGGATTAATTGTTAATCCATTAAAATGTGGATTAACTATTAATGGATTAAAATGAAGATTAATCATTAACCGGTTAAAAATGCTGATTAACTGTTAACCGATTAATAATGCGGATTTTGTAATAAAAGAAAACACGATAATTTCAAGAGAAACATCAAAAGTGCTTTATTCAAAGTAATGTCCATCGCTAGCTACACATTTCCCCATCTTTCAGGTAATTTGTGGATACCGTCCCAATAGAACTTTTCTTGTTTTGAGGCAAACCATTCAGAGGCCCAATTTTCCACTTCTTCGTAAGTTTTGAAGTGCTGCTCAGAAAATGCGTGTGCCATCAATGGGAACAAGTGGTAATCTGAAGGAGCAAGGTCTGGTGAATATACAGGGTGGGTTAATACTTCCCAGGCAAGATCTTTTAACGTGTCTTTAACTGGTTTTGAAGTGTGTGATGGTGCGTCATCATGAAGCAAAATTACTTTGCTGTGTCTTCTGGCTGTGGTTCAAATTTATTATTTGTTGTTGGTAGTGATCAGTATTAATGGTTTCACCTGGTTTTAGAAGCTCATAACACACCACACCTTCCTGATCCCACCAAACGCAGGGCATTTTCTTTTTCCGAAGCGATTTGCCTTGCAGTCAATGTTGATGGTTGACCTGGATCAACCCATGATTTTGTGCATTTGGGATTCTCAAAATAAATCTACTTTTCATCACCAGTCACAATTTGATGCAAAAAAAGACTTTCTTTCATGCCATTGAAGCAACATTTTACTGATGACTCTTCGGTTTTCCATTTGTCTTTCGTTCAGTTGATGTGGCACCCATTTTCCTTCCTTTAACATCTTTCCCATTGCTTGTAAATGATCTGAAATTGTTTGCTGAGCAACGTTTAATCTTTCTGCAAGTTGTTTTTGAGTTTGACTCGCATCTTCATCCAATAATGCTTGTAATTGTTGGTCTTCAAACTTTTTCGGTTGACCTGGACGTGCTTTGTCTTTCACATCAAAATCATCACTTTTAAAGCATTTAAACCAGCATTCACAAGTATCTTGAGATGGAGCATGTTCACCATAACGTTCCCGAAGTATACGATAACTTTTTCTTCAAAATAAAGTAATGAATTAAAACTTCCTGCAAATGCTCTTTTTTTTTTTTGGCACGAAATTCGACATTTTTAAGCATAAAAATATCTATGGTGTTAACACCTTCAGAAAATTTGACATGTGAAGTTTTGAAGCTTGTTGTCAATACAACAAAATAGCATACATATCAAATCGCATATATATCAACATATGTGTAACTCCATCTATTGAAAAAATTGGCATTATTAACCGGTTCAACTAGTACACCCGCAAGGTGAGAAGGCTGCAAATCGTGTGTGCCATCCACACTCCCAAAGGCACTTGTTTAAAGACTTCATTTCAGGTGCACAGCTGGAAATAAAAGGTGCTGTTGAACTGCAAAGGAGTTTGTAAGTTCCCATTTCCTTCCAATGAAAAAGAAAAACTCTGAATGTTCCCAAATGTATCTTGACTATAACAGATTTGGAATTTAACTGCAAATTTAAGTGAGGAAGAGCCAGTGGGATCAATTTATGCAAACAAAAACAATCCATGAGTAGAGAGATTTAGAAATAAATCCAATGGAACATCTTTGACTAATATCCCTGAAAAAGACAGTGTAAGTGACAGGAAGCAGCCTAGTCACTAGGCCCTAGTGGTTAAAAGAAAGAGGCTCTGGATCTGGACTGTGAGGGTATAAATCCTTGCAGGAACATTTTCCTGGCTCTACCGGCTTCAGACAATTTATTTAACCTCTGCTTCTTTGTTTCCTCATTGGTAAAGTGTGTGTGTGTGTGTGTGTGTGTGTGTGTGTGTGTGAAATGATGTCAATGTATGCTTGCTCTCAGGTCAATAAAAGAACAATAATGAGATTGAAGCAGCTAGCAATTCACTTGAAGAAGCCCAAGTCCAGTTCAAAATAGGCTCACGGGTGACAGTGAGAATTCTTCCAAACAGCTCTGTAACTTCATTTTCTAGGAATTGGAGACTACCATGTACTTGGAGTTGGGGAACTGGGCAAAATAGTCATATTGATTGTCTGTTTAATGGTCACTTTTTCAGAGTGCCTGGCACTGTTTGCCTATTTCCTGGCTGTTTGAAGTCGTATTTATATGGGGACTGTAATTCACATGTTTGCTATTGCATCTTTCCCATTCCTGGCTGCAGACCTCACGCTTCAGAATGAGAAAGCTGCAGATCATTACCCACTGTCATTCCAGTTTCCCCATCTTACTTAGTTCCTTTCCCCATATTACTGTGTTCTTCCATATCCTCATCTTGCTCCTTCCCAGTTCTCACCTTTCTGATATCTAAGGTGGTATTTTAGGGCTTTCCTTCCCATCCTCTGAGTGGGATGTAGGACTCGGAAGGTTCTGCCCCTGGTACCCGTCCCTGGAAACAATGCAGCAGAAAGGTGTGTTGAATACCATTTTTAAAAGAAGACTTTTCCATTGCTACTGGGACCAGTTCATTTCTTGTTAGTCATCCTGGTGTTTACCCTCAGTCACAAAGATAAATTTTAAAAATCATAGCCTACGTGTTAAGTCGAATGTTAGGATGGAGACTATTTCCAACACCTTTTTCCATGTTTACTATCGTTGTTACAGCTTCTCAGTGCTGTTTCAGTGCTCTGTCTGATAGAACAAAACAGCTCTAAACAAACCCCCTTTCCCAGTACTGGGAGCAAAAGTCTTAAACTGTTCCACAAACCCCCTTTTTCCAGTACTGGGAACAAAAGCCTTAAACTGTTCCAGGAAACAGCTCTGAGCAACAGGTGCTAACAATTAAGAAAAATAGGAGGTAGGGTTATCAGATAAGAACAACTGATTAAGTCAGGAGGTCTATTGTAAAATTTACTGTAAACAAGCCCAGGTCCACTTTAGAAATTCCCCGAATTACATTGTACCCCGCCCCAGGTTATAGTTTTCCCTTTATAAGCGTGTAAGATTCTACATTCGGGGTTCAACTCCTCTGCTCCTGCGTGAGTTACGAGTTGGGCCCCAGCGCGCTGGAATAAAAGCCTCTTGCTGTTTGCATCAAGTGACGCCTCCTGCGGGTGATTGGGGTTGCCGCCGATTCCTGGGACAGAGTAAGGGTCTCCCTTTTGGGGGTCTTACATTTTGGGGGTCTTACATTTGGGGGCTCGTCCGGGATTGACGGCCCCCCCTCATCCGCGGAGTCGATCTTGGAGGTAAGAAGGGGTACCCCAAAGTTGTCTGTCTTTGTCCTGTGTTTTAGTTGGTCTGGTTCTGTGTGCGCACTTCTGGTTTTGCAGCCGTTCGGCGACTCGCGTGAGAGTGACCGAACAGTGGTCGGTAGACGTGCCTGGAGGACCACAGGTTGCAGCCCGGGGGGACGCCCCACGGGTGGAGGAGAGCCAGGGACGCCTGGTGGTCTCCTGCTGTAAGGGCGCTGATCGGGTTGTCTTTGTCTGTTTGGTTTATTGTTAAGATCGCGCCCGTCTGGGGGGCGTAAAAACCCTCGTCTGGAGGGGAGTGGCTTACCCTCAAAACTCTGGGATGAAGCGG
This sequence comes from Cnephaeus nilssonii, assembly GCF_951640355.1. NCBI lineage: Eukaryota > Metazoa > Chordata > Mammalia > Chiroptera > Vespertilionidae > Cnephaeus > Cnephaeus nilssonii. Next base: position 57,075,415 of record NC_137079.1, on the reverse strand, counting down.
GTCGCTCCCGCTGGTTGGCACAGGGCCATCGTCCAGCTGTTCCCGGGTGTCTTTGTCTGTTTGGTTTCTGTGTCTTTCTGTGGACTTCTGTGGACTTACTGGACGGACATTATGGGATAGACTCAGTCCACTCCAAGTGAGTGGAAAGGGGAGCTTAACCCCCCCCTGAGGCCATAGAGCTTCCTCAGGCAAATTAATCAGGTGACCGTTTAAACTCTGGTAAATATCTAATAGGAGTCAAAAACTCAGACTGTTTAGTATATAAAGATAAATGTGAAAGTATTTGTTGTCTCTTTCTGCTGTTTAATTTATTTAAAGATGGGGCGGACCTGCTATGGCGGAATACAAAGGTCTTTAGCAGCTGCTGAGACACCTTTTTCTCAGAGTCCTTTGTTCTCCGTCAGAGAGGGAATCAGCCCACTTAGATAATAAAAATTCCTCTGTTTATATAAATAAAAGTTTCAGTTTGCTCTGATTTGTGAATTTACTGTATTAAATTGAATTTTAAAGTCCTAAGGTTGATTTAAAAGTATCCATTTATAACATTTCAAAGAACTTTTATTTACAGCTTCCTTATCTCTTTTGGTGCTGGGAGACTCCCAGCTAACAGCTTCGCGGGGCGGAGAGATTTACAGGCTCTGTCCCTGCCTGTGACATCATAGTCCAACGTGAAACTAAGGCTGAAGTTCCATTTGTATAACTTACTGTTTTCAGTTATTAGGATCCTCATAGAGGACACAACCTGATCTTTCCCTTCCTCTCTCATTCTGATTCTAATAGCATCTGTAACTGGATTGAAAATCTTTTCTGTCAGGAAGCCATCCAGGCTTTCAGCTCACAAGAAATCTCCTCCTGCGAGAGGAAAGAGGGACCCCCCAGAAGGGGCTGGAGGCTCTCCCTCTCAACAGGTGTTTGTTTTGTGTTTTGTCATATTGGTATCAGGACTGTTGGTTTTGTCTTTTTGTCTTATATTTTCTGTCATAATTGGGCCATATATATATATTATTTGTTGAGTTTTGATTTGTCAAGGTTTTGTCAGTTTGTTATCAGTTTGTTAAAATCCTCTCAGAGGACATTGAGTGGTTCTTCCCTTCCTGTTTAACCTTTGACTGTGTAATTGGATTACTGAGCTTTTATCAAGGTTTTGCCTCTCCTGAAATAACACTCTATGTGTAACCTGTCCCTCCCCGACCAAGCATTTTTTCCCCCAGGTCAACGCCGGACTGTAGGATAACTTTCCCCTCACAGTCCATGGAATATTAGTCTTGTTTAAACATGAGTCGAGAATCCTGTCCTGGGATATGGGAAAGGGAGGCCCCCATCAGGGGACTTAGAGGCAGTGTTCCTGTTATCTGCTCAGATCACAAAACTATAAGAATACTTGTTCACTGAAATGGTGTAAGTACAGACGTTTGTTTGATATTTTGTTTGTCTGCCTGGGTATAATTATTTGTTCATATATAGAAGTCTGTGAAAGAAAAAAGAAACATTTAATTTGTTTAAGGCCGAGTGCTCTGACACATAGCAAATCGCCCTGAGTGGCCACTGGGATTTCTTTTTTCCCAGGGGTGTTTGCTCTCTGTCAGAGGGGGAATCGGCCCGCCTAACAAAATTTCTGTCTATGTTTATTAATTTGAAGGTATAAAGTTGTAACAATTGTGGTCCAAGAGGTTAAAAGCAGGGACCAAATTTTAAAGTTAACTATTTATAAGAAGGAAGCTTGAGCTGGCAAAGTCACCAAGTCTGCCCAGCAAGCTCAGAAACTAAATGAATCTTATTTCTGACACCTGCTGCCACCCAGTCTTAATCAGTGGTGGAGAAACGGTCTCAGAAGTGTTTGTCTCAATTGGCCATTTAACTTTGATGTAATTAATGATTACAGCACATTGTAAAATCTTTAGGAAGGAAAGGAAAATATTTTGTAGGCCACTTGGTCCTTGTGTGTGTGTGTCAACTCTTAAGTTATAGTTTTAAAATCAGTAATTGTAATGGAAACACACTCAAGTAGAGGGGCTTTTCAGAAAGGTCAGGGAGTCTGATTGCAGTGTAAGGGTCACTGGTTCCCCCCCCATGCCACCTTCATTGGCAGGAGACAAGCGCTTTTCCCAGTGGGAACAGAGAGTGGACTGCCAGATGAAAACGCCTCTGTGGGAGCTTTCCTTTGCCACCTGGGACCCGCGCCGCGCTCCCTGCCTCTGCCCACCCGGTGTCCATCCCCTCCAGGGGTTGTTTTGAGTAGCTGCTGGAGGCAGCTACAAAAAGGGAAATTCCCTTGTGACCCCCTGCGCCCCAATGAGACCCAAGAACCCCTGACGACTCCTTGGACACTTTTCACCGTGTTCTGTTAGGGGGCTTAAAGAAGGCACAGCTAGTAATTCCCCTTTTCAGGCTTATCAGAATCTGAGATCATTATCTGTAGGAAGAATGTGGCCATTTGGGACTCAAGCGGCTAGAGGCCTGGCTAGCCTGGGAACCGGCTGCAGAGCCTGCTCCCTCCCCCGCTGCCTTTTCTAGCATACAATACTGAAACATTGATTGCTAGACATGTTTAGAAATACTTAATAGAAGGTCTGAGGCATGGTTATGCATTTTTGAAGGACATAGAAGGAAGGTTTGAAGGCTAATTTGAAGATTTTTGTGAAGGTTTGTGTATGTGATGAGATGGAACAGAGAAGAGTAGAAAGAAAGAAAAGGCCAGCAGCAAATAGGAAGGAATTAGTATGCTTATTGTAGGAAGCGGGGGCACTGCAAGAGAAAATGTCCTGGCAGGTTACCTAGAAAAGCAAAAGGGGAGACTCAGACTCCAAAGGTCTTTAACTTAGAGGAAGAGAACTGACAGGACTGGGGCTCCTTTCCATTGAGCCCCCAGAAACGCAGGGTAACCTTACAAGTGGGGGGCAAACCTGTTAGTTTCCTGGTGGACACTGGGGCAGCCTATTCAGTCTTGACAGAGCCGATGGGACCCGTAACCTCTAAGAAGACATCAGTCCAGGGAGCCACCGGACAAATTTCCTGTTTTCCTTGGACATCAAAAAGGACTGTAGACCTCGAAAGGACACGGTAACGCATTCATTTCTGATCATGCCAGAATGTCCGTACCCCCTGTGTAGACGTGACCTCCTGCAGAAACTATTTGGATGTGCCACCATATCCTTTGAGGGGGATGGAGCGGGAATTCCTACGGGCAGTTGGATACTGCCACCTGTGGATATCAGGGCTCGCGGAGATTGCTAAACCTCTGTACTCAAGTACTAGGGGAATGCATCCACTGAACTGGACCGAAGTGGAACAACAGGCCTTTGAGAAGCTAAAGAAGGCTCTCGTCTCAGCACCTGCCCTAGCCTTGCCAGACGTCACGAAGCCCTTCCACCTCCACGTGAGTGAGGTAAGGGGCATTGCCAAAGGGGTTCTCGTTCAGACTCTAGGTCCCTGGAAGAGACCTGTTGCCTATCTGTCTAAGAGGCTAGACCCTGTGGCAGCAGGGTGGCCAGCGTGCCTCCGGGCAGTGGCCACCACAGCATTGCCGGTAAAGGAGGCAGATAAGCAGACTCTGGGCCAGGAACTAGCCCTGACAACACCCCATGGTGTGGAGGCCCTCCTTCGAGGTGCTCCAGAGAGATGGATGTCAAACACCAGGATCACCCAGTGCCAAGCTCTTCTCCTAGACCAGCCCTGTGTCCGGTTCCATAAGACACTGGCCATCAACCCTGCCAGCCTGCTTCCAGATGATGACCCAGAGGAACCTATTCAGGACTGCACAGAGGTAACAGACACAGTACGAACAGCTCGCCCAGACCTGACAGATGTCCCGCTATCATCACCAGACAAGGTACTGTTCACGGTTGGGAGCAGTTATGTTCAGGATGGCATCCGATATGCAGAGCAGCGGTAGTAGCCCTGGACCGCACCATTTGGGCGCAGTCCTTGAATAGAGGAACCACGGCACAAAAAGTCGAACTTTTGGCCTTAATCCAGGCCCTTCGATGGGGACACAGTGCCATCCACCGGGAAAGAGGGTTACCAACTACAGCGGGAAAGGACATTAAAAATAAGGAAGAGATTTTAGCCTTATTAGAGGTCATCTGGCTCCCAAGGGCAGTTGCAATAGTGCACTGCAAAGGACATCAGAAAGGAGAGACAATTGCAGCCAGAGGAAATAGAGCCGCAGACCAAACTGCCAAGGAAGCCGCCCAAAAACCAATGGGGCCTTTACGCAGACCCCCTCTTACACCAAACAAGAGGAGGAATTGGCAGAACAGAAGCAAGCCATCAAAAGACCAGATGGTTGGTGGATCCTACCAGATGACAGACTGTTGGTCCCAGAGGCACTAGGTCGGACGTGAGTTGCCCAGTTACACCAGGCTACCCACTTGGCATCACCAAGACTTCTGAACTTCTGCGAGGCAGGTACTACCAAGCTTAGATAAGGTAATTAAAGGCATAGTCACTAGAAGTAATGTCTGTGCACAGGTAAATGCTAAGCAAGGTAAGAAGGTCCCCCTGAGAATTTGGGCCCCACGGAAATTCCCCAGGAGAGCATTGGGAGGTGGATTTCACAGAGATTAAGCCACCAGCGTCAGGGTATAAGTATCTGTTAGCTCTCATAGACACCTTCTTGGGTTGGGTTGAAGCATACCCCACTAGGACAGAAACTGCCTTCTATAGTTGTCAAGAGATTACTCCAGGAGATTATACCTAGCTTCGGGCTGCCAGTAGTCATAGGATCAGATAACAGCCCCGCCTGCCTTTGTAGCCAAAGTATTTCTTGTAGCCAAAGTATTTCTAAGTAAAGCTCAAGCCTTAGGCCCAGAATCTGGACAGGCATGAGCAGGACTCTAAAAGTACTTTAACTAAATTTGTCCTAGAAACCGGTGAAAACTGGACCAACCTCCTGCCCTTCGCTATCTTATGGGCCAGGTGTACCCCCTACCAGAAGGGGTTCCCCCTTCGTTTGTGATCATGTATAGTAGACCTTCCCCCATCCTTCCCAGGGTCAGGGAGAAACTGAAAGCTGGAATTCATAACCATTCCCTTCCTTAAGTCCTTACAGGCTCTATACCCAGAGAGCCACCCATAAGCTTGTTCGAGATGCACTGCCAGTGCCCACCGCGGACCCTGTACATCCCTTCCAGCCCGGGGACTCGGTGTGGGTAAAGAAGTTCACTGCCCAAGGACTCACCCCAACCTGAAAGGGATGCTACACTGTTATCCTGAGCATGCCCACGGCTGTTGAAGTGGACGGCACCCAGATCTGGCTACATCACTCCCAGCTCCTGCACCAGGAAACGGCCTGGATCCTGGCAACCAGCGGCCTCACCCGTGAGATCCCTAGCCTGGGCTCCATGCAGGCCAGGAGGAGACTCAACACCTGCAGGAGGGGAACTGGACTTCAGTGAGGACAGTACTGATGGGGACTGTGGTACTAGGGGCCTTGGTAACTGTAAGAACATTTTTCTAGCCAGTGAGAAAGTCCAGGGCTAAGTAAGGCTAGATGTGCTAGGGGGTGGGAGAGCAGGAACAGAACAGAGAATGCCCTTAAAGGAAGTAATGAAATATGGTAGCAACCATACTTAGGTAAAAACTGCTGTTTGAATTTTAACCCTGCTATTCTGGCTTCTGTACACACTTGCTTGCTTGGACAATAGGATGGTTTGAAAGTTGGTACAGCCGATCCCCTTGGTTCACTACCCTCATATCACTTTCATCAGGGAGAGAATAAGTGCTGTACAGGTTTTAATGCTCAGACAACAATACCAGTCCCTCCGCCAAGGAGACAGCCTCGGAGGAGGGTATATAGAGACAGAAGTTCCATGATTAGAACTTACAAAAAAGCAAATGGGGGAATGATAGAACAAAACAGCTCTAAACAAACCCCCTTTCCCAGTACTGGGAGCAAAAGTCTTAAACTGTTCCACAAACCCCCTTTTTCCAGTACTGGGAACAAAAGCCTTAAACTGTTCCAGGAAACAGCTCTGAGCAACAGGTGCTAACAATTAAGAAAAATAGGAGGTAGGGTTATCAGATAAGAACAACTGATTAAGTCAGGAGGTCTATTGTAAAATTTACTGTAAACAAGCCCAGGTCCACTTTAGAAATTCCCCGAATTACATTGTACCCCGCCCCAGGTTATAGTTTTCCCTTTATAAGCGTGTAAGATTCTACATTCGGGGTTCAACTCCTCTGCTCCTGCGTGAGTTACGAGTTGGGCCCCAGCGCGCTGGAATAAAAGCCTCTTGCTGTTTGCATCAAGTGACGCCTCCTGCGGGTGATTGGGGTTGCCGCCGATTCCTGGGACAGAGTAAGGGTCTCCCTTTTGGGGGTCTTACATTTTGGGGGTCTTACATGTCCATACATCTATTTTTGTGCTGGTCACATTGCATTAGAGCTGGTTGTTTATGTGTTTGCCCTTACAACAGACTGTTTCTTGAGGTCACAGTTTTGTATCTGATTTATCTAGTATCTGGTATTAAATGACTATTCTACAAACCACATTCTCTTTAGCTACAAACTACCTCTAAAAAAATAGACCTACGCTGTTTTAAATATTGTCTTTACTTGTTTTTCACTTCATAATGGAACACTGTATTGCTTTTTGCTAAATATAAAAATAATAAGGCTCATTATAATAATTAAGCCATCTAAATATATATATATATAAATAATAAGAGGAAGTTCCTCTACACTCATGCCTCACCTCTCTATCCTGTGTAGTAATCACTGTTAACATTCTAGAGCATATCCTTACAAACATTTTAATTCGTATATTATTGTGTGCATAAGCACAAATAGGATCATACTTCCTTTGTTCACTAATGCTTTGTGGATGAGTACACACACACACACACACACACACACACACACACATCTAAATAATACTGTTAGCAATACCAGATGATTAGGACTCTCTCTCTCTAGGTTTAGATTGAAACCAAGCCAATTCCAAGGCTTTGCTTTTAATAATGTAGATGGTTAAGACCAGGAACTATGTCTTCCCTCTGCTCTATAAAAAACATTATTATTATTATTATTATTATTATTATTAATATATATTTTTACAAATACTGTTAAATAGTCATCATTTGACCAAAATTGTTAAATAATGTTGCCAGGCTTATTGACTTTCTGCTTCATTTCTTTCTAAACTTCTTAGTAGCATGAGGGCACAGTCCTGTGACCTGAGGATTCTATCAGCCGCAGCACCTGGGATGGGGTAAAACCTTAATCCTTAGCTCTAAACTTTTAGAACTAGAAAGGATCTTAGGGCTGTTTTGTTTTGTTTTGTTTTGTTTTTTAATGTAGGTCTTTCATTTCACAGGTGAGGAAATTGATGAACAAATAAAATAAACCAGCAGGTAATGGTAGAATTGGAGCTAAATCCTAGATCTCACTTGGACACTCTGAGATTGTTGGCCCAATGCCTTGAGTAAGTGCAAGATGTATTTTTATTAATAAAGTAATTCAGTAATAAAAAGTCAGTCATAATTGAATTTCTTTCCTAAGAAAACCATCAAATAGCTATGGAACACCTTTTACCCCTTGTTTAAATCAGAATCATTTTTATGATAAATTATTTAAAAGCAAGTTTAAAAAAATATAAAGTCTTAAGTGCTATTAAAAATTGATTAGGAATGCATTATTCTTTCATTGACCCAGTTCAGATTGTTTTTTAATTTTTTTTGGTCAAAGCTAATAAATTTGAGTAGATGTTTCAGACAGACGTTTTGTAATCATTTGGTCATCAGTCAATTAATCACAACTTCATAAATATTGATTTCAGATTACATTTATTTTTCATTCCTGAAAGACAATCTTTTTGTTTTGTTTTGTTTAAAATTTATCCCCCCCCCCACTTGGATTGTGGTTAACACTGAGAAAACTCATAAAAGTTGTATTAAAAATTAATCAGAGGTGCTGGCCCAGTTGCATGGATGTCTTCTTCACATGGTGCCATTTTCTCACAGGCTGGAAATGAGCGAACATGTCTGAAAATGTGTTTGTTATTACAGCAGAGGAACTTGGCTTTTCTGTGCACATTTTTTAAGAATAGACTGCTGGAAGTTAGCAGTCATTTAATTAATGTATTTTTATTAAGGACAGTAAGGAACAACTAACTCAAAGTTTTGTTTCATGCAGCTTACACTCTAGTAGAAAAGTTATTATACTGCATTGGCTTGGAACCAAATCCCGACCTCTTGTTGTTTGTTTGTTTGTTTGTTTTAATGTTTTTATTGATTTTTAGAGAGGGAAGAAGGGAAAGAGAAAGAGAAACATTCATGTGAAAGTGGGACATCGATGGGCTGCCTCCTGCAGGCCCCTACTGGGATCAAGCCTGAAACCAGGGCATGTGTCCTTACAAGGAATTGAAACAGCAACCTTTTGGTGCACAGGCGGATGCCCAACCAATTGAGCCACACTGGCCAGGGCAGCAGTTGAGGTTTTAATACTGAATCTGCACATCAAGTTTGTACGAAATGACAATGTAAGTGTTGCTGAAGAAGTGAATACGATATAATGAGTTACTTATTATTCCACAGAAATATAAATGTTTTTATGTGCCAGGCAATGGTCTAAGGGTTGAGTATACACCTGTAAATCTGACAAGGTCCCTGCCTGTGTTTGTTCATTCAACAAATATTTTATTGACTACCAATGATGTGCCTGACGTGTACGATTAATGAGCCACTTTATAAATGACCCAACCCTTCCAATCCACCATAAAATGCATATTTCTACAGTAATTTCTATTCTGGGTGCTCTTATTGTTAGTTATCCCCTGCAATTGTGACAAAACAAGTTATAATTTTAAATATTTAAAAATGTTGCAAATTAAGTGATTGTTTTACATTAGGTAATTTTAAAAAGATGTTTTAGTACCATCCAAGATTGTGGTACTTCACAAATATTTCTTGATTGCTAGAAAATGAATGAAGGAAATATCATCTCCAGGACTATCCTAATAGGAACCACAAAAACAAATAGGTTATGAGATTTGCCAAAGAGCAACATAGAGAACCCAGCTCTGAGTTACTGGCTGTTTTTGTCTTTGATAGAGCACATTTCTTTTCCTCCTACCCTAATTTAGGTATGAGCAGACTTTCCAAGGTGAGATCATCCCATAGGAACTCCAAGCCAGGACCCTGTTTTCATCCTATTTACTGAAGCCCTATAAATATTCGTATTCTATCTGAGGGCCTGTCTCCCACAAAAGCATCTTGCACTTGGCAATGGCATCTTCAGTAGCTGGCTGGAGTCTTGCTTAGTTGCTTTACCTCTTGTAGGTAAGGCATCAACAACTCCTTTGCACACTCAACATCCCCAGTCATTGTTTTAGCAGCTGAGTCATTTATTATTACAAGTGTTATTTAAGATATGGCTTCATTTCCCCACATCACTAGCCTCAACTTTTTGATCTATGATTTTTCTCTCTTTTTCCCCCCGCACAGCATTCATTATGACCATGTCTCAATTTTCATTTCTTTCATGATGCTTTTCCTGTCTCCTCTAGCTTCCTCATAATCTCCTGGCCTTTCAAATTTTTTATCATTTATGATCTATATTAACCCTTTTTTATCTCATGCATTTCTCCCATAAACTCTTATTTAACATCTACTGTGGGTCAAGCACTATGACAAATGCTAAAAAGTTGAAAAACAGGTTCAGCCCTATCCTGGTAAAGTTTACAGTCTAAGTGCAGGAAGGCAAATGTATTATTAAGTCATCAATTATATAGTAAGATAATTCCTGCAGGAAGAGAGAGCACCTACCTCATCGAGGCACAGAAGCACAGATGCCTCTATTAGACTCTACATTTAAAAAAAAATCTTTCCCTAACTAGACTGAAGGTCCATTATTCACATGTGGCACGGTGCAGGGCACACAGTGAACCTTACCAGGTAATGGCTAACTGATTGGCATCCTAGTCCTTCTTTAACTCTATGTCTCTGTCTCTTTCTATCTCTCTTTCCATATCACCATTTTAGAATGTATATTAGTTTATTTGAGCAATTGTTTTTTTGGATCTGAAAGAACAAGTGTATGTGTGTGTGTGTGTGTATGTGTGTGTGTGTGTTTTTACATAAGAATGTTTTCAAACCATTAAACAAATTTATGTTTCTATGCAAGAAGTAGGAGGATCTAACCAGAATAGCAAGGCCATGGGCAAGAGCCTGGGGGATATGCCAGGGGAATGGCCCCTTCTGCTATACAGTATTTAAATTCAACTTAGAGGGAAAAGTGCAGAGTGAATGATATTTTCTCAGAAACATCTGTGGAGCTCATAGTATAAAAGCCTTTCCTTCACCCTTATTCCATCAATTACTTCTACTGTCTTCATTCTTCTCTCTCAGAGCACTGCCCTTCTATTCCCAGAAACTTGACGAGGCCTCCACAAGGCCAGTGGACTCCTTCTAAGTAGCTGGGTCTGATTACCATTCAAAAAAGACATGAAGTTATGTGATCATTTTAGAACTGTCACATACACAAAACAATCTTAAAAAAAATTTTTTTTTAAATTTTAGATAGGAAGGGAGAGGGAGAGAGCGATAGAAACATCAATGATGAGAGAGAATCATTGATTGTTTGCCTCCTGCATGCCCCACATGGGGGATCAAGCCCACAACCTGGGCCTGGGCCCCAACCTGGAATCCAACTGTGACTTCCTGGTTCATAGGTCAACACTCAACCACTATGCCACGCTAGCCAGGCCACAAAACAATCTTGAAGTTGTGGTAATACAATGGTTATAATATAAATCATAGTTATCTGGGAACACTTATCTAGAGTCCTCTCTTTCTTTAGCATGGCTTAAGAGTGAAGGCACGCTGCTTTATCACAGTTCAACCTTTGAGACTAGGGTAGATAATATTCAGTGAGGACAAGGGCATGAGCAAAACAGGCTCTAATTCACTATAAATTAACAGAGTAACTGACACTTTTTTTCTTGCCGTGGACAAGTATTACTATTCACTGAGATTGAATTCAATGGGAGTTGTATTTGTGTGCAAGGGCTGCCATGACAAATTACCAAAAATTGGGTGGCTTAAACAATAGAAATTTATTGTCTCACACTTCTGGGGGCTGGAAGTCTGAAATCAAGGTGTCAGCAGAGTTAGTTCCTTCTGAGGGCTCTGAGGAAGAGTCTGTTCTGTGCTTCTCGCTGAGCGTCTGGTAGTTTGCTGGCCATCTTTGGCGTTTCTTGGATTATAGAAGCATCACTCTGACCTCTGCCCTCCTCTTCACACGGTGGGCACTCTCCTTGCATACCTGTCTGTATCCAGATTCTACTTTTTATAAGGATGACTTCACTTTGATTAGGGGTATGCCCTACCTCATCTTAACTAATTACATATGCAGTGACCTCATTTCTGAAAAAGGTCACATTCTTAGATAATGAAGGTTAGGACTTCAATATCAATTTGGGGGAAGGACACAATTCCACCTATAATAGTAGTCATGAATACAGTTTACAATGATGTCCAACTCCCTGCCCCCGAGCACCTGGTTGTTTGGCCCTGCCTGTCCCTCTGGTCTGTGCTGAAGCTCTGGTTCCAATTTGGCAAATAAGATGCAAGTAGAAGTCATGTGGTTCCTTTTTGGCTGAAGCATTTCATTGCCTGTTTGGGGTTGTTGAGAGCTCTCTTTCACTCTGCCATTGTGACCAATAACCCCTTCAGGGTTTGCCTCAGATATGTAGAGAGAACTGTCTCAACCTAGGTCGTATCTTTCCTAGGTTGGCCTACGTCTGGTAAATGATGGAGGTAGGGATGTAAAGGCCTGATCAGTGAAGCACAACCCTGCTGGGTCATTTAGCTCTAGAGCTTGGAATTTACTGAGGTGTTGATGGGCCTGCATCCCAGCTCGACTTTTTCCTTTGCCCAGTCCTATCTCCCTCCCTTCCCTTCCATAGGTATTAATCACAAGGGCAACTCCTGACAAATCTCCTGCATATTCAACTCTGTTTTAGTCTTCTTCCCAGAGAATTCAACCTGCAGCAGTATCTGTATCTTTAAAGAAAATAAGGGTGTGTGTGCAATGCACATATACTAGTATACTGCTGCTGAGTCTCTGTGGCTCGGTAGCTCCCCACTTTCCTCATTTTGTTCTGTAAATATGCCATGACTGCTAATTAGCTATAGTCAACCTTTGCTCCTCTGGGCCTCAGAGACCATCTACCTTCTTCCAGTGGACATGTCAAATGTGCAAGTTTAATTTTCAGAGGACGATTTAGTTTCTTTGTTTAAAGTCACTGGGTATAAGAAGGACCTCCTAGAGGTCAAGAGGCTGGGCCACTTTGCTTTTGTTTGTTTTTATTTCTTTTTAATATTTTTCTGTATATAAAAATGGGAAAATGCCAATATAGTATCACAAATATTCTGTATTTTAAAAATTTACATTTAACGTATTTATTTTGCACAAAAATACAATACAATATACTTTCATGTTGCCCAAAATAATTATAATTACAGGATTCATCATGGAATAGTATCTCCTGGCACTATAGACAGTGTTATTTTATAAAATTTTGTTTTATTTTTGTTTTCAATACATGGGTCGCATCCCCCATTAATGTCATAAAACCAATTAGTGGGTGAAGAGCAGGGCAACCAAGGTGTGAAATACTCCTTTAGCTGCTCTCCCTCCAGCCAGGGCAAACTGGATGAAAATCTTTATTTAAGATTTGTGTTTGCCCCTTCTAGCCCACAGGGCCTGGGTAATTTATACAGACTTTCTCTACTTATCTGATCGTCTCACCTTTACCTCCATCTGTCCTGGTTGCAGCCAACACTCTAGGAAACTCTCAATTGAACACAAATACACAATACATTACTGTGGTAATGATAAATATTGCTTTTTGCTGGGTTATGATGTAAAATAGTTTGTTGTTTTTTAAACTGAGGTTTACATTAAAAAGCTTGAGAACTAGTATCCTAATATACATATTTAGGCTGAATGATGCATGTCTCCTTTTAATATCATCAGTGTGTCTATCAGGAAGTATTTACATTCTCTCCGAGATAATGTTAAAAGGCAACATTTTAGTCAAGTCATAAAGGTAAGACTTTTATTGGGACAAATGAATCTTCTTATCCTCCCTGATCCACCCACCCTAAGCAAGAAGGTGTTACTAACCAAAGAGGCTTTGATGAATGCTTTTCTTCTCTGCTCTCATTCCCTCTTCTTCTTACCCCTATATAATGCATATAGTTAAACATGATATGTTTTCAAAAAATAATATCAACCTTATTGCTCTGGCTTTACAAAAACTGGGGGGGGAGCAAAAAGAAAGGGTCTGCCTTTTATGATAATCCCTTTCTCAGACATGTGCCTCTAGCAGAGCTGTAAAAGGCAATCCAGGGAATAGTGGTCCAGCCTAGCAGACACCTCTGGAGCGCATACTATGTGTTTCTCATAACAGCCCAGGTAGCCTGCCATTCTTCCTGCTTTATAGTTAGAAAATTGAGCTTCAGAGAGGTAGCAAAACTACATAGATATTCAATGCCACAAATGGATTTTCTAACTCGTGTTTCAGTGGCTCTTCATTCAACAATCATTTGTCAAGAATACTCTATGTTTCAAAAAACCATGTACTATGCCTGGAGGATATTAAACTGAGCAAGACCTGGTGTCTGTCCTCAAGGGGCTTGAATCACTCTGGGGCTAGAGGCCCATTTAAAACTTGGTCAAATACAGTCAGATAATAGAGCCACGGCAGCCACCTCTTATGGGGTGCTTATTCTGGGCTAGCTGGGAGGCCTACACCATGCTGTGGGGACCCTAAGGAGAAATCTCTCTCAGGGTAAGGATCAGCTAAGTTTTTCCATCCTGGGAAAGGATAGTTAGGATATCCAGCAGCCAAAGGGGACAGTAATGGCCCTCGGAACAGTGGAAACTGTGTGTGTAGAGAGGAACTGGCTGGGTGAGTGAGAGCCTTCTGTTATTTAGATAGGTACAAGAGTTTGGCTATCTGATGGGTGAGTGGGAGGCAGGAATATTCCAGAATTCCTAGCTTGTGCAGCAAGGGGTGGTGGTAGTGGAATAAATAGACAATTACTGAATTTCATAAGTTCACTCAAGACTCAGTATTGTGATCTTAACATAGACACTTTCTGCCTGGAAGGATGAACACTTTCTAAACTGTTTATATTTTTCATGAATAAGTTATGGAAAAACTGACAATTAAAATCAGGTGATTTTTAAAATATATATATTTTATTGATTTTTAGAGAGAGAGGAAGGAAGAGGAATGGATAGAAACATCAATGAGAAAGAAACATCAATCAGCTACCTTCTACACACCCCCTCTTGGAGATTGAACCTGCAACCCAGTCATGTGCCCTGACCAGGAATCGATCTGGTGACCTCGTAGTTCATGGGCCAATGCTCAATCACTGAGTCACACCTGCTGGGGCAGATGTGTTTGTTGTTGTTTTTGCAGGAATTTATTTTGGAAAAACAGAATATATCTTGGTATACTTCCATATGCAAACATTTCCATGAAGGACTCTTATCTCTTGATTTAAAATCTATACCTAAATGATTAATGAAATAAGAGGGTTTAGGTTTAGCATGCTTCTATAGATACTAGAGGCCCAGTGCACGAATTCATGCACAGGTGGGGTTCCTCGGCCTGGCTGGTGATCGGGGCCAATCAGGGCCTTCTCGCCCAGTCCCAACCAGGGCCCATTTGGGCTGATTAGGACTGGCCGGGGGGAGGCACCACGGGAGGTTAGCCAGCCACAGGAAGTTGGCTGTGGGAGTGCACTGACTACCAAGGGGCAGCTCCTGCATTGAGTGTCATAGCTACCGGCCGGTCTTCCGGTCATCCAGTCGTAATGGTCACTTAGGCTTTTATATATAGATAGATAGATGAGAAACCAAAGCAAAAGGTGGATAATGGACAGGGAATCACCAGAAATGAAACCTTGTTAAATAATAACAAGATGCTGTTAAAAATGAATTTTGACTTATTCATGTTTGACTGGCTCTGTCATTATTTTGTCATTTTAACCATTATTCAAATAGACCTGCAAGGGATAAAACATTTTTGTTTAAAATAAACTCTTAAAAATACAAAAGTACAAGTTTTTAGGAGTCAAAGCATATGCTAACTGAAAAAAAATTTGAAGTACTGTCTAAAGCCCTTTTTTAAACTGGTGAAAATGTTTTATTTAGAATATGTTGTGCTTTTTATGGAAACATGGAAGCAATGTTCTAGAAAAGTAAAGCGAGGCATTAAGGAAATGTATACATTCTATATTCATACTGCATTTATGCTATATGTGTATATGCACAGCCACCTTCATATACTGCTTTTATATACTTGTATAGCAGGTATCTATTATAAAGAATGAAAATAACTAGAAAGCTTGGATAGCCATTAACAATACTACACAATTATAATTGAAAATCTTAATGATGTTTCTGTGACTCTGAAGGATCTTGAAATGCCTCTGGGATCCTCAAGGATACATTAAATTATGTCAAGGTCAATATTATTGTTAGTTAGATTGTATTATATTATTTGAATATTGGTTATCCCTCTGAGTGATGCATTGTTGCTGTCATTTGACCTAACTAGCTCATTAACTATGTTTTCATTTTCTATGTGTGAATATTTGTGAAAAAGTGACTTAACATGCACATTTGATTTCATTACTGGTAGTCAGCTATGGTATAAAAGTGTCATTTAATAAAATATTCCTTTAATATAAAAAGTATATAACTAACCTACATGCCCTACTACTGCCTTATTTATATGTTTGTGTCTATATTTAATTTGTGAGGTATTTGGTAGAAAAAAGGTGTTTCTTTGGTTTATAAAAAAATTAACATGTAGTGTTAGCATATGGCATCAGAGAGCTGTTTTTATTCTCTAGTTTAGTGTTTTCATTCTGTAGCTCTATTTATCTTTAGTTGTTCCAAGTTCTGATCTTTAGTGATAATGCTTGGTTTGGTAGAGGCATTTCTGGGCAATCAACATTTGGTAGAATATGTTTTTAATTCTCACTAGATTTGCAATCCTTAGTAACCAAGACTGGGTGTTCAGATTAAAGAACCCATTCTTTTGGAGCCATCTCCTTTCCCCATCCCCAGTTGAAAGAAATGATGACTTATTTTCAGGATAGTAATAATGGCCAGTTTACTGGATTCCACTTACTGGATTCCTGTCTTAAGAGTTTTAGGGCTTCTGTCCACTTAATCCATAGTAATGTAACCCTATGAGATTGTTACTATTTTATTTTTGAGAAATCTGAGGTTCATTCATCCATTTATAAATACACATTGAGAACATACTAGGTACCAGACATGGATCTAGGTTTGGGTACACAGCAATGAATAACATAGACACAAAGTCCCCATCCTCTTAAAGTTTACACTTGGCAGAGCCTCAGAAAGGTTTTGAGACCTTACTCAAGCATAGTTATTGTGTGGTGAGACACAGAGGCATGCTCCTAACTACTGTTCCAATATTATTTTCTCAGTCAGGTAAATTTTAAGGGGAATCTCAATCTTTACTGCCTTTTAAACTTTAAGTCAAAATGTTACAGGATCTATTTGGTTTCCCAAGTATTTCTGAGTGTCTACTATGCACTGCTTAACAGAAATGGGCCAAGACTGAGAGTTAGGCATTCTTATAGTTGTGTCTCTTAAACTATTTAGGGGCAAGTTCCCAAGCTTCTCTGGACTTACAGGTACTGATGTGGCACCAGTGAGTTACCCTAGTTTTGTAATGGTTCTATATGTCTAAAATTTTAGATGCAATGTATAAACATGTATGCACTGGAGAAGTACATGCCAGATGCTGACTTTGGGGAATGTAAGCCGTGTGTAGAATTTTGCAGTTTTTAAAGCTCTACCAACACATTATCTGATTAGCTCATCATTATGACCCAGTGAGCAGACTGGAAAGATGCTATTATTTCCCATTTGAGAAAACAGATGCTAAGTGACTGCCCTAGGACACAGAATTAGCAAAGACTCAAATTATCACAAATTCTGGCCCAGTTGTCTCTGTTTGGAGGACAAGATTGAGCTTGTCTTGGAAAGAATTGTTTATTGATCTCTTACTGTATCCAAGACACTATGAACAAAGATAAATGGAATATGGACCTTACTGTTCTTAAAACACTTGTAGTTCAGTAGGGAGAAGGGGGGCAATACTTACACACAGCTCCTGAAAAGAAACGAAGTGGCAAGAGTGTTAAGAGAGATTCAGATAAGTGGCAATGGGAATTGGTAGATGGAAATATTTTTTTAAATGGGCATAAAACAGAAGACCTCATAGAAAAACACCATTTGAGCTTGTCATGTGTAGTCATATGGAGTAGGGGGAAGGACATTCTCAGTGGAGATGGTAGCATAAGTTACATCATGGAAATAGGAAAGCGTTAAAGAACAGCCCATAGTTCAGTTTAGCTGGAGCATAAACTGGGTAAGGGCAGCAGGAGAAAGGCCGGTCCGATGGGCTGAGGCCAGTGATGGACTTCCCCGGGACTTTGGACGTTGTTTTGTGAGCTCTTGGCAGCCAACGGAAATTTCTAACCAACGGGGTGTGTGATCAGAGTTACGCTTCAGAAAATCTGACCTATCAAACGTGTATAAAATAGATTGGATTGTGGAATAAAAAGACAGAACATTATCCATGCTGCATGCAGCCAGGAATAAGCTAGAATACTGAAAGATTTCCTGGAGCAGGAATGACTTTATATGGGTTTAGAAGAATGGTTGGATTTACTAAGAGGTTTTGGTAGATGAGGACGAGGATCAGTGGGATTATAGCATTCCCTCTCATCAGGACTCTGGTCATTTTAGGAAAAAAATGATGTGTACCTTTTGAAGAGCAATGTGAATAAATGGGAGTGTCCCCTAAGTGAATCCAAGGGCTCAATTCCTTAAGTTCTGGAGTAATCCCAGAATGCAGAGTTAGGAGCCATGTATGCCTCCTGGGCTGCGTGACTTAATCTTAAGGCAAGTTTAGGCCAAGAGGAAGGACTAGCACCGCTCTGGGGGTCACGAAACTAATTCAACTCTGAAAGAGAATATCAGACATTATGCTATTCCCACTGGCATTAAAACTTAAATGATTGTCATTAGATTCATAGAGGATAGGTGGAAGAAATCAGACCAGGTGGTTGGACAAAGCACGGGAGCTCAGCCTGAAGCCATGTAGCTCTGCTGTAAACAGCTGGGAAACAGCTGCTACTGACAGCCTCCTCTGGCATGCTGCTGCGAGTGACAGGCGTGCTCAGTACCAGGAGCAGTGACATGAAATCTGCAAGGCTAAGCACTGGGCCATCGGCCTTGCAGGTCAATCCTGAGACATAGATTAGAAGGCAGGCCTCTCTGCTGGTTGACGTACTGTATTTCACTTGCCCAGGAAGGAAAAAAACCAGCAGATTGTCTTTCTTGCTTCAAAAAGAGAGAAAGAGGCTCCATTTTGAGTTTCTAGGGTCCTATATGACATTGCAATCCTCTTGCAATCGACACACTCTGGTTTGTTAGTATGTTTAAGAAATTGCCAAAATGTTGTCCACAGTGTTTATCATTTCACATTCCCACCAGCAGTGTGTGGGAACCACAGTTGCTACAGGTTCCTCTCCAATAGTTGGTATGGTTAGGCTTTTATAAGTTTAGTCAGTCTAATAGGTGGGTAGTGGAATCTATTATGGCATTAATTTGCATTTCTCTAAAGGTTCTTTTCTTGCTTATTCGCCATCATATATCTTGTTTGGTGAAGTGTCTGTTCAAATATTTTTCCCATTTTAAAAATTAGATGCTTGTTTTCTTTTTTAGTTATAAAAGTTCTTTTCTAGATACAACTTTTTGGTCACACTTATGCTTTGTAAATATTTTCTCTCCATTTGTGACTTCTCTTTTTGTTTTCTTAACAGTATCTTTTAAGAGCACAAGTCTTTAATTTTGATGAAGTTTTCCCTTTTTCCTTCCCACATCTCTGATGCTTTCAAGTCCAGGAGTGAGGCGGATATTTGGCCTATCTTGGCCAGTGTTTCAGCAAGTTTTATGGGAGCTCTCATCAGATCTTCAGTTCACCTACTATGGCACTCAACCCACTTTAAAGGATTTTGAGGATTTTCTATTCAGTGAAAGCAGATTCCTTGACAATACAACTCTCTGTGTTACTCTAGCCTCTAGAATCTTCCTTTCATGTATTGAATTTCACTAGGAAACATTAGAATTGCCAGATTTCTATGACAGCCTTATAGGGGAAAGTGGAGAAGTTTAATAAATGAGGCATGCGGCCGGCCAGCCACGAGTTTGACATAAGAAACTTCCTTGAAGTCCCTTGTATCTCGTGAAAAACGTGACTAATGTAGGAATGGAAGATTTGATTCTGAGCTTTGTGATTTGAGGTAGCAGATTTCCTTGAGGGACATCTCAAGTAACTTTAAAGTATGGACTACTGCCCTAGCTGGTTTGGCTCAGTGGATAGAGCATCAGCCTGCAAACTGAAAGGTCCCAGGTTAGATTCAGGTCAAGGGCACATGCCCGAGTTGCGGGCTCAATCTCCAGTGGGGGACTTGTAGGAGGCAGCCAATCCATGATTCTCTCTCATCATGGATGTTTCTATCTCTCTCTCCCTCTTCCTTTCTCTCTGAAATCAATAAAAAAATATTTTTTAAAAAGTATTGACTAGGGATACATTTGCGCTACATCCAAACACTTCAGAGACAGCAGGGTTGCCTTTTGTCTAATAAATGTATTTGTTTATGTGGACAGGATAAAAAGTCAATGTTAAGAACAACTGGCCTTAATTTTCAGAAATATATCTGAAATACTCTTTAAAAAACTCTACTTCATGCTCCTCTAAAAATGGTTGTTAAAAATGTATTCCTATATCAGAACCATCTAAGTCAAAGCAGATATTTGTTTCCAACCCCATATTTACTGAATCACAATTTCTAGGCAGCAGGTCTCTACCTGATTCTTATGTACTCTCAAATTTGAGAACCACAGGAAGAAATGTTTTTTTCTTGTATTTTCAGTCAGTTATATATTATGAATTCTGGCCTCTGTGCTGGGGCCAAAGAGTCATAGAAAGGCAGCATTTATATCCAATCTCTTACCTCCTATATTCAAAATTATGTGCTTCTAAAGTACATGTAAGAAAAACAGCGCATGCATACGAGCCTAACCAATGGTTAAGGACAACAGGGGGGTGGGGGCATCCGTGGGGAGGGGTGTGGGATGGGAATGGGGGGATGAGGACAAATATGTGACACCTTAATCAATCAATAAATTTTTAAAAAAAAAGAAAAACAGGAAGAGGTTCCCTCCCAACCTGCCTCTGGGAGAGAAGGAGTTAACTTGCAGGATGCTAACTAGCATGGTTGGATTATTACCTGCTCTAGGCAGGAATGCACCTAAGTCTGTTGGCTGCAGGCAACAGAGTCCCTAAGGGGCGTGGGGCAGAGTCTTCTGTGTTTGGGAGGCATTAGTCACTGCCTATTCTGTGGGGCTGAGAAAAGTGGATGTCATTTTATTGAAGTCAGAACGAGTGGAGGAGAATGGCAGAAGTCGTTTCCTGGAGGTTTGGCATTTAGTTGCAGAGGTATAATACATAGTTGAAGCATGGCTTTTAATATTTTTTAACAAAATGCAAACCTTCTTTTAATTGTTTATGGTAATCAGTATGTTAACACAATGCTCAAAAAGAAACGATGTTTATCATGAAATACAAAAAACTGTGGGCAAGTAGGACATCCCCTTCATCCACCACCTAAGACCATCTAAATCCGAGAGAAATTTGCAGCCATATGGGATACACACTGCATGTAATTTTCCACCTCCTTGGCATTGTCTAAGTATTTTCCCCTAACTCTTATCAACATTCTATCCATCTCTCAATGGTAGATATACATATCAAGCATTGTCTAACCTCATCCCTATCCCCCACCCCATTCGTCCAGCTTGAAGGTCCTCCACATCTTGCTACTCTCTACTTGTAACTCTTTCTTCCTGCAGGAACCATTGCTTTTCCCAGGTATGTCTCCTCACTGTCTTCACAATGCTAGGCACAGGCCAACGTCTGTGTCATTATACTTGCCATTTCCCCCATTCTCTAAAACGTTTATCCCCATTCTACTATTTTAATAGTGCCATATTTTAAGATCAGAATAAATTCCATATCTTTCTCCAGTTCTTGCCTGACCATGGAAGTCTACAATTATTTCGGCCTCTTCTGCTTCTCTAGTAGTCTGTACCTCTTTGGCATTTTTCATAATTTGCATGATTCATGATCATTTTATGAGTTTGATCTTCTCAACCAAATTATTAAGTTTCTTGTAGGCTGTATGTCTTCAACTTCTTCACGTTCCTCTATAAGGCTATCATAGAAACCTGGCAATTCGAATGTTTCCTAGTGAAATTCAATATAAGAAGGGAAGATTCTAGAGTCTGGAGTAACACACAGAGTTATATTCTAATCTGCAGTTTAGAACATATCTGAGTCATACCTATATTTCTCCTGTCACACCAGATGCTGAGCATCTAGATGGCAAGGAGTCGCATATATATTTTTTAATTTCTGGTAGATAGTAAACTAATATTTATTGAATTAGTGATTAGGAAGTACTTATTTGTAACATGAGCCCAGCCAGTTCGATTCCCAGTCAGGTCACATGCCTGGGTTGTGGGTTTGATCCCCAGCAGGGGGCGTGCAGGAGGCAGCCAATCAAAGTTGATGCATTGATGTTTCTATCTTTTTCTCCCTCTTCCTTCTCTCTCTCTCTCTCTCTCTCTCTCTCTCTCTCTCTCATCAATAAAAACATATTTAAAAAAACATGATATACTCCATTCCTATCTCTCAATATTCTTTATTTTCTTTTATCTTCAATGTGCTTTTAAAACTAGTATCAATGAATAGAACTGCTTAGAACGGAATGTCAGTTCCTCACATATACCCTGCTGTTTCACACCTCTATGTTTTCCCTCAAGCAGGTCCTCTGAAATGCTCTCTCTAGCTTTCTTTATCTGGCCATCTTTAACTCATTCTTCAAGCCCCAGCTCAGTTTCCTCTAAGAAATATCATCAGAACCATCAGGAGTCAAGTCGCCTTTCTTCTTGCATTTCCAGAGCCCTCTGTACACACTTCTATTTTAGCCTTTGTCATATGTTGTTGAAATGTTCTGTTTATGTGCTAGTCTCCCTTGTGAAACTATACTCTCCTCCAGGTCACATCTATGTCATTTTTGACACAGGTTATTTCTCAACCTAACTCTTACTATTACCGCCTCACAGAAGAGTCTGGTATAACTATTCAATAAATGTTTGTTAAACTGTTGGCCAGTGATTCTCGACCAGGGGGTGATTTTGTTCTCCAGGGCTCATTTCACAGTGCCTGAAAATATTTTTGATTGTCACCATTTGGGGGAAGGGGTTGCTAGTGGCATCTAGTAGGTAGAGGTGGGGGGTGTTGATAAACATCTTACAATACACAGGACAGTCTTCCCTTCCACTCTCCACTCCACCTCCTCAGGAGCGAATAATTACACAGTTCAAAATGTTGATAGTGGCTTAAATTGTGGTAGGGAAAAGTATTGTTTGCTGAAACCAATGCTTTGGAAAATTTCAAGGCTGTGCTCGCATCTCTATATGATTTATTTTGGGGGAAGACTTACAAATACATTAACAGTTAGGAATGAACTTATAATAACAGCAACTTCTGATGGGTTAGTGAAAAGGCTTGGTTTCTAAGTGTGATCAATGTTGGAAATTAGAAGTTAAAGGCTTTTGTTCATGCAGGGTTCTGTTGGTTTACTAAAAACCTCTCTAAGCACCTATTTAAATTAGTTTCAGGTAAATTTAAGAAGGTCAAACTTGCGTGTATGGAAAATCAATCCCACAGGGATTCAGAATAGCTTCTCCTGGTCATTTATGAATTGAACTGGGGAACTTTTTGAATTTTATGCACTAAATGTAGCCATACTCCCACATAAAACTGCAGGGGGAACTGTACTTACGCAGGAGAGACTCTGGTATGTAACTGCACGCAAACACAGCTTTCAAATGACTTCAACTCACCTACTTAGACCAAAGAGGCTGTCAGTTAATTTAACAAACTATCCCTGTTCCCTGATCTTTGGGCCATAAAAATTGTTCATCTGCTCAGTCACAGGCCATTTAATTTTGGATGCATCGTTGCCAGTTGGTTACAGTAATTAGCGATCCCTATATTGTGGCAGCTTCCCCGAAGCTATGCTAAGTAGGGTTGCACTTTTGTGTGGAAACATAAGCTGGGCTGTGCAAATGAGCCTGGCCACCCATCTTAGAGACAGAAGCCCTAACTATCATCTTCTTGGCTCGGGTGCCTTCCAGGCCCACCTGCAGATCTTATTTACTGATTATTAATGACAAGAACTGTAGGCAGCTGTGAAAGGCACAGCATGGCAACTCAAAGCTGCAACTCAAAACTATCCTCCGTGGGACTGTAATTTTCTTGAATGACACCTGACTTCATTTTAATTTCTTTCTTTGCTCCAAATGCACTTGTGTTGGAGAAATGCAATAGAAATTCAATGAGCTCCACGTTTAACCGGCAGACTTGCAACATTTGTTGGTACATCTGTTAGTTTCCTGGCAGAAGTGGGGCATTTGGAGAGGAAATATACATTTGTGTTTGTTCCAGAGTTGGCACACAACCTGCAAGGTGATGATTCAGCAGGGCCCCTGGGGAGATTCCAAAGAACAAGGTTGCCTACCGGTTCACTGGTTGCCAGTCTGTGCAGATCATATATTGTATGGGTTGAAAAATCAAATTTGATTGAATAAATAAATGTTAATCTTCAAATAGTACTCAGTGTTCATGCTTAGGAGATCAGATTTTTACCCCAATTTGGAGGGGCATAGTATTCTGTGTAAGACCCTGAAAACGAATTGGCTTCATTAGGAATGAAAACTGGATTTAGTTCTTTGAAATGCACACATCTGCATTTTAGTTTGTACATCTGCAGACTTGTGGTTTCCTGGGAAACCACCATGCAAGAGTTTGCAAGAAGGGCTCACCACACATTGTTTTATATCTACAATAATTTTCTTTCTTTTTCTAATATGCTGGAAAGGAATATATCATCATGAAATCCATTTTTGCATGTTTAATTTTCAGCTTAATAGGACAAACACCTTGAATGTAATTAAAATAGGTTATGTTGTTTTCTTTCATTGACTGATGCTAATGCAAATATGGGGTGTTAGTTCACATTAGTTGCCTTTTTGTCTTTTACTGCAATGATGAGTTGTTCAAATGAATAAAAGCATCTTCAATTGAAATGTTGGGGGTTGAAGAACTTAAAATTTTATGATGGATTAATCATTTTGCTATCCTATTTAATCACCATTTTCTCTAAGCACAGTGACTCTGCTAATTAAAAAATGATCTACATAGTCTGGGTACAATTAATCTTTATTTGCATAAGTTGTGAAGTAAATATTACAATGAGCTACTTTCTGTATCTGATGACCGAGCATGCAGTGAGAAATGGTGATAATGACTGACAAGACAAGGACAGGAATGTGCTTGTTAGTATAGCTGTTTTATTTTACTTCACTTTTTATTTTATTTATTTTTAAAATATATTTTTATTGATTTCAGAGAGGAAGGGAGAGCGAGAGAGAGATAGAAACATCAATGATGGGAGAGAATCATCGGCTGCCTCCTGCACAATCAGGATTGAGCCCGCAACCCAGGCATGTGCCCTTGGCCAGAACCGAACTCAGGACCCTTCAGTCTGCAGGCCAATGCTCTATTCACTGAGCCAAACCAGCTAGGGCCATTTTATATTTTTCTTATAGATGTCTACAAAGGATCATTTTCATAAATGTGAACACATGCACGGAAACCCAATAAGAACAAAGAATAAAATAAAGTAAAAAGAACAAGAAAAGCACCCTGGAATACTCAACAGAATAGCCGCAGCAGGAGAAGCAAGGAGCAAAAGAACTTTATGACCCCATTTTAGAAACTACTATAGACCGAATCACAAAGCTGCAGTAGGCGGAAAACATGGAACAAGCTCTTATTGTCCAAGATGTATTTCTGTTAGAGCGGGAATCTTTTAAAACCATACCAGGATAGAAAAGCTAAGCTCTACTTCCAATTTCCTTCTACTCCTATTCATTTTTTTAAGGTAGCAAAAAATAGTCTTGCTTTTGATAGGGGAGGAGGAAAGAATGTAAATACTTGTCTAGGAGTATTGTGGTGAATGGCCTTTGGAAAGCTTTATTGACAAGCTCAACCTCAATTATATATGAAGGAAAAGGTAAAGTGTTTGTAAAGGCAGTCTTTTTATTGGGGTCTCCCAGCAGGTTATTCTGGTCAATGTCCAGAATAAATCAAGAAAGAGAGGATTTCAGAGCCACTAAAATTCTGTGCTCTATTTTACCATCCTCAGTGGCTATGGAGGATGGGGGATTTGTCCCTCTGGAGAATGCAATTTCTTAAGTGATTGCACGGAACTTTTATTGTGGCCAAGAAGACTTCCTAGATGAGTCAGTGATATAGGCAGAAACAAAGCTTTATGTTTTTGAACATCACAGTTATTTTTTTGTGAACGAATACACATATTTTGTTCAGTCTCATCTGTTAGCTAACAATAACAGTTCATTTGTTCTAATGGTATCTCTGTGAACTATGTAAAAATTAGTGAGAAAATAAAATGATGGCAATAGGCATAAAGTCATATCACTTAAGAACTGAAAGGAACTTTCAATATCATCAAAGCACAGAAAGAAATGATAAATGAATTCTTCCCAGGAAATGAGGGAAACATGAATTTTGCTCCCCTGGGCCTTGTATTTGAAACAGTGGCCAGGCTTCTTCTTCTTTATATGCTGCTTGTTCTGCATTGTTATTGACTCCAAGAAAATATAGGGATAGTTGTAAGATAATTGAGGTCTTGTTTTCAAAAATTCTCTGAAGCCAATACCCTATTTCTGCAATCCAGAAGTAGGTCTGAACCTCACCCCACTTTCCATGACGATGTATTCAAAATTAGAAGTTAATCCTTGGGAAGCCAAGTCAATTCACTAGTTATTCTGGACATTCACACCCAATGCCAAGTGGATTTGGATGGAGATGGGGAGGGGTCTATTAGTAAAAACTACAGTGCCACTCTGATGGTGACAAGTTGGTCTATGCCCGTGGTCGGCAAACTGCGGCTCGTGAGCCACATGCGACTCTTTGGCCCCTGGAGTGTGGCTCGTCCACAAAATACCACGGCCTGGGCAAGTCTATTTTGAAGAAGTGGCATTAGAAGAAGTTTAAGTTTAAAAAATTTGGCTCTCAAAAGAAATTTCAATCGTTGTACTGTTGATATTTGACTTTGTTGAATAATGAGTTTGCCGACCACTGGTCTATGCACATTTAAGAGGGTAATCAACCAAAAAAAAAAAAAAATCATATGGGACAGGTTCGATTTGCTAAGTATTAAAATTTATTCTAGATTATTTATTTATTTATTTATTTAAAAAATATATTTTAATGACTTCAGAGAGGAAGGGAGAGGAAGAGAGAAATAGAAACATCAATGATGAGAGAATCATTGATTGTCTGCCTCCTGCACACCCCACATTGGGGATCAAGCCTGCAACCCAGGCATGTACCCTGACTAGGAATTGAACCATAACCTCTTGGTTCATCGATCGATGCTCAACCACTGAGCCACACCGACTGAGCCTGGATTTGTTTTACTCATTAGGTGTGTGAGGCCAGTAGATCAGGAGACAACAAGAAGGAAAAAGCTTTTACAGTTTCCTAGAAACAGGAAGCATGGCCCACAGGGCCACATGGAGAAGTACCCAGGTCTGTCCTGGAGGCAGGAAGGGTGAGAGAAAAGCATGGCCACAAGCCTTCATCGTGCCTTCTGCAAGAAAGGTAAGGCAGGACAAGGTAAATAGTTTAGGATTGGCTACTTGGAATAATTTCAGTGGGCTTGAGGCTACAGAAGTGGTCTAGTTGTCCTGTACCTGGCCCAGGGGTGATTTAGGACAGGACAAATATTGGCTTGACATTTGAGAGTTAACGAAAAGAGATGGTTAGAGTTATGTGTTTTGAATTGGTTGGTTAGCACATCAAAGGTGCTAGGAATTAGCTAACTCTGGGAGGGGCAGTCCCTCATGAGATCCATAAGGACTCCTTCTCCCCAAATCAAAAACATCTTAAAATATAGAAAATAAAAAACATGATTAACACACTGACTCAGCTTCAATCATAAACTTCTATCCTGTAGGACTGACCATCAATCAAAGGTGAGATCTTGAGTTTGACTGGATGTTAGTTTTTCAGAAAAAAAAAAAAAGTGAAATCTTGGTAACAGAGGAAAGCTTATTTTAAATGTTTGGCCAAATAAGCTTCAAGGGGGTATAATAATAATTATACTTACTATTTATTGATTCATTATTCTGTCAGGTATTATGCTATGCACTTAGCATATGTTAACTTATTTATTTCTTTTTTGATAAAGTAGGTCCTATTATCTCCATTGTATTATGAATAAATGAAAGCTTAGAGAGGTTCAGCAACCTGTCTATGGTTACTTCATCAATAGAAAGCAGGGCAGTGATTCTTATCCAGTTCTGACCACAGTGGCCAAGGTATGTGCTCTTAACATCTACACCCAGGCTCTGGGATTTCAAAGTAGTAAAAACAAACAAACAAAACCAACAATAGCAAAGATGAAAAGATTGACAAAGAGTGCCAGCATTTTAGTTTTGCAAAGCAAAACTCCTTGAAAAGTGGGACAATCTATATATATATAACCCTAATATGCAAATAGACCGAATGGCAGAACAACCGAGCAACCAAACAACCGGTCACTATGCATGCACTGACCACCAGGGGGCACGCGTGGAACATGGCGGGCGTCGGTAGCAGGTGGCAGAGCATGGAACATGGCGGGCATCGGCTGCGGCGGGATGGTGGAGCAGGTGAGCGGGGACACCAGACCAAGGTGGGGCGCCGGTCACTGTCATCGAGGTGAGCCTCTAGTGGGTACTGAAAATTCTTTGTTCCTGTGTGCTGTGGTCCCGCCGGGCGCTCACACCTGCTGCTGGCTTCAATCACTCCTCAGGGCTTCTCCACCTTTTCTGCTCCTGAGGGGCAATCAGGGCAGCAGCCACCACTCGCACCTGCTGCTGGCACTGGCCCCAATTGCTCCATGCTGTCAGTGGGTGTGAGCAAGGCTGCTGGCAGACAGGGGACCAGGGGCCATGGCGGGAGGGGCTGGGAAGGGGCGCAGAGGATGGACCGAGACCTGTCCCTGTGCCCCCTGCAACCTCGCAGCCACACAGTTCCTTTCAAGGTGCACGAATTCGTGCACTGGGCCCCTAGTGTTATTATACTATTCTAGCAAAAGAAAGTATGTGTGCAAAAAACAGAAGTAAGAGAGATGCAATTTCAGAATACAAGGCAACTATTTCCATGGACATAAGTGCAGTTTTTTAGAAAACTCACTGTAGTGCCCTCATTTTCCTCTTGTCACTGTGGATGGTGTCTGATGGGCACAAGTCTGCGATTGTTGTAGGGCAACATGACAGTACTGAGAAGTGGGCTGTGGCACATATTGGCACAACTCCAGATCAAGTGTCAGGCCCTACAGAAGGCCATCCTCAGTGTTGTAAGGAGAGACACCAGGTTAGAGTGGCAGATGGGAGCAATACAGTTTCTTCTAGAATTACCACTTTCAGATGCCCAGAGCAAGTTCGACAAGGAATGAAAAGGATTTAAGGAAAATACAAAAAAGGGGAGATGGATTTGGTATCTTTTTGGAGTGGAAGGAAGTAGGAAAGATGGCTTATTCATAATAAAATTGAGCAAAGCTGATGAAGACAAAGTTGAGGGATGATTGAATAAGGACACGAGAACTTTTTGCAAAGATAACTGGTGACCAAATGTTCTATATCCTCATTAGGGACGAAAAGGGGACAATGGCTAAAATAGCAGCAGGAAGGTCATAAATCAGACAGGAGGAGAACATGATGATTTTAAGATTCCTGAAATATTGGAATTAAAAGTAAGAAGCCCTGTTCTGACTCCTTAGACTCATTAATTCTTCATTGTTGACCAATTGAAGGATGGAATTCATTTTTCTGAACTGTGCATTGCTATTTAGAGCTGAAGCAAGTTCTAGAACAGGTCTTTTGCACTTGCCTCATTACATTTTTCACTTCTATAAAATATTTTTATATTTCTTTTAAGAGCTATTGTGGGATGAGGTCATCGAGAGGACATGATCCCTGGTTGACCGTTGAGCTAGACTTGGGGACATCTGAAGCTTTTCACCCCTCCCCTGTCCTGGGAATGTGTATTCTGCTCACCATTCCACACTAGGAGCTGTTTCAAAGACTTATCCTTGAAAGAGTAGGGTGTTTTTTGAGACTATATGACTGAACTCTGTCAAGGCCCCTATATAAACTTTTTCGGTTCTGATGGCCAGGGGTGGAAAGCGACCCTCATAAGTTAGTTTCCTTGCCTATTTAAACTGTCACCCACCAATCTGGAATGGTTTGCCTCTTCCTGCAGTCTCTCTTTGCCCTCTGTGTACAGGGGCCAATTTGCTAACCAACAAGCTATAAGATTGATATAAGTTTTTAAAGTTTGGAAAGACTAATAAGGTAGATTGAGAAGGGAGATGTCCTACATAGGTCTCAATTTGGCCTTTAGAAATGACAGCAATACTATGTCTATATACCTATAGACTAATATTACCTTTTTCTGTGATGTTGTGTCTAGGAATATATAACTCAGCAATTCAGGAAACAGCCTTGGTTGTGGGGGAGTGTGAGCTTTGTGATAAGGGCCCAGCGAAGTCAAACAGTGTGTGATAATCTGGCACTCAGGAGACCCAAGTTCTTGATTTTGCTTTTATTGTATCAGTTGGGGAATGTTAGCTTTCTCTCTGCACATTTACACCTGTGCACTTATACTCACTAGCATGCTATAGTTATTATAAAGGAAATAGCATACATGTCTCAGGCTTCTTAAAAGAATATTCTTAATAACACTGGCACATTTTAGAACATGATGTCACCAGGTCCATGATCATTACCCTTATGACAACCTGGCAGGAGAGGGATAGTTTTCTCTACATTTTAGAGGAATTTTGTCAAATACTTTTTCTGCATGAATCCCAGAAAGGTTAGGTGACCTGCACAAAGCAACACACTGGTGGTGATGAGAATGAAACTCGAGGCTGTCTGGCTCCAAAGCTTATTCTGGTACCCTGCACAAGGTCTTCTCTAATTGTAATGGGCATAAGGACTATCTGGGGACTTATTAAACTGTAGACGCTGGTTCAGTAAGTCTAGGACTTAGCCTAAAACTCTGCACTCCTAGCATGCTCCCAAGTGTTTCCCATGCTATTGGTCCCTGGACCACACTTTGAGTTGCAAGGTGTCATATTGCTTCCCCTTAACAAATATGGTAGAAGTCTAAAGTTGTCTTCTTCCTGAACTTAGGGAGAAGTATTCAGTCTTTCACCATGGAGTCTGATGCTAGCTGTAGTTATTTTGAGAATACCTTTTATCAAGTTAACAAAGTTTCCTTCTCTACATAGTTTCATGAGAGTTTTTATGATGAAGACATGTTTAATTTTGTCAAATACTTTTTCTGCATGAATTAATATAAGCATGTAGTTGTTTGTTTTTTTAGAGACTGCTAATGTGATTGATAGGCTTTCATGTGTTGAGCTAGCCTTGAGTAATAATTTTTTAAAATAATATTTATTTTGTGTTTAAATTTTGTATGCCATATGTTTATTGAAGAACATTCAGAAAATAGAAAAAATGTAAATAAAAATCACAATATCTCACCTAGAGAAAATATAGTTATTATATTTGTAAAATTCCAAATAGTGTTTTTTTGTTTTGTTTTGTTTTTTATGGCACCTGCCCAGGATTCTTTATTCCCCTACCCCTTCACCCCCTCATCAGGAGAGTTCCCATATACCCCTCCATCTCCCAACATGTACAACTTCTCCACTGTTAACATCCTGCACCACAGTGGTACATTTACCATAATGTAAGTGAACATATATGGGCTCATAATTATCACCCCAAATCCATAGTTTACATTAGGGTATACTCTTGATGTTATATATTATACTAGAGGCCTGGTACACGAAATTCGTGCACGCGGGGGAGGGGGGGGGTGTCCCTCATCCTGGCCTGCACCCTCTCCAATCTGGGACCCCTCGGGGGATGTCCGACTGCCGGTTTAGGATCGGGCCTAAACCGGCAGTCGGACATCCCTCTCACATCTGGGACTGCTGGCTCCTAACCACTTGCCTGCCTGCCTGCCTGATTGCCCCTAACCGCTTCTGCTTGCCAGCCTAATCGCCCCCTAACTGCTCCCTTGCCGGCCCGATCGCCCCCAACTACCCTCTCCTGCTGGCCTGGTCCCCCCCTCCAACTGCCCTCCCCTGCTAGCCTGATCGCCCCAACTTCCCTCCCCCGCCAGCCTGATTGCCCCCAACTGCCCTTTCCTGCTGGCCTGGTCGCCCCTAACTGCCCTCCCCTGCCAGCCATCTTGTGACGATGTTGTGTGACGCCACCTAGGCTTTTATTATATAGGATGGGTTTCGATAAATGTTATATTTGAAAAATATTTTTATCAAATTGATATTGCTGTCTCCTATTTTAATATTTACACTTTTATTTCTATTTAAGAGGTTTTTAATATGCAGTTGTATTTATGTTTTTTACTTTGCTTATGCTATCAACATGCTTTTATTTATGTTATTTATTCCTAAAAGCTTTTAATTTATTAAGGTTAACATATTTTTTATCTTTATTTACTATGTTTTCTCCTAATTTGTCATTTAATTTTATAGTTTATAGCATAAACAGATTTAAAATTTTTATTTAGTAAAATATCAAAGTAACATTAATTTGCTGAAATCTCTTAATAGTTTCAATAGTTTTTCTATTGATTTATAAAGATTCTTTCTGGTCATCTTATCATCTTCAAATGAAAACAGTTTTCTCTTTCCCTTTCTCTTTCTTTAGCAATACGTATACACATTGTTTTTTATTAATTTTGTGTTGGCTCAGATTCCCAGAACATTGTTAAAAATAGCAATGTTAGTAAGCATTTCTTTTGTTTCTGTGTTTAATTACCAAGGGTCTAGTGTTTTATTATTTAGAATTGTCTTTATCATTAGCTCCTAAAAGAAAATTTTAACTCAATGAGAATGCTACTTTCTATTTCTAGGTTACAATGAGTTATGAGTAGCAATGGTTGATTCCTGATTTCAGTGGGAATACCACTAATGTTTGACTCTGATACTCTCAGCACTTAGACACCAGGATGGGACCTCAAATGGTTCAGTTTAATTTTCTAAGCATGTCTTAGAATTCTTTCTGGCAGTAGCCATTAACTTGGCGTCTCTCTCTGGTATTTTTGTACTCTTCAGCAGTATATCCAGACCACAAACATCAATCCAGACTTTAGCTGCTGAAAGTTCAACATTCACCAGAGGCTCCAGACAAAACGAAGTCCCTCAATTAGCAGCAACTTGTACTATATCCATCATTTGGCCAAACTCCTGAGAACCAAGTACTGTAATCCAAGTGGACTCCCTTCCTTGGGTTAAAATTCTCTCAGAGCAACCATTCTACTACTTTTGAGGGCCCATGAGCCACTCCTCTTCCCACTCCAAGTCTATCTGGGAACTGCTGGTAGCAATTGATCTAGAAATCCTGTGACCAACTAAATTCTTTCTGATTCCTATACATTTACAGTGTTCTAAATGAATTAGAAAGGTGGGCAATCAAGTAAACCATTTGAATATCTTAAAAAGTATTACTTTCACCTAGAAGGACAACTCCTCAGAATTTTGGAGATTACAGAACCTACTTTTTTGAGTGAGGGGTAGGTGGTGACGGAATGATCAGGATACCTTCCCATCTTTCAGATAAAAGGGTTTGCTCTCTTTGAAAGTCATTGTAACAGGGTGAGTAAAAGCAAAGATCTGGATCTTAAAAACAAGGATTTGAATTGTTACTCCGACACTTTTTAACTTTTTGATCTTGTGTAAGTTACTTAAGTTTTCTTTGTCTCAATTTTTTTTCAGATATAAAATGGGGACAGCAAGGTATATCCTCTAGGGTTAAATAAGAATATAGAGATAGATAAAGACATAGACATAGACATAGACATAGATATAGATATGCACACACACACACTCATTATCTATCTTTCTATGTAAATAGATATTTAGAGAAATAGATACAGGGTGGAGAAAGGAGCTCTATAGTTGAGTACTTGAAACACAAAGTTTATTATTGTATTATTACTTATTAATTATCTTACCTAATAATAGAGAAGCATGTAAATGGACTGTACCTCCACTACACCCACAGCCAATCAGAGTGAGTATGCAAATGAACCCAACAAAGATGGCAGTTAATTTGCATACATACCTGGGTCCTGGGAACCTCCTCGACACCCAGGTCACTCCCAGCCGGCCATCGGAGGGGCGAAGGGGCCGAGCTGGCGATAGGAGGGGCGGGGCCCCCTGCCCAAACCTCAAGCCTGGGCCGCCTGAGCTGGCGATCAGAGGGGCAGGGGGCAGGGGCCGAGCCTGGGATCGGAGGGAAGGGGAAAAAAATCAATGGAAACATATCCTCAGGTGAGGATAAAAAGAAAAATAAAGAAAGAAATGTCATATCCTATGAAAGACACATCTTGAAAATGCCTAAAGAAAGTTGTCATTTTTTCATGGTGAAGGGACTGGAGTCTGTGTTGATGAAAATACCTTGGCAGCTGCAGTGACTGGCAGTGGCTGCAGTAGTGGGGTGATGGGGCTGGCACCTTCCCCTGATCAGCCCGGTCACCTCCCGCAAAGGGAGGCCAGACTGCGGCTTAGGCCCGCTCCCAACGGGGACATCCCTTGAGGGCTCCCAGTATGTGAGAGGGGGCAGGCTGGGCTGAGGGACTCCTCCCTCCTAGTTTTATTACATTCCATATGAACCACTGTAAACCTACTTTTTCACTGGAATCAAACCGTGACCTCCCGGTTCAAGGGTTGATGCTCAACCACTGAACCACATCAGCTGAGCAAGTAGCAATTATTTAGGTTTAGCCTAAATACCCCAGTGCCAGATGTAGTGATTGGCAATGATAATCCAGTATCTTTTTCAACTGTATGCAAATGTAAATATATGCAATTTGCATATACCATTACTATTCCTTTACCAGAATAGGTTGCTGCTATGGCTAAGGTGAGGTTACAGGTGATTGATAAAGGGGGTTTATGCTCTCATTGCCTGCATTACCAATGGGTCTAAAGCCTTGGTACTTAAAGCTTGGTCTGCAGATCAGGAGCATTGGCATTATTTGGGAGCTTGTCAGTGACCTGGAGTCTCAGACCCCTTTTAAGACTTACTGAATCAAACCTGAATTTTAACAAGGCCCCCAGGTGAGTCACATGCACATTACATTTTTTTTTTAAATTTCTTTATTGATTAAGGTGTCACATATTTGTCCTCATCCCCCCATTCCCATCCCACACCCCTCCCCATGGATGCCCCAACCCCCTGTTGAACTTAACCATTGGTTAGGCTCTTATGCATGCACACAAGACCTTTGGTTGATCTCTCCCTTCTCCCCCCACCCTCCCCTATCCTCCCTCTGAGGCCCGATAGTCCGATCGGTGCCTCCTTGTTTCTGGTTCTGTTCTTGTTCATCAGTCCATGTTGTTCATCATTTCCCCTAGATGAGCGAAATCATGTGTCACTAGAGATATACTTATAAGAATTGAATGTGCGACGAGCAATAATAGTTATGCTGACAGGCAAATGAATCAGTCTGTAGTGAGTTTCTTTCTGGACCAACAGTTCTTTTGAGCCCCAATATCAATGTCCACCAGTTCCTTATGAGTACATGTCGGCACTGACCCCTCAGCTCTGGATGGTGGACAAATGGTGGTAATGCAGGTCCGACTCCCTCTGGTTTGGTCTCGGCCGGACCCAGGGGCACGGCTTCACCCGGATCCAGGGGCCCACGGCCTCACTCGGACCCGGGGCCAGGCTCACCCGGATCCAGGGGCCCACGGCCTCACCCGGACCCGGGACCCAGGCTCACCCGGATCCAGGGGCCCATGGCCTCACCCGGACCCGGGGCCAGGCTCACCCGGATCCTGGGGCCCACGGCCTCACCCGGACCCGGGGCCAGGCTCACCCGGATCCAGGGGCCCGCGGCCTCACCCGGACCCGGGACCCAGGCTCACCCGGATCCAGGGGCCCGCGGCCTCACCCGGACCCGGGGCCAGGCTCACCCGGATCCAGGGGCCCGCGGCCTCACCCCGACCCGGGGCCAGGCTCACCCGGATCCAGGGGCCCGCGGCCTCACCCGGACCCGGGGCCAGGCTCACCCGGATCCAGGGGCCCGCGGCCTCACCCGGACCCCGGGCCAGGCTCACCCGGATCCAGGGGCCCGCGGCCTCACCCGGACCCGGGGCCAGGCTCACCCGGATCCAGGGGCCCGCGGCCTCACCCGGACCCGGGGCCAGGCTCACCCGGATCCAGGGGCCCGCGGCCTCACCCGGACCCGGGACCCAGGCTCACCCGGATCCAGGGGCCCGCGGCCTCACCCGGACCCGGGGCCAGGCTCACCCGGATCCAGGGGCCCGCGGCCTCACCCGGACCCGGGACCCAGGCTCACCCGGATCCAGGGGCCCGCGGCCTCACCCACATTACATTTTAAGGAACACTGGTCTAGTGCAGTGGCTCTTGAACTTTTCTGTGTAATCAAATCATCTAGTCAGTCCTCACCCAGCCATCCCATACCAGAAGTCAAGTAAACCAGAACTTCTGAACATGGAACCCAAGGCCTCTGTATTTTTTTAAAACTGCCCATGTGATTCCAAATGTGTAGTCAAGTTTGAGAAGCAGTGGTCTAGAGCCACTGAGACATCATCAAAGAGGATCCCCTCCATTTTTTTTAAACTTCCAATTTTAAGATGGAGTTTGTGAGCGAGAGCAATCAATTTATCTTAGCTAGAAGCCACCAAGACTAAAGAAAAGAGGTTGCATTCTCTATGGAACTTAGACCCAGGTTTCCTAGAGAGGCATTCAACTCTATTTTTATGATTTCAAAGTGCTCATAGGATAGGGTAAGTTAGGGGTGGTATCTCCTGTAATATGATTTGTATTTGATAGTTTCTAGTGAATACTGCTCAAAGTGGAAGAGTGACTAGTGATGTATTTACCATAGTTTACAGTGTGCCCTATGCCTCTCACTGTAACCCTTGTTATTTCCATTTACAATGATGGCATCCCCGAGTCACTGGAAGGCACCATGTGAGCAGTCTACTGGGAGACTGTCCACTCTGAGTAATCAGTATAGAGGCCTTGGCTCAGCACCTGGCTGACTGGGCTACATCCTAAAGAGCACCATTGGTGGTACTTTGAGAAAGACCTATGCCCACAAAGTTCCATAAGTTAATTTTTTTCCTGCTGGGGAACTGCCTTCATTTGCATTGACTCTCAATGACCTACCTTCAGGCAAACACCCGTCTGTAGTCAGAAGTGTATTTTAAAATAGGACCGTGTACTTAATGAATAACAATTTCCACATATGGATTTTGGCGCTATCTCATGCTGGCAGTATCTACAAACTTGTGGTCCAGGATTACCCAGGCTGCAGGTAGGAGCATAGGTAAGGAGCAGAAGAGGTATTCGAATGGTAACAGAGCTACTACTCAAAGCCTTGAAGACTTTCAGTCTAAAACCTCCCTTGTTCATTTCATTAATGTGATTATAGCCTTTTCATTTTTTCTTTTATATTCTCACTTGTGACTCGGATCATTAGCACATGCCCTTTGCAACAGGGGAGGCTGATTTGAAGTGAAAGGGAAACAGCAGGAGAATATGAACTCACAAAGACTCAGCTTCCATGGCAGCCTTGCAGCTTGAAAACAGACAAAGAAAAATAGAGACAATATCACAAATGAGCAAAGGTATTGTTGGTTTGAGATTTTGCAAATAATTGCCTGGATGCAGGCAATTTTTAATGTAGTAAAATGCCCTTA
Source organism: Cnephaeus nilssonii (assembly GCF_951640355.1). NCBI lineage: Eukaryota > Metazoa > Chordata > Mammalia > Chiroptera > Vespertilionidae > Cnephaeus > Cnephaeus nilssonii. The sequence goes on along the minus strand of NC_137079.1, from coordinate 57,038,372 downwards.
GGGGCTTGGAAAATAAAAGTGAACCACCTGAGATATTTAAGTTTAAGAAAAACCAACTATTTAGCATGCATAGTGGCAACTTTTTCTGCTGTATTTTAATGTATGCAAATGCAGTTCATATTGTAACAATAATCTCATGGCAAGTCTGAATGAAGCCAATGTAGGTGGCACTTTGATGCAATTTTGATTTGACATTACTGTTAGAAAATTATGAGTGCATCATCATGTGGTGGCAGCATACAGAGAGTGCAGGGAGAGAATATTGATTTTTTTACACTCATTTTAAAATAGAGAAAGTGTTGTATTCCAAATGATGTGATTAGGCAAACTATTAACATCATAAAACTCTCCATAAGATTTGCTATTTATGTGTTTTGGACAAACAAATCAATATGGAATTCTATAGTTAGTCTACTGTATGCTTGTATATTTGGACATTATTTAACTTAGATATGTTAAATAATAGGGAAGAGGGAGAGCTCTTGATCTTATATGACCAGTTCAGAGATTTTTTTCTAGAACCATTAAAATTTATTTCAATATAAGCCACAAATATCTACTGCTCTTTAATTTGATCATTAATCCTTCTTGTGGATCTATAGTTGTAATCATGTTGGAGGTAGTGGTGATTAAAACCTGCATAATCACAGTCTTGCTGAGATGTTTTGATGCCATCACTCAGCAATTATTGAGTGTCCATTGTATGGAGAATTCTTTAATTTACAGAGAAATCATAAAAGTTTTAGATGCCTCACTCCCTAGCCTGAGGGGAAAAGAGGGAACCACCATTTATAGATTATGTACTTTCCACCAAGTAGTAGGTTATTATTATTATTTTTAAAGATTTTTTACTGATTTTTTAGAGAGAGAGGAAGGGAGAGGGAGAGAAAGAAATACCTATATGAGGCTGAATGATGAATCAGCTGCCTGCAAATGGAACTGGCAACCTGCAACTGGACATGTGCCCTGACTGGGTATTAAACCAGCAACCCATTGGTGCACAGGACGACCCCAACCAACTGAGCCCCACCGGCAGGGCTGCACTCGGTTATTTCATGCTATCCCGAATAGCCTCTGAAGAAGGTGTTACTATCTCTGTTTACTGGTGGGAAAACTGAATCTCAGAAAACTCAGTCCTTCAAAATTATTCAACTTATTAGAGGGAAACCAGGATTCAAACTCAGATCTCTCTTATATCAAACCTTACCTTTTCCATTTGAAAGAAATTAGGCATTTTGCCATAATCATAGATTTTAGACTAATATATATATATATATATATAAATTTTTATGGGATGCTAAAAAAATTAACCCAAGTTAGAGTTAGTGTTTTAAGCATCTTATATGAGTTACCATTGCCCTCCTCTGCCTTGCAGTATTGTTATCTACTGCTATCTTCTTCTTTGTAGAGTGTTCATGCTAATTTACTAACAAAGCTGAAGTATGTCCATGTAAAAGCACTTTCTATTTCTGGTCATTCTTAGGTAACCATATTTTTCAGTTCTTATTAAAGTTTGCAAAATATGAACTTTTAAAGTAGAAAGTTACTAAGAAATAGATTTCCCAATAATCAGTAAGAATAGATTATTCACTCTGAAAGCAAAATGGGATAATATATTGAACTGATTCACATCTCTATGAGTGATACCCTGCAAATTGAACCTGGTATTATTACAGCTCCTTCCTTTCTTCATAAATTACCCACATCAACAACGTTGAAGGATTTATGTACTTTGTTAACTTTATGTGGGTTTTTCTCACAAGTGCTAGTAAACCAACTTCTGGATACTTACTGTGTTTACAGGTTAAGAGAGAAAAATAAGAACCCTTAGGGAGGGATGAAATTAACCTGGATAAGACTTCCCATGCAGCGGTATCTTCTATGGGTATCAGTTTCAAAATTATGCCACCATTGTTACAGGCTGGCACTGTTTGACATGGGCCAGAATCCTGTTTAGTAATTTGAGTGGCAACACTCTCAATATCACAGGTTGTGCTTCCTTCCTATATTACCATAATATGTGATTCCTGTTAAATTAAATAATCCCATCTTTGATGTATATGAAATACTGAGCAAGCTTTCTGTCCCTATTTAGGGCATGGTCTCCTGCTGGGCACAAAGGAGTGGATTCTAAAGAAACAGACAGGTTGCTTCCTCTGGAAGGATTTGGGGGTTTCTGAGCTCTTTGGATGATTATCTACAACAACTAATCCATAAATCAATAAATACTGATATTATGCTCTGAGAATGGCTTTATTGTATTCTACATATTAAAACACAAGCTTCTGATTTTTTTTCTTTAAAAATAATATGCTGATTTATCTTTTTTGAATTCATGGCATGGATCCTAACAGCACAAAATTACTTTAAAAATTCAATATTAGAGAGGAGGAAGATGGCGGCGGAGGTGAACGGCTGATCTGCTGCCTCGCATGGCAGTTATGGAAAAACAACTAAAAGATGGACTGGTGAGTGCGGCGACTCCTGCTCGCGTCTCCCCAGACCGGGCGGCGGCTCCTCTCAGCCAGCACCGCAGCCGGGGCCATGAGCTCGTGGGCGCCACGGCAGCTGCTGTGGCGGCGACCGCGGACTTGGCGCAGCGGCTCTCGGTGAAGGAAGAGACCATCTTTCTGCGAGACGGGCTCACCCGCGTCACCGACCTGGCCCAGCTCCCCACTGAGATCCTCGGGGCCCCGGAGACCGCCAACACCGACTTAGAGGATTCTTAAGACTTCCTGTCTTACACTCAAGTCCTCTAGCCATTTTGAGAGAGGAGGACCAAGAAGGCAGCAGAATCAAACAAAGGAACTTCGCGCACAACAATTTCAAAGTTAAACAAAGGAACTTCGCCGCGCACAGAGCGTCTGCCACCCAGAACCACAGGAGAGCTGGCTGAATGATGGATTTACAGCTAAGAGAGAAGAGGAAAGAGCGAACTCTGGAGAAACTGAGGTGCGGAGGCGCGTGGGTCGGGGGAAGGGACTTGTGGCTTTTGTTCCAACCCTAGGGGAGATTAGCTCCCCAGACGCCTGCGGGGAGAGGCGCGACTCTCGGCCTTCCTGTCGGAGAGTGGGAGTCACTTCCTTGTGGAGGTGCGCCCAGCAATCAGTGTTTGCTGCGCTGGAGTGCGGAATGAGGGGGCTTGGAAACGTGGAAAACAGAAAAAGCAGACTTACAGCCAGAGCGGTTCGCCTCGCCATGGCCTGGTGGCGCCCTGAGGCCCCGCCCCGCCCTGGGACCCGCCCCACTCGTTTTGCAGACCCGCCCCGCACGTCTGGCAGGCACACCTGGGCTCCAAGCAACGGCTTTTGCATGTGGGTGGCCTGCCCTATGGCAGCTTGACCAGATAAACTGCGGTTCTAGTCGGACTGCTCTAGGGACGCTCAGACAGGAGGAGGAAACTGCAGTTTCTGCCGTAAGTCCTGCTGAGTGGTCTCAGGTAGTAGCTGACCTACACACCATTGGAGACCCAGAAACGAGGGCATCTAGTGGTCGGTGTGAGATGACACCAGACTTCAACCACTCGCATAAAGGACACATTCCAGAGGCAGAATCAATGAGCGCCAAAGCCTTGCTGCACCAAGACCCGGCCCATAAATCTGTCTCCTACACAGCAACTCTTCCTTTATAGACACAGAGGATCTGCACGGCCAATTGGCCTGGAGGACAATTCCTCCCAGCGACACCAACAACAATCAAGACTTAACTATACAAAGGAAAACCAAGACGGAGGCATAGGGCGGAAGCCTGATTGCTGCCCACCACAACAATTTTGAGTCTACGACAGGAGAGCGGAGCAGACACCATCCAGAACCACCGGAGGGCTGACTGAGCAGACGCTCTACAACTAGAATAAAAGAGAGGGGTACTCGGGATGATACTGATGCCGGCGACCCAAAGATCACACTTTAAGAACTACGGCTCAGACGACACAGTGGCGGCCTGGAACGTGCTCGGCGCAGTTCCCCCAGCGGTCTCCGGCTGAGGGGAAGGCCCCACTCGCTGCCGAGCACGGACAGACGAGCCCCTAGGAGTCATGGGGTGGGAGACTCCGCGCTTGCTGACCTCCGAGTCCTTCAAGAATCTCAACGCCCCGGAAGCGGCCAGGTGCGCACGCTCGGTGACTGGCCACCGCTGCAGACCCAAGGGCCGACGCAGCCACCCCGGACCAGCCCGCTGCCGCGCACCGGGCACACCGGAGCTTCGCCGAGCCCGCCGCCCAACGAGTTCTGTGGCGGCTGCCCTGGAGCTCTGAGAAAATGGCCGAAGGAATTACTGAGATGGAATTGACCAACAGGAAATGGGATCAAGAAGACGAAACCCCGCTGGGTCCTGAATCCGGGTGAAGCCGCGTGCCCCTGGGTCTGGGTGAGGCTGGACACTGGGTCAGGGTGAGGCTGGGCCCCGGGTCCGGGTGAGGCCACGTGCCCCTGGGTCCGGGCGAGGCCATGCGCCCCTGGGTCCGGGTGAGGCTGAATCCTGGGTCTGGGCGAGGCCGTGCGCCCCTGGGTCTGGGTGAGGCTGAATCCTGGGTCTGGGCGAGGCCGCGGGCCCCTGGAGCCGGGTGAGCCCTGGGCCCCGGGTCCGGGCGAGGCCGCGGGCCCCTGGAGCCGGGTGAGCCCTGGGCCCCGGGTCCGGTCGAGGCCGCGGGCCCCTGGAGCCGGGTGAGCCCTGGGCCCCGGGACCGGGCGAGGCCGCGGGCCCCTGGAGCCGGGTGAGCCCTGGGCCCCGGGTCCCGGCGAGGCCGCGGGCCCCTGGAGCCGGGTGAGCCCTGGGCCCCGGGTCCCGGCGAGGCCGCGGGCCCCTGGAGCCGGGTGAGCCCTGGGCCCCGGGACCGGGCGAGGCCGCGGGCCCCTGGAGCCGGGTGAGCCCTGGGCCCCGGGTCCGGGCGAGGCCGCGGGCCCCTGGAGCCGGGTGAGCCCTGGGCCCCGGGTCCGGGCGAGGCCGCGGGCCCCTGGAGCCGGGTGAGCCCTGGGCCCCGGGTCCGGGCGAGGCCGCGGGCCCCTGGAGCCGGGTGAGCCCTGGGCCCCGGGTCCGGGCGAGGCCGCGGGCCCCTGGAGCCGGGTGAGCCCTGGGCCCCGGGTCCGGGCGAGGCCGCGGGCCCCTGGAGCCGGGTGAGCCCTGGGCCCCGGGTCCGGGCGAGGCCGCGGGCCCCTGGAGCCGGGTGAGCCCTGGGCCCCGGGTCCGGGCGAGGCCGCGGGCCCCTGGAGCCGGGTGAGCCCTGGGCCCCGGGTCCGGGCGAGGCCGCGGGCCCCTGGAGCCGGGTGAGCCCTGGGCCCCGGGTCCGGGCGAGGCCGCGGGCCCCTGGAGCCGGGTGAGCCCTGGGCCCCGGGTCCGGGCGAGGCCGCGGGCCCCTGGAGCCGGGTGAGCCCTGGGCCCCGGGTCCGGGCGAGGCCGCGGGCCCCTGGAGCCGGGTGAGCCCTGGGCCCCGGGTCCGGGCGAGGCCGCGGGCCCCTGGAGCCGGGTGAGCCCTGGGCCCCGGGTCCGGGCGAGGCCGCGGGCCCCTGGAGCCGGGTGAGCCCTGGGCCCCGGGTCCGGGCGAGGCCGCGGGCCCCTGGAGCCGGGTGAGCCCTGGGCCCCGGGTCCGGGCGAGGCCGCGGGCCCCTGGAGCCGGGTGAGCCCTGGGCCCCGGGTCCGGGCGAGGCCGCGGGCCCCTGGAGCCGGGTGAGCCCTGGGCCCCGGGTCCGGGCGAGGCCGCGGGCCCCTGGAGCCGGGTGAGCCCTGGGCCCCGGGTCCGGGCGAGGCCGCGGGCCCCTGGAGCCGGGTGAGCCCTGGGCCCCGGGTCCGGGCGAGGCCGCGGGCCCCTGGAGCCGGGTGAGCCCTGGGCCCCGGGTCCGGGCGAGGCCGCGGGCCCCTGGAGCCGGGTGAGCCCTGGGCCCCGGGTCCGGGCGAGGCCGCGGGCCCCTGGAGCCGGGTGAGCCCTGGGCCCCGGGTCCGGGCGAGGCCGCGGGCCCCTGGAGCCGGGTGAGCCCTGGGCCCCGGGTCCGGGCGAGGCCGCGGGCCCCTGGAGCCGGATGAGCCTGGGCCCCGGGTCCGGGCGAGGCTGCGGGCCCCTGGATCCGGGTGAGCCTGGCCCCGGGTCCAGGTGATGCCGTGGGCCCCTGGATCCGGGTGAAGCAGTGCCCCTGGGTCCAGCCGAGACCAAACCAGAGGGAGTCGGACCTGCATTACCACCATTTGTCCACCATCCAGAGCTGAGGGGTCAGTGCCGACATGTACTCATAGGGAACCGGTTGACATTGATATTGGGTCTCAAAAGAACTGTTGGTCCAGAAAGAAACTCACTACAGACTGATTCATTTGCCTGTCAGCATAACTATTATTGCTCGTCGCACATTCAATTCTTATAAGTATATCTATAGTGACACATGATTTCGCTCATCTAGGGGAAATGATGAACAACATAGACTGATGAACAAGAACAGAACCAGAAACAAGGAGGCATCGATCGGACTATCGGGCCTCAGAGGGAGGATAGGGGAGGGTGGGGGGAGGGGGGAGAGATCAACCAAAGGTCTTGTGTGCATGCATATGAGCCTAACCAATGCTTAAGTTCAACAGAGGGTTGGGGCATCCAAGGGGAGGGGTGTGGGATGGGAATGGGGGGATGAGGACAAATATGTGACACCTTAATCAATAAAGAAATTAAAAAAAAAAAAAAAATTCAATATTAAATGACCTCCATTGGGTCAAGTGAGAAATAAGCCAACAAAGTTTAAGCATGTTTTGCTTAGAAGAGCTGTTAATTTGATACAATGGGAAGTGATATTTAAGTTGCTGTTAGCTAGAGGTGATCCATGAAATAATTTAGAGAACTCTTAAATGCAAAGGCATCTTTTAAAGTACACTGTATAGTTCTTAGGTCTGGAGCCAGGCCACTACACCAAGAGCTGGAAAAATCTAGATTCTATTCGTGATCCAGCTATTGTCTAATGACCAAAACAAAGCATTAAGACCCTGTGCCATGTCCTATGGAAATACCTCCCAAATATGTGAATAAGTCATTTTAATAAACTACTGTTTATAATCATACCTTGGCATGTTTTTTTTCCTGGTGTTTATTTCCTGAAGCTTTAATTATATCTGATTTCATATGTACCCATTGAAATTACTGATAACATTAGGCTGGTATTTTTCACTGGCAGCTTTTTTGTTGTTTTTAAATATGACCTCTGTTTTTAAAACTTATAATTATCCCATGCTATGTGAATGTATCATTATTGTGCCGTTCCAGTCCATGACTTATTGCTTGCAGTGATATTAATAGTTTTTACACTTTAAGCTTCTTATTTGAAGCTTTTTAAAAAATATATATTTTTATTGATTTCAGAGAGGAAGGTAGAGGGAAAGATCGAAACATCAATAATGAGAGAGAATCATTGATCAGCTGCTTCCTGCATGCCTCCTACTGGGGATCGAGCCTACAACCCAGGCATGTGCCCTGATGGGTAATTGAACTGTGACCTCCTGGTTCATAGGTCGACACTCAACAACTGAGCCACGCTGGCTGGGCTCATTTGAAGCTTTGATGGGAGGTCACCACTTTTCATCTATACTTTTCCTGATTTGTCTTATATCTCACAATTTGAATTTTGTGCTTTCTTTTCACATTGGGACCTTTCTTCTTACATGGTTTTATTTATTTTAAAAAGTGTGTTCATGTATCAGTGCTTTCTTTTAGAGGAGTAAAGCCCTGTAAAGGACATTTACAACTTTGTATAAGATTCTATTTTATGTATTTATAATATTTTAAATACAAGACAGGAAATGAGAGTATGGGAGCTTACTTGTTTAGGGAAGGAACAAAAATCAAAGAAAAGAAGGAAATGAGAATAACAGAAGGAGAAGAGAGAAAAGGCAAAGAAGCTTTTGAAAACTTCATTCTGTCCTTCCCTATCAGGACCTGGCATCTTGACATTCTTCTCCAGGCCAGGAGGCCTATGTAGAATCTTTGTTGTGTTTTTAAAGAGCTACAGGGCCAGCCATTGCATGTGCTACAGAAGGTGGTAATCTGTGTATCTAAAAGCCTAAGTGACCAGAACGACCGGTCGCTATGATGCACACTGACCACCAGGGTGCAGACGCTCAATGCAGGAGCTGCTCCCTGGTGGCCAGTGTGCTCCCATAGCCAACCTCCCCCAGCCAGCAGGCCAACCTTCCACTGTCCCTCCCCCCTGCTGGCAGGCCCCGGTTGCCTGATTGGGGCCAGGCCCCATGCTGGGACGGGAAACCAGGGGTGAATGGCAGCAGACATGGCCCTTTTCCCAGGGGGGCTGAGGGCCAGCTCCCTCTTTGGGGCCAGCAACCAACCTCCCATGCCCCATCCCTCCCCCTGGCGGGCAGGCCCCAATCGGCCTGTCACCCGCCCGCTGCGCTGAGGAAAGGAGAAGGGGGATAGACGGGGAACTGTGTGGTGGCAAGGAACCACATGGTGGTGAGGAACCGTACTGTGGCAGGGCACTGACAGTGGCGGCGGCGACATCTGGCGTCTGTTCCTTCTGCTCCTGGCCTGATGACCATTGCCTCCTCTCCAGCCTGGCCCTGATCGGCCTGGCCATGATCGCCGGCCAGGCCTAGGGACGCCATCCATGCACAAATTATATGCACCGGGCCTCTAGTATACTTAATAACAGGTGTCTAGTTAGTCACTAGGTCACAACCAAAGGACATGAGGCAACGCATGCCGGTTGGCCCTCTATTTCTGCTCTTTTGATGTCTTCAGTCTTTCTCTCTGCGTTTGGGAGGATGATTTCAGCTAGGACACTTCCTGAATAATTCACCCTCCAGGTTCCATAAATCTTGAAGTATCAGGGGAAAGGAAGAAGATAACTTCAATAGTGCCTGGCACATAGTAGAGAATTAAGAAATGTTTATTGAGTAAATGAATAACTCAAGGGCTGTGAGATGAACACGGAGTTATCCAAATCCAGTTGGAAGCTTAGGGAGGCAACAATCCTTGACTCTTAGAGTGATCATAGAAATGCCAAGTAAAGTCATATTGAGATTGCACTCAATCTAACCTGTCACTTACATTTTAAAAACTGGATTTATAACTCACATGATATAAAAAAGCATATATTTTAAATGTTCAGTTCAGTGAATTTGATAGTTATGTAGACCAACATAACAAAAAATTAAAAAATCATCCATATTTCCAATACTCAGAATTAATATTGATTAACATATTTCATATTTTCATTGGTACAAAATTATTTTAGTGATTTGCTTTTATAATATTTTATCATAACTAGTAGGGCAACCTTCTTATAACTATCTTTTCCAAAAGATCCTTACCTACTTTTATTTATTTTTTAAAATTAACTTTAAAATTATTTTATTAAGTTCTAAAAACTCACTTTAGAATTTTGCTTATCCATAAAAAATTTACAAATAATTGATATTCTCAACCAACCCCCCCCAATTACCTTATTTTCTCATATTTTCTTTATACTTCTCAATTGATGCTCATAGTTTTTATCTACATCAATCACACATATTTTGAATTGGATTATTTCTTGGTAACTAATGATTATTTACAAGTTTAATATCTTTTTCCTCTTTGTATTTTCAAATTGGTTATTGCTGGTGTACTTTTGCATATTTATTCTTACATATGACCTCCTCCACCCTGCTCCTGCCTTCTCCCCATTGGATTTGAGGAACTTTGTTTAGAATGGTTAGGTGCCATACCAAAATTATACAATGGAGTGGAAGAACAAGATTTGCACCCATGTCTTTCCATTCTATCACATTCTGACATGGGCAAAGACTTAAAAACAAACAAACAAACAAACAAACAAACAAACAAACTGGTAAGAACTAGAATACCAAGCTGTCAAGTGCTGTAATGGAGAAACAATATTGTGAGGACTGGTCTTTGTATTTAAGACACATTTTTTGAGAAACAAAAACCAAGTCCCAGACACAGGCAATTAATTAAAAAACAATGAAAGAGAACAGCACACTTGTTGTGCAATAGGGATTGCTCAGTGGACCTCTGCATTGAATGGCTGAATGCAAGATGAGCTTCCGCTAGGTAGCCTTTGTTGTTGCCCACTCAGCCCCGTTTTTGGCTGCTGCACTTTTTTAACTGCTCAAGCTTATTTTTGTTTTGGCTTCTACACTCCTGTGGCTGCGTATTCTCCAGCATTAAATAAACAATCTGCATCCTCCAGCTGGATGCCTGCTTTTGGAGAAATGTGTGTCTTTTTATGAAACAAGTCCTAATGAAACTTGGTCCAATTACACAAACTTATTAAATATTATATGAATAACGTTGCAACCACCACTGATGTATGTTGTGAATCATCCCTGACTCGACTGACAATAAATATCTATTCCCCCAGACAGATGAGCTTTTGCAGATGGCTACCTCTGTTCCTCAGCTGGCTGCTGCTCCCTCGGAAAGCTGACTTGGCTGCATCGCCGCAGAAACTACAGCATAACCAGGATGCTGGTGAAGAGCGAGCCTGGAGCAGAGCAGGAAGGAACATCCATCACAGGATAACATTTCTTCCCATGTACAGGTGTAGGGAGGAGATGCAGGGTAGCAGCGGGAGCAAAGTTTATCTGACAGTTTTATTATTATTTTTGAACAAATACCCTAAGGGTTGTGCTCTTGAAGATAGTCAATCATCCAGGTAGAATTTACATAACTTTCTAACTTTCCCTGAGAGATTTCTTTTAGAACATGCCTTGATTTGTATTATTCCACATATGTCAGTGGAGTCTCATCTTGTTCCTTTTAGGGTGGCTTTGATTTCTGGAAATAGCAAACATTAGTTTGCCATTACCGTTACCTTGATTTTTTTTTTTTTGATGATGATTGAGATGTGACTCTGATGTGACAAAATTGATTTTTATTTGGATTTTGAACTGGTTTTAATGACAAGCGGGTAAAACATAATGGCGGCCCTGTTGGTTTATATAAACTTATAGGTTTATAATTCCTGATTTTTTAAAAAGTAAAAACTCACTTGTAGTTTTTCATAAAATGCCAGTCATATTACCTGAATACACCCTTTGTGTATTGTCAGCAATTCTACTTCAGCTCACCTTTTTCTAAAAAGCAGTCTGATGATCAAATTATGAAATGCAATTACCTGATGATAATCATAAGCAAGAACAGCCTTAAAAAGAGGAAGAAGAGATAGACTACAGTGGAATAAAGAGAAAAAATTCTGGAAGCACCAGCAGTGTAATAGTTGCCAGCACGCACTAACTGGGTACCCTACATGCACTGTGTCGGGTACATTCCCTGTATTACCTCAGTTAGTTCTTGCAGCTACTCTATCAGTAGCTATTTCCCACTACATTTTATGGATCAGAAAATCGAAGCTTCATGCTCAAGATCACATGGTAATAAGTAGCAGAAGTTGGCTTTAAACCCCGTCTTTCTAAACAGAAAGCCCATTTTCTTTCTCCTATGCCTTACTTGATTTGTACATTGGCTAGGACTATAAAAGTTGTGTTAGCCATTATGGTAGAGGAAAGGAAGCTTTCCTTTTATTCACTTCAACTCGCAGAGCTAATTTAGAACTTGGTTCAAAATGTAGAAGTGATATGAAACATAAAAATGCAATAATAGTTATGTTTGGGCCCTTGGAAAAGTTATTTAATGCAAAAAGATAGAATTGGTCGCTACAGACAATAGCACATGGAGTGAGTTTCTTTATTAAAAATAAAAGCATTTCATAGTCATCATTTTGCATAATCTAAAATATGTGAAGGAGGTTATCTTTACACAACATACACACTTTGATATTCCTATTCACTCTGCCATTTTGACTTTCTGACGCAGCATTTACTATCTTGTCTATCTCCCTCTGAGGGCTTTCTTCCAGATCAAAAAGAGAGCAGCATGGATTACTTTGGTATGTGCATTACTCCTTCTCTGAGGCGGAAATGTTTGCTTTTCTGCAGAAGGGTCACTGAGAGACTAGTTCTGCACATAGAATTTCAAATATAGCCTTTGTACTCCATTTCTTAGTTGTAATTTAAATATTGTTGCTGTATCACCTGTTAGCTTTGCAGACAACATACATCTAAGTATAGCAGGAAGTTTGCTGTTGCCCAGTGACAGGGGCTGAGATTTAGAGTAAAAGGAAAACTACATCCAGGTGAAAAAGGTTTTTTGTAAATTCTTGTCCCCTGTCTCTTTCACTTAAATAGATTTTGAAAATGTCAAGAGAGATTCTTCGCTTTGCTTCACTTGATTCTTTGTTTTGTATCACCTCTCATGATGATATTGTTTATCCTCTTCCTTTCCTTTCCACTTTTCCAAAGCTCATTTGTAAAGCTTGTTCAAAACTGTACACTCAGCAAATAACCAAGCATTTGAAAACTCATGAGCTAGAAGAATGAATGAGTGAGTGTTAATTGACTGGTTGGCTTCAATGATTATTTATAGAATCAGTAGCACTTCCCCCTCAGTATTCAATCAGATCATTATGTTCTGAATACATGGTATCTTATTCTTGCAATAGAATAACCTGACCCTGTAAATATATTTTGCAAAGAGTATACGAAAAGACTAAGTCACACTGAAAAACTGAGCAGAAAAAGAGCTCCCACATACGCAGAGTTATCATTGTGTGTTTATTTTCCTAGTGCAAAGAGATTGAGTCTTCTCCAGCTTAAACTTCCCTCTGCAGTTGTTCACCCACGGGGACTCTGCAAGCTTCCAAAGCTGTGCAGCCAGGAAGCCTGCCGAGAGATTGTTGCCCATGGGGAAACTGAGGGGCAGTGCTGACTCCCACTGCCAGGGCCACTAGGATTTATTTAGATTTTAGCATTGCAATGCAGACACTGCCCACATCATCAGAAAAACACAAGTTTAAGAGAAGGAGACAAATCTAGAGAATAAGCCTATTTTTTTTCCTTTGAATTGGAAGAAGGTGGGTCATACTGAAGACCATGTAGATTCCTAGTTGTTCATGTTCATCAGATTTTTATTTAGTACCCCACCACACACACACATATATTTTCTTCTTTATTTCATGATTTATTTATTTTTTTTTGGTAGAAAAAGTAGAAATGCATAAACAATGGAAAAATTATGAAAGAAGTTTTTAGGGGTCAAATAGACATGTTTTTAGGAAATTTTGGGAATTAAGAGATCCATGGAAAAATCACAGGGCTAACAGCCCTGCAGAAGGCACATTTCCATAGAATAAGGGAGCTGAGCTGCAGAAGGTACATTTCCATGGAATAAGGGAGCTGGGAGCTGCAGAAGGTACATTTCCATGGAATAAGGGAGCTGGGAGCCACAGAAAGTACACATTTACAGAATAAAGGGAAGGAAGCCCCTCATCCAGAGAGGGAAGAGGAAGCCCAAAGGGAATAGGAGAACTATAAGGGGGAAGAAGAGGAGAACCGCATGTACCTCACCTGAGGTTTGAGCTCTGAAGTTGCTATAGTGACCAAATCAGAGGGGATAGTGACCAATCAGAGGGCATGTCAGGGCACAAATAACTGCTGCCAACCTTATGGACCTGAGATACTTGGAAACTAACTAGGATGTTAAAATTTCAAATAGAGTTTGGATCTTCCATTTCCTTAGGCAAATGATTGTTTTTCTGTTGCCAACTCCACTGATGATTTTTGCTTCTGGAAAAATTAAAAAAAGAAGTGGTCAGAGTTTTGTTTTGTTTTTTTAAGTCAACTTACACCATCAAAACAAGTTTGGTGGGTATATTACAGGGTGGGACAAAGTAGGTTCACAGTTGTTCATATGGAAAATAATACAATGATCCTATATAATAAAAGCCTAATATGCAAATTGTCCCCTTGACTGGGAGTTCACCCGGGAGTTTGACCAGGGGGCAGGCCAGCCGGCCAACCACCCGTGGCCCCTCCCCCTGGCCAGCCCCACCCCAGCCCAGCTGGTGGCGGCAGCAGGCGGCCGTGGAAAGGGAGGCCCTGGCCGGCAGCTGGCAACCGCTAGGGACCCTACCATGCACAAATTTCATGCACTAGGCCTCAAGTTAATAAATAATAATATAAAAATAAACTTTTTGTTTCATGTACTTACAGCTGTAAACTTACCTTTGCTCCACCCTATATAATAGTAAGTTCAAAGATTTCTTAGGAGAGTGAAATGATCAGAAGGTAACATGATAGGAAATATTTGCCTTTCTTCACTTAAAAGACAGAAATGAAAGAATAAACATTCACTATTCTAAGAAAGTGAAGGAAAGTTGTAAATAAGTTTTCAGCTTGTTAATATCACGTGACATTTGTGATTTCCAGGCATTTGATAAATTTGAAGGATAACATGATCCAAAGTCTAAAATTTTGGAAAGTAGTAACTTTGTGTGATGCATATTACTATCATGAAGGCTGGGGGACATATCTCTAGGTACTCCAAATGGCTTAATTAATTGACTTGCTCTTTAAGACTGTCTTATTCTGCTCTTTTTGTCTACCACTGCTGGTTCACTAGGTCTGATCAAACAGAAATATAAGCTCTTAGCCTGTGAGTACATGACATCCCAGGTTAGGTAGAGTGTCTAGGAACATAGTTTCAATGTGCTTATATGCTGCTGCCTGTGTGGCTGAATTGAGAATGAGTTTGTTTGGAAGAGAATTATTGTAGAAAAAGATGAAAGAGAAAATCTAGCTTAATCATTAAGAAATGGAGCAGGGTAGAGGGAGCTGCTACTTATATATTACTAGAGGCCTGGTGCACAAAATTTGTGCACAGCGGGAAGGGGGAGGGCTCCCTCAGCCCAACCTGCATCCTCTCCAATCCAGGAGCCATCAGGGGATGTCCTACTGATGGCTTAGGCCCACTCCCTGTAGTTTTCTGCTCTCTGCGGGGCCTGGCTTCTTCGCCGCCACCGTGGCGACGAAGCCCCCACGCCCCACTATCTGCTCTCTGTCTGCCAGGCCTGGGGGCTTCACCACCACCACAGCAATGAAGCCCCCATGCCCTGCTGTCCACTCTCAGCGGTGGGGCTGAAAGGACTGGGGGACTCCAGCAGGGCTGAGGGGACTGGGCGCCACCATTTTTGTGATGGCGTGAGGGTCAATTTGCATATTCCCTCTTTATTAGATAGGATTGTTTGAAGGTCACTGAATTTTTGTTAGGAACCATTTGTTGGAACAGCCTGAAACAATAAAACACAAACCTGGTAGGTTTTGATGGTGTGACTGAGATCTGAATTAGAAGGTGCTATTAGGGAAGACAGAACTGAAGGGAATATCTTCCTAAATGGTAGTTGGCATGGCATGTAAGCATCAGGACCTATCAAGTTGACTTCCAAAAGGTCAGGGGGTGCTGCAAGAGATTCTGGGGATGAGGCTGAACTGCCTGATATACATATTTTTGACCCAGAAAAACAATGTTAGTTTGCATTTTAGACTTTGGAAATGTTTTAGAACCAGTCTTGGTTTCAGCACAAATGCTCCTTTGACTAAACAAGTAACAGTTTAGTTTGGCCTCTAATTTTCCTTTTAAAAATTGACATCATTACATATCTTATCATAGGCTAAAATGGAATTACTTTTTAAAAGTAGCACCTTGAAAATATATCACATAAAATCAAAATAAAACCAGATAGTTTCAACAATTGCATATTAATACCCAGGTAAGTTTCATTTTTTAATCATGAATTTTGGCTACACTTCAAGATCTGCTGGTTTTAGCGTTCTAAGCAGCATTAACCCTGTGAGGCCCTTGTCCACCAGATCTGTCTTAATAAGAAAACTTCCAGAACATGTAAACAAATGATGAGGGGAAAAATAGACCTATCTATATCTATCATCTATCATATATCTATCTCTCTTTCTTACTTTAGTTCCTAACCAATAGATTCAGTGCTGGGTATAAATAGTTACACATGAAATACTAATTTTCTTACTTTTCTAACAAATTATTTTAAATGTAGAAATAGTTTATTTTTCTTTCATTAATCTAGTCATATCCCTGGAAACCCATTCTTTTATTCAAATTCTAAACAAACATTGATTGAACATTTACATGCAGCAAACATTGTGGTAGGTATAGGGGGTATAAACATGAAAAATCCTCTCTGTGGTCATGGAATCCATAGTCAAGTGGGGGATATCAGAAATCCCAATTTAGTAAGGGAAATGCAGATGCATGCAGTAGGTGCTTTATGAATACAGGGAAGCACCCTATAATGTAGCTGAGGGAGAGAGGGGATTAGAAAAGAAAGAGGTCATAATTTAGCTGAGTTCTTAAAGCATTAGGGAGACCTAGTTATAGTGGAGAATACTAGGCAAGGTATTTTAGGTCAATAGTAGAGCATCAACAAAGAAACAGAGGCAGGTGATAAGAGGCCAGGTCATTATGGATGGCTGGAGCATTGGCAGAACATGGGATCAGAGAAGATAAGATGGAAAGGAACCATCATCTTGGCCTGGTATGCCCAGAGTGCAGACTTTAACCCAAACCAGTGGGCATTGAAGCATTTTAATCAGGTGAGTGAGGAGATATTTTCATTTTTGAAAGGTCACTCAGATAAGCTTGAGGGATGTATGTTCGTTGAGGTGGAAGGAAGCTCTTTCTTTAAGTAGATCAGTCAGGAGGTATTTGGCAATTTAGCTGAGCTAGGAAGAGTTTTTGAGCCAAGGCACTAAGAGTAAGTTGACCATAAATGTATAAGTATAAGAGTTACTTAGGAGGAAGACTCTTTAGGACTTGAGGCTGAAGATATAGTAGGGAGAGAATTTGAGAGACTGTGGAGTCAAGGATTATTTCCAGGTTTCTGGCTTAGGTAACCAGTGTTGCCATTTACTGAGATAAGACTATAGAAAAAAGATTGGGGGTGTTGTGTGAAAATTATGAAGGTTTAATTTGGAGGTCTATGGAACATAACTGGAGATGTCCAAGAGGCAACAGAAGAGTCATGTGGAGCTCAGAAGAGTCATGTGAGCTAGAGAGAGATAGGGGACCTCAGTCGAGAGAAGCTATTTATAGCCAGGGTTATGGTTGAGACACTCAGAAAAAGTATAGGAATAACAAGAGCAGTAACAACACCGATATGGTCATTAGGTAACCTCTTATGTAATAATTTACTATGAATGAACCTTGGTGGCATGTGTGAATATTTTAGCCCCCTTAGAATAACAAACACATTTTAACTGATATTTAAATGAATTCACTTCTTGTTCACTATGCCTATGTGCTCTTATTCTGTTTTGTATTATTCTCTGCAATGATATGACCAGCAGATCTATACTTTCTAGGTAATAACAAAGCACATTATTTATAACTAGTGGCCTGGTGCACGAATTTGTGCACATTGAAAGGGAATTAATTAGAAGAAATATTTTAATATCGTTATTCACCCTTTCTCTATAATAGAAGTGTCAGAGATTAAAGAAAAGTAGTAAAATGTATAGGAAAATAATATATAAATTTATTAACAAATAAACAATAACAACATTATATAACAACAACAAAGGTATGATATAAAAACAACAAAAACATAATATAAAAACAACAAAAACATGATATAAAAACAAAAAAACATAATATAAAAACAACAAAAACATGATATAAAAACAACATTGATACAAACAATGACTGACAAATTTATTAAACTTATTCTAATATCTCCCTGTATACCACATTAAGAGTGAAAACACTTTCAGAGTGCTTTACTAATTTCCCTTGTGATGAAGTATTTACAACTTTAACTTTAATGTCACATGCTCTTCGAGCTCCATAGAAAGCAACATATAACTGATCATGTCCAAAAACGTGTTCAGGTAGGAATATTCCTACTCTGTCTACAGTTTGTCCTTGTGATTTATTAATGGTCATCACAAATGCTGGCATCATGGGAAACTGTCTTTGAATTAATTTAAATGGGAGGCCAGTGTCAGACGGGGACAAACCAATTCTTGGAATCAGAACAACCCCTTCTTCTGCAGATCCTGTTAACACTTCAGCTTCGATTATGTTAGCTCACAACCTTTTGATAATAAATCTAGTACCATTTACTATTAAGATTTCTCAGTAGCATGATGATTGCACCTACTTTCAATTTTAATTTATGACATGGCATTCCTGAAGGTGTAATACTATTAAGAAATTCGATGGGAAATTTTTCCTTTTTGGCATCATCCCTTGAATTGATGGAATCATCACTCAAATAGCTGTGAAATCTCCATCGAGTATATTCAAAATTTCTTCATTTAATTTATGAACGTGCTCATTTTTAGAACAAAGAATTGCATGTTTAGATATATTTTTAATATTATCTATAGATACACTATTTCCAAAGGTAACTTCAATAATAGATCCATTACAAATCATTTCACAGGGAATTTTAATAATATCCCTTCCTAAATGAAAACTGCTATTAAGTTTGCCATCTCCAAGTTTTACTAATCATTCGCTATAAGCAGAATCCTCTGATCTGCTGACCAAAGCCGATTCCACGAGGAATGGGGCTCCCGCCTCCCTGTTCTCAGGGTCCAGGCGCAGTGATGGCGAACCTATGACATGTGTGTCAGCGCTGACACACGTAGCCATTTCTGATGACACGCAGCTGCTGAGGCGGCCGCATGCCGAGGATAAAACATTTGCGAAATAATGTCTTTTCCTCAAAGTGACACACTACCCGAGTTATGCTCAGTTTTTTGGCGAAGTTTGACACACCAAGCTCAAAAGGTTGACCATCACTGGTCCAGGGTATGGGTATCCAGCTCCCTCCTCCCTGCTGTCAGAGTCTGGGGTGTGGGTGAATGGGATTCGGAGCTGTCAGGGTGTAGACAGCAAGCTGACCAACGGCCGATTCCAGGAGTAATTGGGCTCCTGCCTCCCTGCTGTCAGGGTCTGGGGTGCAGGTATCTGGCTCCCTCCTCCCTCTTTCCTCCTGTCCAGGTCAGGGGTGCGGGTGAATGGGATTCAGGGCTGTCAGGGTGCCGACAGCAAGGTCTGGGTCAGTGCTCCTCATAGCTACCAGCTGGTGGCTGGTCTTGGTCATTCTGGTCATTACGCCATAATGGTTACTGGGCTTTTATTATATGGGATTATTACTGAATAAGCATAATGGTTTCTCTTCACTGCTAACCAACATCTACTTTTAAAATGTACTTATCTGATGTATGTTATTTGACTCCTAATAAATATGAGCATTGTGACTAAATAAAGACCTAAGTCAATGCTCAATGTAATTGAAGACTTTCCCCCCAGAAACTGATATTTGTTGAATGCCTACATTTGCCAGACACTTTCCAGGATCCAGGGATTTAATGGTGAACACCTTCCTCCTTCACACAGGGGCTGTGATGGGAAAGCCCCAACCTTCAGTACTCAACAACAGAATAGGGGACAATGGGAACATGTGCAATGGGCTGGGGGTAAGGAAAAACATGTGCATTCAGCTAGAGGTGAAGGAGGAACATGATACTACAAACTTTTTCCATTGTATTGTGTTAGTTGTAATTTTTTCTTACTTTGCCATATGCACATTCTTCCACAACTTTGGGTTATACTTGTGCTTTTATGCCAGTGCTTCTTGCATCTGCCTCTTATGTGACTTGATTATTTTTCCCAGAGCCCCCATCCCATCTCCAGTGACCCGTTTCCCTAACTCTGTGGAACTTGTAATGCTCTTTTAACTCACGTTTTATGACACTGCAGCATCTGACCTCTCCAGGCAGCACCTACCCAAATACCTCAAGTGATTTGCTACTCACACGTGTCCAGTTCCACAGGTTGAAAATTTGGACACACAGGCGTGTGAACTTCCCCTTCAAGACCAGTTTTATAACAGTGACATAGTTATGTTTTCTTTTTTACATAAAAATGATCCCAATGTGAGGCAAGAACATTGACTAATTTTCTTAGTTGAAATGGTGCATGTGCAAAGTTCTCTGTAAACCTGAGTTGTTTTCTCTGGGGATAGATGAAAGGTGGTCATCTCAGGACTGGGCAGCTGAGTATAGGGAGCTTCAGCCAGCATCAGTGTAAATGCTTCACAATGGTGTACGCTCATCCTCACTCCACTGCTCATTCTCCCCCATCTTCGACTATTTTATCACTCCCTGGGGCAGAGAAGATGTTTCTACTGTTGTCCTTTCATTCTAATAGGAAGCCAAGTCAATGTGGCATAATTGGTAGAGCATTTACTATGCATAAGACACTGTGCCAAGTGCAAGAGATAAGATCCAAAAAAAAAAGTTGCTATCTCTCTTTTGAGGGGCTTCTAATTTCGTGGGGAATACAGGTATTTACATAAATGATGGAAGGGTTAGCATTCTGAGTTTTTGCTTCCTTTTCCTTTCTTGGGTTTTTACCTGGGACCTACTCAATTTTTCCCAGCGGAGAGAACAAATTCATTTCACACTTTCATTCTAGGGGAGGTCTCCCCTGGCCACCCTTTCTAAAATAGCAGCCTCCCACCCAGACACTCTGTCCTCTTTCCTGACTAAATTTTCTTTTTAATATTTATTATCATCAAACACAATATACATTTTACTTATTTTTCTTATCTATTACCTGTCTTCGCCTGTGTCATGAAGACAGGGATTTTCGTTAGCTTTTTTCATCACTGTATCCCCTGTGTTTCAGTAAATATTTGTTGAATGAATGAATAATTAAATATATACACTCATTCTTTCAGTAAACATCTAGCGTGTACCATACACTTTGGAATGAAATGGTGAATAACTTTTCCATGATCCTGCCCTCATATAGTTTACATTTGGCAGGAGAGATTGTCAAATAGTCACATATGTATATGTAATTATAAATAGTCACATATGTATATGTAATTATACACCTTATTTCTGTATCCTGTCCTCCTAAACCATATCAATGAGGACAGTAAAACTGAATATTTCCTGGCAAACAGACCTGTTTAAGATATAATAAAACACTATACTGCCCTCTTCCAGTCTGTCTAGTATTTGAAAAATGAATTGAAAAGAAAGGTAATATCCTATATGTATATAAAGGCATTTTATTACCTGTTCAGAATATTTATCCAGTGGGATGTCACCCAGATTAAAGTGCTTAGCATGTGTGTAATTGCAGAAATATTCTGCATTAATTTGTATTCAGAGGATGCTCTTATTTCAACACATAAAGTTTAGGAACTTTTGGCACTATAACAAGGATATTAGATTTTTCAACATTGATTATGGACTATTTTAGGCTCTGGCCAGGTAGCTCAGTTGGTTAGCGTGTTGTCCCGGTACGCCAAGCTTGCAGGTTCGATCTCTGGTCAGTGCACATACAGGAATCAACCAATGAAAGCATAAATAAGTGGAACAACAAATCAATTTCTCTCCCCCCCCCCTTTAAAACCAATCAATAAATAAAAAACATTGTGGGACTATTCTAAGTACATTGAGTTTTATTGGTTTTTAAAGTAAAATTTAGCAATTCAATCTGAAATTTCAGTTTCAAAACATACATATTTTGTTCACAAAATGCTTTGGATTGTTTTATCATTTTAATTGTGAATAAATTGCTTTGACTTAAGATTGAATTTTTTAGGGGAAAATTTTAACATTAATTTTTGTGGTATTATTCATGAAGGATGTTGCTAATCAGCAACTGTTCAAGTTCCTCTCCTACTCACTTGCTAGGAGTATAAATATTATTTGTTTGAAAGTTTCATCCATGACTAACCTCAGTACTGTAATGCTGTTCCTTCTTGTTCAATTCCTGTAATAAGCAATCTTCCGAGTAATAGTTGGTAAATAAAGTTGTCATATACATTGACAGTAATAACTAAACCATCACTGCCCATAGGCCCCCCCTTCCCTCCCCCAATTTTTGGATTGCAGAATTAACATAGCAGATTTTTTAAAAAGTCCTAAATACATACCAGCTGCAGTCTTTTAAAGTCTCATATCATTTTGTTAGCACAATGCCTGCCTACGTGAGCAAAAACATGGGAACTGCATCCTAATGCAGTTGACAAGATTTTTTATTTTCATGATTACTTCTCTGCCTTTTTTTATTTTGCCTGCAGGCAAAGGTTGGCATACATGTCAAGAGAATGTTCTCCAGCTGGGGCCTGCAGTACAGAGAATTGTATATACCAGAGGGCTCATGGGACTCTAGGCAGATTATTATGGTAATATTGGAGGCTGCTGTCCTCTCCCTCCCACAGCTGGGCCGCCTCTCTCATTGTAAGTATTGAAGCAATATGTTTTGCAAATTATACGTTGGGAACAACAGGGACCCAGTAAAGTGAGGAAAAAGAGAAACATTGCAAAATGTTGCCTTTAATATTATATTTTCTTGTTCATCAAGCAAAATAAATTAAAGCTTTAATTTTTTTTAATTAAATGAGGATCATATATTGAAAAAAGAGCTATAAGAGTAAAAACTTAATATTGATTTTATTGAGAGTTTTAAGAAAATATCGTTACAGAGAAATTAGACAGTAGCCTGATTCAAGAGAATCATGGTAAGATTACATAATAGCCTTTATTATGGACTTCAAAAATCCTTTTGAGTCCAATGAAGCTGGGTTAGCAAAAACTGCACAAAAAATATCATTTTAATTAGTGCTAATGTGATCTCGTCATGGTCCAGCTGTTTCACGCAGGATGAAAATGCATGTTACTTTATTAGTAATGCATCTTAGAAAAAAAATGTCACTTCTGATTTCAAACATTTGTTATAAAGTACATTTTAATACAATAGTAGAACAGCATGATTGATTTGGCAGAATGAGGCATTGGTTAAATTCAGACAAAAAGGCTTAAAGCCTTCTTCATTGATGAAATGTTTTTCTTCTCTTTGGCCTTCCTTTCTGGAAACATTAATAACAAGACAAGAGTCCTGTTTCTATTTCTATTGCAGATTTTGAAGACATATATAATAAAGAATTAAAATGTCAATGACTCACAGATTAGCACTTTTCCCCTTATAGAGCACAAAGTTTTCCCCCAATTTAAAGTTGTAGGTTAATTTTAACAACTGCTGTTTGTTAACAGCTTTGTGCTGTTTTACTTCTCAATAATTAATTTAAATTTATTCCTCAGCAAACATTTCCCTGTCTTTCTCGATAGAGCATCTACAACTCATTCTTTCGGGTTCAGCTTTCATTATGTCAGCCCATTCAATGCAACTTCTTCACTCAGATATGAAATCCTGCGCCCTTAGGAAGTGAGCTGCCTTCTGATTAAAAAACTTAGGAGTGTGGCTCAAATCTTCCCCTTAAATTCTCATTTGTTTTAGTAAGATTGAGGCTTCCCATATCGCGCAATCAGTACATTTATTTGTCATACATCTTCTAGTCCTTGCCACAAACCTATAAAACAGCTCACCACATGCAACCCTGTGCCAGACTAATATATTTATCCACCCTATTTATTTGATATCATGCCAGCATATTTTATCTTGCTATTGATAGAGGTGTCCATGTACAATTTACTCCCCTCAGCTAGATACTCATTTAAGAGGAATTTACTAAATAAAAGGCTGCTAAGAAGTGATCTTCAACATAAATGTCAGCCTCTATGATCTTTAGTGAATTATAGCTATCATTTGGAAGTGATAGTAGAGGGGGGGAAATTGTTTTTCGGCGTTGTTTCTCATTATTCCAATCACTGTCTCAGGGTTTAGTCAAAGAACACAAATACTCCACTTGATTGATGTTACCAGGCAACTTGTTTGTCTGTTTCAATCCTCCACTGCTTGATGCAGGACAGTGCTGTTTTACCGGCCTTTTAATTCTTCTTGTCATAGGGACTCAAGCAAGTTTACTCCTTTGAAAGTCTGAGATACTGAACAAAAAGCAACTTCATTTTATAAAATAGGCACTCTTCTCAAGGATTCCTTCCTAGCTTTCTTGGTGTAGGAGAGCCCTGGTAAGGCAAAACAATTTTATAATAAGCTCCTTTAACTGTTGAGCAACCAATCCTTTTGAATGGGGCCCATGTGTGCTTGCGCCCCTCCCCCACCCCCACGCTATTTTTCTATTCATAATGTCATGTTATAGTGCGTGGTGGTAATTTGAAGTTCTCTTGTGATTTTCCTCGTGACAATGTAGGCATCATAAAGCCCTGAGGAAGGAATAGAGACTTGATTTCCTATTTCTGGTGATCTATGGGTTCTTACATTGGGGACCCAGTGTGTGCTTCACTGCGGATGAGTGGGTGAGATAATATTCCATACTAGAGGCCCAATGCACGAGATTCGTGCACTGGGAGTGGGAGGGGTCCTTCAGCCAGGCCTGCACCATCTCGCAGTCCGGGAGCCCTCAGGGGATGTCTGACTGCTGGCTTAGGCCTACTCCCCCCGACAGGGAACACCACTCAGCCAGAAGCCGGGCTCACAGCGGGTGAGCGCAGCGGCGGTGGCAGGAACAGGCCTAAGCCAGCAGGCGGACATCCCCCGAAGGGTCCCGGACTGTGAGAGGGCGCAGCCTGGCTTCTGGCTGAGTGGCGCTCCCCCTGTGGGAGTGCACTGACCACCAAGGGGGCAGCTCCTGCATTGAGCATCTGCCCCATGGTGGTCAGTGCATGTCATAGCAACCGGTCATTCCGCTTTTCAGTCGATTTGCATATCACGCATAGGATTAGATACACTCTCCTTATTTTTACTTCAAATTTTTAGTAATGTTGGAAACACGCTTTTTAGGGTGATTTTTCATGTATTTTAGATACAGGTGTTTGTCTGCCTGGAAGCATACGAGCCTATACCTGGTGGGAGCCAAGCTGAGGAAAATAAAGACCATCAGTGGCTGCAGGATAGTTTTCTTTTTCTCCCGCTACTTAGAGATACATTTGGAAAAACTTGGGTCCAGACCCAGGTTTGGATCGCCATCACACAGAAGACAGGATTCCCATAATACCAAGCCATTATACCGAGCTTAGATGGAGAAGGAGGTGGTCGTGGTGGTGTGGCTTTCAGCAATAGCATGCCACTTTGGGGGATATTCATGATATTAAGTATATTCGATTCCTGTTAATTAATCTCAATGAATGCCTGGTATGTGCAAAGGTGTGGACTAGGCACTGTTGGGGATTCAGATAAAGTAAAGATACAATTTCTGTCCTCAGATGACCTTACAATTTTGTGAGGAAGATAAATAGGGTAAAGCACAAGCTAAATGGCCAGTTTTTGAATGGGTGACACAGACGTCAAGGCTACAGGACACCAAAGTGGAATCTAATGGGAATATCAGGCCAGGTTCCTCATGGAAGAGCTGGATGTGAATGACAACCCTTGGGGGCGAGTGAATGATGCAAGTCAAGGGACTGTGTGGGGATGGGACGCAAACATTTTGGTGGAAAGTTTCTCAGCATCCAATGAAGAATCTCTGTCCACTGTCTGTAGGAATACTGAGATAGGTACTGATGGGTTTTCCATGCCTAGAAAATTAACAACTTACTTGCACTGATTCCATTTAAGTTTCAAATTATATTAAAGTCTTAGGTTAGTTTCCATCCATGGCCAAATTCTTCTGGAAGTGTTGCTCATATACTTGGCTCCATGTAGGCAGATTTATTTAGTAGAACTCAATACTTCCTTCATCATTTATTGAATATAATTTCCTTTGACTCAAGTAAAATCTTTTCGTAATGAACACTGGTGACTTCCACATAGATATATCTTTTCACGGTCCAAGAAAAATTGCAGAATGCTAAAGCAGTCCAGAAAAACACCAAAGGAAATGCTAACAATGTTCTGCCAATACTTCTGGCAAATGAAGGGTCATACCTACATGGTTGTAGAGACTTGAGAACAGGGGTAAGGACTGAGCATTTCTTTCTGGCGACTGTTTCCTTGGCCTTCCTTTTGTAATTTCATCGATATGTTTTACGAATAGAAACTTTTCTCATGTTTGAGCTTTCTTCAGAGTTCACTTTTCCCTTATGTCCCTTTTTCCAAAGCACAATGAAGGAAAAAAAAAATAGTATGATAGTATGGATAGCTGCTTTCTCATATCCTCCTATACAGTGATAGATTCCTAACTATACTGTCCTCATTTCATCACATTTCATTTCAAGATTAAGTTTCAGAAATCCTTTGTTAGTATAGATTTTCATTTGTGTGGACCCCCATAGTCTTCTTTCTCAATTGTCATGATTAGATTAAATACATAGTCTCAACATGAACCTTCGGAGGCTTCAGCAGCATCAGCTAATCTGGGCCTCCTCTGCACTGAGTAAATAATATTGTATGGAGGACTTTAAAGATGTGCTATATGACATATGATATATATGGACATACATGTAAATATTCAAAGTGTATTGTTCTGCACGGACTTGCTAAAAGTGCAGATTCCTGGGCCCCACCATAGACTTTCTGAATCAGAATCTCTGAGTAGAGTTTCATGAATCTGCACTTTTAACACTATCACTAGTTGATACTTATGTACAGTAAAATATGAGATATACCAGTATAGAATTTTTACAATGCAAAATGTCTTTGCATTTAATTTAAGAGGAAACTGAACTGTTTAATAGGCAGTGAAACGAGAATGAGCAGATTAGCTTCTATGAAATTCAGGCTAACAGGCTCACAGCATCATCATTAAGGCTCTTTTACGGTATGCATATTGTCCCTTTTAATTCCCACAATACTGTTACGGGGCAGGTGTTTTGTTTTTCCATTATGCATGGGCAAATGACCTCAGAGAGGTTTGTGACTGTATAAAGATCACCCAGGAATTAAGTTACAGAATTGAGATTCAAGCCACTTCCTCCCAGCTACCTCCATGGTGCCCTATGCTGGTTACTCTTGGCTGCCCGGTGGGTGCTCATGCAGCTTCCTCAATAATCTGCTGCTATTGCTTTAGGGAATTAAGTTCTTTTACCAATAACATAAAGAATAACTAATTCAGAGGAAAACTGCTGATACTAACTTGCACCATACACTCATATCCTTTAGTGTGAACCATCTCTGCTTCATTAGCATAACTATGTGAAGGCTGAGTGGGTGTGTGCAACAGCTACAGAGAAAACTTAACACCACACTAAAGATATTGAAACATAACCTACACTTAGTTTAAGAAACCATGGAAAATCAGAAGGGCAGTTTAAGGGCCACAATAAGGTATGTGCATGAGAGGTGATGTCAGTATTACCCACCCAACGCTTCCAAACCTCATCAAACTTTATGGGTGATAATACATTAGTTTGAAATATACCATAGTGGATGAAGACAGGGCTCCAGAGTCAGATTATCAGTAAATCTGCCATCTATCACTAACAGGCAAGTAGCTTATATTTTCTGAGCCTTAGTTTCCTGATCTATAAAATGGGAATAATGGTAGAGTCATCCTTATAGGGTTATGAAGCTCTGATGAGGTGATTCAAAGAACTTCTAGGACAATGCCTGACACATGCCAGCATGTTCCATAAGTATTATTCATGTTAAAAAGAAAAGTCAAGTTCAGTGTCTGGATATGGTAGATTCTCAAAGATGTATGCTGAATATAGGCTGTATCATCTGTGTTTTCCCGCCTTCAGGGGCATAGTGTTCTTTGCTAGTTCCCTTTTCTTTCTCTCCATCTGTTTAAAGACTGACCTGATATTAGTTATTTTACTAAGTAGAGATTTTTTTAATAACCTGGATAGATTTTGTCCTACTACAAAATGCTGTGGTTTTTTTGTTGTTGTTGTTGTTGTTTTTTTTTGGGGGGGGGGCGCTGGAGGGAGTGTTGGGTGGGAGAATAGGTTAGAGGAAGGAAGAGAAGGAGAGAGGTGGAGAATTCTTTCAGTCATAGTTTTAATACCTGAGCATGGACTGTACCATCTAACTGGTCTGCCTCACTTTCCCCTTCACTCTCCTCTTACTTTGGTATTATCTTTCTGCTCCAAGATACCCAGGTGCTAGGAATCACTGTCTTTTGTTTTCTATTCGGAAGCTGTGCTTGCCCAGGATTTCAGCACACCCTGATTCAGCCACCCCCACCCCTGCCTCCTTCTACTTCATGTACACTGCTTTTTTCTTGGAGGGGTGCACAGTGTCATTCTTTAATATGTAACCTTTCAAAGTCAAGGTATAAATAATTAAGTTGACTAAAGCAATGAATTAGCAGTTACTTAGAAAGACCCAAGAATTATGTAGGTGGACATTAGGACCTTGGAATATGTGGGTGTTTTGTTTGTTTTTTTCTTTGAAAAGTAGAAATTGAGCAAAACTGTTCAGTGTTTGGGTGCTCATTGGAATCCACATAGGGAGCTTGTTCAAACCACATAGACTCTGACCATCTCATTCCCCCAATAATTCTGACACCGACACGAAACACCAACATGAAAAGAATATGTAAAAATGATAGTGTGTATGTCAGTCTGCATTTTTTTATAATATATTTTTATTGATTTCTGAGAGGAAGGAAGAGGGAAGGAGAGGTAGAAACATCAATGATGAGAAAGAGTCATTGATAGGCTGCCTCCTGCACACACCCACTCCCCCCCATAGGGGGATCAAGCCCAAAACACAGGCATGTGCCCTTGACTGGAATCGAACCTGGGACCCTTCAATCCGCAGGCCGACGCTCTATCCACTGAGCCAAACCAGCAAGGGCTCAGTCTGCATTTTTAACATACATATTTTCAATTCTTTTGTAAATTAGTGGAAAGTAATCAAGTGATTTTTTTCTTTAAAGTCTGAAAAATTTAGCTTTGTGTACCTGTGTTTTGTTGTGTCAGAAGCTTTTTTGCAAAAATTAATAGCAGACTATCTTAAAACCTTAAAATTATATTTTGAAATTGGTATTTCTAACATTTAGTATATTTGGATTATTTTATTCTGTGACTGCTATTGTAAGAGAAAAATAGCCCTATTTTTTCTTTTGCATTCAGGACAGTTCTGAGTATAGTCAACATGGGATTAAATAAAAGAAGATTTCTAGCTGCTCCAGAATCCCTGTATATATGAACTCTGTGAAAGGTTTCTTGAGGGACTTTTATTTTCTGATTCTTTATCAATTTTATTTCTCTATGTATTATGTGGTACATTACTGCTATTATTGTTGTTTATCTCTATATCACTGCTGAAGAAAGTATTGCATTATTTTCCTAGATTTTTTTTTTTTTTTTTTTTGTCTAGCATGAACAACATCAAAATTTAAATATTTATGGTAGGGATCATTTTAAGAGGTATTTTTCTTTTCCTCCTAACCACTTCTAACACAGGACATTATAAGAGAATAATATGAAAAAGTTAAGATAATATTTTTCTTTATTGGTGTTTTCATGCTGTTTTCTGGTTGATTTATATCATTATTTAAATGCTGAAATGTGAGACCTGATAAAATAATAATGCAAAATGCTATATGCTGGCTTTGTTTTTATTGTATCAATTTGTATTGACAATACATAAAATATTTAAAAAATAATAATGCAAAAATTAATTAGGTCTGATGAACACTGGGGTGTTCATTTTGACAGTTCTTCAACAACTGTGTTTTGGTTCTGGGGAGAATGCTTTGTTGACTTGGGAGAAATGAAGATTTGGTTGGAGAG
The DNA here is from genome assembly GCF_951640355.1 of Cnephaeus nilssonii. Taxonomy (NCBI): domain Eukaryota; kingdom Metazoa; phylum Chordata; class Mammalia; order Chiroptera; family Vespertilionidae; genus Cnephaeus; species Cnephaeus nilssonii. The sequence goes on along the minus strand of NC_137079.1, from coordinate 57,008,951 downwards.
AGACTGAAATATCAACTGTCACATCCTCTCACCCCCAAGTGTTTTAATTTTCTCCAGGAATCCCACAGAGGTTTTATGGGTTGTCTAAGTGCTTGTTACTAGTCAGGGATTAATCAACAAGTATTTATTACAGACTGTTTAGCAAGTACTTTTCACCTTATCCAATATCATCTTCACACCAGCTCTGTGAACTGGAAAGTAAACCTCATGATGCAAAGACTATTAAATCTGATTCCACATTCTGAAATGTATCCTTCTATGAGGTGGCCGGGCCTGTGCTAAGTGTTTTATGAAGACCCTCATTCTCACACCAGTTCTGCAAGGTGGTGTTGCTATGCTTACTTAGAGATGATCAGATCAAAGCTTAGTGAGGTCAAGATCCTTGCCCATCATCAGACAGTTGTGGTGGCAGGACTGGAGCTGAGGCATGCACTGAAACTCCATACTGCCTCAGTGTCCTCTCCACTGGTTTCCAAAGGAAACCTCACCATGTATTACCCATGTTTAATTCCTCCAATCAGCCACTTTATACCAACATTTCTCAGATGAACAGATAACTTTAAAGACTTTTGAGTTAGCTTCTGTCCTTTCATATGGGTTAAAAAGAAGCCAGACAGTATATTTTATTAAGATTTCTTTTTGCCTATAAAAAATAGGCTAAAGAAACAGTTATTTCAAAATCTACATAGTAAGGCATATTAGTGAGCATTCATGATGGTACATTGTCTCAGCTAAGGCAAAAGAAACAGACTTAAACTATGAAAGAAAAATGCAAATTAGTAATTGCCACCATTTATCCTGCTTCTGTGGGGTACAGGCAAGGGAAAATAGGAGGATACATGAAGAATGGAAGAAAAAAATCCTTATCAGTGTGGTACGTATAAGGCAGCTAAGTAGATCAAATCTACATGTATGTTCACTGTATGTGTTGTATACCACAAGAGAAATCCTGTTTCTATTTGGGCATTTTATATTTGCCATCTTGGTACAATCTTAGTTCCATGATTGTTTAGAACCGTGGTCGGCAAACTGCTGCTCGTGAGCCACATGCGGCTCTTTGGCCCCTTGAGTGTGGCTCTTCCACAAAATACCACGGCCCGGGCGAGTCTATTTTGAAGAAGTGGCGTTAGAAGAAGTTTAAGTTTAAAAAATTTGGCTCTCAAAAGAAATTTCAATCGTTGTACTGTTGATATTTGGCTCTGTTAACTAATGAGTTTGCCGACCACTGGTTTAGAACATCTATAATTAGGAATTTTAAATAACCAGAAAGTTATTTCTGCTTTCAGCCAATGTATAGAGTAACAGTGATAAGATTTATTTTCCCACCTGAAACCAAATAAACCATACAAACTATTTAAAATGATAAAAGACAATGATATAGTATAAGAGACAGGAAACAGACGGGGTGAGTTCCGTGGTTGCTCTAGCTAACTGCAGGGAGAGAGTTTCCAGGCTATGGCTCAGAGAAGAGGAACTCGGGCTGTAACTGGCAGACTCCCTGACTTGAGGAGACAGAACTATGAGTGTTGGGAGACGAAGGCAGCTGGAGCTCACAGGACAGAGTCTTTAAGAACCACAGAGATCTGCCCAGTTCCTCCTTGACTGTTCAGCTGAGTACTGATCATTGCATGCATATGAAGAAACTACCCACAAGTCAGAAAGGACCAGCTGAAAGGGGGAAAATGCCTTGCACACCCCACAGGACTAGGAAGAGTGCCTGTTCCCACCAGCCAGACTGGAAAACATTATAATCATGGAGTATCAGTAGATTACCCAGAAAGGACTTACCTAAAGTAGTGAGGAAAAATTAGACCTACACTAAACAGAGCTCAGATCTCAACTGACACATGTTAAAAGCAAGACCTGGAAAGATCAGACTGTTTCCATGTGACTTCATTCCAAAACAAAGCTCAAAAATATTTACTATTTACAATTTATCCAACATTCAACAGGAGAAAACTCACAATGTCTGGCATCTAATCAAAGATCACTAAGCCCGCAAAGAAGCAGGAAAATACAACCATTAATGAGGAGAAAAATCAATGAATTAAAACCAACCCCAAACTCACATATATGTTAGAATAACAGACAAGGACATTAAGATAAAAATTTATAGCTATATTTCATATGCTAAAAAAGTCAAGTCAATTGACCATGTCATGTGGAGGAATGAATGGTAATTTTCATACACTGCTGGTGAGATTATAAAATGGTATTATCATTTTGGAAGAGTTTGGCAACTTCCTAAAAAGTTAAACACATGTTTTCCTTATAATCTAAATACTCACCTCCCATATATTTACCCGAGGGAAAAGAGAACATCTATATATATAAAAGCCTAAGTGACCATTGCAACTGAACGGACAACTGAACAGGCTGCATGGGGCGACCAGGCTGGCAGGGGGGTTAGTGAGGGGCAACCAAATGACCGAACAGCAGGCTGTGTCAGGGGACCAAGCTCGCAGGGGGCAGTTGGGGGGCAACCAGGCTGGCAGAGGAGGCAGTGAGGGGCGACCAGGAAGGCGGGGGTGGGGGGGACAGTTGGGGGCGACCAGGCCAGCATTGGAGGCAGTAAAGAGCGACCAGGATGGCGGGGGGGGGGGGCAGTTAGGGGTGACCAGGCTGGAGGGGGGGCAGTTGGGGGCAACTAGGCCAGCGGGGGGGGGGCAGTTGGGGGTGACCAGGCCAGCAGGGGGGGCAGTTAGGGGCGATCAGGCAGGCAAGCAGGTGAGCAGTTAGGAGCCAGTGGTCCCGGATTGTGAGAGGGATGTCCGACTGGGGATCAGGCCTAAACCGGCAGTCGGACATCCCCTGAGGGGTCCCAGATTGGAGAGGGTGCAGGTTGGGCTGAGGGGACCCCTCCCCCACCCGTGCATGAATTTTGTGCACTGGGCCTCTAGTATGTCTATAAAAGACTTGTATACAAATGTTTATAGGAGCTTTATCTGGAATAACAAACCTGGAAATAGTCCAAATGTTCATCAACATGGATGAATGGATAAACAAATACAGTATATCTGAATAATAGACTACTACTCAGCAAAGAATAGGAATAAATTATTGATATATGCAACAAAATTGATGAATCTCAAAAAATTATGTTGAGTGAAATACCCCCACACCCCCCAAAAAAGAGTACATACTGAGTGATTCCATATAGCACAACATACAGTATTACTTCATTTATAGGGTTGGGCAAAAGTAGATTTACAGTTGTGCGTATGCAGAACAGAGTTTATTCTTGTATTATTATTTATTACTAGCGTTCCCGTTGCAGGAAAAATCCTGCAATAGGGTTTCCTGCTGCACTCTACCCCACCCTGTCTGCTCTCCTCCCTTGTCCCCCGCCCCGCGATCTCCGCCAGCCCCCCTGCTTTTCTAACTTCTCCGTCAGCCCGCTCTCCTTCCTTCTCCCCTGGCCCCGCCTCCGCTCCTCCCTTCTCCCCCGGCCCGCCTTCTCTGCCAGCCCACCTGCTTTTCCCTTCTCCCCCGGCCCCGCCACCACTCCTCCCTTCTCCCCCGGCCCCGCCTCCACTCCTCCCTTCTCCCCCAGCCCCTCCTCCGCTCCTCTCTTCTCCCCCGGCCCCGTCTCCGCTCCTCCCTTCTCCCCCGGCCCGCCTTCTCCGCCAGCCCGCTCTCCTTCCTTCGCCCCTGGCCCCGCCTCCGCTCCTCCCTTCCCCCCCCGGCCCCGCCTCCGCTCCTCCCTTCTCCCCCGTCCCCGCCTCCGCTCCTCCCTTCTCCCCCAGCCCCTCCTCCGCTCCTCCCTTCTCCCCCGGCCCCTCCTCCGCTCCTCCCTTCTCCCCCGGCCCCGCCTCCGCTCCTCCCTTCTCCCCCGGCCCGCCTTCTCCACCAGCCCGCTCTCCTTCCTTCTCCCCCAGCCCCGCCTACGCTCCTCCCTTCTCCCCCGGCCCCGCCTCCGCTCCTCCCTTCTCCCCCGGCCCCGCCTCCGCTCCTCCCTTCTCCCCCGGCCCCGCCTCCGCTCCTCCCTTCTCCCCCAGCCCCTCCTCCGCTCCTCCCTTCTCCCCCGGCCCCGCCTGCTCAACTTCCTTCTCCCCCGGCCCCGCCTCCGCTCCTTCCTTCTCCCCCGGCCCCGCCTCCGCTCCTCCCTTCTCCCCCGGCCCCGCCTCCGCTCCTCCCTTCTCCCCCGGCCCCGCCTCCACTCCTCCCTTCTCCCCCAGCCCCTCCTCCGCTCCTCTCTTCTCCCCCGGCCCCGTCTCCGCTCCTCCCTTCTCCCCCGGCCCGCCTTCTCCGCCAGCCCGCTCTCCTTCCTTCTCCCCCGGCCCCGCCTCCGCTCCTCCCTTCTCCCCCGGCCCCGCCTCCGCTCTTCCCTTCTCCCCCGGCCCCGCCTCCGCTCCTCCCTTCTCCCCCGGCCCCACCTGCTCAACTTCCTTCTCCCCCGGCCCCGCCTCCGCTCCTCCCTTCTCCTCCCCCTGGCTTGCTTGCTTCTCTGCTGCTTTGCTCCCTTCTGCAGCTCTTGGCTTCTTTCTATGCTGTCGTGATATGCAAATTAGCCACCATCTTTGTTGGGATAATTTGCATACTCGTCCTGATTGGTTGGTGGGCGTGGCTTGGCTGGTGGGCGTGGCTTGGGCGTAGCGAAGGTGCGGTCAATTTGCATATTTGTCTATTATTAGATTAGACTAGAAGCCCGGTGCACGAAAATCGTGCACGGCAGGGGGTTGTCCCTCAACCCAGCCTGTACCCTTTCCAATCTGGGACTCCTGGAGGGATGTCCGACTGCTGGCTCCCAACTGCTTGCCTGCCTGCCTTCCTGATTGCCCCTAACTGCTTCTGCCTGCCAGCCTGATCACCCCCTAACCACTCCGCTGCCAGCCTGGTTGATGCTTAACTGCTCCCCTGCCAACCTGTTTGCCCCCAACTTCTCTCCTCTGCCAGCCTGGTCACCCCTAACTGCCCTCTCCTGCAGGGTTGATCACGTCCAATTGCCCTCCCTTGCAAGCCTGGTCCCTCTCAACTGCCCTCCCTTGCAGGCCGGGTGCCTCCCAACTGCCCTCCCCTGCTGGCCATCTTGTAGTGGCCATCTTGTGTCCACATGGGGGCAGGATCTTTGACCACATGGGGGCAGCTATATTGTGTGTTGCAGTGATGATCAATCTGTATATTACTCTTTTATTAGATAAGATAGAGGCCTGGTACAGGGGTGGGGGCCAGCTGGTTTGCCCTGAAGGGTGTCCCGGATCAGGGTGGGGTTCTCTTGGGGCGTGGGGTGGCCTGAGCGAGGGGCCTGTGGTGGTTAGCAGGCCGGCCACGCCCCCTGGCAACCCAAGCAGAGGCCCTGGTATCTGGAATTTATTTTCCTTCTACAATTGAAACTTTGTAGCCTGGAGCAGAGCCAAGCCTGCTGTTCCCTCCGGGGCGGCAGCCATCTCTGTGGCAGTTAATTCACCTTCTACAGTTGAAACTTTGTTGCCTTAAGCGGGTAGGCCCGGCCAGGGTGTGCTTTAAAGCTTTGCTTCCCCTGTTGCCACCGGCAACCCTGGCCTGCTCTCTCAAGCTCCATTCTGTTGCCATTTGTTTGAATTTGTTTACCTTCTATAATTGAAACTTTGTAGCTTGAGTGGAGGCTTAGGCCTGCAATGGCTATGGAAAGCTTGGCTTGCTCTGTTACCTGGGAAACCTTGCTCTCTGTGGCTGTAGCCATCTTGGTTTGGGTTAATTTGCATACTCGCCCTGATTGGCTGGTGGGCGTGGCTTATGTAGTGGAGTGATGGATAATTTGCATATTGCCATTTTATTAGAGAAGATTGTATTATTTTCCATACAGATAACTGTAAACCTAATATTGTCCCACCCTATATTTAAAACTTTAGAACTTTTAAAACTAATCTATAGTGACAGCAATTAGATTAGTGGTTTCCTAGGGGAAGGGGAATATTATAAAAGGGGACAAACACTTGTAGTTATGGTTTTATGAGTGTGTGTGTGTGTGTGTGTGTGTGTATAAAAGATCAAGTTATAAATTCTAAATATATACACTTTACTATATGTCAATAACACTTCAATAAAGCCATTGAAAAGCTCTGAAAATAAAACAAAAGCATAAGTAAGGCTAAAATATAAGAAGGAAAGAATCATTTGGAAAAAAATCAGTATTTTCAATTGTTCAGCACTTCATTACCGGTAGCTCATTCATATTTTCCATTTGAGTATCTTGTCCCACTCTTAGAATTTTTTAGTTATGTTTTCCATTTATAAAAGTGTCTTTATGACCTCCAGTGCCTGGTCTTATATATATGTGACCCTCTAGATATGTGACATCTATCTTTTCTTTACTTTTCTGCTTTTGGACTTTTCATTGATGTTGGTAATTTCCCTGCTCATTTCTAGAAATTATTTAGATATTTCCTTTTCTAAGAATCATATATTGTAAAAAAGAACTCAGTGGAATATTTGTAAGCTTCTACATTTTGAGGCACTTCCTGATGTTTGGGTGTATGTATTAGATTGGGTATATCCAATATATACTCATTATTAAAGTCATTGGTCATATTAATTAGCAGATGGAGGTCAAGAATCCTATCTAATAATAGACAAATATGCAAATTGACCATACCTCCAACACACCCGCAAGCCACACCCACAAGCCACGCCCACCATCCAATCAGAGCAAGTATGCAAATTAACCCAAACCAAGATGGCTACAGCCACAGAGAGCAAGGTTTCCTAGGTAACAGAGGAAGCCAAGCTTTCTGCGAGCCGTTGCAGGCCTAAGCCTCCACTCAAGCTACAAAGTTTCAATTATAAAAGGTAAACAAATTCAAACAAATGGCGGCAGAATGGAGCTTGAGAGAGCAGGCCAGGGTTGCCACCGGCAACAGGGGAAGCAAAGCTTTCTGCACACCCTGGCTGGGCCCACCCACTTAAGGCAACAAAGTTTCAATTATAACCCCAACACAAATGGCTGCCGGAGCCCCAGGCTTGGCTCCACTCCAGGCTACAAAGTTTCAATTGTAGAAGGAAAATAAATTCCAGATACCAGGGCCTCTGCTTGTGTTGCCAGGGGGAGTGGCCAGCCTGCAAACCACCACAGGCCCCTCAGTCAGGCCGCCCCACACCCCAAGGGAACCCCCACCTGATCTGGGACGCCCTTCAGGGCAAACCAGCTGGTCCCACCCCTGTACCAGGCCTCTATCCTATCTAATAAAAGAGTAATATGCAGATTGATCTTCACTGCAACACACAATATAGCTGCTCCCATGTGGTCAAAGATCCTGCCCCCATGTGGACACAAGATGGTCACCACAAGATGGCCAGCAGGAGAGGGCAGTTGGGAGGCACCCGGCCTGCAAGGGAGGGCAGTTGAGAGGGACCAAGCCTGCAAGGGAGGGCAGTTGGAGGTGATCAACCCTGCAGGGGAGGGCAGTTAGGGGTGACCAGGCCGGCAGAGGAGGAAAGTTGGGGGCAAACAGGCTGGCAGCAGAGTGGTTAGGGGGTGATAGGCTGGCAGGCAGAAGCAGTTAGGGGCAATCAGGAAGGCAGGCAGGCAAGCAGTTGGGAGCCAGCAGTCCTGGATTGTGAGAGGGATGTCCGACTGCCCGTTTAGGTCCGATCCTGGTGGGATCGGACCTAAACGGGCAGTCGGACATCCCTCAAGGGGTCCCATATTGGAGAGGGTACAGGCTGGGCTGACGGACAACCCCCCTCCGTGCACGAATTTCGTGCACCGGGCCTCTAGTACTAAATAAATTCCCTTAGGGCAAGAAAAGAGCAATGAGAAAGCCTGAAGAAATATAGATTGGTTTGAGAAAGCCTTTAAGGTATGTAAGAAAATAACTATTACAGGGTTTTTTTTTATTAAACTGATAAAACAACAACATAAAACAATGGTTCTCAAACCTGGACACATATTAAAATAGTTTGGGAAGGCTTTAAAAAATATCCATGGCTGAGCCCAACTTACACCAATAGATTGATTATCTTTTTTTTTAGAAAGTGGTATAGCCAAGATGGAGATTTATTGAAGAACAAGTACAGACTCCCATGTAGAGCGGGGGAAGAGTCCCTCAGAACTGACTCCCATGTAGGGAGGGGGAAGAGTTTCTAGATTGATCATCTTTAGGGGTAGGGCTCTTTGCCGGTAGTTTTAATCTCCCCAGATGATTCCAATTGTATTGCCAGGGTTCAAGAACCAGGGGCATTGTCCTAGAATGACTGTCCTCTGGCACTTTCAACCTGAATGACCCTGGGTGAGACATTACAAAAGTGGCGCTCAGCTCTGAATGCACATTGGAGTCAACTGCAGAGTTTTAGAAACTACTCATAGTGAGGTCATTCCCAAAGAGACTCTGAGCCAGTGGTCTGAGCTGCAGCCGGCCATGGAGCTATCATTAAGAAGCTGCTCAAGTGATTGTAATGTGCAGCCAAAATGAAAACCACTGTTCTAAGATGAGCTTCCTTATCTATGATGTAGAGATTATACTTCGTAGCTTGTGTGTGTGTGTGTGTGTGTGTGTGTGTGTGTGTGTGTGTGTGAGACACTTAAATAAAAGCTCTCAATATAGCAGATTGGCTTATAATAAGTTAGCAGTTGATAAAAGGTAGTCATTTTTTGGATTTTCTGAAATTCCTAATCTCTGGAAAAGTGGGATGCGTGCAGGAGAACTCCAGATTTATGAAGATTTTGCCAAACTCTGGAAAAGAAGGATCTATATGTAAAGGTCTAAACCCATGAAGGACTGTATGAAGGGATGTTATTTTATATAGAATAGGGCTGAGGCATAATGAGGCTTTGCCAGTATTTCAGAAGTAGATCTTACTGCCTTTAAGGAAGACATTTATCTTCTGTGAAAAGTATTGGCTTGAAATGGCATGAATACAAGGGCCTAGGGAGACTGATGGGCTTGTACCCATTGTCAGCCTCACTCAAGAGCTCACTGAAATGAGTTAGCTGATAAAAAATCCCGACTTTTATTAAAGTAAGACTTTATGTTGACCAGTGGTTTTATTTTGGCTGTTAAATATGATGTTTTCCTGTTGTGAGAGAAAAGTCACTAAAAGCTGAAGACAAACAGTGCCTCATAAGTGCCCAAACTGGGGCACATAAATAAAAGTTTGTGCCAAGTCTCCCCGGGATTGGCTCAAGTTGGCTGCTCTAAAACGCTGTAATATAAATAGCCATATGCTATTAGTCATGGGCTATTATCACCGTCATCATTTATGTACCCAGGCCTTCACCACCACCTCATTCCTTTCCCTCTGCCTGGATCCACCTCAGTCCCTCCTAGGGCAGGGTGTTATCTTCTCACAGTATTACTTAGATATTGTGATTCTCCTAAGGTCCTATATTAGCTTCCAGTCCCATCAAAATAAACTTTCTAGCGTGGGGTGCAAAACCAGCCCCCAACTCCTTGATCTAACTGCCCTGCAGCCCAGGATGGCCAAATCCAGGCTAACAAACCTACTTGTTGTCATCTGTCCAGGCCCCTAGTGTCCCTTAGGCCCTCATTCTGTTCAGTCACCGTGTCAGGCTGGTGTCATTATGCCCGTGTGACTAAGGAGAAATAATTAATAACCTGGCCCAAAGCACACAGCTCGCAAGTTGTAGAACTATAGTTTATACCCAGGTTTGATTCCAAAGCCCGTGTATTCCCACTGTTAGTATATTGCATGCTGTAGGTTTCCTTTCACCAAGTGGCATGACTTAAATCTTTCAACTGCTCATAAGGATTTATTGTCTGCTGCCATGATAAATCTCCCTGGTTCTGGCCACCAACATCATTCCTATTTAAGTTTCATTTATTAGACTCTGTCTCAGGAAGAGAGAATGCCCCATTGCCCTTCACAGAGCTTGGCAAAGATTTTGTAGCACAAATACATCAGCTACCGTAAGGGCAGTGTGTTGTCAGAGAACATCAGGCTACTTCCAGAATTCAGTCAAATGTATCCGTCTACAGGGACCATGAACACATGGTGTCTGAATGATGAAATGTTTCTGCCTTCAAGGGGTTTATAATCTAGTGGTAACAAGAACATGTTGGTAACAGCAATGATAATTTCCATCACATGTTTTTTTTTTCCTTTTTTCTTATTGTCTAAAGTTTTACATATTTTACATATGTCTCCTTTTCCTCCAATGGACTCCCCCGCCCATGTTTTAACAGTTGAAATGTTAAAACTATTCAGGCTGTGTAATTTACCCAAACCCACACAAAACAGGGACAGGCGCTTTAAATTTAGTATCTCCAGCGGGAAACCTGAAGAAAGTACCTAAGTGACTTGCTTCTGGTCTCCTGGTGGGAGAGGCACAGGCTCTGTGGTGAGCTGTGCCGTGAGGTTGATACTCATGTGCCTGTGGTCATGTCTCCTTTGCAAGTGAGATCAGAGGGGGGATTGTGAAATGTTCATTGAGGATTGATGGACTTGAGAATTTCCCCAAGCTTGATAATTAGGAGGGAAGAACACATAAATTAGGTAAAATTTTAAAGAAACTACAACACTATGCACTTATAGTTAGGCAACCAGATTTTCTTTATGGAATCACTAGCTATGCATTATGGACAAGTGTTTCAGGTTAGTCACAGAACAATTCAACAAGTATTTACTGAGGATCTGCGATGTGCTAGGTACAGTGGTGAAAATGCCAGGCAAGATCTCTGATCTCATCGGGTTTCAATTGTAGTTGAGGAGGATGCAGAGGAGGAGATGACAATAATCAAGTAAACCATTAAGTAAAAATGTACTAAAAAGAAAATAATATAGGATGATGTGATAAAGGATGAGTAGGGGCTAATGTGGACAGTGTGGTTAGGAAATTTCTCACTTAGAGATTTATTTATTTATTTATTATTTTTTAAAGTATGTTTTTATTGATTTTAGAGAGAGAGGAAGAGAGAGAAATAGAGAGATACCGGTAAGAGAAACACCGATCAGCTGCCTTTTGCATACCCACTACTGAGATATGAGCCCATAACCTGGGCATGCACCCTGACTGCGAATTGAACTGTTCACCTCTTGATTCATTGGTTGATGCTTAACCACTGAGCAACACCGGCTGGGATATTTATTTATTTATTTAAATCCTCACCTGAGGATATTATTTTTCATTGACTTTTTAGAGAGAGTGGAAGGGACAGAAGTGGAGAGAGAGAGAGAGATGGTTTGGGTGATGTGGTAACTGTGATAAGAAGTGATCAGATCTGGATATGTTCAAATAAGATCTGATGTGAGAGAAAGAAGTCCAAAAGGATTCAGAGATTTCTGGTGTGCACAATTGAAAGCCTGGGGGTTGCCACTAACTGAGATGGGAGTGGCTTTTACCCTAGGTGTGTGTTACAAAGTTGACCAGCATCTCCTCTCTCTCTCTCTCTCTCTCTCAATTTTTTTTGGGGGAGGCAACCAAAATTTTTGGTGGCCTTGTTTCAGCAAGGCTTACTTTTAAGTGTCTGAAATGGAAACTCTAGGAGTAACGTTTTAATGTTCTTAGTCACAGGAAACAGAAGTGCTAATTTAAAATATTTAACACCAGCTCTAGAGTGCAGAAGACCTCATTCGAGTAGGGAGGGGCTGGAAGAAGCCGGATAGAAATGGGAGGTATCTGTAATACTATCAGAAAAGCAAAACAAAACAAAACAAAACAAAACAAAAAAGAAAACAACAAAAAAAACCCCAAAACTTGTTTTTAAAGAACTATTTCCTAGACAAGGTTTGTTCTGGTAAAATCCGAGGTAAATTTGCATATTATGTAAATGACGCAGTCGGGGAAATGATAATCCAAGATTAAAAAGGACAAACTTAAAGTTTTCTTCCATTTATTTTCTGAAAATCGGACTGCTATTTACAGAGCAACCTGGAGGTGTTTATTCAAACACTGAATTTTGGTATCAACTAACCACCGTCACACTGTAATAGGAGTTGCTGTTACCCGAGTGGTGAATTGCAAGGGCGATCAGCTTCTCTCTCTCTCCCAAATTTTTTTTTGGGAGGCAGCTAAAATTTTTGGCGGCCTTGCTTCGGCAAGGCTTTCATACTATGTCCTAAAAAAAGAAACTAAAGGATCTCGGTGGTTTTAGGTGAAGGGGCTGAGTTGTGAGAGGAAATCGGGGAGATTAACCCAAAGCCTCTTACACGTTCCTCCGCCCGGCGAGCGGACACCACCAACGGGTTAATGTAATGGCGACCTGCTGCGGAGCCAGAGGGCTGGCTGAGGGAGGGGGAAAGGCCGAGAGGGTGGGGGCAGATATGGCAGATGCCTGTAATACTGTCAACAATAAGAGATATTTTTTGAAAAAGGCTTTCTAGGCAACATTTTACGAGCAATGTGCTCTAGTGAAATCCACGGTAAAATTTGCATAGCACATACATGCAAAGGCTGATGGGAAAATGGTATTCAAGAGGAAATCCAAGATTAAAAGACAAACCTAGATTTTCTTCCACTTACATTTTCTGAAAATTGAACAGAGTAACCTGGATATTTTTATTCAAGCACTGAATTTTGGTAGCAACTAACCACCCTCAAGTGTAATAGGAGTTGGTTTTACCCGAGGGGTGAATTACAACGGTAGTCGACTTCTCTCTCTCTCCCAATTTTTTTTGGGAGGCAGCTAAAATTTTTGGCGGCCTTGCTTCGGCAAGGCTTACTTTCAAGTGTCTAAAAAAAGAAGGAAGTGGTTCCCTGACCGGTTTGGCTCAGTGGATAGAGCGTGGGCCTGTGGACTGAAAGGTCCCAGGTTTGATTCCGGTCAAGGGCATGTACCTTGGTTGCGGGCACATCCCCAGTAGAGAGTATGCAGGAGGCAGCTGATCGATATTTCTCGATCTCTCTGTCCCTCTCCCTTCCTCTCTGTAAAATTTAAATAAAATATATTTTTAAAAAATAAAAAGAGAAGTGGAAACTCTTGGAGAAACATTTTAATGACCGTAGTTACAGGAAACAGAAATGCTCATTTAAGGTACTTTTTCACACCAGCACTAGAGCGCAGAAGACCTCGCTAGGGTAGGTAGGGGCTGGAAGAAGCGGGGTAGAAATAGGAGGTATCTGTAATACCATTAGCAATTAAAAAAAAACTTTATTAAAAAATTACTTCCTAGACAAGGTTTTTGTGGGCAGCTTGTTCTAGCAAAATCCAAGGTAAATTTTGCATATTATGTAACATAAATTGATGAACAAAAACAGATTCAGAGACAGAGAAGCATCGATCAAACTATCAAACCTCAGAGGGAAGGTAGGGAAAGTGGGGGTAAGGGGGAGAAATCAAGCAAAGGACTTGTATGCATGCATATAAGCATAAGCAATGGATGCAGACAACAGGGGGTGAGGGTGAGGGCAGGACTGGGGGGATGGGGAGGACAAGGAGGGGATAAGGACACATTTGTAATACCTTACTCAATAAAGAAAAAAAAAAATGGAAAAAAAAATAAAATAAAAAATTGTGTTACAACCAAGAATAAATGAAAAAATTCTCAAGGAAAAAAAAAAAAAGAAATACTCAAACCCTTAATTTAAATATTCCCCAGGGATGTGGCTATCCTCTTCAAGCCTTAACAAAGCTTGGGTTTAAGGACTCCATAATTGAAAGGACCAAGAAACCAACTTCAGAGCAAGAGAAGACATGTTATGGCAAAATCACCTTTACTTCTACATTCTGTTAATTCAAAATGGGGTGTAAACAACATAGTAGAAGAGATACTCTGGCTCCATTAAACATTGTATATACATCTTATTCTGTATAGGGGACTTCTCAAAATTCACAGGTGGGTCCCAGTCATTTAAAAATCATTGTTTTATCCTGGTGTTAACTTTTTGCTCAGTTTCAAGAGTTAGTGAATACTATCATCTGAGAGTAGAGCCAGAAAGTGGATGAAATCAAACCAAATCAGCCTGGAGGAACAGGGGGGCTCACAATATAGAAAATGTGGGAGTCTGCCTCCACACATTTTGGAAAGCAAGCTCTAAGTACAGTATCATGCCATCTGCGAATAATGACAATTTTACTTCTTCTTTTCCAATTTGGATGCCTTTTATTTCTTCTTCTTGTCTGATCACTATGGCTAGCACTTCCAGTACTATGTCGAACAGGAGTGGTGAGAGAGGGCATCCCTGTCTTGTTCCTGTTCTTAGGGGAAATGGTTTTAGTTTTTGCCCATTGAGTACGTTGTTGGCTGTGGGTTTGTCATATAAAACTTTTATTATGTTGAGGTATGATCCCTCTATTCCCACTTGGCTGAGCATTTTTATCAGAAAAGAGTGTTGGACTTTGTCAGATGCTTTTTCTGCATCAATTGATATGATTATTTGATTTTTGTCTCTCAGTTTGTTTATCTGTTGTATCACATTTATTGATTTGCGGATATTGTACCAGCCTTGCATCCCTGGAATAAATCCCACTTGGTCATGGTGTATGATCTTTCTAATGTACTGCTGGATCCGGTTTGCTAGAATTTTGTTGAGGATTTTAGCATCTATGTTCATGAGGGATATTAGTCTGTAATTCTCTTTCTTTGTGGTGTCTTTAAATGGTTTTGGGATTAGGATAATGTTGGCTTCATACAAAGAGTTTGGAAGTGTGCCTTCCTCTTGAATTTTTTGGAATAGTCTGAGAGGGATTGGTTTTAGTTCTTCTTTGAATGTTCGGTAAAACTCCCCTGTGAAGCCATCTGGTCCAGGGCTTTTGTTTGATGGAAGCTTTTTTTTTTTTTTAAATATATTTTATTGATCTTTCTACAGAGAAGAAGGGAGAGGGATAGAGAGCTAGAAACATCGATGAGCTAGAAACTGGGGTTGTGCCCGCAACCAAGGTACATGCCCTTGACCGGAATCTAACCCGGGACCCTTACAGTCCGCAGGCCGATGCTCTATCCACTGAGCCAAACCGGTTTCTGCATGGAAGCTTTTTAATTACTGTTTCAATTTCATCAGTAGTTATCGGCCTATTCAGGTTTTTTTATTCTTCCTGACTGAGTTTTGGAAGCTTGTTTTTTTCTAGGAATGTGTCCATTTCGTCGAGGTTGTCCAGTTTGTTGAAACAGAGTTGTTCATAGTATTTTTTAACAATCCATTGTATTTCTGTGGGGTCAGTTGTTCCTTCACCTCTTTCATTTCTGATTTAGTTTATTTGGGTCCTCTCTCTTTGTTTCTTCATGAGCCTGGCTAGAGGTTCATCAATCTTGTTTATCCTTTCAAAGAACCAGCTCTTGGTTTCATTGATCTTTTGTATTGTTTTTTTTTTTTTGTCTCTATGTCATTTATTTCTGCTCTGATTTTTATTATTTCCTTCCTTCTGAATACTGTGGGCTTTTCTTGTTGCTCTCTTTCTAATACTTAAAGTTGCAAGGATAGATAATTTATTACCAGTTTTTCTTGTTTTTTTGAGGTAGGCCTGTAGAGCTATGAACTTCCCTCTCAGGACTGCTTTCACTGTGTCCCATAGATTTTGGATTGTTGTGTTTTCATTGTCATTTGTTTCCAGGATGCTTTTTATTTCTTCTTTGATCTCTTTGGTAACCCAATCATTGTTTAATAGCATGCTATTTAGCCTTCAAGTGTTTGATTTTTTCTTTGTTTTTATTGTAGTTGATTTTTAGTTTTATGCCATTGTGATCTGAAAAGATGCTTGTTATGATTTCTATCCTCTTGAATTTGAAGAGACTTTGCCTGTGTCCTAATATGTGGTCTATCTTTGAAAATGACCCATGTGCACTGGAGAAGAATGTATATTCTGTGGCTTTGGCTTGAAATATTCTGAAGATATCAATTAAGTCCATCTAATCTAGTGAGTCATTTAGGATTGCTGTTTCTTTTTGTTGATTTTTTGTTTAGAGGATTTATCCAGTGGTGTCAGTGGGGTATTAAAGTCCCCTACTATGTCTGTATTGCTATCAATCTCTCCCTTGATATCTTCCAGAAGTTGTTTAATGTATATGGGTGCTCCTGTATTGGGTTCATATATGTTTAACAGAATTATATCTTCTTGTTGAATTGCTCCCTTTATTATTATGTAGTGGCCTTCCTTGTCTCTTGTTATAGCCTTTACTTTGAGGTCTATTTTGTCAGATATAAGTATCGCAACCCCAGCTTTTTTTTTTTCATTTCCATTTGCCTGAAATATTTTTTTCCATCCCTTCACTCTCAGTCTGTGTGAATTCTTTGTTCTGAGGTGGGTCTCTTGCAGAAAGCAAATATATGGGTCATGTTTTCTTATCCATTCAGCTACCCTATGTTTTTTGATTGGAGCATTTAATCCATTTACGTTTAATGTTATTATTGATAAGTACTTGTTTATCATCATTTTTTAAATGTTTGTGTTTCTTCTTGCCTTTCTGTTTCTTCTTTTTATAGCAGTTCCTTTAGCATTTCTTTTTTTAAAAAAAAATGTATTTTATTTATTTTGTACAGAGAGGAAGGGAGAGGGATAGAGAGTTAGAAACGTCGATCAGCTGTCTCCTGCACACCTCTACTGGGGATGTGCCTGCTACTAAGGTACATGCCCTTGACTAGAATCAAACCTGGGACATTTCAGTCTGCAGGCTAATGCTCTATCCACTGAGACAAACCAGTTAGGGCCCTTTAGCATTTCTTGCATTGCTGTCTTGGTGATAACAAACTCTCTTAGCCCTTTTTAGTCTGTGAAGCTTCTGATTCCACTTTCAATTTTGAATGATAGCCTTGCTGGGTATAGTATTCTTGGATTCAGTCCCTTGCTTTGCATCACTTTGTATATTTCATTCCATTCCCTTCTGGCCTCGTGTGTTTCTGTTGAGAAATCAGTTGATATTTTAATAGGAGATCCCTTGTAGGTAACTTACTTTTTCTCTCTGGCAGCCTTTAACCCTTTGCACTCGCTTGCTTTTTCTTGATCCCTGCTACCGATGCTAACCGTGTTGAGTCACACTCGACATCCGAGTGCAAAAGGTTAAGATTCTTACTTTGTCATTTGTGTTTGCCAATTTAATTATGATGTGTCTTGATGTCAGTTTTTAGGGGTTCATCTTGATGTCGGTTTGGGACTCATGTGCTCCTTGGACTTGCGTAGTTATTTTCTTTCCAATATCAGGGAAGTTTTCTGTCATTATTTCTTCAAACAGGTTTTCTATTCCTTGTTTCTCTTCCTTTCCTTCTGGTATCCCTATTATGTGAATGTTGTTTTGTTTTGTGTTGTCCCAAAGCTCCCTTAGGCTCTCCTCTTGCTTTTTAAATTTTCTTTCCAGTTGCTGCTGTGTTTGTGTGTTTTTTCCTACCTTGTCTTCTAATTCGCTGATTTGGTCCTCAGCCTCTTCTAATCTACTGTTTAAGCCTTCCATTGTGTTCTTTATTGCAGCTGTGTCATTCTTCATTTCCTCTTGGTTCCTTTTCATGTTGGTGACATTCTCATTCATCTCCTTATAATTCTTATTGAGTTGTGTGTATTTGTCATTGAATTGTGTGTATTTGTCATCCAGCCATTTGAGCATCCTTATAACCATTACTCTGAATTCTTTCTCTGACAAGTTACTTGCCTCAATTTCATTTAACTCCCTTTCTGGTGATTTCTCTTTTTCTTTCCTTTGGGGGTTGCTTTTTTGTCTTCCCATGTTTTGATGTAACATTTTAATTGTAGATCCAATTGCTTTGCTTACCAAGGGTTTGAGTATTTCTATGCACTAACAATTTTGCTGACTGAGAGGCAGTGAAAACATAAATTATTTTTTTCCGTTTTAACTCTTGAATGATAATGTAAGGACAAATACAAATTAAAAATAAAAGCCTTAATTCTTCCTTCTGAAAAATAAGGGAAAACATGTCCTTCCCCTCCTTTTTCTTTGAGTGTTTTCTTTAGAAAACTTGTAATTGCACATATTTTCTCTTCTCTTTGGAACATATATATATATATATATATATATATATATATACACACATTCTTTTGAAGACTAGCTTTTTGCCTGTTTTTTTTTTTTGACCTGGGACTGTCTTTCTCAAGGACCCCAGAACCCTCTCTTTGAAAGGTCAATATCATGAGAGATGGCGCCTCAAATCTCCCAGTTTCTCTGAGTGGGTAGGAGTCTAATTCCCAGTGGATGCATTGGATGCATTGCTTGAATTTGAAGAATTGCCTCCTGCCATAAAGATATGAGAAGTTTGTTTTTCTTTTGGATAAAGCCAATTAGTTAACCCAGGTGGTCACCCTAATTACCAGGTAAAGTTAGGATAGTTTATGTGTGACAAATGGTGCTATCAAGTCCTCTGATTTGAGGACTAGTTATTATTTTTCTTGAGAACATGTAAATAATGGGTTGCATCTGTGTGACTAAGTAAAAGCTTTAGCTTTCTTTCTCTCTTCTCAATTTCTTAGCACATTTCCTATCATGCTCATCACATTCTGGTTTAATGCTAATTCAAGTATAAAAATGTTTTCTTTCTCTACTACCTTTGTGGAGAGAATTTCTGGGTAGAGAGAAAATTTTGTTTTTAATTATATTTCCCCAATATTACTTTCTAGTAGAAAATCAGATAACTGACATGCTTCAGTTCTTTAAAACTTCCTTTCAAACATCCACGGGTGATTCATTTCTGTTGGATATTTTAAATAACTTTTTGCTCTTAATAGTAGAGACATCAATTAAAGACTAAATTCTTCCCCACTCTTAGGGATAATTCCAGTCGTTGTATTCTTGACATAATCAATTTTTGGTTCTTTTAAAATGTTATACCCATATTCTAAAGATAAACATTAAGAGATTTAGAGCCATATTAAAGTTCTGTTGGTGTATGTATTAGTTTCCTAGAGCTGCCATTCAGAGTACCACAAACTAGGTGGCTTAACAACAGAAATTTATTTTCTCATAGTTCTGGACCATAGAAGTCCAAGATCAAGGTGTCTGCAGGGTTGGTTTCTTCTGAGGTCTCTCTCCTTGACTTGAAGGTGGCCACTTTCTCCCTGTCTTCACATGGCCTTCCCTCTGTTCATGCCTGTGTCCTAATCTCTTCTTATAAAAATACCAGTCATATTGATTTAAGTCCCATCCTAATGGTCTCATTTTTAACTCAGTTACCTCTTTCAAGACACTATCTTCAAATACAATTATATCCTGAGGTACTTGAAGTTAGGACTTCAACATATGAATTCTTAGAAGACACAGTTCAGCTCATAACAGAGCACATATTCCAGTTGCTATTCAAGTATGTGCACAGTAGTTTGATCAAAGTTCCTCTAAGGTCAGAAAGTGATTTCCATTTAAAAAAATTTTTTATGGGATTAACATTCTTCATTCTACTTGTCTTAGTTACTAGAATCAAGATCTCCAAATTTACACACAATATTTTTTTCCTAAGAAAATTGTATTGTTTTGAATAACAATTAGTTCCTTCAAAGGAAGAAAGTACACCCCAGATCTTTTTTGCAACCTTAAGTTGGCATACTAAATTACCTCTTAGACATTGTAGAATAAGATGTCTTTATTGTCAGCTCAACCCTAAATCACATGCATGTGAATTTAGCCCCCAAATGGTCATTTTGGTCACTAATTAAAACAATTCTCTTCATATTCACTATGGTATGTATGGGAAAAGAGATAAAGGTACACACTTTCTGACCTTCTCATATACTTGCATTCATGATAAAATCAGTGCTTCCTCTGAGCACAATTTGGAGACTCACAAAGTGACCTGCGACCAGGCCTGACCTTTGGAGGAAGGAGGAGAAGGATAAAGAAAGGCTAAAAAGCGAACATCTTTTCTCCTCAGACATTATATTTGTCTTCTTCTATTAGATGTATTTTTGGCATGCAGAAGAGCACATTCATATGGGGAACATTTTAAAATTGCTTGTGAAGAGCAGGCATATTTCCAAGAGGAAATGTAACCTTTCTTCATCTGGCGTATCAGATCAATGCACTGTGAAAGATCATGTTCGGTTACCTCATTTTTTTTTTTTGAATTAGAATTAATGGCTCATTAGTCTTGATCATATCAATATTATAACACCACTTACATTTGATAGAAAAGGGGAGATGGCTGATGGAGTGCACTTATTCCCTTTTACTCTTAGTGAATAGACCATGTGCCAGCCTCAGGGAAAACCAGCCAGATCTTGAAGGTGGCCCTTTTCAAGCAGGCCCCATTTAAGGAAAATATGGACTCTTTTGTAAGAGGCTCTTGGAAGAAGCGTTAAAAGGTTCTAAAGGTTTGGGGTCACTTGGGACATATACCAGTGTTCTCTCCCACTTTAGGCAGCAGGCCAGAGTCGGGAACCAGACACCCTCAGCATTTCTTTGGCCACATGTTGGACCATATGTTGGAAATTGAAAAAACAGACACTAAGAATCTTCTCTTGAACATTTCTCCCATGAGGCATTCCTTTTACAAAGGAGCATGTATTTCTGCAAGTCTGATAGAAAGAGAGAGAGGGGCAGGTTGACTCTTTTGAAATAAAAATAAGAAATATTGCAAGGCACAAGATTATATTAAGATTTACCCCTTTTCAGTCCCTAAATTAGGCCAGACAAAACAGTAAATAAATAGGCTCCAAAATTAAAGCAAAGCAAAACAAAAACTTTATGGGCGTACACACCAGAAGTCAGGATTCTGTCATTTGCTAACAATGTGACAATGGGTTATGGGTGTTTGTTACTTTTTGCCTGGACAGCACCCTCCTTTTTTTTTTTAAAGGAATTGTCCCATATCCCCACATCCACCCTGGCTTGGCTTTACACCAATGGCATATGAGTTAGTATCGTACTTCCTTAACCAGCGATTGACTCAAAGATGAATACATGACCAAACCAGTCCAATTAGGGGCTTTTGTGGAAATTTGAAAAACTATTAGGGAAGAGATACTTGCTTTTTGCTGGGATTATGAATTGAAAGGATAATCTGAACTGATAGTTGCTGGTCTCTCTCTTTGCTGCATAAAGACAACCCAGAGGAAGGTTGGCCTCAGAATGCCTAGAGAGAAGCAGAGTTGGCTAATACCTGGAGTTGGAATTTCTTTTTATGCCAGGCTGTACATACCCCCAGTTTCAGGTGGGACTTTGTCACTTGGAACCTGCTTATTATACTTTGCATATTTAGATTCACCTCTCTGAGTTTTCTTTTTCTCATTTGTGAAGAAACACAGTCGATTTAGTAGATTTATAAGGTGTTGTGTGTTTTTTTTTCCACCTTTGAGCATTTGAGACTTTAAATTTTTTGATACATTTTACCTGATAATCTGTTGTGACATTTATCTTTATAGAGAGATGATGAATCTCTTAGAAATCTTTAAAATTTCTCTCAAAAATTTCCTCCAATTATTTGTAATTTATGATAATTATACATGGGATTAAATTTACATTAACAATGGATGACGTATTTGATGAGAAAACCTATAGTATAAACAGAGTCAGAGAATACCATTTCAAATCTTTTTAAGAAGACACAGAAATTTTAGAGGAGAGAGAGACATGATTAAAATCTAACATCTATTTGTTTAAGTATGTCTCTATGTTAAATAGAGCTATTGCATCTACTTGAAAGGAACAAAACTAAGTATTTTTCTAAAAACTTAATCATTAAGATTGGGCAATCCCACGAATTATTTCAATTCTGTGCACCAATCAACAATAAAGAGTCCAAGTTTTATTATGCAAATGTCCTTAACAAAACTTCCTTTTTTTTTTATTTTGGTTCGGTGACTGGACTACATGCTAGCAAAGAAATAGCATTTGAGTAGAGAACAATTTGCCTTGAGGAACAGCATATAAGAACTTGCCAGTGTTGATAAAGATTAACCAGCATGATTAAAAAAATAGTTAAAGAACCGTGTTCTGAGTTCAGTTTCCTTTCATTGTTCCTTATCCAGATTTATTAACCTTAGGCACAAGACTGAATTAAGAAGAAACGAATAATAAACATTTCCCCCTCTCTTACCCCTTGGAGACGCTCACAAAATTTTACTAAGCTAATTTTTAAATGGTATCCAGTGTGAATGGACATGTCCTTTTGACAGCTCTGAAAATACGACATTTCTCCGCAGAAATGTATAGTAGTGCTTAGCATGCGTGGCACCAGAAAGCAATTCATTAGCACATAGCATCTCTTCATAATATTTGAATACATTGATCATGAAATGAGGAGACAAGTCATGGGGAAAATGAGGGCTTGGATAAACAATATGGGTTTTAGAATTCACAGCTTTCCAGGTGGTTACTGTAGAGTGGCCCCATGCTTTCCCACCTGCACTACCAGCTGTCTTCAGGGAAGGGCCTCTTCTTCACCCCCTTCATCGACCTCTGAGGTGCGTGCTTTATGTACAACATGCTGATGACTCACTGCTGTGGTGCCTTGAGAGTGCTTAGGCTGAGGTTTTGGAAGAATGGTCTCATCTCACTTTAGTTGTGGGGTCTGTAATGTACTGTCAGGAGCCAGAGGGAAATTTGTAATCTATTTTCTAAAGCAGAAGTGACTTAGGAAATCCCTGATGGGGAAGTTCATCTCTGACTATTTTGGAAAGTGTTTTCCAAGGCTAATGTCTAAGAGTAGACTCTGTGGTTTGAGTGCCTCTGCTGAAGATAGCGCAGATGCATCGTCTGAGCAGTGAATGGAGATCCATGAGTTATCCACTTTGTGTGGCTCTGAGCTAGCAGACACGAAATAAAATGACCATGGTCAATTCCTAACAACATATCTGGCAGGCTTCCTTTCTTATGCAGAGGATGAGCTCATCCCACAAGAATTTCTGAGGGATATGTACCCTGTGTTGGTCAGTGGTTCTCAAACACTGATGTGCATAAGAATCATCAGGAGCTTGCTAAATTACCAATTTCTAGGGCCCATCCCCAGAAATACTGATTCAGCAAGTCCAAGGCTGGATTTAAGAGTCTGATTCTCATTTGAGGTGTTCACAAACATCCCTGGTACCTAACACCATCCTTCTAAGTGCTGTGGGGACAGTACAGATTCCTCACCGAGAATCACTCAGTCACAGTGGCCACATAGGAGACACATATGACAGCAGAACCCCACAGAAGCCTAGACAGAGAGGTACTGCTCAGAGACACACAGCCAGAGATTTTAGAGTATTGTAGGCAAGATGTAGACATAGGAGAGTTTTATGAAGAATTTAAAAAGTAACCTGGACTTTCAAGAAAATCAGGTCTGATCCAACCATTTCATGTTCTTGTTTGTTTTGTTTTTTGTGTTTTTTTTTTTTTTTTCAGATGAGGCACATGGGATCCACAGAAGTTAGGTGACTGGCCTATAATCACTCAGGTAAGAGTTGAAGGGCGAGGACTGGAAGCAGAGACTTCTAACTGTGTCTATCAGCAGCCTTTGGAGAGGCTGCCTGGATGCAATGGAAATGGAAACAGGTTCACAGACCAGCATCCTGTTAAAATGACATGGGGAATCGTGGCTAAATATTAGTTCTGTTTTTAGATTTGGGTTGAGAAAGCAGAGGGTGGTGTGCAGGTAATATTCAGTGACATGTAGAAAATATTTCATATACAAGGAAGGCTCTGCCAAGATTCTAATCTATATATTTCATCACTAATTTATATATATATATATATATATATATATATATATATATATACAATATTATAGTAATTAAGAATTGTTATGCATGAATTATGTGCTTACCTTTTTAATGAATTAACTCATTTAATCTTTTTTTTAAAAAATAAGGACTCTACAAGGCAGGTAATAATATCCCTAATTTATAGATGAGAAAACTGAGACACAAAAGGATTAAGAAACTTGCCCAAGTTTGCACAGCTAAAAGTGATGAAGTGAGGATGCAAATCAAAGCTGTCTGCCTCCCCACCCTTCTCCAAACCACTATGCTATGCAGAAGCTTATAAATCTGCATATGATGGTTCCACTCTTGGAGAGGTTGCAATTTACTCTATGTCAGAAATAGGGTTTTGAAAAAGTCTTAGTGGATGTAAATTAATGATGCAAGTCAATAAGGATAAAAGTAAAATTCTGCATTTAAATTAAAATATCAGTATAAGAATGTTAGTAAGACCTGCTTAAAAACAATTCATATGAAAAAGAATTAGGGACTTCAGCTGACTTCGCATTCAGAGAACAAGAAATGTAAAATGGCTGTCAAAAGCTTATGCAATTCTAGGCATAAGTGAGAACAAGATAAATTGAGTTCCACTACATTTCAGAAATATTAGATCATAATTGGAACTAATTGGAAGATAAATAAATCAGTTTACTTTTCTAAGGAAACAGAAACCACTAAATTGAATTCAGAGGCGGAAGTCTTTTGTGTGACAAAGTGGAAATTTGTGTTTTTTTGGCAGTCCAGCATCTGTTCCTTCCTATTCTCTCTCTCTCTCTCTCTCTCGTGATAACAGCGACCTTATTTTTCTTTATATAATTACCTACCTTCACTCATTCTCTGTGGTCCTAGTGGAAATGTCAGTCAGAGTGCCCTTGTGCCCTACCTCCCATTCCTACCTGTTGGTCAAGGATGAGTATATCCCAAATTTGGCCCTACCCCAAATTTTTGGGGATTTTTCTTGAACACAGTGATACATGAGAAAAGAATAATCGTGACACCAGCCTCCGGAGGAAACTGTGTTCCTCACCAAGATTTCTGCACACTGTCCTGGTTCCTGTGTTTTCTGAGGCTGACAGCTCAATCTGAACCCAGGTACATTTGCACGGGTCATTCTTAGGATCCATCAGTCCATTTATTCAAATAACATTAACGGTCAGGCCACAGCCCTACAAACATCGGTTTCTCCTTCTCTTCCCTTCTCTCCTTTCTTCTCCTTTTGCCTTCCTCCTTCTTTTCCTCTTTTTTCTTCTTTAGGGAAATGCTATGTTCCAAACGTGTATAGGAGAGAATATGAACACAGCAAGTGATTTCTTCTTAGCAAGTTTAATACAATGGGATTATGTGTCTGAACTGTTTCAGACACAGGGGTCATGTGTCTGGCACCACATAAGTGATGAATTCAGTGAGAAAGTGTCACTTAGGTGCTAATTGAGGAAAGAAGTAAACAGTTATCGGGGCAGGGATAGGACCTTGGGTAAGGAAAAGAATCCTAATTGAGAAGAAAGAACCAAGAAAAAAGGGTAAAACTAAAAGACGAGGAAGAGAGAGAGGATGTTGCTGGTGCTTTTTTTAGTTTAGCAAACATTTTCACAGATTGTCTTTCTTGGTCCTGGTGAACTCTTTAAGACAGGTATGGCTACCCCTGGTTTCTAGGCACACACCACAGGGATGGAAAATGTGACTGTTTCAAGCCCCAGAGCTACAAGAGTGACATGGCTAAACCATGCAGTCATGACTTCTACTCTGTCATCATCTCTTCTACTCCAACCCAAAAATAGGCGGCTGTGTGCTGGCCAGGTCTGGGGTAGTCATATGAAATCGAAATGTGAACCATGTTCTTGTGAAGGAAGGAAGAAAGGAAACGTAGTCTAATATTAGCTAGAGACTTCTCTCAAAGCAGAAGGCTAAGAAAAGAAACTGTGTTCTGAGTGGAGTTTGTTTTAGCTACCCGATTCCTGCTGTGAACAGTGATATGTGGTTGTTTTATAAATTAGCCACATTTGAATTCTAAATCACTATAGGTGCAGCACAGCCTTTGATATAAGACTAAGCTTATTTTTCAACAAATAAAATAATTGCTCAACATTGGTGAGTTGGTGGGAGGGGGCTTTTTGAAGAACTATAGCTGCTACTCAGGTAATATTCTGAATACCTGACAGTGCAAAATAATGGTATTGATAAGAAGAATAAATCTGATCCTGGCTATTTTATGCCAAATTGGTAGAAGACAAATTTTTATGCAAGCATGCAGAAAAGTAATAAACCTGCTTAAGGAACAAATTTAATGGTTTCTAAGCCTATATATTTCTAATAATTGTTTATACTTTTAATTTAATACTATTATTTCTAGCAGGAAGCTTGTTTCAAGTTGTAGAGGCATTGGACTAACACTGAAGAATCAGAATTTTCCAAAAGGCCGTTTCTAAGGGAATCAACATGGTTAGAAACAATTTTATCATGTTCACTTCTTTGTCTCAAAGATTTTTTTTTTGTAAATAAATTTTGAATAGACTTTGATAGCTCTCCTACATTCTCCTTCAGGGATGTGGGAGGTAAAAAGAGAGGAGCATAGGCCTTAGAGAAATTTTTTATAAATTACTTTTTGGTTTATTACTAAAGTCATTGCCACGATTTATGCACATACATTTTAGCTGCATCTAAAGAAGTTAAAATGTCCAACCTTAACCTGATGGTATTTTTAAAAACCAAATGTGTGCTCTAAGAATAGTTAAATGAGGCATTAAGCAATCAAGAGAATCATTGCTGGCTGTTCTTTGGTTCCTGAGAATGAATATGAGCTTAGCTAACTGTATCATCACACCTTCCCATTCAGTATCACCTCTCCAGGTCCTCAGACGGAAAGCCCAGAATTAAGCTTTACAAAGCAGGTTTGAAATCTGTTGGCAAGCCCATCTGGAACACTCTTGCTGCCATTGCTTAGGTTCTGCCTCTTCTGGGGATATATAAAACCCTCTGTCTCCAGGGTTGCCAAGTCAGCACTTTCAGGAGCACTTAGAAAGGATGGCATCCACACCTCTCCATCAACGACAGCCCCGCCGAACGCCCTAACTACTGGTAATGGCATAATGGGGCGTAAGGGGCACGTGAGAAAGGGTCCCAGGAAACCCTTTCCCAGAGCAAGTCAATATGAATGAGCCGTGTCTTCCAGAGAGAGCGGTAAAGCTCTGTCACCGGGATTCTGCCCACTTGGGCTATTAGTACTATTGCTCTCGGGGCGCTGCGCCTTGATCAAGTAGGACCAGTGCATTAGGCTCCTGGTGGAGCCGACGTAGACAGAGTGTCTGCAGGACCACGTGCTCCAAAGTGTTCCGTAGGAAGCAGCCCCGCGCTGACAGGGAGAGAGCAATGGATGGTCCCGTTCTCAAGTCTCTGTTTCTATTATAAATTAGATGCCTACTTTAAAAATGAGCAGAGTATAAATAATTTAAAACAATCAAAGGCCTTTATTACCACCATCGTACCCGGGATTTTGAAGACAATTCGTCTACCCAGCACATTTATGGATGCTTGCCCTGCTTTGCTCGCCTCTATTTTTCTCATAATGATGTGTTTACTAAGAAAAGAAAAGAAGAGGAAAGAAAAGAAAAGGAGAGAAAAAGAAAAGAAAGACAACTCAGGACGGTATCCTGTCTCATGTCATTAGCAAGTCCCAGGCCCCAAGGGAGCCAGAGTTCATTCTTCAGAAAGTAGTCTCAAGGTCCAACATGGATCTTCTCTCATCCTCCCCAAAGAAACAAGTGGCTTTAAAACCAGAGTGGAGGATCCCAGGACAAAGTCACCAGGGTGCTCTGGGAAGCCCTTGAAAGCAAGTATTCATGGACTCAGCTCTTCTCATCCTGCCTGTCACTGCTTCCAGAGCTGGCAGAGCTGTGACGTCACCTACCTCCTTTCCTTATCCTATCTAATAAAAGAGTAATATGCAAACTGACCATCACTCCAACACATAAGATGGCCGCCCCCATGTGGTCAAAGATGGCTGCCCCCATGTGGACACAAGATGGCCTGCAAGGGAGGGCAGCTGGGAGGGACCAGGTCTGCAAGGGAGGGCAGGTGCTGGGGGGACCAGGCCTGCAGAAGAGGGTAGTTGGGGGGACCAGGCCTGCAGGGGAGGACAGTTGGGGGGAACCCAGCCCTGCAGGGGAGGGAAGTTGGGGGGGGGGGGCACAGGCCTGCAGGGGAAGGCAGTTAGGGGTGACCAGGCCAGCAGGGGAGGGCAGTTGAGTGTGAACAGGCCTGCAGGAGAGGGCAGTTGGGGGGGGACCAGGCTTGCAGGGGAGGGCAATTGGGGGCAACCAGGCTGGCAGGGGAGGGCAGTTAGGGGTGACCAGGCCAGTAGGGGAGGGCATTTAGGGGCAATCTGGCTGGCAGGGGAGCAGTTAGGTGTTGATCGGGCTGGCAGGGGAGTGGTTAGGGTGTGATCAGGCTGGCAGGCAGAAGCGGTTAGGGGCAATCAGGCAAGCAGGCAGGTGAGCGGTTAGGAGCCAGCAGTTGGACATCCCTCGAGGGGTCTCAGATTGGAGAGGGTGCAGGCTGGGCTGAGAGACCCCCCCCCGCCCCGTGCATGAATTTCATGCACCGGGCCTCTAGTTATATATATTTTTTGTACCAACCAAGGCCTAATGACCATCCTATTGTTGCTCATATTTTGTCACTTACCCACTTAACCATCTGAAAAAAATTTGAGAATGCCAAAGAGCTTATTTTTTTAAAAAAAATGGGTTATATCTATTGTTATTAACCATATTAACAATTAAAACTGAGAAATATAAAAATATTTGAATTCTTTTAAAATAACATAATGAACCCATCCCATGTTAGCATAAATAACATTTCTTTTTTCTGGGGGGGGGGGGGGGGAATAACTCTATATTTCAAAACAAAAATGTTTGGGTAGAGTAGTGTTGTTTTACATTTTTGCAATCCTTTTTAAATGTCTGGCTTTATAAATGGCAGTTGCAATTTCATATCTGCTTCTGCATTCAATGTATTGCAATATATCCTTTTGATGGAGGCATATAAAGAAAATGCAGCTTTACATCTATATATATAAAGAGCCAGGGTCCGTAACATCCAAAATAACCGAAGGGACAACTGAATGCAGCAGGCTCGGGTGGGCGTGACTGGCGAGCAGGGTGAACTGCTGACCTCTTGGAGAGAGAGAAAGAGAGAGGCGGGGCTGATCAGCAGCTGCCGTGGCTGCTGCTGAGGCCCGGAGAGAGAAGCAGGGTCTGATCCACAGCCTCCATGGCAGCTTCTGATCAGCCTTTGCCTCTCTCTCTCTCTGGGCCTTGCCAGCAGCCGCACTTCTGTCCTTCTCTCAGAGAGGTCAGCAGTTCAGCCTGCTCACCAGCAGCTTGGGGTGGCTGCTGATCAGTCCCGCCTATCTGATCAGGCCCAGAGATAGGCCCAGAGACGCTGACTGGCATAGAAACTGGCCAATCAGAACCATATCTGGGTGAACTGCGAGGAGCCAATAGCTGCATAGGAAGCAGAGCTTTTGATGCTGACTGGCATAGAAACCAACCAATCAGAACCTAATCTGGGTGAACTGTGAAGGCAGAACCTAAGGTGGGGGCGGAGGAGGGGTTTTAAGGGCAACAGCTGTTTGGTGTAGGTGTAAGAAAGTGGTTCAATTTTTTAATGACTGGTTTGGCAGTATAGTGCATATAGCTGGCTATCAGTCCAGATATAGATAGGGATTATGTATTTTTGTCTGCCAAGAGCATCTCCTCCTGCTGAAAAAGGCTTTTCCCCCCATTTAAGCAATCCTATCTTATATAATCTATCTATACTAATAAAAAGGTAATACGTTAATTAGACCGGGTTGACCGGCCATCTTCCAGACATCTGACTTCCTTCTGGACAAAGCCATGGTGGTGGGGACCAAGGCAGAGGCCATTAGGAGCGATTAGGCTGGAAGGGGAGGTCAGTTGGGGGTGAGATCAGGCCAGCAGGGAAGAGCAGTTAGGGGCGAGATCAGGCTGGTAGGGGAGGGCAGTTGGGGGTGAGATCAGGCCTGCAGGGAGGGTAGTTGGGGGTGAGATCAGGCTGGCAGGGGAGGGCAGTTAGGGGCAATCAGACAGGCAGAAGCAGTTAGGGGCAATCAGGCCAGCAGGGGAGAGCAGTTAGGGGCAATCAGGCAGGCAGGCAGAGGCAGTTAGGGGCGATCAGGCAGGCAGGCAGGTGAGCAGTTAGGAGCCAGTGGTCCCAGATTGCAAGAGGGATGTCCGACTGCCTGTGGGATGGGGCCTAAACCAGCAGTTGGACATCCCCCAAGGGGTGTCTGATTGGAGAGGGTACAGGCTGGGCTGAGGGACACCCCCCCCCCCGCCCTGTGCATGAATTTTATGCACTGGGCACTAGTGTATACATAATTGGAAAGAGAAGTCCTTGTGGGTCCTGGGGAAGTGTCTCAGGGACTTGGGCTCATCAGACCATGAGAATGACTCTTCTTTAATTATCTCAATTGCCTTGCCATGACAATGAGCTAGTGTCATCAATTGGAGACACTCAGCCAAGAGGACACTGGGTGGCTGATTTGAATCCCAAGGGTTTCAGATCTAAGGACAAAGCAGGTCTAGGTTGTCCAGGTTGGCCAGAAAGAAACTATCAAAGATAAAGAGGTCTTAGAATGAGGTGTGATATAGGACATTTGTGGGAGTCACTGGGGTTTAGAGATGAAGGGTTTCTCCACTGGAGGAGTCTCGAAGAGTTGCTGCATAACATTTCTGCTGCTTTATAATCTGAGAACAGCTCAAGCCCACTGTCTTAGGCATTAAAAAATTCTGTTCTGTCTGTCTGGGGCATTCAGATGACTCAATAAGCTTTGCTCCCCTGCTTGCCATTGCTGAGGTGTCATTCTGAAGTGTTCTGTGGTGGAGCCTTTAATTCAGGTAAGTAAGAGAGATTTAACCAGCTTTCTCCGTAAGGGACATTTTTTCCTCTTTCACCTTTTTCAGAAAGTTCATAGTCTCTTCTATTTTCAGCAACTAGTTCCCTGGCTTTCTCTTCTCCATAGATTAGCCAATTCAGCAGTCCATGGGATAGGTTGCAGGTTCAATTCTTTTACAAGTTGTCTCATTGCCCTGGGAATCTGACTGTAGAATTGATCTAGTCTCATCAATTCTATAATCCTTCTTTTTTGGTTTCTGCCTCAACCTCCTGAAACCAGTAGTTAAAATGGCCAACCGGTTCAGCTGCAGTCTATTAAGGGGGGACTTCCTTATAGCGTGAGGCTCCAGAGCTTCTCTCAAATGAGTTTAAACCCTGTTGGCTCTTTCCTCAGTTGTAAGTTAATATTCCAGATTAGTTACAAGGTCACAATTGTGGTGTGTGGCCAAAAACACTCCCAAGCATTGGCTGGTTGTCTGTAAAGAAGTTTGCACATAGACATCATCTTCTGATTAACTTGCCTTGGACCCTAATATCAGAATGCCAACTCCATTGTAGAGCCAGAAAAGCTCCCCTTTCTCTCCACTATCTTTCTTTTTATCTACCTTCTACCCACCCTTGCTGTGCAGATGAAGATCCAGAATTGCCTGGACCAACCCCAAACTCCTAGTTGAAAAGTGTCTGCATCTCAACTCTCGCCTTCCCTGTAAGTCCCCTGTGGAATTTCTAAAGAGAAAGCAATTCTGGCCAAAAGAGGTTAATTGACCCTCTGTGGTAGCATTTTTCTCCTCCATCCTCTGTCTCTCATCCATACCCATTGATCTTTTCAGCAGGAAAAATAATTAATGTTTAGCCTTGGCTGGTGTGGCTTAATTGGTTGGAACTTTGTCCCCTACCTAGAGTAGTGGTCACAAGTTCAATTCCCGGTCAGGGTCAGGGTACATAGCTGGTTGTGGGTTCAATACTTGTCAGGGCAAGTACTGGAGGCAAGTGACTGATGTTTCCCTCTCATAAAGATGTTTCTCTCTCTCTTCCTCTCTCTAAAATCAATAAAAAGAAAGAAATTAATGTGTATGTAGTGCCTCCTAAGTTCCAGCCACTTCTGTAAACATTATATATCTCATTCAATCACAAATAACCTTGTAAATATTTACTTTTGTAGATAGATAAATAAATATTGCACAAGGTCATCCAAGGTTTTGTCAAAACTCCAATATTCATGCTTTTGTATTACTCTGTGCTGTGTTGCCTTAGTCCAGGAATGCTCTGATTGTCTTCCTTCCAGAGGCAAAATTGGCTACATTTGAATCCTCTTTCTCATTTTCTCAAATAAAACTCATTCCTAAATCTTATCAATTCTACTCTTGTCATAATCCTCATAGCCGTCTCATGATTCTACTTTAACTGTATTACTTTAGGCTCTCTTCTGTCTCAGCTGCCTTCCCATGATGGCCTCCTCACTGGTGCCCCTTACTCTCACCTTCTTCTGGAGCAGCAGACTGTGGGGTTAGTGGTCAAGGTGTGGGTACTGCAACCAGAGTACCTAGATTCAAATCCTGCCTCTGTCAGTGGAAAACAAGTTTGAAAAATAGATTGGAGGAAGACAATAGAGAGCATTAGCTTGCTGTACACCCCTCAACCAACCAGAACTGATAGACATCTTTGTGTCATGTATGCTTGCTTCCATATTTTCATTCTTATTCACATTTAATTTTCTGCATATAAGAGTTTCACTCATTCTTCAAGACTCCAAACCCAGTGGCATCCTTTTCAAAAAGGGTTTCCCTGATCTTCTCACAGGCAGCAATCTATTTATATATCTTGTGGACTCTCATAGCCCTTTATTATACTGCTCTTTTCTCACTTCACTATGTTTTATTGTCAATTGTAGTTATTTACGTATTTATTTACCCAACTAGAATGTAAATCCCTCCAAGGTAAAGACTATATTGTGTTAATCTTTGCATTCATTTCCCAAGTGTCTATACAGTGCCTTGCTCATAATGAGAATGTAATAAAAATGTTGTTTGAATGACTGGGATGTGAGTTTTATCTAATAATAATAGCTACCATTCATTGAGCTCTTCCTCAGTGCCAAGTACTGTGGGGAGGGCTTTATATATATTGCCTTATTAAATCTTCACGACCTGATGTGGTACTTATTAGTCTTCCCACTTTTAAGAGGAGGACATCAAGTCACAGATAGGTTAAGTAATTTGCCCAAGGTGACCCAGCTGGTAAATGATAAAATCTGGATTTGACCCTATTGCTGGTCAACTCTAAGTTCATGCTCATATTTCTGCATTGGAGTACCTCTCTGGTTGTCGAAGAAAGGCTTTATGGAGCTAGATCAACGCACACACACATATACTTACTGGTACCTAATTGGCTACCGGGCCTGCTGCCATCTCAGCAGTTACATCCTGCACACCCATAGCTCTATCTTAGCTGAAATACACTTCCTCCTTTTTGGGGAGGGTGAATTCTAAGAGCAGTCACAGGGAGACCTCTCCTGCCAACTCTGCTCCTAGGGAAAGGAACTGAACTCCAGGACTGTCGACAGTGAACTCCCCAAAGGATGTGTCAGCATTTATGCCAGGCTGATTAGAATGCAGCAAACAAATCACTCACTGCCTAATGTGCAATGCATTGTAGCTTATTTGATAGCATATTTATGCACAGATCTTCAGAAACAATATTCAGTAAATCCTGTCTCAAACCCTTGGGGAGATATTGGTTGTAAGCAGGAAATCAGCAAACACATTGATCCTACATGCTCTGTGATGTTAGTAGTCGTTATGAAATTGAATTTCATCTTAACATATTGAAATCAATATACAGTGTTCAGTTTAATTTAGAATGTAAATACCATCAAGGGTTTTCAAGGCAGAGAAAAGAACAGTTTGTAACTAGACTATGTATGTATCATTATATAGGCTACTTACTATTATTTAGAGTAAGTCTGGCCCCAGAATAAAAATAGTTTCTATCAGCCTGTCAGAGTAAATGGAAATTCAGGTTCTCAATTGATTAGAAGGGGTTCTCATTTTAAACTAACGTGGTAAGTTTAGTTAGCTTTCTTTATATTTTTATTTTAAAAATAAATTTTGCCTAATATTGCATTTATTGCTTTCTATTCTCTAAATGATATGTCAAATTGTGTAAAATTCCAGTGGGAGAGTGCTGAGCAGGTTTTTGTGGCATGCTACAAAACCAAAGGAAAAAAAAAATCCTCTCTAACATCATAGGGGCCCCAGTGGTACTCCTTATTTTGAGATATGGGAATGAAGTTCGGAGTGTAAGGGCTTCCAAATTCTCTCACAACCTCATTATGCTTCCTCCCTCTGATCCTCTCTAATTTTATAGATAAAGTGAAAAAAATAGTAATTATTGTGATTGCTATTCTGTATGATGGTTGTGTGTTTATTGATGAATGAAGACATGCCAGGAATGACATTAAGTTCTTTACATATGTGCTTTTAGTTAATACTCTTACTAATCCTCTGATGTAGGCATCATTGTTATTTCTGGTTCATAGAAGAGAAACAGAGACTTTGAGGAGTAAAACTACTCATCCAAAGTCACACAGCTTGTAAGCAACAATCAGAATTTGAACCTGGGTTTGTGGGACTCTGGAACAACTGTTCTTTCCCACGGCGGGCCTAGAGGAGGTAGCGCTGCTCTCTCAGAGAGAATTACTCTGTGTTGCCCAGCACACAGGGATAAGGAAAAGAGTAGATGCAGGGGCTCTTAGCAGTAGTGATTTCATGGCTAATGCAGCCTTCCATTTTCACCATTGTTACTGCTTCTTATAAATGCAATATTTCTGTAAGATCTCCTTCAAATACCTGAGAGGCCGAATAGAAAGCATAAATAGCCAATTGGGTAGTTTTCCAAAGCACACAGCTGTATGAGTCAGCCTGTGGAGCACATTCATCTTTGCTCTCCCCTAGACTGGCACGTGTGATGCCCGAAGAGTATGCCATCTCCCAGTCCAATATGCTTATTGCTTGTACTACCTAAGCACTCTGAAAAAAGTTCCCTCAGTGGTATTTAAGTAGTCCCACTTTTATCCTTAAAAGAATATTTACTGCCCTCCGGTTTCTGGATTTCTTGTGGTGATTGAGTAGGGATGTACTTTTAGGAGCCGCTTCTCAGGTTAGGATCACAGGGATGCTGTGAGGTAATGTCTGGAAAGCACTTTGAGCTCCTTTGAGAAAGGTGCTCCGTCAATACCATGTATCGTTATTTATTGTCAGCGGGAGATGCCTTCTGTTTTCTTCCCTGGGTACAAGAGTGCTGTGGCTTAGGTGGATTTCAGTTGGGGGAATGTTTCAGCACCCGCAGGCTTTGACTGAAAAGATGCAGGATGCGTAAGGGATACACCTCTAGGGACAGCGGATTGGTTTAGTGCCACAGATGAAGAGGGACTAACTCTGCGATTGTGCAAGCCAATAGCACTCCGCTTAACAAGCAGAAGCTATGCTCTCCGTACAACGGGAATTGAATTTTGTGGGGCAGGCTGAGGGGATGGATTTTCCACATCTGGCAATAATGAAGCACTCTTTACAAAATCAAAGTGTTCAATACAGTATCAGGTGAGCTGGAGTTCTGTCAGGGTTCTGTCGCTTCCTGTTCAATTCTATTTGTAACGTGTATGCCCATCCCAAATTGACCAGGTTCAGCTCAGGTTGACCCCTTAGTGCATTAAAGCAAGCCTCATCCTTCTTGGCTGCTAAAAATTTCAAGTCATCATTTAAGTCCCAGCTCAGATGCCATAATTTCCTACCTTTTAAACTTTTCTAAATAGCTGTTATGGTTGAGCTGTGTCCCCCACAATATCCATATGTTGAAGTTCTGATTCCCAGGACCTTTGAATGTGACTGTAGTTGGAGATAGGGTATTTACAGAGGTCATTAAAGTTAAACAAGGTCACTGGGATGGACCCTAACCCATCCCTAATATGAGTGGTGTCCTTATAAGAAGAGAAGACTGGGACACAGAGGGAAGACCATGTGAAGACACAGAAAGATGTTCATCTACAAGGCAAGGACAGAAAACTCAGAAAAAAACAACCCTGACAACTTCTGGCCTCCAAAATTGTGAGAAAATAATGTTCTGTTGTTTAAGCCATCCAGTCTCTTGTCCTTTGTTATGGCAGCCCTAGAAAACTAATATAATACCCAAAAAGTCAATAAAGAAAAAGATCATGCTCTTACAAAATTTTGCTCCTCTAAGTTTGCTCCACAGGCTAACAGCAGTGGTATCACCTTCATTCACCTGGTAAGGAACAGAAGAATCTGAAGCCACACCCAGAGCTTTGGAATCAAAATATGCCTTTAACAATATCCCCAAGTGATATGTATGCATGTTAATGTATAAGATGACCTGCCACTAAATGATTCAGTCTGGCTTCAAAATCACCCCAAGACTTAGTGATTAAATGAGCAACAATTTATTATTTCTTGTGATTCTGTGGGTTGTCAGTCATTGCTCTGCTGGTTTTGCCTGGCTGCATGTGAATATATTCGCACAGCCTTTGCTATGCAACCATATTTCTTGAGAATTTTATAACTTTTTGTTGTTGTTTTTATTGTACATGCTATATAGATAGTTTATATTTATGACCAGTGGTGTTATTGTTCTATTTGTAGTTGGAATATAAAATGTCATTGTTAGATAAATGCACTTTTTAAAGAAAGGAGTCAATGAAAAAAATTGTTAAGTAAATAATGTTATAGGCTGTATGAGGCTATAGCAAAAGTCATGAAGTTAATGTATGAACTACTGGAGTTTGAAAAACACTCTCTTATTTCAAAATTTGCAAATTATCCAAGGAAAGAAGACCAACCTACTACTTTTAGCATCCAGGGAAGTGTAAAGATACCAGGTCAGTAAGATATTTCTTCCCACTAGACCTAGGAATCAAATGAGAGTGCAGGATGGAGGTGAGAAGCGCCTCCCTATTTCTCTTCTTGCTGTGTTTCTTTTCACCCGGGATTGTTATGGTAATGCCAGCACCTGACATGTATGTGGGATTTCATGGCTTGAAAAGCTCTCACATATGCTTGATGTCATTTGTTCTGTAAAGCATTTGATCTGTATGGCATTCATCCTATATAGAAAGTGAGCAGAGCGATCCTTTTTTTATTATGTATTTTTTATTGATTAAGGTATTACAAATGTGTCTTTATCCCCCTATTGTCCCTTCATCCCCCGAGTCCTGCCCCCACCCCCTGTTTTCTGCGTCCATTGCTTATGCTTATGTGCATGCATACAAGTCCTTTGGAAGGAGAGAGAAGTCCGGTTACTGTTGGAATCATTCTCCCAGGAGGAGCAGAGCATCTCTTACATGCATCGTTTTCTATAAGGTTGACCCCGTTTGTTGGAGGCCTTTGGTCTTCTGGGAATTATTGAGGAAAGCATTAATTGCACGTTTTCCAAGGAAGAGCGGGGCCAATGGATTGAACCGTGTGAGGAGACTGGTTGACTCCAAATCCAGGACCATGGCTTTGTCAC
The DNA here is from genome assembly GCF_951640355.1 of Cnephaeus nilssonii. Taxonomy (NCBI): domain Eukaryota; kingdom Metazoa; phylum Chordata; class Mammalia; order Chiroptera; family Vespertilionidae; genus Cnephaeus; species Cnephaeus nilssonii. The sequence continues at coordinate 56,972,037 of NC_137079.1, read as the reverse complement.
ATCATTGTCCTTTGAAGCCCTGACTCATGGCCTAGATAGAGGCATTAAGGCTTGACAATAATGGCATGACGCTATATGCCCTTTCACAGTCCTCATTTAAGCCCTAATTTAAGTCATAATTTCTTTCTCAGGTTCCTTGAGGTGAAATTTCTCTCTTCCCTTTCTTAGAGTTCTATAGAAACTAAGGTTATACCATTTGTCTTAATACAGTATCAGGTGAGCTGGAGTTCTGTCAGGGTTCTAATACTCACTTTGTTTTGGACTTGTTCATTTTGTGTCTGTTTCCACTGCTAAAAAGCAGACACCAGATCTCACCCATGTTTACATTGTGCATGTGGCAGATACTGAAGGAGGTTTTGTGTACTTGAGAATAAAACAAAGACACAAAATATTACCCCAAAGAGAAAAATTCTAAGCATGTTGTTTTGCACCAATTTCTTTTTGAAATTTATATTTTGTGAATTACAGTCCAGGTATAAGATATTGTGGTTCAATTCACATTTAAAAAATTTTTTTTCATCATTTGTAGATGTGACGCTTGGGGCCAACTAGGGCTGATCAAGTACTGCTATTCTGTGGGTATTTGAGAACATTTTCATCTTTGATTTTAAAATGTGTGATCCCTACTCCTTTACCAAGTTTTGAAAAATTACAGGCATACATTTGTGAAACAGTCCTGTTTTTTAAAAGGGTTATGTGTACATTAACTAATGGTTATTCAGACACTCATGTGTTAAAAATATTCCAGATAATATCACTTGAGTAAGTTTTTAAAGGTGGAACTACTACCATATGTAGCAATGTAATAATTTACATGAGAAGTATGACTGGTTAAACATTCAAAATAAAGGCTTCTTAAGCAGCCATAGAATTTAGCAGTTGTGTTTGAAGTTTTTATGTAACTGAAAATTAAAATTATTAATGTTAGATCTCTTGGTAACTGTACAGAATTCCAGCTTAAATTCCTATGAACACTTGGTTACCATCAAATATTGAGGTGCGCTGGCTCTTTTCATCCCAGATCCTAAATTTTACTTAAGGAAAGTGTCACACATTATTTAAAAGCTAAACCGTGTTTCTGATCATGTGCTAAACCCTGGCCATATTTTGTTTATCTGTGTAATCACTCCTCTTAGCTGTGAGAATTTGGAAGTGCAGGTATAAGAACAAAGTCTGTACAAACTTATTATATTTGTTTCTTAAGTTGACTTTTAAAAAAATCACACATGTTAGTAGCAAGATGGTGACAAGCTACAATCATTCCCTAATATGACCTTTTCCAGTCTCCCATGAATATGCCCACAAAGAGCTCACTAGCTTTTAGAAGACACAGGCTCTTGGAACCTTCCAAAATGTGCCATGAATAACTGAAATACACCAATATGGCAAGAACTACTATTGACTGACACTTCAAAAAACAAGGGAAAGTGACTTCAGATGCGGTTTTTTTTTAGTTAAAATTAAAAGTATAGTAAAGGGAATAAAGATGAAAAATTTGAAAGGCTTGAACACTGCTGAAAATTAAAGCTGTTGAGTAACCATATGGCAGAGTCTAAGAGGGAGGGGTCTTGCCATCTGTGATTTGAAGGACCCAGTTGTAGCCCATGCTTGCACTTTGAACCTGAACAGCATGGCTGGCTGGTAAGTAGGATGGAGGACATGCTGACTCTTTTATCAGCCTGCCTCTTGGATGAAGAAGTAGAAGCAGATAACTGGGCAGCTATCATCTGCTCTTTAGGACCTATCATCCACTTTGGCCAAAAAAGAAGCAACTTCTCTTTTCATATATACTACTATTTCTAGTTTCCAATACATCCAGACTTGAATAGTGGACTAATGCAGCCTGGAATCCTGGAGCATATTTCGTTACTAGGTAAAGATTAAGTACACACACACACACACACACACACACACACACACACACACACTATAATTTAGAAACTATACTTTGTAAACTTATTAGGTCAAATTCTCTCACCATAATATAATAAACAATGCATTTTACTTAAAAATTTTAAATATAAATGTTTAGGCCTTCAAAAGCCAAGAAAATTGCTTTCTCAATAACTTGGGTAATGTAGAAGTCAACAATAAAGTTGTAGATAAGTTCAAACATACAAATATAAGAATATTATATACAGTAATGTGTGGTGCATTTAAAGATATGTTCAGAAGTATGTTAGTTATTAAAATAGAGAATGTAAATCATTTAATCATTGAACTCAACAGTTAAAAGAAAGCAAAGAAAACCTCACAAGAAAAGTAAAAAGATGAAAATAAAACTAATGGAAACATTAGTGAATTAGAAAACAAAATGCATGGTTAAAAAAATAATCTAAAACTGGTTTATTTTTTAAGAAATTCAACATACTGGATAAGTGCTTAGCAATGTTATTGAATAATTAAAGAGACAAAATACAAATATATGAAATTAGAAATAAAAATAAAACTATAATAACTGTTTTCATGAGCATGCTATGTACAATTTTATAATAATAATTTGAGTATAAATGAAGTATATGATTATTTGGGGAACAAGTGATACATACTCAAACCAACTTAATAGAAAGCCTGCATAGATAACAAAAAATTATAAAAGCAAGAAAAATTATATCAAGATAATTGTAGATTATAATTAAACAATCTGCAACATTTATTGAGGGGAAAAGTGTAGGTATGCATTTGGGCAAACACCACTATGACTTCTGTGATCCTAGAAGGGCCCATGGATATGAGGCCTTGGGCACTGGGATTCCTGAGTGACCATGATAAACAGAGCCCATACTAACCCCACTGAACATATAACTTGAGTGAGAAATAAACTTGTGTTTTGTTAAGCCATTGATATTTTGAAGTTGTTTGTTATTATCTAACTTCTCTTGACTGATACTACACTAATATAAAAACATATTCAGCAGCACAGAGCAAATAACTCTGATAAAGTGGGAAAGTCACAAAGATTAGTTAAATGGAAAAGTAAAAATTTTAATTCTCTCTTTACACCATAAAACAAATTTCACATGGATTAGGGAGCTAAATCTAAAAATTCAGGCCTGTGAGCCAGGAGGCCACAGTTTGGTTCCCGGTCAGGGCATATGTCTAGGGTTGCGGGCTTGATCCCCAGTGTGAGCCATGCAGGAGGCAGCTGATCAATGATTCTCTCTCATCATTGATGTTTCTATCTCTCTCTCCCTCTTTCTTCCTTTCTTAAATCAATAAAAATATATTTTAAAAAATTACAGCTGTATTAAAACTCTGAATAGGACTGTATGCTTTTGAGAGGCTTAAAAAGACTTTGGAACTGGAAACAACATTATTTCCAAAGATAGCCCTATAACATTTAAATTAATAAATGTTGAAGTAAATATTGAGAAACCATAACCTAGTCCATTTCCACTCAAATAATCTCATTTGTAATTACATATAAGTTTAAATTGCAAGAATAAAGTAAAATAAATAATTTATTCTTAGCAAAACTCATATTTTAGCTTATATGCTCTTATAATCAACATTGAATTAATCTTCTAGAATTCTAAGGCATCATTGTCCACAGTTAAGAGCATGGGTTCTTGACTTGGCTCTTTGCTTATCAGCGATGTGAGCTCCTATTGTCACATGACCTGTGGGAGATGGTTTCTTTTCCAGTAAATAAAGGTATTGGACGAGATGATCTTAAGATCTTTTCCAATTGTTAAATACTGTGATGGTGTAGTTATTCCTGTGAATAATGTAGCTATCTGCAGCAATCAAAATGTTTTAAAAATATTGTTATAAGGGGATATTTAATAGCATACAAATAGACTGGTTTAAAGGGAAACCATATATTTATAAAAGCATATATTAAACAAGTTAGTCTCATTTTTCTCTTGGGATATGAAAATGTACTGCATGTGCATACTTAGATAAGGTACAAAAAATATGACAGTCTCCTACTGAAGAAAAATTCCAGAATTTCATGGTTATGAATTCACCCAAATGACCGGGAGACCTAGTTTTTGATGAGTGAAGTTTTTGCAAATTATCCAGTAAGCAAGCTAACCCACAAAGTAAAAGGATAATATATCATGAGAAGTATTTAGGTCATTTATTTTGATATGTGAGGTTTGATTTTAATTATTTATACAATTTCATAGTGCAGTAGCGTATTGTGGCATTTTTCTAAAAAACAATGAAGGTGTCTAAGTATAAGTTCTCACTAGAGATTTTTGTTGATAATTTTTTACAGAAATATTTAGTGAAACATCAAAGTTAAATTATATTCAAATCAGTGAGGTTCTGATAAACCAAATGTGTTTTTAACTTACAAAATAAAATAAAGTAGAAATGTGCTTAGGGGTAGGAAATGAAGTAACCAAATAGTAACTTGTACCTTTGCTCATCTGAGCACTGCTTCTCCTCATGGCCATATGTGAGACTTTGAACAGGGACTGAAATCCTGGCTTTCTTACCATGTTGTAGGATGAGAATAGCCAATGACATAGAGGTGAGGTAAGAATCTGTCACTCATGGGAGCATGATTGTTACCACACTTTTATGAAGCTGCTCTTCTGTGGCAGGCACTGTCATAAGCTCCAGGAACATAAATGTGAATAAAACACAGTTCTTACTCTCAAGGAGCCCAGTCTAGTGTGGAGACAAGCATATGTATTAGTTAGGGTAAATTACATTATGATCTCTAATATACAAATACCCAAAGGTCAATGGCTTAATATAGCAATTTTCAACCTTTTTCATCTAATGGCACACATTAAGTTAATTACTAAAATTCTGCAATATACATATATATATATATACTAGAGGCCCAGTGCATGAAATTCATGCATGGGTGGTGTCCCTAGGCTTGGCCGGTGATCAGGGCCTATCAGGGCTGGGCTGGAGAGGAGGTGACGGGTCGACGGGCCGGGCTTGGAAGGAATGGATGTCAGACACGGATGCCACCGTCGTCGGTGCCCTGCCACCGTGCAGTTCCCTACCGCCCCCCCTTCTCCTTCCCTCGCCGCTGCGCCGCCACCATGGTGGGTGGGTGGTGGGCCGATTGGGGTGAGGGACCTTGGGAGGTTGGCTGGCCAGGGAAGGTTGGCTGTGGAAGTGTACTGACCACCAGGGGGCAGCTCCTGTGTTGAGCATCTGCCCCCTAGTGGTCAGTGCACATCATAGCTACTGGTCATTCCAGTTGTTCTGGTTGTTCCAGTCATTCCAGTTGCTTAGGCTTTTATATATATAGATATATATTTGCCAATATTACAAAAGATAGGTATAATTTTGATTCATTCACATCAGACGGCTATTTCTTTTTATTTGGCAATGTAATGGAAATGAGGTCAGTGCCCCTGACTAAATAGTCAGGTATTGCATGCTTTAAAAATTCTTGCGGCACACCGGTTGAAAATTGCTGGTTTAACACAATATAAATTTACTTCTTAATGGTGAATGGCCTTCTGTGTTGTCATTGAGGTCTCAGGCTTCTGCCATTGTGAGCTTGCTTTCTCCCAGAACTGTGGAGTCCTCTGCTAGATTCTTGTATCTAATCAGAAGAGGAAGTGTGGGAGATTGCACCAGAGGCATTTATGGGTCAGGGTGACATACATCACTTCTGCCCACATTCCATTGGCCAGAACTTTGTCATGAGGTCATACTTAATTGCTGGGGAAGCTGGGGAACATGGACCAGCTTTGTGCCTAGGAGGTAACAGAAATGCATTCTAGTGAACACATTTGGTGTTTGCCAGAGTGTATAAAAAGGGACGGCAATCAGTGCACAGTTACTATAACAAAGATAAAACACAACGCACAGTGGGGGCCAAAGGAAGGAAGGGTTGACCTCAGCTGGAATAAGCTGACACAGAACAGGAGTCTCATTAATGGCAAATATCAAGCTGTGACTGCAATTATGGGCGCAATAAATCCTTATAGAATAAATCGAATCAAAATTATTTCTAAGTTATGTTAAATGAAACCTCAGTTACTTTATAATACAGAACCTAGTGGGTTTTTTTTTATTGAGATAATTGTTGATTCATATGCTGCTGTAAGAAATAATACAGAGTGATCTACTGTGCACTTTAGCTGGTTTCACCTAATGGTAATATTCTGAAATAACTATTGTAGAATATCACAATGAGGATATTGACATTGATAGAGTCACATAATCCACCAAATTTATTCAGATTTTCCCAATTTTACTTGTACTTATGTGTGTGTATTTATTTCTATCAATTTTAATTACATGTGTAGATTCATTTATCCACCACATGGTCAAGATACAGAACAGATCCATCATCAGGCCTCCTCCCTACCTCCTTTATGCTCCCTCCCCTATCTCTAACTTTTGTGAACCACTATTCTTAACTCTAGTTCTAAAATTTTGTCATTTAAAAAATGTTATACAAATAGAATCAAACAGTATATAACCTTTGGGGATAGGCTACTTTTTTTTTTCACTCAGCAGGATTTTCTGCAGAGTCATCTAAGTCATGCTTACCAATAGTTCCTTCTTTTTATTGCTGAGTACTATTCAGTGATTCGGATATGCCAGATTGTTTAACTATTGGCCAGTTGAAGTACATCTGGACTTATTTCAGATTTTTGCTATTATATAAATCTGCAAAGAACATTCTTGTACAGTTTCTTTACAAGAACATAAGTTTCCATTTCTGTGAAATAAATGTCCCCAAATGTAATTTGCTAGGTTGTATGGTAGTAGTATGTTTAATTTTATAAGAAATCACTCAATTTCAGAATGGCTATACTATTTTACATTCTTACCAGCAATGAATGAGAGGTCTAATTTCTCTGCATGCTAGCCAGCATTTGGTGTGGTCATTATTTTTTATTTTAGTTACTGTGATAGTTGTGGTTTTAATTTGCATTCCCTGATGGCTAATCATGTTGGGCAACTCCACCTATGCTTATTTGCCATCTGTGAATAACCGTAGTGGGGGTTTTTATTTGAAATGGATTTTAGAAAATTTCTAGTTCTTGTAAATAATTCCTTTTCATCTTAACTACATTTTTTAATTCTGGAAAATTCCTATTGATTATTCTACACTCCATTTAAATGCTCCATTTTTAAAAAAAATTCTTTACAACTTCCAAGTCTGAGTTAATGAAACATTCTTTTCTGGGTTCTAAAGGCAGAATGAATCTGTCTTCTCTGAGTTCCAGTTTGTCTCTCTTGTTGTAGCAGTTAGCAAAGTGTGTTTTCATTAAAGTACTTATCTATGCTTCTTCCCACTAAACTGTGCCCTGAGAGAAATATATATATATATATATATATATATATATATATATATATATATATATACACACACACACACACACACATACATACACTAGAGGCCCGGTGCACGAATTCATGCACCAGTGGGGCCCCACGGCCTGGCCAGCGGGATTGGGCCGAAACTAGCTCTCTGACATCCCCTGAGGGGTTCCAGATTGCAAGAGGTGCAGGCTAGGCCGAGGGACCCCACTGGTGCACAATTGGGGCTGGGAGGGACGCGGGAGGTTGGCCAGCTAGGGAGGGACTGTGGGAGGGCTCTAGGGCATGTCCGGCCCATGTCTCTCAGTCGCGATTGGCCAGACCCCAGCAGCAAGCTAATCTACTGGTGAGAGCGTCTTCCCCCTGGTGGTCAGTGCACATCATAGCGAGCAGTTAAGTGACCTTAGCATATCATTAGCATATTATGCTTTGATTGTTCGACCAGATGACTGGACACTTAGAATATTAGGTTTTTATTATATAGTATATAGATATATGTATATATATATGTATGTGTATATATATATGTATATGCATATATATATATATATATATATATATATATACACACACTAGTATATGTGTGTGTGTGTGTGTGTGTGTATATATTTTTTACTCTCTAGCACCTAGTATGGTGTCTGATGCATTTAAATGCTTAATTAACATTTATAATGAGTTTAGGTATTTTATTATGCTCTGCCTCTCACAAAAGGATTTGAACATCTACTTTTTGGTAGACACTGTATTGGGCACCTTCATAAATGCTACTAGTATCTCATTTAGATCACAACCAGTCTGGGGAAAAGTAATTATTTTCTCTATTGTGCAGATAAGGAAGCAGAAACACAGAGAAGTAAATTGAAAATTTTGATTGCAGTAAGTGGCAGATCTGAGAGTTGACTGTGGATCTTCTCATTGCTGTGTTACAGTTGGCCAGAGAGGGTGTATATGAGTTGTATTCTTTCCCTTCTCACCCACTGATTACTACAGAATTTGTCCACGTATCTTATCATATGTGCCTCCCAGGCCTATGTCCAACTCAGAATGGCCAAGGAGCATTGTTACACTTCCATTCCATGTCCTGCTCTGTGCTGAATATTTACTTCCGCACCAGCTCCCAGGCTTAAAGGTTCTATTAATCCCATCTAACAAGTGCCAATTCCCCATGGCTTTCCATTCTCTCTAGTGACCCTTGTGCCCTTGAGTTTTCACCTCCATTTTTCCCACATTCTTCTAGACTTATGCTACTCATTTCTCAAAGTAATTAAATTCTATCCAGTTGAACATTTCCAGGTCTTCTAAGGCAAAACTTGGTACAATAGGCTGTATGAGGAATACTAAGATGGAGAGATCAAGTCTCTTTTTGTATTGTTGTTCTTTTTGCAAATGACAGAACTATATTAACACAGACCTAAGCAAGAAAAAAAATTAGCTTATCCAATTGAAAATCTAGAGGCAGAACTAGCTACAGGGCTGGCTGGATCCAGGTACTCAGCCAAGGTTATCAGAATTCTCCCTCTCTCTCTTGCCCTTTTCATGTCTTGCTTCTGCTTCTCTCTGGGTTGGCTTTATGCTTAGCCAGCTCCTTGGGTGCATTAATTTTCCATCATTGGGAAATCATCCCAGAGAAAAGAGAACACCTATTCCCCAACAGTTCCAGCAAAATCCCTGAGGTAGATTTTGCTGGCCTGATTTGGTTCTCATCCCCGAACAAATTACTGTGGCCAAGAAGATGAAACACTCTAATTGACTAAGCCTACTCTAAGCACACCTGGACTCAGGCAGAAAAACTCATTGAGCGACTATGATTGAGAGAGGTAGTGATTCTCCCAAAGTAAAGAGATACAGAGATATAGAGCAGACCAAACTAGTAGTTATGCCCCAATGAAAAGAGTATGATAGTAGTCCATGGAAAAAAACAAAGCCTAGCTGGTTTTGCTCAATGGTTAGAGTGTTGACCTGTGGACTGAAGGGTCATGGGTTCAGTCAAGGGCATGTACCTTGGTTGCAGGCTCCTTCCCTGGCCCCAGTTGGGGCCTGTGCAGGAGGCAACCAATCCATATGTTTCTCTCACATCAATGTTGCTCTCTCTGTCTCTCCTTCTCTCTTCCATTCGCTTTTTTTTTTTTTTTTTTAAATCAATGGAAAATATATCCTTGAGTGAGGGTAATGAAAAAAAAAAAAGATATAGACAAAGGCCATGGCAATAGGAATTGAGAAAATAGTCCTTCAATTTGGGAGGCGAGTACTATAATGCTGTCAATTTTATCAATGTGGAAACTAAAGCTTAAATAGGATAAATACTTTGCCTGTAGTCAATTATTTATGGCTATGTGACTCCAAAGCCTATGTTCCTAACCACTAGGAAGTCTGAGGAAGGGGAATGTGAGGGAAAACCAATTTACTGATATGCTTACCCCAGCTGCCAAAAATGAGAAGGGTATGAAGAGGAAGTTATGTGCTCTTTCTGTTACCCAATTCTATCCTCAGTAAGACTGAGGGAAGAAGGAGAAGAAAGGCCTTATCCTAAACTGGCTTCCTCAGCTTTGGCCCCATTGACATATTAGGCCATATAAGTCTTTGTTGTGGGAGGCTGGCCTGTGTATTATAGGATGTTTAGCAGTATCCCAGACCTCTGCCCACTACCTGTGTGTGGCATCTTCCTCGTGTTGTGACAATCAAAAAAGTTCCTAGAATTCGCAGATATGCTCTGGACACCCACTAACCCCACCCTAGTAGGAAACTGCCTGGTTATGAAGCCATGCTCTCCTCTGTCTTAATGGACCCTCAGCTCCACTGTGAGGCTCCAGTGTTGTAAACTTGCTTACTGTGTCCTGCAGGTAACCCCAACAACACCTCCCTTCTCTGCACTCCAAATAAAATGGAGTACATCTCTTCCCCCTTGTTCTTTGGAATTCTGGGAAAATTTTGCAGAAAGAAATCTACTGCTTTTGGGATCCTGAAATCTTTTGTTTCCAAACAAAGAATACTATGTGGAAAGGGGAAAATCAATAGATCAAATGTAAAGTTAAGTCTTTCATAACTGGTTATTTCAATTGAACTTTGTAAATTAGATTCTCTACATTACAGTAGAGGCCATAGAGTGAAGAGGGGAAATGCTACTTTCATCATTTACAAACATTGTGACCCAGGGCAACTCAACTTCCCTCAGCCTCAGTTTATCTACACCATGGACCTTATATCATGTACAGTCTTTGAGGCCATGATTTTACCAAGCAATAGTGCTGAACTATCACAAATATGGTTCGGCATCATCAAGAAAAAGCTAAGTATTTAATCGATACCACTTCAGATAAAGGGAGAGTTTAAAACTGTCAAAGAAACAGCTTCTAAAAATGTCCATCAAAAAAATAAAAGAGAAAAATATTAAAGCAAACTATTTCAATATGCTCCTGAAAATAATTCATTTCTGTAGAATATTTGTCAAACTATGTAGTTTCTATTTAGTTAATGACCTTTTCAAATTCTAAAACATTCTAAACATATGAATTTGGATAGTATCTATATAATAAAAACCCAGTGGTCGTAACACCATAACGACCAAAGACTGGTCACCAGGAGGTGCATTGATGGGTCCTGTGGCGTAGTGGGTCTGGGTCTCACAGCACGGTGGGTCTGGGGTCCCACCAGCGTGGCAGGTCTGGGGTCTCATGCGACGAATCGCCTGCTGGGCCAGCCCCTACCCTTCCCCTGCCAATGGTGCAGCAGAGCCTGTACCAGGCAGAGGCAGGAGAGGCATGTCCTGCACCCGCCAGGTTCTCAGACCCCCACACGCCAGTGCCAAGGCCACGGATGCCAGCACTTTGTTTTCTGCCACAACTCCTTGGCCCTGGCGCTGCCCACCACTCAGACACCCGAGCCAGGGACTCGCTGCAGGGTGGGCCCAGACGCTCCTTCCTGCCCCCAAGGTTCCAGTAGCCTCGGCAGCGCCTGAGCCCGCAACCTGCCCCCGGGAGGGTGGGTCTGGGCTAGGGACCCACAACCCCTCCCCTGCAACGTCCCACCCAGCTGTGGGGGAGGGGGCAGCCTCCCTCCTTTCCAGGCCCCGTCTCAATGCGGGGCTGGGGAGTGTCCCTGTCCCCAACACCCTCGGAAAGCCAGGGAAGAAGTTCCCGTCTGCCTGGCAGGGACCAGCGCCTCAGGCTCTCCACCCTCGTGAGCCCACATCCAGCCTTGCTAGCGGCTGCTGCTCCCTTCAGCTGTCCGGCTGCTGGCCCAGGTGGAGAGGAGATGGGAGGGAGAGTTTTCATGCAGGCCAGCTTAACCTGGCAGACTCTCACCAGCAGCTTCCCTGTGCCTCCCTGCCCCACCTCTACCAACAGGACCCCAACCCTGGTGTGCATTCGTCCGGGTTGCTGCCATCTTGGGAAGGTTGGCACCCAGCTGACTGCCAAGGCCTCAGGCAGTAGACACCCCGCGGTTGCCATGACAAAGAGGTCATGGAGGGTCAAGACACTGCCTCTGGTTGAAGGAGGTGCTGAGGGAGCAAAGGGACCAAAAGAAATGGTTATGTCCAACAGCCATCTAACTGCACACGTGGTGTGAGAATTAGTCATTGTTAGAACCGAATTTAGTACTGGTGTGCCCCATTTTAAGCAGACCCCCCCCCCCCAAATAGACTTACCATGTTGATAATTCACTTTACTACAGAAAAAATGCACAAAGATTCTTGAAATAAGCAAAATATTTTGCACCTCATAGTATGAAACATTTAAACATCATTAAAAATAATCTCTATGAGTAAAGGGAGTTGATATTAGCAAAATCTAATATACCCAATTCAAAATGTCATTCAGAAATGCATCTACTATGTAAAATCAGGGTTTGGAAAAAGCAACTTTACTCTGCTCTATCTGCTCATCCCCTCAGCCTTATGCTTTGCACAAAAGTCTCAAAAAAGAGATGGAGCAGAAGAAAAAGTAATGTCTCATGGCACTGAAATTTATCTGTTTCTTCAACAAATATTTATAAAAGTTGTATTAACTTTGTGCCCGTATTATAGAAACACAATACAGCTCTGTCCTTAACTTCCAAGGGCTTAAAATCTCTGTGAGTTCCCTGTAAGGTAAATCTGTAAACAGCCAAAGAAGGAGCAGGTTCCAATACAATTCTTATTATAAAAATTACTGAGTAAAAAACTGTCCTCACTCTCCCTCTAGAATAAGAATTAAAAGGAGCAAATAAATATAATGAATGAATCCAAACTCCTTTGGGGACCCCAACCCTCAGGAACTAACACAGGTTTTGTGAGGCCTAAAGTTTACTGAACCTGAAGGACTAATTTTTTTCGGGGGGAGGAATTTTTTTAATAAGGTTCAAAAATGACTTTATTTAGAATAAGAAAATAAATTATAAATAACTGTAGGCTTGGGGAATCTGTCCCTTTCTCTTTTAAATCATTTCAGGCAGGTTATCCAAAATGCTGCTGGTTGCAACTTGCTTGCTTTCTCCCCCAGAACAAAGCCAGCACTCACAGGGGCTCTGAAGCTTCCTTAGCTTTACCATAAAAAAATAAAAATAAATAAAATAAAACATTTCAACAACACTCCTTTCTGGACAAAATCCTTTCTTTTAAATTTTTTAAATTTTATCAAAGTAGTAAATGCATAGTTCATAATGTATCTTTTGTTTTCCTAATAGGTGTGTAGTGTAGTGGTATAGCATTGTTGTTTTTATTCTATTGTTGACACTATTACAGATGTCTCCCATTTCTCCCCCTCTTTACTGTCCTCCACCCAGCCCCCCACCTCTGACCATCACCATACTTTTGTCTATGTCCATCTCCCTCCTCTCTGACCTCTGTCAGTCCCTCCCATCCTATATAATAAAAAGCTAATATGCAAATTGACCGAACGGTGGAACAACCAGTGGCTATGATGCACACTGACCATCAGGGGGCAGACGCTCAATGCAAGAGCTGCCCCCTAGTGGTCAATATGCTCCCACAGGGAGAGTGCCGCTCAGCCAGAAGCCCTGGGCTCATGGCTGGCAAAAGCAATGCTAAGGATGTCCCATAGGGAGTGGGCCTAAGCCGGCAGTCGGACATCCCCCGAGGGCTCCCAGACTGTGAGAGGGCACAAATTTCATGCACTGGGCCTCTAGTCTCTTATATAAGAAAAATTATTGTGGAAAAACTATTTCTTCATTTGTTGTTTGTATTTGGGGGACTTTTACTGTTATTTGGACATCGGCATCCCCAACTAGAGAAAGGAGAGGATTCTCAAGCTCAGATCTAAAACAGAAGAAAGTGACTTTCAGAAATAGAAAAGGGGAGAGGAAATGGGTAAAAATATATATAATTTCCTCCTTATGTCTGTGGACACTGACTATAAGAAGGGCTCCTGGTGGCTAACTGGGCTCAAATTTAAGAAACAGAGCCTAGCAGCCATTTCTACATAAGGGCTTCTCATGCCAACTGCCCTCAGGGAGAAGTCTGCACTGAACTATCTGCCTTTGTATTGAACTGTTTGCCTTCGTGTGTTTCTGCCCTCTGAGACAGCCCTTATAAAGGAGTTCTTGGAATCCTATTTCAACTAATAGGACTGAGGCTTTCCCATCCAAATGGAGCTGCACAAATATAATCCCTGTCACCTTCTTTACTGACCAATAAGAGCAGCTCCATTTTGGCCAATCAGGACTGGACCTTTTGGACCAATCAAACTGCAATGATTTGAAGTCCTCATTTGTATGAAGACAGAATAATCATGGGCTAGGGGCAGGGACTTCTGTCTATACAAACCACTCCCCTCTGGATCCCCACTTTCCCTTTCCACCAAAGACTGCATTTCCCTGGCTGAGCTGAAACACCAAAGCTATTTGGCCAGAGTAGAGACGTTCTGCAGTGAGTATCATTTTCTTCTTCACCTCATCCCAAGTTGGGCTTTCCTGTTGGAGCTGAATTGGTGCCAATGACCTTAGGTTGACATGTGTAATTGGCAACATAAATATTATCACCTTCTTCTAAATTATTGTGTAAGTGTCATTGTCCTGGGGAAATAAAATTTTGAAAATTTGAAATTACTTCCCATATCAAGTAATTGCATAGAGAAACTAGAATGAAATTCTCTAACCTGTTTTTGTCAGAGCCTAGCACTTCTTCTCATCTAGACCACGTGGCTCCAGTCCTCTAGCACCCCCCTGGCTATTTTCTCATCCGGGACTCATAACTTCAACCCTCTGCTAATCTAATGTGGCTTTCTTACCTCCTTATAAAATATCCATGCCTTTTTCCTCTCCCCTTTCTCTTTTTATTCTGGTGAGACTCTTTGTATTTTTCAATTAGACTATATTTATTTGGTATCTCCAGGAGGTGAGTTCTTACTGATAAGGGAATTTCAAGAACACTTTAAGTGTCAAAACTTTTCTTTAAAATGTTTTGTTTATGAAAATTCTTGCAAAATATGTCACACGTTTCCATGACTTAGATAACACTGAATTGACCAAATTTGAATTTTTCTTATAAAGCAGTCAAGTGAAAATGTAGAGTAATGTCCAAAAAATTGAGTTTTATAGGCTCAATTTACTTTTATTATTTCAACAAAGATTTATCGAACACCCATTATATTCCATACACCCTTTTGTACCTTTATATTCAATTCCTCCTGACTGCCAAAATATTGAGATTACACAAAATGTCTAATATATAAGAAGCAAGGAAAACACATTTTTCCTACATTAGACATTTTTAAGGTTTCAGAAAGCTAGAGAAAAAATGCAGTCAACATGTACTAAAATTTGACATATTTATATGATATGTATTAAAACCATTTTATTTGATTTTCTCAGTTCTAGCAACCTTCACTTTTTCAATCAGTCTAATAAAATAATTGTAGCGAAGACCATGAACTCTAATGAGAAAGAAGCTGTGTGCAATTTTTTCAAGAATAGACTATATTTGATCAAATTTAAACACAGATGAGACTTTCTACTTATACCTGACACTTTCAGTTCTGTGGGAAGCAAACAGCAGAGGTTACAGATAATAGTAACAAGATAAGTGGCTGGTATCATTGCCAGGGAGGCTGAGCAGCACTAAAGCCCATCAATACACTGTAGCAAGAATCAAATGACATAGAACCACCAAGACTTTTGACAAAGACTAGATTTTAAGGTGATTTTTAAGAAATTGCAAGAGCAACTGAAAAAAAAAATCTTCAAAAGTCTTATAAAATCCAAACTATACTAATAAAAGCCTAGGTAGCCCTCGCGCCCTCATGTCATCACAAGACGGCTGCCCCCACGTTGTCACAGGATGGCCACTACAAGATGGTCACCACAAGATAGCCACCACAAGATGGCCACCACAAGATGGCTGGCAGGGGAGGGCAGTTGGGGGCAATCAGGCTGGCAGGGGAGCAGTTAGACATCAATCAGTACAGCAGGGGAACGGTTAGGGCAGTGATGGTGAACCTATGATACGCGTGTCAGCACTGACACGCGTAGCCATTTCTGATGACACGTGGCCGCATGCCGAGGATGAAACATTTGCTGCTCCTGAGGATGAAACATTTGCGACTAGAGTTTTGGAGTTAGTTTTTTTCCTCAAAGTGACACACTACCCGAGTTATGCTCAGTTTTTTGGCGAAGTTTGACACACCAAGCTCAAAAGGTTGCCCATCACTGGGTTAGGGGATGATCAGGCTGGCAGGCAGAAGCGGTTAGGGGCAATCAAGCAGGCAGGCAGGTGAGCGGTTAGGAGCCAGCAGTCCTGGATTGTGAGAGGGATGTCCGACTGCCGGTGCAGGATCGGGCCTAAACCGGCAGTTGGACATCCCCCAAGGGGTCCTAGATTGGAGAGGGTGCAGGCTGGGCTGAGGGACACACCCCCTACCCCAGTGCACGAATTTTGTGCACCAGGCCTCTAGTTAGAAAATAATTGGCCATTTATCACTAAATATGGCAAGGATGCTGCATGTACCAAAGGTTGAGTGTAAAGAGCAGTCTGGGAAACAGAAAGTAAATCACATAATTGGGGAGCCGTACAGTTAAAGAATGAAGTTAAGAGAGTAAAGAGGAGCCAGATCAAAAGGGCCTGGTTAACAATCTTACGGGAGGGAAACGGGGAGCCATTGAAGGTGTAAGCAGAGGAATAACTATCAGATTTGTGTTTTGAAAACATGATGGGTAGTACTGTGAGAGCAAAAAGGAGAGGGCGAGCCTCAAGGTAGCTAGAAAGATATTTGAAAAGAATAAAACTCAATTAACAGGGGCTAATGGCTGTAATGAGGTGCTGGCTGTGGGAATGGAGAGAAGGTCACAGAGACATTTAGGAAATCAAGCATTGAAGCACTGCAACCTGATGGTTATTAGATGTCAGGGGAGAATTTGAGAGATGTGTCAAGAACACTGCCTTCATGTTTTTTTTTAGGTTGGCAATAACTATGTAAAGGTGATAGGGCTTGATATACTTTAGAGCAAGCTACACTACATTGAATATATTTGTCTTTCTAATTTTACTGCTGCACAGAAAACACTTAGAAGTCCAGCTTCTGTCCCTGAAATTCAGTTGTGTCTGCATTAACTTGGAATATTGATTAGCATATTTGATTTGCAATGTCTACCTCCAATTTGAAACTTTAAAAGCAGACCTAAAATGTATATAGATATGTGAAACATATGGAAATTGACATCTAAGCTTAAATTTAACTGTCATCTAATAGTCTTTTATGTAGCAATTGGTCTACAGGATGTTGACATTTTGCACATTATTAAAAAGTTATTTTTAGGGACTTTGAATTTCTCAAATTCGTTGTTCTTAGTTGAAAAATAGGTGTCTGGTGGCTAGAACCTATAAAACTGAATGCACAGAGAAATAATTTGATAAAATTAATAAAGAAGCTTAATGTTCTCTAGGCAATTGTATACTGCCAATGTGCTAAATCTTTTCCGTTGACTTATTAAATTATTATTTTATGAATCTTCTGCAGGACTATATCTAAATTGAATGTTTTGCCAATATTAATCCCCCACTAGTGGTTCTAACAAAGACTTCTCTTTCAGGAACAGGTCTTTTTCCTTGGGGGAAGTAAATAGAGTCAGTGATTTACTGATAAAGCCACCCAGTATATACATCATCTCTGTCCCATATATCAATGTCACGGGCAACAGCTTGCTTTACTAAGTGATTCTGCAGTGTCTTCTCAAAGACAATTTTGTTTAGTAATCGGATCGAAGTGCCAATATGCATACTTTCAGCATCATATGAATTGTTTTTATCTTTAATAGCACAATTAGTTCAGAGACTTTTTAATGGAATGGTTTCCACTGCTGAAATTTTATTCCACCATATTGGTCTACTTAAAAAAATATGTTGTCTGTAGATCACTTGTGTGCTCAAGAGCATGGATTATTTGCAACACGCTTTGTATTTAAAACTAAAATGTTATTTTTGTTACCAATTAAGAGGATTCTCATATTTGCAGCTCCTCTTAATTGACCAGCTTTTGATTTGGTATTAATTATCTAAATGGTTTGGGAGACTAAGCTGCCTTTCTGCTTCATGCTATTAAGTGGCATTAAACATTCCCTTCAAACCCTTGAACATGGATTGTGAGACTAATAAGTGGTGGCTTTGTGCAGATTTACATTGGGGTGAATAGAAAAGCATAAAGGAAAAGGGCCCCTTTGATGATGACTGACAGATAATGACAGAGCTTCCCGTCTTGGTTTAAAGAAGAAGGTTTTACTGAGTGGGTAGTTCAGTTTAACATCTTTGTAGGTTGATCCTGGGAAGGACTTTAGGAAGACAATTGGAAGGACACAGAATTTTTTTTAAATAAAACATTAAGATGAAGAAAAGTTTTAAAAAATGATACTTTAAAAACAAGTTATTGATTTTCTTCACGGATGTGTGATACAGACATTTTAGCGAGTTCCATTTCAAACTATTTCTCTGTAGAAGCGTGTTATGCTATGTACATAATCTTCGGTGAGGAATTCTACTTGCAGCATATTTTTCTTCAAAGGCTTTGCATTTCTGCATAAAAAGCTTATTAATTATTTGTAGCTGCTTGTCACCGTGTTCTGATAATAGAAGGCTGGTCAAGGATAATAATTACCACTTCACCTTTTTGGATCATATATATCCACTATTCCTAGTGCAATATTACCCAAAGCATCTCTCCTCTCCCTGTACACAGGACCAAAAGTGCAGGCACATCATTTATTGATAAGACAAAAAGAATGTAATGAAATTATCAATGTTCTTGAATTAATTATGAACATGATTAAGAAAGCTAAAATCTCAGGAGCCAGGATCTCATTACCCATTCAGTCTTAGGGATTGCTTTCATTCAGCTAGGCAAAAAGGCTTTGAGCAGCCCCACAATTGCCTTTCTCTCATTTATTTGTGCTAGAATTAAGGTTTATTTGTTTTCTGTTTTCTCCTTCTTCAGATCGTTTCTCTGTCTTGATCCATTTAACAAACTGTTTCCTCCTGTATCTCAGAAGGAGGCACCAGTAGGGCCTACATCTCTGTCTGCAGTCTGCATACCTCCTTTTGAGTGCATTTCTCTCAACTCATTTTGCTGGAGCTCCTAAATATCTCTCAAGGTAAGTCTGCGAATGTAGCCAAAAAGTTCTTTCAGATTTATGTCTGCAGCTATACAACAGTTCTGTCTGAAACCCATTCAGCTAGGAGTCTTAATGACATCATTATTACGCTGTCTGTACTGGGCTAGATTTTACTTGGAGCCTGCACTGTATTATTACTTATCTTCCTTTCTGTGTGAATGTATGAATAATACTTGTTTAGCAGGGGGAAATGACTCAAGACTAAGAGAAAAATACATTCCTTTCTCAAATCAAATTTCCAAGAGTAGCATAAACAATAAGCAAAAAGTAAATTCATTCAAAATTTATTCGGTGTACAGATATTCTAATTGCTCTGAAATTTTTGCCCTCTTGTCCTTACTGTTTTAACTGAACTGAGGACAACTGAAATGTAATACCAGACTTATACTTATTTAAAAATTTCCATCCCTCTTAAAGGCCTTCTGAGTTTCTGTGATTGTAATGTTCAATGTAGAGGAATATTGGATCAGTGTCTGTGATAAAATGTGTTGGAATTGTCCTAATGGCATCTAACTGAACTGATCTTTCCTTGTAAAATTGACCAGGGTAGCTGGACAGCAAACTTTCCTGAAATTTGATAATAGGTCATTTATGAACAAGGTCATTGGTAAAGCAGGTAAAGTGTTGTCAGCATGTGTTTAATAGTCATTTGCAGAGAGATACAAAGATCACACAGGACTGTTATTTTGGTCTAAATATATTAATAGAGGGTTTCTATTCTTGTCTGAAAGAATTAAGTATTGTGAAGATGAAACAGGAGAGAAGAGCTATAGCTTTAGGCCGTTGAATAAATATGGTCTATGTGATACTAAACCCACTGATCCTGCTTTCCTTTAAAGTGATGGTTTGATAAGATTGCTAAAACATCCAGGAATCTGAATGCCTAAAATCATTCAGAATGTTGAAGTGATCTGGGACAAAGTGATTTGATTATGGCATACAAAATGTAAAAATACCCATCGCTTAAATCTTAGGAACAGCCTTGACATTTGAAGATTTGTTAGAAAATGTGATTAAATAAAAGAAAGAAGGCGATTTGACTGTTTCTACAAACATGCAGCTGGATAAAATATTTAGATAATTAAATAAAAAATATGTGTTTCATATTAACTGAATATCCAAGATATTAAATGGGTATTGCTGGAGTATAACATGATTCATAAACATAGTATATTTTAATTTGGAGAACATTAAATATTTTAGTTCTTGTATGCTTCCTGCTCTATTTTTGAGTGTTACTAATTTGATAAGCAAATTGTTATTGGTGCTTACCAAAATTACAATTACTAGGCATTATTTTGCTTACTTCTTATGTTAACTAAATTCATCAAGATAGGTAATTTAATTTGAAAGGCTAAAAATGCAAGAAGACACCGGATCTTGTTTTCAGCATCAAACAAAAATAGCAGTAAAAATAATTTTCTCATTTTATGAACCCAGAATGCCAGCGAAAAACAAAATATGTTTCTTAAGTGGAAGCTCCTTGTACTTCGTCTCATTTTGAGAAAATGGAAATTTCTTTTGATAATTCTTTCATATCTTATCAAAAAGGGAAAAATGAATCATAAAATATCCTGCATGCCGTCTCTACATGAAAGGAATGAACAGAAGTCCCATGTGGCTATCTCAAGGGGAAGCCCATTATTGTGGTTCTCTAGGTGGTCGCCTGCACTCCAGCGATTGGACGTGATCAGGTGAAAGAGTTTGGAAACTGAAAGAGACACAAATAGAGACTGAGGTGGAGGAGAAGAAAGTGCATCTCTAGCAGAAAAGTTAGTGAAAAGCATTTTTTTCTTTTTGGTTTGTTGTCTAAGGATCAACATATTTCTAAACAAACAAAATATTTAAAAAAATCAGTTATTAGTGTTGTAGCAGGCCAGATGCAGTTAATTAATGAAATCTTTAATCAACTCCTTAAAACATTGCATAAGTGAAAAGTGTTTAAATGCTGATCTCAGAAAAGCGAAAAGAATGCTTCTGGTTGGCAAAGTAACTGTTGGAAGCATTGTGGTTCCCATGTATTTATAAATTTCTCCTGCAATAAAGTGAAATGACAATTCTGAGGGTCATCACCAAGTTCACCCAGTTCACAGAATTTGAAAACGAACAACTGAATAACAATGGAGAAGTTTGAATATTTATCCCATTTTTTGAAATCAATATGATGTGTGGGGGGAAATAGAATAGTGTTCAAAACCATGCATAACTGGTACTGGATTCTGTTTTTCCGAATGTATCTGACTTTGATACTTTGCACTCCTAATACTGAGTAAAAAGGTGAATGTATTCAAATTTAATTGATATGGAAATAAAACATCAACCAAAAGTCAACATAACTAATCTTAAATATTTAATACATGACTACTGTTTTTGTTCAGAGCTTGAATTAGTACTGAAATCCAGAAATTGCTAAAATCTCACATGTATGTGGAGTTATATATATTCACAAAGACTTCTGCTTAAAAGCAGCAGGGTAGGCAGAAAAAGCGTTAGTAGGTATTTTGAAATTTTTAATCTGTCAACATCTAGTTGTGACCTTGAGTAAGTAAGTTATTGAATCTCTCCATTTTCTCTCTGTAAAATTAGTGGGGTAAATTGATAATATTCAAGTCCTCACACACTAAAATCTATTATTTTACATCTATGGGTGTGTAATATATAGTTTCATTTAATAGCTATCAGCTGTTACCACAGGGTGTCCCAAAGAAATGTATACACACTTTAACAGCTGATAGCTCAATTTTGAAAATGAAATGTATTTTAATAAACACTGCCTTTATAATTACTCAAAGTGTACATATACATTTTTGGGGACACCCTATATATATATTTATTTGGCTGTGCAAACAAGTCTGAAATCTGTCTTTAGCATTTGTTTAACCAAGTGTTAAGATATTAGAGGACATTTTTCATTTAGAACATATAAAACTCTAACATCATATGCCTCTCTGACATCCTTGCTAACTTAATTCCTGAAATGCAGGGCTTAATTTGCTCTTAAACATTCCTCCATTTGCATTTATGCTGATCTGTGCCTATAAGCAGTGGGACTTGCTTCCCAGCAAATATGTCTTTTACAAAATCCCCCAAGTATAGAAAGAAGGAGTTGTTTCATCTTTTCATTCCTCACAGCAAGTCGTTGGAGGTCTTAGCAAATTGCTAATAGGCTCATTAAACTCCTGCTATGTATATCTACCGAGTGAACACGGAATTGATCATTTTAACTAAAATTGGATTTCAAGTTTTGGTCAGAAGCCTCAATTCTACAATCTCTCAGAGCGGTGAGATTTTCAAAAGATGTTTGATTTTGAGGACAAAAAAACAAGGGATGTTTTGCAATGAATGTCTTCCCTGGGAATTTGCAGATAGGCAGTTGTCTAAGAAGAGTTTGAAGATCCTCTGTGGTGGGGGTCAGGAGAACTACCTGCTCTGAATGGGTTAAGGAGAACTACCTGCTTGAGATTGATTTAAATCAGCAATGGATCATTTCATAAAGCTGCTGTTACTAGATATTAGCCTGCTATCTCCGTCCTCTGATAGCTCAGATAAGAAGTGCTTACCGCAGAGGAGGTTCCTAGAGGACAGATACTGTTTCCTGTACCTCAGGGAGTAAAAAGCTATACTGCTGGATCAGTGACTTTTCCTAACAGCAAGTAAATTCAGGCCTTATCAAGTTACAGCACAAACTGCACTCATGTTTTATTATTCTCATTAGAGATTTAAGGACTAATTCCAGTTGTTAGCGCTTAGCAGTGTAATGTTTTCCATAGATAAGAATTAAGATACTTCTGGGGGATTTTTTTATTTGCTAAAGCTTGCAAAATATAATGCGGTGATGCACTTACTGTGATGTAATGTGGTAGATTTTCTAAATGTCCTGAATGTTTTTAAGGCATACATTTTAAAAATTTAAATCTCATCACCGCATTTTTCCAAGTTGGATGTGTACCCATTCCACTGACACACGCCTCCCTTTGTCTGGGAACCCAAATCAGCTGTTCCCCTAGAAATACGACGGAAGAGGCTGGACTCGATGCTTCCATAGCTTGTCTGTAACTGTCGAGTATTCTCTCAGACTTAAGTCACTTAATCGAGATTAAGTGTTGTGTCTGAGTCTAAAGAAAACCTTGAACAACATCTATTTTGTAAGTAAACTTGGCTTTGATTTCCGTGAAGCGAAGCTGACTTTCCTTCCCAAAACAGGTGGAGGGAGACAAGCTGTCATGATTACGTTCCTTCTATTTCTGTTTTCAAAGGGATTATAAAATTTGAATTTAAACATAAAAACCCAGGCTCGCTGTCTGCTTGTATACTGACATCAAATTAACGTTTCAGTAATTACTTTTCAGTACTGTCTGTTCTTGCCCGAAGTTCGTCTTCCTAACATTCTTGAAGGGAGAGGGGAAAAACTATTTTGGATAAGAAAGTTTAATCTAAGTTACAAGTGTGATAACATTAGTACTGGAATTAAAGTTCAATGACTAATGTCATTTTTTGGTTATATTTATTGAAATCTGTCTTTTTATATAACACTTCTTTGTGTGGGAAATCTTTTCTTACCCCTTTGTTTTTCTTCAATTTATCTTCAGTTTTTTCATGACCTGTGGTTTGTGGTTGGTTGTATGGCACTTTCAGAGACAGCTGAAGTTCAACAGGGACAGTCATGGATTCTATAGTTGTCAAGTTTGGGGGTTGTTTAGAAGAAAATGTGCCATATGCAAATGGAAGTTGTTGTCTTTAGGAGGTATTCATTGGCTGACACTTGGATATCCTTTCTTGGAAAACTATTTTCCTGAGAAATAGTTCTAGCAGGCATGCTGGAAGAACAGCCTACTTTGTGGCAGGTCAGGAACCCTGATTATGTCTACTAGGAGGATGAATAATCTAGTACTAATACACAACAGCTATATTTACTGTGTGCTAGACACTGTGATAGTATTTTAAATGCGTTCTTCTGTATCAATGGTTTTCAAGGAAATTCTCAATGTGTCCAAGTTACCTTTTTAATTTTTTAAGACAGGGGGACCTATTCTAGTTAATGTTTTGATTATCCTTGGTTTGCAGGCTTTGTGCCTGTTTATGTCCCAGATTGTTTTTCTCTTTTAGCCAGTGATGCTCTCTCTGCCAGAAAAATTGAACATGCTTGTTCCAGTTACGTTACTGGGTGCAATCCTCCCTTATACAGGAAATAAATTTATTATGAAGAACCCCCAGTAGAAGCCCTGGAAAACTTACATAGAGCTGTGCTGTGTCCAAAATGCTGTTCAGTAGGTTTTCCAAAGCGCCCAGGTAACAGCTGGTGCAGGCCATGTGCCAGCTCTGACAGCCCATATGCTCTCTTTAGTGCAGTAATTATCTCAACACAAAACTCTGATAGCCTGGTCTACTGGGTCCAGTTTCCCGAGGTTAAATTGACTCAGTGGCTTTGTTAGTAAGTTCCTTTGGCACAAGAAGAACTTTATCAAGAGTTTAAGTATCGGGATAGGCTTCAAAGACCAATATGACTGCTCCTTTCAAGACAGGTGGCTTATTAACCCTAAGAGATTCTAGGTGGCAGTTTGTTAGGCTGTCACCCACAGCAGCGCTCTAGTTAAAGGTCTGCCATTGTTTCTCCCAGATCCCCGGCTCAGGGGTGGTAGTTTACTCATCTGTTTTGGTAATAGGCTCAGAGTTGAATTTTTGTATTTCAGTTCTGAGACAGGCACAAAGATTTCTTTGGTACGTAGTTCAGTAGTGATGTTGGGAGGGGAAGGGTTTAGGAGAGGAATTGTAGAGTAGGAGAAGAGATGAAGAAAAGTGAGCTGGATCAAATGGGTATAGGCTGTTTCACTTAGAGCATCACAGAGAAAGCGGTTCTCTCTTTTTATGTTGCTGTGCCCCCTGAGAGGTTAACAGTTCCTCTGTGTCTGTAAAATTCACATGTTAGCGGCTTGGAGTCCATGTTTGTAAGCGGTTTCCTTCCTTCCCTCTCCCTTTCCTTTCTCTCTATTTCTTTTTCCTATTTCTTCCTTTCCTTTTTCTTTTCTTCTGAGAAGCACAGCTGTCCAGAGGAGCAATTGCAATAAAACCATGTAGATGCAAACCTGCAGTTACAGTATAGATACAACTTCCCATAAACTGAGCATCCCTGGCCTTGAAAAATGTTGCCTGATATGGAATCATTGATTCATCCACAAACTTTTGAAACTAAATGAAGGTGATATGATAATAGCATTTTGGCGTCTTTCTGGTCTTCTGTTCTTAACACAGACCTTGAATGAGGACTGCTTGCCATGACATGCTTTGTGTCAGGTACAAGTTTAAACTTCACTTCTGGTCTGTCCTATGTCACTAGGCTCATAATCTGTTACAAAGGTTAAAGTGAAGAGATTAGCCAAAGAACATATATACATAGCTCATGGACACAAACAAGTGTGGTGAAGGCCAGGGAAGCAGGGCAGCAGGTGCTGGGTGGAGGTGGGCAAAGTGAGGAAAAGGGGGGATATCTGTAATAATGTAAAAAAAAAAGAAGGTTAAGTTTCTAGATCTTTTGGCCAAGACCAACCTTCACTATGCTAGGACTGTGGGAGTAACATGAATGGCTGCTTTTCCAGTGAACCTTTTGTGGGGGATAGTTTCAGATACACCCCCAGAGTTTCAGATACACCTTCAGAGCATTCTGTCCATTTGAATGACTAAGTGGCATAAAGTAATTACATTATCTCAGTTATTCTTGAACCTTAAGAAGGATTCACAAAAGGGCTGTCTGCTTTGTCAGTAGAGCTTTCATTTCTTGTCTGGAAGTAGAATTCTGAAGTAGAGAGAAATGCACTAAAATAAATTTTAGTAATGTCCAAGAGGAACTGGGTCATACCTTATAAGTCTGTTTAACCTATAGCACTCTTAAAATTCTGATCATTAGATTTATTTCATTCTTTATCCCATATAGGCTAATGTAATTCTGGCCAGACCTTGCCTTGTTCATTACTCTAACTTCAGAAGATAGAGTAATTTCTGGAACACAGTTGATACCCAGTAAATATTTGCTAAATGAATGAATAAACGGATTGAAGTTGGCTCTTTTCTTATAGAAACAACTTTAGCTGTAAGTGACAGTGTACAGTCTGGGGTGGGTAGTGGCAACAGAGTCAATGTGGTATTGAGTGTTAGGCCATCTGGGTGGGTGGGGATATTTGACTCTGTTGGTGAGCATTCTTGGTTTAAAGGATACTAGAGAAGTTCTGGGTACCCAAACCCCTTTTCAGTGTCCAAGATCCAGGGGCAAGAGTATGACCAGGCTTGATTTATTTCAAGCTGGACTCTTGAAATTGGTTTAGTACTAATGTAATGTCATTGCCTTATTGTGCTTTCAATTTAATACAGCAAATTATAACCCCAAAGAGCTTCTGTAGAAAGCTAGATCAGCTAGTTTATAAAAGCACAAACAGACCTTTGTTATTTAGTTTTCGACTACAGGTAGTTATACTTCTAAAGTCATTATTTATATGTTGTCAGGAGTACTCACCAAATTTATTGACTTGTACATTATTCTTTGCAAATAAGTTCTGGCTGCTCTCTGCATATTATAATTAAAACGACAGGGACTTTAATCATTTATGAAATTTTAAACTACATACTGAATATAAATGTATCATTCAATGTGATGGAATGAATTAAATTCATCACTGTCAAATAACTGTATAAAAGATGAAATATCTCTCATCCCACATCATTAACTTAAGAGAAAAAAAAGAGCCAGATTTGCAAGCATTGTAATAATACTTTTATGATCTTTTAAGGACACTTTGAAAACTAAGACATTTGGCATACACAAGAAAAGTACCTCTGGCCAAAAAGTTGACTTCTATTTTTATCTGTAAAAGTTCTTTTTGACTTTTGTGATGAAGAGTAACTTTTGCATAGATAAAATCAAATAGATGAAAACTCTTTTATGGGAAGATAACACATTTTTTTATCACCATAATATTCTTAGGTCTAATAGCTAAAACAGAATTTTGGCAATCTAAATCATTTAGGAAAAAATCCTCTCCCTGTGGGTTAAAGGATAATTGGGACAGAAAGGTAATTGAAATATTTATATGGTGCAGGTAGCTAACTGGCACTTGATCAGTTCTCAGCTAATCTTTTGTGTATATCTAGACACAATGTCAATACCCAGATCTCTACGGAAAACAAAATCAGATTTGGTAAGCAATGATTCTGATAATTATTTTCATTCTATATAAAGTTTGTTACTATCATTACTATTTTTAGCTGATATCCATACCTGTTATATATTACTAGAGGCCCAGTGCATGAAATTTGTGCACAGGGGGGGTGTGTCCCTCAGCCCAGCCTGCACTCTCTCCAATCTGGGACCCCTCGAGGGATGTCCGACTGCCGGTTTAGGGGGATCGGGCCTAAATGGGCAGTCGGACATTCCTCTCACAATCCAGGACTGCTGGCTCCCAACAGCTCGCCTGCCTGCCTTCCTGATTGCCCCTAACCGCTTCTGCTTGCCAGCCTGATCACCCCCTAACCACTCCCCTGCCAGCCTGATTGGTGCCTAACTGCTCCCCTGCCAGCCTGATTGCCCCTAACTGCCCTCCCCTGCAGGCCTGGTCACCCCTAACTGCTCTTCCCTGCAGGCCTGGGTCCCCCCCTAACTGCGCTTCCCTGCAGGCTTGATTGGCCCCAACTGCCCTCCCTTGCAGGCCTGGTCCCTCCCAACTGCCCTCCCCTGCTGGCCATCTTGTGGTGGCCATCTTGTGTCCACATGGGTGCAGCCATCTTTGAACACATGGGGGCAGCCATCTTGTGTGTTGGAGTGATGGTCAATTTGCATATTACTCTTTTATTAGATAGGATAGGATTTAATTCAAAATAAATCTTACTAGATAAT
Organism: Cnephaeus nilssonii; assembly: GCF_951640355.1. NCBI lineage: Eukaryota > Metazoa > Chordata > Mammalia > Chiroptera > Vespertilionidae > Cnephaeus > Cnephaeus nilssonii. The sequence goes on along the minus strand of NC_137079.1, from coordinate 56,944,307 downwards.
TTGATGTCATTTTTTTCTAAAATGTGATGATCTCTATCATTTATAGATTTTTTTCAGAAAAATATGGGATATAGGCTTTAAAGATTTTTCTCCCCCAATCAAACTAAGTCTTCTCAAGTTGCAATTATTTTATGTTTCTTGATTTCTTGGGCAGGGCATTTGTTAATACATTGGTTGATTCACTCATTCATTTAATAATTTCTTTATTGAGCTTGACAAGAGGAGGTTTGATTTTGGGTCAGATAAGATTCTAATGAACAAAATAAACTAACAAAAAAAAAATAGAAACAGTCTCATAAATACAGAGAACAGACTGACAGTTATCAGAGTGAAGGGAGGCTGGAGGGCTGAGTGCAAAAGGTAAAGGGATTAAAAAAAACCCCACAAAAAACACACCTCAAAGACACAGACAATAAACAGTATGGTGATTACTAGAGGGGAAGGGGAGTGGGGGTAAAGAGGAGGTGATGGAAGGAGACTTGACTTGGGGTGGTGAACAAACAATACAATATACAGATGATGTATTATAGGATTGTACATCTGAAACATAAGTTTATCAACCAGTGTCACCCAATAAATTCAATTAAAAAAATAATCTGAGCCCCTCCCCTCAAGGAATAACTGTATACACAAGTGTTGGTAGAACCTGAAATGGACAGTGTTTTCATAAACTTATAAAGTAGTTAATTAATTTTTGGGAACAAAAGTATAAATTAAACATGACACTCAAAACTACCTCTCCAACTCTCAGTCAGACAACTTCATACCATATTTTTTAACCAAATGTAAAGAAACAGGACATGACTAGAAGGGAAGAAACCCTTTGAGGTATTCTAAGTTAATACAAAGTATTTTTATAGAAATTAAAATAGGAAGAAAATCTCAAACCTAGACCAGATATGTTATGGTGGAAACAATGATCAGTGCTATGATCAGTGATATTTTACCTTGTCAAGAATTTTAGATTGGGTATTTTGAGAGTATGATTAAATGATGTTAAATTCCTATTCTCTGGCCCATAGAGTTCTTGTCACATAATACCAAAAAAACAAGAAAATCAATGTAATTTAGAATTTTATAGGTTGTTATATTAGCTGTAAGATACCCAATTAACCTGTGGTTACTTGAAAAATATTTTTGAAAAGTAAGAATTATTTGGGACAGAGCAAGGAAGTGTGTGTAAGCCTTGGGAATGCATAACACATAAATACACATTGCTGTGGACTAATATTTCCTGCCCTGACATAGTCTGGCAAATGCTGATTAGAAACCAGTGTAGCTTGGCTTTTTATATTATGAAATTAACTTTGCCTCTATTTTAACCATCAAGAATGAGTAATAAAAAAAACAAAACTACAATGACTGTGGTAATAAAAAATAAAACACGCATACACAACCCAGAGAAAGGAATCAATAATTTTAAGAAATATTTTAGATGAAAAATTTTGTTTTGAAAGGTACTTTTTTTGTATCACACTCTATTTTGGTCCCCAGTACATGGGTGCGTTCCTATCTGTGAAATGTATTCCATCTGTATTTTGCCTGCCTTTAAAAATGACGTTACAGCTTCCTGTTTGTTCCTTCTTGCTCACACTTTTATGAACATGCGTTTTTTGTTTTGTTTGCTTTGTTTAGTTTTACAAAGTAGTGTTTTTTCATTTGCCTGCTTCAGGAATAGATCATCGACACGTTTTAATACTGACCCTCATCGTTGAGGACCTGTGATATGAACAGTATCAGTCTGTTTGAAAGCAAGAAGCCTTCCCCAAGATTTCTAGCAGCATACAGCTCACTATATTATAGGCCTGCAACTGTAGATGGTAGTAGTTGGTATGAAGTAACAAAGCCTGGCTCAAGATAGAAAGATGCTGGCAATTCAAGCATCACTTTCTAATAGCTTTATGATAGGACCTTTTATATTGAGAGATTTTTATTAGGTTTGAAATATAATTTTCACAAAGTTGCCACAGAGTCGGAGTAAAGTGCATTTGCTAAACCCTTTATATTCTCCCCGCCCCCCTGCTTCTCAGTATTGTTTCAGAATAGAAGGTGAAACTGTATTCCTTGGTGTGCAGTTTGAAGTCAAGAGCAGCAATATTTAGCACATGCTTGGGCAACCTTGTTTGAAATCCATGCAGCCCCTCTCTGGTGTTCTGATGTGCCTTTAGGGGATGCTTGCCTGTTTGTAGTTTGTTTTCTTTTGTTTAAGGTTTCAGCTACTGCATTGACTAATGATTATATAGCAGTAAACTCTCATCCCTGCTAAATTCAGTAGTGATGCCTCAAAAGCATTTTTCCCCTGTGTGACATAAAACAATAAAAGAACTAGACAAAACCCCTTTTGAGGAAGAATAATCCTTTGTTTAAAGAAAAGAAAAGACATCTCCTTTATGCCAGAGGGTGGGGAATTCAAATCAAAGGCTGAGCTAATTGATAAAAAAAATAAAATAAGTGTTAATTCTTAAAAAATTTTACAGCCAGTTATTATTTGTCAAAAATCATTCCCAATGTAACATTTTATCTGTGCCTAACATTTTATCTGTGCTCATTCATTAATATTTATTTAACACATTATTACTTGATTGACACCTTCTGCTCTTGAATCTAAAGTCTAAATAGTAAATATATTTTTTCGGAATACTGTTATCAGTATAATTTATCAATAGAATTTTGGTCAGATATTTGTTTTATTTGAAGACAGCTAAATGTATCATTTCTCCCTGCATTTGTTCTTTAAAACATTATAAGTTTGTTAAAAATGTAATTTATGTATTACAAAATTGGCTAAAAAATTAAAACAACCAATAGATTTACATAATGCACCTTCTTAGCCTTTAGAGTTACCAATGCCAAGTCCAAAGAATTTGAACATGCCATTTAATTGTTATCCCTGCAATTTTTTTAATGAGACTTGTGGCCATGATTCGGGGTGATAAATTCTTCTTGATTTGCCTCCAGTTGTCATTGGCTAAACCTTAGGGAATGAAAGATTAGTTACGGTTGCAAAAGACTTATTATTTTAAACTGGAGAATTTTTAATGTTCTTAACCCAATTAAGAAGAGAGTGAAGAATCTATCAATATTGTTGTCAGTTTATTAGAGATAAAAGTCTTCCAAATTTTAATTTAGCTGGTGATGCTGTTCAATTTCTGTCTTTAACTTAGAATAGAGTAAGATTGTATTAAGTTAGTAGTTGCCCCTAGTGCCTAAATGTCACTTCACTTACATAAGAAAAATACCTTGTGATTTAAGCAAAGATTTTGGTCAATGAGCAGGATTTCAGCCTTCATGTGATTTTTAATAGCATTTGTATTTTGTTACCCAAGTGCTTGAACAACGTAAGCAAGCTGTACAACAATTTGCATATGTTTGGTCCTGTAGTGAGATTAATATATGTGATTGTAATTTCAACCCCACATTTCAAAACTCCAAGGGGGCGAAAAGTTTTCTTGTTAAGTTTAAGTAATGAATCCAAGAGACCACACTCAGGCCACAAAATAGTCCAAGTTGGCCCCAAACACAGGTGCTCCCAGTTTGAACATCACGCCTGGCTTTTCTGCAGAGAAACGAAATGAAAGAGCAACTTCAAACACAGGTGCAAAACCCCGCATCTGTGAGGGACAGCCCAAAACCATGGCTTTCGCCTGACCGTGTTCAGCTTGTAAACCTCATCCTCCACGGAGCACCTGTGTCAGAACCAATCAGAGATGTGTACAAATGTTATCAACACCTACACGTCATTACTTATTCATCAACATCAGCACCAAATATCGGTGCAAACATGCAAGGGTGTTTTTTATTTTCCTGTGGCGCCCCTGTTTCCTGAGGCTTCTGTCCATTTGCCCCATGGCGGATGCGAAGAAGTAAAATACACAGATAAGAACAATTTGGAGTATTTCAGGCTTTTAACCGGGACAATCATTTGTGTCGGTATGACTTTTTAAATCTAGCTTCTTCGGTGGGGAAAATGGAGTGTGCACAGAAAATTCAAACACATTGATTGCCTAAAGGCCTGCATCGCGGTAATGCCACCCTTTGTGGAGTACTTTCATGGGGGACCTCTCCCTGGTCGTCTGCTGATGGCTCCTCGTCTGATGAGCACTCAGAGAAGCTGCTTTGGGAGCTGTATGAGATGTGTTTTTTCAGTAGCAGTAGCAAGCAGCAAAAGCAGCAGGACCTGGCTTCCTGGCAAACTCCACAGGCATTTGGGTTAGTGGCTTTGTATTTGCCTCTGGGTCTTTCCTGCACGGGCCTGGGAGGGGATATTGGGCTGTGAGAGGCTTTGGAAACCATTTCTTTTTTGACAATTTAAATTTATGTGGTTTTTAATTGTCTGTAAACAAAGCCTTTTACATCTAGCACTAAATGTCCATCCAGGTCAGCTGGCATCCAAAGGGATGGCTGTTGATTTATTTCAGAGACTGCTTTTCTTTTCCTAAAAAAAACCAAACACACACACACAAAAAACCAACCCTCTCAATCAGTTTATTGTACTCCAATAGAGATACACAAAACACACAAATCACTTGGCCCCTCCCCCCCACTTCGAATGAATAGATAAAAATCCATCTGTTTTTTTATCTCCCTGTTCTGAGGAGCCAAATTTGTGTCCTTTGTAAAAAATGGCCCCGGCGATACCATTTCCTAGCAAGCAGCTAGGAAGATTGACCAGCCCTTGGGTTCTTGTCAGTGATGGTTATAGTTGAGGAACTTTTGATCTAGTTTTGGCTCTAAACGGTCATTCAATGAAGATCATTTGTGCTGTGAATAATTGAGCTGAAGATGTAGCACAATAAATATGTATTGGTTATCGTGGTTCACGGTTAGACTATAGATTACATGACTTTCTTTACAAAATAAAAAATGTCTCATAAGAGATAGGGGGAAAGGGTAGGGTAGTGCAAATGATTGGTTTTTCTATAGACGGTCATACAAGAGGCGATTGTCTTTCAAAACCATAATTTAAGAGACACATGCAGACAAGTATCTGGTGGTAGGTCTCCGGCTCCTGGGAGCTCCAGGAAACCTCGGACACATTTCCTGATTCCAGCTCGCCCAGCCCTGGCCCTGGCTGCAATCCCGCCGGCCTCCAGCCTGCAGATTCTGTGCTGCAGTTGTCCCATTTCTCTGACAGCCTGTTCTCTCTGTCTCTGCTGCAAGCGAGAGAAAAATGAGCCATTACAAATGAGCAGAGACATAGGGCTCCTAGGAAAAAAAGGAAACATAAACCCACAGAGCAACTGTGCTCAAATAAAAGCTGTGAATGCTGAGTGGACTGAGATTCAAATACTGGCACAGGGCTCCTGTTTTGAGCAGCCCTGGCTCAGCTTTGGACAGATAGAGGAGAGCTTCCGAATATTCCTTTCTTTGTCTCCCATGAGCGCTCGGTTTCTGTTTTGAATAAGAACTCTAAAACCAAAAGAATACTTTCGGTTTCTTTTTTCTAAATGTGTTTATATATGTGAGTTTTCTCCTATGGAGGACTGATTATTTTTCCTTCCAAGTCTATTTCTAGATTTTCCATGGTGCCAGATAACAAGGAACTTGCCTGTGTTTTCAGAAGAGAGTGGATTTGATTCCTCCTTTTGTTAGTTATATGTCCATGGACAAATTACTTAATCTTTTCTAATCACTTTTTCTCATCTGTAAAATGGGAATAATAATGTCTATCATGCAAGGTTGAAGTATGGACTAAAATAACAAAATTTATAAAACAATTTCTTATAGTACGGGTACATATTTGCACCAAAAGCATTGCAGACCAAAGGGACAATTTGGTTAGATAAAATAAAGAGATTTGATGCTTTAAAAATAGTTCATCATGGAGAGCCGATATTTGAAATGGAATAGGAAGACTGTCCCCCCAGTGCAAAGAAGTGTGAAGCATGGAAATCATGAACAGAGGCTGAAAGGTTGAGCAGCCCACAGAGGTGACCTCTACCAGCCTGGCTCCTGCAGGGTCTTGGGAAGGAGAGTGTATTGGGGTAAGGCCCGTACTGCCTCCACACGTTCTTCCCACCAATGTCAGTCAGGCCTTCCTGGGGTCTGAGCAGCACCATGGGTGGGTGCACACCCAAGCCAGGAAAGCCACGCTCAGTCGGCTTCAAAGATCCACAGACTTTAGTTGAACTGTTCTGCAATAAAGTCACACTTGGCATTTCAAGTGAGTTTAGGATGAAAATGTTGGGGAATTCAGATTCCTTCTCTCTTACCGAAAGGTCTCAATGCAAATTCATTATTTATTGTTTGATTATTCATCTAACTTTAAAAAAATTATAGCAGCATACAATATTGTATAAATTTCCAGTGTGCAGCATATTAATTCAACACTGATATAGCTTACAATGTGATCACCACCCTAAGTTTAGTAAACATCTGTCACCTTGCAAAGTTATCACATTATTATTGACTATGTTCCCCTCCACTTTTTTTTTACCCATCCCTCCACTCCTCTCCCCTCTGGCAACCATCTGTTTGTTCTTTGTTTCTATGAGTCTGTTGTTGTTTTGTTTTGTTCATCCCTTTCTTTTGACTTTTTATTAAAAATTCTACATATAAGTGAAATCATATTGTATTTATTTTTTTGCATCTGAATTATTTTGCTTAGCATAATACCCTCTAGGTCCAACCATGTTGTCGCAAATGGCAGGATTTCATTCCTTTTTATTGCTGAGTAATATTTCATTGTATGTATCTACCGCATTTGTTTAGTGTCTACTGAGCACCAGGCACTGTGTGGAGCTCTGGGAATTAAACTGAATTACGGAAACCATGATCTCTGGCTTCTAAAGGATATAATTATTTGAGATGGTCTCACCCAACCCTATCAGCATCCCTCCACTGTGGCTTTGGAACCTTAAGGTTTCCCAATCGGTTAATATGTACCCAGCTGCCTTTTAACACCTTTTAGCACCCTAAAGCAATCCAGAGATTTTCATAGGACATGAACTAAGTTTAGGTAGATCCAGTGAGGAACTTGCTGGATCAAGACCAGTGGGATTATCTGAGTTCTAAGGTCAAACAGGGGGAGAAGATTTCCAAAATAGGTGTCCAAACAGTAAATAAAAATGAAATAGATTAGTGAATAGATAGATGAACAAATAGAAGATGAAACATACCACTCTCTTTTCTGATTGTAATCTTCCTTTCTGGTTTCACCTTATTCTAATCTGTTGGATTAGAATATTAATTATTATTATTAATGATAGCTATTAGTTAACTAATTGTTATGTTATAAAATTAGAAAATAAGATAATACTGAACTAATATTAATAAATAACATTAATTAATAATAGTGAATGTTTAATAATGCTTTATGTGGTAGATACAGTGCTAAGTTTATCTCATTTAATTCTTACCTCAAAGAGATGGTGATTATTATCACCATTTTGCATATAAGGAAACTGAGGCACAGAGAGGTTAAGTAAACCCTCCAAGATCATATAACAGTCGAGTAAATGGTGGTGCAGTTAGGGTTCACATCCAGGAATTTGTCTCCAGAGCTGATATCCTTATCTATATATTCAATCATTCTGCCTCTCTTTAGTTGGCCAGATTAGTTGGCAAATTGATTTTTATCTTTTGTGTTCTTGATCTGGGATTCTCTCTGCTTTTTAACTTTTTTTAAAAAAAGAAAATTCTAAGCAAACAAAAGTAGAGAATCCTATATAATAAAAGGCTAATATGCAAATCGACTGAAGAGTGGAACCACTGGTCACTATGATGCGAACTGACCACCAGGGGGCAGATGCTCAACACAGGAGCTGCCCCCTGGTGGTCAGTGTGCTCCCACAGTGGGAGAGAGGTGCCACTCAGCCAGAAGCCCTGAGCTGGGCTCATGGCTGGCGAGCACAGCGGCAGTGGCAGGAGCCTCTCCCACCTCTGTGGCAATGCTAAGGATGTCTGACTACCAGAGGGAGCGGGCCTAAGCCGTCAGTTGTACATCCCCTGAGGGCTGCTGGACTGCGAGAGGGCACAGGCCAGGCTGAGGGACCCCCCAACCCCACCCCCGCCCTGAGTGCACAGATTTTGTGCACCGGGCCTCTAGTATAGTATAAAAAAATCCATTATATTCATCATTCTTGGATCCTCTTTGCTGTCATCCTAGGTCCTACTTTATTGAGATATAATTGACATAAAATGTTGTGTACATTTAAGGTATAAAATACAATAAACTGATGCACTTATGCATTGTGAAATAATTAACACAATAAGGGTTGTAAACACATTCAACACATTTTTTGTGGTGAGAACATTTAAGATTTACTCTCAGCAAATTTCAAGTTTTCAATAAAATATTGTTAACTATAGTCACCTGGTATATATATTAGATCCCCAAAAACTGTCTATTTAGCAAATTATATCACATAATTTCATTATGAAATTAACTATTTGGCTATTAATAATAAATAACAGCTAACCTTCAATAATTGTTTAATCTTCAATAATACTGTGCTGAATTTATCTTATTTATTTCTCACCTCAAAAAGAGGTTTCTATTCTTTCACCAACATTTCCCCATTTCCCCCACCTCCCATTCCCTGGCAACCACCATTTTACTCTCTGTTTCTATGAATTTGGCTTTTAAAAAGTATTCTACATAACATTGAGAATATAAAGTTATTTGTCATTCTCTGTCCTACTTATTTCACTTATCATAATGCCCTAAATATCCATTCATGTTACAAATGACAGGATTTCCTCCTATATATCCTTCTTTTTTATGGCTGAATAATATTTATATAACATTTCTTGATTCATTCATTTGTCTATGGATACTTAAGTTGTGTCCATGTCTTGGCAATTGTGAATAATTGGGATACAGGTATTTCTTCAGGACAGTGATTTTTTGATACATACCCAGAAGTGGGATTCATGGATTATATGATAGTTCTATTTTTAATATTTTGTGGAACCTACATACTGTTTACCATAGTGGCTGTACCAATTTACATTCCCACCAACAGTTCAGCAGGGATCCCTTTTCTCCAAACCCTTGCCAATATTTATTACTTCTTATCTTTTTCATGAAAGTCATTCTAGCATCTTTTCATGTGTCTGTTGACTATTTGTATGTCTTCTTTGGAAAAATGTATTTTAGGTCCTCTGTCTATTTTTAAATTGGATTTTTTTTTTTTTTTTTTGGCTATTGAATTGCTTGAGTTTCTTATGTATTTTAGATACTAACCCCTTAACAGATATATAGTTTGAAAATATATTTTCCCCATTTTGTAGGTTGCTTTTTCATTTTGATTATTTCCTTTGCTGTGCAGAAGCTTTTTAGTTTGATGGAGTCCCACTTGCTTATTTTTAAATTTTACTGCTTGTTATTTTTGTGTTATATTGAAAAAATTGCTTCCCAGACCAATGTCTAGGAGCTTTTTGTCTATCTTTTCTTCTAAGAGTTTTATGGTTTCAGATCTTACATTTAACTCTTTAATCCATTTTGAGTTTATTTTTGTGAGTGGTGCAAGATAAAGAGGTCTAATTTCATTACCTTGCAGGTGAATATTGTTTTCCCAACACCACTTATTGAAAAAAGTATCATTTCCTATAGAATACTCTTGGGTCCATAGTCAAATATCAGTTGACTGTATATGTGTGGACTGCTTATTCTGTCCCATTGGTCTGTCAGTTTTTATGCCCAGACCATGCTGTTTTGATTCGTATAGCTTCATATTATAATCTGAAATCAGGAAGTATGATGCCTTCAACTTTGTTCTTCTCTTTCAGAATTGCTTTGACTATACATGTTTTTTTGTGATTTCATCAGAATTTTAGAATTGCTTTTACTATTTTTGTGAATAATGCCATTGAAATTTTAATAAGGACTGTATAAAATCTATAAAAGGTTTTGGGTAGTATGGACATTTTAACAATATTAATTCTTCTGATTTATGAACATGAATATCTATCCATTTATTTGTACTTTCTTCAATTCCTTTGATCAATGTTTTATAATTTTCAGTGTACAGATCTTTCACCTCTTTGGTTATATTAATTCTTAAGTATTTTATTATTTTTGATGTTATTGTAAATGGGATTGTTTTCTTTATTTTTTGGGGGTAGTCTGTCATTAGATATAAAAAAACAATTGATTTTTGTATGGGAATTTTGTATCCTGAAACATTACTAAATTCATACATTAGTTCTACCAGTTTTTTTTGTGTGGATTCTTTATATTTTCTATATATAAGGTTATATTATCTGCAACCAGACAATTTTCCTTCTTCCTTTCTGAAATGGGTGCTTTTTATTTCTTTTTCTTGCCTAATTATTTTGGCTAGGACCTCCAGTACTATGTTGAATAGGAATTTTTTATGATACTTTAACCACCTCCAAGCCCAAACTTATCAATCATGTGATTCTACAGCTTAAATTGGACAAATGAGGACTTCCTATCTGCCTAACTTTGTAGTGACATATACAGACAGATCAGATAATTGCAAAAGGTAGACTTGTAATGAATGCTTTTTAATTACAAGTAGTTAAATTAAATAGGGTGCTGTATTTTAAAAATTCTGGCATAGGGGGAAAAAAGGCATGGGCATGCTATTAATTTTTCTGATGGGGATAGAAGAGTTTGCACATTTTCTTTCTTGTGCCAGAGGATTTTCCAAAGTATTTTTCTTATCTTAAGGAGAGATAAAGCTATTCATAACCTGTTTCTATAGAACTAAGATTCCTAGGAAGAGAATTTTCATGGCAACATTTGTTAAAATGTTGTTAAAGAAGGGTCAGGAAGAGTTCTACTAGACTCAGATAGGGGAATAAAATTCTGTCAGGGTCAGTGTGTGTGAGATACCACAGCAGGCATGGCTGTGCAAAAGCATTTCCTTTGAAGTAGCAGTCTCTTCCACTTTGTGGTTGGATACTGTGATTCTGTCTGAAGCTCAATGTTTCCTGATGTTCTTTCCAAGACTCAGTTCTCTTCACACTCTACCGCTGGCCTTGAAATTCTTGCCCTCTACCAGGGAGTAAGTTAACAAATATGAGTTGACTCTTAAATATCTAATTTCAGCCCCAACTCTCTCTCATCCCTAGACACATTAATCCAACTGCCTACTGGAAATTGCCACGGAGATGTCTCAAATTTTCCTCAAACCTAAGATGTCAGAAATAGAATTCACTGTCTTCCCATTAGCCACCCCTTCTTCCATTTTTCCTACAACACAAAATGACACTCCCCAATTGCCTAATCCAAAACCTTGACTCCTCATTGTCTTCTTCTCCACTTGCCATCAATCATCATGTCCTGTTGAATCAGCTTCCTAAATATATCTGCAATCTGTCAATCTCTACTGCAGGCCAAGCCTCCATCATCTCTAGACTAGAGTACTGCAAGAGTCTCCTAATTACATTTTCCAGTCTTGTTTGCCTCTAATTCATTTTCCTTCCCACCAAAGTGCTTCATCTGAAATGCAAATTTACCAGTATATGGCCAGCTCTTCAAACGGTCTTCAAAGGTTCCACATTGCCTAAAATTCAAACTTCTTAGTTTAGCAAACCTCTCCAACTACCTCCTTTCTCCATCTCCTCTTGCACCCTGATTTCAGACATATGATCTGTTTGTAGTTCCAGGGATACACTGATGGTTCCCCAGTTCTGTGTTTTTGCTCCTAATTTCCTTTCTCTTTCCCCACATCCTCACCAATGGCAGCCTATGTATCCTTCAAGATTTTCCAGACTCAAGGGCTTCCTCTTCTATAAAGCCTTTTCTGAACCACTCTCTAAATGGAAGGGCAGAATTGCCTATAAGCTGATTTGAGTGTCTATGTACCCATTATAATCTAAAATATATCTAACTTAATTTCACTAACATTTTAACCCTTTGAACTCTCTTGTTTTTTCTCGATTCCTTTATTCTACTCGGGATTTAATTTTTAAATACCCCAGATTTTACAAAGCGCGGCAGTAGAATAAAAAACTGGAGTTTCTTTTCATACAAACTTATTTAGTTGGATTTTTTTATATTTCAAATTATTGATACATTCAATACAATTCGACATACGAGCTGCTACTGATGCTAACCGTGTCGAGTCACACCCGACATCCAAGTGCAAAAGGTTAATATACCAATTCTTAGGAACAGGTTTTTGTTTCCTCGACACCTAGTGCCAGTTTCTGGAGTATAGTATACTGAATATATTTGGGTTGTTTGCTTGATTGAATGACTGATTGAAACAGTAAATGTGTACCCCTGAAGAGTGTCTTCTTATTACCACAAATAGGTTTTTAGATTTTATTTTATTTTCATTACAAAACTTTTCTCTGTACTGCTAAATGCTGTTAATGGGATTAGCAGTTTATATGGAATAATTATCTTGTTTTATGTCAATTGTTCTAAGTGCCTCCAGATTTATTTATTTTGTTACATAGATAACATCTCAATAACGTTGGAGTTTAAATAGATTCCTACAATCACTTTTTAAGCGATTTTTGCTATTTTCATTTTTAAAACATATTCTCTCTCTCTCTCTCTCTCTCTCTCTCTCTCTCTCTCTCTCTCTCATTTAAAAAGAAAGAAAAGGAGAGGGAGAGAGAGAGGTAGAAACATCAGTGATGAGAGACAACCATTTGTCTACTGCCTTCTGCAGGCCCCCATCTGGGGATCAAGGCTGCAACCCAGGCATGTGCCCTGATAAGGAATCAAACCCTAACCTCCTGGTTCACATAGGTGGACACTCAACCTCTGAGCCATGCTGGACTGGCTATTCTTTCATTTTTTTCGGTGACATTGCCTCTTGCTAATAACAATCCTATCTAATAAAAGAGTAATATGCAAATTGACCATCACTCCAAGACACAAGATGGCTGCCCCCATGTGATCAAAGATGGCTGCCCCCATGTGGACACAAGATGGCCTGCAGGGGAGGGCAGTTGTGGGCAGTTGGGGGGGACCAGGACTGCAGGGGAGGGCAGCTGGGGGGTGGGCAGGCCTGCAGGGGAGAGAAGTTAGGGGAAACCAGGCCTGTAGGGGAGGACAGTTGGGGGGGGTGTCAGGCCTGCGGGGGAGAGCAGTTGGGGGGACAAGGCCTGCAGGAGAGAGCAGTTGGGGGGACCCAGGCCTGCAGGGGAGGGCAGTTGGGGGGGGACCAGGCCAGCAGGGGAGGGCAGTTGGGGGGACCAGGCCTGCAAGGGAGGGCAGTTGTGGGCAATCAAGCCAGCAGGGAGGGCAGTTAGGGGTGACCGGGCCAGCAGAGGAGGGCAGTTGGGGGAGACCAAGCCAGAAGGGGAGGGCAGTTAGGGGTGACTGGGCCAGCAGGCGAGGGCAGTTGGGGGCAACCAGGCCTGCAGGGAGGACAGTTAGGGGCGACCAGACTGGCAGGAGAGGGCAGTTAGCGGTGACCAGGCCAGCAGGAGAGGGCAGTTAGGGGCAATCAGGCTGGCTGGAGAGCAGTTAGGCGTCGATCAGGCTGGCAGGGGAGTGGTTAAGGGTGATCAGGCTGGCAGGCAGAAGCAGTTAGGGGCAATCAGGCAGAGGCAGGTGAGCGGTTGGGAGCCAGCAGTCCTGGATTGTGAGAGGGATGTCCAACTGTGGTCGGACATCCCTCAAGGGGTCCCAGATTGGAGAGGGTGCAGGCTGGGCTGAGGGACACCACCCCCCCCCCCCGTGCACAAATTTCGTGCACCAGGCCTCTAGTAAATATATAAAGAGAGTCAACCTCTTATCACTTCTAATTTGGTAATTAATTGGGTTCATTTGGACACTGTCATTAGAAACTACCTGATATACAATATCGATTTGGTAGATTTGATTAGTTGTTTCAGATGGAATCTTCTTTACTCCTTCCTTTGTGAATTTCCTTCTGAAAGTATTGAGAGGTAAGCCGTTTCCCGGCACTTACTAAGTAGTGATACAAAGACAGTAAACAAGGCTGCTTACCTGAGGAGCTTTATAATATTGAAGTAAATTAAGACAGTTGCACAGAGAGCTATGACATAAAGAGTGGATACACGCCAGGAGAAATATACACAGTGCTGTGGGAACATACAAGAGAGACTTACTTCCAGGGAGAAGGGGAGTCTAAGGAAAGCTTTGTGGAAGAAGGGGACTTTTAAGTTTGGCTTTGAAAATGGAGTAAAATTTCAACAGATGAAGATTGGGGAAAGGCATCGCACACTTGAAGGACATTGATGGTGGGTGGAGGTGGAGAAAGTACATGGTGTGTGGAGAAAAAGGAATGAAGGGAGGGTCAAGAGCACACAGAAAGTGGAGTGGTACTTCTGGAAGATGTCTACAAAACTGCAAATATAGGTTATTATACTAAGAAAGCCCTTGAATGCTTACCAGCAATCAAGACTCACAGGAGGCTTTTGAGCAGAGCAAAGAATCTTCTTTTTTTCTGCTATTATCTACCCACAGTGGCATATTATGTTCCCCTTATCTATATACTCTACATTTGCAAAGAAATTGCCATGATATCACTTCGGGTTGGAGACCTTCTTCCCCAACCATTTTAAAACCATGTTTCTCCCCTGCTTAGTCTTTTGGCACAGTGTTTTACTATTTGAACTTTCATCACTTTTTTTTTTTTTGGTTTCCTTGGGGACACTGCTATTAGAAACTGATATGGGGTATAAATTGTTCTATAATTTTACTCACTGTAATAAAGAACCCTTATCGAAATCTTCTAGCTCTCCACCTGTCATTTGATTTAAATATTATAGTATGAACTTCATATCGGTTGTATCATATTAATGATGCACACTAAGAAATGGGAATGTAATATTACTTCTTTTATTCATTATTCTTTATAAATTCAAAAATTCAGATTTCATCCACTTTTGGGGATGGGTGAACACTGTGTCAGAAGTATATTGTGACTCTTTTCTCCCCCTGTGGCTTGCTATTTTATCTATCTTAAAGGTGTTTTTTTAAAGTTTTATTCAGATATAATTTATATACCATACACTCACCCATTTTAAGTGCCCAATTCAATGAATTTTAGCATATTTATATAGTAATTTTAGAACATTTCTATTACCTTGAAAACAAACCTTGTACCTAATTATAGTCATTCTTCATTCCTAGGTCAGCCCTACACAATGACTAATCTACTTTGTCTTTCTATATTTGATTTTTTTTTGACAATTTATATAAATGGAATTATACAATATGTGTTCTTTTGTATCTGGCTTCTTTTTTAGGTATAATCATGTAGCATGTATCAGTATTCCTTTCATTTTTATTGATGGTAGTACTCCATTGTATTTATATGCCACATTTTATTTATCTATTTGCTGGTTGATGGCCATTTGATTCATTCCCACTTTGGGGCTAGAGTGAATAATACTGTTCTGAACACTAGTGTACAAGTTTTTGTGTGGACATGTTTTTATTTCTTTGTGGTAGATTCCTAGGAGTGGGATGGCTGGGTGGTGTGATACATTTGTGTTTAGTCTTCTAAGAGAGTATTGATGTACTTTCCAAAGTGGCTGCTCAGCTTACATTGTCCAGAAATGTATGGGGGCTCTACTTTCTCTGTATCCATCAACACTTGCTATTGTCTAACCCTTATTGTACCTATTTTAGTGGGTGAGATGGTATCTCATTATTGTTTTAATGTGCATTTCCTTAATGACTAATGATATTGAGCACCCACAGTACACTAGAGGCCTGATGCACGAATTCGTGCCAGGGTGGGATTCGGCCGGCCTGCCCCAATAGGGACCAATTGGGCCAGGCCAACCAGGGGTAGGGGCTGTGGGTGGCTTGACTGGCTGGCCCCACCCCTGATTGGGGTGGGGTGGCCAATCATGGGTGGGGCCAGCTGGGGGGAGGGGCCATGGGTTGTTGGCCAGCCAGCCCTGCCCCCTGGCCGAACTCCTGGTTGAGGGGACAATTTGCATATTAGCCTTTTATTATATAAGATTGGCCATTTCTATATCTTCTATGGAGAAATATCTAAGTCATCTGTATATTTTAAATTGTTATTTGTCTTATTATTGAATTGTAATGGTTTTTATATTAATTTGGATAAAAGTCCTTTATTAGATATATAATTTCCAAACATTTCCTTCCATTCTGTGGGTAGTTTTACATTTTTGGGTCTTTTTACTTTCTTGATGGTGTCTTATGATGCTCTAAAATTACAAATTTGATAAAATTTAATTTATCAACTTTTACTTTATCTCTGGGCTCTCAGTGTTTACCCATTTTTTTGAGGTGTGGGGCACATTAATTTATGAAAACTATTGTTATATTTATGATTATATAACAAAAGGAGGCCTTTATTACCTAATTTGAAAGGTGGTGGGGACTGCTCCATTCTACCCCTCTACCCCCGGGGATCCATTCATCCACTGTGAATTTCCAGAAATTACAGCAGTGAATTAAAATTACTTTCAGCTTTGGAGGTTCACTGCCTCCACAAACTTCTCTTATTCCCCTCACTATCCTGACTTTAACTTGGACATAGTAAGGAATCTGTCCTGAGAGCTTCAGAGTATGTCATCCACCCAGGCTCTGCGGGGTTCCAGGGCCATAGGAGTCACCCACAGCACATTCAAGGGTGTCTCATGTGCCTGGTGTCACTGGAAACAGACTACCCAAGCCTGCTCCCCTGGACTCTGTCCAGGTCTCCAGAACTCAAAGCAGCAATTAGGTTATGAAAGAGTCTGAACTAGGAGCCAGAAGACCTGGGTTCTAGTCCTGAATCTGCCTCTTACTCGTTTTCTAACTTTGACAAAAATCACTGAATCTTACTGTAATTTAAGATTTTTATTTAGAAAAAGAGCTTTTGGATTTCTAATGTTTCCCCTTTACAGCAGTGGTTCTAGTGTGCGTGGGTGGAGGGGGGCGGTGATGGGTAATAGTGTCGTCCTGCTCCCCTCCTTCCTCCACAGGACATTTGTAAGAAATTTTTGGTTCTAACAACCCAGAAACACTATTGTATGTTTTGGGTAGAGATGCTGCTAAACATCCTAAAGTACACAGGACAAATCCTACAACCAAGAATCATTCAGCCCCCGAAAGCAATACTGCTGAGCTTGAGGAGTCCTGCCTTAGAGCATATTTTTGTTAGTATTTTTGGAGCAATTCCCCTCTCTTCTTTTATCCAAATACTTACTTTCTTCCAATGCTCAGCTCCAAAGTGGAGCTTTCTTTGTTCATTCTAATTAATAATGATTTTTTTTTTCATTTTCAGAATTTCTATTGTTACTTGTTATTATACCACTAATAAGCCTAGTACAATAAAAAATAAAACTATAACTCTAGACAATTTATCTTTTTAAAAAAAATCCTCATCCAAGGATAACTGAGCCACACATGCCAGGACACAATTTATCTTTTTAAGAAATAAGAAATATATGTTTATAAGCTAATCAATTAAAATATTATAACAAGATTTTTGCTTTTTGTCATCAAAGAAATTCTGAGCATTGTGAACATTTTTTATTCCAGCTGATCTTCTTGAGATACCAGGAGCCTCCATTACTCACAGCTAACAGAAATCTTACCAATTTACATGTCGTGTCATTTGAGGATCTTTCTGGCCCAATCCATTCCAGGCTCTTCATCTGGGGCTTAATCCAACAAAGTACCTCTCAGATGGTTTCATTCAGGAGAGTAGAGACCCTGCTCAGGCTCACTTAGGGACGGTCTGCCAGGCAAAGAAATGAATTCAGGGCCTGGGTGGAGATTTCATAGCAGGGCCAGTTCATGGTATACATAGGGTATTTGTTTTCTAAAATAAATTTCCTTACACTTTCCCTCTGTGTGTCACCCCGTGTTAACATTTCTCTATTTCCCCACCATAGATCATGAAAAATTGTCTTTGCTGAACTCTGCACCAGCTTTAGAAGCACATTCTAGACATGTCATCGGAGGCACTCATGGAGACATTAAACAGCACCAGGTGCAGAACTGACCCCGAGAGGACCACTACTCAATATGCCCCCAAGGCTGACATTTAACCATTGATGACTTCTGAGTAGGGCCCTCTGACCAATAGCACATCAATCAATGGTGTTCTTCCAACCCTGCATCCCCAGAATCACTTCTCCTTAGAGCTGACCCCATTTATTCTCATTAGTTCTTTGACTCAGACTGTATAGCTAACATTTAAAGGCAACTGCAAGTGACTTATAAAGATCATAGACTCCATTGTGTGGTAAACATCAGTTGGCTAGCAAACATGAAAATACAATGATTTTTCAGTTTTCATTTTACCTTAACAGGTTACTATAAGAATATCTCTCCTCCTTCTTCCATGAAATCTGCTTTCCTAATTGTCTTCATTGAGCCTTAATTTGACCATATGGACTCTGTGTTTGTGTACATATATCTGTGTGTGTGTGTGTGTGTGTGTGTGTGTGTGTCTATGTGTGCATGCAGAGGGGTTAATCTACTCAGTTAGCATTGGATTTTACATGATATTCTCTCTGTGGAATATCCATTATTCAATTTTATAATTTTACTAAATAAATTCAACAAGTATCTTTCAACCTTGCTATATAATCGCTTATTAGTTTCAGGAGTTTTTTTTTTAATTCTTTCGGATTTTCTACATAGGTAATCATATCATCTATGAATAAAGATAATTTTATTTCCTTTGGTTTCCTTTTCTTATTTTTCCAAGGAAAAATTTTCTTTTATTAATAGCATTTACTAGCACTTCTAGTATGATGTTGAAAAACAGTGGCAAGAGTAGACATCCTTGCTTGCTCCTGATCTTAGCAGGTAAACTTCTAGTTTCTCACCATTAAGTATAGTATTGTCTGCAGGATTTAAAAAAATACATTATTTTGAGGAAGTTTTCCTCTATAGCTTGTTGAGATGTTTTATTTTAATTTATTGTGAATGTGTTTTGGGTTTGTCAAATGCTTTTTCTACACCCACTGATATGATAGTATGATTTTTCTCCTTTAGCCTGTTGTGATGGATTATATTAATTGTTTTTGAATGTTGAACCAGCCTTGCATGGCTGGAATAAATTCCAATAAATCATGGTGTATATTTTTCCCCCTACATTGTTGGATTTGATCTGCTGATATTTTCTTGAGGATATTTTAAAATATATTTTTATTGATTTTAGAGAGGAAGGGAGAAGGAGAGAGAGATAGAAACATCAATCTTGAGAATCATTGATCAGCTGCCTCCCGCACGCCCCTTACCGGGGATCAAGCCTGCAATCCAGGCATGTGCCCTGACTGGGAATCCAACAGCAATCTCCCAGTTCATAAGTGGACACTCAAACACTGAGCAACACTGGCGGGGCTTCTTGAGGATTTTTGTGTCTATATTTATGACAGGTATTGGTCTATAGTTTTCTTTCCTTGTAATGTATTTGTAAAACAGTTTTCTATTTCAGTTGTGCCTATGAGGCAGGTACTAATATATTTTCCCTATTTTACGCATGAGTTACTAAGCCATTTCATAATGTGTACAAGGTCACCAGCTAGCAGTTGGTGAAACCAATGTTTAAACCAGGTGATACAAATTTAGAACTTCCACCCACCTACTGTGCTGTACTGACTTCTAATTAAAGATAAACAAATGCCTTCAACTCTCTTTAAATAAGATTTCTTTTTCATCTGTTGGAATCTTGTAGACACTTTAGACAAAACACAGAAAGAAAATGATTTTATTTATATTTTTTGTAGTAATATTAATATTTAATTTTTAATTTAACTTAATTTAATCCAATCTAACTTAATAATTTAAACTTTCAAAGGCTATTTATTAACTCTCCTAAACTTGGAAATTTGGGAGTGCCTCTTAAATTCAGGCCCATTTGGATCCAAGAACTCAAATCCTATTCTCAGGCTGGTCTTCTTCTACATCTCTCAGATACATTTTACCCGTGGGATGGATGGGCCACATGGCCTCCAGTAGTCACAGCCCAGCAACTAAATGACCCCAATAGAATACTTAATTGTGTTTCTATTAATAGAGAAATTTTAAAAAAATCAGATCTTATGATTTTGCTCAGACCTATGTAACTCACAAATCTTCTGGATAGCTTCTATGTTTACCATAGGATGCAGAGAATTTTAGAGTTTTGGCCTCTTTTTGATGTTTACTTTTAGCCAAGCATATACATTAGCTTATTAACATTGCATGTATCTCACACTCAGTCATTTTTTTTAATACAGCATTAACTATAAAATTTATATAGAGCCAAAGCCGGTTTGGCTCAGTGGATAGAGCGTCGGCCTGCGGACTCAAGGGTCCCAGGTACGACGGTCAAGGGCATGTACCTTGGTTGCGGGCACATCCCCAGTGGGGGGTGTGCAGGAGGCAGCTGATCAATGTTTCTCTCTCATTGATGTTTCTAACTCTTTATCCCTCTCCCTTCCTCTCTGTAAAAAATCAATAAAATATACTTAAAAAAATTTATATAGAGATGCCCATCCTGATTTAGCTTCCTTGATACACTGTCCTCATGTCTGACGGGTCTTATTCTGATTCTGACTCTGAGGTGAGAGGGGAACATAAACCTCTCCCCAAAGTGTTGAAATGGTGAGCTAGATGTGACTAAAGTCACTTGCCTGGGTAGAGACAAGGGCTGACTGACAATATCCTTAGATGAGTTTCCTTCCTTGTTGCCCTGGCCGTCCAGCACTACATCCATTTGCTTATAGTGTAGTGAAGGTCATGACCAGCTCTCCATGTAATGGAATATTATTACTCTCTGAAGCTACAGGGTGCCCTATCTAGTCTCCATGAGTATACATTGGAGCTTGGCTCTTCCTTGTGTGAGGCAACCAATTGATGTGTCTCTCTCACATCGATGTTTCGCTCTCTCTCCATCCCTCCTTCCCTCATTTCCATTCTCTCTAAAAATAAATGGAAAAATATCCTCAGGTGAGGATCAAGAAAATAAAAAGAATTCAGAAATGTTGATGCATATATTTTTAGACTATTTAATTTTTTGAGCAGTTTTAAAATTTGCAGTAAAACTGAGAGGAAAGTGCAGAGATTTCCCATGTACCTGCTGCCCCCACTTTAATATATTTTTTATTTAAGTATTATATTTCAAGGCAAAATAGCCAGTAAAAGGTTCATATGTAAGAATGTTTATTATAATGCTTATATTCAAAATAAATTGGGAAGAGTCAAGTAAATTATAGTACATGCCTTGGCTGTTGATATTTTGATTTAAAAGAAAATTTAAATATAGGTTTATGTTATGGCATTAAATGCTGTAAATATATATGGATTCAAATGTCCTATATAGTGTTATTCTAAATTTAAATATACATATGTTATATACATAATTTATATAATTGAAGGAAATAAACCAAAATATTAATGGCTTTAATTTTGAATAATGAATATATGGGTGATTTTAGTTTCCTCTTTATATTTTACTTATAATTTAAAACATTAATCCAGTAAATGGAGATTACTTCTTAAATAGGAAAATCCAAAGAAAATATTGTAAAATGTTCGTAAACATTACAGAAGTCATGGAAAATAATAATTGAGAAATGAACATTGGATTTGGCACCTGGAAGGTCAGTGATGGAATCTGAAAGAGGAGATTAAGGTAAATGGTGTCAGAAGAGGTAAAAGGGGATTAGAGTGAGGTGCAAGGAGAAATCCAAAGGCATCAGGTTCTGCCTCCCTTTTAGAAAGTATGGCTCCAAAACTAAGGAGGAGAATATATCATAATCATGTCATCTTTTTGTGTTAATCTTCACCAGATTATTTTTTCCATTGATTTTTAGAGAGGGTTGAAGAGAGGGAGAGAGAGAGAGAGAGACATCGATGTGAGAGAGACACATTGATTTGTTGCCTCCTATATGCACCCTGACCAGGGCCGGGGATTGAACCTGCAACCCAGTTACGTGCCCTTGATCAGGAATCAAACCTGTGATGCTCTAACCAATGAGCAATACCAACCAGGGCTAATCATATCATCTTTTGAGTGTCTAATAGGTATTGTATTTGATTTTTATATTTAACTGAAAAAACAAAACAAATGTCATGTCCATTATAATAAGAAAACTGAGACTTAGAGAAACTAATCTTACAAAAACAAAGCAATGATGCTATAATCTGCTCACTTTCCACCATGCTACATTGTCTTCTAAGAATGGTAATAATGTCAGGGGAATGTTGTGTTTATTTTACTATACTTTATTTTATTTGTCTCAGCTAGTGAAGACCTATCTGAGCAAGGAGGCAAGAAATCACAGGACACTGTGCACTCCTTCATATTTAGTTTTCTTGACAGTAGAGCAGAGAAGCTAACTTACAAGTTTGGACTCAGGCCTGCCTGGATTCAAATCTGTGCTTCACCTTTTACTCTCTGCAAGACTCTGGGCACACCACTTAGTCCCTCCAGCTTCGACTTTCTTATTTATCTAGTGGAGATAATAACATCAGTCTCAGAAAGTTGTTTTGAAGATTAGGAGGATAATATATGTAAGACTATCTAGCACAATGCCCAGCACAAAACAGCCTTCATATATGGTTGATTTGGTTGTTGAAATTTTTGTTATAATATGATTGAATTATCATTGATTTCTTTGAGATAGTAAAGGGTAGATCTTGATCCTGTCATGTATTTAGGAATCTATATATATAAAAGCTTAATCGGCCGTCGCAACTGAAACAGACTGCGTGGGGTGACCAGGCCATCGGGGGGGGGGGGGGTTAGTGAGGGATGACCAAATGACTGAAGAGAGGGCTGTGTGGGGCAACCAGGTTGGCAGAGGGGAGCAGTAAGGGGCAACCCAGATGGCGGGGGGGGGGCAGTTAGGGGTGACTAGGCTGGCAGGGGGGGCCAGTTGAAGGTGGCCAGGTCAGCAGGGGGTGAAGTTGGGGGTGACCAGGCCAGTGGCGGGGGCAATTAGGGGTGATCGGGCAGGCAGGGAGGTGAGTAGTTAGGAGCCAGTGGTCCCGGATTGTGAGAGAGATGTCCGACTGCCGGTTTAGGCCTGATCCCCAGGATCAGCAATTGGACATCCCCCCAAGGGTTCTGGATTGGAGAGGGTCTAGGCTGAGCTGAGGGGACCCCCCCTGCACAAATTTCATGCACCCAGCTTCTAGTATTTTATATTTTAATGTGAAAGGTGAATATAATTTTAGTCACTGATGGATTCATTCCCTTAACAAACTTTTATTAATGCCAGCCATGTGCTCAACATGGTACTAGAAAGTGAAGATGGAAGAATAAGGTAGACATTGGCTCTCTTCTAAGAAGCAAGTGGAGAGACACTATGGAAAGTGATTATTACAAAGTAATTAATAACTGCTCTGATAGAAGTATGAACTGAGTGCTAGGGAAGCTGGGGGGGGGGGGCACTCTGCCTGGGGCACTTTCAAGAGGCATCAGAGAGAAGGTGATGTTTTATAGCAATAACAACTAATGCCATCTTGTAGGGTCCAAGAACTCTTCTAAGAATTTTGCATATATTATTGCATTTGCTCTTCATTATGTTATCCTGCCTCCTATTTCATGACCCTCAAAGAGAAGTTGCAATATTAGAAAATTCCTTAGTATACCATCCAGAAAAAGTGAAGATATAGGGTTTTCCAAGTATTTTCTATGGGAAGTTACCCTTCACAAATGCTACCTAAAAAGGATTCCACATTCAAATAAATTTGCGAAACATGTAATGCTTTTGTATCTTGGAGTATTGCAATGAGGTGATATTTTACAGGTTCTGAGAAGATGTTGAGATTTTTAAACTCAGACTTACCCAAACAACAATACAATTCATGTAAAAAAAAAAATAACAACTATAAACATCTTAAGGAACTAAATTTTGCAGAATTCTGTGGAAATGCTGATTTAGGCCATCTCTTACCTTCTAAGCAAATATCTATTTGCTTTCTGGAATACTCTTTTATTTATTTTTCCAACAGGGAGAGGCATGGGAGGGATGGTGACTTCTGTTATATTTTAAGACTAGAGGCCCGGTGCATGAAATTTGTGCATGGGGTGGGGGGTGTCCCTCAGCACAGCCTGCACCCTCTCTAATCTGGGACCCCTTGAGGGATGTCCGACTGCCCATTTAGGCATGATCCCACTGGACATCCCTCTCACAATCCAGGACTGCTGGCTCCTAACCGCTCTCCTGCCTCTGCCTGATTGCCCCTAACTGCCCTCCCCTGCCATCCTCGTCACCCCTAACTGCCCTCCCCTGCAGGCCTGATCCCCCCCAACTGCTCTCCTCTGCAGCTCTGGTCTCCCCCAACTGCCCTCCTATGCAGGCCTGGCTCCCCCTCAACTGCCCTCCCCTGCAGGCCTGGGTCCCCCCCAACTGTCCTCCCCTGCAGGCCTGGGTCCCCCCAACTGTCCTCCCCTGCAGGCCTGGCCCCCCCACAACTGCTCCCCACTGCAGGCCTGGTCCCCCACAACTGCCCTCCCCTGCTGACCTGGTCTCCCCCAACTGCCCTCCTCTGCCAGCCCAGTCACCCCCGACTGCCCTCCCCTGTAGGCCTGGTCCCCCCCAACTGCCCTCCCCTGCAGGCCTGGGTCCCTCCCAACTGCCCTCCCCTGCTGACTTGGTCTCTCCCAACTGCCCTCCTCTGCCAGCCCAGTCACCCCCGACTGCCCTCCTCTGCCAGCCCAGTCACCCCCGACTGCCCTCCCCCGCAGGCCTGGTCCCCCCCAACTGCCCTCCCCTGCAGGCCTGGGTCCCTCCCAACTGCCCTCCTCTGCCGGCCTGGTCACCCCCAACTGCCCTCCTCTGCTGGCCTGGTCACCCCTAACTGCCCACAACTGCCCTCCCCTGCAGGCCATCTTGTGGTGGCCATCTTGTGTGTTGGAGTGATGGTCAATTTGCATATTACTCTTTTATTAGATAGGATATTTTGAATGAAAATGGCACAGGCTTGACATGAGTGAAAATAGTAATAGCAGAAATTGGAAAGTTGGGAAATGGCATAAAACTCAGAACCAGAAAATGGCAAAGCTGTGGAAGATTGTGTTGTTTGGAAGAGGGTAACTTCCAAATCATTTAGGTTAAGACACTGTAAAATTTTAGGAAATTTATGTTATGACAGTGTTTAGAAAAGAAATGATAATTATCATTGCACGAATATGAAACAAGACTCTGAGTTTATATTATTTTGCTTTGTTTTAGTCTATCTTAAACCATTGCTAATTAAAATTTCACATATTTTTAAAAGTCAATATTCTAAAATTTGGTTTTGTAATATTACCTGACAACAAATAAGCCTTTGAAACCACTGAAAAATACTTTAAGCAGTTTACAGTGTTTAATTGCACGATTGGTTTTCAATTATATTGCGGTCATGACCTGAAATTTCTTACCAAGTGTAATGAATCTTTTCTTATGTCTGGTTAATTATTACAATTTGATGACTATCTGTTTAGTGTAATAAAATTGAAGTGAGTCTAATACTTGCATTTCACTTTAATATTTTGATGTAAGTGGTTCTAGAAGATGGTTAAGTGATGCCAAGGTATATTCCAGGGTTGTCCTTCTCTATCCTGGTCCCATCTCTTGCACTTGGGCTTTTTAAATTTTCTAATTGTCATCAAGTCAGAATTTCCCAGAAGTGGAAAATGCTCCATTCGGTTTTGATTCACACATCAAAACTTTAGTCATTAACTCAAATACACTGCCCCTCAAAGAAAAATATGAAAGGCCAGAACAGAGCGAGATGGGGTCTGATCGTGCAGTTGCAAAAATTAAATTGCAGGGCTAAGCACCAGGAGCTGTTATGGCCTATTTGTTTGGGATGAGCATCCTAGGGCACAGGGAGAGGATTCCCCGGCACTGATGAGTAATTTGCCTCTCCAAGAGGCGGGGCCTTAGAAACAGCAGCCCTGCTTTCTATTCCTCTTCTTGGTCCACTTAGATTTTACAATGTACGTCACCTCTTTTATTATACTACAGTCACACTAAAAAGGATTAACTGAGGTTTACTTTTTTAATTAAATGTAGTACCACTTAGGAAGATGTATGCTAATCTGAGGCCAAATCTGCCTCCCTCAGCTTTACAAGATGCTGGTCCCAGCAGAGGCTGTAAAGCTCTCGATAAGCGAGGTGAGGAGCAAGGTGCAGGTCCCCCAGCGATAACCTCCTGACTCCGACATTATAGGTCTTTCTGCTGGAATTGAGTTCTACATCTTACTCGATGGGTTATTGTCACAGATGAGTAATGAACGCACCCTGCCCGAGTCCCAAGGTGCAGGAGGCAGTCGGTCAGGCCACTGGGAGGCCCAGCTGCAGGCTGTGGGGCAGGCAGAGGAAGGGAAGGCAGTTAAAGGCGTAGGGACAGCGTAGGCTGGGCCATGGAGGTGTGCATTAATCACAATGTTCCCTGGGCTAATGGGCGGTGCAGAGAAGGCAGCCGGGACCACAGAACAAAGGCAGAACATGATGAAGAGGGCACCTCTGCTGGCTGGGAGTTTGTAGGGTTTTTTTTGTTTTTGTTTTTTTAGGTAAAGTAAATGACAGTTACCATCACCAGCAAACTGACGCATAGGCATGGTTAGGCAGCTCGTTTAGGGGAGTCTGTCTGATTCTTTCCTTCCAGTGTCCCTTTGTGCACCTGAATTGGTTATTTGGATGTCTGATTTCCTTGCAGCTTCCTAAAGATTTAGTTTCTCTGGCGAAGGGGCACCTTTCTGAGGACCAGCACCGCAGGCTAGATATGAGTTCTAAACTAGTGTCTGGTTATAATTTTAAAGATAAAGGTTTGGTTGGGTAACTTCAGAGGTAGGACACATGGCATCATTGACTATGATTTAAAAACCCTTGTGTGCAATGCATTTATATATTATTTTTACAATTGCCATTAAATTGCTTTGTCGAATAGATCTACGTTTAAACAACAAACCACCACCAACAAAAAAAGCAACTTGACCAGCTATCTGCAGTGAATTCTGATGTTCCACATGACCATTTTCTCTCTTGAAGTGAGGGGGAGGGGGGACATGCCTCTAGCCAAGGGCAGCAAAACTTTAAGAGCTGAAACTGAAAATATGTTTCCTAACTATTTCTCTGAGCTTAAGACAATGCATAGTTTTTAAAAGGTAAACCAACTGACATTTTATTTTACGTGTTTATAGCAATTGTATATTTATAATCTTTTTCATTCAGAAAGATTTTTATAAACTCCACATTTGCCAAAATAATAGTTCTCATGCTTTTCAAGTGATAAGTCAGAAATTCTTAGAGAAAAGGAAGCAGAAGGGTAGAATTACATAGTAAGTACAGTGAGTAGTAAGTACAGTAAGGAATAAGTACAGTGAATAGTAAGTACAGGCTGGGAAAAATAGGAGAGACACAATTTCTCTCCTTCATACCAAGAGGCCTCCTCTTTCTCATCTGTAAAGTTCGGACTTGGCAATGGAGTTTCATTGATTCTTTGCTCATTCCCCTTAAATGCAATTGAACTACAAAATCTTCAAGTCTCTCTACTTGCCTTTGAACAAGGGATTTAGAAATGTAAAGATATGCTACCTATTCCAATAATAACAGTTTTGCTAAACACATACATATAGTATATAAGATAAAGCTTCCTAGTGCCTTAAATATGGGAAAATCTGAGGTTTTTAGATAACGACATAGAACATTCCAGTAACTGCAAAATTCACAAATCGATTATCATGAGTTTTGTTTTCTAATTTGCAGAGCTGTCCTATGATTTCTTCTCTTGGCCTATCTAGATGGTTCTGGCTTACCTTCTGTTAACAGTCCGACCCTCATCCATCATTTTAATATAGTGCTCTGAGTACAAAGCAGACCCACTTCCATAAGAACTGTGGTGCATGAGTTAGTGTGTATTTGCAAATAACAATTCAAGCCTATGTGGGGTTAGGAGTAAATGCTGGGTCATCATCTAGATAAATATCTTTGGTTTCCCTGGTCTTGGAAATAAAAGAGTTGAACTGGACAACCTATAGCAGCTCTTATTTCAGAAAAACAGTTCCCTGCTCCATCATTTAGAGTAAATCAGTGCCCTATTTTGAGCCAGGAAAGGAGATTGAATGAGTACATTATGATTTGGAAAATCAATTCTGTTAGTTAACCTTCAACCCACAGCAGTACCCCAGCAGGTTCAGGTCAAATGAGTATTTACAAATGTTTTTTGAATGTGTGATTCTAATGGAGAGGGTCATCATATTATTATTATTAACTTTTATGCTACATTTTTAAATTTTACAAATGGATTAATTAGCTTAACAATATACAAAATGCATGATTTCCAAACGAGAGAGGGGAAAAAACCTCATAAGTAGAAGACATTGAGCATGTCTCTGTAGATAATCTTAAAAGTCTAGTTCAATTTAAGATAGTAATTGTAGATGAGAATCTGAAGATGTTATTTAGCTACACACACATGAAGCCATCAAATATATATACATACATATATATATATGTATATATACATATATATTTTCTTTCATGTTAAAATCTGCTCAGGTGGTGTTCCTTTAGAATCCTACAGATATATCAAGAAGCAAACTCATAAAGTAGAAAAGACTAACAGAACATATCTAATCATGGAAAGCATGAGCAAGTGTTTATTCCTTGCCACATAAAGATTATATTGGTGAGAAAAATATGTTCCTGAATGAAAATAATTCCAACATTCACTCGTCTAAAATGAGATTCTCTTTTCAGTGTTTCCGGTGGCCTGTGCCATTACACATTCTAATGCATTTGAATAGCTGCTAAAAAGAAACTAAGTTCTTGTTTGAATTTAAAACACAAGGATCCATTTCTGCCTAACAGTCTTGTAGTGGCATTCCCTGAAGTGTATCCCATCTGCTTTTGGGAGCTCTCATTGCAATATGCGGTGATTGCAGGATAAGCACACCATTTTCCTGTCAATACTTTCCTATTAGCCTCCTGGATCCATACATCATCATCTTGCTGGCCTGCAGTTTGCTTATCTTTGTCTCTGAGGCTGCCTTTGATTTATCTAACACCCAGGCTAATGAGGCATGGAGCCCAGGGTGGCTCCAAGGATAATGCACTCCTGTATAAAAATGCTTAAGGAAGGATCAAGTGTTAATCCATTCTAGACTAAAAGGCCTAGCCCTTCAACAAATGTTGTATTTCTTAATCGCTAAACTAAGACTATAATAGCTCCCCCTTAAGCTACTACCATCAGTAAAACTATGCACACTAACTACTGTTGCAATTTACAAACACACACACACACACACACACACATACACACACACACACAAACAACCTGGAAAATTGGATTTTAATTTGTGCTTCTAAAAAACAAAGCCAAAAATAGTTTT
Organism: Cnephaeus nilssonii; assembly: GCF_951640355.1. NCBI lineage: Eukaryota > Metazoa > Chordata > Mammalia > Chiroptera > Vespertilionidae > Cnephaeus > Cnephaeus nilssonii. The sequence continues at coordinate 56,915,112 of NC_137079.1, read as the reverse complement.
ATCTTAGCAACTATTATCACCATTATTTGACAGTATTCTTATGCAAAAATAAGTTAGCTTTAATATTTAATTTACAATAATAGTTTTATATTCCCTCGCTGGGACTTATGTTTTTCTAAAGACAAAATAACAGAAGCTACAATGTGGCAAGAATAAATCAAGCCAGCTATTTCAATAATGGAGGTAATTACAAAGTTTACATATCTGAAATGTACCCAGTGGTTAGGGGTTGTTTAATTAACATAAAAATTTCAATATTATCAGCAAGTGTGTTGGTATCACAAAAGCATTGTTAAAAATGTATTTTAAAATAGTAATGGTTTTCACTATTTTAGTTATATACATTTTAGCCTTAAAAACACTATTTACCTGGTACACAGTGGATTCTACATTATTACAACTACATAGCACAGCATAAAGAAGCTAGTGACTATTTATTTCAGTCAATATAAATAAACTAGAAACATAGGTCCAAGATATTTCTCTTGGAAATAATGTCCAAATAGGAGATATATATTAATCTACATGCATAGATAATTCCCAAATATCTACTTCTTCCATTTATTTTTTTAGTGTAAAGAACCTTAAATTCAGTGTACTTCTAAATTTTCTTTAAAATAGTGTATTTGTTCTATTAATCATATGCAATGAGAAATAAGATGCAGAAGATTCTTCCCTTTAGACATATTTTTGCCACTACTAGGATCAAAACTATTTTACTTAAAAACAAATATGGAAGGAAGAGAGACAGAAAGAAAAACAGAGAGAGAGAGAGAGAGAGAGAGAGAGAGAGAGAGAGAGAGAGAGAGAGAGAGAAACAAGGCTAGTCTGCAACTATGCAGCTAAATTGTGGCAAAAGTCCCAGGAGAGGAAAGGCTCACTCAGAATCATGGTTTAACAAGAAAATCCTTCACCCTTGGTTCACTCTATGGCCCTGAGGACCTGACCCAGGTAATCAGTCCCTTTATTGGTCACTAACCAACATTATTGAGAACCAGGGTGGAATTTAATGATGTGACATTATTAGGAATTGTTATTGAGATGTAAATGATCTTCATTTGGTTTATTTAAGTCACATAAAGAACCTAGTTTAGAATGAAAATTACTTATTGATTATTAGAGCAATTAACAGAATAAATTTTAGTGCTGGTATTAACATTTTCCTAAAGACCAAAACTGTTGCTGTTTATTTCTTTGAGTAGATTTGTCCTTAAAAGTTTTTTTTTTTCTAAAACAAGAAACCAAGTGCCAAAATTCATTCAAAAATATTTGAAGTTCTTCTATTTTGTCTTTTAGTAGAGGAGAAAAACATGTCAGAATAAGATAGAGCTGCATAAACTTAACTGCATAATTAAAGGAATGGAATATTCCATTTTGCTTTATTTAAAAACAAACAAAAAACAAAACCCCAAACCTTTGAGGTCAATGAAAGTTTATTGTAGCTTTCTTGCTAACATTTGTCAGGTAGTCAGCATCATTCATAATTTATGGAGTTGAATTTCTTAGTTGTAATTCTTTCTTTTTAAAAATATTTTTATTGAATTTTAGAGAGAGGTGAAGGGAGAGGTAAAGAGACCTCTATTTGATGCGAGAACAAAACATTGATCGACTTCCTCCTGCACTCCCCCCCTACTGGGGATGGAACCCACAACCTGGCTTGTGTCCTGGCTCAGAATCAAACTGAGACCCTTTCTTTCCATGTGTGGGTCATGCTCTAACAACAGGGAATACCAGCCAGGGCCAAACAATCTTTACAAAATGAGAGAGAGAAACATCTATGTGAGAGAAAAACATCAATTGGTTGTCTCCCACCCATGCCCTGACCAGGAATCTAGCCAGCAATCCCAGCAAATGGGCATGTGTTGGAACCAGCAACCTTTTGGTGCACACACCAACTGAGCCACACTGGCCAGGGCTCTTTCTTTCTAGTTTTTATTTTAAAGATAGGATCAATTCTTAGAATATAGTCTTTTGAGCACTGATCATCTTTTCTATGCCTTCCAGGAAGTGATAATGGTGTGTACAGTTATATACACAAAGGTGTAAAGTTAATTAGGTACATAACTCAATACCCAATCTTTGAAATTAGTTAGAATTACTTTGATATCATGGCCAAAAGCTTTTTTGTTTTGTTTTTTTAAACCTGTATTATTTAGCTTTGTGCTATTAGCTTCACCTATGGTGCTGTGGTGGATTCTCTTCAAAGGGGATTTCTAATGGGCCCAGTATATTAACTGACATCACCATTATGTAGTTTTTAAAATTATTATTGTTTATTTTTATTGTTGAGAGTATTAAGATTTAAAAGATATACAGTACAAACACCCAAGTGAGAATTTAGGCTAAATTATTGTTTTAGTTTCTTAGTGCTGCTATAACAAAGTGGTTTAAAACAACAGAAATGCAATTTCTTACAGTTCTGGAGGCCAGAAGTAAAAAATCGAGGTGTCAGTAGGGAAATGCCTCTTCTGAAGGCTCTGGGCAAGAATCTGGCTTTGCCTCTACCTAGCCTCTAGTGGATTCTGGAAATCCTTAGCCTTCTTGGCTTATAGCTGCATTATTCCAATCTCTGCCTCCACCATCACATGGTCTTCTGTCTGTCTCTGTCTTTCTCTGTATCCTTTCTTTTTCTTAGGAGGACACCAACCACTGGATTTAGGGCCTATGCTATTTTAGTACAACCTCATCTTAACTTGATCATATTTACAAAGGTTCTATTTCCAAATAAGTTAATATTAACAGGTGTTGGCTAGTAGATCTTGATCATATCTTTACAATTCAACGCAGTACAGTAATAAAATAATAACCTGAATCTTCCACCTGTTTCATTAATAATAGCTACTGTTTAGTGCAGTGATGGCGAACCTATGACACGCGTGTCAGCGCTGACACGCGTAGCCATTTCTGTCTTTCCTATTCCAAAGCCCGTACTCTTTCCCCATGCATTCCTTATGAATTAAAGAGAACATGGGATGCTTATACTTGGCTTTGTAGTAGATTCAGTCTTTACATAAAGATGTATTAAATATATATGTAAATATTCAGATTTAAGAGAAGAAAGCAAGACTTAGTCAGAACCACAAATGAACACCAGACCTCTGACCCTGAACTTGGAGTACTCTGAAAGACAATGGCTATCACCATGTGCTACATGAAACATGAAGGTTCCACCCAATGTCCACTTTAAAAAAATACATACTTTATTGATTTCAGAGAGGAAGAGAGGAAGGAAGAGGAGAGAGAGATAGAAACATCAATGATGAGAGAGAATCATTGATCGGCTGCCTCCTGCATACCTCCTGGTTCATAGGTCGATGCTCAACCACTGAGCAACACCAGCTGGGCACAATGTCCAATTTTGTTGTTCCAAAGACATCACACATTTTAGGAGAGCTACCTATTAAAATTTATAAAGCAGACCAATAAAATTTTTAAGAGGTTAAAATAGCTGAACAGATATAATTTGGGAGAGTTCCTATGGGAATGATTTTGGATGTGACTACTCTGTTTATATTAATACTAGAGGCCCAGTGCATGAAATTCATGCACAGGGATGGGAGGTGTGTCCCTCAGCCCAGCCTGCACCCTCTCCAATCTGGGACCCCTCGAGAGATGTCCGACAGCCTGTTTAGTCGGACATCCCTCTCACAATCCAGGACTGCTGGCTCCCAACGGCTTGCCTGCCTGCCTGCCTGTTCACCCCCTAACCACTCCCCTGCTAGCCTGATCGATGCCTAACTGCTCCCCTGCCAGCCCGATTGCCCCTAACTGCCATCCTCTGCCGGCCTGGTCGCCCCTAACTGCTCTCCCCTGCAGGTCTGGTTCCCCCCAACTGCCCTCCCCTGCAGGCCTGGTCGCCCCCAACTGCCCTCCCTTGCAGGCCTGGTCCCTCCCAACTGCCCTCCCCTGCTGGCCATCTTTTGGAAGCCATCTTGTGTTCACATGGGGGCGGCCATCTTTGACCACATGGGGGCAGCCATCTTATGTGTTAGAGTGATGGTCAATTTGCATATTAATCTTTTATTAGATAGGATATGTATTTTCAAATTGTTTTAGTGTAAAGTTTCTAATTCAATATTATGCTCACAGAAGTCTAATAAAAGATTAATAAAATAATTTATAAAACTCATTCTCCCCTTTTCACTTTTCACAGAGTTTAAGGGAAAAGGGGAGAATGAGTTTTAAAAATTATTTTATTATTTCTTTATTGCACAATTGATAGAGGCAATAAAATATTCTAATTATACTTATGTATTTATTTGGTTATCAGTGAAGGTGAGCATTTAAAAATTATTTTTGGCCATTTACAATGATTTTTTGCCTTCTTATGTCTTTAATTCTTTATGTGATATCTGTTTAAGAATTGAACATTTTTTCTCCTATATTAAAGGTAGTAAGCATTTGTCTGCCATACCTGTTGCTAACCTATTTTTCTTTAGCTTTGTTTATTGTGCTTTACTTTTAACTCCCTCTCCCTCTTTTAATTCTTATTAGTCAAAGTTATAGCATTGTTTCTTTTTGCTCTCTTTTTTAAGGCCATGTTTAAAAAGTCATTCCATACCTCAAGATTGTATAAGTATTCTCTTAATATTTTTATCCTATTTATTCTTATAATTATTATTTTATATTTTAACCTTTACTCTATGTAGTGATTTTTGGCCCAAGTTTCAAGTCTCCATTCTCATTAAACACCAGGAAGAAATATTGTTCTCCTTAAGTAAAGTAGCAACTATGATATGCCAGACTAGGAAAGGCACTCCTTGCCAGGGGACTTGCTCCGGAGTCTCACAGAATCTCAGATTCTTTCGCCTATGTTAAGTAATATGAGCTAAAACCCATATGCTGTCAAATTGCCTGACTCATCCCTGTCTCCGTTTCTCCATTATTGAACTGTGGGGTATTACACTTGCCTCTAATTCTTCAGAAGTTCTTGCCCAACACATAACTGCTCTTTGCTTGGACCATTCATTGGTTAAGAGTGCCACACCATGTTTGACACAAAGATGAAGGGAACTGAAGTGAGCAGTATAGCCTCTCTGAGCCCATTTGCTAATCTATAAAGAAGAGATAATAATAATACTTATTCATGGGGTTGATATGAGGAAATAACTAAAATAATTCATGTGAAGCAAGTAAATGCTATTAGAATGAGTGTTATTAGTGTCTTAAAGCAATATTATTTGCATTGGTATGTTGCAAAGGATATGTTATAATGCAGATGACATTACAATTTATACCTTACTAATTTTTATTTTTAAAGAATTGAATTGAAAGATTGAACCAGACAACTTAATCAGCTACTTAAAGATTAATATCAAAATAGACAAACCAGATGGAGAATATAAACGACTTTTCACAGGAACATATACAAATTTGTAATTTTAATGGAAATTTCATTTGCATTAGCAAAAACATACCTGGGGCTTTGTTCTCTGAGCCAATTTAGCACGTTAGGTCAATAGCAGACAATTGAGCAACTGTCACTCTCCTGTAACTATATCTATCAGAAAAAAAGGTGTAATTACTAACTCCCATAGCATGTATTTAGTGTTCTAAAACTAGTTAGTATAAAAGAGCATTGTTAGAGCTGGACAGGATTATTTACTTATCTTATTTACCAATAGGCTTCATTGTCTTTCAAAATATGTGAGAATACGATTATTTTAGATCTTGCTGGAATCTTTTAAACTTTACTAACTACAACAGAAGAAACCTTAATTTTGTAACTGTGTGTGTGTGTGTGTGTGTGTGTGTGTATGTGTTAACCATTGAAGATATGCTTATAATCACAAGCATGTTTTGAGACAATATTTTTTTAGTCTACATAATACCCTATGTTAGATAAAAATTGTTCCATGTTAATCATAGGCATTATTAATTAAAAACCACATGCTTAGTAATTAGCCTGTAGGGTTTGTCCTCCTGCCAGGATAGGGAAGACTCCCTGGATAGAAGATGTCACACCAACTAAACTGATGCTGTGTTTGCTCTTAGCCAAAAGGCCAAGGAGTAAGCAGCCAATTGGCTGGGACTTAGCAGCCAGGCACATGGTTTGGCCCCTGCTGGATGTAAAGCAATGGCCTGAGTGCCATGGAGGTTCTCTGATGAAGCAGAAGATAAGGGAGAAGAAAGGACCATTGAAAATGGAAGGATAATATAGCTAAACAGAAATGATGAAGAAAGGATTATTTTTAGTGATTAAATATTCCAAATTACATAATTGGTGAGTGTTAAAACCCAACAAAAAATCATGTTATTAAAAATTCTCCTGTGGACAAGTTTTTGCGTTAAGACTCAAAGCTAGATTGATTTTGACCATCTTTAATAGATGCTGCTGATTGCCTGCCCAGAAGCTGCTCCTCTTTTCTTCCTTCCAAATCATATTTTCTGTTCAGGCATCTAACCTCTCAACAGCCATGTGATTCAGGGGAAGCTGGATTCATGCTTGAAGGGAGTCCTGAGAAGCCAATGGGCACTTGGTATGTGCCTGGTAACTGTTGTTGGCAGGCTGTGATGGGCATGTGACCAAGTTGGACCAATCAGATGAAGGAAAAGGTGTTTCATTCCACATTGGGAGAAAGTCAGTTTCTCTCTCTCAGCTGGCCATGCACAGGGAAGCCTGTCTCCATTCCAGTTGTTGCTGGCCACCATTCTGCGACCAAGAGGAAAGCCAATCTGAGGACAAAGTGAATATACACAGAGGGTGTGGGGCTGAGAGGAATGCCAAAAGGTGGAGCTACAGCCTAACTGTGTAATGCCTTGAGGTTGCCCTACCTCAGGCTTCCTATTATATGAGACAACACATTTCTGGCTTTTAAAAGCCAGTTGTAGTTGAAATTTCTGAAAGGACATGCACTTTCATATTACCTTATAAAAAAGAGATTACTATTAAAAGCAACTGTGTACTACATTTTATAGAGCCTTTTAATATATTGTATGCATGATTCTTGTGTCATACCATGTCTTTGAAAGATGCCCATTTTACCAGGCATACTGTCCATTAAAAAAGATAAGCATCTAGACTTTGTAGCATTTGAATTTACTCCACCACACAGATTAGTTTTAAAGTCATTTTATTTATCTTGCTTTTTATTTTTCTTAAAATGCAGTTAGTCATATTTTCTTACCCAAGTTGTTCAGATAAATAATAGGCAATCTTGATAAAGTATTTAAGTTTTTAAAAATAAAAATAACAATGTAATATGTCATAGAATTATGTATTATTATCACCTGTTGGGAAGCCACATTCTCCCAAAATTCAACACTTAATAAGAATATGCCTTTTATATCATGAATTTGACTTAAGCAGAGTACTGGACTTCAGTTTATACCTGAAAACCTAAAAGGAAAATTCTTCAAGCACCTTCTTTTTCTTTTCAAACTCTGATGTAGATCATATTGATTCAGGAAAAAAGTGAGACCCATAGCTATGTACCAGGCTAGACAAAGAGCTTTAGCGCGAAGATTGAAAAGGCATCGTCCGGCTGATAGGCACACCAGAAAGGAAGCACGCCTGGCTGAGATCCCATTTGCATGAACCTTGTTCCCCAGGTGGCAATTCCAGCTACCAGCAGAGTGAGCTCCTTTTCTCCACGGGTTCTGTGACTTCCTCCCAGGCTATCCTTTACTTATTGCAAATCCAGGATCCATAATCATAGTAAACTGGAGCAGCATGATAAACTGCAGGTCACCCCTTGTGCAAGGTCATGCATAAACTGGTCCTCGGAGCACGCCCTAGCACTCTCTTCCTTTGCCTTGGGACTCATCAGACACTAACTGTCCGTGTCTGAAGCTGTGGTCCCATGACTTGCTTGTAAAAGATGTTTCTCTGAAACAAATGTAAAATGTAGGCAAAATGTAAGAGAAATTAAATTTAAAACATTCCTTTCAGAAAGGAAGTGTACTGTTATTTTCTATATCAATCGTGAGGGTACTTCTGGCAACATGGGTGCAGTTCTTTGAGCATCTCAGAGGAATGTGAATATGTTATTGGTCCACATCTTTTGAAAAAGCTTTAGATTATTTTTATTCAATAATTCTATCTTTAAAGATTGAATAAGCATCCATTCATTTGCTGTATTGTGCCAGGGACTGACGACAATAACTAGTGATCTTAGGATAGGATCTTAGGAGATGTTTTCAGGTGGGAGAGGGGATGTGGGAAATTTGATTTTATTTAGAAAAGATCACTCAGAATGCAGAATGCAGAATGAAGTGGAGGAGAACAAGAGTGAAATTCTAGATATTTTAAAACATATATATTTTATTGATTTCAGAGAGGAAGGGAGAGGGAGAGAGAGATAGAAACATTAATGATGAGAGAGAATCATTGATCGGCTGCCTCCTGCATGTCCCACTCTGGGAATCTGGCCACAACCCGGTCATTTGACCTGACCAGGAATCGAACCATGACCTGCTGTTTCATAAGTTGACACTCAACCACTGAGCCGGGCATTTTTTAAAGTGTTAGTTATCAGGGCAGTCCTTTGGCAGCTGGTTAACAACAGAGTGAGCTCCTTTTCTCCAAATCTCCAAATCTGAAAGTGCCCCAAAGTGTTTCTACAGTCACTTCCTTAATGATCTCATCCAGTTTCACAGCCTCAGATGCTATTTATAGAAACCACATTTATATCTCCGGTGCTGACCTTTCCCCTGCACTACCAAACACCTAGTGACTGTCTTGATATTGTCTCTTGATGTCTAATAGACATCTCACACATATCAGGCCTAGACACAGAGCTTCAGAGCTTCTCCAAACCTGCTTCTCTTATTGTTGGCTAATAATGTAAGTTATTGGCAACTTCAGACTTCCAGGCTTAAAAACTTGGAGTCATCTTTAATTCCTTTTTTTCCCATCACACCTTATGTTCAATCACCAAATTATATCAATCAGATTTCTCACCTTGACTGCCACTATCCTGGTCTGATTCACCAGTATGTCTCCCTTAAATTCTTCTAATACCTCTCACACCTTTTTTTAAAATATATATATATTTTTATTGATTTCAGAGAGGAATAGAGGAAGGGAGAGGGAGAGAGAGAGATAGAAACATCAATGATGAGAGAGAATCATTGATAGGCTGCTTCCTGCATGCCCCACACTAGGGATTGAGCCCACAACCCAAGCATGTACCCTGACCAAGAATTGAACTGTAACCTCCTGGTTTATAGTCGATGCTCAACCACTGAGCCATGCCAGCCAGGCCTCTCACAGATTTTAATGTTTCTTCCCAAGACCTTCACTCTAGGCTATTCACAACAGAGCAGCCAGGATTCTTATTGTAAAAAAATAAATAAATAAAGTAAATTTGAGGACACCCTCCCATGTTTGAAATCCCAATGTCACTTGGAATAAAATACACGAGGTCCCTGCTCTTCACCAGTTAGTATGTTTTCTATTATCCCTCCTCTTGCTTCCACCTCCTTTAAACACTCTAGATATGCTTCTACTCTGAGTGTCTGCACTTGATGTTCCCTCAGGCTGAAAGGCTTCTCCCCCATGATGCCCACAAGACTCACCACCTGACCTCCTTCAGGTTTTTATCTAAGGGTCATCATCTCAGTGAAACCTTTCTTGGCCACTTATAAATGCAACTGTTCCCCACCCTTGACATGTTCCTCCACATTCCCTGCTTTATTTTTCTTCATGGCTCTTACCACCAACTAAATTCTACATGTTTCATTTACTTTGTTAAATGAGCCTCAACAGAGCATGGATCTTTGTTAAAGTTGTTCATTGCTGTATCTTCAATGCCTAGAAAAATACTTGGCACATAGTAGGCATCCTATAATATTTGTGCTAGGATAAGTTCATCCTTGCATTATTAGCACTTAGTTGACTATTTGGTATGTAGTACATACTCATTAAGTGTTTCATAAATGAATGAGTAGAGTAATTTAGTGTATATTTTATTGTCAATCCATTGCTCTCTGAAACAGAGTACTCAACAATTTTTCATTAATTCATTCACTTGGTAGTTGTTCAATATGTCTTCGTTGAATGACAACAGTTTTTGAAGCTTGTTTAGGTTGCCAAGCCCACAAAGCTTTATAATTTAAATTTCTGTATAGCAATATTTACTATTTGTGCTGCTCATTTGTTATCAGGGGACCTTCTATGGCACAGGTCAGAACCCATCTATCTACCTTGAGACTCTGGCTGGTTGACCTTGAAACCTAAGACAATGTTAGTTGAAGTTGAACACATGGCTCAATGGATAAGTGCACAAATAAAGGCAAATAAATTGAAGAGGCTGTGCTGAGAAGGTTCCACCAAGTTTGTCCCTTCCTCCAGTTAATTCATGGAGATGAAATTTCCTTGTCTGTACTTTCTAAATCCATTTCTAATCTGGCAGATAGAGGAGACCCCTTCTCAAGTATAATTCCCAGAGGATGTGTCTCAGAATCATGGAGATGGGAAGGGGCTGTGGAGAGGAGCTTGTTAAATGGGGATTCTGGGTTCTGGCCCAGATTTCTCATTTCAGAATTTGAGGTGGGGAGGTGAGGGATGCCACAGTGAAGTGAGTCTGTGCTCTTAATAAGCTTCCTTAGTGATTCTTACACCAAAGTCTCAAATCCCATACATTATCTGACTAAAAGGTGAGCTATGACCTTCCTTTAATAAGTTTATTAAGTCTAGGTAATTGTCCATGGTGCCAAAGATGGTTCTATAGACCACAGACAGAAAAATCCAGAAATTGCCATGTGGACCTGTCTCCATTGGGAGGTTGCTGCTTCTGAACTAAACTGTACACTCCATGTTTCATAATATCTAAGAAATTAGAAGCAGGATTTCTGGATGACACAAGCTTAACAGGAGAGAAACATTACGACTCTGAGTCTGGGGTGGTTTATGGCAAGTAAACATTTTAGAATGAGAAAAATAGGGCTGTAATATTGCTAGAATTAGAATATTTGGAATGGAAGAGAAGGGAAGGGAAGGGAAGGGAAGGGAAGGGAAGGGAAGGGAAGGGAAGGGAAGGGAAGGGAAGGGAAGCGAAGGGAAGGGAAGGGAAGGGAAGGGAAGGGAAGGGAAGAGAAGAGAAGAGAAGAGAAGGGAAGGGAAGGGAAGGGAAGGGAAGAGGAGAGGAGAGGAGAGGAGAGGAGAGGAGAGGAGAGGAGAGGAGAGGAGAGGAGAGGAGAGGAGAGGAGAGGAGAAGAGAAGAGAAGAGAAGAGAAGAGAAGAGAAGAGAAGAGAAGAGAAGAGAAGAGAAGAGAAGAGAAGAGAAGAGAAGAGAAGAGAAGAGAAGAGAAGAGAAGGCCTGGGTGTGATAGTAAGATTTACATAGGAGATGATAAAACTATGACCATAGCTGCCATTCTCTTGTCCATGGGAAGGCCAGACAGAGGAAACTGATCCAACACTGCAGCAACATGGATTTGAGCTAAATACAATATATTGGTTTCCAAATCATGAAATTTGTAAATGCTGAATTGAGTTTCCCAGAGAAGAAAGTTTATAATCTCTATTATCCTATTTTAAAGACATTCACTGAAACTTGTCTGGGGTGTTTGAGGAGAGATATTGCTACAAGGCAAGGGCATAGGCTCAATAATATTCCTCTTTGGTCAACCCTAACTTTTTAATTTAAAATAGTTCCAGAGTAATGTTTTACAGGCAATATGACAAACAAGATCTATACCAACAAATGAATAAAACGTCAATGATTGCAGTAAGATTTCAGTAGGAGCCATTCAGGGATTTGCATTCCCTAAGTTGTAGGGAAACAAGATGAATTTTAGGTTTTGCATGTTTTTGCTTCATGGAGAAAATGAGACTCCTGATTTCACCTACAAAGTGGCATGTATATGCAATAAACAAATGGATTTGAATTTTTTCCCCTTAAGATTACTTCTGACAGTCTGGTAGCAGAATCATTTTATGGATTTCTTTCTATTTTCTATGATTTTTATATGAGACAGTATTTAAAAAACAGCACCATACTACAAATCTAAAGTGTTAGTGAATAGAGAACTTATCTGCAAAAAATAGAAGCAACAACAGCAGACATGTAGCTTTAAACATTTTTCATCTTAGAAAAATATTTATTAATTTTTCAGTTCAATAATAAACTTCTCCAAGTCAAAATGAGATTTGCATTTTTACTTTAATGCTTATGATTTAATGTATTCAATTCTAAATTTGAGGAGCCATTTAAACATACAACTGTTACTTAATTTTCAAAACCATATATTTGCTGTAATTTGAGAGAGGTGTATAACTGTCAATAGGATGTTATCTTTTTTAAAAAGATATGTTTTTATTGATTCTTTTTAGAGAGAAGAAGGGAGGGAGGGAGAGAGAGAGAGAGAGAGAGAGAGAGAGAGAGAGAGGAGGGGGAGAGAGAGAGAGAGAGAGAGAGAGAGAGAGAGAGAGAGAGAGAGAAACATTAATCGGATTAATCGGCTGTCTCCTGCACACCCCCTACTGGGAATCAGGCCTGGAATCTGGGCAGGTGTCCTGGTTTTATGCTCAACCACTGAGTACCACAGGCCAGGAGAATGTTATATTTTCTAGAAACAACCCATATGCCTCCTTTGGAAAACCTACAGATATATGTCAGGTAGTCATCTGGCTTTGTAAATCACAGTTCTAATTCCAAATTGTGGCACAAACACACTCTCAGCTTTAAGGCCAGTGAATGATCCTTGTGGAATGAGGGGCTAGAATGGAGGAGACTGTACCACTCCTTCCAAGGGGAGAATGCAGAGATGTCCAACTGAACTCGGAAGACATGTGGTTTTTATGCTGCCGCCAGCATCATTAGAAATTGGTTTCTAGCTGGGCTCCTGGGCAGGATAAAACTCCTGGTGCAGCATCTCTTCTCTCAAGTTTCTGGCAGGTGTGTGCTAGATCCAGACTACTAAATATTTTGTAATTAGAATGCCTTAGGCAATTGCAGTCATCTTACATATGTACGGGATTGAGGGCAGTGTTAGCATTACTATGCTCATTTCATTAACATCCCTTGCCTGTAGACCCAAGCACAGCTGCCTGAAGGGCCTGTGTTTGATGCATGAACTATAGAAATGAGTCTAATTATATGAGCATCTGAATGCTTTGTGGAAGCCAGATGCATTATCCATAACCAATACAGAACCATTAGTAAGGAAAAATAATCCAGCGTATGTACTGTCACTTTTTAAGTAGCACTTGTCAATTTGTGTGTTTACTATGTTTATTATCTGCCTTCCAGACACTGGAATATAAGTTGCCAGAAGGCAAGGAATTTTGTTTTTGTTTTGGTTAGTAATATAGCTATGACTCCTTGAACAATATCTGGCAGAAAGTTAGGGATTAAATGAACAGCTGAATGCATATTAGCTTTTTTTAAAAATCCTCATCCAGGATATGTTTTTCATTGATTCTAGAGAGAGAAGAAGGGAGAGAAAGAGAGAGAAACATTGATCAGTTGCCTCCTATGCATGCCCCAACTGGGATCAAACCCACAACCTGGGTATGTACGCGGACTGGGAATTAAACCCACAACCTTTTAGTGCATGGGACAATGTTCTGACAATGTGAACCACACTGGCCAGGGTAGCTTTCTAATATTAACCATGAAATTAGGATGGTATAGATAAACAATGCGTGCCTATTTTGTCCACTCTAATCAAGTGAGAGGAGTATGTTATTCTTAAACTGTGTACTGAATATATTTTTATTAGATAATCAAATGTGGAAAAGAAAGTGGAGTGAGAAAGGCAATATTCTATTTACTAAAAACTGAACTAAATGACTACAGGTTCCTGAAATGGAATGAATATGTGAGATTTTTAGTGATTATTAAACAGTGAACACATATATATTGTTCATCTTTTTATCCCTCAGTTTTATTCTTTTTTCCCTTCAGTCTCTACCTCATACACTTACATGCTTAGAGTGTAATAAAAAGCACACGCAGACTTAAAGGCTCAGAGAACAGGAATTACTTGCAATGCTGGAGAGACCTTAAAGTCCACCAGGCTAGTTATTTTCATCTAAAAATCTGAGAGCCAGAGAAATGATGGGCCAAAGGGTGTGCAACAACTTCATGGCAGAAATGGTGCTGGAATTTCCCTATTCCTTGGGGAAGGCTGAGTTCTTTTTATCTTTCCTTTGGTGACCTGCCTCAGCATTTAGTTGAGGACATGAGGGGAGCTCAATTAATACTGGCTGATTTGCACTGTTTGGAGTCAGCATAAATTCCTTCACATTTTATATGGAATTAAAAATAGTCATCCTGTGTTTTTGTTAGCAGTCTGAAAAACATCCTTAGAGAACATGTAAGGATGCTGTATGAACTATAGATAGAGCATGAGTAAGCAACATGAGTATTTATTACTAGATAACTGCTGGAGGATAGATCTTAATGCATTTTCCCAGTTAATTAGTGATGGTCAGAGCTATTATAGGAGGCAGAAGGTGGAGATTTAAGAGGGCTATGGGATAAATAGATGATCAGAATCACAAACAACCACCTTGAAACTCCTAAGCAAGCCTACACAACTTAACAAAAGAAGTGATTGATAATATGCATGAAGTTGGCAGGAACAGTTTTAGCATGTATCAATGAGTTGACATCTTTGCTTGTTAAAAATATATTCCCTTAGACTTTCTTCTGGTCTATTCCAGCAATGCTTTAGTTGTACAATTTTATTTATTTGGACATTTAAGCTACAATTCTACATTTTGAAATCTTTTGAAATTTTTATATTATGTATTTGTATATATATTATAGTAAATTTATAAAGGAATGATGGATTTAAGGTTTGTTGGGTGACATTTACCACTCATTCTTTTTAAGTCAGGCGACAAAATCTTTTTTCTTTTGGTTTTACATACAGGCAGATGCAAATTCAAGAATGCTTTGTCTAAGGAGGTTTCTCCTAACTTCAGCTGCATCAGTCTGATTGACTGAGGGAAAGAGAATAGCTCCCCAGCTCCTTCAAATCCCAAGGGACGGCTCAGCTTGCATCTGGGAGGTCAGAAACTGAACTTGATGATCTGATTATGACTTGGCACAGGAGGCTGATAAAGAAAGAGCAAGGTGATCTGCTGTGGGTCTGGGACACAGCTCAGGACATTTCTTAACTTATAAAAAACAGGAAAATGTCACTTCATTTGCTTTAAACCTGACTGCGTTCAACACTGTGCCAAGACATGAAATTTGACAGACGTTTTTCATGTCGAATTTTTATTCTGGAATGTAAAACTCTTTTTAATTAAAGTATAATTGACATCCACTATTATACTGGTTTCAGGTATATAACATAGGGAGGTTCCACTATCTTATACACCTGAGAAAGTGATCACCACAAAAAGTCCGCTATTCATCTGTCATTGTGATAGAATTGTGATGTTATTGACTGTACTCCCTATGCTATACTTTACATCCCTGTGACAGACGTTTTAATGTGTAAACAATTGCTCTGAATTATTTCCTAATAGTTTTCTAATTTGAATGAAACTTCTAACAGTCTATTTGCCAGCCGTTACTTTGAAATGTAATTTAACTGTTTGTGGAGTAGGGCATTTGGTAGAACCTATTTAACAAATATTTTTTCTCATCTACTTACTATAAAGAGTAAAAAGATAGTGAGATGAAGGAGACAGAGTTCTTACAAAGATTTCACTGTAGTGTTTTAAAGCACAGTTGGTACTGAAAAGGAATGGAACTGAAAATACTGATGTTAACATGTCATTAGTGACAATAAGATAAATTTTCATGTAACATTTGAAATTGAACTTTGAAAGCGAGCACAGCACTTGGAATATTGCTCTCATTCATTTCTCCCTTTCATTCTTTCCTCGTCTTGCCTTTCTTCCTCGCTTGCTTGTAGCTTTAGCTTTTAAATCATCTTTAATTCCTTCTACTTTGTGCTCTTGGGAGGCCCTGCACTTTGAAAATACTTGACATTCAGGAAAATACACTTTATATGTTAAAAATCAATGGTGACACAATATTTACAGCCCAAAGGCCAAACATTTGGAGTTTCTTTATAGAGAGTAAGTGCTCAGAGACCAGCTTTGTGCTACTAAGCTGTAGACATCAAAGAATAATAATACAGCAGTTTTCAACTCGATGGCCCAGTGAAGTGAAGTATCGAGCTGTTTCACAGATCTGTAACAGAGAGCCGGTGTGGGAATCCTTATTTTATCTTAATTACTAAGGAGCCCTTTGTGTCTCAGAAGTCGCCATGTTTTGTTTCAAAACTTCTATCTAGAGAATGAGTTTATAGACTTGTGTCTACAAAAGAATGACAATACTTTGAATTAGGTTTGAAGAAGATTCAAAGTGCAGCTAAAAGGGGGAATTCTTTAGCTAGCCTCTGCTATATTGCAGCGTTTCAAAGAAAGCATGTGGTAGGTCTGTGATTTTGTAGAAAGAAAAGAAAATATTGTAGCCGGGGACTCCTCTGCTACCTAGCAAGTTTAATTTTCGTGGGTTAAACACACACACCCTCAAACACATCCCGCATATACACACATACACATACTCAGCATTTATTAGCTCATTAGAAACTGCATTGTGTCTGGCCGAGGAGTATCATTTGGTTTATACATTTGACCCCTCATTGTTATTAGTTGTTCTTTACTAAATCAGCAGAAAGAGAGAGGATGGCAATAACTATTACTAAGCTAATAATAATTATCAGGCCCAAACATGGTTATTGATGGCTCCAGCATCCTTTCTTATGTGTGTGCTCCCAGTAATACCGATGTGCGACTTCTGTTATTGGGCATGAACTTTCTGTGACCTATCATTTATCATCAGATGAAGTTCTGCCTAGCCTAATAGTTACATTACGTAACAGAGCTTTCTGGTGGTGAAAGGAATCCGCTTTAACCACTGATGTGCTAGGGTTTCACATGGGGTATAGAGTGTTCATTCTCTTTACTTGTAAAAGAGACTCAGAGGGGGCTATCTGAGCACTTACTATAAAGTATTCACCTTGGAGAAAACTGTTGATGAAGCCAGGCAGGACTGATAAAGGATCACTCTGTGAATGGCTCTAAGCCAGTGAAACAGGGAAGCTTTAGGAAAGAGGATCCCCTTAAATTAACAGAAATATAATTATCTGAGAAGAGCTCTAGAGATTTTCTAGTACACACTCCCCTTTCGCTTCAGTTTCTGGATGATGAAGTTGATAGTCTCAAGGTCATACATCCTATTTATGCCTTTTCCCACCCAATTGCCTTTCAGGGACAAAAGACAGGAAGGACATGACTTACGATCAATGTCTTCAGGACATCTTATTGGCAATTGCTACCAAGATCACTGTCGAGCAAAGAAGCACACATTTTAGGTCTTTCTCTGAAATCAGAGTGGAAATGTACTAGCAAGGAGGTGGCTGGGGTGGGATGGGGTAAAGGACAAAGCTTCCAGGGATTGACAGCGTATAGCGACAGCATGTGAGGATCTTAGATTGGCCCCACCAGAGAACCCATTAGCTAGTGTGTGCAACAATGGCATAGGGGGTTCACCTAAAGTGCTGGTGTGTATGGAAAGAGTACAATGTCATCAGAAAACCTAGTGAAAGTATGAAAACTGAACATATCTATACTAACAAAAGGGTAATATGCTAATTAGACCTAACGTCTTCTGGACAAAGCCACAGCGGCTGCGAGGGCCGAGGGCTGGCATCAGGGGAGAGGCGCTGCCACGGGAGAGGAGGCAGCGCCACCGTGGGAGTGGGAGCAGGAGCGGGGGAGGGAGAGGAGGCGGCACCGCCACCTCCGCTTTTGCAGAGGCAGTGGGAGAGGCCTCGGCGCTGGCCAGTCCAATGCCTCAGCCCCTTTCACAGAGGCTGCACAGGAGAGGCTTCGGCATGGGCCCTTCCGCACAGGCAGTGGGAGAGGGGGCTGCGTGGTCCCGGTCCTAGTGCTGCCCCTTCTGCAGA
This sequence comes from Cnephaeus nilssonii, assembly GCF_951640355.1. Lineage (NCBI taxonomy): Eukaryota > Metazoa > Chordata > Mammalia > Chiroptera > Vespertilionidae > Cnephaeus > Cnephaeus nilssonii. The sequence goes on along the minus strand of NC_137079.1, from coordinate 56,897,229 downwards.
GGCAGCCATAGAGGCGGCGGCACAGGCCTGGTCCTGGCGCCATGCCTCCGCAGAGGCTGGACAGAGTGCACCCTGCTGTGCCTCAACCTCCCACAGCCCCGCCCCCAGCTGTCCTGGCCCCAGATCACCCCCCACCCACCAGTGGGCAGGGGGCAGGGCTAGCACTAAGAAGCAAGGGCTGAGGGCCAGCAGCTGTGGCGGCCAGCAGTGGCAGCAGCAGCAGCAGCGGGGTGATGGGGGCGACGCCTTCCCATGATTAGCCTGGTTGCCTCCTACAGAGGACATCCCCTGAGGGCTCCCAGACTGTGAGAGGGGGCAGGCCAGGCTGAGGGACCCTCTCCCTGTGCATGAATTTTGTGCACCAGGCCTCTAGATAAAGATAGTTCTTTAATTGGTGGCTGTAGCCATTGGGGGCAAGGTCTTGCATTGTGTCGCTGGACGCTGGTGTTAGGTTATACTTCTAAACCTCTAGGAAGCTCCAATATCAGTAGGCTTTGAACTTCATAGGTCCTACAGACAGCAAGCCAGAAGCATTTGTCAATGAGTAATTTTGCTTGCTTGATGTACACAAGGAAGAAAGTAGCAGAGAATTCACAGGCTGCTGTATAGAAGGCAAGGCATCTTCATCCCTGAGGTTCATCTTAAGGAATCTCTGGAAAGCACTCCTGAGGAATTTGGAGGGTTAGGAGAGAGGTACTGAAGTGTCTATCAACCGAGAGTCAGATTCCCTAACTACAGGAGTATATTCATTTGCTACCATAACAAACTGGGTAGCCTACACTACAAAAATTATTGTCTCACATTTCTGGAGGCTGGACATCCAAAAACAAGTTGATGGCAGGGTTGGTTCCTTCTGAGGGGTTAAGGAAAGGATCTGTTCTAGGCCTCTCTTCTTGGCATAGGATGGCCAGCTCTTCCCAGTGTCTGTTTACATCATCTTCCCTGTATGTATATCTGTCTGTTCAAATTTATCTTTTTTATAAGGACAATAGTCATTTGAAATTACCGTCTACTTTAATGACCTAATTTTCACTTGATTATCTCTGTGAAGACAACTCCAAATAAAGTGACATTCTAAGTTATTGGGGGTTAAGATTCCATCATATATTTTTCAGGGCACAATTCAGCCCATAGAGGGACAGTGTGCTTGTCTCTCTAATTAACTTGCATCACTAATGCTGGACAGGATCCGTGTTTCAGATGTCAGTAAACTTCTTGAGTTTATGCGTTGTGTGCACATTTATTAGTTGACTTCTTTCTTAGCATGGGACTCGTGGTCAGTCCACATTTTTCCACAATGCTTTACACACCTGACAAAGAATTTTGTCATTTATTTTTTCTATCTACCTTTCCTATAAATGGATCTCTTTAAACAATGACTTTAAAGATGAATTTCAAGAATCACAAAATTGGTGACTAAGCATTTTCACATTCTAAATAACCTATTTCTTTAATTTTCTTAAAATAATCTACTTTGGAAATTGAGTACACAAATGATTAACAATAACTCCAATGTGGACTCATTCTTACCCATCTTGAACCACAACAGATTGTAGAAAGAATAAGCACGATCCATCGTGTTGATAATCAAATGGACAACCAAGGTCTATGGCAATGCTACTGGTCTGACCAGCACACCCTGGAGAGGACCACAGAGCCTCATATCCAGGACCTCTGAATCCCCTGTGAAAGGCCCATACAGACTTCCCAAACAACTCTAGAGGGTTTGGCCCTCTCACCAATGGCGGACACCCTCTAGAGCAGGGGCGGGGAACCTTTTCCTGCCAAGGCCATTTGGATATTTATAACATCATTCTTGGGCCGTACAAAATTATCAACTTAAAAATTAGCCTGCTGTATTTGGTCAAACATTTAATTAACTCACCTCAATGCCTTGGCAGGGCCAGACCAAATGAGTTCTTGGGCCTTATACCGCCCATGGGCTGGATGTTCCCCAGCCCTGCTCTAGCGGCAACGTTTGTTTCCTTTACTGATGGGGACTGAAGCAAGACGGCATCCTTAAACACCAGCAGGAGGTTAGGCTAAAGACAAGCCTGCTTTTAAGGAAAAGGCAGATAACAGGGCAGCACTTTCATTCTGCACTTGCTGCTAATGACCTGCAGTGAATATTATTATAAATACACAAGTAACTGGGGAAGGAGGCAAAAAGTTGATGGTGGTGGATTGTGTCAAAATTCTTTGTAAGACCAAGATAGAAAAACATGTGAAAATTAAATTTAAATATAAATAAGAGGGAATAAGAAGTTAGACCATAAATGATCTCTAGAATATTAAAATTCACCCGGGAGTGACAAGGTTCCTGTGAGAACTGGCAAGTCTGTGGGTCTATGAGATGCTGAGTCCTTAGACAATGATAATCGATGATTTAAATGAATATAGATTCTAAAACCTGCATATCTTAATAACCTCTTTCACCTTGATCTGTTAGGAAGCTGAAATTCACAATACCAATTTGAAATGCTGCCTCACCATCCCCAACACAGAAATGGTGTGACCCAGACTGCTCATCCTTGCATACCAAAACCACTCCAACCTTGGAGTATAAGGAATGGTGACCACCAGGGAGAAGAGGAAGCGTGGATTTCCATCATTTCCCCCCAAAGCGATCTGGGAGAGCAGCACCATCACCAACCTCCTGCAGTCCAAGAGACAGTGCTCAGTGGTGCAGAGCTGTCCATATGCAAAAGTTCAGGTCCAGCTGCTCAAGGCAGGAAGGGACCTTTCTCACAGAGTGGCCCCGGCAGGCCTCTTCCAAGCAGCCTAGTGTCCAGCTCTGCCCTGGCTGTGTCTTCAGTCTCAGATGAGAAGCCAGTTAGGACAAATCTAGTTTTAGAGGCTCCAGGGGATGTTTCCTGGATTTGAGAGCAATTTTTATTCAGCATAATAACGTAGTATTTTTTTTTTTTAAAGAAGGGTTCTTGAGTCCAAACCTCATCTGTTAAACCTTAATTAAATTTAAAGACTAAACAGGATAAATGAACACTTGACCACAGGAAAGGAAGAGAAGTTAGATAGCATCACATGATCAGGGGATGGGAAGGACCACGGGGGCTGCAACCAGCCCCGGGCAGACCCCACCAGCAGGTCCCCGCTCTGGCCAGCCATCACAGTGGTGAGGACCAAGTTGGGTCTCTACATTCTGTTATGCTTGGGTCTCACTGGCCAGCCTGCCTTCCTCCTTGGTACAGTTTTGGGGCTCCAGTATCCCTATTTCTATCCAGATTCCAACAATCAGATCCTTGAAGAACTTTTTGAGGAATCGACCATATTCTTTGTTTAAGTGGCGTACAACTTTTTCCTTGCTACTTTATCCACTTTAGAAAATAAGACATCACACATGATGAACCATACAGCAGACTGGGGAAAAACTAGGTCACGTAGCTTTAAGAAGGGGTTTAAATTTACTATAAACTTCCACAAGCTATGTAGGAAACACTGCTATGTCAGAGCGCCTTTGGCAGCCACCAAAGCCCATGAGTCTCCTGCTGTCAGGCTGGAGATAAAGTCAAGCCTTCCTCCCTTATTAGTTCTTTCTCTTAATAAATACATCAATTTGATTTTCGATAGAATTTAGATTTTGGGTGTAGTTTCTCTTTATGCGGTTCCTCAGTTTCTCTTGCTCTAGGAAATACAAGATTATAATCTGTCATCACGTAAGGTTTTGTCCCCTGGAGTTCACGCTGGCTCTTGGTTACACATTCTAAAATGCAAATGGCAACGGCCAGCAGACAATTCACATTTCTTAGCTCTTCCAGGGGCACAGGCATGAGGATGTGGTAAAGCCTCTTGTCCATGTTGATCTCTCTACAAATTCCAAACCCCAAACATTGCAGATTGGAGTCGGGGCAAGCAGCACGGCCTATTTGCATATCCTCTGGTGTCATCCAGGATCTTGCAGAGACCAGCCCGGCTGGCATTCACAGCACCCAGGACATGGGTAGGAGCGACATTGGCACGAATAATCCAGAGGACAACTGCATTGAAAGGGATCCGCTAGGGTGTCAGACCATGTAAGGGATAAATCCGTTTCGGCATTGGGGGCTGCAGCTACCAAGGTAACCGAACACTGCCAAGTCACAAAAAACTTGGTTACGTGACTCTATTTCCTGGAGTTTTTCTCAAGGCAAAGTCTGACTGGACGCACATCAGCTTATGTCCAGTAAACACAGCTGGACTCTCCTTTTCTTTGTCAGCAGATTATCTGCAGATTCTGCCTGGTAGAAACCTCTGTTTCTGACTTTGGATTTGCTTTTTGTGTACAAGCCATCCATGTCGTCTGCATAGTCGGAGGTGAGGTTTGGCACGATTTACTTCGACCAGAACTGAACCGAACGAAGTGGCTGGGAGATGGCAACCAGATTAGAGGAAGGAGAAACAAGAGCCCTTGGTCTGTGGCCCAGCCCATTGTGTTGACGATAAGCAGGGACTCTCTTGTAGGAACTGAACACATACTTTAGCATCTCAGTGTAATTCTCACAGGTGTTTATGCAAGCATATTTCCCCAAATACACCATTTTCTGTGGTGTTTTCTGGGAGGTGAAAGGTGGTCCTACAACTGGTTCTGTATTATTAAGGAAAGAAATGCAGCCCGAAGGAGTAAATTCTGTCTGTCCCAGATCACATTCCAAATAGCCAACACAGGAAATACGATTTAACAACCGGTTGATCAGGTATCTATTAAATATTGGCTTTCCAACTTCCTGAGATCCACAAACCAGAGTGACAGAGCAGCATCCACTTCCTCACAGGAGACCTTGACTAACTCCCAGGCCTGAAAGGGCGCTCTCCGTTAAACGAGGCCGCTTTGTTTTGTTTTGTGTTCCTTCTTTTTTCTAATGCCAACCAAACTCAAGGAGAAATGCTCAGAGCTAGTCTGGAAAGTGGGACTCCTTTGAACGAACATATAAGATAAACCTGGATGGCTGATCATGAAGTGTACAGCGGAGGTTTTCTGATTCTCTAGCACCGTGGTTACCATGGCTTGCAAGCCACATGCGGCTCTTTGGCCCCTTGAGTGTGGCTCTTCCACAAAATACCACGACCTGGGCGAGTCTATTTTGAAGAAGTGGCGTTAGAAGAAGTTTAAGTTTAAAAAATTTGGCTCTCAAAAGAAATTTCAGTCGTTGTACTGTTGATATTTGGCTCTGTTGACTAATGAGTTTGCTGACCACTGCTCTAGCATCACAGTGAACACAGGAGAAAAAAATCTCCGTCAACCATCCTCCGTCATCCCAGTTAAGATGAGCACTGAGCAAGGTTCGGGCTCCCTCTTTCACCTCCTTCTTGCTTTTCTCAGACATCCAGGAATGCAGGCGAGAGGGGGTGTAGTGGACACAGCTTGGGAACATCGGCCTTGGCTGACGGTAAAACCAAACACCTGCATCTGGCCACACAGGCAAGTCACAGGGCAGATCCCGCTGCAAGTGAAACCCTGCCCCGCTGGCCGGGCCGCAGTGGCGGGATGGAGAGGCTCTCGGGGCGGCTCCGGGTGGGGTCATTGTCCGAGGTCAGGCTGGGGGCTGGGCTGGGGCTGGGCTGCCCGCCCCCCCTCCCCCTCCTTGCAGCCCGCTGCTCCCAGCGCCTTGGGCAGCCCCGCGCAGGACCCGGAGCCGAGGCTGAGGGTGAGACAAGGGCGAGGATTCCGCCATCCGTGGTGCTGGCCACCGCGGTTTGTTTTGTTTGTTTTGAAGTGGAAAGTGTCTCTTCTTTCTCCATGCCCCCTTCTTTTCGCTCTGACTACCTCTTTCCCCTTACTTCCCTCTCTTTTTATTAGCTCCACTTTGTGTGTTTTTGTTTATCGGTTCTCTGACTGTCTCTCATATTTCTTCTTCCCTGGTAATCATAACTCTTTTTTTTTTTTGGTTACTATTTTGTTGCCACATTTTCTCACATGTTCTTTTCGGCTCACATAATTTTCCTCTTATTTCGACCTCCTTGAAGTCTTGTTTGTCATGGGCCTTAGAAAGGCTGAAGCAAAGACCTCAAAAATGTCTCATCGCTTTTGGCATCGGACTGTGAAATGCTTATTATTCTTTCTACTGGACTGTCGTTTGTCCCACGTTTTAACTACCCAGAGAGTAGCCCAGCACCATGAGATTATCCTTAATAAATACATTTTGTTGTTAATGGTTTGAGACAGATTTGGTGATTTTGAAAAAAAAGCTGGAAAGTTGAGGTAGAAGGTGTTTTATCCTGAGACCTTACTTGAGTCCACCCATCACTAGAGTTGAAAACATAGAGACAATAGGCTTTTTTTTGGCTTCCAGAGAAAGGTCACCATCATGTGATGATATTATTAGAAGAAAGCAGAACTAATTGCTGGACTTTTTCATCCATTAATTTCTCTCCCGTCTTCCTTTTTTAGCTCATAAAGCCGGTGTTCCAATGATACATTGCTGGTGAATATTTAATTGCCATTCTCAAAAAGGTGTTTTGCATTTTCACATTATCCTCCTCCTCATGGTGGTGAAAGACAAGATGGGTAACGTGTGTGTCTGAGAGTATATACTCTGAGTATTTTCTTTAAATAAAAGGTAATATATCCTTAGATCTCCTGCAAAGGAGACCTTCCTCTGTTGCTTTTTGATGAGAGGTGCTGATGTGAAATGACCCCTGCTTTCCTAAACACACAGCAATCTAATTTGAACCTGTATGCCAATTACAGGCCACTGTGGAGCAGTTTATGGAGAAACAATCACGTCACAATAGGATTAGAACACTATGCCCCAGGACCACAAGGGAAGCCAGCCCCGGCATAACTGCAGGTTTATTCCTCTAAATTGTATGTAAACAGCATTGATAGCCACCTTGGTGCCACCTTGGTATTGTTTCTATAAATCCTCCATAGGAACAATCTAAAATGAATAGACAATGAGTCAGTAATGGCCTGTTAGTTCCCACCACAGGGCTGTGCCACCGATCTGCTGCATGAATGCCCCTCACAGGGGCTGGTCCTGGGTAACCATCCACAAACGGCTCAGTAGAAGGACTTTACAGCAATAATCAGGTTTGATAGACTGAGCCATCACTGTGAATTGTGCCTCCTTCCTGATCCTTTCTTGCAAAAATTAGCTTCAGAATCCAGGCCATTCTAGTCCTCTCAGTACATTTCTTCAGTCACACACTTCCCATACTCCCTTCAATTTCAATGAGATTGTATTGCAGTTTCCTACAATGCTGTCCTTGACTAATGTGAAGGAAACTAAAACTGCCATGTTTTGATGGCTAGGGCAGGTCTGAAGAGAAAGGTGAGATGAGCAGAAGTCAATTAACTGGAATGGAGTTAACCATTGGATTACACTATAGGGTTGAAGTAATTATGTGATGTACAGTAGTTGATTGCAATATGGCATTATAGGTTCAGTCATATCCTCCTACAAATTAAAACCAAGTAGAGTACAATTGTGCCATTAAACCTCAAAGAAGTATCAGTTTGTTCCCTTATCTATCTATCTATCTATCATCTATCTATATGGCTAATATGCTAAGTGTCTCTCCGACCAGTCACTATGATGCATACTGACCACCAGTGGGCAGACACTCAATGCAGGAGCTGCTGTGACATGCACGGGCCATTTACAGAGAAACAGCACAGTGGACCTGGTGCCCACAAAGCAACACTTGGTTTCCCCCAAGTGGGGCACAGGCCCTGCCACCACCCCGGAGCCACAGACCACCAAATCGCAGCGGATGCTGCTGAGACCCCATGGCGCAAAATGCCGCCCACAGCCCAGCCCAGCCTGGAAATGGTGGCAGTGGGTGCCGGGTAATGATGTCACATAGCAACACCTGGCTTCCTCTCCCTCGTGATGATGACAGCCTCCTTGCAGTTTCTTCAGCCCAGGAATACGATTTGCTTTATAGCCAGGTGCAAGCATTTCACACGTTAACCAAATGTCTGTGAAGCATTTTCCCGTGCCTCATCTTATTTATCCTCACAGAAGTCCTGGAATAGATAGGTGACTCGGTGGAATCCTATTTTCTTTTCATTAGCTGGAAAACAGAGATTTAGAAAGCTTAGAAACTTGATCCGACTGAAAAGAAGTAAGAAATGGTGGTCCTTGAAAATGACTTCAGGTTTTGTCACTGCACAGAATACAGTCAAACACTGCTGCAATTAAATATTTTACCCTTTGTTCTCCCTGTGTGATCTACAATAATAATCTGCTTCGTATTGATATTTACTGCTGTGTTCCTGACAATTACCTGAAAGAGAAGTTGGGGTGCTTCACTGGGCTGGAAAAAGTTTAGCTAAATCAGAAAGCAGGTCTAATTAAGCAAGTTTATTTTATATATATATATATATATATATATATATATATATATATATATATATGGCTAAGTTGACTTGCATGCACAATACATATAAAGCTCTCGCGGGTGCCAATCGCACACGTGTGTTTCGATCTTTCGATCTGTCATTGTTGATCATGACACTTCTATTGTAGAGAAAGGGCAAATAGCTATATTAAAATATTTCTTCTAATTAATTTCCTTTCAATGTGCACAAATTCATGCACTGGGTCTCTAGTATTGTATAAAATCTCTTCTCCTTTGATACACAGAAATAAAAGTGGAATATTTTTATTTGCTCTGCCGAATTACTTAATGTTTTTCTTCATTTGGGTTATTTACAAATTGTGTGTGTGTGTGTGCATAAATGGGCCAAAGTAGGTCTGTAAAATAAAATGACTATTCCATATTTGTTAGTGAGCTACATAAAACCAGTTTTATTGCTTAGTGTTGTCGGTTGAGTACAGAAAGTGTTTTTAATGAGAAAAGAATGTAAGAATGAATATACCTTGGAAAAAAGGACATCTTCCATATCCCCTAGGCTGTGGTCATTTGGGTCTCTGAGGAAAGTGAGAGATGTTTCGGAGCACCGCTGCTCAGATTAAGATTAGTGCTGTTCTACCACCCAGGCAGGGACATAAATGAGCAATTTTCATTCACTCAGAAAAAAATGTTTGAGTGCCTTCTATGTGCCAGTCACCTGGTAGAAAAAAATGCAGGCTCTACCCCAAGGATCATACAGCTATTCACCAGTGAAGAGTTCAGAGCATTTAGTTTACTCACATTAAAAACAAAAATGCACATATAAAACACACTTGCTACTTGAGAAAAAAAAAAGTACAGTTTTGGCTGGTGTGATAATTCAGCTTGATGGTTGTTAAGCTCTTTACTGCTTTATTTAGAAACGTGTGTCTAAGTCATCTCATGCTGTCATAACAAAATAACATAGTCTGGGTGGCTTAAAAAGTGAAAATTAATTTTCTCTCAGTTCTGGAGGCTGGAAATCTGAGATCAGGGTGCCAGTATGATCAGCTTCTAGCAGAGCTCACTTCCTGGCTTGTAGATTGCCACTTTCTCACTGGGTCCTCACATGCCTTTTCCTCAGTGCATGTGCAAGAAGGGAAAGAGAGGCTGTCTTCTTTATAAGCCCATCAATCCTGTTGGATTAGGACCCTTCCCTTATGACCTCATTTAACATTAATGATCTCCTAAAGGACCTATTTCCAAATATAGTCACATTGAGGATTAGGACTTCAACATATGGATTTTGGGGTAACACAATTCAGTCTATATGGATGTATTACTTATTTCAAAGTACAAGTGCAATTTATTTAAATAGTAGATTTTCCAACTGTAGCCAATCATTTGTGTATTTCAGAATGAGGAGACTATTGTGTCCTAGAAACAGCACTCAGTTGGAGGTATATCTGAATCTAAGCACCAGTTGAGCCGCTTGTTGGCTGTGTGAAGTTGGGCAGTCTGTACCCAGCACGGTTAAAATAGATGCTACACCACTCCTCAGCTGCTGAGATAGAAAACCTCAGTTATGTTCATTCCCCTTCCTTCTGTGAGCCTTCAATTGACCAGTTGCCATGTCCTGTGGGGTCTATATGTGACAGGTCTCCCCCACCTACCCCCCTTGCTTACCGTTCCTACTATTTCTACTTTATGGCAGACCAGTATTATTTCTGGCCAGGTGTTACAGAATGAACAGGTCCTCTCAAAATCCATATGTTGAAATCCTAGCCCCCTTGTAATGGTATAAGGAGCTGGGGCCTTTGGCAAATGATTAGGTCATGAGGGCAGAGCCCTTATGAATGGGGTTAGTTCCCTTATAAAAGAGACTCCAGAGGACTCTCTTACCCCTTTCTGCCAGGTGAGGACACAGCAAGAAGAATGCTGTCTATAAACAAGGAAGGGGGCCCCCAGCAGACACCAAATCTGCTAGCATCTTTATCTTGGACTTCCCAGCCTCTAGGCCTGTGTAAAATAAAAATTGGTTGTTTACCTGGTAAGCCTCTCAGTCTATGGAATTTTTGTTATAGCAGTTCAAACAGACTAAGACAACAGACCATAATGGCTTTCTCACATACTTCTGACACCAAATCTTTTCCACAGTCCTGATGATGTTCTTCCTCATTCATATAGTATATTCTCCAGTTTCCCCTTTACATATAGGGTCAAGTCTAAAACCTGACATTCCAGGCCTGCTAATAGCTATCCCCAGCTAATATTCCTCTGTTGGCCTCTCACCACTCCTTTTCATTCTGCTGTTGCTCAGTGAATTGAACTCATCTCCACTTGTACTTTGCCCTCACCCCTCCCTGAAGTGCCCATGATTTACTGCTGTTGGACTTTTTTTCATTCTAGTCATTCAACATTGAAAAATATGTGTCAGTTCTAAGTTCCAGTCGTTGTCTTGGGAGCTGAGGCTATATGATGAGGATAAGACATGCTTCTTGGCTTTCAGAATTCATTGCCTAGTAAAATAAGGATAGTCATGTAAACCAATAGCTCTTAATATGATAGATAAGAGCTCAAAACTGTAGTGCTTGTTGGACCCATTTCTACATGTCTATATCTTACTTATCCAATTCTGGCTCACATGACATCTAATCTTTGATTCCCTTCTCTTATTTCCACAGCACCGACACTTTATCAGTGCCTTTCATGTAGTCTTTATCACTTTCTCTCATATTTTAAATGCGTGTGTTTTCATGTCTTGTTTTCCTCAATTAGAGTTTAAGCGTCTTGCAAGTAATATCCATTCCATATTAACCTTTGTGTTCCCCACAGTGCTTAATATACCCTTTTAGCTAGCATTCATGAATGTGCTGGCAAAATAATTCCTAAATTTATGGAACCACAAACTAAATTAGAGGACCCTTTACATAAAACCACTTCCCTTGAATAATATTGAAAACTTTTGTGATTTTATTAGGTTTAGTTTATTAATTTTAGCTAAATAAAAGCCTGATTACAGGTTTAGGAACATGAATTTCAAAATTAATTCCAGAGATTGAGCATTGCATACAAGAAATATACAAGAAACACTAATTGTTACTAATGTGGTCTAAGCATTTAAAAATAGATTTGCTTATAATACGTTGTTAAGTGCTCTAGAGAGTATATTAAAAAAAATCAGAGACTCTGGAGGCAAAGTCATATTCATTAAATATAAAAAAAACCCAGGAAATACAGCTTTTAACAAATATTTCCAACATTAAAGAAATATAAGCCCCAGGAGTTTTTATGGTTTTTACTTGCAAATGTTATTCATTTTGTGTTTTAAATTAGAATTTCCTTTTATAAAATCCTTTGCAACAGAGAAAAAGGTTAATCTATACTCTAGGAAAAAATATAAAATTATTGTTTATTCCTAGTTTCACTGATATTATAATAATTGTAAATACAAACACAGTGAATTATCACTATTATTGGCAGAGACTTAGTATTTCAAACTTTTTTTTTCATTCAAGTTACTGACATGACTTTTCATTACAACTCAACCAAGTAATAACCTATGTAATTGCCACAGTTTTCATAAATCTACCCCAAAAAAGGGACGTACATAGTTCATTTTGCAATTCATACCGTTATTATAAAATTAAGACAAGCAAAATTTGAAAAGTTGGAAATTGTAGAAAATATATAAACATACGGAAAACATCACCCATAACCCCACTGTATAAAAAGATTTAAAATGTGGCACAATTTCTCTCAATTTTATTTTCTTATACATTTTAAAAAATTATATATCTTTTTCTTTTTCTCCTTATCTTTTATTCCTTTGGTATTTATTGGTAGTTTAACTATAGTATAGGATAGTAAGAAACATGGATGTCTGAAACATGGTATAAAGAAATCATGTGCTTCCTTGGTCTTTCTCTCCCATCACCTCAAAGCTCTTGATGTTCTCCAGACATCTATGTTCAACAAACAAATCTCATCTCTTTTTCTAACTTCAAGCTGTTTTATCAACATTTACTTCCCATTTGAATCAACATTAATGTCCCTAAGTGAGGAACAAATTACAGACAACAATCTCAGTTAAAATATGGTAAGCTTAGAATTTTAGACCAGTTTTTATTTGTTTTTTCTTTATCACATGTGGCATTGTTTAACTGCAGTTAACAATGTGCTATTGTTGTTATTGTAATATTTATGAGACAAAGTCAAGGAACCGAGCAGTCTAAATTAGTAGGTAGCAGTTATCATCAAATAGCATATATTGAAAAAGAGCCAAAAAATTCTGGGCATATTTCTGAAAGTGACATGATCATAAGACATAACTTCCTGCTCCTTCATGCTCAAGCACATGCTGAGTTCAATGAACTCAGGCCCCTTACTCAGATGCTGGAAAGACATAGATGTTTATTGATGAAATATACTTCTTAGAAATTACACAAGATTCTTTCCTTGACAGAATGTGTGTCATGCACTGTATCATTCATTTTCCTTCTGCCATTCTTATGAAAAGGTGTATCATAACGTGAAGGCAGGTGCAGTGCCTTGTTCATCATGTGCTCCTTGCATCTCTCCTACCCCATGCTGTGTGCTCCAATCCCAATACATGTTTGATAGCTTGAGTTGAACCCGACCTGTATTGTTTTATCTAAATTTGTTTAATGTGATCCATGCTGAATTCTGGCAATGTAAGTGTAAGCATGAAACTGAAACCATTTCATTTTGCATCGTTACAATATGACTTTTTTCAATCACTTGAAGATGGAGGCTGTGTTCATCTTGGCATTCTCAGTGACTAAAATATTGCCAACGGCACAGTGGGTACTTACTTAATGCACATTGATCTGAATCAAACAAAATTGCATTTCCTTTGCTGGCCTGTAAAAAAAAGCATTACTATCCATGTAGACTTTTGCCTCATGTAAACTATCTGCAGCTCTACTCTGATTAAGCTCCTATATTTAGAAAAAGGCAAATCATGTCACCATAAAGTTATTTCCTTAGTTTCCCCATCTAAACTGTTGGACGACTTCTTCATGTGCCTCGTTCTTATCATTAGCACGTCTGTCCCTGTCTTGCTATCATTCTTGGAGTTGAGATTTTAAATAATTTATTTTAAAGGGGGATGAAATATTTAACTTGGTAGGATTATTTTTGGACATGAAGGAGACCCTCACTTACAGAAGAGGGAGTTAACCACCCAAGTGCAAACAAACATTTCTCAAACTGAACTTAGCTGAAAGCCTCCTCGGTGAGCTTTAAGGGAATTTGAAACTTGGCATAATGAAATCACACCCCTGAGTTTTGCAGGAATGATTGCTGCACTGTAATATGTATTGTACTTGGATACTTAGATTAAAGATCTATTTTTATTTTTATTTTGTTATCAATTATGCATCTGGAAGAGAAGTTCTATTACTAATGGAACCATTGAAATGGATACCTAGAGGAGTGGATGGATCACTTTATTTCTTGTCAGGTTCTATATTAGGCTTCCCAAACCCCATTTGAGTATTTATCTACTATTGTTATTGTTGCAGAGTAGTGTACCTGGGGGAAATCTGTAAGGGGAATGAATTGGCCTGAATTCTATATCTGATTCTGCCTTTTCTTGCTGTATATTTTTAGTCAAGTAGCTTTATACCAGTAACTCATCAGTTATACAATAGGGAAAGGCCTCACTTTGGTTTTTATATCTATACCATTAACTTTTTTGTGTATTTATATATAATTGACATATAACATTATATTGGTTTCAGATATACAACATAATGACTTGATATCCATATATATTGCAAAATTATCACTACAGTGTTTAGTTAACACCTATCTCCTTACATAGTTACAATTTTTTTCTTGTGATGAGTACTTTTAAGATCTACTCTCTTAGCAATTTTCAAAGTTGCAATACAATACTATCAACTATGATTACTGTGCTATACATTACATTCCAATGACTTACGATATAACTAGAAATTTGCACCCCTTGAGCCCTGTATAATTAACTTTTAAAGTAAAAACTGTCAGGTTCTTTTTAATGTGGGTATAATTTTATCTTTGTGTCAGCTTTGGTCCTGGCCATATCACCACCTTTTAGAGACAAGAAAGTTGAGTTGCCTGTTTTCTCAAAGTTTAAATGCTATGTCATGACAGAACTGGCATTGATGATGGGCTGTGGAGCATTTGTAGTCAAGGTATTTTCTCCTCGCTTTGGAATTGAGCAACTTGAAATGTATGAGAAGAGGTAATACCTAACTTCTGAAGGACTCAAGATTTAATTTCTAAAGTAACATTTCAACTCTTGAAAAAAGTAAATGAGTGGAGGGAGGAGAGCTTGCTGGGGCGGGAAAGAGAGACACTAGGACAGTGCTTCCCAAAGTGTGATCCTCAGATCAACAGAATAACCGGAACCTGGCAATTGGTAAGAAATGCCAATTCTGTGTCCTCACCCAGACTTAGTTAGTCAGAAACTCTGGGGAGACGGGTCCAGCAAACTGCAATTTAATAAGCCTCTGGGTGATTCTGATGCATGCCCATGTTTAAGAAGCACGGCTAGACTAAGGAAGCATCTTAGACCCTGTGAAAGTCCTTTAGAATTTCTTGTTCCCAGGCCTATGTCAACCAGGGTAGAGGTCAATTATGATGAACAGTACCAGGGACCAACAGCAAATGGAGTTCTGGGCACTAGCAGCCATCTAGGCGCTGTAGGACCAGCACAGAGCAGTCAGCCTTTATGAGAAAGCTGGGGACACTGGAGCTGTTCAAGTCGCATATCAGGCCCTCCCACTTTGAGTATAGAAACAATACTACGCCATGGAGAGAGTCAGGTTTGAGTTAGAAACCATCTGGGATCCTATCTTTCTCATCTGTGCATCCTGAGGCCTAGAAAGGGACCTGCTTCACCTAGGGTTCTTAGTGGTGGGAATTCACTCAACGCCTTACAATCAAAGCTCAGCAGAGCGGTCTTGGGAAAATGTGCTGCACCTCTTGGAACTGTGAGACTGTAAAGTGGGTATAATAATGATATATGCTTTCAGATTAGCTTCAAGTTTAAAATCAGAAAATGTCTGTGAAGCCACTTTCTGAGTCGTAAAGAACTTGACAGTCTAAGCTATGACTGAGTGGATGTGCCATGAGTTGTTATTTCTCAAACAGGCCCCTATAGTAATGCTTTTGTGGCTTTTAAAGCAGTGCCACTTGTATCTTAACATTCTTCTGTTTAAACAAGAAGTACTCTTAATTATGATGATATTTATAATGTTTCCATGGGATGCAATAAAGTTATTTTCACTTTGAATTAAAAAAAAATACAGCTTGCAAATACTTTTATATATATATTTTAAATTTTATTTTATTGTTTAAAGTATTACAAATAGTAATACATATGTCTCCTTTTTTTCCCCATTGACCTTCCCCTAGTCTCCCCTACCCCATAGCACATGCCTTCACCCCACCCCCACAGTGGCTTGTGTCCATTGGTTATGCTTATATGCATGCATACAAGTTCTTTGGTTGATCTCTTACCCACCCCCAACACTCCCTAGCCTTCCCGCTGTAATTTGACAGTCTGTTCGATGCTTCTCTGCCTCTGTATCTATCTTTTTGTTCATCAGGTTATAATGTTCTTTATTATCCATAAATGAGTGAGATCACGTGGTATTTTTCTTTCACTGCCTGGCTTATTTCACTTAACATAATACTCTCCAGTTCCATCCAATATTTTTATATTTCTTAAATTGGCATCATACAAAAGGGCTTTTTCAGCATTTCTTTAGACCATTTGCATTGGCAATGAAGAATTCAGTTACCTTCTGTGTGAGAGTAGGTTGACATTTTGCTTATTGTCACCATGGGAAGTTGACAGTTAGGTAAGAGGGACAATCTTTCAGGAGTACATGAGCCCAGAGGACAGGAGTGGCCAGAAGTAGATGTCTGGCAAAGATGAACATCAAGGAAACACGTGAAGGGAGAATTATCTTTGTATTCCTGAGATGGGCAATCTTTGAGTCCACTATGAACGTAAGCTGAGTACACTGCTAAAGATTAGAGTAATAGACAACCTTCTTTCTGTTCTATATTAATGAAACCAAGATGTCTCAGGTCAAAAAAGTAAAAAACCAGCAAAGAAGCCAGAGAGTTGATGAGTCAGAAGGGAGGTTAAAAGCAATGATGCCAGATAACAAATGTGAGAAAGAATAAGGCTGATTGAATCAGAGTTCTTGAAGAAATGGTTCTATTATTAAATAAGTTTGGGAAATACCGGTTGAAACAAACTTTAACAGGACTGTTTACAATTAGTCTTTATAATTCTAATGCATTTTGAGACAGAGTTCTAGAATGTAAGGCTTTCTAAACATACGTGACCAGGAGCCTTCCCTTTTTTAATGGAGCACTTTGACAGAATACACTGTGTAGATGCTACAGAATGCCAATGGAAAAGACATAAGACCGCATGCTTTTTCCAGTGGTGGGTGGTTCTAAAGCTTCTGAATTGACTTCTAAGGTCTTTTTTCTTAAATTCTACAGATCTAAACAGCTCCCTCATCTCTCAGTCCAGGAAATTGGCAAATGATGAATGAAATACTCTAGGTCCCTTGCTTATAAAAATGTATAAATTCATAATGTTTAAAAAATATTATGCCCTCAATGTTTTAAAATACACTGACTGGCCAGATTATTATGATCTCTGAACACATAATAATCTGGCCACTCAGTGTATATCCTATATAATAAAAGGCTAATATTCAAATTGTCCCCTCAACCAGGAGTTCGACCAGCAGGCAGGCCAGCCAACTGCCCATGTCCCCTCCCCCTAGCCAGGCTGGCCAGACCCCACCCATGCATGAATTCATGCACTGGGCCTCTCTCTCTCTCTCCCTCTCTCTCTCTCTCTCTCTCTCTCTGAGTTCAATGAACTACTACACACACACACACACACACACACACACACTGAGTGGCCAGATTATTATGCGTTCAGAGATCATAATAATCTGGCTACTCAGTGTATATTCTAAAGATGAGGACACTGAGACTATAGTGCTTGCTTACAAAAGACTTTCTTATTAAAAGGAGGATGTACATGTAAATACAAGCCATGAATACAATTTGTCAATAGGAAAAAACTGTAATCCTTAGGATGTCTAAGGAACCTCGGGATTTGTTCACAACCCTTTTTTGCAGCTTTACCTGCTCTTATTTCCACTCACACATTACAGACATCACCACTATGTCTCCGCATTTCAACAAAATGCCTTTGCTTGGAACATTTCACCTCATAGCTGCTGAATACTCTTCAAATCCAAGCTCTCAAATAATTTTCTCTGTAACACCTGATCCTTTTCCCAGTCTTAGAGTTAGCTCATTATTTCCAATGATGCAATGGTATCACAAAAATATTTTTTGTTAAAGCACCTTTTATTGTATTTATTAATGAGACTTTCTCTCAACTCCATATTAAAGTATTTGCTCATCTCTGTTATCTTTCAGTGTCTAGGACAGTGGTCGGCAAACTCATTAGTCAACAGAGCCAAATATCATCAGTACAATGATTGAAATTTCTTTTGAGAGCCAAATTTTTTAAATTTAAACTATATAGGTAGGTACATTGTTATTAACTTAATTAGGGTACTCCTAAGCTGGCCTTGGCTAAAAACTCAAGGGGCCAAAGAGCCGCATGTGGCTCGCGAGCCACAGTTTGCCGACCACTGGTCTAGGAGATAGTAGGTATGGACAAATAAGTATGATAGGATTACCCTTCATGAAAATTTTGAGAGAGGATCTTTAAACCTTTGGATGCTTGGCCTCATAATAAAACCTACAGATTTTGAATGGGATTTTAAGCATCTCAGTTGACTAGTTGAGTTAGTTTCTCTTTTTAAAATATATTGTTATTGATTTTAGACAGGAATGGAGAGAGAGAGAGATAGAAACATCAATGATGAGAGAGAATCATTGATCGGCTGCCTCCTGCACACCCCACCTAGGGATTGAGCCCGCAACCCGGGCAGGTGCCCTTGACTGGAATCAAACCTGGGACCTTTCAGTCCACAGGCCGACTCTATCCACTGAGCCAAACCGGCTAGGGCTGAGTTAGTTTCTTCACCTATGAAATGGGGTGATGATTATGGGCTTATCCCCTTTTCACAGAAATATTAAGATTAATGAATTAAGATATATTAAGATCTATAAAATGCATTGAAGTCCTCAAATAAAAGAACTTGAATCATTACAATGCATATTATTATTAACAATAGTAATTACTATTATAAATTATGACATACTTGTAATAATAGGCAACAGTGATTTGTGAGGTTATAATAATTTTTATAAGGTATTCTGAAGAGTCATAAAACCAAGAGTAAAGCTTGAGTGGTTGTGATCACATATACCAATAGAATTATTACCTCATAATTCAAAATCCCTATGCCTTTTATCCTCTCTAGTTATAACCACCCAAGGGATAAAGTTGGCTCTTTAAGTCCTAACCAATCTAATTTAACTAATAGACTCTAAGTCTATGTGACTGACCTCATCATTGCTTCAAATAATCATAGAGTCTTAAAATATTAGAGTTGGGGGGGGGGACTGTAGAGATCTTCTAATCCAATGATTCTCAAGTCTGGTTGTATATTAGAATCACCAGAGCAGCTTTAGAAATTACCAGGGTGTCAGGTTTGATCAGACAGTCTTAAAAAAGGACTTGATAGCTGGGGCTCAGGCACCAGCATTTTTTAAAGGCTACACTGAATTCAAATGTGAGAATACTTGACCTAGTCTAGATCCCTATGTTCCAGATGACAGAACACCAGATCTAGGGAGGTGATAAGAGTGTGCCAGATTCAAATGGCTAGCTGTCAGAGCCAGGTCTGGACCTAATTCTTACAATACCTGTGCTCTTCTCATTATACCAGAGTTGAAAAAGTGTGTTCAGCTCATGTGCCCACTCTGATTGGCTTCTTGGAATGCTCTGATAAGGAGAATGTGTTGACTGGCAGCAGTGTCTGTCATGGAGGGAGGACTCAAGGGTGGGGTTGGCCACCACTGTACACTGTGCTGCAAATTTTCAATACTTTCATCTACTTATTGTAATGTTTTTCATTCTTAGGGCTTTTCTGTTTAATGGAGCAGAGAGCAGAATGCCTGTCTTTAGCATATTGTATTTCAATATTAAACTAAATATTGAGAAGAGAGGGCATTTAGAAAGGAGAGGCAGACATCTAACTTTTTGGACTATGACCATCTTGAGTACCCATGACAGACCCTTGGTCAGCCAGTTTGTATTTCTTTCAATCTGTAGGCTTTGAACATTATTCTGGTTGACAAAAATATCTGTAGTATTGATAGAAATAGACATTGTTATAAAAACCTTGATTTAACTCCAGGATTTGGAGGCTTTGTATTGGCCTCTTAAAGAATTTTTAATCTCCCTAGGATGAAGGACCATTTTAAAAAATGTTCCAATCCCTTGGGTAGTGACACTTTAGTAAAATATGGTGAAAACAATTAATAGAAAAATTAAATAAAAATTCCAAAGATATGCACAAGGCAAGCTTTAATTTTTAATAATTCTATTCAACAGACATAATTCATTATTAAATTGCTATCCTAGTTTCTAAATACTGTTTTTTTCAGTTTTAGTACTTATCCTATCATAAACAGGTTAGACACAGTTCATAGACCAGCAACTGTCCATGGACGACACTTTAACTGCAACTTATCTAGAGCTTTCTTTGCTTCTGCAGCAATAGACAGGGTGGCTATCTTACTGTCCTCATGTCCTAAGTTGTGGGGGGTTCCAGCCATCTAGACCACAGTGTTGATATGCATCAATTACTGCAGTTCTGACACACAAACAGTCTATCCAAATCCTAAACTTTTAAGAACACTAATTGAAATATACACTTGAAAATAAAATTTATTATATGTGTATTCATGTAATGTGCTTTTGTTCTGAGTTTATTTTAAGAGTTCTCTAGCTGGGTAATTTTATGTAATTAGAGATTATTGATACTTATTCTTTTACTCTTGTGTGAGGATATACACACATTTGGCACAGATTAGAGAAGAAGGCTAATTTAAGAGACAATTATCTGGAGTGTTGAACACCTGTGTTCTACAGTCTGAAGTTCTTTCAGGTGACTTAGGGAGGGTCGCTTGTCCTCTGGACAGTGCAGTGGTTTATCACAGGGGTCAGTAAACTTTTATCTAAAGGAACAGATAACAAATATTTTAGGATTTGTTATGCAAATATAATCTCTGTTATATATTCTGTGTTTTTTTTTTCTTTTTCATAACCATTTAAAACAGTTAAAACAATTCTTAGCTTGGGGGCTATACAGAAAGGGATGTCAATAATACCTCAATTTAAAAGAAAGGCATCACAAGCCATAATTTACCAAACTACATTTTATATCCTGCTAAAACTGAAAATCTGGCTGTTTTGATTAAATTATATTGGTACTAGAATCCCGATGCACGAAGATTCGTGCAAGAATGGGCCTTCCTTCCCCTGGCTGTCACCTTTCTGCCTTTACTCCGGCCCGGAGCCGCCTTTCCACCTTCCCATGCTGCCCAGAGACCCAGAGTGGCTGGGGTGGTGCACAATGCCTGTGTCATCGCCATGGTGATGATGCAAGCATCCTGGCCCCGGCTGCTCAGCTCCTGTGTATGCAAATTAACCCTCAATCTTTGTTGGGTTAATTTGCATACTCACTCCTGATTGGCTGGTGGGCGTTACGAAGGTATGGTCAATTTGCATCTTTCTCTTTTATTAGTGTAGATGAGTTAACTATTGCTGTGTAACAAATTCTCCTCAAACTGAGGATCTTAAAACAACATTCATCATCTCATAGTTTTGTGAGCCAAAAATTCCAGTACAGTTAGCTAAGTGCCTCTGGTTCTATTCTCTCATGAGGTTCAGTCAGCTGATAGCAGGGTCTGCTGCCCCATCAAAAAGTTTGGCTTCTAAGCTCACTTATATAGTTTTTGGCAGGCCTTGGTCTCTCAACATGTGGACCTTCCATGAGGCTGCCTTGTGACATGGCAGCTGGTGTCCCCCTGAGTGAGTAATCTGGGAGAGTGACAGATTGAACAAGACAGAAGCCATAGTCTTTACCACCTAACCTCAGAAGTGAGTTCCCATCACTTCTGTTACAGAAGCCAGCCCACACTCAAAGGGAATGGATTACAAGGGCTTGAATACCAGAAGGCATTGATCATTCTGGGTCATCTTAGAGTCTGCCTACCCTAGTAGCCAAGTCTCTTTTCATCAGTTCCAACAGGATATACATATCTCAGTTACAATTTTAAAATACTGTCTGGTTTCTTCCATAAACATAGTGTGCAGTTATTAAAATTAGCACCTTGACAAAATATAAAGATAAATTTGAAAAGCATACTACAAGAGTTTTTATTTTGGGATAGACAATTATTGAAAAATGTGATTTCTGCATAAAAATATAAAAAATTATTTTGTTATTCAGTAGGTTTAAGAGGTACTCATGATGATGATAACAAAATTAACTGATACATGAAACTTTGGAGTAGTTTTAAAATAATCATTTAGCACTAGATGCCTGGAATGGTTTAATATGTTTTCCTCACAACAACCATCTGAGGAAGTTCACTTTGATCCCCTTTTTATACAGTAGATGGAGAAATTGAGGCAGGCAGGTATTAACTTGGCCTAAATATTACAGCTAATGGGTGAGGGGCTAGGATTCAGACCTCAGTGTTCTGACCCCAGAGCCCTGACTCCCACTGAGATGTGAACACTATCCCACAATCTTAATATTACTTGAAGATTGGAAATAGTTCTTATGATAAGTCAATGCACTCACCAGTTAGAAAAACCATAATAGGGCCTTTTCTGAAAGTATTTTAAGGTGGACACTGACCCCAATGACAGAGGGGAAAAATACAAAATATTAGCAACTTCAATATTATTGGTTTTCCAGCAAATATCATGGAAGGGGGATAAAAGTCAATACCAAGTTATGTCTCTTTCTTCAAAGGTGTTTCCCCAGGAAGGTGCCCACTTTGTCTGATTCTAAATATATAACCCTTCTACAGACCTGAACTATTGATTTTTATAGTCCCAAGAGAATTATTTCTTTATAAAACAAGAAGAGTTCCAGTAGCTAATGTGCTCTGAAAATGCACCATCTTATATCCAATGTTGATAAACAGTTTATGGGACTATGGTATTTTATGGATTCTGAATCAATATTACTGGATGTATTTCTGATGATGAAACTGACAATAGAAAAGAGTTATTCTAGGATAAGCACAGATTTTGAACTTAAAAAGGCTCTGAAGATATACTCTTAATTTTTATGATAATTTCTAAGGACATTTTTGCCCATAAAATTCTTATCCTTTGGATCAAATTGATTTTTATTTAAGAAAATAATCTGTGTAAACTTCTGTTTGCCTGAGTAACAAGACTCTTTTCATTCTCACATTGCTGTGAGAGAGTTAGCATGGGTTATAGTTTATTTTTTCCTGAAAATTAGGTAAAATAATTACAGACCATCAATGGCAGACCCACATCAATGGCAGAGCTCTGCCCTTCCATGGGGGAGGCACTGCTGCTCACCCATTAGCCTCCTGGGCCCCATCGTGCACATGGGAGGCAATTGCTGCTGCAGCATCTTTGTATATAAGTGATACAGAGGTGTCACATATTGACATCTGGCACACAAGTTAATATTTCATTAATTTTTAAATGAATGACTAAATGAATAAATAACAAGGCAAAGGCAAAGATGGAGAACAACTACAAGAATAGTATGTTTTAGATCATGACTTTAAAGATCAATCCCAAGTTATATATTATCCTCTTCTTTTGGGATTTTTGGCTTCATAATACAAGAGCAGATGATTTTATACAGATTCAGGGAGGTTTAGGAAAAATTACTTAAGCTTTTTCAAGACCAACTTTCTCATCTGTAACCTAAAGATAATATCTATAATCCCACTCAATGAAAGAATTAAATAAGAGGATCATGGCACACAGTAATCACTTGATGAACTTATTTGTTTTCTCTAAATTCTATTCTAGCAAAGAGCTTTAGATCCCCCTCCATTATCTCATCTCAGCTTGGTGTTGGTGTCTTTCATGGTACACCTAGAACCACGGGAGGGCTTTCTTCTGCTTTTGACATTGCTCAAGATTTGGCCAAAGAATGGCCTAAAATCCCTGAATTCCAAGGAATGAGTAAATTAAAACAACACTGAGGACCTTAAGAGTCATAGCACTTGGGAGAAAAGGCCTCTACACAGCAGTGAGGTGGGTTAACTCCATGGACTGATGCACAAATGTGGAGTAAATACAGGTGCCACAGGGGAAGAAGGAAACAGGAGGCTTGAACTGCCAACATGGCATTCAGTTTTGTGGAAACCTCCCATGCCTAATAGAATCAGGTTGATGCTCAGCCATTCTGATTCAGTCTTTTTGTCATGCTGGCCCAGAATCAAAGCCATAGAAAGGACATTATCTACATTCCAAACTCTCTGAGTCACAGTTAAAGCAGCTGAGGCCCAGGAAAATGCTCAGAATCATAAATAGTCAAGACAAGAACCCAGGTCTCCCACTTCCCCAAATTGTCTCTTCCTCAGATTTTAGTGTCTGATGTCCTGTCCCAATGAAGTTAATTGTATAATAAATTCATCAATTTGCTTTCAATTCCTTATAATCACAGTTTCACAAGTATCTGTTTTCAGGGTGCCAAAAGAGGTGTACAGTAACTATGTAGGTCCCTGTAAGAAAATGCAAATGAAATAGTCCATTGTAGGCAGGACAGTTATGGGCACACCCTCGCTGCTAAATGAAAACACTGTCTACCCAGGGCCTCTCTGTACATCCACTTCTTGCCACAGACCTTTCATTTCTTTCCTAATGGCTTTTGCACAGTAAGAAGTACACTCATCAATAATGCACATTTTTCAGGCATAGTAAAAATGTTTCTGAAAGGCTATTAATGCAAAAGCAAAATGCCCACATTGCAAACACTAATCCCCCATTTATTTTAACATTTTTTTTCTTGAAAGTACTTAAAACTAAGTCTGCCTTTTTAAAGAATCCAATAGAAAAAAAGGTCAGTTGAAAGACCAGCAAAAGTGCACCCATTTGGAAGCCTTAGACATTCAGGAGTTTGTCCAATAAATAATGATGGTTGTGTTTTTTTGTGTTTGTTTGTGTGTTTTGTTTATTGTTTGGTGTGTGTGTTTTACTTTAAAACTCACACAGCTAATCTCTCTTGGAATCGATATGAAAGGTGATAAAAATACCATGAGCTAATATCCAATCCAAAAAAATTTTAAACAAGAGTACATTTTTACTGTGAAGTTAGGAAGCCCCAGAAAAGTAGGGTATATAATGGGGAAAGTGACAGACCCTTAACACTAGAGTGGGGATGGTACCAGTATAATGAGAGAAACTATTGCTTGGAACCAGAACAGCTATATTCTTCTCTCAGCTTCCAGTCCCCACACCCCTGGAGTACCATTCTAGACAGTGATGAACTGTGGTCTCAATTCCCTTATTAGCTGTAAGACCTAAAAATTATATGTGCAATTAAAAGGCAAAATGCTGATATTACTCATAGGAAGCCCTTTGTACATTAGCAAGGTACAAAAGTCTGCTGACACTTTGCAACAGAGATAGTCAGCAGGGCAGAAGATTAATAGAGCCTCATAAATTTGCAGGGTGAATACAGTGGATGGGGCAGAATAAGCATGTTGTGTTAGAGATAAATAAAGGGCATGGCCAGCTTGACAAAACATTTAACAAGGAACACGACCAGTCCTTTTATGCAATTTGCTTGGCTGGCATTAGTCTGTTTTATATAACTACACATTATTAGCCCACAGCAGTTGCTGCTCGGGTCACAAAGGTCTCTAGCATGACCAAGGAGCATTGGGATGGGTTACACATTGTATCATGCTGCCTTGTCTGGTTACTTTCTCAATCAAAGACCACCTTGACAGCAAAGGTGGCGTCACACTCTGGGCTGGTATTCTCTGGGGGTTGATGGGTTGCAATCTCATTGCTTTGTGCTTGAATCACTTGAATGAAAACAAAGGAGAGAACTAAAATTCCAAAGCAAAACAGTACAGAAAACACCCTGGAAAGCTACTCACCATGATTATTTCTGGGATTTCTGTGATAGGAACTGGTTTCATTTTTTTAAAAATAGACACATCTAATGAGTTAATTAAATAACCTCCATCCACCCTTTCCCTGTGATTGCCAGCTTACAAAATGCAATTTGTTTTGTATCATATGTTGATTAGATATAAGAGAACCTCAAGGGATTTCACATTTACTTTCTCTTTGAAATAATCCCCAAGGGAAGGAGCTTATTTTAATGCCTGCATTTGAAAAGTGATACAAAAATTCCTCTTGAGAGTAACCTGTCTTGCAGGGAATTTGCTGTTTCTTAGTAGAGCTTGTCTCCTAAATTGCAGATCGTGAATTCATTGAACAAATGCCTCAACCCTGACTGGATGCCATGCTCATGAAACAGGCAGCTAGGCCCACTGCTATGGGAAAGATGAAGTAGCCACAAAGGAAAATTCAGCTTCTAAGTAGCTATTTGGGTCTGAGAACAATAATCACGTGGTCTTACAACTGTCGAAAGCAGCCTAAGACTGTCCTATGTTAGAAGATGGCACTCAGGACTGGGAGATCACCAGGGCTCCGTGCAGAGGCCAGTCAGAGCACATCTGAAACAGAATACTACTTACATTTTAGGGAAATCGTTTAGGGACCCTACCTGGTCTCCTCCTCTATGCAAGGAACTTGTTAACTGCGCAGATTTGGGCTCTCACACCCAGAGATTCTGACTCAGCATGATTGGGATAGGCCAAGAAATCTGTATTTTTAGCAAAACCCCAGAAGGTACTGATGCAGGCGGTCACTCGAGCATCCTTTTGGCAATTCTGCGGTAGGTTGTTAGGAGAGCTTGTAAGCATTGGGGGGATTTGGTGGGGGAGTGACTCTAACTTCTTTTCTTTCCTCGAATAGAACTGGTGGACATGGATATATGGTGGTCTTTCCTGGGGTCAATTTGTTTACCATCTGGATTTAATAAGTCCCAACTTACTATAAGCTTCATATTGTGATAAATGACTGGTTCTTTTTCCTCACTCTGAAGGATATGGGACTTAA
The DNA here is from genome assembly GCF_951640355.1 of Cnephaeus nilssonii. NCBI lineage: Eukaryota > Metazoa > Chordata > Mammalia > Chiroptera > Vespertilionidae > Cnephaeus > Cnephaeus nilssonii. The sequence continues at coordinate 56,870,777 of NC_137079.1, read as the reverse complement.
TCTTGGTAGGAGAGCACTGTCCATTCACAAAACAAAAACAAAAAAAAACCCTTTGCACCTGCATAAAGGTGGAGATTTCTATGATTTAGTCCTCTGTCTAAATTTAGGAGCTGTATTGAGCATTAGAGCATTTGGTCACTTAAGAATAAAAATGAGGAAGCTAAAAGGCCAAGGAAGAAATGGAGTATGACTTGAAAAAGTATTGACTTTTAAAAGCTTATTGCTAAGCTATTGTGTACTGCGGTCCTTCAAGAAAGAGCTTAAAAAAAAGAGAGACACTAGATAGGGAAATCCAATGTAACATTTATTTAACCTCGAGTACATCTTTTATAGCCCACCAGACACACCTTCGAGAACCTTCCTTCAGAGTGACAGAGAATCATAGCCACACAGGCTCCCTGCTTGTAGATGACTCCTCACGTACACACTCATCAGCATCCCTACCACTTACCTGGGGGTTGCTTTTCATAACATGATTTTCCCCAGCTGCAATGGTCTAGTAAAGTAACCAACACTTGTTTTGTTCCTACCTAATGTTCTTGTCTCCTCTTTTCTCATGGGTGTGTTGGTATTGTGTGTGTGTGTGTGTGGGGGGGGTAACTGCTTAAAATAATGGTCATTGGACTCTGACTTCTGAACAAGCAGATCTGGTTCTAAGAAATGCTGTCAGTAAGAACCCTTTAAGACTTCTTGGGTTGGAAATATATGTTGGTGCCCTACTTAACAAGAACTATAATAAAACTCTCACCTCGAACTTCTGTGTTCTGTTATTAGTAAACAAGAGTGATTATTTGAAAGGCTCTTTTTCATCTCTCACTTTCTTTTAAATTTATGAACTAAATAATGCACCCTCACCAAGGAATAGGCTTGCCACTAACATCACAAGCAATGTTAAGGAGCCTCAGCCATCTGCTACAAATAGAACGCTTTTGACCAAGTGTTTTAAAGGAATAAATATAAATCTCTCTTGACATTCAACTTATAGAGATTAGGAGTGTTCTCTCTGATATATATATGTGTGTGTGTGTATATATATATATATATATATATATATATATATATATATATATACTGAGTGGCCAGATTATGATGATCTCTGAATGCATAATAATCTGGCCACTCAGTGTATATCCTATATAATAAAAGGCTAATATGCAAATTGTCCCCTCGACCAGGAGTTCAACCAACAGGCAGGCCAGCCAATTGCCCATGTCCCCTCCCCCTGGCCAGGCTGGCCGGACCCCACCCAAACACGAATTCATGCACTGGGCCTCTAATATATATATATATATACACACACTGAGTGGCCAGATTATTATGCATTCAGAGATCATAATAATCTGGAGAGAGAGAGAGAGAGAGAGAGAGAGAGAGAGAGAGAGAGAGAGAACAGAACTGAAACAAGATTTAATCAACAAATAGGGTTAAAGAGTTAAAGATGAAAGAAAAAAGTGAATAAAATCTGAGAACTTTAATGAACATATGAAATTGTATATTTGCACTGTATGACATGAATCCTGTGAAATTTAGGCTTTAAATTTTTAGGAGTAAAATGATTATATCAAAGCTATTTTCTGTCATTACTATCTGAAAAAGCTGAGTTTTGTCACCAACTATTAGAAATAAATAATAGAATAATAGAATTTCAGGTTTGGAATCAACCTAATGTAAGGTTAGTTATCTTTTACTCCAGTATGGATACACTTTCTACAACATTCCCCCATAGTAGGTTATCCAGCTTCTGTTTGGGCATCTCCAGTGATAGGGGATTTATGATTTTACAAAGCAGCCCTCCACATTGTTAACAAGTTCTGACACAGATACTTTCTTAGACTGGAGGGTTTTATCACCAAATTATTAGACTTAGAAAAGTTTTGTGCAATTATAAAAGCTGCTTCTTTAGATTGAGAGCAAAGGCTCATAGGGTTAGGCACATGAAGGAATGATTCTTCCAGAGGGATGGACTTGTGAACCATCATTTTGATCAGATATGGATACTGAATGGTGTCATGAATTTACCTTCTTCAACTCTTCAGCTCCCTCAAGGTATATCACGTCCCATGCTGGCCCCTTACACTTTATAAGTAACATTTCTCTAACTTAATATTATAATTATTCATGAAATATGTGTTTCATTCAATATGATTTGTTAATAGTAAGAATTGTAAATTGTTCACTACAGCATCTAACATACTCCTACATTCATTTAACAGTGCATTACTGAGCACACCACTAAGCTTTGAGGTCATAAAACAAAATAGATCCTTCCTTCAAGAGATTTATTTTCTAAGAGTGGAAACAATCAAGTAAATTGATCATTATAGTGTAATGTAGCAAAGACTGTGCTAACGTGATCTACAGAATTAGGAGGGGATGCAGATAAATGCTAATATAAATGAAAATCTAAATCTCAATTAAAATCCAGGATGGGGAGAGGTTGAAGATGGACAAGTCCAGATCATGTTTGATCACAACATTCTTTTAATATTGTCTATTTATTTAACGTTTTGCAGGGAATATTTGTAAACATGCTGTCAGGAGATGAAGGACTAGAAAAGTAGACAGAGTTTTGAAAATTAGTGTGGTTTTTTTTTTATGCTTCAGATTTAACCCTAATCTGTCAGTTACTATTAAATGATTTTATGCAGGAAATAATGAGGTAACTTTTATACTTTAAGAAATAATGTTCTGAGAGAGGCACTGAGAGTTGGTATTATCTAGGAGAGAAGTGAGGAGGCCTCGAATTAAGGTGCAAATAGTGGGAATGGCCATGAGAGAAAAGGTATGAGACATGTTTAGGTGGGTGCCACAGACTTGGGTAACTGATTGAATGTGCCAGGGTGACTGGGGAGAGGGAGGCACTGCCATTGTTCTCATTTGAGGGGCTGGGAGGATGCCCAGATCGGATGAGCTGAGGGAAAGACACATTTGCAGGAGATGAGCTGGCAAATTCATGCTTGGGCCTCTTGAGTCTAAGGTACCTGAGTGCTACCTAGGAAGAGAAACCGGGCAAGCAGTTGAATAGATGTGCTCAACAGAATGGTTTAAGCTCTGGAAATGGGTTTGAAAGTCCGAAGTGGCAGTTGAAGCCATGGTTTTTGATGAAGTCACCAAGAGCAAACAGTTCAGGAAAAAAAGAGCACGGGGCTGGAAACGAAGCCTAGGGGACTAAGGCTTAAACGGCAAGTGGAGAAAGAATTGTTTAATGTTTAGCAGCAGAGAGGTGGGAGAAAAGCTGAGAAAATATGATGCCATAGAAGTTTAAATGGACAAGCAACCTTAGAAATTCCACCTGTTCCCATAGTCCTTTCAAAGTGATTGTGTTTCACAGGGAAGCAGCCATAGGTGGTTCATCATCCACATACATAAATGAGTAAGTTCTGGATCACCTGGTTTTTTGTTTTTTGTTTTTTTGTGTGTTTTTTTCAATTGGCAAAACTCTGTCAATTCCTTGACAAATGGGTCTCTCCATGGATTGGCTCTTATTGCAGCTGGCTTCGTGAGAGCAAGGGCAAGAGAGTATTACATGATGGAAGTCACAGTCTTTTTGTAACCTAATTTCAGAAGTAACATTCCATCGCTTGAGACATATTCTGTTCAGTAGAAATAAGTCACTAGATCCAGCACCCACTCGAGGAGACTGCATTATGTAAGGGTGTGAATACCCTTAAGGTGTAGATCACTGGGATCCATGTCAGAAGTGCCTTATGTACTTCCCATTTACTAGAAGGCAAATGAGGCAGATAATCTCATTGAAAACCAAGAAGACCAACTGATAGAGAACCCAGGTAAGAAGTTTCCTGCTGAATATTTCAAAAAAGCCAGGTAAGAAAAGAGCCAAAAAGTGATCACTGGATTTGGCAACATCAGTATTATTAGTGAGTAATAAAGGCAGTTCAGAGAAGAATGGAGTAGGGAAAACAGATGGTGGTGGGATGAGAATGACCAGGAGTGATAAGGTAGACACAGTAAGTGTTTTTATGTTTAAGATGGGTGGTGTTTTTGTTTTCTTTTGATGCTGTGATACACCATTGCAAAGTCAGTGGTTTAAAACAACACAAATTTATTATCTTCAGTTCTAGAGGTCAAAATCCTAAAAGCAAGGTGTTGGCAGAACTGCCTTCCTTCTGGAGGCTCTGCGGTACAATCTGTTTCATTGCTTTTTCCATCTCAGAGGCTGCCTGCATTTCTTGGCTTGGAGCCCCTTCCTCCATTTTCAAGGCCAACAGTGTTGCACCTTCAAATGTCTTTCTCTCTGACCTCTGCATTTATCATTACATCTCCTTTTCTGAAGTCAACCTCCCTGCCTCTTATGGGACCATTGTCATAGATTGGGTTCACCTAGGAAATCCAGGATAACCTCTCCACCTCAAATTCCTTAATTTAATCACATTTCAAAATTCCTTTTGCCATAGAAGGTATAATATTCTGGAGATTAGAATGTAGACCTCTTAGGAGATTATTACTTTCTGGCTAGAGTAGGAAAAAAAAAAGATAATATCTGGGAGCTTGGAGTTCAGGAGAAGTATTTTGTACACTGGGTAAAGTTGTTCATTTTATCTTATAATGGGCTCTCTGGATACACAGATGAACAATTTAGACTCTCCTGTTGATTAACTCACAGAACTTGTAAGAGTTCAAAAAATGTTAAATGGAACTAAACGATGTCTTAATCTCTTTACCTTTATAAAATATTCTGAATGTTAGTGTAAAAATGTGTAGCCCTGTTTGGTGATTGATTATGAGAGCAGACTTCTAAAATAAATATTTGTTCTCCTTTCTCTGTCCAGTGAATAATTGACTTTGAATATTTTGCCTAGGTAATTGGGATCTATGTATTTTAAATCAATACATGGAATTGCCAAATTCAGTTCATATGACTATAGATAGTAGGGCATTGATAGAAAATGAAAATATTATTTACATAACTTTAAATCTGGACGTTGTTAGGCAATAAAATTGTCTTTGGATATTATTATCTACTAGAGGCCTGGTGCATGAAAATTCACCAGGAGAGGGAGGTGCCTCAGCCCAGCCTGCCCCCTTTCACAGTCCAGGAGCCCTCAGGGGCGGGAGGCGATCCAGTGACCAGGGGAAGGCAAAGGCAACATCTAATCACACCTCTGCTGCTGCCACTGCCGGCAGCACAAACCTTGGCCGGCCCTGGTAACCTGAGCCTCAGGTGGCCCTGGGTGGCTGGGAAGCCACCATCCGAGGCTTGCCTGTGCCTCGGGCTGGCCTTGGGCAGCTGGGCAGCCAACATCTGAGGCTTGCCTACCCCTCGGGCATTGGCTGGGCAGCTGCCATTCGAGGTTTGCCTGTGCTTTGGGCTGGCCCTGGGCGGCTGGGGGGCTGAGGAGACTGGGGGACTCCAGAGGCAGGTGTGCGGCAAGGCCTTGCCAGGTACCTGCCACCCCGGCGGGGCTGAGGGGACTGGGAACTGCCATCTTGTGGCTGTGGGTGCCACCATCTTTGAAGGTGTGTCAGTCAATTAGCATATTCCTTCCATATTGGCTGTGGGCACCACCATCTTTGAGGGTGGGACAATCAATTAGCATATTTCCTCCTTATTGGCTGTGGGCGCCACCATCTTTGAGGGTGGGGCAGTCGATTAGCATATTCCCTCCTTATTGGCGGTGGGTGCCACCATCTTTGTGATGGTGTGAGGGTCAATTAGCATATTTCCTCTTTATTAGATAGGATTTATAAGGAAATTGCCCCCCCCCCCCATATTGTTTGGGTAGCATCTCTAACAGAGCTGCTAATTTTATGGCTTGCTTACTTTCTTGTCAACAAGTGTCTCCTTCCATGATTCCTTTAGAACAGGCTCCATCTTGTTTGAAATTCCCACCACAATAGCCTGCTTCTGGGAACTGGTCACATCTCATCACCGTATCTTTTCAGCCTTTGGTGTTGTGGCTGCTTTTTGCTGTTGTTAATCTCTGAGTTGTCTCACAGTCCCCTGTTTGGCTTTTTGGCTCTTCCCACACCTCTATCTCTAATTCCACATACTAAATGTCCTTTATTGAATTACACAGCTCAGGCAATTTTCCTGACTGAACTGTGAGTGCAGCAATATCAGAGTCTCATCTCTCCCTTCTTCCCCAAGAAGGCATATGATCTGTAGCACTTCAGTGTTTCTGTGAGGGATACATAAAAAAAAAATGCTTACAAAGTAAAGAAACTGAAGTTTTTGTACTGGATGGAAGAGAAAAGTTGCATATACTTAATGTCCACATGCTGAATTTAGTATGTGTCCAATATTTCCACCTGAATTTCTATTTTTGTTCACATCATTAATCTAAGGCTCTCTCAACTCTCAGACAGAGGTGGTTTTCACACTGTGGTTTCGAATGTGTTTCTGCATCTTGTACAATGACGCAACACTTACCTTAGAATTGAAACAAAAACCAAGTTACCACCACCATCTAAAACATAATTGTACTTTTCTGTTCTTCTTGGGCTCCAAAGCGGGCTAACTGTAAATAATAAATTCACTCAAGGAAACACAGGGTCTCTGGGCTAAAGGACCTATGGACAAGAAGGGAAAGAGGACAAGGAAAGGACCAAGTCCAGAGGCTGGGCCTGAACAAGACATGATAATAAGACATTATCTCTCCTCAGCACCCCCTCCTTGGCTTCGTCTGGAAACCCTATATTTTCTCAGTCACACTTCGGCTTGTGGGCTTTCAGCAGTTGGCAGCTCTCCAGTTTAGCACTTCATTTCACACAACAGCTCTAATTTTCAAATATTGACTTGAGGACTTAGTCTCCCTGGTGCCAGCTCAATTCCTAAACATTATTGCATTTAAAACTTTGATTATGATGATGTACTACTGGGGGTTCCAGTTATCAGAGGAAATTCATCTTTATGGAATTTCAGTGAAGGTACCACACCTGTATCTAGTCTTACATAAAGGATACCAAGTCCATTTTTAAGTGTGAATTATGCAAAGATTTATATTTAAAATGTATTTGAATTACACACATTACATATCAAGGATGATATATGTTATGTAACTGGATACAGTGTAAATAAAATTGTGTGCTGCCCATTTTTGAAAAGGAAAATAGTCTGCTTTTACTGTTTTAGAAGCCAAGGCATTTTCACTACACGGACATCAGAAGGCATGCTCTGCATTTGATCAGGGCCCTTGAAGATACAGTACATGGCAAAAGGAAAATAAGATTAATATTTATGAGTTGGTAATTGTTTTTGTTCTAAGAAAGAATGCTATATTACCACATTTCCTAAATGTGAAAAAATATGATAATTACCATGGAGAACATGACATTTTTAATAAAATGTTCAGAATACAATGATAAAAATAGGTACTAGACTTTCTTTCCAAGAATTAAGGAAATCAAAGAGAGTTTATTGAGAAACAGTTTGTGTAGACTACAATTCAACTAAGTAACTATGGTTTCTTTTTCCTTTCTCATTTTGGTTTGACAATCTTGAGAATAAATAATTGAGGAGATAAAACAGACTGATTATACAATGGATTTATTAATATTGACCATATATTTGATTAAAAATAGGTTGGACAAAGTGGACAAGGATTAGGGAAGGGCATTCAGAGCAGCTGAAACCTTATGCACAAAATTTTAAAAATGTGGGTCAGCATTTCCACTTCAGAGGTTATAGTAGATCCCTTACTACTAGAGGGAAGACTTCCAGGGGAAGGACAGCAGAGAATAAGGCGAGTGTGAGAGGCTGGGTCCCTGAGCCAAGGATTTCCAGTCCTGTTTTCAGAAGCTGGGCCTTTATCCATAGGCAGATGGGAGCCATCAGCATGTTTTTTTCTGAAGGGCTCACTGGGCTAACTGTCACATCGGTAGAACTTGGAAAAATGGGTTGAAAGATATAGAATGTGAACAAAACCACTCAGAAGCTGCTACAATAACCCAGGGAGAACTGATGAGGGCTGAATTAAGAGACTGAAGATGTGAATGGGGATGTGAGGGTGAGATTTCATAAATATTTAAGGATGAAATTGATTAAGATGATTTATGTTCCTCTTAATAACTCTCCAAATATAATGCATATCAGTAGAATCAAAACATGTGTAGGCAATAGTTAAATATCTTTCAATAATTTATTTGGGTTTAATCAGAAAACATTTAATTAACATGTTTAATACAATTATCGTCAGAAAAGAATTAACAAAATTTCAGTCCTATCTCTTCTACCTATGCATGTATTTTATCTATAAATCTAACAGATAATCATTCAGTCTTGATTTGATTCTTTAAGTGACTATCCCTCTCTCTATAGGCAGCCCTTCTATGATGATACAGCCCATTATTTGTTGTTTCTCTCTTAAATTAATCAGAGATGTATCTTCCATCGGTCCTTCTTCTTTATTCTGTGATACTAGAAAAGAGTCTAAATTCCATTTTATTTGGCTAAACTTCAGACATTTAAAAATGGTTATAGTTTCCCCATTAAATTTTCTTTAGCTTATCATCCACATTTCTTTTATTTTTTGCATCTTCAAACACTTTTCAACAAAGGTGATTCTTCCTTGATGCCAATACTCCTCTAATGATATGGTGCTCAGAATTCCACAGTATTTCAGATGTGGTCAGATCAGCAAATGTTGGGATCCCCAGTCAATAGAGCAGAATTCATGTCTCAAAGCCTTATCTACTTGTTCTCCAAGTTAGTTACTGTTACAATATTTCTTCCTTATCACCTTCTCCATATTTCTATCAAACAGACCCCAACCCCTTCAAGATTTCATACGATTCTTATTAAGAATAAGAGAACCTGTGTTCTTATTAGGAATACTAGAGGCCCAGTGCATGATTTAATCATGCACCTGGTGCACCAGCTGGCTGGCTGTCCGCTGGTGCACCAGGCCTTCCGAAAGCCTCCGGCACGGCGGAGGCTTTCAAAAGGCCTTGTGCCGGAGCAGACAGACAGCCAGCTCCCCCGCTTTGGCTTTTGATCGCGGGGGAGCTGGCTGTCTATCCGCTGGTGCACCAGGCCTTCCGAAAGCCTCCGGCGCGGCGGAGGCTTTCACAGACGCTGAGCTGGCGCCGCGAGCTCAGCGTCTTGCTGGTCCAATCAGCTACCCTGGCCACCCTGAGTCCCGCCCCCTGCGCCTCCTGCTGGCCCAATCGTGGGCGTAGCGGAGTGATGGTAATTTACATATTACCATTTTATTATGTAGGATTTTATTTTTATTAGTGTAAAAATGATGCCAAGTCTTTGCAAAATAGAAAAGAAATGTATTATCACCAAATCTTGACTCCTATCAACTGCAGTAAGTGGCTCCTCATAGAGCAATGAAATTAGAATTGGGACCAGGGAATTCAATTGTAGAGAGGGCAAAAGAAAGCTCAGTTAATCCCAAAATATATGGCTCCAGAGGTGGTAACTGTCTTACTCAAGGGCCTATCAACAACTAAGCAATTTGTTCTTTGATACATACACCTTTCATTTATCATAGGCTTTTCCTTCATTCGTTCTTGTTTAGCCAGCACATAACTGATTCCCTCTTCCCTCTAACCATTCACTCATTTTTATTGTTTAATTCTGAACTCCCTCCAAGTTGTCATTATATTTCTCTTATCCAAATGTCCCCAAACTGTTATAAAAATAATCAGAAAGGAATATCTGATAATTTTTTGATGAAAATACTGTTAATATTAAATACTCCCAGAGCTACATTATATTTAACTCTGCACATGACCTTCAAAAACTTTAGTTCCTACTCTAAAGGAGTTTCCATTCTAGTAGGTGAAGTACAAAAAGATATATGCTGCTGATGATCACATCCCCATGTCTTTTCTGAGCCATACTTAAAATAATTGTCCAAGTTAGCAATATTCATTTGTTTGGTCTTGAATAGCCCTATTAAACTGAGGAGTGAAATGGGGGGAGTAGTAGATTAATCATGGCACATAGGCTGGCCCACCTGAACTGAGCACAGGAAGATTTAACAGTGTTGTCCAGGGTTGTTGCTGTCTGGAGGTTGTTTGGTGATCTGACTTTGAAAGTAAGATGACATTACCTTATGCAAGATGGGTTTTAAGTTCGAAAAGTATTTTTGAAAAAATATTCTCTTCAAGTGACATAACAGCTACCCACCACCCATCACAGTACCAAATGGCACAGATTGTGCAAGTAGAAACTGGCCACCAGAAAGAACCTAGGCATGATACACTCAGGTTAGAGAGAGCACTGCAGCATTTTGCAGAACATACTAGAAGAAAGCCAAGCCTATCATAGGAAACAGTGATAAAAGACTTTCTTTTCTTTTTTTAAAAATTACTTTATTGATTAAGGTATCACATATTTGTCCTCATCCCCCCCATTCCCATCCCAAACCCCTCCCCACGTATGCCCCCACCCCCCTGTTGTCCGCGATCACTGGTTAGGCTCATATGCAAGCACACAAGTCCCTTGGTTGATCTCTCTCCCCTATCCCCACCCTCCCCTACCCTCCCTCCAAGGTCCAACAGTTCGATCGATGCTGTTCTTGTTCATCAGTCTATGCTGTTCATCATTTCCCCTAGATGAGTGAGCTCATGTGATACTAGAAATACACGTATAAGAACCGAAAATGAGACAAGCAATAATGGTTATGTTGACAGGCAAATGAATCAGTCTATAGTGAGTTTCTTTCTGGGCCAACAGTTCTTTTGAGTCCCAGTTTCTATGTCAAACAGTTCCTTATGTGTACATGTCAGCAATGATATTTCAGTTTTGGATGGTGGACAAATGGTGGTAATGCAGGTCCGACCCTCTCTGGTTTGGTCCTGGGCAACCTGCAGCGACGCACAGCTGCTGACTGCTAATACTTTCTTTTCAAAGCTTGCCCTTTGAGCAACTGCTTGAGAGAAATCAAGATCCAGTAATATGCACCCAGAAGCAATAGGCCTCAGAGAACACACTGTGACACTCTTAAGAAAACACAGAACATCCTGAATCTGAATCCTTCTCTTTCTACTTAATGACTTAAATGTCTCTAATAAAACTGATGTTATCACAATTTCTCATCCTTCCCAGGGTACTATAATTAGATGTCCAGAGCAGGGTTTTTCAACCTCGGCATTATTGACAAATTGGGACTAATTCTTCATTGTGGGGCCTGTCTGATACACCCTTATAACTTTGGGTAAGTTACTTACCTTCATTCACTCAAACTCAGTTTTCTCATCTGTAAGATGGGGGTGATAATAAGACTATTAAGGACTGCTGTGAGGATTAAAGATGCTATATGAAAATCAATTAGCAAAATACCTAACATGTAGCAAGCCCAGAATATATCTTGGCTATTTTTTAGTTGGTTTCTATGTAGTTTATATTACAGAATGAGGGTTCAATATTTTTCCACATATTCTCTGGTCAATTTCTCTAATCTGAGACCCTTTTTAAATATTGTTAAAGTTGAAACATGAATCATATGGGATCTATGTGATTTTTCTATTCAATATTTTTGGCCCAGGAGAAGAAAAATCAGGGAAGATGACCCAGGTAAGACAAATTGCTGTCATATGAGGCTTATCCCATTTCAGTATACATTATTTAACTCAAGATTGAATGAAAAGCGGATAGAGGTCTCAGTGAAGAACAAGGAAAAGTGATGGTTGTTCTAAAAGTTTCTTTATAGAGTATCTGTTCTAGATAATAAATCCTAGAGGATAAATATAAGGGTCTGTGAGGAATTCTGTACCAGCTTTGATTAGCTTTTTTATTATAATGAATGTGTGAGTTTGGGTTGAAGAAAACACCTTATGATTTTTTTTTGTTTTCTTTAATTCATTCCAGAAACTTTTGTTGAACTTGGCCAACCTGTTGTTTCTAGAATAAATTTCAGTTAAATAGTAAGTTCATGCAGGTTTGTGTTTTTTGAGTTTTTAAGTTTATCATCAGTTCTTTCTTCTTTACCACTGCTTATCCCCACACATAAATACCTAGAGTCTCCAAGGCTGCCAGTAATTTCTTCCCTCTGAGGTTCATCAACATACAAAAGAAAAACACCTAATTAGAGTAAGTAATTTAATAGAGTATATTAGCCATAAAATTAATTCAAAATAGCTGGGAAATGAAAGGTTATAGTGGTTTGATGTGTGATTGGAGCCCTGCTCAGGGAAAAAATAAAAAGACTAGAGGAGAATTCGTGATCATGATAAATAGTAGTTTATCCATTTAGGAGTAATCCGGGACATGCTATAAAGATCAGTTTAGGTCACATCTAGGGTCTTAACTAAAGATATTAACAGTATCATAAACAGATTATCAATTAAATTGTGAGGGGTATTAATAGGGTAGATAATATGAAAACAAGAGAAGATAAAAAAATGGGGCAGAGGGCTTGTGAAAATAACAATATGAAGAAATAAAGAAGGTCAAAATGGGAAGATGAAGTCTAAGATATTTGGAGGCAAGTTCATTTTAAACCCCTATATTTAATTCCATTCCATTAATAATGCAGCACATCTGGGAAGAAGCATTTGGAAGAGAACAGTACTTAAAGAGACTTAAATGTGATCGTGATTAGGTCTAAAGGTATGATTTTGCTGTGTGAATCTGGAGATATTGCCAATGTGATCTGGGTTGCAGACCCTGGGAGTCATTGGCATATGGATAGGTATAAACTATTTTTTGACTGTTGATGAGAACTTTGCTCAAAAATTGAAGTGAACTAGAATAGGGTCCAAGCAAGCTACATGATAGATATACTGAAGAATAGACATAATAAATATAAAATAAAACATGATTACTGATGAATAAAAGACCATCTAAAACTCATTTTAAGGTATTGTGCTAGGTATTGCAGTTATAAAAAATCAATCATAGTGAAGTTACAGTTCTTCCCTATAAGAAAAACATAATCTAATGAGTAAAAGAAGTATTTACACAAGCCAATATGTATATGTGGCTGGGGGTGTGGTTAATGTTCTTTGAAGGTGCAGAGCAGAAAGGCATTCAATAATTCCAGGGAAATATTAGGAAAAGCAATAGAAAAAGGCATTGGAATGGGACATTGACAGGTAAATTGCATTTAAAAAAGTGGGTGAGGATTGTAGGCAGACCGAACAAAAGGAACAGGCAAAAGGCAGAGGGCAGGCTAGACCAAGGGAACAGAATGACAATGGGCAGACACCTTTCTGAGGGAAAAGTGACTAAAGAATAGGTTCTCAGGGGAAATGTATACACAGTTCTTTAAACAGCGCATCACTGTTCTCAAAGACAAAAAATAGATTTCAGTGACCTTAGTGTTGCATATCTCTATATATAAAAAGCCAGTGACCAGAACGCTGTAACGACTGGAACAACTGGTTGCTATGACACCCAATCCGGCCAGCTAATGGCCGGATCGGGGGTGGGGCCAGCAGGCCAACCTCCTGTGGCCCCTCCCCCTGGCTGGCCTTGCTCCCAATTGGCCTCTCCCACCCCAATCAAGGGCGGAGAGGCTTGCCAACTACCCCGCAGCCCATCCCCACAGCCAGCCCCGCCCCCAAAAGCCCCCCCTACCTCAATAGGGGGTGGGGCTGACCAGCCAACCTCCTGCAGCCCCTCTGCCCAGCCAGCCCCACCCCCAATGGCCCCCCTTACCCCAATAGGGGGCAGGGCTGGCTGGCCAACCGCCTGTGGCTCCACCCCTGACCGGCCCCTCCTCCCGGCTGGCCCGATTGAGGACAGGCTGGCAGGACCTTTGTGCACTGGGCCTCTAGTATTCTATAATTTCAAATTGTATAAATCACTTAATAGCAGACAATAAAGCCTCTTAGCATAAAGGCACAGATGTAGTAAGGAAAGGGCTCAGGTTTGGAGTAGACGTAGGTGATTCCTGGCTCTGTAATTTTCTGCCTTTGACAATGGAGAAGATAATTAGACTCACTGAGCTTAAGTTTTGTTTCTTGTAAAAATACAGAAAATAATTCCTACTTCTTAGGTCATGTTGTAAATAGGTATCAGCAAATGTTTCTGAAGCTTCTGTCATAGTGCTATTTCCATTGTAAATGCTCAATCAATGGTAGGCGTATTATTAGTATTACTACTATGACTATTTTCTAACTACATGATACTGGGTCTCAATAAATGTTAGCTATGAAAAGTTAAGAATCTCATTTATATTTTATAATAAAGTATGGACTTCCTTATTTTTTAAAATTTACTCCCTTGCCATAATTTTTAAAAAAAAAACCTAAAGAAAGAAACATTTGCCTTTGGAGCTGTTATCTGTGGGGAGTGCTCCTCATCCCCACTGGTTGCCGTGATATCACACAAAAAATAATTTTCTGAGACTCCCATGGGAGAACCAGTGATTTTTATTTGCATGGAATTAAATCCCTGAGTTTCCAAGCCCCCATTTCCCTTTGTCCCATCGTTGAAGAAGTGTAGGTATGGTTTCAGCAGAGCTAGGATTAAAGCCACTGCACAAGTTTCCATTCAATGTCTGCACAGTCTAATCCAGCACCAGGTTAGCTTAGCTCGTGTTCCCAGCTGCAGTCATCAGTCCATTGGGTGTGGAGTCCACAGGGCTATAATGGGAACACGAGCGAATGCAAGAAAACTGGAGCAAAACCAATGGAACCAGAGAGTCAAAAGAGCCAAGAGCTAAGAGAATTCCTTTGTCTGCAGATTACATATCCCCAAATTTTTGCGGGCTTGCTGTGGCCCCACCTCCTCTGGCCAATGATCTTTGTTCCCAGGTTTGATTGACAACAAGCACCTCTCCTATGTCACTTCAACTTCACTGCACATGTCTCCATCCTTCCCTTTTGCCCAGACCCTTCCCTCTGGGTTTTCCAGGGAATGGACTTGTGGTACCCTTGGGAGTATAAAGTTGCACCTTCCTGTGAAGCTGCCCAAATGACATGCTTATAATATCTGGTTTCCTCCTTTGCTCCTTTCCTATTATTAATAACTAGCTAGTTTCAATGGCATCAAATCTACTATGACTATAATCACATCAGGAATGTAATTGCTACAGATCCTTAGAAATCTGAAAACATTTGTCTCTTTCTTCCTGATTCTACTTAGAGCCATCAGGTGACCTACACCCTAGAAAGAACACACATATTATAGTTTAACATCACATAGATTATTGTGAATTAGTTTCATTTTCCAAATACTAGGTTTTAATTCCTTCATACAGAAAATCATTACTTATTGACATTCATCAACAGCATTGAATTAGATGCCAAGGTACATTTAAAATACTTGAAACTATCAGAAATATCTTGAAAAATTAATATTTGTAATCCAGTAGAGAATTTTACAGAACAAAGGAACTTACTTATTTCCCATGTTTAATTTATCTTTACTACCAGCCTTTGGGGGTTGGAGGAGTAGGAGAGGAAGAGGAAAGTTCCTTTCTGTTCTTTCCATTCCTTAACACCTGTTCAATATACTCTTTAAGTCCATTCTCATCCTCAGCTACTCCATAGTCTCACTCCTCATCACTTTACACAAAAGCTTTTCAACAATATCCTTACTCTTCTTCCTTATCTAATCACTCCCTTCCCTAATCCATCACCAGATACCACCTCTTCATCACAAACACTACTCAATGAATTGTTATTGCCTCTAAGAAATAGTTCACCTCCTCTGCCCTACATTTAAGACCACATATAATTCAACCTGTCCAACTCTGTCTTCCTCACTTAACTCTAATTAAAGTGGTCTTTCAATGACTGTCAAATGTTCTATAGTTGACTCTATTCCAAGTCTGGTTTATATCATAATTTCTTTCCCAACCAAAATATCCTTCCCTATGAACTAAATCCCACCTACCCTTTAAGCTCAAATAAGTTCCATAACCAGCATGAGTTTAGTGTATATAACAGAGGCCTTGGAGAGTTCCATACCTGAGTTTGAGGTCTGGCTCCATTATTTACTTCAATATTAACCTAGAGAAATTATGTAACTTCTTGAAACTTCAGTTGCTATCATCTATTAAATGACTAAAATAATGTTACTTCCCTCAGAGTGCTGCTTTGAGAATTAAGTGGGATAATGCAATAAAGGAATTTACACAATTTCTAGTAAGTAATTTTTGCTATTATAGTTATAATAGAGGCCCAGTGCATGAAAATTCATGTACTAGAGGGGGGGTCCCTCAGCCCAGCCTGCCCCCTCTCACAGTCCAGGAGCCCTCAGGGGTGGAAAGCGACCTGGCGATCAGGGGAAGGCGACGCCCCCATCACACCTCTGCTGCTGCCACTGCTGGCAGCGCAAGCCTCGGCCGGCCCTGGTTACCTGAGCCTCAGGCCAGCCCTGGGTGGCTGGGCAGCCACAATCCAAGACTTGCCTGTGCTTCGGGCCAGCCCTGGGCTGCCAGGGGGCAAAGGGGACTGGGGTACTCCAGAGGCAGGTGCCCAGAGCAGCTGGACCCGCCTGGGGGCGGGCCCAGCCATGCCATGTGCCTGCCACCCTGGCGAGGCTGAGGGGACTGGGCACCACCATTTTGTGGCTGTGGATGCCACCATCTTTGAGGGTGTGATGGTCAATTAGCATATTCCCTCTTTATTAGATAGGATTTCTTTGATCATACTCATCCCTCCTCTAAATTCATATTTGACCAAAATTGGACATTCAGTATTATCACAATCAGGTAAAAAAATCAGCTATTCAAAAGAAAAATTACAAAGATACGCCCTGAAAAAAATGTTATTTTTCATTTTATCTAATTCTATATATTTTCAAAACTTATGCATTTGAAATGCCTTATTTTAATCATTAAAATATTTCTTTAAAAATGTTTAAATCAAAAAGACAATGAGTGTTGGCATGGGTGTGTAGATATTAGAACTCTCATGTATTGTTGGTGGGAATGTATAATATTGGAAAAAGTTTTTAAAATGTTGAATCTGAAGTTATCACATGATCCAGCAGTTCCACTTGTAGGTATCTATTTAAGTGAAGTGGAAATATATGTCCACACAGGACTTGTACATAAATATTCATAGCAGCATTATTCATAAAAGCCAAAAAATGAAAACCACACAAATGTTCATCAACTGATTAATAGATAAATCAACAGTGGTTTATCCATATAGTAAGTTCATTATACTTCAATACAGCTGTTTAGAAAAGATTTTGTTTTAATTTTATAAGCAATGGGAAGCCACTTAAGATTTGTAAATGAAGAAAAACTATTGAAAAAATTGCCAGTAAAGAATTATTCAGATTAAAATAGTAAAACTATATTAAAATTTCACATCTGCACTTTGAAGCCATATTACTTACTTTGGAACTAAAATTTTTGAGTATTAACTGTGGGCCAGTGTCTACACCAGCTACATTAGCCTAATTATGCCAACAACACAGTGAGATAAATAGAGGGAATAAAGAGCTTGGCCAACAAGGTCAGAGCTAGTAAGTGGCGAAGTAAGGATGGAAACCCTGGTCTTTCTGATTTTAAAGCCCACATTCTTTCCAAGCCTTTTAATCACCTTGCAGTGTAGCCTCATTCCCTCTATCCCCTCTTGTCTCTTTCATTTGCCTAACAGAATAACCAGGCCAACGCTTGATCCGGCCACAGTCACACCCTAAATTAGGGTAGAAGCTTCCACAGGCCCTTTAACATTGTCTCTGGTTGTCACAGAATATTTTATTTCTGTGTCGTTTTCTTCTAGATCTTCTAAGATATCAGGACTGTGTCTTTTTGCTGCTGAAATTTCAGCACTTAGTACTATGTTTATTATACAGTCGGTACTTGGCAAATATTGTTAAATGAATTAGCGAATACAT
Organism: Cnephaeus nilssonii; assembly: GCF_951640355.1. NCBI lineage: Eukaryota > Metazoa > Chordata > Mammalia > Chiroptera > Vespertilionidae > Cnephaeus > Cnephaeus nilssonii. The sequence continues at coordinate 56,853,061 of NC_137079.1, read as the reverse complement.
GAATGAAGAAATAAATACTGTTGATTAATTTATTGTGGCCAGGTATAGATGGTGACAATGAACGTAAGTAAGTCACCCTGGATATCACTTATCAAATATATATTGAGCACTTATAGTGTCCAAATCTTTAGCCGAGTGCTAGGGATACAAAGATGAATATGACCAAGCTCCACTTCTTAGAACTCACAATAAAGTGCTTTAAGACAAGCATGAATTTGAATAATAACATAGTATAGTATTTTAAGTTCCATGTTTTTCACAGTAACAACCAGAGGCTGGGTGACTGTAGTAAAGAGAATGAGAATAATGACACACATAAGATGTTTTCTTTTCCCGAAGGAAACCTATAGAACATTTCATTTTAGTGTGTTCCTGGACTGTCTCGCACATTTTATTTTGGACCTCATCAAAAGTTTGTATATGCTTGGGGTTTTTACAAAGAATGTAGGACTTCCAGATGGCACCAGTGTTTCTTAGGATGCTCTCAGAAACATCCCTACTCAAATTTAAACTGTGTAAGGGGAAAAAAAAGATTCCCTTGTTTCCATAAATATTTGAAGTATCATCAAAATAACCTGAGGCAGACAAGCTTTAATACTCAAGTATAATCATTCATTTCTTTCGTGTCACTCTGATTTTCCTCACTTGAAATAAATGTGGTCTGACATATTGATTATCCATTCTTGGCCATGGGGGAAGTTTTACTCATATATTGATCTAACTGTTGGTTTATGTGAGGGTATTTTTTTTACATAGATGTCATATGATGCTTCAGAAATGTGGTGATTCCAAAATTATGTAACCCCATTAAACTAAGCACTACTGGATTGGGGCAGCTGCACATTCAATGGGAATAAACCTGGAAGGGTGCCATGCTTCTGGCCTGTCTATTATGGGGGGTAGGAGCTGAAGGGCAACTACCAGGTATCTATAACTGAGGAACCTCTCCTCAACCTTAGTTGTTGAATTCTTTGATTAACTTTATTGAATTGTATAATTTACAAATCATAAAATTCACCTGTTTCAAGTTTACAATTCAATGAATTTTTAGTAAGTTTACTGAATATGTAACAATCATCTTAATCAATTTTTGGAACATTTTATCACCCCAATAAGTCCTCCTGTACCCATTTATGGCTCATCTCCAGTCTCACACTCAGCCCAGGACAACCACTCATTTACTTTCTGTCTCCAGAGATTTGCCTATTCTGTACATTTCATAAAATGGAAACATGCAACATGTGGCCTTTGGTGGCTGGCTACATCCAATTAACATACTATTTTTGAGGTTCATCCATGTTATAGCACATATGGTAAGTTCATCCCATTTATCGCTAAATAGTATTCATTATATGAATGTGCCATATTTTGTTTCCCCATTCATTTTATACACATTTTGTTTTTACTTTAGGCTATTATAAATAATGTTGCTATGAACATTTGTGTACAAGGTCTTTTGTGTACATATATTTTGACTTCTTTTGACTGGATATCTAGGAATGGAATTGCTGGGTCATACAGTAACTCCAGGTTTAACATTTTGAGAAACTGCCCAACTGTTTTCAAAGTGACTGTACTATTTTATATTCCCATCAATAATTTAGAAAGGTTCCCATTTTTTTTCACATTCTTGCCAGCATTTATTATTGTCCTTTCTTTTGATTATAGACTTTCCAATGGCTGAAAATTGATATATCATTTTAGTTTTGGTTTGCATTTCTCTAATGACTAATTATGTTGACCATCTTTTTATGCACTTATTAGCCATTCTCATAAATTTTTGTGTGTGTGAAATGTCTACTCAAAACTTGTGTCCACTTTTAAATTGAGTTAGTAGTTTTATTGAGTTGTAAAACTTATTTTTACATTTCAAGTCCCTTATCAGATATGATTTGTAAATATTTTATCCTATTGTGTGGGTTGGTTTTTAACCTTATTAATGGTATCTCTTGAAGCACAGGTTTTTAATTTTAATGAAGTATAATTTAACAGGTTTCTCTTTTACTGCTCATGCTTTTGGTGTCAGATTTAAGAATTCTCTGCCTGAACCAAAGTCTCAAACGTGTGTGTGTGTGTGTGTGTGTGTGTGTGTGTGTGTGTGTGTATTTTATACTCAAATCTGTATAATTTTAGCTCTTACATTTAGGTATCTGATTCATTTTGAGTTACTTTTTCTATAGTGTATATGTAAATTTTTCTATATGGAGGTAGGGACTAAGTTCATGTTTTCACATTTGGATAGTCCATTATCTCAGTGCCATTAGTTATAAAGACTATTCTTTCCCTATTGAATTGCCTTGGCACTTCTGTTAATATCAACTGACCATAAAAATGAGTTTATTTCTGGACTCTAAACACTGTTTCATTGATTTATATGTTTGTCTTTATGCCAGCACCACATACTGTCTTGATATATAACTTTTTAAAAGTTGATGTAAATTTTAAACTGAATAGATTAGATGGAAATGACTGAATCTATTCTGTCTTTTAAAAAAATCTTTCCATTAAATCATATTGTAGAAAATGCAATGAGCGAGGAACCAAGATGGCAGCGTAGGTAAACGTGGTACTCCTATCTTCTCATAACTATATGAAAATTACAACTAAAATACAGAATAACCATCATTCAAAACTGCCAGAAATCTGGATGAATGGAAGTCCTCCAACTAGAGAGTTTAAGAAGAAAGCTCATTGAGACAGGCAGGAGGGGCAGAGGTGTGGAATGGGCTGGCCCCACACTCACGTGTAGTGTTTTTTTTTTCAATCTGGAGGGATATCTTGGATATCCCATGAGGAGCAGGGGGTCCCAGCCACACACCAGACTCCTAAGCCCAGGGTTCCAGAGCTGGGAAGAGAAGTCCCCATAACATCAGGCTATAAAAACAAGTGGGAATGATAGTTGAGTGACATGACACAGAGACTGCCAGAGACCCAGGCAGTTCCTCTTAAAGGGCCTGTACAAAGACTTACTCGGGTTCACTCTCTCTGAGCTCCAGCACTGGGGCAGTGGCTTGGGGGAGTCCACAGACTTACAAGGAGGAACTAAATTATATGGCATTAGGGCAAGAACTCAGGGGCAGCTTTCTCCCAGACAAAAGTGCTTGCAGAGGTTATTGACCCTATGCTGAGATTTCCTCCCACACAGAACTGACTGGCAGGTGCCATATCTGAGTCTCCATAAACCTGCCCCACACTGTTTGATCTGCCCTGGTGATTCCCTGACATCCTGCCCAACCCAATTTGCAGGCTCACTCAAGCTGTTTGCAGCATCTTTTACAAACAAATGGCCTATCCTTGCTGGGGCTTAAAACTTTCCTAAAATCTCTCAAACAAGTAGCAGCTGGATTCAGCATGCCCCATACCTTTCAACAAGCCACTCCAGGCCCAGCACTAGCAGCTGCCTGCTTTGATTCACAGTTTGGCCTCTCCTAGGCACTTCTAAGCCCAACACAAGTAGCAGCCATCTGCAGATTGCTCTGTAGCTTGTACTTGGTGGCCTACTGCAGGGCACAGGCAGTGGCTGACGTTGACCTTCCAGGAAGCCCCAGATCCAGTGCACCTAGTGGACAGTTTCAGACCATGCCAAATTACAATTCTATCGCATCCATGAGTGACACACTCAAGGGGTAGACTCGGTAAGCACCAAAGCCCTGCTGAAGTAAGTCCTGCTTCTAGGGGTGTCTCCGGCATAGCAGCTCTTCTGCTGTAGTTGCATCTGGTCCTCACAGCCAATTGGTCTGGGGGTCATTTCCTCCCAGTGACACCAACAGTAATCAAGGCTCAACTACAATAGGACAGTGCACACAGCCCACACAGTGACACACCTAGAGTGTTCAGCTCACGTGACTTGGGAGGCCAAGCCACTGGGCCCTACAAGACACCTACTACCAATTCCAGAAGACATAGCAGCTCTATGTAATACATAAAAACAAATGCAGGGAAACAATCAAAATACAGAGGCAAAGAAACATGTCACCAATGAAAGAACAAAAGAAATTTCCAGAAAAGAACTAAAAGAAATGGAAGCAAGCAAGCTACTAGATACAGAGTTCAAAACAATGGTTATAAGGATGCACAAGGAACTTAATGACAGTTTCAAGGACCTTAGTGATAACATCAAAGACACAAAAAAGGACCAGTCAAAAATGAAGGATACACTAACTGAAATGAAGAATAATTTACAGGGAATCAACAGTAGAGTAGAGAATGCCAAGAATCAAATCAACAATTTGGAATATGAGAAAGCAAAATCGCCCAATCAGAAGAGCAAAAAGAAAGACAAATATGAAGATAGTGTAAGAAGCCTCTGGGACAACTTCAAGTGTACCAACATTTGCATTATGGGGGTGCCAGGAGGAAGAGAGAGAATAAGATATTGAAAAACTATTTGAAGAAATAATTACAGAAAACTTCCCCTACCTGGTAAAAGAAATAGACTTACAAGTCAAGGAAACACAGAGAGTCACAAACAAAATGAACTAAAAGAGGCCCACACCAAGACACATCAAAATTAAAATGCCAAGAGTTAAAGACAAAGACAGAATCTTAAAACAGCAAGAGAAAAGCAGTTAGTTACCTACAAGGGAGCACCAATATGACTGTCAGCTGATTTCTCAACAGAAACTTTGCAAGCTAGAAGGAAGTGGCAAGAAATACTCAAAGTGATGAATAGCAAGGACCTACAACCAAGATTGCTCTACCCAGCAAAGCTATCATTTAGAATTGATGGTTAGATAAAGAGCTTCACAGAGAAGAAAAAGCTAAAGGAGCTCATCATCACCAAACCAGTATCACATGAAATGATGGAGGGTCTTCTTAAAGAAGAAGGAGGAGAAGAAGAAGGAGAAAAAGGAGAATATACTAATAATACAATGACAATAAATACATATCTATCAACAACTGAATCTAAAAATCAAAATAAATGAGCAAGAAATCTAATGAACAAAATAAACTGATGAGTAAAATTGAATCAGGGCATGAAAACATGGAACAGACTGACCAATCTCAGAGGAAAGAGGGGAGGGAGACAGAGTTTTACTAAAGAAATTATATGCATATATGCATTTCCTATGGACACAGGCAATACTGCGGTGAAGGCCTGGGGTGGGGCAGGAACCGGGTGGAGGGGGAGAATGGGGAGGAAGAGAGGGGCATCTGTAATACTCACAACAATAAAAATTTAAAAAAATACATATTGTAAGAAACAACTAAATAAAATATAAGATGATGAGAAAAATGACAGAAAAAAATGAAACAAATAGGATTATTGCATAAAATCTATATCATATATGTCTTCAACATTGCTAGTTGTGGCTACCATTGTGATTCTGAACTTGCCAAAAATCAAAAAGGAAATGGAGTCCATCTGGTGTGGCTCAGTTGGTTGAGTATCATCCCATTTACCAAGAGGTTGCTAGTTCCATTCCCAGTCAGGGCACATGTCTGGGTCTTGGGCTGGGTCCCCAGTCAGGGGCATGCAGGAGGCAGTTAATTAATGATTCTCTTTCATCGATGTTTCTATATTTCTTTCCTTCACTCTTTCTCTTTCTAAAATCAATAAAAACATCTACATATATAAAGAGCCAGGGTCGTAACATCCAAAACGACTGAGCGCTCGACTGAACGCCAGGCTGCGTGTGCAGCAGGCGAGCTGGCTGAACTGCTGACCTCTCGGAGAGAGAGAGAGGGAGAAGGGCTGATCAGCAGCAGCAGCGGCTGCTGGCAAGGCCAGGAAAGAGAAGCAGGGTGATCAGACCCTGCTTGTCTCTCCAGGCCTCGCCAGCAGCTAAGCATCTCTCTCTCTCCCAGAGGTCAGCAGTTCAGCCTGCTCGCCAGCAGCCTGGGGCGGCTGCTGATCAGCTCCACCTCTATGATCAGGCCCAGAGATAGTCCCGGAGATGCTGACTGGCATAGAAACCGACCAATCAGAACCAAATTTGGGTGAACTGCGAGGAGCCAATGGCTGCCTAGGAGGCAGAGCTTTTGATGCTGACTGGCATAGAAATCAACCAATCAGAACCCACTCTGGGTATACTGTGAATGCAAAACCTAAGGTGGGGGCTGAGGAGGGGTTTTAAGGGCAACAGCTGTTTGGTGTAAGGTGAAGAAAGCGGTTCAATTTTTTAATGACCAGTTTGGCAGTGTAGTGCATATGGCTGGCTATCATTCCAGATATAGGGATTATGTGTTTTTGTCTGCCAAGAGCATCTCTTCCTGCTAAAAAAGGCTCCCCCCCATTTAAGCAGTCATATCCTATATAATCTATCTATACTAATAAAAGGGTAATATGCTAATTAGACCTGGTCGACCAGCCATCTTCCAGACGTCCGACTTCCTTCCCAACAAAGCCATGGTGGTGGGGGCCGAGGCAGAGGCAGTTAGGGGCAATCAGGCTGGCAGGGGAGGACAGTTGGGGGCAAGATCAAGCCAGCAGGATAGGGCAGTTGGGGGCGAGATCAGGCCAGCAGGGGAGGGCAGTTAGGGGTAATCAGGCAGGCAGGCAGAGAGGTTAGGGTTGATCCAGCAGAAAGGGGGGCAAAGTAGGGGCGTTCAGGCTGGCAGGGGGACAAAGTAGGGGTGATTACGTCAGCAGGCAGAGGGGTTAGGGGCGATCAGGCAGGCAGGCAGGCAAGTGGTTAGGAGCCAGTCATCCTGGATTGTGAGAGGGTTGTCTGACTGCCAGTTTAGGCCTGATCCCTGTGGGGCCTAAACCAGCAGCCAGACATCCCCCGAGGGGTCCCAGATTGGGCTGAGGAACCCCCCTCCATGCATGAATTTTGTGCACCAGGCCTCTAGTATGTTTTAAAAAGGAAGGAAATGGAAACATATTCATAAAATATGTTTAATAAAAATAATATAATTCAACTTCTTAGTAAAATTACAACTATTCTTAGTTTTTGAACTAGAGGAAATTTTATCCTGTATATGTTCATAAAAAGGAGATTGTATAATATGACAAACAGCATCCTTATAAGAACTCTCACACTGAGTAAAGCAAACAGTTTCTGATTTTTTTCTTACTATATTCTGCATTGTAGACTAACTACAATGAGTAAATGCAAGTTTATGCAGAGGTCAAAGAAAGGACATTTGCTCCTGACCTGGTTAATCCTGAGATATATTTTATTATTTATGCCATTCCATTATAAACGTTTTTTTCAACCAGAAGTTTTGATGTGTATGAGAAGAATCCAAAGCTTTGCTTCTGAGGGATAATTTAAAGTGCAGTTATACTATTGTAAATTAAGATCAAACTCTATATTTTAATAATAAACTTAAGCAAGGAGTTGTATTGATGTGCTTTTATGAAAAGGAAGAAGCCTAATAAGGATGGTTTTCTGAAAATAATGAGCCCTATCCCCACTGCAGAGATGAGGCGAGAGAAAACCTACTCCTCCAAGGCAGAACAAAATTATCCTCAAGAATTAATCCCTTAAACCTGGCATATATAGAGTTGCAAACGTAGCCATATCTCTATCTCCCCCTGCCCCTAACACTAAGAGAAATAATTTAAGCAAATGATTGTTCTAATATCCAGGTCTCTTTTAGTTAACCAATATGAAAATTCTATCAGAAAATTCAAACACATCGGGGATCTCAGCTGTACAATATCACTTCACTAATTCAAGAAAAGGAATGTTAGTTGGTGAGAGGTATGAAGATTATGCAACTGGTCCTGCTGTCACTGCTTACCCTGTGTCTGGGAAGTCAAGTTTGCTGGAAGAAAATAGACTAGAATTTGAGAAGACTGAGTTTTCTTGGTTGACTAATGAGTAGACAAATGTGAAGTAGTATCAATCTTCAGTGTCTAGAAATGTCATTTCTACTTTAAGGAATGAGCTAGGAAAAATGTCTTTCTTAGTCTGGGTAGGATGCACTATCACCATGTTGTGTAAAACCAGAGCAGGACTCATCATGGGATGACGACTAACATTGACCAGGTTATACAAAAGGACCCAAGCAGATTTCTAGTGAGAGAAAATTACATAGAAACATGGCTTTATAATTATGGCCCAGGCTTTGGTGGTTGAATAAACCATCCTTGAGAAATAATAATCTCCCAATAATATCACATTGCTTACATTTGGGAAGCTGGATTCAGTTACTACTAAGTGTATCAAAAACTTTCCTTGGGGTACTTAAGCCAAAGTCTGCTTTGCTGTGCCTCCTCCTCTTTTTTGGTTCCAATTTACTGAGCAATACTGTATTTTCCAATCTGGATTCTGTCAAAATGAGAGTTTCTCTGCTAAGTAGGAAAAAAGAACAATCTAGAAATAAATGTATTTGGGGTAGGATGATAGCCAAGATTGCCAGAAGCCTGGACCTATACTGTGTCTCCTTGAGTGAGTTGTATCAGCAATTTAATAACTATCTATTTCTTCACCAGGTCAGGCTAAGGCATAGAAAAACCTCATCAGGAATAATATTCTCTTTACTGTTTACCCTGGCTTAGAATGCCTTGAGCACAATTCGCCCCAAATCCTTGGTGTACATGTGCTGAACACTATGGATTTTAAAATATACCCAGATGGCATAAGCCAGTGTTCTCAAAGTTTGGTTTCTGGGCCAGCAAGTTCAGCATTGCCTATGAAACTTGACAGAAATACAAAGTCTCAGGATTTACCCACAATCTAAAAGAAAACTAAAATTTTGGGAGTGAATCTTAACATTATTTAATAAGCCTTCTAGGTGATTCAGATGTACTAATGTTGTAGAAACTTTTTTTTTGTAAAGTATCAGGAACATCTCTGTTTCAGTAAACAAATTAATCTTTGTGTGTGGAAAGACTTAAGAGTTCTGATTATCTTGTGGATCAGTTTGTAGATTTCTGACATCTCGGTTTGGATTTTGCTTCTCTGCAAAGTCTGGGGCAGAAAATCAGTAAGAATATAGTTGAAGCTAATATTATCTTCTAGATATAATTTTCATTAATGTAATACTTCATTCAATAACATCAGAACACATGGTTTTCTCAAATTCACATGGAAAATTTACCAAGAGATACTACATTATGGGTCATAAAAAACACCTTCACAAATTAAAAAAAAATAGAATACATACAAAGTATGTTCTTAGACCACAGTGTAATTAAACTAGAAATTAATAATAGATAGCTGGCCCAGCTGGTATGACTCAGTGGTTGAACACCAACCTATAAACCAGGAAGTCATGGTTTGATTCCTAGTCAGGGCACAGGCCAGTGTTGTGGGCTCCATACACAGTAGGGGGCATGCAGGAGGTAGCCAATCAATGATTCTCTCTCATCATTGATGTTTCTATCTCCCCCTCTCCCTCTCCCTACCTCTCTCTGAAATCAGTGAAAACATATTTTTAAAAAATAATAGATAGCTGCATAATCCTCAAACATTTGGGATTTAAACAACACACTTCTAAATAAGACACAAATCAAAGAAGAAATTTTCAGAGAAATTAAAAACACATCATAAACTAAATTAAAATGAAAATAAAATCTATAGAAATTTGTGAGATAATGTTAAATGAACATGTTAGAAAAAAAAATCTAAAAGTGAAAATATAGGCTTTCCTCGTGGGAAACTAAAAAAGCAAATTAAATCCAAAGTAAGCCAAAGAAAAATAATCAGAGCACATATCAATAAAATTGAAAACAGAAAAACAATAGAGATAATTAATGAAACCAAAAGCTGATCCTTTGAATGATCAATAAAATTGATATTTCTCTAGTCAGGTAAACAAGAAAAAGAGAGTGAATATCTATCATTAGAAATGAAAAAGGCTGGCATTACTAATGACCCTATGGATACTAAATGAATATTATAAACAATTTTATGCCCCCAAATTTGAAGTCACATCTTTAAAGTACTGACAGGGAAAAAATCAGCCTAGAATTCTATATCCAGCAAAAATATCTTTCAAAAGAAAAGGTGAAATAAAGATATTTTAGATGTAAAAAGCTGTAAGAATTAATCACCAACAATCTCACTATAAGCAATGTTAAATTTAAATATAAAATGTTAAATTTCCTTCAGACAGAAGAAAATTGATAGAATTATGGATCTATACATAGCAAAGAAGAACACTGGAGATAATGGGCAAATATCTACCTTTTCCCCTTATATTTTAAATTAATTTAAAAGTTAATTGACTATTGAAATATGTATGAAGTTTATAACATATGTATAAGTAAATGTGTATACTAAAGTTGGAAGAGGAAAAATTAAAAGGTACTATTGTAAGTTTTTTATATCATACATGAAATGTTATGATACCACCTAAAGGTACACTGAGATGTCAAAAATGTTTACTTCAAACCATAATGTAACCACTAAAATAACAGCAAAATTATGGCTAGTAATTCAACAAAGTAAATAAAATGAAATCATAAAACAAACTTAATCCAAAAGATGTTGAGAAAAAAAAGAAAACAACAGATGGGACAAATAAAAAACAAATAGCAGGCAAAGGGGGAGGGGAATTAGGGATTCTGTAATACTGTCAACAATAAATAAATAAATAAATAAATAAATAAATAAATAACAAATAGCAAGATAATCATTTTAAACTTAAATGTAGCAATAATTACATTCAATGTCAGAGCTCTTAAACACCCCAACTACAAATCTGATTATCAGGTTAGATTAAAAGTCAGACCCAAATATATATGCTGTCTACAAGAAACATACTTTAGCCATTTTATCCACCCTTCACCAACGGGTGAAGGTAGTCAAAAAGTACAAGTTTCCAGTTATAAGATAAATAGGTCCTGGGTATCTAAGGTACCACATATTGACTATAACTAACAATACTATATTGTATATTTAAAAGTTAATAAGGGAATATATCTTAAAAGTTCTCATTATAAGAAAAAATATAACTACATGTGATAATGGATGTTAACTATTTGTGGTAATCATTTCATCATATATACCAAATCATATGTTATATACCTAAAATTAATACATTATTATATGTCAATTATATCTCATGTTTTTTAATTTAAAAAGAAAGAAGTTTACTTTAAATATAGACACAAGTAGGTTAAAAGTATTAATCATAGGAAAGTTAGGAATTAGTACATGTATAGAACTTAGGGTGTTCAGTGCATACTTGGTAAAAATATTTCTTAGTATGTTTCCTGCTTTTTAGCTTTATCTTAGACAATTTGGGCTGATATAAGAAAATACCAAAAGCTGCGTGGCTCAAACAATAAACATTTATTTCTCACAACTCTGGAGGCTGAGAAATCCAAAATCAAGGTGCCAACAGATTTGATGTCTGGTTAGAGTCCTCTTCCCCATTTGTAGATGGTCATCTTCTTATTGCATCCTCACATGGTGAAGAGAGAGCTCTGGTGTTTTCTTTTTCTTATAAGAAAAATCGCATCATGGGGCTCTACTCTCATGACCTCATCTAAGACTACCTCCTAAAGCTCACCTCTAAATACTATCACATTGAATATTAAGGCTTCAACATATTAATTTGGTGATGGTGGTGGGGGTCACAAATATTCAGTATATAACAGTTGGGTAAACTTCTTCTGACATGAGGTAGTTGAGTGTTTCTTATGATATTTACATCTTTAGTATCTTTGAAAACCAGAAGGCATCAATTCTTCCTCAGTAATAATTTGTAAGTTAAGTATTTAGGTTTATTGCCTATAAGGGACAATTATCTGGACATGAATTCCTACAACATTACGGGTAGCTGAAAAGTGTGGTAAGGGGTACTTTTCTCTAACATGCTGACAGATTTTTCTGAGGATGGATCTCAAAAAGGTGACCTAGATGATCAGAACAGCTGGCTGCAATTTGGTTTGAAAACTGATTTTTATACTAAAATACTAAGGATAGTTCTTTACATTAACTACTCAAAAGCAGGTGTTTCTTATACATTTTTTTCACCTCCACCACGACTCTGCAGTCCTGTCAGTTCAGTCCTCACAGAAGTATGAAGAAAGTAGAAGGAAAAATATTCAAATACATCTTCAGTAGCCATAATGAGATATCTAGCTTTTTTAAAAGTAAATATAAAGATAATGAATGGTGAATGAGTTTTCTAAGAAATTTGAATAGTATTATTATTAGCTCTATAATTTTTTCTTTTTTTGATTTTTTAGAGGATGTTTATTAAAGCTTGGAACAGTGAAACAAGGAAAGGTCTAGGATACAGGAAGCAACAGGAAGAGAGGGACTGGGTGAGGAAATGAGCCTAGGCTGGGCTGCTTTAGCTCACTGAGAAGTCAGAGAATCCATGGCCATTTTGGCTCAGTTGATAGAGCATCGGTCTGCAGACTGAGGGGTTCCAGGTCCCATTTTGACCAAGATTCTGGTGTGAGCTTACCAAATTTGTCTCAGCTGCTCTTGATGGAAAGCAAAGGAAATTTAAATATTAACATAAATTATTTATTATTTAATCTTAAAAAAGGGAGAAAACTGTTAACATATTTAAGTCTGCCACAGTGAATTTTTCAGATATTAATGTTTAATGTTAAATTTTTCTGTCCAGCTCAGAAACCACCAAATGAATTAATATTTGTAATGTAGCTGGAAGTATCTTGATTAAAGATGTTAGAAAAATGCAAAAATTTGAGCCTTACTAATATGATTGAATTGTCTAAATAATGAAGAATCTATATATATAAAAGCCTAAGCAACCATTATGACTGAATGACAGGAACGACCAGTCAAACAGTTGCTATGATGTGCACTGACCATCAGGGGGCAGAGGCTCAATGCAGAAGCTCTCCCTAGTGGTCAGTGTGCTCCCACAGCCAACCTCCCTTGGTCCCTCCCCCCTGCTAGCTGGCCCCCCGATAGGCTTTCTGCCTGGCCGAGGGACCCCACCCATGCATGAATTCATGCACCAGGCCTCTAGTATTAAATAAATAAGAATATACATCAAATGACAGTACAGAAAATTTACAATATAGTACAAATGTAATTTTACATGGGTAGACTTTTTATTTTTAAAGTTCTTTACCAAAATCTATCACTGGAAATGACTTAATTTTTTGTGTCTCTTACTCTTATTCTCTTGCTGGAAGAGGAGAGAACTGAAGATCAATCTAATTGTACAGATAATAGAAAAGAAAATTTTAAAAATCCTCTTAATAAATACAATGAACTCAGACCCAGAAATTAGACCCTTGGATACAGCAAGTTCCATATGTGATTCTTACTTAATTTTAATGAATATATTTTAAAATTACACGTTGATAAATTAATGTGTCTCTGATTGCAGAATTAACAGAGGTAAAATTCTCAAATAAAAAAAAAATAGCTATTTTGTAAGTGAGAGATAAAACGTTATTACAGGCTAACCCTTTCTCATGTCAATTTCTTAAATGTGAAAAATATCCAATGAACCCATTAAATACATTTTGACAGACTAACAGCAGGAGGCTTGTTGACCTTTCACCTCATATTGATTTCCCCTTCAGTCGTTTTCCTTGGTGATTTCCACTTTCCCTGCATATATTTTGCCTCCCAGCCCACTCTCCCCATGCCACTTTTGTAATCATTTGCAACAGACATCCACACAGAGCCCTGAGCTGCACCAACACTTCAGGAAAACCTTGGAAATAAAGCAGCCACATTACTCACATCTATCAGTATGTTCCTCAATCAGCAAATATCTCTATGAAACATAGATACCCTGGGCATCTCAATAAGGCAGCTGAGCAGACAAACACCTGGGTGAGTCAAAATGGCCATTAATTATTATTTATTCATCAACGCCACCAGCATGGATTAATGGGCCACTCTGGGCAAGACACCAAAATGGAGATCCAAGGAATGGAAAGGAAGTGCCGGACAGGCTTCTCTCAGCCTAGTTGTAGAAAAATTCTGCATAGAAGACACATGAAGGGGGGAAAAAATCAAATGGTGAAGATGAACCAACGAGGACAGCACACACAGGTGCGGGGGGATTGAAATGAAGTGAGAAACCGATGTCGACTAATATTACCCTGAAGGAGTCCAGCAACAAACTAGAAGAGTCTGGAGTTGTTCTGATTTTGATTTTGCAAAGCAGTAAGTGTCACGTCTGTTTGCAGTCAGGAGTAGTCGGGAGGGATATTGGCAGGAAATGTTACTAAGCAGAGTCAGACTCAGTAATGCTGCAACCCAAGCAACAGAGAAAGGCTGGGGTGCGGGTGCCGGTGAGGTGTAAAAGTGCTTTAAAATAATCTGTATCTGTTTCCTGCAAATTAGAGTGAATCTACTAAAGGAGAACAGGTCAAAATGAAATATGTTGGGCCCCTGTGAAACTAATGTTAAAATTTTGCACCCTTGTTTGTTTTATATTATTTTGTGTTGGTGGTTGTTGGCCTTTGAATGTCCCCAACATGTGGCTGTTGTCCCCTGGTTTTCTCCAGGCACTGATTTTAAAACAGGACTTACTGATCTAAGTCAAACTTGTCCCACATAGATTAATGAGCATTATAGGTTTGGTTGAGGATTTATTTTTGGAGAAGGAAGCACATCACATATTTATAGCAGAAGAAACTATTATAAATCCTGAGGCATTTCTGTTCTTCCCCAGGTTCCTCCTTGACTGCCAGTTGCTGGGGTCTTGCCATACCCCCTCCTTTTGCTTGTGCAATGGTCTGGTAGGATTCCTCCCAGCTTCTCTCTATTATCTCTTTCCTCTTTTTAAAAAATATGTTTCTTATTGATTTTTAGAGAGGGGGGAAGTAAGGAGAATGAGAAAGAAACATGGATGTGGGAGAGAAACATCCTGCAGCTGCCTCATGCATGCCCCCTACTGAGGATTGAGCTGCAACCCAGGAATGTGCTCTGACCTGTATTCGAACCTATAACCTCTTGGTGCATGGGACGACACTTACCACTGAGCCACACCAGCACTTGTTGACAGATTTCTCACTTTATCTCTATCCTCTTTTTATACAGACTGCCTTAGTTCCAATTCAAGTCCAGGCTGTCATGTCACCCTGCCTTATCTGCTGCCAAATAAAAAACTTTCCATTGCTAGGAGACGCCTATTTTCCGAGTCAATGGGAGACTGTGTATTAAGGATAATGATTTCATGACCCAAATATTTCCCTGTTACATAAAGTTTAGAATCACAGAGAGATTAAAGTAATTTAGCCTAAATACAAAAAAAAAAAAAAAGATGGGTGGTATTTTTTATATTCTTAATTTCCTTCCCCATTTCTTTAATATTCCAAAGTTTTCCTTTTCTCCACAGATCCTGTTATAGATTGACTGTTTGTGTCTTCCCAGATTTATTTGTTGAAGCCCCGATCCCCCAATGTGACCGTATTTGGAGACGGGGCCTGTGAAGAGGTCGTAAAGGTTAAGTAAAGTTATAAGGGTAGAGCCCTATCTGATAAGACTGATGTCATTATAAGAAGAGAAAGAAACACCTTGCCACCCATCTTATGAGGACACAGCAAGAATGTAGCCAGCTGTTTGAAAGTGAGGAAGAGAGCTCTCACCAGAAACCAGATTGGCTGGCACCTCGATCACAGACTTCCAGCCTCCAGGACTGTGAGGAAATATTTCTGCTCTTTAAGTCTTCCAGTCAATGGTACTTTATTATGGCAGCCATCCAAGATTACTCCAATCTTAGCAGAAGACCTTGCCCCTAGCTTCAGTGAGAAAATGAAAGTTCTTAAGTATTAATTCATTTAACAACCCTCTACACTAACTACAAATTTCTCCACTTCCACCTATTCTTTCACGCTTCCCCATATCAGTGGAAGAGTTGATAACATGCCTATTCAAGGCTCATTCTTCTACTTCTGTATTGGATGCATCCCCTTTCACCTCCTTGGAGCTGATACCATGCCCCTGCTTAAAGCCCTTCCATTAGATCATACCTTAACTAAAACCCAAACTCATTACTACAGTCTGCAAGGTGCCTTTTGATCCGAGTCCCAACCCATATCTCTGACTTCATCTCTCACCACATTGTAGTTCTTGAATCGCTGTGGCTTCTTTCTGTTTCCCAATCACAACAAGCTCCCACCCACCCTAGATACACTGGCTGTGTATCCCATCTGGAATGCTCTTCCTCCAAAGCATCCATGACTAGCTCCCATTTTCATCCAAGTCTCAGTTCAAATGTCAATCCTCAGAAAGGACTTCCCTAAATACCCAAAATAAAGCCACCCTACAATAAGAGAAAAATTTTAAAAGAAACCTTGCATTCTCTATCATGTCACTATCTAAAGTTATTTTATCTATTCTCCTTGTCGATCGGATGTCTTTTTCCTACAGAATTTAATCTCTGTGACAACGGGGGCCTTGTCTCTTATTTCACTTCAATGTCCTCAATGTCTTAAGATAATGCTGAGTACACAGTATCACTTCTAAAGATCACTGTTGAACCTACCATCTCTCTTCTCTTCCATATTCTCAGGTGACGTTCCCTGTGGCTAGTTTTCCTTAGCCAAAAACATGCTCGGTTATTTTCCATTCTAAGAGCAAAAGTTCCCATCTGGCCACATCTTTCATTAGTTACTTATTTGTCTGTTTCCTTCATTTCAGGTTCATATACATTTTCTTAAAGAAGACCCTAAGCCATCTATTTCCACCTCTTCCGTACTCTTCCTCTCTTCATCCCATTGTAATCTGACTTTGTTACCAATCCATCCAACCCCATTGCTTTTTACTAAGATTATAAGTGACCACTGGATTGCTACATTCAATAAACACTGTTCTCTCCTCATTCTACTTGGCCATCTGTGATATTTAATATAGTCGACTGTTCCCTTTTACCTGAAACTCTTTCCTTCTTCAACTTCTTTGTAGCCACATTATCCTGGTATTTCTTTCTTTTTTCTTTTTCTTTTTTTTTTTCACCTTTTCTTTATTGATTTTTTTCCTTCCTACATGAGTTTTTCTTTATTCACACTCTTTAGGAGTCACAACAATAGTACCTCTAGGGGCCTAGTAGGAAATGTACAGGTTTAAAGGAGCTGTGTGTAGCCCTAGCTGGTTTGGCTCAGTGGATAGAGCGTTGGCCTATGGACTGAAG
Source organism: Cnephaeus nilssonii (assembly GCF_951640355.1). Lineage (NCBI taxonomy): Eukaryota > Metazoa > Chordata > Mammalia > Chiroptera > Vespertilionidae > Cnephaeus > Cnephaeus nilssonii. The sequence goes on along the minus strand of NC_137079.1, from coordinate 56,836,081 downwards.
GATCCCAGGATCGATTCCGGTCAAGGGCACATGCCTGGGTTGTGGGCTTGATCCTCAGTAGGGGGTATGCAGGAGGCAGCCGATCAATGATTCTCTCTCATCATTGATGTTTCTCTCTCTCTCTCCCTCTCCTTTCCTCTCTGAAATCAATAAAAATATATTTTAAAAAATAAAGGAGCTATGTGTAATTAACAATGATTGGTGAGGACTGTGAAACAATGCAGACTGCTCCCTATCCCTTCCAGAAAGCATTCAAAAATCAAAGTTTTTAAAAATGCTATGCTAGTCAAGCAAACTGTATCTGTGGGCAAACGGAGACCATTAATTTGTAGCCTGTGCATTAAATATTGGTGTGCTATGGGGCTTTTCCTTGGACCTCTATTTTCTAAAATATATACTCTAATTTGGTGACCTCATTCACAATTACAATTTCCACTTCCACTGATGTTTCATTGATTCTGAGTCTCTATTACACCAGTCCTGCATAGCATGGGTATCAAGCACAGGTATAGGGTCATGCAGACTTAAATTTGAGTCCCTGCTCAGCCATTTACTGGTTATGTGACCTTGGGTCAATGAGTTTACTCTCTGACCTTGTTTACTTATATGTAAACTAAGGATAATAATAGTCATTCTTATGAGTCTTTAGAAGATGAAGCTGATGCATATAAATACTTAGCACAGTATCTGAGCATAGTAAGTGCTCAATGAAAATTAGCTCTTCAGATGAACATTTCTATGGAGGCTGCAGTAGACATCCCACACTCAGCATTGCTAAGCTAAACTCATCTTTTTTTTTTTTTTCAAAGCTTGATCCTTTTGTTACCAACAATACCTTTTATATAGGTGGCCAGGCCAGAAACCCGGAATCATTTTACACTTTTTCTTCTCTTCCTTTGTCCTACCCTCAAACACTATCCACCAATACACCAGACATTTGGCCTCTATTATGTCTTACTGAGTCCATGTTCTTTCCTTCAATTCTACCTATGTCTTAATTCAGCTGTTATTATTTCTCTTTTAGATTATTGCCATGGCCACTAACCTGAACTCTCAGCCTCAGATCTTGACCTCTTTCCATCCATTCTCTAAATTTTTGTCAAAGTGATCTTTCTAAAATGAAAGTTTAGTCATGTCACTTCTCTGCTTGGAAACATTTCAAGTCTCTCTTCCACCTATGTAATAAATAACAAATTTCTGATCTGGCCCTTGCCTTCACTTGGGATATTACTTTCCATTGTTCCTCAGCCTGAACTCTTTACTTTAGCTATCCCCAATGACTTGAACCTCCTTGTCGCAAGTGTAGGTCTTTTAGGAATGCCCTTCCCTGCCTCTTTCTCAGGCCAGCCTCTTACTTATCTCAGTTCAAGCATTATCAATTCTGATGCCTTCTGTGGCATGCCAGCCTCATATTGCCTGAAGGATGCCTAGTGAAAAGGGCTGTTTCAATCATGATATATTTGGAAACAGAGGGGAAAAGGATATATTTGGAGGATAAAAAAGCTAACAACTTGACCTAAAATATTTTTACATTCTTTAATGGTGACACAGAGAGAGTGAGACAAATGAGGTAAGAAGGGAAATCTAACTGTGTGATTTTCTTTTTAAATACTTATCATTTGAAAAAACACACAAATAATACAATTTTTAAGCTAATGACCATGTCGTGTCTAAATCATCCTATCTAATAAAAGAGTAATATGCAAATTGACTATCACTCCAACACACAAGATGGCTGCCCCCATGTGGTCAAAGATGGCTGCCCCCATGTGGACACAAGATGGTCACCACAAGATGGCCAGCAGTGGAGGGCAGTTGGGAGGGACCAGTCCTGCAAGGGAGGGCATTTGGGGGTGATCAAGCCTGCAGGGGAAGGCAGTTAGGGGGGACCAGGCCGGCAGAGGAGGGAAGTTGGAGGCGACTGGGCCTGCAGGAAGGGCAGTTGGGGAGACCCAGGCCTATAGGGGAGAGCAGTTGGGGGGGACCAGGCCTGCAGGGAAGGGCAGTTGGGGGTGACCAGGCCTGCAGGGGAGGGCAGTTAGGGGTGACCAGGCCTGCAGGGGAGGGCAGTTAGGGGCGACCAGGCCTGCAGGGGAGGGCAGTTAGGGGCAATCAGGCTGGCAGGGGAGCAGTTAGGCATCAATCATGCTGGCAGGGGAGTGGTTAGGGGATGATCAGGAAGGCAGGCAGGCGAGCAGTTGGGAGCCAGCAGTCCTGGATTGTGAGAGGGATGTCCGACTGCCCGTTTAGGCCCGATCCCAATGGGATCCTAGATTGGAGAGTGTGAAGGCTGGGCTGAGGGACAACCCCCCCACCCCGTGCATGAATTTCATGCACCAGGCCTCTAGTATTTGAATAAAAGTATCTGCTAGGCTGACATGCACACACTTACAAATGACCCACTGATATGTTTGACAGCACAGACTTTGCCTGGGAAGTGAGAAAAGCTTATCAGAGGAGGCTATAGGAGAAACTTAGGTAATAAGAATTTAAAAGAGTTAGCTGGGTTAATTATTTAAATTAGTTTAAATAACTTTGTGTTAAAAGACAAGCTAAAATCTATGAACTGAATAAAAATACATACCACTATTTTAACATTTTAGATGGGTTTTACTCAACTGTGGGATTAAAAGATATGTTTAAACCTACTTCAAGATTTCTCATGTGCTTAAGCAAGTTGTTACCAAATCTGTAAAACTTTACATATACATTTTGATATGTTTGTGGATATATACAAGCTTAGATATATCCACACTTACATATACTTATATGAATAAAAAACACATTATATTTTACCACTTTTCTGTATTTTAAGAAGATGCTATCCCTGCTAGCACAGTGTTTCTCAAAATGTGGGTTTCAACCTATTAATTAGTGGCTCAAAAAGTCAACTTAGTGGGTTTTGAGCAGAACTTTTAAAAAGAAATATAATTAAATAAATTAGAAAACATCAGAGTAACACATAGTAGGGGAAGCATTGCTTTTTCAGACATTGGTCATGGTCAACATGTTTGAAAAGCCTTTGAGAGGAACCGGGAGAGAACATAGACCACCTGGCCTCTGAGGTCTCTTCGTCCTAATCCAGTGTTGAAGGCTGCCTGGAAATACCACACCTCGATCAAGTCCATACACAGTGCCCTTAACAATAGCATAACACCTTCCCACTTCCATCTTGGGGTATGGAGTGAAAGCAAACTTTGATTCTCCTGGAAAACTGCAATACCTTTTACCACTTGGCAACAAAAACTTTATAATCTGTTTGCTTTCTCCTTCTTCTGGTTGTTAGCAAGTGAGTTAAATTTAGCACTCCATTTGGTTTCCCACAGGCACTGGCCTCCTTGTCTTTCCCATGACTGTCCTCACTGCTTTTCTGTCTGGCAAAGACACTACCTTATTTAATTTCTGGATTTTGTGCCTTCAATTAAGTAGTTTTATGCCTATGATTGTATTGTAAGCTCTTCAACACCTTTTGGGAAGTTAGTGTTTCTAAATAACTAATGAAATAGGGAAATCCTTTCTACCTTCAACCTATCAGCTACTCTGCAAGACCATGAAATTAACCATAAACAAAAAAAATTAGAATAACTTCCCTTATTATTATTGATGATTTTCAGGAAAATATACAGGTGCAACTTTACAGTCCTGGGAAGAATACTTGTTGCTTTAATCTACTCAATTTTTGCTTGGTGTAATTACATTGCAATTGTCAAAATGTTGGACAATTCTAGCTCAAAGAACTGTCAAAAAGGGACAGACTGAATTTTTTGCCAGTGCTAGAATAGAGTGCCTTTCTCATATCACCAATTTGGGATAGCAGTTAAAAGCCAAATCAATTACTTTTATTTGCTTTTTATAAAAAAAACAACAACACCCACACAACTTATAATGCATCTCCCATGAAAATTCTCAGATGTGATGGTTGTGAGAATTGCAAATTACCTTGTGTTTCGTAAGCATGTTAGATCCTATATATTAGGGGGCCTGAGGAACCCCTTCAGAATTCTAACAGTAATTTTGAATACTAGCTTATTATATGGAACCATAAGTCAAGGGGCATGTTTACCAGACACTTGAATTCTTCTTCTCACCACCAGACCTTCATGGAAATGATTACCCAGCCTGAACTGATTATCAAGCCTGAAAGCATCACATCTTAATGGAGATAATGGAGGTGGATATTTCCAGATTTGTATTCTAATCAGAGGGTAGTAGAATCTGAGCTAGCCCTAAGGGGTTTGTTAAGCCACCACCACAGCTGATATCTTGGTCCATTTTTTAATTAAGAGTGATAATTATGCAGAATAGTCCCCTTTCCCTATATTTTTAAAAATAATGTAAATGACAAGAAACTGATTTGAGGTCACCATCTCATGACCTGTCTGAGACAGAGTCTTGAGAACACTAATCTATGTGAAAATAATTAGAATCCAATTAGCTTTGTATCAGTGGCATTGTGTATTTTTTTAATAATCAAAGAAATGTCAAAATGAGACAGAGTAAACACTAATCATTACTGCAATTACTCATCTGGGGTAGAATTAGAATCTGGGGTTTCCGGGAATTTCCGTTTAATGTTTTACAGACAGGGAAGCTGTCTTTTGTTTGTTCCAAAGCACCTGTAAGCTCCTCTCCAGGCCTCTCCAACAGCAGATAGGAATGTGGGTGAAGAATTCTAAGCAATTCCAGGCAGGCGTGTGACTTCATATCCATTACTGCAGGTACAATTGGTCTGATGGCAAGATAAGTGATCTCCCTTTCACAGTGTCAGGGAGGACAAGGAGAAATATCACGTCCCACAGAGGCCAACGGGACAGAGCTGTTTACCTCGTGAAGTGAACTGAGGATGATGAGATCGCAGGGATATGGGATGGGGTCATGGAGCAGCTCGTGGCATCAGGTAGGGCTGCCAGACTTAGCAAATAAAAATATAGGATGCTGGTTAAATTCAGAATTCAGAAAACTAACGAATAATATTTTAGCCTATGCATGTCCTGAGTATTGCATTTTATTGTAATACTTTATTGTTTATCTAAAATTCTGATTTAACTAGGCGTCCTGTATTTAATCTGGCAACCTTATTTCAAGAGGTGAATATAGTTCCCATCAAATTATTAACAATTTTGGACTTCTTTTAGTCCAGTGTAAGTTATTATGCAAAATATTTTAGGTTGCCAGAGTCTCTATTTGCCATTAAAATATGAGCACACACATGGAGGCATAGAAAGGTGCCACATTCACCTTGCCACCCACAGAGTGGTTTGATAGAAGAATGAGGTATTCCTTGGACTTCCATCTGTAATTATTCAAAGTATTGGTAGTCCCTGAATATAGTCCAAAGGGATAGTATCTCAGGGAATCTCTAATGCTGAGAAACATTGATGTTTTTTGTTTTAAGGTCATTTTTGTGTGAGAGAAATTGTAGTGTCAACTCATGCTTCATTTTCTACTTATAAACACAAGTATAACCTCAAAATATTCGTGTTTATGGTACTTAGATGTGTGTATATATATAAACACATATAGTCATGTGGCCTGGCTTCTGTTGTTTAGACCATTAAACTATGAGAGTTTCAAACTGCTTGATCATAGAATAGCTAGCATAGGACTATATGAAGACTGTAGAATTTACATTTGAAAGAGAACTTCTTTCATATTGTTTTTCTCATCTTATAATACTTCATCATTTTCAGTGTCCAAGAACTTTGCATACATTATCTTGGCTTATGCTCTGAGGACCCTGTGTTAGACACTGTTGCCTTCCTTTCAGATAAGAGAAATTTCGCTCTGGCTAAGCATCTTGCCTAAGGTCATTAGACAGAGAGGTGACAGAGGTGAGAAAACCCCTCAGGTCTTTTGACCCTGGTTGCACTGTTTTGTTTTTTGTTTTTTCCTGGTAGGTAAAGCTATGGCCTCAGTAATGAGTCCAACATTTAAGCCTTGGATATTCTCTGAGAGTGTACCGCTGAAGACGATGGACATCCTTTCCAAGTGTCCGAAGAGAAGAATGTCTGATTAATTGGCACCTCCTTCCCAAATGTTACTTCACTGGAGGTTTCATCTAAGGTGCCAGTGGCCACAAGTCCTGCACATTGTCAGAGATTCCTGATGCACTGGTGACCTCCGTGCTGCGCGTTCTCTGTCCACCATGTAGCCTTAGTTCCTCTGTCATCTTCCTCCTCAGTAGGCTGTACTTTGGTACCAATTCTATCCTCAAAGGCCTTATGAAAATGCAGTGGCAAGGAATGAAGAAAGGGGGACCCGTCAGGATGAGGGAGATGAGAGAGGTTATGCTTTCTTCCTCCTTGTTGCCTGAGGGATGCAGAGGTGTAAGCCAGCTTCTCTAGCTCTGTATCTTCAGCACCTCCTTTTACTTTCTCAGCACCTCTCTTCCTTCCTGTACATCTTTTCACTGCTGAACCCACACTTGTCCCAGTGCCCCTAAGGAAAGGCCCAAGGCAGAGCTATTTTGTCTTAAGAGTTTCACAGGGAAATTAATCCTTACAGCTTGCCTGTGAACTACACATGTAGAGACACTTATCAAACTATCACACATTTGATTTGACAAATATTTACTATCACTTCCTAAGCTGGTGACAGAGATAGGGTAGGCTTAAGGCACCAGTTAGTCTCCTGGGAAATCCCCTTTCTCTCTCTTTCCTGGCTCCCATTCTACCCTTACACTAGGGTCTCTTTCCAACTCATAATCACTGCCTGCTTTCACTTCCTAGACCCTGGGTCCCTCCTTCATCCTTCTGTTAGTGGTTATAATTAAAATTTGGGTAATGATTTCTTTTGAAGCTGCAAGTCTCAACTCCCCACTGGCATGATCCTTACCCATGGTGGCATCGGAAATAAAGGGTCAAAGTTCATCCTTTCCACAAAAATGTCCAAGGCAGCATTTCTACTGGCTTTGTCTGAGCTTGCTCCTAAAGTGAAATTTATCCTTATTAACTTTCTAAAAAATCATGAAAATAATAAGCCAAGCTAAATCACTAGAGCAGCCGGGAGACATTCAGGGTAAAATAGCAGTCCAGTTAACAACCCCACCATCTCTTGAAACAGGGCAGAAAATAGGCACGCAATTGCCTGGGAACTCCATACGTATAGCTTTTAATAAAATGACATTATGTAGCCTCATAGGGTAATTTTGAAGAAATATGAAACACATTTCAATAAAATATAGCCATTGCAATAATCATTAATCCATTCAACAAATATTTGAATGATTGCTGTTTAGAAGACACAGTATGGCAAAAATATTAAATAAAATGTAGATCCCATTCTTAATGAACTTATGAGAGGTAAAACTTACATGTAAATACCTTTAACACTAGGCAGAAAGAAATAAGAAAGAAATGTGTGTTATAGAGAGTCCTATGCAATATATAACAAACATATATGGATAAATATATATGTGATTAAATATATATAGTTATATATGTGGTCAAATATACAGGGATTGGTAAAAGTAGGCTTACAGTTGTGAATACATTAAACGAAGTTTATTCTCTTATTATTTATTAATTATTTTATTTTCCATATGAACAACTATAAACCTACTTTTGCCAACCCTGTATATATGGTTAAACAAATAGGTTTAAATATATAGGGGTATATATATATATATATATATATATATATATATATATATATTGCTGATTTAAAATCAAGTTCCTATATTTAAATTATAACAATTTAATTCATCACTTTGTTCCTCAATTTTCTCTTCTGTAAGAAATACAATAGTAGTCTGCATTTCACTTGATCTTTAAAATATTAGATGAAATAATGCATGTTAAAAGACATTATTACTAAACTAATTAATTTAACCAAAGATAAACTAATTCATGTTAAAAGACATTATTAATAAACAAAGTAATTAACTTAACCAACAATTATTGATCATCAGTGAGAAGTCAGAAGCTTTGCTAAGTACTGGGGAAATGAAGCTAAATATGACTCTGTCTTCAAGAAGTTCAGAGTGATGCAGAAGAAATATGTGGGTAAACAAATTATTCCTGTCACATGTGGCACATCCTATATAATAAAGAGCTAATATGCTAATTAGACCAGGCAGCGGAACGATCTTCTGGAATGACCAGTGGGTAGGGGGCAGAGCTGCAAGGCAGCCGGGGCCGAGAGGGCCGAGTCCCTTGCATGAATTTCATACATCGGGCCTCTAGTACTATAATAAAAGGGCATAATCCTATACCATAATAAAAGGCTAATATGTAAATCGACCGGTCTCTATGATGTGCACTGACCACCAGGGGGCAGATGCTCAATGCAGGAGTTGGGCTCATGGTGAACACAGTGGCAGTGGCAGGAGCCTCTCCCACCTCAGTGGCAGCTCTAAGGGAGCGGGCATAAGCCATTAGTCGGACATCCACCACGGGCTCCTGGATTGTGAGAGGGCACAGGCCGGGCTGAGGGACCTCCCCGAGTCCATGAATTTCACGCACAGGGCCTCTAATCTACACTAATAAAAGAGAAAGATGCAAATTGACTGTACCTCCGCGACTCCCACCAGCCAATCAGGAGTGAGCATGCAAAGTGAGTATGTGGCCCGGGTCCCAGGTGCTGGAGGAAAACCGGTGCCGGCAGCCAGGGGAAGGAAGGCCTATTGCATGAATCTTCGTGCAACAGGCCTCTAGTAAGTAAATAAGAGGCAGTTTGTGAAGAGATCAGGGAGGGTCAAACTGCCTAGAGGTTTAAGAGGGTTCAACAGCCTGTGTGTTGACTAGGATTCCACCAGACATATGGCCATGGAAGGGGGTCTGCTGTGGAAAGGTGCAGCCATGCTGGGGCAGGCGTGAGGATGGGGGAGAGGAAAGAAGTAAGATGGCTCAGGTGAGATATACAAGGTACTGACTGGAAGGCGGAAAGAGTGGAAAGATAGCTGGGGGCTGGATCATGAGGCACTTCTTAGTAAGAGACAGTTTGAATTCTCATAAAAATTGTGAGTGGCTTAAAACAACAGAAATTTATTCTCTTACACTTCTGCAGGGCAGAAGTTCAAGATCAAAGCGGCGGCTGAAACAAGCTCCCTCCCAAGGCTCTATGGGGGAATCCAGTCTTGCCTCCTGTGGCTTCTGGTGGCTGTAGGCTTCCTTGCTGTGTGGCTGCATAATCTGTTCACACGGTGTCTCCTCCTCTGTGTCTGTGTCTTCTCTGTGTGTCTCTTATAAGGACATTTGTCATTGGATTTAAGAACCACCTGCATAATTCAGGATGATCTCCTCATCTCCAAATCCTTTACTTAATCAAATCTACAAAGGCCTTTTTATTCCAAATAGGCTCCAGGTCGATGTATCCTTTTTTGAGGGTGTGTGTGTGGGGGCGGGGGGGGGGGAGGTACCATTCATTATACTTCGGTGAAAAAGCTTTCAGGAAATGTATTTGAGAAATACACAATTATGTTTGAAGGATCACACTGGGGACTAAGGAAAAGATGGTTTTGTTGCTTTCCAAATTCTAAAAAGCTATACAGCACTGTTGTCACAGTCACTATTACCATCCCCTGTGAATTACCACAGACAAATCTCTAAAGAATCTAAACTGTTGAAATGAAAAGGTAGCCCTAATGATGTATAATTTTAGACATGGTTCAAAATCACCCTTTACCATTTAGCATTTAAAGGAAAGGCATGGTAAGCTTCCCAAACACCCAGGCACTCATCTTTATCTTTCACAAGGCAGCTCCCAGGCTTGGCTACCATTGGAATCTCCTGGGCACCCCAAGTCTGATGCCTGGTTCCCAAGCCCAAAGATTCTGATCTAATTTGTCTGGGATGCAGCCTGGGCACTGGGATTCTAATATTCAGCCAGAGAATAAAACCAGTTTTATTCTTGAAACCTTTCTTTAAGAATAGTATTCTATTGGACTCTGAGGACCTTATATTTTCACTTATTAGAGCTTTCAAACTACCAGTCTCCAAAGCATAATTCAACCAATAAAACGGGCTTCATGACTGACACTTTTCAGTTAGATGCTCTAACAGAAAAATGGTGCCTCACCTCATGTTTCTTTTTATTCTTGTAATAATGTGAGGGTATCTCATCAGTATCAAAAACAAATCTTTCATCACCTAGAAAATGGAGTATTTTTCTCATCATGGATTTTTCCCATTGATTTTGATTTTTTTAATTGTTGCCTTAAAATATTATTAGTAACTGAATGGGGGGGGGGACTTTAAATGTTGTGCTAGAGGGACTTTAAATGTTCCTCACCTTACCCTCCTAATCCCCACTCTGATCATAATTATATAATTATATTATTTTCCTGTGGCAGTTGTCACAAATTACCACAAAATTAGTGTCTTGACTAAAACAACAAAGTGTATTCTCTCACACAGTCCATAATCAAAGTGTTGGCGGGGCCACTCTGCCCTGATGCTCTGGGGGAGGATCCCTCCTAACTTCTTCCAGCTTCCCGTGGCTGTTGGCTTCCTGGCCTTGTGGCTGCGTAACTTCAATCTCTGCCTCCCTCTTCCGAGGGTCTTCTCCATCTCTGTCTTCTCTTCTTTGTGCCTCTTAGAGAACTTGTCATTGGACTTGGAGACCATGCAGATAATCCAGGATGATCTCTAACTCAAGACCCTTCACTTAAATCATTTAAAAAATGCATTTGAATTTTTATGTTTTCTTCAAACTAAGGTTACATTCACAGCTTCCAGACATTTAGAAATGGCCTTTTTTTTTGGGGGGGGGGGTCACCCTTCAAACTACGACAATAACCTTCTTTCCTTATATCCTGTCATTTTGTGCTTACAACAAAATGGTATTCAGGGAGAATTTTATTTTTATGATCTTATGGATGGAGAAACTGGCTCTCAGAGAAGTGAAATGAATGGTTTTAAGTCAAACAGGCTTTGGCCTGGCTGAACCAGGGTTCCTGATTTCTGGTACGGTGCCCTTTGAGCCATGGAGATGTTTTTATCTGTTGCTTTCTCACACTCTGCAAAACAATTTGGGAGGGAAACTGTTGCTATCAAATCCTAAAGAGAGCTGATTCTAGAACCCACAGGTTTTGTTTTCCACTCTTTCCATCTGGTGGTGCCCATTATCTTTCCAGTTTGGCTCCAACAGTTGCGCTAGCATCTTTTACTACGTTTATGCATTGCAGAACAGATAGCTTAACCCACTTCTTGTTCTAAGCCCACAAATAAAAGCTGCGATCTCTTACGGCAAAGTAGTTCTTCCATATTAAGCAGGAGAAAGGCTGTAACATCTTTTCATCTTAAAGGACAAAGAAGGTACAGTGAAACGTATAGTTATCTGACCTGGGACATCTGAGGTCCATACCTCATTAATTGCCTGTTTGATTGGGGAGGCAGAATAGCCTTCCTGAAATATTAACAGAGACTTGGCTCTCCCTTGTGGTTTTAATTCTTAAAATGTAAAAGATGCTGTAGCCTTGCTGGCCGTCTGTGTGGCACTGCGGAGAAGCCCACCTGCCCACGTGGATCACGGAGAAGAGACGGAAACGGCCCTGGCTGAAATCGTCCCCGGGCAGAAGGGGGGATCCATGCCCTGCATTGCAATGGGGCGTCACGCTTCTTTAAGTTTAAAACCGAGGACTTCGCTGGCTAGCCAGCCCTTCCTGGCCTCCGCAACATGGCATTAGTGGACTTGTCAGCTTGCGTTAAGATCACCGGTGGCCTTTTCTGTGCACTCTCTTCCCTGTTTCTGCACAAAGATAGCGGAGCGCCGCCCTGCCCCTGCTCGGGGATCGATCCGCCTTCATGTCTGATATTACCTGACATCACCCGGGCCAGGCGGCCGTGAGAGCGGGCAGAGGGACCGTGTTTACTCACTGAACCTTGAGGCAGAGCGTTAGCAAGTGGCCGCGCTGCGGTGAGTGGTTGAACGGACAGCAGCTCGGGCCCCCTTGTAGGGTGTGCACTGATAAGAGCAGATCTCTGAGGAGTTGAATGTCTGCGTGATCTAAAACCAGGGCGGTCAAGCTGAAGAGGATGTGTGCACTAACCTGTTCGCACTGAATACACCCCATAAATAATTTACAGCCGTGCCGGCTCGCTATTATCACGAAAATACCCGATTGCATTTTGACACATGCATCCAGCTTGTAAGTCAATAGATACGTTTCACCCAGCGTGTGTAGCCCCGGCGCAAGTCACCCATCCTGGTGTGCTTTCCAGCAGTGAATTTAGCACTCCCAAGCCGACGGAGAACAGCTTTCTGAGGAAGCCTGCACCTGCAACCTAACAACAGACGGTTCTTCCACGCTATTATTATTCCTGAACTCGGCTGCTGATTTTCTCCTTCTCCCCTGCGTCACATGTTTATAAATTTCAACCCATTTGCATCTAATGTTAAAATGAAATTGTTTGGAGATGAGAAATATTCTTCTTCTTTACTTATTCAAAAGACCTTCTGTGGCGCTGCATGGCGTTTCCTCTAAGCATTTGAGCTATCAGAAAGTAGTTCACTACTGGTTCATTTTAATATGATCCCCCCCACCCCACGCCCATAGTGTGACTTTCTTCATCCAGACTGGCACCTTCCCCAAAGACAAGAGTATTGCCCCATGAAGACAAAACCCATGACTTTTGTATTTTCTCTTCAGAAAGAAGGAAAGCAGTTTTGCTTTTCATGTTCTCAAAAATATGTAAGAAAGCAACCTAATAAATATGTAAGAAGGGAACCACATCAGAGCTCCTTATGATGGTCGCTAAAGTTACATGATTCTATCAGGGTTTTTTTGGGGGGGGGTTTTTTTTGTTTTTTTTTTTAGAGAAGCGCAAGAAGATCATTCAGATATTACCCTGTCTTTATGATCAATCGATAGCAGAGTCGCAGGGTCTTTCTTATTCTTTGATGAGGTACATTTATATGCAACAAGGAATTGCATGTATATTTAATAAGAAACTCCATTATGTGTACACGTGGCGGGAGAAAGGAAAAGGAAGATGCTTGTGCTGGCTGTGGTAGTGCTATAATAAGAAATGTGTCTAAAAATTATTTGTTACAAATTTAAAAGGATGCTCTTAGGTGGAGGAAAAGGCTGGTAGGAAATAGTGATTCTGGGGAAAGACGGCTTTTAAGTATTTACATGCCATAAACAGAAAGCATCTGTGAGTGAGCTTTGATAATGTACAGTATTCTCCCAATAGAAACAGACCCAGAAATATTAACAGTGCCTTTCATTAAAGGCTTATTTTTCTTAATGGAGGATTATTTAGTAGCAGTAAGCATGGGTTGGATGAGGGACATATAACTACAGTTCATCTGAGAAAAGTAATTTTGGATCACATAACATTTTAAATTACTTTAAATTAGCTAGACTATCTGAATAATCTGTTTATAAACTCTTGGCAGAGCTGAAAGTTAAAAAAAAATCATCATCTACAAACACCATTCAATAGGATTGATACAATTGTGAGAAATATTTTTTAAATGATATATGTATTTACAAAGGTTTGATTAGCTAAATAAGCTGATTAAAGAAAATCATGGCATATAGAGAATAGAAGAGGATACCTTTAAATTATTTTAAAATAAGATAATATTAATTCTGTGGATATAGATCTACCCCAAGTTCTCCTGTTTCTTCCTTATATCTTGCATTTACACTGAGTGGCCAGATTATTATTATCTCTGAATGCATAATAATCTGGCCACTCAGTGTGTGTGTGTGTGTGTGTGTGTGTGTGTGTGTGTGTGTGTGTATTAGAGGGCCGGTGCATGAATTCATGCATGGGTGGGATGGGTGGGGTCCGGAGCCTGGCCAAGGGGGAGGGGACATGGGCAGTTGGCCGGCCTGCCTGCTGGTCGAACTCCTGGTCGAGGGGACAATTTGCATATTAGTCTTTTATTATATAGGATATACACTGAGTGGCCAGATTATTATACATTCAGAGATCATAATAATCTGGCCACTCAGTGTATATTTATACTCTATTTCCATTTCTAACTAGCAAATAAAGGCCCTCTTGACTTTACCTACTGAACAACTTTCTGAATGTTTGCCTTTAGCTGGTTGCCCCATCCTCCCATCAGTCTCTGGTGCAAATGCCACTCTGCAGCCAGCCTGCCCTTAGTCTCTTCCTGCACAGACTCACAGGCTCTCCTCCCTGCCTCCCAACCCTCCTTTCTCTTCTCTTACCCTGCCAGGGAGAGCATCTTGCTGGCTAATTTGCTCTTACACATGGTTTCAGGGTGAGCAATTCTTTTTTTTTTTTTTTTTAATATATAGATTTTATTGACTTTAGAGAGGAAGAGAGAGATAGCAACATCAATGATGAGAGAGAATCATTGATTGGCTGCCTCCTGCACTCTCCCTACCGGGGATGGAGCCTGCAACCCAGCATATGCCCTTGGCTGGAATCGAACCTGGGACCCTTCAGTCCACAGGCTGACGATCTATCCATTGAGCCAAACCAGCCAGGGCAGGGTGAGTAATTCTTCATACAGGGGCCCCAAACTTCTTACAGCTTCCCTCTGCATCCAACCAGCACATAATATCCTTCCTCTGCATAAGTCCAGTTCCTAAGAATTTCCAACACTTGCCCATTTCACCTTCGAGCTCACCCCATTATTACCTTATCTGCATATTATGTCTAATTAGTCTCTGAGTCTTTCAGCTATTATTTTATCGGCCTGAAATAAACCCCTCCCTCTGGTTCTCTCCCCATTCTAGCTCCACAATGATCCCTTAAGATTCAATTTGGACAGTTCTGGGAACTGACTTCAATGGCTCCCTAAGATAGTGAAATTCAAATACTCAGTGTCTGGTGTCAGTGTGTGAGAAGATTTCAGAGGTCCACAATAAAATGAGAAAAATTTATTCTCACAAAATTAGATGTGATCAATTAAAAAGGCTGTTTTTTGTTCCAAAAGCATCCCTTTTCTTTCTTTTTGGGTAATCAGATTTTTTGAAATGAGGGTGGTAGTAGATACTGATTTGGGATAATAACGTAACCACTTATATCATTTTCCCCATATTTTTTTTGGAAAATTTTAGTCCATAAAATCATGAATCTGAAAGTCACTTCCCTAAGGCCATCATTCTATGTACATTGTTACAATAGTACTTACCATGCCCTAGTATCATTATTGACTCATGTGTCAGTCTCTCTGGGAGGGGAGTACTTGCATGATATTCATCGCAGCATCTTCAGCATCCAGCACAATAAATATTTGAGTGAAGGAAATAGCCGGGAAATGTTTAGCACTTTATCTTACCAAGGATATTTATTTATTTCTTTTAGCAAGTAGTTCTTCATCTGAGTTCAGGAAGGTCCATGAAGGGTTTCAGAGAGGGCCAAAGAACAGCTAAAAAATTTATGCAAAATGTGAGTGTGCAGATACGTGCTTTGTTTCTGGGGAGAGAGTATACAGCATTTTCAAAGAAGCCATAACCCTCAAAGATTAACTAGCACTCACACTGCAGGAATTATGCATTCACCTGGACTCAATTAGCATTCTCTGAATCACTGAGATGCCCAGGATCCCCCTCCCCTGACTCTGGGGCTGCAAAAATGTATTTGGTGCAGTCTTTGTCTTCAAAGAACTCATTCATAGTCTGGCTGGCCCAATAGAGCTGGCAGATACACACTACCAGTGGTAAAGACTGCAATAAATGTGCTCACTGGTACAGGAACATGTAGGCTACTGCCTGATAGTGGGAAGGCTCCGCAGACGAGGTGACATAAGGCCTTGAGGAACAAACAACTTACTATGCAGCAAATGAAAGAGATAGGAAGGGTATTCTAACTATCCAAATTAGACTCCAAATCAGGCAAAAACAAGAACAAAGTCTTCTAAATGTGCACAAACACATTATGCAATGTTAATAAATCCAGATGCCCACAATCTTTTTTTTTCATTCCTCATAGCATCTAATCTAGTAATAGCCATAATGCATGTATTTCCCCAAACTGGAGATGCTACAGCATACGGACAAGTCATGCCATAGCACAACAACACATAGAGATCACCAGAAATACTTTTAAATTTAAAATAAATATAAAAATTTCTTCTTACACTCTTTCAAACTAGTTGAAATTAAAAGGTGTCATGAATTGGTTTCAGACCTGTTCCAATAAATGGCAAGGAAGAGCGATGTGCTTAGGAACGCAGGGTGTATTAAGAAGAATGAAAGCTGAATTGGACCCCTAAACCCGTTTGTAGATCTCGCTATGCACAGGGTGGCCAGCAGCTGATCTGGTGTCTTTGTGCAAATTTTGAATGTGGTGCCTTTTTCTTGGAGTGAATTCTAGGGCATGACAGACACATAGCTTGATCACCAAATGTGGGCTGGATTCCAGCCCCCCCTGACCTCTCAGCTGGGTACCGTGAATTCATAGGTGCAGCCGAGATAATACAAATGATTGATTTTACCCAATTTTAGGATTTGTTGAGCTAATCAGTGTCAGCTGATCTTGGAATGATAAAAAGCTGGAGGAGACCCCAAACCTTCTCCCTCCTCACTGAAAAGCAGTGAGCAGCAGCAGCAACTTAACTCCACCGATAGCTGCCAACTTTGGAAAGACACCCATCTTCTCTGAGCTTTTAAATTTTGCAATGTTCTTGCAGGCACAATACATTTATATTGTGATACAAAAAATAAAATAAAATAAAAAGCTAAACTTGGCACGTTTTAGGATATGAGGCTCCAGAGAAGAGTAGTTCTAAAGGGGGAAAATCATTTTGTTTGTCCACTCTTTGGAAGGAAAATCTCAGGGTTAATAGCAGATTATGGATTTCCAATCAGAACAGCATCATATTGAATGAAAAATGGTACTAGCTGTGCTCATAATGTAATACTGTTGGTTTTCTTCTTAACATTTCAACAATCTTCATGTCTGATGAGTCTCATTTAAAGACAAAGATCTCTGAAGCAGCTATGACTTTGACTAGTTCAATGCATAAGATATATTGAATGTACAATATGTAAAATTTATATGAATACATCAAGTCATATTTGAAAACAGTTCCCTTGTGGTCCAGCACTGGAAAACTACATAGGAAGAGTATGAGCCTCTTAAAAATATCTTCCTGACTGTACTTTATGTGACGTACTCATTTCTTTGTGGTAGAAGTTTAAAATCTCCACAAAGACAGCACTCTCACCCATGCCATGATACTGTCACCCATAAACTGTTCCTACTACATCAGAGGATGTAGGATGCTTTCTGGGTGTTCTCTATAACCCCAGTGCTAACACAGATCAGTTATTATGTGTTCTATTTACTACCATAGAAGACACAAGTTCTCATCTTAGAAAATGGGAAGAAGGCATAAATTGGTGTATTTCTAAAGTAAGAGAAAACAAGGATCCGTGAGTTTGGTGTACCTAGACAGACTTTGCACTCCTTACATGCAAGGTCTTTTACCTGAATCCAAGTGGTAGGTGTTCAATTAGTGTTTGCTGAATGACGGCCTTGGACAGGGAGAGCATGAGAACTCACGTACGTTCCAAAGGTTTTTCCTGGCCCATGTAGAAGATATTCACATTTTTCATAAATTAAGTTTAACCAATTTTTGTCACTACTATTCATTTTTCTGTGTGTTTTTAAAATGGGTCTTAAATGACTTAAGCTATAAATGTGAATGCTTGTTATTGAAATAGTCGTTAACTCTGGGTTGCTCACTGCATTCACTGCACCTCTTTGGAGTTCACCAGTCAATCAGTGAGCAGGCCTGCCTAATAATGCTAAATGAATGATTATGGCAGTAAAAGTTCAGAGGAGAAACTAGACCCCTCTGTAATGTTTATTAAGCTCTCAGGACATCTAGGTATTTAATATTGGAGGATCGTCAAGAAATACATTTTTCCATATCTCTGTGAGCAGCAATTCAGCTCTCTGACACCCAGGTATATGCCTATTTCAGTGGCTCTAGGTCCTTTGACCCACAAAGGCATTATTATTTGTATACTAAGCCTTGGCAAACTGCTCTCCACAAAATCAACAAGCTCAAAGAGCCCCTAGACCCCAGTGCCTCAATTCCTGAATATCTTTATTCATTTTTTTTCATCTCCTTTTCACTTTTCATCTCATCTTTGTTTCCACTTTTCCATCTCAGTAGGTGAGCAGTTAGCAGCATTCTGAAATAAGTAGAAAATCTTCCAGGTTCCCTGATTCTCTGTGGGTGGCACAGAGGGCTATGTTGCTGGATGCAAGCCACACTTATTGGAGCCTCAGACATGGCCTTGATCATCCATAGGCATATGTGATGGATAGCTACGCCAGCAGTCCGCTCAGCCATCCATCTCTGTAGGAAAAGGACAGTGATAGCTGGGGAGAGTGCAGCTGACATCAGCAAAAATGACCACAAGAGTCAGATGAAAAGGCAGCAGAGGAAGGGAATTGGTTTTTAATCTGCTCGCTGAGGCCTTTTGTGAATGAGGGCAATTCTAGTCACTTTGGTCCAGACACTTTGCAAATCTTTCAATGCAAAGAAAATGGCATCTCTCTAGGGGTAGGCAGCCATAAAAGTTTAGCAGAGCTGGTAGGTCAAGAATATTGATTATCTAACTTTCCTCACATTCTGAAAGATGGAAACTTAAACTGAGGCAAACTAAATCCACACCATCCATCGGGTGCTTGGGTCTATTTTATGGATCGGAACATTATTATTGAAAATGTTTCCACTGCACCTACAACAAAGTCAATGAAAGCAACACCAGTTCTTACGGTCTGGAATATACAACCTTGGTATAATTTTGCTTTGAACATAAAATTAAAGTACAAATGTGGGTAACAGTCCCAGGTAATTTGTATGATTTATAAAAGAGTACCTTTGTAGATAAATGGGATATCTCAAAAGTGTAATTTTATGAGTGTAATTTTATATGAGAGCAATAGTAATAAGCAAATATAATCTTGTAGTGCCACTTATATCATTTATTAATGGCAGAAGTAGTATCAACATTATGAATTTCTTATATGATTGCAGTGGTTTAATACTGCACCCCAAAATAGACATTTGCCTGGAATTTTAGAATGTGGCCTTATTTAGAATAAATGTCTTTGTAGATGTAATTAATGTAAAGATTTTAAGATGAGATTGTCCTGGATGGCTTTAAATACATTATGTATCTATCTCTATCTCTATCTCTATCTCTATCTCTATCTCTATCTCTATCTCTATCTCTATCTATATAAATGAATATTGATCACATAATTAAAAATTATCATCTAGAGTTTTAAATAAATGGTATAGATATGCTCCTAATAACAGAGAATCAAAATACATAATGGCTGTTCTTTTTCTCATCATGCAGATATCTTTTGGAATATTATCTACTCAGAAGTCTTTTCTAGCTACCTGTCTAACATAGTTTCTCCTCTTGTCCTACCATCACTCTCTACATCAGCAGAGGACTCTGGTGCTCATCTCCAGAACCGGATCCTTCACATTCTTCCAGAACTTACTCCTCTAATACCGTGACATCATTAGGTAACTCCTTGCATGTGGTGCTCTGTCAGTCACTGGACAAAGCAAAAAGCAGAGGTGTGAACCCTGACCACAGGAGTCTGCAACGTGGAAGGAACAATGGTGTCTCACTGAGATTTACTTAGATTAAACAATAAATACATTGGCAAAATCAGATTTGGGACTTGATCACCCACTCTTCAGATTGTATCCTCTAATATTGATATCTCACTTCATGTAATATGTATTTTATTACAATTTTCATATGTGTTTATAAGTACAGATGTGTGCATATTTACAACATTATAAAATATGTTGTTATACATACATATGAGTACACATTCATAATGTACTATGATACACTTGACACATGTAATATCAACACATTTAATACCATATGACCATTTCATAAGTTGGCAGTTTTTAAAGGTTCAAAAATGCAAAGGGAGTGGTGGGGAAAGAAGTCACTGAATAATGTCTCATCCGCCGATTCCTTGAGAAACTGCTGAGCATTCTGTCACTTGAGTGGGAGCATCCTATCTTGGAAGGCTTACCACCTGGGACACTGTAGTTGACCTTCAGGCCACTGAATCTGGCTAAATCCCCCCAGAGTTTGCAGCCTCTGGCTGAGTTGTGAAATAGTTTAGAACTTATGGCTGGCTTATCCACCTTTTGGCTAGGACTAAGCAGTAGAATGCCCCCAAGGGCCTGAAGTTGACTTTTTAGATCAAGTGGCATTTTGGACAACAGTAATCCTTTAATTCATCTAAGGCAGTGGTTTCACAACTAAGGATAATTTTGCCCTCTTCCTAGGGGTTATTTGGGAATATCTTCAGACATTTTTGGTTGTTACAACTGGAAGAGTGATGCTACTGGCATCTAGTGGGTAGAGGCCAGGGGTACTGCTAAACATCCCACAATGCACAGGACAGCCCCCCACAACAAAGAGTTAATTATCCAGCCCAGGAGGTCACTGGTGCTGAGGTTGAGAATCCCTGATCTAAAGTACTTAAGGTAGGTTGAGGTGTTGAAGTCCATCAATTTCCTCCCTACACCAACCAGACCTCACACTGACTCCATTTAGCCAACTAGAAGCTCCAGTTTGCTTAAACTCCAAATTAAGCCTGGGCTTAATTAAATTAAACATATACCCCAGTGCTGAAACCATAAAAAAAAATAAGACCGCCATGAAAGTCGAGATAGTGGTTACAGTAAGAAAGGTGAATGCAGAGGACTCGTAGGGTGCCCCCACAATGTTCTCTGTCTTGCCTTGAATGGTGATTACTCTGAGATTGACTTTGTAGTAATTTATTAAGATTGTTTTATAGTTGGTACACTTTTCTTTATATGTGTTATATTTCAAAATGGTAAAATATTTTAAAACAACACACCTTGCCCAGCTGGTGTGGTTCAGTTGGTGGAGCATTGTCCCGTGCACCAGGAGGTTGCTAGTTTGATTCCTGCCTGGGGTTGCAGACTCGATCCCTAGTAGGGGGCGTGCAAGAAGCAGCCAATCAATGTTTCTATCTCTGTATCCCTTTCCCTTCCTCTTTCTGAAAGCAAGTTAAAATACATATATTTTTAAAAAATATCTGTTTTGTAATAATTATACTAAAGAGATATTGCTGATATGAGTGACCCTGCTCAATTCATATTGAATGACAGAACTGAACAATTGTTGGAGTCTAGTCTCTAAATTAGAAATCCCAGTAGCACCTTAAGTTCTTTTTATTCTTGGTCCTCAAAGCTTGTTGGTCACTAACTGCTGAATGTACACAGAGGGGTGCACACACATACAACCTGAATATTGAATTATTAATGGACATTGAAAAATAACTGGAAAAGGAGCCACATTCCCAGTGGCTATTGACCAGTACATTTCTGCCCAGAGCTTGGTGATTCTCAACCAGAAGCAAGAGCATGTCCCATTGGGAAGGATACAGCAAAATCACCTAGAGATCATTAGTATTTTTGTAAATTTAAAAAATTTAATTACGTATTAGTTATATAAAGAGAACACATGCATAGAGTCCTTTTAAAATCATAGAATACTAGACGACATAACAAAAAATACTCCTGCCATATTTCTCACCATGCCCAGGAAGGACATTGTTCCAGAGGCCACCACTGTTAACCCTTTCAAGGTGTTAATATTTACCCTCATATTTCCAGGTAACCAGCTCATAACATAAATTCTTTATTCATCAGATATTATCTTCTTAACTTCCTGTAGTGGTAGATGAAGAGTTTTCTGACTTCTCTGTCTTTCTCTTAGATTTGTAACATTTTTATTAAGAAACTAGAGGCCTAGTGCATGAAATTCGTGCACTTGGGGAGGGGATCCCTCAGCCCGGCCTATGCCCTCTCGCAGTCCGGAAGCCCCGTGGGCCATCAGTCGGACATCCTTAGCACTGCCGTGGAGGTGGGAGAGGCTCCCGTTACATCCACTGTGCTTGCCAATCATGAGCCCGGCTTCTGGCTGAGCAACGAACCCCCTGTGGGAGCACACTGACCACCAGGGGTCAGCTCCTGTGTTGAGCAGGATCAGGCTGAAACCAGCTCTCCAACATCCCCCAAGGGGTCCTGGATTGCAAGAAGGTGCAGGCCAGGCCGAGGGACCCCACCAATGCATGATCGAGGCTGGGGAGGGACACTGGAGGTTGGCCAGTGGGGGAGGGGCTGCGGGAGGGCTCCAGGGTGTGTCCAGGCCATCCAGCTCAGTCCAGATCAGCCGGACCCCAGTAGCAAGCTAACCTACCAGTCGGAGCATCTGCTCCTGATGGTCAGTGCACATCATAGCAAGTGGATGAGTGGCCTTAGCATATCATTAGCATATTATGCTTTGATTGGTTGAATGGACAACTGGACACTTAGCATATTAGGCTTTTATTATATAGGATGTGAATACTGTTCATCCTTGAGCCAAGGAGCACACTTTGGTAATGTGTTTTTTTTTTCCTCTCTAGTTTAATTTTTGCTTTTCCTTGAGTAATAATTGCATCATTTTTTATTTGCTTAATTTTCTATAAAGACAGTACTCATTTATTTTGGTCAGGTGCTCCAACATATCTTTCTTTTTTTTTTAAATTTCTTTATTGATTAAGGTGTCACATATTTGTCCTCATCCCCCCATTCCCATCCCATACTCCTCCCCACGGATGCCCCAACCCCCTGTTGAACTTAACCATTGGTTAGGCTCATATGCATGCACACAAGTCCTTTGGTTGATCTCTCCCCCTCCCCCCACCCTCCCCTATCCTCCCTCTGAGGCCTGATAGTCCGATCGATGCCTCCTTGTTTCTGGTTCTGTTCTTTTTCATCAGTCTATGTTGTTCATCATTTCCCCTAGATGAGCGAGATCATGTGTCACTAGAGATATACTTATATGAACTGAATGTGAGATGAGCAATAATAGTTATGCTGACAAGCAAATGAATCAGTCTATAGTGAGTTTCTTTCTGGACCAACAGTTCTTTTGAGACCCAATATCAATGTTCACCAGTTCCTTATGTGTACATGTCGGCACTGACCCCTCAGCTCTGGATGGTGGACAAATGGTGGTAATGCAGGTTCGATTCCCTCTGGTTGGGTCTCGGCCGGACCCAGGGGCACAGCTTCATCCGGACCCAGGGGCACATGGCCCCACCCGGACCCAGGGGGTGCGTGGCTTCACCTGGACCCAGGTGCGCGCGGCTTCCCCCGGACCCGGGACCCAGCCTCACCCGGATCCAGGGGCACACGGCCTCACCCGGACCCGGGATCCAGCCTCACCCGGGTACAGGGGCACATGGCCTCACCTGGACCTGGGATCCAGCTTCACCTGGACCCAGGGGCGCGTGGCCTCACCCGGACCCAGGGGTGCGTGGCCTCTCCCAGACCCAGGGTCGCATGGCCTCACCCGGATCCAGAGGCCCAACCAACATATCTTTCTAATGTCTGTTAATATATTTTCAAAATAATCAAATAGATAATGCATCGTTTCCATCTTCTCCCTTGGATACCTCACTCCCACAGCCTTGTGTTCTCCTCTGGTTGCTTTTGAGAAAAATTCTGATGCCCTTCTTTGATCCTGATTTATTTATTCACTTTGCTGGAGCACATGGTCTAGTAGCTTACTCATTATTTTCCATTAGAATTTGAAATCATTGTTCTTTAGTCTATTCGCTTCCTGTGTTGCTGTTGAGAAGTCTCATGCAGCATTATTGGTCATCCTTTTTTTTTATATGATCCTCATTCTATCTATCTATCTATCTATCTATCTATCTATCTATCTATCTATCATCTATCTATATCTATCTATCATCTCTAACATTTTAAATATCATTCTTTATCTCCAGGGTTCTAAAGTTCCATAGTGATAGGCCTAGGTTAAGTTTGGTGTGTGTGTGTGTGTGTGTGTGTGTGTGTGTGTGTGTGTGTGTTGAATTGGTGGACTTTTTCAATTTAGAAATTCATGTTTAATCATTTGGGGAATTTTTTTTCTTTTTTATTTATTTGAAAATTTCTCTTCCTCCATGTTTTGTTTTTGCTTGTTCCAGACCTGCTATATGTGACTTGTTACTAATCTCTAAATTTCTGAACTATTCATCATATTTTCCATATATCTGCCCTTTTTATACACCTTGATTGATCTTGCATTTATCTTCTAACTCTTCTAATGCATTTATCATCTGGATTATTTGAGTTCTTTCTTGTTATCTGGGAGTTTTATTTCGTGAAGGCAATGTCTTCTCTCTGTGATGACATTAGTTTAAATTTCTTTTTCTCCTTGCCTTGATATGTGTTATACAGAGTTCCTTATTTTGTTTATTTGTTATTATTTTCTATTTGTTCATTTTTTGACTTTTCATTGTGAAAGAATTACTTAGCAGCCATTCATTTATAATTTATAGGCACAACTACAGAGCTTATTGGAAACTCTGTCCATGTGAATGCGTCTTGTCAATGTCATCATATGGTGATCAGGTGGCAACCTGGCTTTCTCATGTACAGAATTCCCACCTTCTTTGTAGCATTTCAGCTATCCAGGAAAAAAAAATCTAGGAACAAGGGGTAGAGGGGAAAGAAGAGTGTCTTGTTTGGTGTGCTAGGCCTGAATACAGACCCTCTGCAAACAGGATGAAGAGGCTAGAAATTCCACTAACTCTTCATCTTTTTTGGTCTTAGCTTCACCTAGCCCACCTCCGTACCCCAAGTATGAAGTTTTTCTGGTTGATTTTTTCCAGTAACCAAGCTTTCTACTTTCCTCTTGGTTTTGAGGAGTGTACTGACTTTGTTTCATAGCAAAGGGAATGAGATCGAGGGCAGCTACTCCTTTATCTACAGGCTTTTGACCCATCTGGCTTTGTTCCATCTAAGGCTCACCACCACTTCCCTCAGGACTTAGTGTCCTTAGAGTTTGTTCTGCTGGGAAAGTTGTTTTGTCTCTTGTATATTCTTTAAATGATAGATGGATATAGAGATATAGAGATGTAGATATATCTTAACTATTACTCATGGATTTTTAAAATGCTTCTTCTGATCCCTGCATGCATTTTTGGGTATTTTCCTATTTCTATCTTTCAAAAGTTTCTAGAAATCTCTTCCTCCACTGGAAGTCCTCCACTGCCTTTCTGTCCTTGTGGCTTTATACCTTCCTAAAATAGCATTACTGTCATGTTGGATCTTTTCTACAACGGAGAGAAAATAAGAATAGTCAATCCATCACTTTCTCCCACTCATCCTTTCTTTATAATCTCTGTGAAATGTTGAATAGCTAGGCCACTAGGTTCAATGGGCAGATCTTGAGTTTAAGAATAAACCTACCTGTTTCAAATTTCAGCTTTGTTACTTAGTGAGTGTGTGATTTTTCTGCATGTCACTCAAACATCCTGCCAAGTTCAGCAGAGACGCCTAGGAAAACATTGACTGAAAAGCATCCATCTAATTGGGTAATTAGAAGGTCATTGGTGACCTTCATTGGAGTAGTTCCCATAGAGTGATAAGGGCAGAAGCCAGGCTGCACTGGGATTTATCCATTAATTATGCCTCTGTCTTCTGTGCAAGGCTCCTCC
The DNA here is from genome assembly GCF_951640355.1 of Cnephaeus nilssonii. Taxonomy (NCBI): domain Eukaryota; kingdom Metazoa; phylum Chordata; class Mammalia; order Chiroptera; family Vespertilionidae; genus Cnephaeus; species Cnephaeus nilssonii. The sequence goes on along the minus strand of NC_137079.1, from coordinate 56,810,624 downwards.
AGCACAGTTTCTAGCAAAGCTGTGAGCTACCCACACCTTTGGTCTCTGCTTACTTTGCCAGCTGCTCTAGTGCTTCCAATGTGCTACCACGTGTATGCATGCTTTTCCTTCAAGGCTCATATAAGCCAGCTGTTGCAACAAGCTTCAAAATGCTGCCTGCAAACTGGCAGGAGTCTGGATGCCTTTGGAGCTCCAAAGGGACCAGGTACAAACAGTGTAGCAGGAAAATTGCTTTGGGAAGGCAATGTGGAAGAGAAGGTCTGAGGAAGGAGCAGCTCAGCACAGAAAAAAATGGCCTGCTGCCACGAATATACTTGGAGAAAAAAATATGACAGTAAGAGCAACGAGAAAGAAGCCACTCAGTCTTTTTTGGTCTGATAGGCTACCAAACCTGAAGTCCTTTGCTCAGGCCTCCCATCATAACTCCAGCCCAAATGAAGATGCTGATGGAGAAGACGTGTGGCCTATGGAAGGCAGAGATACAGTGGGTCGCCTTGGTTGCTTGCAACCCTTTGGCAGCAGGTGATCTCTTCCTAGACAGAAGTGTGTTCTGACCTTCAGAGAAGGAAATTCTATAAGGCACCGTTTCCGGAAGCTTAGGTTGTGGCGTTTTACAGACAGTCCCAGAGTTCCTTTCTGGGGCCCTCAGTTCCAGTCTGTTTTGTTACCTCATTGGCAATGTTGTTTGTTTGGTGGTTTTACAGCACCACCCATTTTCATAAACTGTGGCCCAGCTGCACACACTGGTGGAAAACCAGCTGAAACAAAAATGCCATTATTTGTTCGGTTCAGAAAAGAATTTAAAATTCCGGAGCCTGGGGAATAGTAAAATGAGAAGCTAAAATAATGTTTTTTAGCATAGAAGTTCAATGCGAATTTTGAGACCTATGTACCTGAAGAATACTTCTTATAGACCTTTTTTTTTTTTAACTTATGGAGCAAAAGACTCATAGATAATGTGATCTCGTTGAAGTTTATTCTACTGACTTTTTAAAATACTTCTTAATATTGCTTATATAATTCTCCTAGAATGTGCACATTTTAATCATCAGTCAGCATTTTATTATATTATAATCCTTAATTGATTGACGTTTAATCACAGTCTTTGTATTTTACTGTCCCTTGTCTCATAAGAGGCAATTTTCTCTTTACTGTAGTTTAACAGCTGATGAAAAAGATTTAAGGAAACCTATAAACTTAAGATTGGTTAATGGTCCCTTATAAAAGAATATTATACTTTGAGGATCCATTGCACAGATGTGGTACTCAATTGTAGAAATGTGCATGGGGTTTATTAAATTACAGCACAAATCTTCAGTCTTCTGAGTTATTGTCCATGTTGGTATTGTTAGGCAAATGGGGAGACACATTATTGCTTCCAGTTGTTCCCATTACTGTGGTGTGATGCAGGCGGCGACAGCTGGCACAGCGCTGCAGGCAGCGCGGAGCTGCAGCAGCTGCCGGGACAGACAGCCCGGGGAGGTCCGGCTGCGCTGAGTCAGGGCTGGGCAGCTCCTCCAAGGTGTCCAGGACGTGGAAAGTAAATAAACAAACCACGTGGCTGCCAGAGACAGAGGGAGAAAGAGAGAAAGAGACAGAGAGTACCTCATATATAAAATGACCTTTCTGGATTGTTTCTGGATTTAGGACTTCTTGGGTACCCTGAGTACCTCTGCAACTTTGTTTATGTCTCTCATTTGTAAGTGTCTCATTGTATTGTCCAAAGCCTGGTTCTGTTTAAAACCACCTTTCCAGATGACCTCTGCCTAGATGTTCTTCAGTTTGGATGTAAAATGTTTAGCTAATTTTAGGAAAATATGAGGCAATATTATTGTTATCTGATAACTACGCTTTATCCAATATTTGTTAACCAAATGCTTGCCATATTCCAGAAACAGTGTCCTATATCTTCAGGATACAAAAATGTGACAGACCCCCTTCTCTCAAGGAATGTATTGTTTGGTAGAGGGAGATGCCCATGTGAATAAATTAATGCAGCAAAATGTCATCGCTGCGAGAGATGCTTATATAGGATATGATTGATGGGACTCAAAATTAAATTCAAACCTACATGAGCTGGAGTAAAGGTCCAGAAAATTCACGTATTCTGTCAACATGTGTTTGTTTGTTTGTTTGCTTGTGAACAGGTTTTATTACAGAGGGGACGGGGCTCAGTCCTTCTTGGCTGCTGCCTTCCTCATGGCTGCAAGGACTTTGCTCAGGACCTCTCTCTTCCTCCTAGAATGGATGTGTATCCCCATCCTTTTCCTGATGAACTTTAGGGCCTTCTCGTCCTTGGAGACCATGAACAGCAACATGGTGCGCTGCTGACAGGAGGCAAAGCCATACACTTCCAGGATCATGTCCCATAGGAACTTGGCGAGACGCCCGCGGTGGCTGTGCCTCAGCGTCCTCATGTTCTTGGTCACCTTGTGGGCCTTGATGAGGCTCACGGTCATGGGGTAGTGCAGAGCCAGGCCTGCTGCTCCTCAATGGCTGCCGCAGTGGAAGTAGGTCAACAATTAAGTACCTACTGTGTGCTAGACACTGGAAGTACAAAAATGCTACATAGATGAATGAAACGGGATGCGTATCTATTTTCTGCATCCTTCCTCCAGGAGTGTCTTTGTTCCCACCATCCTATGATTTATGCTGATGAAGTTCCCTCAGGACTTCCCCTTGCCCACGCAAATGGCAGAGGCAACTGATAAAACTGAGCAACGCTTCCTTCATGGAGCACTTTCTTTTCTAGAATGCTCTCACCTGATGGGCAGTATTTCTCAGTTTCCTCTGAAGCCTCTTTGGCTTCTGCTTCACTTCTAAATGATTGAATAATAGAGTGCAGTACTTACTGATATTTAAAATAATCAGTTCCTTTCTTTGTTTATTTGTTTAATATTTCCTTCCTTTCCCCCTGTATTCTTTGTACTTAGAATATTATGTGGCACATTACTGCTCAATAAATATTGGTTCAATATATGGGGGAGAGGGGAGAAGGGAAGAAAGAAGAGCTCACTGTTGAGAAGTCAGTTACATGGATAATTATAATACAACTAGAGGTCCCTCGGACTGGCCTGTGGGGATCAGGACGAAACTGGCTCTCTGACATCCCCCAAGGGGTCCTGGATTGCAAGAGGATGCAGACCAAGCTGAGGGACCTAGTATGCATATAAGATCTTTGGTTAATCTCTTTCCACCCTCCCCACTCCCCCTCTGAGATTCATCAGTCTGTTCCATGTTTCCATGCCTGTGTATTGAGCATCTGCCCCCTGGTGGTCATTGCGTATCATAGCTACCGGTTGAACAGTGAACAGTTGGCAGTCACTTAGGCTTTTATATATATATATAGATAATTGCAGTAAATTTCAGATACTCAGAGAGAAGTTCCCTGAGATGAGGCTGGAAATAAATGGCTAAATAAAGGCTTAAGTGTGGAGCTTGAATTTGCAGTCCAAGGGAGCACGAGGGAAGCATGAGCAGGCACAGCCCAGGAGGGAAAGTTCTCATATTATTCTGGAATACATTTCTAGTGGTCTCCATTGACATTATAAGATGTAGGTGCAATCATGATGAGCATATCTCATGAGCCACCTTGAGCTGTTTGTGTATATCTCCAAAGCCAATATGTATTCAGATGCATGCAAGTCATATATATGTGATAGCTTCCATTTTTTCCTTCTCCTCCCCCAGCCAGTCAGTCATTGCTCTCTCTGCAGAAGAGGAAATGATGGCAAAGACCTTGGGCATCCACCCTTCCTTCTTTCTTTTGCCCAGAAAACATTTCACCTCTTAACTGCCATCTGTCTTTGTGGTTTAGGGGTGAGGAACTGAAATGAAAGAGGTAGAAACAACTTGGCTGGTTCAGTCATTTTGTTGAAAGATCCATCAGTTCCCTATGAGAAATGTTCTGGGATGGGAACCAAAGTAGCTGACATCCAAAAGCAGCGTCTCCACTACTGGCTCTAACGGTGATGTTCCATTAGCTGTCAGCAGTAATCACACTTACATCCTCTTTCCAAGCCTCCAGCTATGAGGGGACGCCATTACACGCTCCCTGTCTAGTCGCAAAGCACTCGACGACAAAAGCACAAACAGACCAGGCTGAGCGGTGCTGTGAGCATGTCCCTGGCACCGGGGCCTCTCCAGCAGGTGCACACTAACTCACCTGTGCCGTACTTGGCACCAGCCATCGAGACCAATGGGGCACCCCTGTAAAAAAATCTGTCTCCACCCAGATCTGAACTGGGAGCCCCACCTTTGGACAGCAAGCCCCTGCTGAACCTGGAGGGATCTCTCAATTAGCTAATGGTAGAGGCGTCTGCTACCTCTGCCTCTGTTTAGGCAGCCAGCCAGGATTCTGAAGGAAGGCTATCTTGCTTTAGCCTTTTCAAGGAATGCGGTGGTTTGAAAAAAAACACACACATATACGTACATGCATACAAGGTTAGATCCTGATGCTTTTTGCTTTTCCCCTTTAAATATTTCAGTGACCTAGCTAAGTATTCATTCATAATGGACCCCCTTAAGGAAGCATGGAAAAGCTCAGAACATATTGGGTTAACTAATTTTCCCCAGCTTTTGATTTATGGAATGTATCTCCACTCCTCATTTTCATATGAGAGTGGCTATGGCTTTGCACTGAGCCTTGAGCATTAACTCCTTATTAAAAAGAACTTCCAGGTACCCCTGGGCTCAAAGAGGGCCTCAGGTCAGGATAATTAAAACATAGCCTGGAATAATATGGTCATATGATGTGTGGCCCTGTAATGAGAGATTATCAATTTATTTTAATTACAGAAGAAGGTACACACTTCCAAAATAATAGATTGTCTTAGACCCCACGTTTTATTGAATAGATGCCTATCAAAGTGGTTAATTTTCATCTGGAAAACTCCTATTCGTTCTTCAATACCCCTTTCTGTTTGTGAAGAAACAGCCCTCATTTGTGAACTCTTGCCAAAACAGAGTTTATCAGTTTTCATTTTCACTTCTATTAAACTTTGTTTATAAATTTCTTTGCAATTTTTACCAAACATGTAGAAATAGTCCCCCTCTTCTTTTAAATGTGCTCTTTCCCATGTTTTGAAAGAAACAGCATCCCTGGTTCTTCCTTGATTTTATCATCTTTGAGTGAGACATATAAATAGAGAATAATTTCTTTATGTAGAACAGTCCAAGGGTGATGATTACTGGGGATACAAAAGGGAATGGTGGGGACTATGAAGAAATGGAGAAAACTGAATTCAACAAAAAGTAGCATCAGCAAATTATTGCTATGAAGAAATGTGGATGAAATGTGACCAAATAGTCCAATTCTTTAAGAGAAGCCAAAAATACAGGTGTGGGTTTTTGTTGTTGTTGTTGTTTTAGGCTAAACCACAAATTATTAAATGTCGGCTCAAGGTTTCTGTTTTGTTTTGTAATACAGTGTCTATCGAATGCAAACCATCTGCTAGCATAATTTGGTTCATAGGCTGCCAATTTATAGGCCCTAATTTTTATTGTTTTATCTTCACTCTTGCTCAGTCTCTTCATCACCAGCATCATGTGTGGGCACCATGTAGCAGAGAGGAGGAAGGATGCCTAGGAGCGAGACATCTCTCTGATGCTCAAGCCTGCCCAGCCACTGTAAGTCATAGGATCACCCTGGTCTTCCATACCTCTCTGACCTTTGCACATACTGCTTCTTCTGCCTGGAAAATCTTCCCAACTTTGAACTCTTATTCATGAGAGAAGGTCCAAATGTCCCAGAAAGTTAGTTCTTTATTTCTTCTCTGTATTCTTTTTGTACTTTAAGATCTACATTTCAGCACTTGAACTGCTGACATTATTCACTTAAATCAATATTCTCAAATATCAGTAAACATTCTAATTACCTGGAGGGCTTGTTAAAACAGACTGCTGGGCCCTGTCAGGTGTGGCTCAGTTGGTTGAACATCATCCCAGGCACCAAAAGGTTGCTGGTTCGATTCTCAGTCAGGGCACATGCCCAGGTTGCAGTTTTGATCCCTGGTAGGGAGCATGCAAGAGGCAGCTAATCAATGTTTCATTCTCAGAAAGCTGTCTTTTTCTATTTCTCCCTTCCCCTCTTCTTTCTATAAAAATACTTTAAAAATTTTTAAAAACCCACAAAAAATAGACTGCTGGGCTTCACCTTTAGAGCTTCTGATTCAGTTGTTCTGGGATGAGACCCAAGAATTTGCATTTCTAACAAGTGGCCAGATGTTGCTGGTCTGGGAACTACACTTAGAGAACCCTGAAGCTTATACTTGGGGCTATGTGTAGCTTATCTGTGTATCTCCCGAGCTGGCACAGTCAATAATCCTTTTATTAATGGTATTAGTGATAGTCACTTTGGCTTCCTTATCAAGCTGATCTAACAAACATCTGCCTAATGTCAATGGCAAAATAGTGGCTGATCCACTCACCCCCTTGCATATAACTCTCATGTGCTTGGACAACTAAAGAGTTTGAAAAGCTCTTCCAGATCATCTAGTTAAATATGAACATTTTATAAATAAAAACACTGAGGCTGTTTATCTTAGCTCAGCTCTTTTATTTTCATTCCAATTACATTCCAATTTCCAAGGTCAGATTCCTTGTATCAGATAAAACTTTATGTGGGTTTTTTTCTAAAACACTGATGAGACATAATACATATGGAAAATTTCCTGTTGGTATATGTGGAGTGGGTTAAAATGATGAACAATTTACAGCAAAATATGCTTTGACGTTCGTTGCATCAGCTATATATTTATATTTTTTCCCAGTCACTAAGTTCACATGCTTATGAACCATTTCAGATCTGGATCACAGAGGATGAAAAATATAGCTAATTAGTTCTGCTTATGCTACTTACATTTATCTTGTAATCGTGAAACATTCTTCTTGCAAACCTGAGGATGACACAAATGATACTTGCAAGCCCTATTAATGGATCACAATGGCCCGAAACTCTAAAATTAAATATACAGCATATTTAATATAGATTCCTTGCCCCCAATTTTTTAAATGAAGAAACAACTCTTAGCATGTTAGAGTCTTTCTCTACAAATGTTAAAATTCCTCTCTATTCAGCTTGTCATGTACTGTGGACCCTCATTCCTACCTGACTCTCATCACTGTCCTAGAAGATTTCAACTTCATGCCAATAATTCAACAAATCTGAAAAGAATTTATTGAGTATCTGCTGTATGCTAGACACTGTTTTATGTTGCATAGACCTAGTCGCCAAATAAGATAGTTTTAATGCCTTTTATTTGAGTAGTTCTGGTCTAGTGTGGGCTGGTCCAGTGTGATAAGCACTGTGAGGAAAACAAAGCAGAGAAAGGCAAAGATGGTCATGAAGGGGGGAGGGCCATTTTATACAGAGGGTCAAAGAAGGGACATTTGAGCTTGATCTGTATGATATGAAGAAGATGGGTGAAGACCTGGGCAGAGAGAACAGCAAGTGCAATGACTCTGAGGTGGGGCTGTCATGTGCAAGAAATGGCAAGAAGACCAGTGTGGGTGAAGGGAGGAGGAGATCGGTATGGCTGAGGAAGGGCTGGGCAGCATTGGTCGTGAGGTAAAATAAAACAGGCCAGAGTCCTGATGGAAATGGCAATCCTTTCTAGGTAAAGCAGGAAAATGATATAAACTAATTTGTTTTTTCTAAAGTTCACTCTGGCTGTTGCTGTTGAGAATTGACTGTATGAGATAACGATGGTCAAGGGTAGGAGGGAGGCTAGTCAGGAGGCTGCTGTGGTGACTCTGGAGAGAGAAGGTGGTGCTTTGAACTAAGTGCCTGGGTGGAAGACGTGAGTAACAGCCCAGTTGTTGATATGTTTTGAAGCCATGGAGCTGTGCTCAATAGTTTGAGCAGGAGCAGAGAGGCCAGAGGACTGGATTAATCTAAGGGTGAAGGGAGGTTGGTTTCAGGACAGAAGTAGAGAAGGAAATGGAATAAGAATGTTGTGGGTGCCAAGGAAAAGAAGTTTAAATGAAAGGTCAGTGTTTTAGGATGGGAACCAAATAAGAGCTGTCAAATCAATTGAACTGGACTGATCAATTGAGAACAATGTGGAATTAAAATACATGATGGATGAAGATGAATGGAAAGCATAATAACAGTAAAGGATGATAGATGATATCCAGAGAGTGGAACATTACAGTTTGATTTTAGAGGTCCAGATGAGTTGCTGGTTCTCTGTTAGTTGTAAGTGTCCATTCTCACACTGTACAGTAGTTGATGTAGAAAGAATGACCAACCAGAACCCCATCAATTTAGGTTTTGTATCTTCTGACTTGTCCTTCACTCCTCACTTTTCAGACTTAAACTCCTGACTTGATTTTTTTATAGTCCTTCAACTTAACATCCATTTATGCCTCCATCTAAGCACCTTCTGTTTGTTGGCTGATTAATTTCCTTCTAGTCTAGAAACCTAAGTCTACTTATTAACCACTGATTGCTTCTTTTCTCTATAAGGCTATAATTCTCTGGATAACCTCTCTTTCTCTCTGGTTTGATCTGATCCCCAGTACATCTCATCCTTAGTAACTCAGGTTGCGAGTCTTACCTCAGCTTCTCTGATATGTGGGCACTACAGGATACAGTGTAGAGCCACAGCAGTGGCTTGTACATGTGGATTGGAGGTAAAAGCCTCCAATAAGGCAAGATATTATGGAGCTAGTAGAATGGATAAATTTCATTTTCAGGGCAAGATATTATGGAGCTAGTAGAATGGATAAATTTCATTTTTAGGTTTGCACTACAAACTACAGTGGGCCCTCCATACTGCCTCTCAACCCTACAGTCTTTCACTGAACCATCACCCAGGTCTCAGATTAATCCCCAGGTGGTACATGCTCATCACAGACCCAAAGTAGCATGTTAAAGGCTTTGACAACTGAATTGACATTGAAACCATCACCCCCAGAAGTTGAGACAGAAATTGCAATCTGAAAATAACTGGATTGAGTTCCTTCTAGAGAAACAAACAAATAGAGAAAGTCAATATTATCTCAAGGATTTTAACAAGATCTAGCATCTAAACAACAGACTGTTAAAAATGTCTAGGATACAATAGAAAATTATTTAATTACAAAGAACTTGGAAGAGGTGACTAACTCTTCCAAGTTCTTCGTAAGAGTTAGGGAATCAATAAGTGCCGACTGAGATGCCCCAGATGTTAGAATGGTCAGATAAAGCATCTCTTCTATGAATATTCCACAAGGTAAGAGGAAACACTCATTAAATGAATGGAAAGATAAAAGTTCTCAGAAGAAAATTAGAAACTGTAAATTAAAAATTTGAAATGGAAGTTATAATAACTGAAATAAATTTGTATTGCTTTTTAAAAAATCCTCTCCCTTTGCCTTTCACTATGCAACCCCTTTTTATATTTTCAATCCTAATCTTGCCAGAAGCCAATTCCAGCATGTCATTATTGCAAGAGTTTCATTGAAAGGTTGATGGAACTTGGGGACTAACAAGGGCTGAGTTAAATATGTTATCGCCTGTTGGGAATAGCTAAAGGCATTTCCCCAAACCTGAAAAGGATACATAAATTGATTGTTTACTGCCAGTCAGCTCAGGGCATCTTAATCTACATGTTATTGCTTCCTGTTGGCCAAACACCTGAACAGCCCAAGGCAATTCCCCAATCTGACAATGGATTCTGTACTAAACCCTACCCTTTGATGTGTATAGCTCCACCTTGCCTTAGTACAAATTGTGTTAATAAAAAGCAAGGGGTCCTGAGGCAAGGATAACTTGGTTTCTTCAGCCAAGCTCCTCTGTCCCCCAAATGCCTGTCAAAATTATGTTTAGTCTCTGGACTCTTATTTAATTTATGCAAAGCCCCTTCTCCAGTTTCCAGAACTCTTCTAGATGCTGGATAAAGACCACTGGCATTAAATGGTGCCTAATGTGGGGTGTTATAATCTGATCAATATTTTTCTGTATTTCTCACTGTCTTCTCATCTACTATCCCTTACTAATGTCCTTGGCTTTCTTCTTTTGTTTTCACTACATATTTTCATACATAAGCTTGTGTGCAACTTATCTACTCTATAATCTGTTTCTCTTTACCTATCACTCATTCTTTATCCTACTGCCTTTATTTTTTCATTTTTGCTTTATTAATTACATTTATTGGGGTGACATTGGTTAATATGATCATATAGGTTTCAGTTGTGGGTTTCTATGTTACAAGATCTGTATATTGCACTGTGTGCCCACCACCAAAAATCTTCTCCCATCACCATATATTAGGATTCCCTTTATCCCCAATCACCTACTACTGCTTTAGGCTTTTGTTTGCAATACTCCACAAAAACTGCTCCAATTTTGGTAATCAGTAAAACTCTTCATTACTAAAGCTACTGAACAATTTTAATCCATGTTATTGATACTTTTCTCTAAAAATGGGCAGAGTAGGTGCTTAATATATTTATCATCTAAATAAATGAATGACTACTCCCTTAGCACCCACATGAACAGACTTTCCTTTCTTTTTAATCTCTTTGGCCATTTTTCCAGTGTCCTATATGGATTCTTCTTCCTTTTCCACCTTTTAATTTCTGGGGTTTACCAGAATGTTATCCTTAGCTCAATAGTCTTCCCACTCCACACATGCTCCTGGAGATCATCTATTGTTTTAACATTTTGTGTAGAGGCTAATGCTATTGACACCCATATTATTTATTTGTAGCTCCCATGCTCCAATTGGGTATTTCCACTTAGAAGGCTCACCAACCCAAACCTGATTCTTCTCTTTGATTTTAGCATAGTTGGTGGCACTATCATCCTTCTGGTACCCAAGGTAGAAACTTGAGAGAATCATCCCCCTCTCTCACGCGGCCCTATCTAATCACAAACATGTTCCAGTTTTACTTCCTAAGTATTTCTTGAGTCCATGCTCTTTGCTCTATAGCCACTATTTTTGCTTAATTGTCTTAATGCATTTTTTTAAACCTAAAGTTGCAACATACTCCTAATGAGTGTTTGAGCTTCCATTATTCCTCCCTACAGTTTCAAACAGCTATGGCAAAGGGTTCTTAACAACAGGGTGTCCCCAAAAATGTATACACACACTTCGAATAATTATAAAGGCAGCGTTTATTAAAATACACTTTGTTTTCAAAATTGAGCTATCAGCTGTTAAAGTGTGTATACATTTTGAGGAAACACCCTGTATAATCATCACTCATTTTTTAAAAACCCATAAGTAGCTTTTACTTTGTGTAGTAATTCCCAAAGCTGTTTTACCTCCCATCTGGCAGCCTCTCTTCATTCCTTTCTTGCCATTCCCTACCTCACACTTTAAGTTCTAGCAATAGTCACCTGCTCATAGTTATTAAAATAACCCAGCTTTTTATGATTTCATGGAGACTTGTTTTGCTAAATATGTTGTCTGTTTTATTAAAACTATAATAAAATGTTCGTGGAGTACTTACTATGTGTGTGAGGTTGTACCATTATTGCATTTAATCCTCAGAACTACCTGAACACGGATATTGTAGAACTGTTATCATCATTTTAGAGATTAGAAAACCAGGAACAAGAAAATAGTTGGCTGAGGGTGTTAATGCAGGGATTATAACTATAGAAATGGCATACTACCATGCTTAACTATGCCTGAAGTGCTTCTATCCAACTTTCTACACTTAGTTCAAGCATCGCCTCCAGGAAGACTTCTTTGAATAATGAACACCATCACCCTTCTAACCTTGGCTAGAGGCCTCTCTGCTGGTCTCTCAGAGCACTCAACACATTTCTGATAATAATGACCATCTTGCAAAACAATGATCTGTTAATGTGTCTTTAGCTCCCACTAGATGTAACTCCTCAGTGTCAGGGATTATGTTTATCTTTGTTTGTATTCATAGCACCTTGCAAAGTCCTGCATGTAGTGGTCACTCAATAAGTAGTTGCTCAGCTAAATGTAAACAGCTCTTTTTAGCCCACACTGCTCTGTTTAAATATTTACTGGAAATTTCTGTTTAAATATCCTCAGTACTTAAGGACAACTTAGATCAAACAGAATTCATACATTCTCCTTACTATTGTCCAAGATTGCTCTTAATGCTGTGATTCTTTTCTTGATTAATGTACCAATATCTATTCAGTTAACCAAATCAGAAACCTGCGAATCATCCAAGATTTCTCTCTCTTTTATGCTAAATAATTAACCAATCAGCCCAGCAGGTGTGACTCAGTGATTGAACGTCAACCTATGAACCAGGAGGTCACAGTTCGGTTCCTGGTCAGGGCACATGCCTGGGTTGTGGGCTTGATCCCGGGAGTGTGGTGTGCAGGGGGCAACCGATCAATGATTCTCTCTTATCATTGATGTTTCTAGCTCTCTTACCCAGCTGCAGATCAGCTTCCTTTCCTGATTGAGCTTCACACTTTCCCTTTTCTTTCTGCAATTTGCTCCTTCTTTCATTCAAAAATATTTTCTGGTGTGGGTCAGTGGTTGAGCATTGTCCTATGAACCAAGAGGTCACAGTTCTATTCCTGGTCAGGGCACATGCCGGGGTTGCGGGTTCAATCCCTGATCAGTGATTCTCTCTCATCATTAATGTTTCTGTCCTCTCTCCCTCCCTCTTCCTCACTGATATATATATATCAAATTAACCAATCACCAACTGCTCTCAGATGTGTCCTCTATACATTTCTAAAATCCTTCCCCTTTCCCATGATCCCACTGCTTCTTGTGCTTTCCTCTATTCCAGTAATTATTATAAAATATTGTGATTAATTGTGTGCATATCATAATCTTCCTCCCTGCCATTGGCCTGCAAACTTCTTGAGAATAAGAATAATCTTTTGTGTACCCCTAAATCCTGTCTCCTCTTGCGTGGTGACTTGAGGCATGGATCAAAGGATCCATCTCATCCCCTAGTAGCTATTAGCTTATACTCTGCAGGAACCTGAAGAGGAAATTTCTTTCACTAAGGCTTATGCCTATGATAACCATTAGATCTGTTCATAAGTATCACAGTTCTTCTCTCCTTCTAGGGATATTTCAGGAATGCACTTCCCTATTCATTTTGAAGTTAAGTTGGCATGACTTGCTTCAGCCAATGAAATAGAAGTGATTGGAAGACCTCTGCACAGGAGCTGCAAGAGATAGTACACAATTCACCACACCCCCTTCTCCTTACAGCAGTGATCAGGGACGTATATAGGAATGGAGCCTTTGTCAAATGAAATGTGAATAAGAAATAAATGTTTGTTATATTAAGCCACCAAGCTATTAGGATTATTTGTTCCTGCCACATAACTTAGCCTCTCCCCACCAGTGTGATGTCCTTGGGTCCTAGCATTTTCTTTTCTGGAGAGGTGGTGCTCGGGAAAATCATGCTGTGTGCCCCTTTCTTGTCTAAAAGATTTCTTTATCCAGATGTTTTTATTCAGGTGAAAATTGGCATCAAGGGAAACCTTAAAATGGAACTCGGTCCCAACTTAGCAATATTCAACCTAAGAATTATGTATGGAATGAAAAGGGTAATCGTATTTGCTTTGAAGAATAATTATGAGCTAATTGTACGGAAGAAGAAAGTAACTGCTTCTGGTCACATGTCTTCTTTTCTCTCTCCTGTGTGTGCAGCACACACAGGCCGATCCAGTCAGGGGTAATATCCCTCCTGGAGCACTGCTAGAGAGACCCAAGGATTAATGCCACAAATATTTGATGGGGAATACTTAATTAGGACATTAAACGAAAGTCTGTCCCCAAAATAGCTCAACATGGAAATGGGATAACATTATGGCCACTCTTATTAAGCATTTAGAGATTGCAGCACACCACTAATTTTAAATAGTCTAAGTCTGTCGGTATTGATAGTTTTGATCACCAGTTCCTCCTTGCTAGAAGTAGATAGTTGAGTCTGAGTCACCCTTCATTTACCACATTGTCCGCCCTTCCTCTACACAGAGCTGAGTGTCCAGGTAATCCTGGGATCTAAGGTGTTGCTGAGAATCATTATGAACTCACTTCTCATGTTACTGAATTTTCTTCTCATGGACACATTTTGCCGCCTGTAGCTTCTCATCCATGTCATACTTTCTTTTCCTTTTATTATTGTTTTCTGTCCCCTGAACACTTTCCACTTCTGTTCTTTTGTCCGCTGTTTTCTTGCTTTCTTTTTTCATTTATACAAGATGGAGCTGTTTTTCTCCTCTGAGAAAACTGTCATTGATCAGAAAAAAAACAACAACTTGATTTTGTGGCTGAGTTCAAATGCCCTCTTTCCCTCAGGAAACAAACTAAACTCTGTGATCCCTTCTGATTAAGAATCATAGAACACACCCAGGCCTAGTGCCACCTCCTGCATTAAGCCTTCCCTGATTTCTTTCAGACAAAGCTAATCTTGTGTTAAGTAGCACTGTTCTGTTCTCTAGGGTAACACTACACTGTTGTATTTTGACTTACCTTCTTAAAGGTCTGTCTCTTACATTAGACATTAGACATGAAAGCCCCTAAAAGCAGAAAACTTGTCTTATTCATTTTTATTCATTTTTACATGTCTGGTCCCTCACAGAGCCTGGCACATTATTTCTAGGATAGAGCCCATTTAGTCACATCCTGCATGATAAAACAGAAGTGTCAAATTGCAGCAGCGGGCATGTTCTGATTGGTCCACAAAGAGTTGCCCAGCACAGGTAATAATTTTAAACAGAATTTTAAACAGAATTTTAAGAATAGATCTATCATTTTAAAAGTCACAACAAATGAGGAGATTGGACAACACTGAGCTCACATTCCAACATAAAAGCAACAGCTATGGCTGAGGGCAGCTACTCTCTTCGGAATGGGCACGATGACTCCGGGCTCCAGGTGACCACCGTTTGCCAAGCACGGCATAAGCAGCCCATAAGCCCTCAGAATAGCGCTTGGACTGTGGGCTCTGCAGGGACGATTTTCAGGTCAGTGGTTGCAGAACTGAGCAGCCTCCTGCCTGTCAGGCCTGAGATGGGGAATTAAAGCTGACACAGGTGGGGACCTCCGGCCGGGGAAGCCGTGGACTTGCTTCCTCTCTCCCTCAGGGTGATAAGGCTTTCGGAAGGGCTGCTTCGAACCAGAGCATACTTGCCATTCTGCTGCTCTAGAAAGTCTGCTCAGAGTTCAGCTTCCAGTTTTAAGTGGTGAGAACTTAAATAATAAGAGAGGAAAGTGGTAACCTAATCACTCTTTAACCCCGATGCCTCTGAAGCCTGAATTTTGGGTGTATCCTTGAAATTTCACTCACTTTTAAGCAGTTAGTGCCTGTCTCTCTCTTCACCTGTTTCTCTTCCCTTCCACCTTTCATAATAAATGCATTTCTGTTCTTCTCATGCCAATAATCTCCAGTAATTTCTTGGTCTCTGTACGTATTTTATATCTTTTTAAAATATATATATATTGTTATTGATTTCAGAGAGAAAGAGAGAGGGAGAGAGAGATAGAAACATCAATAATGAGAGAGAATCATTGATCGGCTGCCTCCTGCCCACCCCCTACTGGGGATAGAGCCTGCAACCCGAGCATGTGCCCTTGACTGGAATCGAACCTGGGACCCTCCAGTCTGCAGGCCAACACTCTATCCACTGAGTTATGTGCACCAGCTAGGCCACACATGTTATATCTTAAAATATGTAGAGTTATAGGAAGTAGAAAAGGTAAGCCCCCACAAAAATCCTGGTAGAAAATAAAAGTGCTCTATCTTTTATTTCATAATTGGAATTGTGTTGCACACATGATCATTTTGAAAATTATTTTAAAACATTATTTTTGCTGAAAATATATTTCACCTATGGTTTTATAAATATTATTTAGCCTTTTCCTTATATATAGACTCTGAAATTTATGATGGTTGGTTTTTGTTTTGTTATTTCACTTTGTAAGAAAATATTTGCCCTAACATTTCACTAGTTCCTTGGAGTAGATTTCTCAAAGTGAAATTACTGGCTCAAAAATCAAGAATGTTAAAAACATTTTGATAACATACATTTGCCAAGATGCATTTATAAAGTCCACTCCTATTACCTTGCCTGCTGAGCATCAGCGCACGTGGCTATTTCACCTGCACTATAAAATTTTTAAATCTTTAATAACTGGAAAGTTAAAATTTTTGTTTTAATTTGTATCTGTTTATTAGTGAGACTAAATATTTTTCATATGTTTATTGTCCATTGTATTACTTGTTTTGTTTCACAATTGTTAATATTTGTTGCCTACTTTTCTATTGTCACACTGAAGATTTCTCTAATCAAAAATCTGCCTTATACATTCAGCTTGGTGGTCCTGTGTCTGTTACAGTCATGGTACATATTTCTACCAATTTGTCAATAGCCTGTCTATTTTTATGACTTTTTTACATACATAAGTTAATTTTTTAAAACTTAGCAGAGCTGATCAATTTTGCTTTCCCTTTCTTTTACACTTAAAAGCCCTTTACAAAAAATGGTAATTAGTAAGAGGAGAGAGGCATTAATTAACCTTATTGTAGTAATCATTTTGCAATATATATATAGTTATCAAATCATCATGTACATTTAAACTTACATGTGTTATATGTCAATAATATCTCAATACATCAGGGGGATTGATTTTTTAAAAGCCCCTTTACATACTTAAGATAAACTAGGCACCTATATTTTCTTCTGGATTTGGGGGTTTCAGGTTTTACATTTAATTCACCAATCCATTTCAGACTAATGGTCCATACTGCCAGCAATTGCGTGTTCATTAAAATGATTTTACCCACCAAAGGAAAAGCTACTCGAGAACAAAGTCAGGTGGGATTTCCAAAGGAGGTAGGAGTGTATCACCGCCAGAAAGCTCTGTCTCCTCAACTGCAAACAAAAGGGCTTGGTTCTACCCACCAGGTTTGGGAGAAATGAGGCTTCAGCTGCCTCATTAATGCTTAGTGTACAGCAAGTGACCAAAAAAGGGCACCGAGCTATTTCCAGAAAGGTATTTTTAAATAGCACCAAGCATGTGATGCAGCCTGCCTGTGAGAGAAGCTCTGTGAGGTCTACTGAAAGCCTACACATGCCATTGCTCATTTTTCTGTAGTTCCTGCCTCTACTGCTGCTGTTGTATTAGCTTTGCCTTCTAACAAGTACAAAAGTCCCTGAATCATTTTCCTTTTTTGAAATGTTCATTATTTTTATTCTGTTAGATTCATTCAATAGTTTCATTAATTTATCTCTACCCCAAGTCCCACTGGGCTCTTCGTTGTAATTTTGTTAAATCTAAAAATGAATTTGTTGTTAAAAATTAATTGGTAAAGATATGGCATTTTTATGATATTGATTTGCCCACCAGGGGAAAAAGGAATAACTGCTGACCTGTATGAGGGCTTATTACTATATGCCATTGGCCAATCCAAGGCATTTTTACCTATCCACTTGTATAATCTCTACAACAGTTTTTAGAAGAAGGTACACATTTACAAGTGATGGGACTCAAGCCCAGTTTGGAAAGTAATCCCAAAAAAAGAAATTACTGGTGTTGATAATGTTAATTAAATGTATTGTAGGAATTATTTCACAATATATATGTATATCAAATCATCATGTTGTGCACCTAAAACTAATACAATGTTAGATGGCAGTCATATCTCAATAAAACTGGAAAAAATGAAGGGAAAAATAATGTTTTTTAAATTTAAAAAATTACTGGCCTTATAACCATGTTTTTCTTCAGAACAGTAATCCCAGTTCATTCTCTCTCTGTCTCTCTTTTTCTTGCTTTCTTATCTTCACATTTTTTTCTATTTTTATCCCATTCTTATACCTTCTTTCTATATCTGTTTGCCTTCTTTGCTTTACTCCTATGTAATTGGTCATATTAGGCTATTCTAACATTTAAATTTAGTTGATTTGAATGGTTATGTTTTGTTTTAAAAAACACACAATACGATACCTTAATTGACCTTTGTTTTGAGCCAGGGTCCCATATCCCACCTCAATACCCAAAAAGTGAGATTGGTGGCTTCTGATGCAGACATGAGAGAAACAGAAAGTCAGAATCTACCAGATTTGGGGAAGAGAGAGGAAGGAGCAGAAGGGAAGCCTTAGGATGAAATTTCACCCCCATCTTTAACGTGAATGAACCCGAGATTTATTTGTTCACTTTAAAATTATTCAGCATCCACTGTTAGTCAGGAAGCGAATCCTGAAATGTTGCCCTTCATCTATTAAGTGTTACACATCTTTTGGGGTTTTGCAGTTGGGGAGAAAGGAAACTTACTGGGTCCAGAGCCCCAACCTATGCCAAAGAGGAGTGGGAGCATTGTCTTCCTTTTGCCTTTATAAAAGCAAAAACAGACTCCTAGAAGCAGAGACCAAAGAGCTGGTTACCAGAAGAGTGTGTGTGTGTGTAGGGGGGGGGGTGTGAAAAGGTGAATTATAGTGAATAATATTGTTATAGGTTTGCACTGTGACCGATGAGTACCAGAATTAGTGGGGTGATCACATTTTAAGGTGTAAAAAGGTCGAATCACTACATTATACACCTGAAACTAATGTAGCCAATATACGATTGAATTCCATCTATCCTTAAATTTAAAAATATTAATTAAAAATAAATAAATAGTCTTCACAGCTCATCCTAGAGCAGAAAGGAGCTATAATTCATGATTTACACTTAAGAATGGTGATTCAGCTCAATTAACATAGGTTCTTGAAACATTTCCAGGTTGCAGTAACTATTCTCAGCCTTCCATGGACTGGACTTTTATTCCCAAACGGCCCCTTAGGATCCAAGTCTGGCCCTGGAGACCAAGACCAGACCTAAACCTGGCCGGGGGTACCAGAAGCCACAGCACACCCCAGTGTGACATGCAGGCTCTTGGCCATATGGCCTGCCCTGAGCCCGCCGGTCTCTGATCTATGCCAGAATGGGCATATGCTGGAATAGCCCAGGATCTTGAGAGGGGAGCCAAAATGTCACAGAGCCAGTTTGAGTTTAAGCTTCTATTGCTCTTCTTATTGACGTGAGGCGAAACAGAACCAGAGGAGAAGTAGAAAATATCATTATTGAATCTAATGCACGGTGGGTTGAGGTTAGGACCTATAAGGTAAAACTTTCAGGCTCTCTGTCGTATGACCTGCTTATACGTACAAAATGGGTTTTAAAAGATGGCTAGCAATGAAATAGCTGCTGCAGTTATAGATTTCACCCACTCGGCTTCACTTAGGCCTATTTCCTCCACACTCTGAGGAGAGAGATATCTAGAATCTGATTTAGATATAACTTTGTATTAGTTTCAGGTGTACAACGTAATGATTCAATATTTGTATATGTCGCAAAATGATCACTACAATAAGTCTAGTTACTAACATCCGTCACCATGCATAGCTACAAATTTTTTTCTTGTGAGAACTTTGAAAATCTACTCTCTTAGCAACTTTCAAATACTCAATACAGTATTAACTATAGTCACCATGCTGTACATTATATCCCCTAGACTTAATTATTTTATAACTGAAAATCTGTATCTTTTGACTCTCTTCATCCTTATAAGTGATTTTGGGGTGGGAGTGGGGCTTGGTTAGATGAAATGCCCACAGGAACAAGTTGTTGCTTCAGGATTTATGCTATTATATTATATTACATATATATATATATATATATATATATATATATATATATATATATATATATATATACACACACACACACAATTGAGCTGAACTACCATCCAGATAGCAGTATATATATATATACTGCTATCTGGATGGTAGTTCAGCTCAATTAATCTTAGATGCTGCCTATTATGTCCGGGCTAAGTAAGCTTCCCAGTCAGAGGGAGCCACACCTCCCGATAAGCATCATGACAGGTCGATTTGGAGGAAGAGAGGAGGAAATCGAGCAGGGGCAGGGAGGCTGCCAGATGGTGGGGGCAGAAGGAGGGAATGCCTGGAAGGCCAAGTAAGAGGAGCAGCTTAGAGAGAAGTTCCCATCTGTGAGGGGGTGCAGAGGGGAAGGACAGAGTGGGGATAAGTAAAGAGAGCTGTGCAGAAGAATATTGGAAACAGGGGGTCATTTTCAAAGGAGACCTCCCATCTAAATGCCCGGGGAAGAAATAATAAATACAAGAGTGCCCATCGAGGAAATGTGCATTTGTTTTATTCACAGATGAAGAGTGGCTGTCCTCAGAGAGTTCATTAGCCCCTCGAGAAGGGTACTTTTATGAGTATCAAAATGGTGTGCATTTGCCACCATTCCCAGGTTGTTATGAACTATAGCTGACTTGTTCAAACATTGCTTGTTTTTACTGTTAAGGCCGATGATGCATTTTAAAGAAACCAGTTTCGTAAAAAAACAAAGGCATGTCTCTCTTTTTTTTTTTTAATGAAAGAAAAGTACTAGTGAATTTCATGGCCAATTCTTTTCTTTAAAATGGAAGCTGAGTTATAAATATAATGTTCAACTCCTCTAAAATTTAGAATGCTCTTTCTAATTATACACATACATGTCACTTCATATGAGTAATTCATTTTGCTTTTACCAAGTAATTAGTTGCTGTTTGAACTCTTTTCATGAAGAAATATAAAATTAAGACATTCATATGGTGGAAAGCAGGTACAAATAAGATGTAAGCAAGATTCAAAGCAATAGGCTCCATTTAGATTTCATTAATCAAATGCTTCTCACAGGATGATAAGCACAGGGCAATATTTTAGTCTTCTAAAGCATAAAGCAAAGCAATATTAATTTGAAAAGGGGAGGAATAAGAAGAGAAACAAGCAAAGAGATCTGTTTTCAGCCACGAAGGGGTTTGTGTGTATGTAGTGCGGACAGACAGAAACACATAAATGAAGGTACAAAGCGCAAGAAGCCCTTATTTTCACAAATAATTTGGCTTGGATTCATCAGAGGAGCAGACAGGCCTTGGTCAATGTTAAGACCATGCCACCTTCTGGTTGCCGTGTGCGTGACAGGCACTCACACTGTTCAAGGGCTGGAGCATTCCTGTTTCCTGCAAAACTTATATTGAAGGGAAACAGCAGATACAGTATTTGTGCTGCTCACTCTCTCCCCCGGGAACTGTATTGAAATGAGAACACGATCCATAAATGTACACCAGTGACTGCTCGGCTTGAAAATGTGAGTTTGCTTTTTAAGCTTGATCAATTGCAATGGTGTGTGAGAGGCCATCCAGGAGCACAGACAGGACTGCGATTGTGAGAGCAGTAGGATTCGGTTGCCTGTCTTTCCCCTGGTTGCCACGCTCTGAATCTGGAAAGGGGACAAACATGGTAGATCTGCCCTTAACCAAGTGATCAAAGGTCACATCACCAGCAAATGCACAAATCTAGCTTGTGCTTCCTGACACGAAGCACTGAGAAGAAGGTAGCATTACTTCTGTGATATTCTCGCCAAAGCACAAAGCTTGAATCTAAATTTATTATGAAACAGACCAACCCAACATAAGGGACATTCTATAAGATAATTTAGATTGCACTCTTAAAAACAATAGTCAGTGTCAGGGAATACAAAGCAGGCTCAAATATGGTTCCAGATTAAAGAAGACTAGAAATAGGGTGACTCAGATGAAGCATGTTATCTTCAATTTTCCTCCTTGTAAAAGGTGTTAAGTCAATGGGCAAAATCTGAATAAAGATCTGTAGATAATAGCTTGGTCTCCGTGTTAGCCTCCTGATTTTGCTAATTTTGTATAATTAACAGGGAAATTCTCTCGTTTTTAGGAAACACTAACTGAAGTACTTAGAGATAAAGGGGCTTAATCTCTGCAACGTGCTCTTAAATTATTCAGCAAAAAAAGAGGTAAATGCTAACACTAGAGAATTGTGTATATGAGAACTCTTTGTATTATTCTTGCAACTTTTCTGCAAATCTGACATTGTCAAAGGAAAAAATTTTAAATCAGTAAAGTTGATTTAAAAAACTTTCTTTTTCTTTTCTGGCTCACGCATTGCCAAATGACAGGTAACTATAATCCTTTTACATCAAAAAGCAAGTTGTTTTAGTCTCAGGTATACTCAACTTCAGACACTGATGATGGAATTTGGAAGCCGTGTCTTTTCAGCTATCCTCTGCACACCCAGCTGCAAATCAGCTTTCTTTCCTAATTGAGCTTCACACTTTCTCTTTTCTTTCTGCAATTTGTTCCTTCTTTCATTCACAGATCCTTTCTGGTGTTGCATTTGCAGTAGACTATGTGAATTGCTGGGTATTCAGAGAAGTGTCAGACTCAGCTCCCGGTCTAAGACACATACAGAAAACTCTAGTGAAGCGTATTTCATAAGTGCAAAAATAGTGGTAAAACACAGGGAGAAAATGATAACATAGATGACTTCAAGGAGTCTTGACCAGGGAACAGAAGTATACCAGACAGGCCCAGAGTTGGAGGGAGATTGAGGGGTGTGCAATTTGTAGTGGGGTCTCCCAGATACATGCTATTGTTGGCCACCAGTTCAATGGTTAAGGGTGTGACTGCACACCAGGCAGGGGCTGGGTCAGACCCTGTTTGCCCCATGAAAAAATTTGACTTCTATAACTTGATGATGGGGAGCCACTAAAGGATCATGCTTAAATTTGTATATTGGACAGATCCTTTCTGTTCAGCCTCCCTTGGTAATTCCTTTATTTATTTATTGACTGTTTCTTCACCACATAACTGTTTTAGGTCAGATGTGAGTTTGAGGCACATATGACAAAAAACGAGTATGATTTCTGCTCTTACAGAGAGCATCTCTATTCTGTGGTCTCTGTAGCTTCTTTTCTTTTTTCTTTTTTTTTTTTACATTTGAACTTGAGCCACATTTAAAGACCACTGTAAGTTGTATATGGTCTGCCCTGTATTTCTTTGTGCTTCTTAACCTCTCCCTGGAACTCCCAAGTCTGCTGTTGTTATTAAGCTAGCAGCAGAAGAAAGTACTTGAAATAAACTACCGTGCAATGTAAGGCAAACCTTACCTTTCCTCAGCCAAGCCCAAAGCAGCGCAATTTAAACTAGACTCAAAGCTTCATGCCTGTTCTAGCAGGTAATATTGAAATGATAGGATTCCCTAAAACCTTTCTTCCTAATCCATTTACTTAACAATATTCCTGTCATCTTAACATTGATAACATGAAATTATTATATCATTTGTATAATTCTGAAATGTAGTTAGCCATTATTTTCCATTATTTTTTTCCGCAATATATTATGATCATTTATATTTCATACTTAATACACTAATTACGTTAATGGCCTCTAGTTCTAAGTACTGTAGTATTTTATTCCATGGTATTGGAAAGCTATCTTGTATGGGATGTAATTTCCACTGTATAAATTCACATATTATCATTACTTTTAAGTATATTTTTATCATAAGGTTTAGCAGTGGGAAAATACTCAAGGAAGTTTAGATTTTCTTGAAGAACATAATATGTCATTCAATCAAAGCACCTACTGAGTATACAACGTTTAGTTGGGAGCTCTCAGAGGATACTGAGGAGAGAGAATGGACAAGGAGGGGTGAGAATAGAGGGGCTGCTCTAGAAAAATGCATTTGCTAATTAGAGAAATAGATTTCTCTGATAGATAACACCCATATGCTTTGGAGTCAAAACTCAAATTTGAATCCTCAAGCTGCAACTGTCCAGCTACACAAGGTCAGGCAAGTTACTCAGTCACTCAGTTGCCTTGTGTGTAAAATGAAGATAATAATGACACAGTGGCGCCTCTTTATCTTTTTCTGTTCACTCTTGACCTCTTACACATTCCCTGTATGGGATTTAAATGGTCCTCCTTCTTCCCACAGTTCTGTGGGCTTCAGTTACTTCAGGAAAGAGAGACTAAGGGTCAGAAAGCAAATCAATGGCTTAGTTTGAGGTGTAGGTGTATTTGTAAATCTTGGAATGAACTAAATAAATCAAATCATGATTTTTGGGTTTTATATAAATAAACTAGAGGCCCAGTGCATGAAATTCCTACACATGTAGGGTCCCTAGGCCTGGCCGGCAATCAGGGCTAATCTGTGGGATGACTGGAAGGGTGATTGGGGTCCCTGTTTGCACTCGCCTTGGCCTGGTGCTGCCCACTTGCTGGCCCCACCCCCTGCCACCGCTGGTTGCCATCTGAGGGATGACAAGCGGGGCGATTGGGGCCCACTCTTATCGGGGCCCATGGGGGCTGGCAGCGCCTCCACTGCCACCTGCTGCCAGCACCGCATCGCTGACACCCGCTGTGTTCCCCGCTGCCCCCTGGTGGTCAGCACACATCTAACTCCCACTTGGTCAAACTTCCACCTGTGGGGACAATTTGCATATGAGACTTTTATTATATAGGATACCCTGTTCTTAAATCAACGAATTCGTGCACCTTGAAAGGAACTGTGGGCCACGAGACTGCGGTGAACACAGGGGTGGGTCTTGTCTGGCCCCTCCCACCATGGCCCCTGGTCCTTTGTCTGCCAGCAGCCCCAATCCCACCGCCACAGCTCCCATGTGCTGACGGTGCCAGGCCCGCTCGCACCCACTGATGGCATCGAGCGATTGGGGCTGGCACCAGCAACTGGTGCCGTCAGCAGGTGCGATCGGCGGCTGCTGCCCCAATGGCCCCTCAGGAGCAGAGGGAGGTGGAGAAGCCCTCAGGGGTGATTGGGGCCAGCAGCTGCTGCTTGCACCCGCTGATGGCACCGAGGGGTCAGGACCAGCGCTGGGCGCCAGCAGTGGGTGCGAGTGGCAGCTCTGGCACCGGCTGTGGGTGCAAGCGGGGCCATCACCAGCAGTGGGTGCAAGAGGCAGCTGCCGGCTCTGATCGACCCTAAGGAGCAGGGGGAGGTGGAGAAGCCCTGAGGGGCAATCAGGGCCTGCAGCTGCTGCTCACACCCGCTGACGGTGCCAAGCAATCGGGGCCGGCGCCAGGCGCTGGTAGCAGGTGCGAGCACCAGGTGGGATTGCAGTGTGCAGGAGCAAAGAATTTTCAGTAACTACCAGAGGCTTGCCCTGATGACAGCTACTGATGCCCTGCCTTGGTCTGGCACCCCCACTCACCTGCTCCACCATCCCACTGCAGCCAACACCCGCTATGTTCCACACACGCCCCCTGGTGATCAGCGCACATCATAGCGACCAGTTGTTTGGTTAATCAGTTGTCCTGCCACTCAGTCTATTTGCATATTAGGGTTTTATATATATAGATAATTAGAACATTTGAGCTGCTATCATCTTTCCTCTTCTTATCTTACCGTGCATACATTCCATCCAATTAATTATTTTTAAAAATTTACTTCCATTGTTTCTGTTCACTTATTTTTTAAATTTCCACTGTTACTACCTTTCACCAGGCCCCACTGCCTGCCTTCCTTCCTGGACTATTAGCAAAAGTTTCCTCACCTGTCTGACCTCTCCCTCTCTGGTCCAGCCTATGCATGACAGCCCAGACTGTTCTGCTTAAGACTATGCCTGTCTTGTGCTCAAACTTTCTGTCATTTAAAGCTCTCACTATACTTATACTTCAGTGAAAACAAACAGCTTCCTCATGTGTCCTTATATCCATGTATGATTTCATCCATGCTATATCCTCCATCTGCAAAAATCTTCTCTCTCACCTTGGCTGATGTTGCTCAGTTGTTTGAACATCATTGCATGCACCAAGAGGTCACTGGTTTGATTCCCCGTCAGGACACATGGCCGGGTGTTGGTCTTGATCCCCAGTAGGGGGCATGCAGGAGGCAGTTTCTCACTCTCTCTTCCTCTTCCTTCCTCTCTCTCTCTAAAAAAAGAGAGAGAGAGAAACCAAGAAAACATTTTTTAAAAAATCTTTCTCATTCTCACACCCACTCCAATTCAGCATGTTCAAACCCAACCTTCCTCAAGGCTCAACTCAAATACCACCTCTTCCTTGAGGTCTCTATTAATTTCCCCTAATTGGATATAATCTTAACCCCTTTTCATTTCCATACATTTTTTTTGAAATTTTCAATATTTTAATAACTTTTATGATCTGATAAGTACACTTAATATTTTGTCAGATTAATTTATCTCACTATAAATTAACTCTTGATTAAATTTAGAAATGAGCAAGCTATTGAAAATATTTTTCTTTTAAAATATATATATATATATATTTAATTAAATTCTTTATTGTTGAAAGTATTGCTTAAGTCTCCCTTGTCCCCCATTGACTTCTTCCTACCCGCTCCTGCCCCCCCAGCACATGCCCTCATCCAACCTACTATCTGTGTCCACTGGTTTTGCTTATGTGTATGCATACAAGTCCTTTGGTTGATCTCCCATACACTTTATATTTTGAAGAATCTGCTCTTGAGTAAAATCTTATAAAAACCCCAGTGTACTGCATCTCTTGAAGAATTGCCACATCATCCCCTTAAAAAATGATGTGTTTGTGCAGGTAGAAATCACTGCTATATGAGTGCTCCCTGCAGGTTTTGATTAGCTTACATTCCCAAGGTGTTTAGCATACTGTCTTCATATTAAGATTTAGTCAATGAATGAATGAATGAGCATATATTCATTTATTTATTCAATACATATTGACTGAGGACCTACTAGGTATGAAGCACTGTCCTAAGTGCTGGGCCATACCAGTCAACCAAAGAGACCAAAATTTCTGCCCACAAGGAGCTTAAATTTTACTGTGTGAGAGGGATGAGGGAGGAAACCGAGACAAAATAATAAACAAAACAAGTAAGAGAAATGTATATAAGGTGCTAATGCTATGGAAAGGAAGTTAGAGCAGTTTAAGAGGAAGGGCGAGGTGGGTGTTGGTCAGGGTTGCAATTTATATAGGTTTGCCACAGCTCCGGGAGCAAGGGAGCAGACTGGAAAGAGGAGGAATAGAGTCATTCAGATATTGCCGGGAAGAGCATTCCCAGCAGAGGGAACAGCCAGTGGAAAACCCTAAGGTGGGAGCATATCTGGCATGTTTCAGGCACAACAGGTCAACGCCTTTGGAAGAGCATATGAGCTGGGAGAGGAGTAAGGTTTGGTTTAGAGAGGAAATGTGGGCAGGGAGGGAGATCATGTAAGGACTATGGCTTCTCCTCTGAGAGAAATCTGGAGCCACTGAAGGGTTTTGAGCTGAGGTTGGTGTAATCTGGTCTGGCTTTTATCATATTTTACTCTCATTTCTTGTTTATCTTTTGTACATACAGATGTTGACCTAAGAGAGATGGGTCTGACAGAGTCCAACTAATTTCAGCATGTGCTATCAGTGGACTCCAAAGAGTGGAAAGAGCAGTTCATTCTCCAACTGGCCAGCTCAGAGACAACATAGAGGAAGAGGTTGCAAAAAAAGGGGATAGCTAGCTCACCTGCAGCTCTGGCTTCTTGTGACTGTCCCAGTAAATGTGCTGTTCCTTTCCCTTTAGTCCACACACACTAACTGGAAACTTCTGGTCTTCTTGAAATTTCATGTGAAAATTCAGGTATTCCAGCAATTGCTTTCAAGTAGCTCTGGCTAACACATTAGAGTTCCATCTTATATTGTCAAAGCATAAAACAACAGCAAAGGTTACATTACATCTAGTAGTCAATGAAATTGTCAAATAAGCCACTGGATTTAATATTCAGTTTTAGAAACATCATTCTCGTTCTGCTTTACTAGCAAATGGGATTTTAAATTGTATTGTGTTCCTCTCCTATTGCATCCTCACGTGTAAGAACTAATGATTGACTTAAGATTTGTCAACATCAGGTAAAAGCTGGGAAGGAGTGACAGTGTCTCATACACTGACTCCATGGTGGCAGATGGTGGGCACTCTCTCCCATGCCATGGGTTGCAAGTCATTGTCGAAGTGCTGAGGAAAGGGTCCTGTGGAGTCCTCCACATGAAGAACCCAAAGTGTCCTGGAAAGTTGCTATCAATTTTGTGCTTATGTGGTCCTGGGATAGTGTGTTATGGAGAGTCCACTGTATTATGGTGACACTAGAGGCCTGGTGCACTAAATTCGTGCACTGGGGGAGGGAGTGTCCCTCAGCCCAACCTGCACTCTCTCTAATCTGGGACCCCTCGGGGGATGTCCGACTGCCCATTTAAGTCCTATTCCAGGGATAGGGCCTAAATGGGCAGTCAGACATCCCTCTCACAATCCGGGACTGCTGGCTCCCAACTGCTTTCCTGCCTGCCTGCCTGATTGTCCCTAACCCCTCGGCCTGCCAGCCTGATCATCCCCCTAATCACTCCCCTGCCAGCCTGATCACCTCTAAATGCCCTCTCTTGCTGGCCTGGTCACCCCTAACTGCCCTTCCCTGCAGGCCTGGTTGCCCACAACTGCCCTCCTCTGCCGGCCATCTTGTGCCAGCTATCTTGTGACCACATGGGGGCAGCCATCTTGTGACCACATGGGGGTGGCCATCTTGTGTGATGGTGTGACAGTCAATTTTCATATTACCTCTTTATTATATAGGATGGGCTGCTTTGGGACTGATGCTACCCTCCTTATTCTAGTGAACATGGCCATGGTCACTAATCACTTGTGAATTTGGGATTCTAAGTTAGAGGAAGAAAAACCCATCCCTAATTCTGAGTTTACTCAATCACAGAAAATAAATTGAGGCAGTGGTCCAGACCTACGATCAGATAGCATGCATCAGGGATAACCGCGGTACCCTGGCCCCTCTGCTCCCCTCTCCTTCCTTGCTGCATGACCTTGGAAATGCCATCTGGTCCCCCTGAGTGTTGGCCTCCACATTTGTCAGTTGGAGAAGACAAGACCTTCTTTGTAATATTGTTGTCAGAATTTTAGTAATCACCTTTTATTGATGACCTGGTAAATTGTAGCTCTTCAATAAGTGCAAATTTATAATCTCAAATAGCTCAAAGGTTATATCAAATACAACTCTTCCTAGTCAGGCATTTTAGCAGTTTACTTTTAACCCATATAAGAGATTAATGACGTTTTCCCCAATATTAAATATAAGTGGCACTACTGAGTCCACATACATTTTAGAAAAATTTATTTTCAAGGCAATTCTTCCACTGGGCTGATAACAATGAAGTAGAAACTGCTGTTTGTTTAGTTATATAGAATATTCCCAGAGGAGGTATTGTGAAACATCAAAATGAGCAGAAAGAATTGGTGAGTGAATTTTAAAGTCCCTTTTCCCCTAAAGATTTTTCAAGAAAGATGTATTTCCCACATGTAGGCTTTTAATCCTCTCCTGTACAGATATTTTGGGGATTATACTGGGCTCTGAGAATAACAAGTGACTGGGTCTCAGCTCCTACCCTGGAAAAGTTTTCAGTCTGGTATGTTGTATTATATTACAATATGATGAGTTCCAGCAGAGTGTAGCCGTACCTGAGGGCAGAAGGATGAATTTGATGATCTCTTGCTGTCTCTTCTAGCTGAATGATTCTGTGATTAAAAAAAAAAAAGAGAGGTCAGAATAGCATGATTTTTGGAGGCCATTCCCTGCTAAGACAGAACTGAGTACCATGTGCTGATGGGGAAAGGATAACTAGGATAAAACAACTGTTAAGAACTTTCATTTTTGCCAGTGGTTAATGTTACTAGAATTTCCATCTTTCAATAGATTGTTGCTCCTTAATAATAATGAAAAATGCTCCACTCTCTGTAGGCTATTTTTTCCCTATTATTGAAATTATGGCCAATAATTCCCATCCAGGTAGACAGGCAGGAAACCTGGAAAAGTAACTCTCTGATATTTGCATGTCTTCCCTGTTGGAATTAGGGGCTTGGGCTGCTATGTAGACTGAAGCTAAGGATTTAAACCAAAAGGGGATTAGGGAAGCCACTGCCAAAGGCGAGCTCTGATACAGGGACGGGCCTTTAACGCTCTGCCAAAACTGGAGCCGTTCTCAAGCTGTTTAACTTGTGATTATTTTCTTCTGTTGCCTCTCTTTTGAAAACTAATTGTAGATGTGAAACGGCCATGTTTAAATAATTCATAAAAAAATAATAAATCCAGAGGAAAGTGACAAAGGTATAGGGAAACCTGGAGAAGTACAAAGCAGGGGTCGCCTGCACCTTAGCTTTCTGAGTGCTTTTCTTACTCTTGGGTGCTTAATTAAGCCCGTCTGCCTGTTTGGCCCTGGGTTGGTTTTGTTCTATCTAGAGAGTTGTTGACCTAACCCTCCATTAGAATACACTGAACAGTGGCTTCCTTACAGTTCATGAAAACATTTGTAAATGCTATTATTTTGGCATTGGGGGAAGAAAATCAGTACCTTCTGACTGAGGGAATCTCATACATTTATAATTATATTTTTAATGTTGTGGAATAGCCTTTTAGCTCTAGCAATTATGCAAACCAGTTAGACAACATTGCTTAATGTAGGCAACTAAATGCCCAGAAGATTTTTGACTATAAAAACAAGAGCTTCCGCAAGTTTTTGGATATTCTTCCAATCAGACAATTAATTGAACTAACTCAACGGTGCCTTTGTAAGGTTTATCGCTCCTGGAACTATTGCTATGCTTACAGAGCATTTTAAAAGTTACATCCTTAAAACTCCTAGATCAATTAGTTTGTGATAGAAGGCAATCTCTAGATCTAAAATTACTTTTTTTTTTGTGCTGATATATCATTTTCAGTAATAAGCTATTTTTTTTTTTCTGTAGAACTAATTAGTAACTCAAGCCCTGGAGAAAGGGCTGTATATTGGTTCAAATTTCACCCTCCTACTGTGAGGGAAATTCCACCATATTCTTCATAGTCCCTCCTCAAGTGTGGATGGGTAGTTAAAATACTATGAAAAAAGTGACTCAACAGCACTATAAGGCGGTGAATTAGGTATCCATATTCCATTAAATCTGCAAAACAGTGCAAGATCTTAGAACCAAAAGCTGTTCAAACATCCACTGCTTCAATTATTCAATACGCCCATTTAAATTGTTTTAAATACCATGGCATTTCCTCTCTCATATAGTACCAAATATGTTTCCGTCTAATGCTCTGTTATTGAAAAACTGGTCTTCCAAGTTGATATTAAAAAATATCCATCTGGCTCCTTAAATACAATCATGTCCCTTTTGTTTTCCCAAGTCTCCAATGAGGAGATGTTTGTCACTTAATTGCTGTTGAGGATCACAGATGATGGTTTATAGGTTTAGGCAAATTGTGGGCAGCGCTTTGTTAACCAACAAGAGAGCACGCTGGTACTTGATAATTATCCTATAGAGCTCAATTGGCCCTTAACAGCACCTGCCCAAACAGCATCAGGGAGCCTTGTCTCACCACAGAAGCCCCTTCTTCTTAATTAACCTGTTTGCACTTGTTATAAATAAAACCTATTTGTTTCCAGTTAATATATTGGCTGCTACTTTAAATATTCATTTATTATTACGCTTGTTAAGTGAGGGGTGGAGAAGAATAGTTTGGATAACTTCCATCAGTATGCACTGAGCTTTAAGAGATCAGCAATAGCCCTAATCGGTTTGGCTCAGTGGAGAGAGAGTCGGCCTGCAGAATGAAGGGTCCCAGGTTCAATTCCGGTCAAGGGCATGTACTTTGGTTGCAGGCAATCCCCAGTGGGGGGTGTGCAGGAGGCAGCTGATCAATGTTTCTCTCTCATCGATGTTTCTAACTATCTACCCCTCTCCCTTCCTCTCTGTAAAAAATCAATAAAATATATTTTAAAAAAAGAGAGATCAGCAATAGACCAGTATGTAAATGGTGTTGCTGTGTTCTCCATGGACCTTAAAAATGCTTAAGAAAACATCTCTCTACCATGAAAACAATATAGGGGCAAGTGAGAAGCAAGGCACCAATGACAATAATAAGCCAATTTTCACTAGAGGAGCACTTCCTAAATGTTAAATTCAATTCAAATGAGGCTTGATTTCATTTCTCAATCTACCTCATGACTGTTTTGTGTCCCAAAGGATAAAAAACTGAACACATGCAAGTAGATGTGTCTTGATTTTCTCTTCAGTTGGTTTCAGGCAAATGAAATGATGAATGGAAATTAAGACAACTTTGCATATTTACTTATAAGCAATAGTAATTTGAGAATCATAAAGAAATTAAGGCATACAGACCATAATAAGTCAGTATTATAACTGAAAACACTAGAAATAATAAACATTTATTTAGCATATTTTATATAAAACCTAGAATAAAGTAATTTTTCTTGTAAAAGCTGCCAAAATCATCACTCAAATTTTTAGTCTTAAGATTTTGGTGATCTATAATTGGTTTTAGCTATTTGTTATTGTTCTTTAAAACTCATGTTGGGGTGAGATCCCAGATGGCGCCAGAGAAGATGAAAGCTACACTCACCTGCTCCCAGGAACAAACTGGAATTACAACTAAAATATAGAGCAATCAACCTGAATAACCAACTGAAGACTAGCTGAAGAGAAGTCTTACTAGTATAACCAAGGATTTACAAAGGAAGCCACATGGCGACTGGTAGGAAGGGAGGAGCTTCGAAAAGGGCTGCAGCAGCTGAGATTCTGGAGAAATAGCTCAGCTGCAAAGGCTAACCCTGAGAAAAGTGGGGTCTCAACCGCAAGCCCAGCTCTCCAGCCCACAGCACCAGAGCCAGGAAGAGATGCTCACCTAACATTTGGCTGTGAAAATCAGCAGGAATTCTGTCAGCCAGGGAGAGATGGGAGTCTGCTAGAGATATGGCGCCCTCTTAAAAGGCCAACACATAAAATTCCATTTGCAGCCACTCACTCTGGGCTCTGGCTGAGAAAGGGAGGAGCAGAATAGAGTCCTGTAAGGAGAGACTGGAGTTTGTAGCTCTGAGGAGAGAGCAGAAGGGACAGCGACCAGGATAATTGTACTGAGTCATTCTCCCATACCTCAGAAGCCATATATCTTAGGTAGGATACACCCCTTCAGAGGCATCAGCCTGGAAGAATGCAATAGCCCCACCCTGCAGAGCTTGTGACCTGCTGAGGAGTCAGATGCCTGGGCCAGAATCTAGAGGTGTGGGCAGACTCAGGGGGTGTCAGTAAGTGAGTTGTGTGGCTTTGGGGCTTTGGGGTGGGGACCATTCCTCCCACTTTCCCATGAATCTGGCTGGTGCCTCCCCCTCAGGGGAGATCCACTAGCCCCATTCTCAGGGCTTGTAGCAGCCCCACCCCCTTAACTCCTGGTGGCTCTACTCCAATGAGGTCTAGGCAGAATTGGGACAGAATGAGTTGTGTGAATCTGAGATGGGGGCCACTCCTCCCACCTTCCCCAAACCTCACCAGCACCTCCCACTTATGGGACATCCACTAGCCCCATCCGTCAGATTCCAAGCTGCCCCACCCTGCTGAGATCTGGAAGATCTAGAACAGACTGAGTTGTGTGGCTCTAGGATATGGGGCCATTTATCTCTTGCATGCCAGACTGGTGCAGACCCATCCCTTCACACAGCCAAATATTGGTCTGTTTGGGGCTGATAGACTCTGATGGCTTCACCCTGATGACTCCCTAAGACCCCACCCCACCACAAATATGTATAAGCATCCAGTGGATGTCAGCTAAACTTGGTATACCCTGGGGCATTTGTGGAGAGGCCTCAGACCTGTCACCGGCATTAAGTTCGAACCTGTAACAATCTGGTGAACACCACTGGCTCCTACCTGGTGACTTGCTGAGAACCTACCTCATGCTACTCAAGTACTGCTAGAGGCTCTTTCAGCGACTGACCCTACAGGCAGCCAGCAAGTGAAGGCAGGTGAAGGCAGGTGAATCTGGGTGTGACTTGGGACATTAGCAGGTCTGCCCCTGGGCCTGGTGCTAGTAAAAGCCGCCTGGGTGAACAGCTTCATCCTTCTGGTGCACATCCAGGCCCAGCAAAGGCAGCCACAAACTGTGAATCACTTGTATCTCCAAACAAATGGGACTACATCAAACTGAAAAGGTTTTGCACAGCAAAGGAATCCATCAACAATATGAAAAGACAACCCACTGAATGGGAGAACATATTTGTTAATACATTTGATAAGGGAACTTATAAAAGTCAACACCAAAAACCAAACAAACAATCAAATTAAGAAGTGTGCAAATGACCTGAATAGACACTTCTTTAAAGAGTACATACAGATGGCAAATAGATATATGAAAGGATGCTCTTCATCACTAATCATCAGAGAAGTGCAAATTAAAACCACAATGAAATATCATCTCATACCTGTCAGAATGGCTATCATCAATAAATCAACAAACAAGTGCTGGCAAGGATGTGCAGAAAAAGAAACCCTCTTGCACTGTTGGTGGGAATGCAGACTGGTGCAGCCACTGTGGAAAGCAGTATGGAGTTAACTCAAAAACTTAAAATTGGAACTGCCTTATGACCCAGAGATTCCACTTCTGGGACTATATATCTGAAGAAATCCAGAACACTAATTTGAAAGATTATATGCACCCCTTGTTCACTGCAGCATTATTTACAATAGCCAAGCTTTAGAAGCAGCCCTGGTGTCCAACAATTGATGAATGAATAAAAAGCTGTGGTTCATTTACACAATGCAATACTACTTGGATGTAAAAAAAAGAAGGAAATCTTAACTTTTGGGACCTGGAGAGTACTATGCTAAATGAAATAGGCTAGTCAGAGAAAAACAAGTACCATATGATTTCGCTTATATGTGGAATGTAATAAACAACATAATCTAACAAACAAAATAGGAGCAGACTTATAGATACAGAGAACAGACTGATAACTGTCACATGGAAGGGGGGTTGGGGAGCTGGGTGAAAAAGATGAAGGGATTAAGTGAAAAAGAAAAAACACACTTATAAACACAGACAGCAGGATGGTGATTACCAGAGGAAATGTGGGGTTAGAAGATGGTAAAGAGGGGGAAAATGGTGATGGAAGAAGACTTGACTTGGGGTGGTGAACATGCAATACGATATACATATGATGTATTATAGAATTGTACACCTGAAACCTGTATAATTTTGTTAAGCAATGTCACTCCAATAAATTTAATAAAAAATAAATGGGGGGGGGGATAAGGACACATATGTAATACCTTAATCAATAAAAAAAATAAAAAACAAACAACAAAAATAAATTTAAAACTTCATTTTGAAAATTTTCTAAAATGCATTTTCCTCAAAGTGAGAATAACCTACTTTACAGATTAATTTTTTAAATAAAAAAGTCTTATGCTAATGTAAAAAAAGGATTTTGATTTTTATTTGAATGAAATAATGTGGCTTTAAAATTTTGCTCTTCAGAACATTTTCTTTCTGTTTTTGCTGCATCAAAAATCATGCTTATGTGACTTCAATTGGGTTCGCTAAACTGCATACAGTCAGTTCAAAATACACTTAATTATTGATGAAAGCAACATTCTCACAGCCACCAATCAATGACTTTGATTCTTCTGTTATACAATTGGTCTGATAATGCATTTTAGAATAGGTCAATACTGCCTGCTACATATAGTAATATGTCTAATTTGTTTCTATTCATCATGATCATGTAGTTAAAAACAATATGCTTAAAATCACAACTTGTCACTGGGAAGAATGACGTGTAAAACTGACAAAAGAGTTTGTAAAATTGTTGTATGGGCATAATGTTTTTGAAGACATAACACATCCCTGCATCCTGGTTTTCCCAGGCACATGGAGTACTTTGGATTCTGTACTTATTTGCATTAGCTTGATTGACCAGCACACATGCATACCTAAGTTCTCCAGCTCATCAAAAGAGACTGTTTCTCTGTACCCTGGGGGAATGCATTTTCACAGCCCCCTGCAGCATTTTTTTTTTTTTAAGAAAAATGAGAGAAAATGCTTTTTACTCTCTCCTTATCAAATCACTTTTCTTCTGAATATGAACTCTTCATGAGCAGCACCAGCACATACTTATGAGTACCCGTATGTGAAAAGTGTTGGGGAGATGATTCCAGAGGAACTGCAATAACACTCACTCTCATCATACTATTTTAAGTTCTGCTATCGCTAGTTAGGGACAGTTATCAGGAAGGGAACTGGGAAGGGAAAACATGGAGGTCCGTCCTCCTGCTAATGCCCTCTGTGTAACTCAGCCATCAAAATGTATATTCATTATATAATATACTGAAGGAGCAAACACTGACCGGGACTCAGAAAACCTCCCTGTGTGTCCTTTGTGAAAGTAACTTTGTGACTAAGTTCATGCTTCTATCCTTCCTCCTTAGTAGAGCTAGAGAACCAAGCAAAAACACACAGGTTATTTTCACTTGAGTATTCATATATGTTGGACTCACATAAGGATGCTTTAACTCCTTTAGAGCACTACTGCTGTTTTTAGTGCACTATAACCAATCTAAAATAACTCATTCTTATATCATTAAGTGGGTATTTGGAGAAACTTGTTATATTTTTAAGGATTGATTTAGTACTAGGAAAGAACTTTAAAATTCATAATGATCCCTTATCTGAACTCCTGTAACACCACATCATTCTGATTAACCACACATATGCTGCCTTGAACTGCTATGCACAATTGCATTTATCTATTTATATAATAAATGCTGTAAATGTAGGTTATTTATGCACCTGTCCAGTCACTCATTAATATAAAGAAGCTATGTAAATCTAGTGTTCACTATAAACCAAGCAATCACATACTATGATTAATAAGAAAACAATAACACCTAAGTCCTCATGCCTTTTATTAATCTTTTGTTACTGATCTAGGCCTATTTGGGCATTTATAATTAATAGGTTATTTGGAGTAGCTACACATAGCTCCTAGTAGTTAGACATAGGTGAGGGCTAAAATTCTTCTCTCCCCAAATTTTACTATTTAGTGGAATGTTACACTAAAAGCAAGTCTGAGAATTAATTTTGCAGCACATAAAATATCTGTCAGTAAGTGGAGAAAAAAAGGACATATACTCTGCTCTGTAAAAACATTATGCATAATTTATCATGTAAATGTGTGCCCACCAATTCAAGCAGCACATATTGTATCTTTTACAATAAAACAGACAGAATGTGTTACAGGATTCAGGTGGACAAGAGTTCACCCTGGATTGTGGTGGTGAAGGAATCCATCACAAAAAAGTTAAACTTGACCAGACTTCCAAGACAAAGCAGGTCTAAG
Organism: Cnephaeus nilssonii; assembly: GCF_951640355.1. NCBI lineage: Eukaryota > Metazoa > Chordata > Mammalia > Chiroptera > Vespertilionidae > Cnephaeus > Cnephaeus nilssonii. Next base: position 56,773,655 of record NC_137079.1, on the reverse strand, counting down.
ACTGACAGAGTGGGGCCCAGGACATCCAAAGAACCAACACAAGTTAGAAGGTGGAAACACTGTAGGCAGGCTCGCCTGTTTACAAAATTGCATGTTTCCTAATTCCAGCCATCAAAATTGGAACAACATTTTGAATGTGAGGAACATTATCAACAAATTATAGGTGTCTTAACAGCTGTATAATAAGAATTAATCTATTCTTACAGGCCATTCAGGCATAAAGATTGTAGACTGTCTATTTTTATAGGCAATTTGACTTTCAGTTAGAATATTTTATAACCTATTCCCTAAAACATGAAGGGCTGTGAAATGCTACCTGTAATCCCGTTAGCAGTGTAGTGTGGTACTACCGCTAAAAATGCCAAGGAGGCAACAGTTTTTTCCAATGTTCGTTTGTTCATTCATTCATTCATTCATTCATTCATTCAACTAGCAAGCTGGATTAAGCACCTACTATGTAGCATGCATTGTGCTCAGTCATAAACAATTTCAATGAGTTGAGAGGAATGCTGCTTAGTATTCATTAGTACCTAGTGACTATGACGACATTAGGGACTAAAGCAATTGTCCAAGGCTACAACCAGCATGGTGATGGTGATAAGGAGGAGATGGCAGAGGGCATTAATTGACTTGAACACCAACCCCTATTGAGTTCTTTACCTGCAACAATATTTAGCTGTTTTTCCATTAGCAGGCTATGACTGCTTTTAGAGGGGGCTAGAGTCTTGGATCATTTTGGAAATTTCTGAAAGATAGGCTTATCTAGGACTCTGAAATAGATTGTAAAATGAGGTTCCAATGTACAAAGAAGAAGGCCAATGAGGTGACTCCATCTGCATATATTATCTGCTCTTGTTTTCCAAGGGCATGGAAAGAATTGGCTAGAATTTCTAGTCAATTTTTTTGTCTGAACCATAGAGGTTGAGCTTCAGGCTATGAGGTACTTCACTAGCATGACAATATGTCCAGATTTGCCTCAGACAGTCCAGGTTTTGCCAGTTGTCCAAGAGGGTAATTATTAATAGCACCTAATTTCTTTCTTTAAAATGCCACACCCAAAATAAATTATATGGTCAATTTAATACTAGCTTACTTCAGCTTGAATAATAGGTCTCTAAATCCATCAACAGTTTGGGAAAGAAGGCTTTCTGATAGGTTAGCATACTTCTAACCAAGGAGAACTGCTATAGAATTTTCTTTGAGCTAGGTATGTGATAGTAAAAAACTAGTCAGTTGGGTCAATAGAGCTAGACAGTTGATAAGTCAGGGAAACAAATCACCGTGGCCTGGTGGTGAAGAGCACAGAGTTGAGCCAGGGAGTTAGGTTCAGGTCCCAGTTCTGCCACTCCCTGCACATGCGGCCTTATTATCCTCGCTGGTCTTAGTTTCCTCATCTGTAGAGTGGGAATGATAAGATTGCCTATCTCACATATTTGCAATGAGGATTATATCAATTAATATATGTAAAGTACCTAGAACTGCCTGGCACAGTCAGTCGTACAATATGAGTTTGCTCTCACTACTCCATCATTCAAAAAGGTAGAAATGGGGGTGAAGCTATCTCTTCAAGATTGTGATTTCATTTCTTTTGGATATCGGCACAGAAGTGGGATTGCTGGATGCAAAGGTAGTTTCATATTTAATTTTTGAGGAGACTTCCTACTCTTTTCCATAGTGGCTGCACCAGTTTACCTTGCCATCAAAAGTGTACAAGGGTTCCTTTTTCTCCACATCCTCGCCAACATTTGTTATCATTTATCTTTCTTATGACAGCCATTCTGACAATATCTGCTTGTGGTGTTTGATTTGCATTTCCCTGATGATTAGTGATGTTGTCCACTTATGTCCTCATTTGATATCATTTTAATAAGGTGGAGTTGTTGTTGTTTTTTTGGTATTTTACTATTGAGTTATATATTCATTGCAGCATTATTCACAATAGCCAAGATATGGAAACTGTTGATAGATGAATGGATAAAGAAAATGTGGTATCCATATGCAATGGACTATTAGTCAGTCTTTTAAAAAGGAGGAAATCCTGTCATTTGCAGCAACATGATTGAACCTGGAGGACATTATGCTAAGTGAAATAAACCAGACACAGACAAATACTGTATGAACTTAATTACATGTGCAATGTATAACAGTCAAATTCATAGAAGCAGAGAGTAGAATGGTAGTAGCTAGGAACTGAGGGGAGGGAGAAATAGGGAGATGTTAATCAAAGAGTTCAAAAATATCAGTTATACAAGATGAATAAAGTCTGATTACCTAATGTACAGCACAATGACCATAGTCAACAACACTCTATTGTACACTTGAAATTTGCTAAGGGGATACATCTTCAGTGTTCTCACCACACACACACATACACAAAAGAAAGAAAATGGTAAGTACAGTAGTCACCCAGCTACATCTGCGATTTTGCTTTCTTAAGTTTTAATTACCCATGTTCAACTGTGGTCCAAAATATTAAATGAAAAATTCCAGAAATAAACAATTCCTAAGTTTTAAATTTCATGTCGTTCTGAGTAGTGTGATGAAATCTTGCGCTGTTCTATTCCATTCCACCCAAGACATGAATCATCCTTTTGTCCAGCGTATCCACACAGTGTATGCTCCCTTCCCATTAGTCACTTAGTAGCTATCTTGGTTATCAGGCAGACTGTTGGGGTCTCGCAGGGCTTGCATTCAAGTAAACTTTTTTTACTTAACAATGGCTACAAAGTGCAAGAGTAGTGGTGTTGGCAATGCAGATATGCCAAAGAGAAGCCATAAAGTGCTTCCTCTAAGTGAAAAGGTGAGTACAGTACAATAAGGTATTTTGAGAGAGACCACATTCATGTAACTTTTATCACAGTATATTGTTATAATTGTTCTACTTTATTTTTAGTTACTAGAGGCCCAGTGCATGAAAATGCATGCACTCAAGGAAGGTGGGGTCCCTCAGCCCGGCCTGCACCCTCTCGTAGTTCATGACCCCTCGGGGATGTCCGACTGGCGGCTTAGGCCCACTCCCCAGGGGATCGGGCCTAAGCTGGCAGTCAGACATCCCTCTGGCAGCCCAGGAGCCCTTGGGGGATGTTCACCTGCTGGCTTAGGCCCACTCCATGCCATTAGTCAGACATCCTTAGTGCTGCCACGGAGGCGGGATAGGCTCTTGCCACCGCTGCTGCACTGGCTAGCCATGAACCGGCTTCTGGCTGAGCAGTGATGCCCCCCCCACCCCCCGTGGAAGCACACTGACCACCAGGGGGCAGCTCCTGCGTTGAGCATTTACCTCTTGGTGGTCAGTTGGTCAGTGCACGTCATAGCGACTGGTCATTCCCTGTCATTCCCTCCCAGTCTTTCCACTGTTAGGGTCAATTTGCATATTACCCTTTTATTATATAGGATTGTTAATCTCTTACTGTGTCTAATTTATGTTTAGAAAAAATATAGTATATATAGGGTTCAGTACTATCTGTGGTTTCAGGCATCCACCAAGGATCTTGGAATGCATTTCCCACAAATAAGAGGAAACAACTGTATGTAAGGTGATAGCTAAGTTAATTAGCTTGATTGTGGTGATTATTTAAAATATATATGTATATCAAAACACCAAGTTGTACAGTTTAAATATTTATAATTTTATATGTCAATTATACCTTAATAAAGCTAAAAAACTGAACATAGGCATGGAGGAGTTAACAACACTTGTATAGACATGGCCATAAATGAGCAATGTTGTCAACCACTAGTTCAACAGACTATACAGCAAATATAATAGTCTTTAAAATCAATGGCAAGTTGCTCTAAGACTTTAATGAAAATATTTGGGATATATATTATAATAAAACCAACATTTTTATTTGCTGTAACACTCAGTTTATGTGAAGTGACACCTGTCTTATTTTATCTCACTGACCATGACAGAAAGTTACTGGCTCCATTTTATTACTTTCAAGATATAAAGGATTCCCATATATTAATATGTTATAGCATCTTAAAGTTTCTTATCTTCTAATATTATAATATTCTAAACCCTCATTAAATATAAACATTTATATCTTCCCATCTCTGTGTAAAAGTTAGCATATATATTTTTATTTGGATATGCCACTAAACCAAATAAATTTCATTGTATAAATTAGAGGCAATATATGTTTAACTTGAAAAAGAATCACTGATGATAATAGGATACATTAAATTGATATTTGACTGTTGGCTATTGAACTGGGGATTAAGATATCAGACAGTTCCCAAAAGTAAATACCTTGATAGAATGATCACAATGGAATTTAGAAATTAAATACTAAAGTCTATGTTAATGTGGTAGAAGTGGGAACATGAGAAAATATCAAGTTGAAGTTTTTGTTGGAAGATGAATTTGAAATGATCTCTTATGCATATGCAACTTTCAATCCAAACTCTCTGAGGTACATTTACACTCACAGTTAGAAGTCTAATTAGTAATAAAAAAGGGAAGAGTTGATAATGATAGCACTCTGCTCTTAGGTCCCTATTATAGATTCTGAAAACAGATTAATTCATATCTTAGTACACATGATGTCATTTTCTATATTTTAATATTTTATCCCAAAAGATATAAGCTTTTCTTTTTTAATCTTTATTTTATCTTTTTTTTCCTCCTTTATTTTTTTGTTTTGTTTTGTTTTGTTTTGTTTTGTTTTACATTTAATCTGTAATTCGAAGCCTAGGGATCTTGTTTTTTTCAAAGTCAGACTTTTGACATTTTTATCCTGAAAAACAAACGATTTCAAAAGAAATAGCTTTGAACTGTGTGCTTTTTCTAGTGTGTGCTGTTTCTTGGAAAGACTAACAGGCATTGGATAGTGAACCATCAAAAACATCCCTTCTAAGGTTTCTCTTTCAGGCTATTACCAGCAGAATGCCTCTTAACCCTGGAGGCAACTCAACAATTGAGTTAAGGAGATTTTCATGTATGGGTTTTGCCTGTCATATGGTTGACTTAACTTTAGGATATACTTTGCAGCTAAAGGTTCATTTCCCTCAATTTGTTAAGTGGCTAATTATAAAGGTGCACAAAAGAATTGACAGGAGGGAAAGAGAAGGACCTGGCTTCTAACAGCAGCCCCAAGAGGCCTTTACAAATGTCATTTGTAAAAACAGAGCACAAATTAAACAATGGCCATAATAAGCTGCCAGTGGCTGGCGTATAATGAAAGGGGAATTCTTATGTAGATGTAAAGCAGGAACTAAACTGTTGGGACTTTTGTTTATTTTATTTTATTTTTTTACATTAACAACTAAGTACTAATATAAAGTCATGGTATTTAAACTTGTGCTGCAAAAGTAAATCATAGACCTCAGTTGACCATAACACGCTAAAAAAAAGAAGACAAAATTTATTTTGTGCCTGCAGCTGGGATTTACAGGTTTTTTTATTCTCTATGATATACTGAAAATACTTTTGAATCCCAATTAAAAGAAACTGGTCTTATTTTATGAATGAACAGTTATTTTAAATGTTATTAGAAATAATGACCAGAAATATAAGTGTGAGATGAAAAATCTGAATTAAGAAACAAACATCTTTCATCACATAACAACCAACTTCCTATTTACTGCCAGTATCATGAATTCGAAAAATGCGCCTTTTTAACATTTGAAAAAGCATAAACAACAAAGAAAACTCCCTTTACATGTGAGTATGATTGCTAATGAAAAAGAATGGAAATTGTTGCATTGTTTCTACCTTTCATCAAAACATCCCTATGCATAGTATTCGCATCATTATGTAAGACATTTGCAAATATGTATAATGCTTTGCCTATGGGAAAACTCTCTTGCTCTAATGTATTCCGGAAAGATGAATGAACAATTCTTTAGGTATGATAAAAAGATTCAGAGGGTTGGATAGAGTTGTGATATTAAAGCCACAAGCTCATCATTTAATTTTTTTTTTTAACGTCAGCTGCTAACACTGCAGGTCTGTTTCACTTAATCTTTTTTCTCTGCAAACTCACCACTTCTTTTCCAATTCCTTTTCTGAGTTAAGATCAGTAACCTCCTATTTGCTGAAGGCTGCCTGCTTTGATACTTCAGCAGGGGTCTTATGAAGTTAGAAGAATTCTTTGGCTTTAGATCTCTGATCTGGATTTTTGCCTGATCTCTAGATTTTTAGTCATCTCTAAAAGAATTGCTGAACATTGGGCATCAGCAGATATCCATTTTATTATCAGTTGAACTTAGTAATCAGACCAGGAGCTGATTTTTTAGAACATATGCACATTCCACTGAGACTGAAATTGCAAAAATGTGATTTTCATCAGATTTTTGAAAGAGAGAAAGCCGATGAAAGGATAGTAACGGGTTTAGCAGAGTGTAAGAAATTGGAACATAAATGCTGGCAGAGGTGGAAGAGCAATGCAGGTGAGCTGTTTTGTCCTATGAACGCCTGAGAGGTACTTGGAGACAGCAGGTGTCTGATGAGTGCAAAGCCAAAAAAGATGGGTAAGGTAAAAATCTATGTACAGGCACTGACTGTCCCAAGAAGACTAGAGTTTTATTTTCTGGGAGAAACTGAGCAGAAAGTCTCCCGAGGGCATTTGTCTCCAGATGACAGGATATTGTAAGTACCCAGCCTAATAAATGAACGAAAGGCACAGAAGTGGTCAGGAGCGATGTGGAGCTGAGTACAGAATGATTTGCTTAAGAGGAAGCTCCCTCATAGAATGCTTGCCACCAACTCACAAGCAGGAACAAGGGATCTTCTCTGGGAAAACTGAACTGACTTTTACTGGTAGAGATCTTCTGATGAAAATGTCTTCTCGCTTTCCGATGAGCCCATAGTGAAGTCGTTAAGTGGAAAATTCCTGCACACATATGGAGCCTCTGATTTGCTTTTTAGTGGCTCACTCATAAATGTTAACAGTCAGCAAGGGATCACCAGGCATTTGTGTAAAGCCTCCAATATGAAAAAGAGTATAAAAATAATCTCACAAACAAAGGAATTCAGAGCAGAAAGACAATGCAGAGTGCAGAAGAAACTTTAAAAAATAATAATATCCTTAGAGAGTCAAGAAAAGATATTATGTTCATAAAACAAAAACAAGATTCTGTAGAAAGGGGGCAATTAAAGAACAAGGAAGAATTAAAAACAGGATAGCCAAAATATCAATTTAATGCAAAGATTGGCAAAGACTAGAAAATTTCCCAGAATAAATGTCAAAAAGACACAGAAATGGAAAATGAAAGAATAAAAAGAAATTAGTTGTTGAGAAGATATAATGTTTTATTAATAAAATATCTAGGGAGAGTAGGAGGAATGGAGCAATGAAACATCTAAAAAATAACACAGGAAAAACACTCAGCAAGGAGGGTGTTTCCAGGTTATAGGATATTGTAAGTAACCAATCCACTAAATAAAATAAAAGACCAAACCAAGGCACAGCATCATAAATTTTTCCAACATTGAAGAGAGAGAGAGAAATTTTTAAAGGGGGAAAAGATTAAGAAAAAACAAAGATAAAGCAACAGATCACATATAAAGAACATAGAATCAGAATGGCATCAGATTTCTCAAAAGCAAGATTGAAAACTAGAAAATGTGGAAATTTTTCTTGCAAAATTCTAAGAAAAAAAATGGCTTTAGAACCAAAATTTTATGTTATCAGTGATACCGAATTTTTGGACTGGAACCCGGATTCTTTATCCGCCGGAATTGAAGAATGAATCCACAGACAGAAAGTGATATAGCAAAGGTGGAGATTTATTGAAGAACAAGTTCAGACTCCCACATGGGGAGGGGGAAGAGTCCCACTGGGTTCCCTTTCCCTATGGCTTATATAGGCTGCAGATCCTGGTGCCTTGATATCCCCTCTGATTGGTCACTATTCCCTTAGACTGGTTACTATAGTAACTCCTGGGCTCAAAGGTCGAACCTCACTTGGGACATGTGAAGTTCTCTCCCCCTCCTTCCTTATTGTTTTTCTATTCCCTTCGGGGCTTTCTTCCTCTCCTTCTGAATGAAGGGCTTCCTTCTCTTTATTTTGTAAATGCTACCTTTCTTGGCTACTTCCAGTTCCCTTATCTTATGAAATATACCTGTTGCTGCCTCCTTGTCTTATGGAGATGTAACTGCACCTGGCTTCCTTGTGTTATGGAAATGTACCTTCTCCCAGTCTGTGGGCCTGTGTTTTTTCCATGGACCTCAATTCTAAAAAAATCCCTAAGCCTGCCTATATTTCCCTAAAATTCCTGTATCATCACCATTCCCAACTGGGTCTGATAGTAGAATAAGTATGTATTTAGATATACCCAGATTCTAAAAATGTTATCTACCATCAATCTTTTATAGAAAACTACTGCAGGTTATAATTCAGAAAAAGTAGAGAATAAATCAAGAAAAAAAATCCAGCATATAAACTTTTTAAAAATTTATTGATTTCAGAGAGGAAGGGAGAGAGAAAGAAAGATAGATACATCATTGATGAGAGAGAATCATTGACCAGCTGCCTCCTGCATGCCCCCTACTGGAAATGGAGCCCACAACCTGGTTATGTGCCTTGACCAGGAATCCAACCTTGGCCTCCTGGTTCATAGGTCAACACTCAACCACCAAGCCATGCGAGCCAGGCCAGAATTTAAACATTTTAATTCTAGAGTGAAAAATGTCCTAGTTTGTTTACAAAAGTCTTGGTTTAGTCCTATTGCTTTGGCATAATTATTAGTAGTACCTCTTTTATTCTCAACGGTATTCTAGTGTGTTTTTTTAAAGATAGATGATCTAATTTTATATTTTATGACTTTCAACATTCTTAACCAAATTTCTCCATTTTGATTCAATGTCAAAAAATATGATGGTCCTGGCTGGGTGACTCAGTCAGTTGGAGCAACATCTTTATACACACAAAGGTTACAAGTTAGATCCCTGGTCAGGGCACATACCTAGGTTGCAGTTTGATCCACACTCAGGACTAGTGCAGAAGTCAACCAATTGATATTTCTCTCTCTCTTTCTCCCTTTCTTTCTCTCCTTAAAATTGATTTTTAAAAACAAGTATCTTCAGGCGAGGATTAAAAAACACACAAAACATGATGAAAACAGTGGTTTAATTTATATACAATCTGAAGAATAGATCAGAAAAATATACATGATTATTTGAGTTGATGCTTTGAGAAAATTATTAAAGAGCTAATATGCTAATGTTCATGACTCCTTTACACCGTAACAACCAACCAGCAGGAGGCTGTGTGCGCAGCAGGCGCGTGCGGGTGGGTGGGGCTATGTGCATAGCTAGGTGTGTGAAGGTGGGCGGGACTTGACTCTGGAGGCCTTGACTGGAGGCGCGGGTGAGTTTCTGGGTCCCGCCAGCATGGCAGGCAAGTTTCTGGGTCCCGCCTTCCACGGCAGCAGCAGTGGCAGTGGCCATGGGACTCTTTCTGGGCCGGAGGGCGGGGTTGCGTGCGCGGAGAGGCACGTGCAGGAAGGGATTCCAGGACTCGCGCAATTTCATGCGCTGGGTCACTAGTTTGTTAATAAGATGCAACTTTCCTCCAAGTAAGGTTAGTAATCAAACAAAGGAAAAATATAAAAAAATAAACTTCCAATGCTCATAAACTTTATTCAGATATTTACTCATTTTACTACTCATATAGGTCAATATAAAATTCATACTCAAAGATCATTTTTATAATAGAAGGCATGTATAAGGGTGAGCATTGAATTGAATGCTAATACAAAAATCCCGATGATGTAATCTTCAAGTTCTTCAGATTTATTGTCAGTTGCCTTTGTAGTAGTTGAGACAGGCATACCTCATTTTATAAGCTTTGCTTTATTGTGCTTTGCAGATATCATGTTGCTTTGCAGATACTGTGTTTTTTTTACAAATTGAAGATTCGTAGCAACCCTGAATAAAGCAAGTCTATTGGCTCCATTTTTCCAACAAGCTCAGATGATGGTTAGCACTTTTTAGCAATAAAGTACTTTTAATTAATGTATATACATTATTTTTTAGACAAAATGCTATTGCACACTTGATTGACTACAGTATAGTGTAAACATAACTCTTATATGCACTGGGAAACAGAAAAAAAATTGTGACTGGCTTTATTACGATATTTGCTTTATTACACTGGCATGGAACTGAACCTCCTGAACTGATATATGCCTAAAAATAAAAATGTGTAAAGTGTATACACTTTTGAAAAATAGTAGAAATGTAAAAATATATTAGTTCAGAGATATGATGCACCCACCCACACAGGGCATTGTGTTCAGTGGTTTCCAGGCACACAGAGAAATGGTTACATTTGTGAGCTCTCAAAGGACCGATTGGCTCTTCTTAGCTTCCTGAACTTGGGAAAAATTTGCAAAATCCCTTTATGCTTTAGTCTCCTCATCTGTCCATTGTAAAATACCTCACAATTTGGTGCTTTGGGTCAAAACATTTTTGCCTGTCTCTGTTTTATTATATGGACATTTCACAAATAGGATTGTATTATTGAACGCTTGTTTGATTTATTTTAACAATATTCGTAGATTAATCTTCTTTCCCCCAAACACTAAAGGAAGCTATACTGTACAGTCTAAAATATGGGTGCATGTTATACTATTATCATAGGCAACAGAAATAAGTATAGAAGGGAAGATGCTATACGTATGTGATTGTCAGGCCCAAACGCCTGATCTACTGAAAATATGAACTAGCAGTAAACAACTTGTCAACAACTTCACTAGGCAGCTCAGAGAAGCCATAGATTCTAGATCTTTTTCTCGGAATAAAATTAACTATAGCAACTAAGAAGCCAAGAAGTTAGAAAATATATCAGTAAGAAGAAGCATCTCACCTGGCATATTGTGATTACAGTTGGTACCCGTTGGTTCTGAAGCCATAACAAGAGCAAAAGTTTATGTGGTCAACAGCAAGACTGAATTATGGAACCAGATAATAGGTTAATGTTGGCAAGTTCCTCCATAAAAGTGAAATGACAACTCTCTAAATATTTCTCAACATCTTAAAAATGTATAGCTATGTGATCATGTAAGCATAATTGTATTGACATTTATTTTAAGATTTAAGAATAGAATACATGGTTTGCTGCTTTCTTCCCCGCCCCCCCCCCCCTTTTTTTAATATACATGAAGCAAGTGATGATTAAAGAATTGAAGTTTTCTGGTGAATGAAACAGCCAGACCACTTTTCATGACAAAGTTGGTAATTAGAAGGCCAATTTAATGGTGAATCAGGCAGAAATATTCAAACCATGACAAATGACTTTAATAATGTAGCTTGCAATGCTTGAACAGAAATAAATTTCACTTCCTCAAACTCTTGCCTTTTTCTGCCTGCCTGGAAGATAGAACTGTCCAGGAGGTATTTTGTACCCTTTATTCAGTAAAGCTTTTTACTAGATTTTAAGCGACCAAATAGCTTGCAAATGCAAAACATCATTCAACTTCTTATGATTTTTTTTTCCTGAAGGTAGATCGTGTTCAGAATCCTGAGTAAGTCAAGATTTATTTTTCTTCTGTTCTGCTTAGCCCTGCAATAGTGTTTTATTGTTGCCACTCTGAGTTGAGGTATTAAAGGGAGCTACATTGGCCTCAAAATTGAAAGCTAATTTTGGTGTTTGTCATAAGTTTGTTAAGACCACATGCATTCCACAGTTTGAAAAATTTCATTATTCTGTCCATGCTGGGGCTTCGTAATTGGATAGTAAGGATGTTCAAAGACTAATTTAGTGAATTGCACAATATTTTAAATGGAATTATGCAGGTTTATGGGTCCCTAGGGGATTCAGCTAGGATCCTCTCGAGAAAATCTGTTTATCAGTAAATTATATTAGCAGCTTTTACCTAGCTTTTGTCTTCATTAAATTGCTGCTCTCCCAATTGAGGGTCACATCTGAGGCCTGCTTTGATAATTTGTCATTATTGTCTTGTTTATTGGAGCACAAAGTTGATACAGGCCGAGCAGTGCTGTTTATACACAATGTGCAAAAAAGTTTCTATTAACAATTCTACTGGTGCTAAATCAAAGTGGAATTTTTCAAGGTTCAAGAAAAGGGATAATTTGTAGTACTATAACCTCCTCTAAAACTCTCTGAGTACATGCCGTGCCCCCTTCTCTAATATGTATAACAGGTAATGGAATTGCTAGAACCAATTCTCTGCAGACTCTTTTTAAAAATCCATTTTTATCTTTAAAAACATAGTTGAAAGTTGAAATTCTTCCCATTGTATTGACCTGTCAGACAAAACCAAATCCACGCCACAGACCTCCCTTAAAGTATGACATTCACACATAATGACCATTAACTATCTAAATTGTTAAGAAACATAACTTCATTGTAGCACAATTAAGCATACTTTTCATTGCATGTATCTGTTCTACTGTAAGTCTAGCAATAGGAGGGGAATTCCTTGAAAGCTTATTCATGGAATATTTGAAAGTATCACTGAGTGTGTGTGAAATCCGTTGATTTCTGACTGTTCTTTACATGTGAATTACCATGAGGTTCTTTTCCAATGACGATATGGATCTAGAACTAGGAAACAGGACAAGAAGACTATTTTCAGTGGAGTCTAATAACAAGCATTATTCCCCTGGGCAATAGCATGATTGTCTCTGCTTCTTCTTCTTCTTCTTCTTTTTTTTTTTAATCCCCTCTCTCAGACAGAAAGAGGGAGATAGAAACATTACTGATGAGAGAGAATCATTGATTGGCTGCCTCTAGCATGCCCCACACTGGGGATCGAGCCCGCAAGCCGGGCATGTGCCCTGACTGGGAATCGAATGGTGACCTCCTGGTTTATAGGTCAATGCTCAACCACTGAGCCACCCCAGCCAGGCTGCCTCTACTCCTTTTTAAGCAGAATAATTTGGTGGACATTGGTGTTCCCTCCATATATAATCCGGGGTTTGTTCTACTCACTGATAGGTCCAGAAATATCTTCTACTCTACCTCTTCCATTCCTCTTCCCTCCATTCTCAGTCCTGTATGTGCCAAGAGTAACACTATTTCTCTATGAGACACTGGGCTTAGTAAGAAGGAATACTTTTAAAAGGAAAAGTTCATCAGCTGATTCAGCACACCATACTTTTGTGGTACGTTTCAGGAGACAAGAACTCCATCCCCTGCAATAGAAAGGTTGAATTCTCCCTTGGAGTCTACCTAGGGCAGTAGGAGCTCACAGAGGCTTCATCCGGCACACCCAGCATTCCCATTCCCCGAACCACCCTTTGCCCTGGGAGGGATGTTGAAAAGGGCCAGTACTCATTTGGAGACCTAACTGTATCACAAGCAATGTGCACAGGGGTGTTTGGGTTATCAGGAAGAAAAAGGCCAACCTTTCAAGTGTAAGGACAGGTAGAAATAGTAAGTTCCACCTTCTCAAGGGATCAGAATGATGGTTTAGGCTTTCCTTATGAAAGTTCTCTCAGGCCAGCAACCTCGCCAACCTCATTTTTACATACTATTACCTACCACATCCACGGCTCTCAAAGATTTATGGTTATTATCGCCATCTTCTCACCCACATAATCACCAGCCTTTCACTTTAAAATGGTTAAAAATTGTTTCATAGATTGCAGATCATTAATGTAAATTAGACTATTTCTATATTTTATTTCTTAATTTTTAAAAGGAAAAGAACAGCTCTCACACACACACTCTTTTTTTTTTTACTTGAAAATTTTAAATGGCTCTCCAGACACCTCTTTCAATAACTCTTCCCCTCCAAAGCTAGGCTGCCTTTTAATTTCACTTTAAAATAGCTACATTGGGACTATAATATGATTAGAACTAATGAATATTGTGGAGAGAAGAAAAAAATTATTTAAAATCTTTAAGAAGTATAAATACTTCATGTAAGTAATGACCTGTGGTTTATCCCAGCCCAGTTGAGGACTCAATTTTGATTCTGAGGATAAATCATTTGATCTCATTGGGCCTCAGCTTCCTCACCTGCTCGAAAGGATCGTGACTCCAAAGGCATCTTCACTGAATGGTAGGAAGCAATTGTGTTAAAATAAGTTGCCATCTCTTAATAATCATAATAGTAATAATAATAGTAAAATTGTCTAAGGGCAAAAGCAATGGAAACTACTTGTATATTGGATCTAAGAAAACTTGCTTTTTTGCTTTTTAAGAAGCTCTGGACACACAGAGTATTAGCAGGGTGACATCAAATAGACACTGTGTAAAATTGCTAATTTATTGATGAATATTCTTAATTCACCTAGAAGGTTTTATCTTTCAGAAAGAGTTCTTTATTCTTAACTAATTCATTTTTTTGAAAACTGATTTCTTGGGCTTGATTTGGGCATCTGGAATTTGCTTGGTCTTCTCTGAAATCTAAGACTGTTTTATCAGAAAGACTTGGATATCAAAGTCTGTACTTCTTAAGGAAGTTCTCTTTGGAATGAACTTTTGTTCCCAAAACATAGTTCCACTTTTCTAAGACCTTTGCACACCCTGGAAACTCCTTCATCCACTATAACTTTCCCACCACGCAGGTCTTTCTCTTAAGACCTGGGCACTGTTCCTACTCTATGGCACCTAGTTAGGAGACAAAAGGCATTTCTCTATGCTTTCCTCCCAACATCTGTATCATCAGCATTTTGGGTCTGGCCTCTCCACATAATACTTTTAAAATGTCTAGCAAGTTATTTTGAATAGAGATAGCAATAATTCTCTTTAAAAAAATCAGCATGGTGCTCTGGCCAGCATTGCTCAGTGGTTAGAATGTCAGCCTGCGGGTTCAATTCCCTGTCAAGGGCAGGTGTCTGGGTTGTAGTTTTGATCCCCACCAGGTCGGGGTGCAAGTGAGAGGCAACCAATCCATGTGTCTCTCTCATATCTGTGTTTTTTATTCTCCTCTGCCATGGAATGATGAGGCAGAGAAGAGCTTTGGCTTTACTGAGTATTTGTCATGTGAGCCATCTCGGGTATTTGGAGGGAAGGAGGCTGGGCAGATGTGCTGTGCTCAGCTGTAGGACAATCCAATGATCAGAGCTGGAGGTTCCAGTGCAACGTCTGAATGCATGTAGTTGTGTAGGAACACTCTAGCTTCAAGGGAAGACTACAAATAGGCTCGTCAGCAGAAACAGGCTAAGCTATGTTCATTTTTCTTCTTCTAGCTTCAGTATTCTTATTTTCTGCTTAGTCTTGAGCTTATTTAATTCTGCTATGGAATTTTAAAAGCGAGGCATTCCTGTGGCAGTTCTTATATTTGGTGAGAAATGATGAATACATAAAATGCTTCTGGCTTTAAAAGCATTAGATATTTTGAAGTGGCAGTATATATTGATAGATAGAATCATAGATTTGGTGCAAAGAAAATCTAAAGGTTTTATTTCTTAACCTCCACAATAGTACTTACTCCATTCTCACAAGGCTCATTGCAACTTAAAAACTTATCCATTGTTATAGTAAATAGCAAACCAAAAAGTTTTGTTGTATTCAACTAGCTAAGCAAAAATAAAAACAATAATTTGATTTAGTTATAAAATTCAGATATATAGATATTGCTACTTAAATGCAAGTAAACACGACTTTGAAGCATTCTCCATTGATACAATCATGTATTAGAATGAAATTTTATTTAATTTGGGGGGAAATGCATATATTCAGACATTGTTTTCTCTATGTTTTTAGTTGTAAATGTGTATCAGCATGATTTTCAGAGAACTGACCTTTGAAAAATTTTTCTCCAAGTAAGTGCAACTCAGTCCTAAAATATAGGGTCTTTATTCCCCCAAAGAAGCAGAAAATGCCTCAGTGAATTTTTCTTTGAGTCAGCTCGCACTTCAAATGATATACTTTTTTATTTTTGATTGGAAATTTATTTTTGTTCTTATATTAACAAGTTTAGTAAAGATATTAGAGATTTTTGTTACAAATCCATCAATGCTGTGTGTTTGGGACTGGAAGCCCTGGCAGGGAGCTCAAGAGAAGGTGAGAAACTGAAAATATGGAAAGAAAGAAGCCAAGGATTGTAAGATAGCTGTAATTGTTGATGAGCAAAATAGACCCAGAGACATAGAAGCATGGAACAGACTGAGGAATTTCAGAGGGCAGGCGGGGGTGGGGGTGGGTGAGGAGTGATTAACCAGGGAATTTATATGCATATATGCATAACCCATGGACACAGGCAATAGAGTGGCAAAAGCCTGGGAGGGGCAGGTGCAGGGTGCAGGGGGACAATGGAGAAAACAAACAAACAAACAAACAAAGGGGATCTGTAATACTTTCAACAATAAAGATTAAAAAAAATAATAAAGTTATAAAAAATAAGATAGCTGTAATTGTTGAGAGGTTTAAAAATAAACAAAATAACAAATAGATAAAAAAATAAAAAATAGGATCTATTGCTCTATTGAGCATTTTAATTATATAGTTTTCCAAATTATTCATGTTAACTTAAAAAATATGACAAACTAGAGCTTTATGCATTTTGCTTATACACAGATAAATATACTAATGAGAAGTCTACTCCATTATGGATGTATCTGATCCCAGAGGAAAAGAAAGTTTTGTTAAGCATGACCCAAAGAGAAGGGTATTTCTGGAGCTACAACTGCTCTCCTGCAGGATGCCCCCGTGGCCACGTTTCTTCCCCTCCATGGCCACTCACAATTCTGTCATGCTCCAACTTTCACAGCTGTGGGACATCTCTTAATCTCATATCATCCCGGAAAGTTGAGCAGGAACTCTGTGGGAGGTGAGGGTAGGAGGAAGCAATAATAATGCCTTTTTCTTCCTTGAATTTCTGTAGGAACACTCTGGCCTAAAAAGAAGACTACAAATAAGCTTGTCAGCAGAAACAAGCTATGTTCATTTTTCTTCCTCTAACTTCAGTATTCTTACTTTCTGGGATTTTTCCAAAAATACTCTATAATGGTACTTCACACTGAAGTTTTCCTTTTGTACCTTGCTGCCATTCCAATTACATTTATATTTGTGTGGTAGGGTCACTGTGCTGCACATTGCAGATCATTTTTAAGGACTGCATATATATGAAATTGGGAAAATTAGATGTTAGGCAAAGTATGCTACATGGAACACAATTTCCATGCAATCCTCCTAGGTTAAAAGAAATATTTGGACCAATAAGTTTGGTGAAGGCTGCATATTATTGATCCCTCCTGTTTAGCCACAATGCACATTAATAAATTGAAGTTCTGAGAAGTCCTATAGAAAAGTACCCATTTCATGATACTTAACCCAGAGTTTCCCAATCAATTTAATATTCCTTTTGGGAATAGCACCTATTTGAATACAGTCCAACCAGTTTGAGGAGACCTACCCTTTGGGAAAGGCTGGGTGAGGTGATCAGATATGAAAGGAAATAACATTTGAGATGAACAGTGCAGCAAGCAAGGGCCAAGAGACATGATCATCTTATTCTCTAACCCACTCAACATCCATCCCACTCACCATCTATTCAAAACTAACCAACAGAAAAATAGATATCCCTAACATCACTGCCTAGAAATCCTCGGGCGAAATTGGCAACCAAAAGAAAACTTAAATGTTTTGGGACTATCTGCCTATGGAAACCAAAATATCAGTAGGATTTGCCTACCCTATTTAACCCTTAGAACAGGCAGTAGAATTTATATTATCATCATTTTCAATATCCAAATTGCAGTGACTCAAATTATTATTCATATTTTTATAGCCAATGAAAGACGTTTCACAAGTTGTCAGGTTGACTATTCGTTTAGTATTCTCCAAATTGACCTCAGTCTTAGGTTCATACTTCAAAGAATAAAATTATAAAAATACAGCCCCCAAATCAATGAGATGACATATCAATTTAAAAAAATTCAAGCTTTTCTGGTCAAGGAGACTTATCTGGCAGATGTTTTTTTAAATATTATGGAGAAATCTTCATAACAATCACACGCTCCAGGCACCACATCTTCAGTAAATTCGAGAGGTCACCAGAAAGCACAGATATTTTAAGTCCTGCATTACAGCTGAAGACCTGGCCACACAATGACTTTGTGAGACTGAATTTTCTTTCTTTTTCCAAGCTACCTTGCTTAGTGAAATTGGACAATTTATCATACAATGGCCTGAAGCAAATTTAGTATATGCAAGTGATTAGTTTGTCTCTTCCCCAAGCAGCTTTGATGTAGTTGCATAAGAGTGGCAGCAGAGAGGGAAGGTCACTTATAACAAAATCTCTGGGGAACCACTAATGGGCTATTGACCCTTCCCCACTTTAGGTCGATGTGTCATATTTGATTCTGGTTTCTTGAGATGTAATTTCCAAGTGGTGACGGTTCAAAATCTACACAAGATGAGTTGTTCTATCAAGTTTTAAGCACTGTATTATTAACACCATGAGTGGCAGGTGCCAGATGATTAGATTGGAGATAATTTTACCATTTCCAGCTACCCAAGGCAAAGGAAAACTACACTACTGACAACATTGGCTAATAAAAAATTAAATTTTTACCCTTATACTTAACATGCTTCCCTTCCTGCCCCTTAGCCTATTTCCAGGAAGTCTAAAACACCAAGTCAACATTTTTTTGGCATGGATTATCACTTGGGTCTATTATTTAAAGCAAATAATGAGTTCCTTTCCTGCCAACTAATGTCTGTTATTTCATTGCTATCAAAAAGTCTATGAAGGCGGTAAAACTATTTCAAATAAAATACCATGTTTGGTTAACAATCCTTAATGGAAGAGAATTAGTGCAGATAATCAGAAATGTCAGATGGGCCAATGAGCCTTCTTTTTTCATTTAAAATGTGACATGTTTTTACCCCTAATGGAATTTCCTTTATACATTCCAACAATAAATATTAAAGTTGGTAGACATTTGAGAAGCGTAGTCAAACCAACGCATTATCCACCCATGTCATTTCCACTAATGGTGGAGGGAAAACCAAAGAACACTTTGAGAGACCAAAGGGAATATTGATGAAATGTTTTTCTTGGCTCTGTTGTTGTACACTGCCATTTAAGGAATTGCCGGGAGAGAGTAGGGGCTTTTTGTGGTGGAATAGTAGAGGTGGGGGAACAAAAGAAGGGGGGGAAGAGGAGGAAGAGGACAAAGTAGGTGAAAGAAAGGGCCTCTGTGGTCTAATAAATATGCAGGTGCTCCTGGTTCTCAAACCGTGCTGCAAGGAGTAGAGGTAGCAGAGCAGCAGATTGTTCTGGTGCTCACAATGTGTTTCCCTTGTAGCTGTGTCAGCATGAGGCACAGACACGCGGGCCTGGATGTGGGAAAACAGCAACAGGAGGTGGAAATCAGAAGTCCCTTGAATTATCAAAAACATCAGGTCATGGTAGTAGATTTAGAAAGCAGGTATATAACAAGCTTTCATAGCAGTAAACTTATTTTGGAATCATCAATTTAGAAAGACAGAGGTTTTTAGTTCCAAGACCCACTAAATTACTAAACCAGGCCAATTTATGATTTTTCCATGTGTTGCTGCAAAGAAAATTCTCCCTGCAGGTAAGCTGTCTATCTAGAGCCAGAGATATTAGAAGCAACTTTATGAGAGGGATCATTAATTATGACCCATAAAAATTTAATAGATACCTTCTTCGGGTCTTTTGTAGGAGCTGAGATCAAAGTAGCTCCAAACCATTGACACAAACTTGGTCATCAGGAAGTCTGGTGAATTTTCAATGATTTTGGATTTCTATGTATTCTTTTATTTCCTTTGCTGATTTTTTGTTAAAGGCAACACGTGTTAAATATATATATGTATGTACATACACACATTGCACCTTCCACAGAGGGAGGGAAGGAAGGAGAGAGGGAAGGAGGGAGGGAGGGAGGGAAGAAGATAAAACCAGTTGCTATTGAATGCCCCTCTTAGGGACCTGTTAAAATTGACTGCAGGATCTAAGGACTTAGAGGACAAATCAAAATTATGGGATTGACCTGGCTAGTTCTCAACTAGACCAGGCTAAGCAGATGAACAATCAAATGGGTCATTTTTTTCTATATATGATAGAAGTAATCAGAAATGGTTTTGCTAGTCATGTAATTCCTGAGTCCAGCTTAGAAAATGGTACATTCCCTGCTGTTAATCTTGAAAAAGTTTCCTATGCCTAAACCATGTTAAAATTACAAATTGCTATCAAAAGCCTTTAGCTGTCTGGTTAAACATGTTTTAGATTTTTTTTTTTTTTTAATGAATAGCTTACTGGTCAAGTCATTATTTCTAATTACCTCGCCTATTTTGGCAAAGTGTCAAGTGGAAGGCTAGTTTAGTCTCTCAGGCTGGGCTTTCCTTGACAGTGTAGCTCAACTTCTAGCTTTTATGGTGCCATCACGTTCAACCCCCGTCTTCTCTACACTCTGCCACTGGAATTGCCAATGGCCTTCATCTGTAGTTTAGGATTCCACAAATTCCACAGTCATCCTGACCCAGTCAGGAAGTCAGCAAAACTATCAGCCCACCGTGGCAGAGAAAGGGCTCTGATGCCCTAAACCTCATCTCATTATCCCTTTCCCTGCTCCCCTCTCCTTTGGCCCAGACCACAGGCTGGATTTCTGTCCTGAGTTCCCTCTGAACCTCCAGTTGTAACTGGAACAGAAACTCACCCTGAGCTTCTTGGATGACTCTCCACATCCCAGCCAGGAACCGAGCCTATGCTGTGGGGGCCTCAGTAGTCACCTGCCAGGCTTTGATTTCATCTGCTCCCCAGAGAAGAAGTGTCTTGTTCAGGTCTTCATGTCTGGACTTATCCAGCTACTGACCAGGCTCGAGAATGCTCTAGGATGAACCTAGGATTCTGCCAGGATCAGTCTCTGAAACTAGTTTCATTTCTCCAAGCCCTTTTCTGATCTTGTCCAGGCTCGTCATCACCAAGCTCGTGTGTTAGATAACTGAGGCTATTCCACCTGTGGACCTTCTGCTCCTTCTCCATGCCACTTAAATAACCACCAGCAAGGGTTAGGATGTCACTGATGAGTGACAACATTTTTATGCTAACATAATTTTTAAGAACTCACTGTTTTATACTTTTCACCCTCCACATCTACTGATTATAGGCATAGTCACTCCTTGGCCATGCCAAGGGTCATTTCTACTCTTGATGACACTTTTATGGCCTCCCATACTCCTCATAGTCTCTTGGAAATGCACTTCAGGAAAAATGGAATGTTAAGTAGGTGACAAGTGGTGGCATTCCACTGATTCTTGGATGAATTGAATCAATGAATATTCAGGGATGGAATTTTATAGCTGTCTGTATTTTTATGTAAAGGAGGGGTCTCTGGTTTGCTTACCTTGCAGGCTATGGAGTGTACAATGAGATTAAGAACATAAAACCACTTGTCAACACTCAAGTGCCATACAAATACAGCTACTTAATATAGTTAAGCGATGCCCATGCACTACTAATTTTAGTTTCTAATATGATATGAATTTATTTATTCTGCTTATGTAGTAGCTACTTATTATTCAGATTTTAGGTACATATAAAAAGAAAATGTAACTTTCTTTTTCTACAACCCATTCTACCAATTGACGGAGGGCTTGATTTTTATCAAACTTAGTCAAATTGGTATTTTCTGACATTTCAGAAGTTCCTCTTCTCAATTCTTCCCAGAGTTTGTATACTTTCTGGGGATTTTTTTAAAATCAAAGTTAGGCTACTGGGAGAGAAGGTAGGAGACTCCTGGTTGTTAGCTAACATCACTCTTGTTTTGGCACCCACTGCTGATGCCTGAGTTCCCATCAGCCTCCAGCCAATGGTCAGTGCACTCTGTGTCCTCTAGTTCAGGTTCATGGCCCTCTATTTGCACTCCCTTCCTCGTTTGAAGTGATGGGAAGCTTTTAGAGGTCCTCACATACTACTTCAAAGGCTCCTAGATATCTTAGACACTGGCTCTGTGTGTATATCACTACTTCTAGGACTCTACTGCTCCGCAATATGGGAACAAACAATCTAAATGTTGGCTTTTCTGACTCACCTCCATCTTCATAGTCCAAAGAAATTTTTAGCAAAACTAAGAAAGGAATAGATTCTTATAGAAAGCTCATGCAGCATTCTTCCAAAATCTATCTGACTAATTGAAACTTGGCTCTCATACTCCAGTGCCCAAGCTTTTGACCCTAACATCCATTCCTCAACCAATAGCCTCAGTTAAAACTTTAAAACTCTATTTAAAGAGTTTATACTTCGTTGTTCCTTTTCTTGTGGTCATTATTATGTCTCCTATAGATGCCTCCTGAAATAAAGGAAAGGGACCTAAGGTAGAGGAAATGTTCTGTAGTATTTGGATTGTGTGGGGATAACATAGGAGCATGCATTTTTAAAACTCGTTAAACTCTATACTTATCAAATGTGCATTTTCTTATATATCTCAAATTGATTGAAAATATTTATAAACATATGTGCACATATACTCTCACGCACAGAATAGTATTGAAATATTACCTACCTTGCACTTATCTGATCAGCTTTGCCTTCTTTTCTAATGAGCAAATTCTAACTATAGTAGATACTATAAATATGACTTCTCCAATTTGAAAAATCTTTTTTCCATTCTTAGCATATTGCTTTAATTCTTGAATTTTTGTTTTACTTTAGCCTACATCAAATTCACCCTCCTTACTCCTCATTTTTCCTTTCTATAATTTGAGTGTATCAGTTTATGCTAGCTACTTTATTTCTGCTCTGTGTATGAAATACATGTTGCTGTAGTTTGTTCCACAGACATTTGTGCTGAGCTAGGTGAATAATGGCAAAATCCAGAGACTGCTCAGATATTCCAAATGTAATTATTAAGGACCTTGGATGGAGAAGAAAGAGATTAGACAATTGCGTCTCTCTCTGCTAACCCCACATTGGCATCAGATGTTTAGTTTTCTATGGCAATGGCTGGTTCTCTATATGGATGTCTTTTTTAAATAAAAATTTATTAATAACCCACATTTTTGTAAGTAATTAATAAAATACATTAAGAATATTTTTTCAAATTACTCCTAAAAACATAAATCATAAACTGGTCTATATTTCTGGTTTGTTATTGATGAAGAAATGAATATTTATTTGCATTCGCTATTAAAATGATGGATTCTTGGGTCCTATGCTATTTCTTAATTCCACAATTTTGATTTGGGGGCAAGTGTAACAAAGTGCCATCACAAAAAAAATTTTCTTGTGCATATAATTGAGCGAGTGCTCAGTGCATTGATATTATGTAAATTGCAGCATAGAATTTATTCAAATAAGTGAATCACTGAAATATTATTTTATATCTTCCTCTTTGTTGGTAGTTCCTTTGCAACAAAGGTCACTAGTGAGTGCCCATCACTCCCCAGGGAGTTTGAGAGGATCCAGGGATCTCAAAGTCATTGATAACTTCAGAAAGATGGGAGTAGGTAACTTGCATACCAAAGTTGTTTAAATATGGTGACACTTACAACATGTAAAACCCATATTATTATCACCAAAGTCATTTGTTAAACACCCAATTGAGCGTGATAGTCAGCTTTTTATCTTCTCAGAGAAACTTGCCAATAAACAGCTTCTCACTTGATCATCTTTGGCAATCACAATCCCCCAGTGACTACAGAGGAATATCTGAATTTGGTGAAGTACATTTGGATTGTTGGCTTTATATGTTATTGGTACATGCAATATTAATGGTTTTCTTTTGCCACTTTCAAGTTTAAATTAATTTTAAGAATCCAAAGATGAAGAATCAAATTACTTCTATTGACCTATAACCTGTAAAAAATACTCTTAAAATACAAATGTGTTTGTTGTTTTATATTATTATGAATACTAATTCATAATTATATAAATACTAGTGGCCCAGTGCACTAAATTCGTGCACATTAAATGGGAATTAATTAGAGGAAATATTTTAATATTGTTATTTGCCCTTTCTCTATAATAGAGTATCAGAGATGAAGAAAATTAGTAAAATGTATATGAAAATCTCCCTCCTGTCAGAGTCTGGGGTGCGCCACAGGACCCAGAGTCAAGTTCCTACCCACCTGCAAGACCCAGACCCGGCCGGGCCCACCCGCATCAAGCCTCGCTGGGTGGGGGTAACAGCCTCAGGTCCCCCATCAAGCCCCGCCGGGCAGGGGGTGCAGCCTCAGGTCCCCTGGTGCAGCCTCAGGTCCCCTTCAAGTCCTGCCAGGTGGGGGGCATGGCCTCAGGTCCCCTGGCCTTAGGTCCCCCAGCCCCAGAGCGAGGGTGTGAGGGCATGATGACCATTTGCATATTAGCTCTTTATTATATGGGATATTAAATATAGTATATTACTATTACCACTATTAATATTTTATTGAGGTCCTAAGTCAGTCAGACTTAACTAAGTCAAAGATATCACACAATCAGTGTTTAGTTCTTTTATTATATACTAGAGGCCCGGTGCATGAAATTTGTGCCCTGGGAGGTGTCCCTCAGCCCAGCATGCACCCTCTCCATTCTGGGACCCCTCGGGGGATGTTTGACTGCTGGTTTAGGCCTGATCCCAAGGAACAGGCCTAAAATAGCAGTCGGACATCCCTCTTACAATCTGGGAGTGCTGGCTCCCAACCGCTCACCTGCCTGCCTGCCTGATTGCCCCTAACTGCTTCTGCCTGCCAGCCTGATCACCCCTAACTGCTCCCCTGCCAGCCCAATCAACCCCAATGGCCCTCCCCTGCTGGCCCGATTGCCCCCAACTGCCCTACCCTGCAGGCCCGATCACCCCCAACTTCCTTCCCCTGCAGGCCCAATCGCCCACAACTTCCTTTCCCTGCTGGCCCAATTGCCCCCAACTGCCCTCCCCTGTAGGCCTGGTCCCCCCTAACTGCCCTCCCCTGCAGGCCTGGTCCCTAACTGCCCTCCCCTGCAGGCTCAGTCCCCCCCAACTGCCCTCCCCTGCTGGCCATCTTGTGGTGGCCATATTGTGACCACATGGGGGTGGCCATCTTGTGACCACATGGGGGGTGACCATCTTGTGCAAGGGCATGGTGGTCAATTTGCATATTACCTTTTTATTATATAGGATAATTTTATGAAAATGAGTCAAAACACAAGAACCCAACTGGCATTGGACCATAAGGGTGGGCGTGTGGTATTTATGATAGTCAACAGTACCATAGCCAAATTCCATTTCTCCACATAGAGTAAGAATTTATCTCTATGATAACCACATTATGATTCTGAAAAGTCCTGAATTGTTTTCTATATAGCATTGAAATATTCTCAAATCAGGACTGAAACAATAATAGGCTTCATTAGGAATTTAGCCTTATAACTAATCTAAATATTCTACATTCTAGAAAAGCAAATATTATGATTTATTTTAACTTCATATTTTAAAAATACAGATAAAGCAAAAAAAGTCATTATAACACTGGACATAATTCTCCCATCTTTATAATATAGTAGATGCTCATCTTTAGAAGAACTTAAATTAAGTCTATCTCATGGCAGGATAAATCCTACAGATTGCTTCCAGTTTTAAAATCTGAAGATTATTGAAGGAGAATATTTAAAAAAATAAAAAAGAACTCCAACTCACTTCAATAAATTTCAAATCATATACTGTAAACAAAATCAGTGTTTTGCTAAGTTCAAATATATGTAGAATTATTTAATGCAGTTTCCATTTTGGAATTCATTATTTTGGTTGAATTTTAAGTACATTTCCTCTACGTAGGGTTTCATACATTCTGATTTCCTTCATTCTTTGGAGATTAATAGAAGTCTTCCAAGAATTTTTTCAGGAAAATATTTTTGAAATAAAAAAGGAAAAAGACTTCAAATATAACTTTGGCTTGAAATTAAAACCTTAGGGTTTGGGTAGCCAAACTCTGAAAATGTAAGTCCTGAAAGAAAGTAGAATTGAAATTTGGCCACATCATTTAACCATCACAACATGACTTTTAAGGCTTGCTAAAATACTATGGTATTCCCGAAGAAACTGAAAGAGAAATTGAATGGATTGTTCATGGCCAATACACTCCCAAGTAGTTCATTGTAAAGTAATGCATACTAAAAAGACTGTTTAAAGTTCCCACACACTAATGAGTCTGATGGGCTCTAAATTAGCTGGCACCCTTCATGAAAAAGATCTAGGCATCATTATGAACAGCTCAATTAAAATGTCTGTTCAGTGAACTACATTGGGCCAAAAAGCAAATAGACGGCTTGGGTAAATTAATAAAGGGAGAAATCGTGTGGAAATATTGTAATGGCCTTGCATAAACCTTGATGAGTGGGGGTACTTTCAATGCCGCCTGCCTAAATTTAGATGAGTAAATCAGCGTCTCCCATCATGGATCATTTGACTCATTTCCAGAGCAACTCTCTGGGCACCATTTTCCTGAATCTGGGAGGCAGTAGGCAGGTGCCTTGTAACATCCGAAACATCATTCTTACCACATCTGTTTGGCTGCTGATTCCTTTGGATGGGATCTGCTCACCTTTTTTCTTCTGACTCAGCTTAGGCAAACTTCCTGCCTATTTACTAGTACAGAATGGATAGAAGTTGGGAAGAGGAAATGTGATGGCACATAGAAGTCTAACACCCTGGGAACAACATATTTATAAACATTTCATACATTTGTAATCCCATGTTGGAGATGGTTTCAAAGCATTTTCAGATGCATTTGAGTTTTCACCAGTTCTAAAAAAGTTTCCCACTGAAAACTATAATCAGCCCATGTCTTCTAAGCCATTCCTCTCCCTTCCAATGGACTTTGTATCTGAGTAAGAAGAGAAAATAAATAGGTACCTGTCAAAGTGAGCGTGATCTAGATCCCTCAAGCCACTTTCTGCATGGAAAAAAAAATCACCTTTGTTTTTAAAAAGACCTGCAATAATCTAAAAGAAGACAATCTCATGTTCTTTGGATCCATTCAGGTTTTTTGCACCAATTCTCTCCAATGGTTATACATATCTATGATGGCTATATTGTGTGTGCACGCACCTGTGTGTGTGTGTGTGTGTGTGTGTGTGTGTGTGTGTGTGTGTGTGTGTTAGAGAGAAAAAGAGAGAGAATGAATTCTTCATTTTTTGTTGTTGTTGTCTATTATTAATGGCTCCTCCCAGGAGCTCAATTAAATGAATTTCCACAGGAAATGTTGAAAATAGCTGCACTGAAGTTGCTCCTTATTATCAAACTAGTGGCCCAGTGCACAAAATTCGTGTGGGGGATGGGGGATGTCTCTCAGCCCGACCTGCACCCTCTCCAATCTGGGACCCATGGAAGGATGTCCTACTGCCGGTTTACAGGGATCAAGCCTAAACCAGCAGTCGGACATCCCTCTCGCAATCCGGGACTGCTGGCTCCTAACTGCTCACCTGCCTGCCTGCCTGATTGCCCCTAACCACTCTGCCTGCTGGCCTGCTTGCCCCCACCTGCTCTCCCCACTTGCCTGCTCGCCCTCAACAGCCCCCCTGCTGGCCTTCTCACCCCAAACTGTCCCCCCTGCTGTCCTGATCACCTCAACTGAGCCCCACTGACAGCCTGCTTGCCCCCAACTGGCTCCCGTGATGGTCTGCTCACCCCAACTGCCCCTCCCCACTGGCCTGATCACCCACAACTGCCATCCCATCCTTGCCTGATCACCCACAACTGCCCTCCCCTTTTGGCCTCTAACCACCTTTACCTCGGCCCCGCCACCATGGCTTTGTCCAGAAGAACTTCCAGAAGGTCTCCTGGAAGGTCTCCCAGTCTAATTAGCATATTACCCTTTTATTAGTATAGATAGAGGCCTGGTGCATGGGTGGGGGCTGGCTGGTTTGCCCTGAAGGGTGTCCTGGATCACGATGGGAGTTCCCTTGGGGCATAGGGCAGCCTGGGCGAGGGGCCTGTGATGGTTTGCAGGCTGGCCACATCCCCATGGGGTGAGGGTCCCCACTGGGGGGACATGGCCAGCTTGGGTGAGGGGTTGAGGGCTGTTTTCAAGCTGGCCACACCCCCTTCAGGGTGGATATTCCTGCTGGGGTGCCTGGCCAGCCTGGGTGAGGGGCTGATGGCTGTTTGCAGGCTGGCCATCCTCCCCAGTGGGGACTCTTACTCCATGGGGGTGTGGCCAGCCTGGGTAAGGGGCTGAGGGCCGTTTTCAGGCTGGCCACACACACCCCGGTGACCCAGGCTCTCAGCCCCTTTTTGAGCAGAGGCCAGGGTGGGCGGTAAGCTTGGCTTCCTCCATTGCCAGGGGCAACTCAAGCCTCCTGCTCACTCCAGCTCCATGGCCGCAGCCATCTTTGTTGGGTTAATTTGCATACTCACTCCTGATTGGCTGGTGGGTGTAGCAGAGTGACGGTCAATTTGCATGTTTCTCTTTTATTAGTATAGATGAGCTGGTAATAGATTCTCTCATCAGGTTATGTACAGTGTTTGAAACATTTTCAACCATATAATCCCAAAACAACACAGAGAAACTTAAAACCTGAAAGAAACAGTGTCCTAGAAAACTTAGTTAATCTCAGTGGGTCATTTGAACTTTTTAGCATCCAGATAGACATGCTAGTCTCTAAATTTTCAAACTAAAGCTTAGTCCACTAGACCAGCACATATGACTCTAATTGTTTGTTATTGGCACAGAAATTGAGAGTAAGTGTCTAAAACTTTTACAGCAATTGGGCACTGTCATGACACCCAAGGACATAATTTTTTATTTTACCAAATTATCAGTCTATGGTAGATGTGGGATTAAAGACAAACACATAAATAAAGAAACTGCCCTCCATCAAGGACATGGGATGCTGGAGCACTGGACTAACACATTAAATCACAGCACTGAAAGAGTAATTTAACATTTCAATGCGGAAGACACCTTCTGCACGTCAGGTTTAGCCTCTGAAGCTCCAAGTAAGAGAACACATAAGCAAATTGACATGAAATCAAAACACGCCCGCCCGGGAAATGCTGGCACTTGCCTTTCCACACATTGACATATTCTATGTTTCAACTTCCTGTTTCCCTCCAGTGGCTCCTGAATCAGAAAACCGAGGAGGGCCTGAGAGACTGCATATCAGCAAAAGCAAGATCAACCATGTGCCCTCGTCTTGCTCTTAAGTTGGGGGATAAAAACCTTGAATTCTCCTTGGTATTTTTGTTTGATTTGAGGTTAGTTTCTGTTTCTTTGTTTACTTCTTTGTATGACTACCTGTCTTATTTCTTATTTGAGTGTCATCAGTAAAACTGCAATTTAAACAAACTGTAATGTGTATATACGTATATCACCATATTGATTTCTTAATATTAACAATCATAACCTTTATCAGGTGCACAAAAAGAGGGAAGGGGTACAATAGCATAGAGATCTAAGAAATAAAACCATGAAATTTTTCGTCACTAGTTTATGAAACTTTCATTTTGAAGGGGGGACATGCCACTGATCAGGTCTATCACATATCAAAGAGTTAACGTCCACTTTTTGGAGAAATGTTTCCTAAGAGGTGAGTGCAGAGCTGGTCTATGTGTGGTCCCCCAGACCCTATCAATAAAAGAAATGCAGAACAGCATTGATTTTGCTGCTGCCGAAGTGCCCAGGCTTCGATCTGGGTCCATATTGACCTCATTCCCAGAACAAAATGTAACAAAATAGAAAGATGTGTATAATATGTTGTTAATAAGAGAAAGGTTGTAAAATAATTCCATAATGTGACTCTGTTTTGCTATTACATATGCATGGAGGGGGGGGGGAAGAATCTGAAAGATTCCAAAAATTTGACAGTGCTGTCCTCTAAGTTATAGTAATATTGTTGATTCATTTTTCCTTTGCTTGTCCATGTTTTCTAATATCCCTATCATAACATGGATTTCTCATTTTTTTAAAAAAAAAGAAGAAGGAAATTGAATACTTTCATCCACTTCTGGGATGGTAGAACGAGGCACATAATCTGCTTGTAACATTTCTGCAAATAGAAGCTCATCCAAAATATTTGGAACTGTGCTAAGGTGCGGCTATTAGGGTCACAGGAAAAAATGGGAGACTCGATTCTTTGGCTTTTCCAGGTTACAGAATTTTTACTGTTATCAGCAGAAACAAGCATAGGATTCAGTAATCTAATTACTTAAAGAACATAAAATAAAGAGAAATGTGTATGTAGCCCTAGCTGATTTGGCTCACTGGATAGAGCACCAGTCTGGGGACTGAAGGGTCCCAGGTTCGATTCCGGTCTAGGGCATGTACCTTGATTGTGGGCATATCCCCAGTGGGGGGTGTGCAGGAGGCAGCTGATCAATGTTTCTCTCTCATTGATGTTTCTAACTCTCTATCCCTCTCTCTTCCTCTCTGTAAAAGATCAATAAAATATATATTTTTTAAAAATTTCTTTTGAGAGCCAAATGTGTATGTAAAAGTGTATAGAATTGCCTCAAAGGCAAGTAGTAACCTATACATTTGCGTGGATAACCTAAAAGAAACTCTGGAGAGCTTGAAGGAATGGTTTTGGACGTCTGGGTAGCAGAGCTACACGTTTTAGGATCTGACAGCCCCGGGTTTGATCTCTGTCACCACCACTTACGAGCAGATAGCTTAATGTCTCTGAGTCTCAGTTTTCTCTTCTGTAAAATGAGGATAATAATAACCACCTCATAGAGATTTTAAATATCTATATCACAGTCTGCGCTGAAAGTTAGACACATTGTCTTACACAGTAAAAGCAACGACTACTATTAGAGAAAGTTTTCCTTTTATTCCCTCCAGATTCCCGCCATGGCCAACACTGCACCTCCCTCTCCTTGGTCTTCCTCCCATTTCTGGCCATAGGACAGGCTTTATCCTGCACCACAGCATCTATGTATAGAGTGGAGGCCATTCCTCCCTCTTTGTCAATATTTCCTTTGGGAAAAATTGAAGGCAACATATTCCACATTCATTATAACCAACCATCACTGGGTCTAGTACAGTGGACGGCAAACTCATTAGTCAACAGAGCCAAATGTCAACAGTACAACGATTGAAATTTCTTTTGAGAGACAAATTTTTTAAACTTAAACTTCTTACACCACTTCTTCAAAATAGACTCACCCAGGCCCTGGTATTTTGTGGAAGAGCCACACTCAAGGAGCCAAAGAGCCGCATGTAGCTCGCGAGACACAGTTTGCTGACCACTGGTCTAGTACACTTAGAGGAAAGAAATAAAATGCAATGTCTGAACTTTGAAAAATCCTATATAATAAAAGCATAGATACAAATTGTCCCCTCGACTGGGAGGTTGTCCAGGAGTTTGACCAGGGGCGGGGCTGGCTTGGGGGAGGGAGGGAGGCCCCAGCCGGCAGCTGTCAGCCACTAGAGACCCTACCAGTGCATGAATTTCATGCACTGGACCTCTAGTCCTACCTAATAAAATAGTAATATGCAAATTGACTGCACCTTCGCTACGCCCAAGCCACGCCCACCAGCCAAAGCCACGCCCACCAGCCAATCAGGGTGAGTATACAAATTACCCAACAAAGATGGCGGTTAATTTGCATACGCTGAGGGAGGGAGAAGTGAAGACTGAAGACAACTTAGAAGGAAGAGGGAGGAAAAGCGGAAAGCAAGGTGGCTGCCAGAGGGAAAGCCCGGGTGGGGCGGAGAGGGGCGGAGCAGGGTGGGCGGCAGCGGCTCTTGGGTGCAGGCGCGGCGGCTGCTTGCAGGATTCTTCCTGCAAATGGGCTACTAGTTTAATATAATAGGAATGTTAATAGGGATGGTAGAATGGCCTACATAATCTGCCCCTGAGAAAACGTGAGGTGGGTGAGGATTCCATTTCTACTTCCGCACGTACAGCTTTGTCATTGAAAGCCCACTTCTTCCACACAATCAGACATTTGTTAAGTAAGCTTTCATTATCAAGTAAGCCACAACCAACTTCAGACAATGTGTTCTGTGAACTCAGTGTCCCTTTGGGCAATCATGAATTGTGGCCGTATTCTAGAATTAGGTTTCTATTACTCTTAGAGTTGGCCTCCGGTGGGCAGTCCTCTTAAACCAGTGCCTGAGTTCAGGGCCATTTGGGGCTCATGCCATGTGCCTAAAGGTTCTGGCTACAGACATTTCTGGATTCTTAATCCTGTTTGTGCAGAGGAACAATGAAGGGGAGGGACACTCTATAAATATTTTAGCCACTCACATACTCTACATTCTTTACCTTCACAGTGAGAACCCATTCCTGACATTAAGCACAGTAGATACATAACAAGCCACTAATTTCATCAATGACAACTCATTTTTGGCATTCACTATGTTAATTAACATCATTTCAAGTGTCTGTTGGAATATGGATAGTTTTCTACACACTTTGGGGTGGCCACCTCTGGTTTCATTTCCATGATCACTTTTATAATCTACCTTGTAGAAATGCCTTTGTGCCCTCAAATAAGTAAAAAATTAACATCTCAAAAATCCAAGAGGGAATCACGCCTGCAGAGGTGGCATCCATGTGGCCCGTTCCACAGTGGCCTGTGGAGAGGGAGTGCACAACCCTTGCCGAGAGGCCGAAGCCTGGCCTCTGTGACTCACCCTTAATCACTGCAGCGGAGGAGGTGACTCCAATGACAAAGAAAGAATGTGTTTGTAGAGAAACGGGGAAAGTTTTCAAAGTTGGGTTTTTGGGTTTTTTTTGAAAACTCCAAATAAGTATGTCATGACCTCTTGGATATAATGCAGAATACACATCTTACAACTCAGGGCTAACCCCAGGCAAAAACATAAACTAGGCAAGGTGCAGCCTCAGACTCTCAAGACCTTCTTTCTATCTGGACTTCCATTCTCCCCAGTCTTCCCTCTTCTAAAGCTCAAGTAGTCCCACCCTATTAAAGCTAGTCTTAAAAAGAAAAAAAGATATAAAATAGAAAATTAAAAAAAATACAAGTGTACAGTTTTAGAAAAAAATATAGGGACACAGAGAGTCTCATGAAAATTTGGTATTTTTTTGTTTGTTAATCCTCAACTGAGGAATTTTTTTCCATTGATTTTTATAGAGTGTGGAAGAGAGGGAGAGAGAGGATGGGGGGGGGGGAGAGAAATATTGATGTGAGAAAGTCATGTTTATCGGTTGCCTCTCACACACTTCCCAACCCGAGCCAGGGATCGAACCTGCAACCCAGATATGTGCCCTTGACTTGGAATAGAATCCACGACCTCTAGGTACATGGGCTGATGCTCTAACCACTGAGAACACCGACCAGAACATGGTCATTTTTATATTGGTATATCCTTTGTGCTTAGCAACTTGTAATACTTATCAACTGCTTTTAAAATGTATATATATCCATAAATTGAAATATTCTACTTCTAGAACTTTATCCTAAGGAGTATTAACTTGTACTAAATCCATAAACTATAACAGTATGTCACAGCATCAAAAGAACAAGCTACATGAACAAGAAAACAAAATTGGTTAAAACAAACTGATACAACTTTAAACAAAAATACTAAGAAGCTCTCACAATTAAATTGGACACTTTATTTCCAATAAAATCTGATAAAAACAAATTAAAAGCATATAGAAAAGTAAAATTTTACCAGCATAAAAATTAAAGAGTGTACAATTGCCTAGAAGTTAAACATTAACTGTCTTTGGGTAATAGGAATATGAATGACTTATTTTGTTCTCCTTTGTTTATCAGTATTTTGTAGTTTTTTAAAGTGAACATGCACGACCATTATAATGGGGGTTCTATCTTGTTTTATTTGAAGAAGAAAAGTCTGATACCCTAAGTGTTAATATAAGTTCCTCTATTACTTTGGTTCCTATTTGTGAAATAAAGTTTTTTTTTCTTTTTTGTTTGTTTTAAATCTGGAAAAGGAAACCTCCAGCATTTGGACTGTGTGCAAAAGGATGTTTCTTACCCAACATCCTTTCAAGGACATAAAGTAGCAGCTGCTCAGAGGCTCAGCCGGGCCCCACAGGAGGCTGAGCTTCCTTCAAGTGCCTCTTTGCATTGGGAAGTCCCTGTGAAGAAATTTATATCTGCAACGCCAAAACCCAGGGCGCTGCAATCTTCCCACTTTGTACTCAGTGATAAATGGCATAGGTTTTCCTTACCTGTAGATGATACACTGTTAAGATGAGAAGATGAAATGATAGAGGAGCTTGCGAAGGAGAAAAAAAAAAAAAAGGCAAGTCGCCGTAAAGCACGTTAAAATTCCTTAGATAGGAGCTCACAGCCATATCTCACCAGACTCCCCACATGAAATGTGCCCAATCATGCCTTCGTGTCTTTGCTCAGCGTGGAAGGCTTTCCCACCGCCTCAGCCTAGGCCCTAGGGTAGTCTTGCTCTGTCTTTGAAACCTTACCAAACATCTCCTCTTTCCTAGACATTACTCCACAGCCCTCTGTAGAGTTCCCCACTATTCCCAGAGGACAGAATCAGAATTAATTTCTCCTCTCAGTGAGCATTTACAGCACTTTTTAAGATATTTTTATTGATTTTTTGAGAGAGAGGAAGAGAGAGGGAGAGAGGGAGAAATATCGATGTGAGAGTGAAACTTTGATTGGCTGCCTCCTGCATGCCCCCTACTAGGGATCAAACCCACAACCTGGACGTACGCCCTGACTAGAAATCGAACTGGTAAGCTTTCAGTGCACCTGGTGACACCCACCAACTGAGCCACACTGGCAGGGCGACAGCACTTTTTTCATGTTGCTAATATACACTGAATCAGAAAGCATTATGATAGACAGCCTGCTGGCTTATTTCTTCTTGCCCTACTGTTGATCTACTCATACACTGGGAGCTTTTAGCCAGGTAAGGGTAGGGAGAAAAGGGGTATAACACTCACAATATTCATTCAATTCCTACTGTTCATCGGGCGCCCTATATAACAGGTGCTTTTATTTATACTACCTTATGTTATCAAAGAACCTAAAATATATGTAGTTTTATCTTCACTTCATAACAGGGGAAGTAGACTGTCAGAGAGGTTATGACATTTTATCAGAGTAGCACAGCTGTTTATTATGGACTACATTGCCCCTCCCCCCACCCCACTCCCAATTCATGTCAAAGTCCTAGCCTCCTATGTGATAGTATTTGGAGATGGAGCCTTTGGGAGGTAATTAGGTTTAGATGAGGTCATGAGGGCAAGGCCCTCATAATGGGATTAATGTCATTGCTAGAAGAGATACCAGAGAGCTTGCTCTTTTCACTATGGGAGGACACAGCAAGCCAGGAAGAGAGATCTCATCTGAACCCACCATGCTGTGCCTCATTTCTAATCTAAGACTTTTAACGTCCAGATCTGTGAGAAAATACATTCCTGTTGTTTAGGTCACTTAGTCTATAGTATTTTACTATGGCAGTTGAGCAAACTAATGCTGCTGTTAAATAACAGAGCCAGCATTTAAATCTTGACTTACTTTTTTCTATAATACTATGTTTTCTTAATGCAAACTGCTTTTGACATGTCTTTATAACTAGTATTTAGTAGAGTGACTGGAATATAGTAGACAAAAATGCAAAAGATGGATGTTGTATATCAAATGAATGACTGAATAACTGAATAATGATAGATGATAGATAGATAGATAGATAGATAGATAGATAGATAGATAGATAATAGATAGATAGATAGATAGATAGATAGATAGATAGATAGATAGACAGAAAGATAAGCATTTGCAGTTGAACTTTCACAACCTAGACACATGCCAGTTTACATATTTTCAGTCTGAGGCAAACTATTTCTGACTGCCATGTAGCAAATCTTCATGCAGAGACTTGACCTGTGTTTTCTGGACAGTGTGCAGTATTTCATGAGCATTCGTTGAACTATTTTGCTTAAAAGAGTTTCTCCTTGGGCATCAGTTGGGAATGCCGGGAAGCTATATTAACCTTTTGAGGTTACTGCTTTTATCAAAGAAATCATGCCTTGAGAGCATAAATGCAGAAGGAATGGGTTATATAGAGAGAACTAGGTTCAATCAAGCAATCAATTTTACAGCAATGACTGTTACTTGATGTACTTGAAGAATCTCATTCAAAGCAGAACTTGAATCTTATTGAGGAAACTTTCAGAAGAATGAATGTTCACATATACTGAATTCAAATATTTTATGTGAGAGTTATGACAAATACAAATACACTTCTTGTCTGTTTCATCACATTACAACTTTCTATTTGTATATAAAGCACAATTTGGGAATGTTAACAAGTTCCCTAACATTATTCGCATTAATGGTGTATTTACAAACCTAATGGCCTATCAGCAATCACACAAACAGGTCAGAGCTACAGGAGCAGTAGTGTGCTTCTTCTGTAATTGGAGGGGTGAGCAGTAGAAAACATCATTGAAGTTCTTCCCAACGTCTACATTCAGTGATTCTACTTCTACCATAGTAATTGTCAAAGTGAGAAGAGAGGGTTCTCTCCTCCACCCCTCTTAATCTAATGAAATTCTATTCCATCTTCAAAACTCAAATTAAAATATTCCGTTTCCTTAACACCAGCCCACATCCTCTCTGCATGCCCCTCAACTCTATTCCTACAGGGAAGAATCAGAATTAATCTCCCCTTCTAGGAGCGCCCACAGCACTTTGTTCATATTACTAACACAGAGTGTATCAGAGTGGATTGGAAATGGCATTTGAGTTTATTTTTCCTACCATACCCTTTGATCAGCTCCCTCCATGCTGGGAAGTTACCAGAGGGAGACTCATCATGGAGTTTAATCACCCTGAGGCAGCAAATGAATGGTTCTCAGTCTGCTTCCTTAAACTGGAAAAGCACACATAGAATTTGTGTCAAGTGTTAAAAATAAAAATAAAAATGGCCCTAGCTTATTGTTTTTAAAGAATATAAATTTGAATTTTAGCCCATTCTTGATTATAAAATGCATAGCTTTTTCTTCCGTTTTTAATGTGAGCGTGCATATTGTGGTTTATTTTGTGATCACATCAACTCTTATTTTAATAGTGATTTTGACTCTGACACATATCATTCCAGTAATGCAAATTTTATAATTTCCTTGATGCCATTTGCTCATTGGCTAGGATACTTGAAATACCATCCTCAAAGAACAATTCCGAATATAAATTTCAGAGGGTCACATGAGCTTTCCTATCAGCTTCTTAACCTGCAGGCTGAGAGTTATCAATCCTCAATACATGCTGTCAAGAACTATCAGATGCCTATGACAGGGGCCAGAAAAAAGTCCAGGTCTCTCACAGCCCTTGTTCTTGCCACTAAACACTTCATTTCCTTCCATGACTAGTCATATAATTCTACCTTGCAAAAGAATAACATTTATGCCTCCTTCCTAAAATACATATGGCTTACATATCTCAGTGTTGATCTCAGCTCCATAAATGTATCAATGTACAGGTGTAGTGAAATCCAACTCTATTAGCCGATGTTTTTAAAAAAGATATAAATGTGAAAAAAAATATGTAAAAAGTAAAGTAGATATGAATCTCATAAAAGAGCCATTAAGGAACAGAGCTAAAAGATGAAAGGTAAATATATATTATGAGTCATGGTAATAAGGTGGTCAAGCACTCCTGAAATTAACGTGAAATGTAACATACAGAGATGAAAGGAAATTAAATATGAAACCCTGAGATACTTATTAAACCGCCAGTGGGAATCTGGATGATGATGTCACAACTAGGAGAGGAAAGACGACTCGTGCAAAGTTGGACGAGATCCAGTTTGCGCGGTAGATTTATGCAGTTAATTTTGTCCCCTGACTACATTCAGATGAGCATTTCTCCTAGACATACACCAAGAAAATTGCTGCATTATAGCTGTGTTAATGGTAATCAGCATGCTAATGAGCACCAGAAGGTCGTTACGGCAAAGAGAGGTTCAAAGATGTATAACCTAGAGAAAACAAGAATGTAATTCTTTGGGGAATGCAAGTGTCTTGTTTGTAGGTCATAGATTATTTGTTTTGGTCACTGCATTGCACAGGGAGTTTAATTTAAGACAAAAAAAATGAAGCTTTTTGAATTGTGAGAGCAGCCCAGCCTAATTAAGAAAAGTAACACTGGTGAGCTTTGAATTTGTGATAAAAAAAAAAATAGATTTTTTCAGTAGACCTAAGATAGTACTAAATAGTGCTGTCCAACGTGGAAGTATGTCTGTGGTTATGCAAAATGTGAGAAATTTATTTGTATTTATTCTTAACTCAGAAGTTGCTTTATGGGTCTTTGGCAAGACCAGGGTCAAATATCAGAGGTGAAAAAGGTTCAGAAATTGTCATAGTATTGTGCAAACAATTTCAGAGTCTACGCCTTCTTAGAGAATTAAGAGATAGCTCATTGTTTACTTCAGATGTGCATTTTGGCTTCAAAAAGTTAAGTATTTATTATGCCAGCAAAGGA
This sequence comes from Cnephaeus nilssonii, assembly GCF_951640355.1. Lineage (NCBI taxonomy): Eukaryota > Metazoa > Chordata > Mammalia > Chiroptera > Vespertilionidae > Cnephaeus > Cnephaeus nilssonii. Next base: position 56,735,422 of record NC_137079.1, on the reverse strand, counting down.
AAATATTCAATGAGGAACACAGCTGCTATCACTTATTAAAACATTCAGGAACATAAATGGTGTGCAGATTTTAAGTTAGGCTCGTAGTTTCTTCCAGGAACCTCCTCCCACCAAGGATTCTGGGAGCCACATTAGCTCATCCCTTCCTATATTGTATCAATAGAAACTGGATCAGAACACACTTGCATAAACCATTATAGAAGTTCTGTGTTTTTCTTTAATAAGTCTTTTTAAACAGACTGTTTTGCTATTGTGCTCTTCGGGTAAGTTTTATAACCTAAGAATGATGCCTTGGAAATGAACAATGGTAATAATTTGTGTTTCCCCTGTTTTCTAGTACTTGGGATTTGTCACAGTATTCAAATGAATGTTTTTCTCATCCCCAAAAAGACAAATAAAATGGCTCTTGAAATATGATAGATGATAGATATATAGATAGATGTCCACTTATATGACTGATTATGGTGTAATATAACCCTATATAATACAAGTGTAGTATGCAAATTGTCCCCTAGACTGGGAGGTCATCCAGGAGTTCTACCAGGGGCGGGGCCAGCTGAGGGAAGGGAGGGAGGCCCTGGCCAGTGGTGGTGGCAGGCAGCTGGGGGAAGGGAGGGAGTACCTGGCTGGCAGCCACTAGGGACCCTACCAGTGCATGAATTTCATGCACTGGGCCTCTAGTGTAATATAACAACGTATTATACTATTATACTACATTAAAGGCATTTTACAATTTCCAACCTAATATCTCTCTGAATTAGAAGTCCATATTTTTTACATTTACCAGTTTCCTCTAATGAACACCTTGCTTTGTGATGTCCAGAAACTTCCTTTGTTTCAAATTTTCAAGGTTAAACACCTGAGGACCCAGCCCTAAAACTTTCTCGCTGCAAGGAAAAGCACATTTTAGATTAAGCCAGTGTTTTAATTGTTGGGATCTATGCTATCACCTTTTCTCAAAACATCTGTGATATATATCTTCTTAATGCACTAACCCATCTATAAGGAATAATTTAGATGGAGAAGAATAGACTTACATGCCAATTTGGGGCGGGAAAGAAAAAGTAAAACAAAAAAAAGATAAAAGACAGCTGGGAAGGAAGGAAGGGGAAAAAAGGAAGAAGAAAAGAAGGAAGAGAGAGAGAGAGGAAGGAAGGAAGGAAGGAAGGAAGGAAGGAAGGAAGGAAGGAATAGGTGTGTAGAAATATAACATAAGTAGGTAAGATAATGTATCAATATAACAATATAGTGTTGAAGAAATATAATTAAAAAACAAAATATTCTTCCAACACGGGAAACCTCTCCACAAAGGTAGTAGAGAAAGAAAACACTTTTATTATTGAACTAGTGGCCCGGTGCATAGATTCATGCACATTGAAAGGGAATCTGGTGCAAGTGAACCAGATTCAGGGCCAACAGGGCCCCAGCAGCAAGCTAACCTACCAGTTGGAGCATCTTCCCCCTGGTGGTCATTGCGCATCATAGCTACTGGTCGAACTGTCGAACGGTTGAAAGATCGCTTAGGCTTTTATATATATAGATAAGCATTAAAAATAATATAATAAAATATTATTATATTTTATATATATAGATAAGCATTAAAGCATATATATATTTTATATATATAGATAAGTGATTAAAGATCGCTTAGGCTTTTATATATATAGATAAGAATATGACGGGCATCACGGGCAACCCACTAAGAAATTGCAAAGACCGAAAAGAAACTGATCCCTCATATAACCAAGCAGACACAGCCCATTACACATGGTCTTGAGATGCACAATAACTAGTCCTCAAGATAGAGGACTTGACAGCACCATTTGCCACAAGGAGTTCACCCTAACTTCATCTGATAGGGTGACCATCTCTTTTTGGCTAATAGGCATTATCCAGAGAAAAGACAAATTTCCTACATCTTTATGACAGGAGGCAGTTATGCAACTTGGAACAAGGAACTCACTCGAGTTAGGCTCCTACCCTCCCACAGTAACTGGGAGATTGGGCACTATTTTTCCTGATGTTTTCACTTTATTAAAGAGAGGACTCTGATTCTTTGAGAATGACATTCTGATGTCAGAAAGCTACAAAAGGGTTTTTATATACAATTAATTCCTAAACAATGCAGGGGTCAGGGGCACAACCCCAATTGAAATTAGTGTATAACTTTTGACTCCCTCTAAACTTAGTTGTCCCTCAGTATCCAAGAAGGCTTGATCCCAAGACCACCCCTCCCATGACCCAAGGATACCAGAATCCAGGGATGCTCAAGTCTTTATGTAAGATGGCACAGAGCAATGTATACAGTCGGCCCTTCACATCCACAAATTGCAATTAGGAATAAAACATACTGTCTCCCATCTGTGGTTTACTGAATCCACTGAAGTGAAACCCAGGGACATGGAGGGCTGACAGTATGTTTACTGAAAAAAAGTCCCCATCTAAGTGGACCTGTGCAGTTCAAATACAGACTCAACTGTCTTTCAAAGAGATGAGAAAGTACATGTAATAAGTTTTCTAAGGTAAATGCTCTGAGAAACAAGAGGGGAAAACATTATTTTCCTTATTATTTTCCCTTATTTTCAACAAGAAAAAAAAATTAATCCTCTTACTTTTAATTTGCAGTTGTCTTTACATTGGGTACCACTGATTTTAACCCAAAAGAAACCCTGGGTTCACTCAGAGGTTTGGGTCATTTGTCCTGATAGAAGGGCGGGCAAGAGTCTGCACTTCGGCTGTTCTGGCTCAGAGAAATAATCTCCCAGGTCTGGGCTCTCTCATTCACTAATATGCATGTCATCCTTGCACAGGGGCCATGCTAATCTTCTCTGTATCCTTCTAATTTTAGTATATGTGCTACCAAAACGAGCAACATCTTCTTTTTTACAGCTGCTTAGTATTATAGTGTATAAATGTACCACGGCTTTTTTTATCCACTTATCTACTGATGGGCACCATGGCTGTTTTCAGATCTTAGCTAAATGATAATGAGGTATCACCTTACACCTGTCAGAATGGCTATCATCAACAAATCAACAAACCACAAGTGCTGGCAAGGATGCGGAGAAAAGGGAACCCTATAGTACACTGCTGATGGGAATGCAGACTGGTACAGCCACTATGGAAAATAGTATGGAGTTTCCTCACAAAATTAAAAATGGAACTCCCATTTGACCCAGTGATCCCACTTCTAGGAAAATATTCTAAGAATCCCAAAACACCCAATTAGACAGAACATATGCACCCCTATGTTCATAGCAGCACAATTTATAATAGCTACACAATTCTATTCTTTTAATTCAAGAAACTGAATGTTTACTCTTTCTCTTTGCAATCTGTGCAGGCACTGTTAGTTGTCTCTCCAAATGCTTCCTGCTTCCTTCCTTGCTACAATGACCCTAATTCTGTATACGTAGCCACATCTGTCAGGGTAGGCTGAGTTTTTCCCTGGTATGATGCCAATTCCTGGGACTGTGGCAGCCATTCTGAGAACATGAGGACACCTAGACAAAGGGAGGCAGGTGACACTGAGGAGATACAGCAGATGAATGAGAGAGAATTATTCCTTGATGTTGTCATTGAGCTATAGCATTAACCAAACCTAAAGGTGCCTTACTCAAAAATGCCAATGTAAAATAATAAATTTTCCTTATTGCTTAAGTATTTCCACTGTGGTTTTTGTTACTTGAAGCAGAAAGTATTCAAACTGATGTGTTGTCTTTCTCCTCCAAGGCAGATGAATAACCTGAAAAATTTAGGCAAAATACTAAAGGAAACTAATGATGTTAATAAGATTGACCGTAGGACCCAGCCGGTGTGGCTCAGTGGTTGAGCATCGACCTATGAACCAGGAGGTCACGGTTCAATTCCAGGTTGTGGCACATGCCTGGGCTGCAGGCTCAAACCCCAGTGTGGGGCATGCAGGAGGCAGCCTATCAATGATTTTCTCTCATCATTGATGTTCCTATTTCTCTCCCTCTCCCATCCTCTCTGAAATCAATAAAAATATATTTTTTAAAAATAAGATTAACCCTAGGAATAATGGGTGAAAGTCCCGAGTTCTCTCTTTCAGATTCTTCCCACCACTGCCCTACGTTAAGATGCCCCCATCATTTCTCAGCGTCTGACTGCCTGTCATCTCACCTCTAATCCCACCTCTCCACTCACTCTGGAGCCTCTGACTAAAACACAAATCTCATGACTCTCCCACTTAAAACCCTTTCGTGGCTCCCCATGGTCTCCATGATGAAATCCAACCTACTGTGTGTGTTCTAAAAAGCCCTTCAAGACCCGGCCCCTGCCTACCTTTTTAGCTTCAGTTTGTCTGTCCTCATCAATGCCTGGCATTCTGTGCCCCAATTGCGCCAAATCTGGGAGTGTCTGAACACTGTGTCATTTCTTGCCTGCGTGCTTCAAAGGTGCTATTCCTGGGACTTTGGATCAGCTTGCCCAGGTGTGAAAGGGTGACAGACTCTCACTCATCCTTCTTGGCTCAGGGGAAGCCTCACTGCATCCAGAAACACCTCCCCGAAAACCCCCAGGACAGTGTGCTAGGCTTTGTGTGTTAACTGTACCTTGCCCCTGCCTCTCCTGTGACAACTCACAAGGAACAGCACTTCAGTTAAGTTTGGCACCCATATAGATTCTGGGTTTATTGAGAATCAAACCTTGTTGATTTTGATATCTTCATCGCTTAGCACAGCTCCTAAGATCCCGAGAGCCACCACCTCACAGCCCACTCTGGCTGGGTCCGTCATATACCGGCTGTATTTGCACAAGTAAGTTAACCTCTCTGTGCTTCAATTTCCTTAATTAAGTAAGAAAGATTATAGCTTTAATCAATAACAGTAGTAATAACAATAGCATTATTGTGAGGATTAAGTGAATTTATTCATGTTCAGGTATTTAGAACAGTGTTCAACTCATAGAAATATTATATTTTATAATTATGGTATAATAGTATATCATTTCTAGTATTTTATAAATATTACTAGAGGCCCGGGGCATGAAATTTGTGCATGGGAGGGGGGTCCCCAGCCCAGCCTGCACCCTCTCCAATCCGGGACCCCTTGGGGGATATCTGACTTCCGGTTTAGGCCCAATCCCCGGTATTGGGTCTAAACCGGCAGTCGGACATCCCTCTCACAATCCTGGACCGCTGGCTCCTAATTGCTCACCTGCCTGCCTGCCTGGTCACACCTTACTGCCCCCCCCACACCAGCCTGGTTATCTCTAACTTCCCTCCCCCTCTCCCCCGCTGGCCTGGTCACCTCTTACTGGCCCCCCCTGCTGGCCTGGTTGCCCCCAATTGCCTCCCCCTACCAGCCTGGCCGCCTCACTCAGCCTGCTGTTCAGTCATTTGGTTGTCCCTCACTAACCCTCCTGCCAGCCTGGTTGCCTCACACAGCCTGCTTGTTCAGTTGTTTGGTCGTCTCTCACTAACCCCCTTGCCGGCCCGGTGGTAGGCAGCCGTCTTGTGAGGGTGTGAGGGTCAATTTGCATATTACCTTTTTATTATATAGGATACTTTATAATTAGTATTAGCACTCAATAAATATTTGTGAACTGTACTGAAGGATGGCAACCACTCTTTACTTCACTCTTCTCTAGGGAGCTAAATGGTTTTGGAAGTCACAGATTGTCAGGGCAGTGATTTCTGTTCCCAAACATATTTATATTCCATCCCATGATGCCCCATGTCCCAAACAGAGGCATTATTGGGCACACAATGTTTGCAAGGATGCTGGAAGCTGTGCACACTACTGCTTCTCAGATACAGCCCACAACAAACAATAAATGTCTACATTTAATCTCAGCCCTGGTTCACCTCCTGCTTGTTGCTTAGGGCCGAGAACTGAGGGCCAGAGAGCCCAGGAGGATAAAAAGGTGAGTTGACAAAAGCACAGCTGTGGAGTCCTGGACTCTGCATAAAAAAACAGTACTGGGAGCTTTATAATCTTGGAGTCACTTAACCCCACTAAACTCCAGTTTCCACATAGAAAATGGGGATGATAAAGCCTCTTCCACCTACCCTATAGCACAAACATAAGAAATAGATTAAAGTATGTGAGTATTCATTTGTCAAGCACTTGATCATTTACAAAAGCAAGAGATTTGCTAATTACACCATCAAAAACCTTCTCTGAGCTCTACAGAGACAGTCTGTCTGACCCATAGAACTCTCCTATAATACCCTCGAGGGACACCCCTGACTATGAGAACTTGCATAGGACCTGACATTAGTGTGTGTGTGTGCATGTGAGTATGAATGCCTGACACATCTACCTACTCTCCATATTTTCACATCCTAAAAAATCTAATTACTTATTATATTCCTATCATAAATAAAATAGAATTTATTCTCATGACTACCAGACAGTAGAGTAAAATTAGCTTCAGACGACTATGAAAGCATAATGTTCCAGTTTACCAGAAACCAAGGAAACCTAGTATATCCAGCAGCAATTTTTCTTCCTTCTTATTCTTTCTTTGTGGTGAAGCTGAGAATAATGCCCTTAGGTTTTTCTCACTATATATGTAGATGGGGAGCAGAAAGGGGCTGCAAAGGTACAGACTCAGAGATGGTACAATTAAGAAGGCCACGGTAATTTGTTGATCTTTAAAAGCAGTGTTTCTTTACTATCAAAGTCACCTCAAATCAGCAATTTTAACATAATATGATTTAGCAAACATATTATTGAAGCAAAAGAAAATCTTATACAAGGAAACATATTGGATGAGTATCACTCATGGTGTAATTTTAATTCTGAAAGATCTTGCTAAGAGGGCTTATTTAAATAGGTTTTCCCTGAGATGAATATTTAGGGGGGAAATTCCTACAGGATGATTTATAGCAAAATTATATGAACAGAATGAAGGACAGAAGAATTTTATTAGAAAAGGGTCTCATTTCCACAAAATATAAATTATACCTTTTAGAAAATATATTGAATTTTATTAATATTCTGTAGACAGCCTGAAGTGTTAATCTCCACCTCTACCTATAAGACTTTCATTATGATGTACAAGGTGTATTTACCCTTTAACCAAATCATTTTTTAGCAACTTGGTGGAGCCTCCAGTTTACATATCCTACAAAATATTTCCATTGCATTTACAAAATCTTATACTTTTTATTTTTGGCAACTTTTAATGATATATAGAGAGGAATGTATATATTATATATATGTATGAATGCTTTTGGTATTGCCAGGCAAGAACACATATTAATGATGAAGTCGGTGCATTGGATATCAGAGAAAAATGTTTCTCCAATAGCCACTGGTGCTATTGTTTTAACCATTATTTTTAAGCAGAGATACCATCAGTTTTAATTTTTTCAGTGCTATGATTTAAAAAGTTCTGCCTTGCTTCATTCTGAAATTTATAGTTAGAGGATTTACTCAGAGTAGACCACTGATGACTGTTTCTGCCTGACATTTAAAAATAACCTCATTTAGACCTTGGTAACTAATGTTTTTTATAAGGAAATTGACTTATTCTGATTCAAAGAACTTGGTAATAAATCCTTTTCCAGTCGCTATTGGTCTTGAAAATTGAGCCTTCCTAGGGATGGTGACTTTGTTATAAGGAACACCGGTGAATGGACCATTCGTGCAGCATGAGTTTCAGCAAGGATATGATAGAATTCAGATTTATATCACTTGAAAGTGAAGACTGAAAACAAGAATGAGGAGAAAGCCAGGAGATTAAAGAGAAAAGATAAGACTCATTTGACTCTTAAATATTATCAAATAGGTTTCACTTAAATAAATATACATAGAATGTAGCAACTAATATATGACATCCCCCTAGGGCAGTGGTCGGCAAACTGCAGCAGCTCATGAGCGGTTTGCCGCTCTGTTGACTAATGAGTTTGCCGACCACTGACCTAGCCTCTTGATTCCAATAATTACACGCCGTTGTTGTTCCTTGTGATTAAGCCCCTATCAGATAGGGCCTAGGGTATGCAAAATAGAACACTGTCCTATTTAAAATACCTGTAAAATACGTTACTGCAAAAATATTATTCTCTATTTTTTAAAGTGGGAGTAACCCAATTTTTAAAAGCTGCGCCCAAGTGAACATCAGAAGTTGAATCTTTCTTTTCAACTTAATTTTTTTTTATTGATTCCTCACTGAGTGCTACTTAGGACCAGCCTCTATTCACATCTCTGTGAAAAAGAGAACATTGAAGACAAATCTATCCCAAGTCTCTGGGTATTTGAAACAATAACGCTTTGGCCTTTCACCCAGGCCATTACATCCATCTGAAGCCCCCGGGGAACTACCCAGAAGGGAGATCTCTAGTATTTGTTATTGGTGAAAATTGCAAATATCTCCAGGTAATGAAAAGGAAGTACAATGATACATTTTAGCATAATTATTTCTGGCTTTCCCTCAGAAAAAATGCTCGAATTCAAGAATCCATAGCCTTTTTATATGGATAAAAACACCCATCAATATATGTCCCTAAAAGAATGAATGGGATGGCAAAAAGGGAACAATTATTTTAGAATTGTCCATATCCATCTATATGGAAACACCAGCATAATCTCTAACCATGGAATTTTAGAGCTGCGAGAATTCTGAAAAGATTCTCTGTAATCTATGGTGCCCATGTTCACATCTGAGGATACAGAGTTGTGGAGTGTCTAAGGTCACACAGCCAGCAAATAGCAAAGCAGGAGTTGAACCAGCATCTACTTGTATCTGTGTATAGCTTAACATTTGGCCATGTTTGCCATTTTTCAGGAGCAAGGTCCCTCAGGAAAAGTTCAACAATGCTAAAGACATCGAATGTAACCTTTGCTATTAAGGGACAACAAGCCAAATTAAATCTATCACCAATCAACAAAATGTGATTCCTCTTTACTTCCTCTTCGGTTGCTCACACTCACTTTCATAATTTCTCACTGATGAAAAAATTTGAAGGGTGGAGACAGAACTGGTGACTACAGACAAATCTCAATACATTTCAAATTATATGTGTGTAATAATGTGGCCTCTTATTTTTTACTAGAAGCCCGGTGCACGAAATTCGTGCACGGGGGCGGGGGGGTGTCCCTCAGCCCAGCCTGTACTCTCTCCAATATGGGACCCCTCAAGGGATGTCCGACTGCCCGTTGGACAGTCGGACATCCCTCTCACAATCCAGGACTGTTGGCTCCCAACTGCTTGCCTGCCTGCCTTCCCGATTGCCCCTAACCGCTTCTGCCTGCCAGCCTGATCACCCCCTAACCACTCCGCTGCCAGCCTGGTTGATGCTTAACTGCTCCCCTGCCAGCCTGTTTGCCCCCAACTTCCCTCCTCTGCCGGTCTGGTCACCCCTAACTGCCCTCTACTGCAGGGTTGATCACCTCCAACTGCCCTCCCTTGCAAGCCTGGTCCCTCTCAACTGCCCTCCCTTGCAGGCCGGGTGCCTCCCAACTGCCCGCTCCTGCTGGCCATCTTGTGGTGGCCATCTTGTGTCCACATGGGGGCAGGATCTTTGACCACATGGGGGCAGCTATATTGTGTGTTGCAGTGATGACCAATCTGTATATTACTCTTTTATTAGATAGGATAGAGGCCTGGTGCACGGGTGGGGGCCAGCTGGTTTGCCCTGAAGGGTGTCCCGGATCAGGGTGAGGTTCCCTTGGGGCGTGGAGTGGCCTGAGCGAGGGGCCTGTGGTGGTTTGCAGCCGGCCACGCCCCCTGGCAACCCAAGGGGAGGCCCTGGTATCTGTAATTTATTTTCCTTCTACAATTGAAACTTTGTAGCCTGGAGCAGAGCCAAGCCTGCTGCTCCCTCTGGGGCGGCAGCCATCTCTGTGGCAGTTAATTCACCTTCTACAATTGAAACTTTGTTGCCTTAAGCGGGTGAGCCCGGCCAGGGTGTGCTTTAAAGCTTTGCTTCCCCTGTTGCGCCGGCAACCCTGGCATGCTCTCTCAAGCTCCATTCTGCCGCCATTTGTTTGAATTTGTTTACCTTCTATAATTGAAACTTTGTAGCTTGAGTGGAGGCTTAGGCCTGCAACGGCTATGGAAAGCTTGGCTTGCTCTGTTACCTGGGAAACCTTGCTCACTGTGGCTGTAGCCATCTTGGATTGGGGTTAATTTGCATACTCGCCCTGATTGGCTGGTGGGCGTGGCTTGGCTGGTGGGTGTGGCTTATGTGGCGGAGTGATGGTTAATTTGCATATTACCATTTTATTAGAGAGGATTATAAGTTTTAGTTTTAGTCATTCATGTATTTACTTAATTCCAAAAAGAAGTTGAGATGACATAGAAGTTAGCTATGCATGGGTTCCATACTCCTTTTGTCTAGCCAAAACAATATAATATTAAGGTAATCAAGCAGCTTTCCTTTCGGTTCCATCTGATAACTTTTCCTAGTGACCTATCACGGCTGTGAATATTCAAAGATTTGCCCAAGATAACAGAGAAAGATTAAGCGGCAGTTAGCACATAATACAATTATTCAGTAACTCAAATACAAACTGCTTTTTTCACTCACATTGCTTATATCGCTACAAACCTGACCCAAATAAGAGAATATGGATCGTCCATTTCTAAGGTTTATTCCTAGGTGTTACATAACAATTTTAGGCCTTTATATAAATGACATTGTTTTCCCAAAAGTCTCTGTAAGCAATGAATTCCAAGCCGTAAAATAATCAGTCCTGGCAAAACTTCTTTCTCTGTCTATTTATTCAGTTTTATGCTTTGGCCACCCAAGCTATTGTCAATGAAAATTTGGAATACCAAAGGGGAAAAGAGAATACATAAAATATGTTTTTGGCAGCATTTGGTGTCTTTAAAATAAAAAGTCACCATCCCCTTTGCTCAATGAGCTCAAAGCATCCCATTCGATGGCATCTTTTCAAATGGCCCAGAATGTATTCCTCACTTCCCTTGATTTATCCCCCCTATTGGCCCCTGCAAGAAAGCATCATTTTTTTCCTTCTGCCCTCTCTCTTCTATATTTCATTTCAGGTGTCTATCGAGGCAACAGAAGATAAAGCTCTCTGCTTTCCCTTGTACTAAAGTTCTATATGGAACCGGTTCACCTGTCTGTCACTCCTCATTAAATTCTTACCCTCTTCATTCACATCCTGATCTTTGCAAATGAACATTTGCTTAATAAATGTTCCCAAGACTAACAGTGCAGCGTGAAAATCCCACACAGCAGTAAATTATTAACTCAGTCACAGAGGGAGTGCCATATATGACTTTTCAGAATGAGTTATTATGTGGATCATCATGTAATTATGAATTTTTCAAGCCATGATAGAGGAAAATTGAATATTTAATATTTTATGGACATATTCTACACTGAGGACATCTTTCAAAATTTTATGATAATTTTTAGAGTGAGTGAAGAGCAGAACAAAAGTTACAAAATAATTGCAAACTTGAATATTTAATCACGAGGGACATTGTTGGTTATTTCTCAAATTATACAATGTAACCAAGGCTGTGAACTTTCAATCCTAGTGTAGTCAAATGGGGAAAAAGGTGCATTAAAAGCAATCTATAAATACATTTTGGTTTTTTAAGAAGTAAGAATACAGAGCTTAATGTTAAATTGAGACCTTAGTGTATGACTATTCATGTGAGACGCAATCTTGAGTGATTTATTCTGAATGAGCTATTGTTGAACAAAAATTTTTGAAGTGAGCCATTTTAAAATGTTCAAAATCAACACCTAGGAGTAAACACTAAAATATCTTAAAAACTCTTGACTAAAAATGAAGCTGGTGTTTATCAAAAAAATTAAAAACTGTAAGAAATATTTTATAGCTTTGATGAAAAAAAAACTAAAGGAAAAATGAGAAGGCAACTCTATGCCAAATAACAAGAATTTCTTGTAAATTTCCCTATGCCTTACATAGACTCATGCATTCAATAATATAGCATAATATTTCGCATTTCAGTTATCACTCACATAGTAACATTGGAAATTTTAAAAAATTAGTGACTCCAAGTTATTCAATAGGCTCTCCTTGTAACTGGAGAGGGTCGCTTCCCAGTGCTAATACTAATAAGCCTTGAGAACATTTGAACTCAGAGCTTCTCCACCCTGACTGCACATCAGCATGACCTCGTCTTACCTCCTGGAGGTTTTGAATCGGCCTGAAGTGAGGCTGGACACTGATATTTTTTAAACCTTTCAAATTATTTTACTTTTCAGAAATAGTCTAGAACCACTGAAACTGATAAAGCTGTCATCTTGGTTCCAGAGGTCAAAACTTCTTATACACCTTTAAAATTCCAGAGAATCAAACTTTTGTGTACACTGAGTATACCATATAAGCACCAAGGAAACGGAGATGACTATTAAACAGTCCTGGCTCTCAAACTGCACATGATTTAAAGAAATACAAGTAACTGCAATTCAGAGAGGTTTATGTCAGGTGATACAGCAGTGGAGGAGAAAATCAACATGCAAGGTACCTAAATGGACTTTTTTGGAACTGAAATTTGACTATGAAAAAAAATGATTATACTGTTTCTTGCATTTGCTCATTCATTCTTCTGTTCACTGTTTATTTTTTTAATTTTTAATATATTTTTATTGATTTTAGAGAGGAAGAGAGAGGGAGAGAGATAGAAACATCAATGATGAAAGAGAATCATTGATCGGCTGCCTCCTGCACGCCCCCTACTGGAGATCGAGCCCACAACCCCAGGCATGTGCCCTTGACTAGAATCGAACCTGGGACCCTTCAGTCCGCAGGCCGACACTCTATCCACGGAGCCAAACTGGCTAGGGCTTCTGTTCACTGTTTAATTATTTATTCAACAAACATTTATTAAATGACTACTATTTTCCCAGTGCTATCTTGTTTTTCTTCTCATAGATTATGGAAGATGATCGAAAATAAGGAGACTATTAGTTAGCTATTGCTGCATAGCAAACTATAACAAAATTCAAGCGATTTAAAACTACAACCATGTATTTGCTCATGGTTCTGAGATTGGAAATGTAGGCTGAGTTTGACAGCTTTATCAGAACAGTATGTCTGAGTCATAGCATAACCTTTTAAGATCTTTGAAGAAATTGCAATTAGAAACAACAATGCCTCTACTTGCCTGAGAAATTGAATGTTTAGTGGAGTGAATCCTTCCTTTAAAAAAAATCATATCTAGACACTATGGAAAGCTTTAGGGGAAAAACATGAGTAGACTATCATAATGGGGACACCAATTTTATGCTCATTCTTTATCCAGTATTGTTTCCCTAGGCATCAGTTGTTTCTTTCCCCATGAGACTCTCCCAATTGTAAACCCCTTCCTTGCTCCCTAGGACAACAAGCCAGAAGCCATGGGGCAGGGGGGAAATCTCATGAACTGCTACTGGTCTACAACTCATATTGAACAGAGTGGTGATAAAGCAACAGGATCCCAACAAGATATGGACTCTCAGAGCTTCCCCACTCTCCTCTGGAGTCCACAAGGAGAATGGAGATTGGGGGGAAAGGGGGCAAGGAACAAGACTGTATTCAATACTGAATCAGTGGGGACAGAGTGCTGAACATTTGAGGCCATGGTTTGTTTGTTTTTGTTTTAGTATTTAGTATTACTATCCTTTTTATTTGATTGCTTGTTTGTATGTTTGTTTTAAAGATAAGGACATTGACCTTAGAAAGAAATTCTGCTATGTTATAGGCTCATTGGTTAGGAAGCTACATAGAGTTATTCAGGAAGAGGCAGGTAGTAAACACATTCTATTAACCTTCCTAAACTTGGCTTTCTGGGTTTTTATTTTTTATTGTGGTAAGAACATCTAACATGAGATCTGCTCTCTTAAAAAGTTTTTAACTGTGCAATACAGTATTGTTAACTGTAGGCAGAAGGTTATACAACAGATCTCTAGAATTTATTCTTCTTGCATAACTGAAGCTTTATAACCCTTGAATAGCAACTCCCTATTTTCCCCTCCTCCAGCCCCTGCAACCACTATTCTACTCTCTGCTTCAGTAAGTTTGACTATTTTAGATATTACATATAAGTGGAATTACACAATATTTGTCCTGTGGCTTATTTCACATAGCATAATGTCCTTAAGATTGTTGCACATAACAGGATTTCCTCCTCTTATTTTAAGCGTATATATATATATATATATATATATACTGAGTGGCCAGATTATTATATCTGAACTCATAATAATCTGGCCACTCAGTGTATTTGTATCTCAAATAGGTACCAAAAGTATTCTAGACTTTTGCTGGAGATCAACCACCTATTTGCCCTGAGCTTTCTATCAGCCAGTGCAAAGGGGAAAACTGATCAGGTGCACGATTTATAGTATCTTTGATATCAAATAAATGTGGTACTCAAGAGAAGTACACTGAGTGGCCAGATTATTATGATCTTTGAATGCATAATAATAATATATAATTATTATGATCTTTGAATGCATAATAATCTGGCCACTCAGTGTATACACACACACTAGGAGCCCAGTGCACAAATTCATGCACCTTGAAAGGAACTGTGGGCCTCGAAGCTGCAGTGGGCACAGGGGCGGGGCTCAGCCCATCCTCCGCACCCCTGCCCGGCACCTCCCACTGCAGCCCTGGCCCCCTGTTTGCCGGCAGCCCCGCTCCTGCCACCACGGCTCCCATGCGCTGACAGTGCCGGCCCCACTCACACCCACTGACAGCGCAGAGCCACTGGGGCCGATGCCATCAGCGGGTGTGAGCAGCGGCTGCTGCCCCAAACACCCCTCAGGAGCAGGGGGAGGTGGAGAAGCCCTCAGGGGTGATCGGGGCCAACAGCCACTGCTCACACCCACTGATGGCACCAAGTGATAGGCACTGGCGCTGGGCGCCTATAGCAGGTATGAGCAGTGGCTCCGGTACTGGCTACAGGTGTGAGCAGGGCCATCGTCGGCAGCAGGTGAGAGAGGTGGCTGCCGGCCCCCCATCACCCCTCAGGAGCAGGGGGAGGTAGAGAAGCCCTGAGGGGCAATCGGGGCTGGCAGCTGCCACTTGCACCCGCTGACAGCGCCGAGCGATCAGGGCCAGCACCAGGTGCTGTCAGCGGGTGCGAGTGGGGCCGGCGCCAGAAGCAGGTGTGAGTGCCAGGCGGGACCACGGCTCGCAGGAGCAAAGAATTTTCCATAACCACCAGAGGATGGCCCTGATGAAAGCGAAGGGCACCCCGCCTTGGCCTGGCACCCCTGCTCACCTTCTCCACCATCTCACTGCAGCCAATGCCCATCATGTTCCTCACTCTGCTGCCTGCTGCCAAGGCCCACCATGTTCCACGTGCACCCCCTGGTGGTCAGCGCACATCATAGCGACCAGATGTTTGGTTGTTTGGTTGTTCCACCCTTTGGTCTATTTCAGTGGTCGGCAAACTCATTAGTCAACAGAGCCAAATATCAACAGTACAACGATGGAAATTTCTTTTGAGAGCCAAATTTTTTAAACGTAAACTTCTTCTAACGCCACTTCATCAAAATAGACTCGCCCAGGCCATGGTATTTTGTGGAAGAGCCACACTCAAGGGGCCAAAGAGCCGCATGTGGCTCTCGAGCCGCAGTTTGCCGACCACGGGTCTATTTGCATTATATATATATAAAATCTCATTTTCTTTATTCATTCATCTATCAGTGGACATTTATGTTGGTTGTAAATAATATTGCAGTGAATGCAAAAGTGCAGATGTCTCTTTAAGATTTCAATTCCTGCCCTAGCAGTTTTGCTCAGTGGGTAGAGCATCAGCCTGCAAACTGAAGGGTCCTGGGTTTGATTCTGATCAAGGGCACATGCCCAGGTTGCAGGCTGGATCCCCAGGAGGGGGCGTGCAGGAGGCAGCTTATCAATGATTCTCTCTCATCGTTGATGTTTCTATCTCTCCCTTTCCTTTTCTCTCTGAAATCAATAACAAATATATTTAAAACAAATAATACAGATTTCAATTCTTTTGAATAAATAACCAGGAGTAAAATTGTTGGATCATATGGCAGTTTTGGTTTTAATTTATTGAGGGACCTGTTTTTCATAGTGACTGCACTATTTCACATTCCCACCAACAATGTACAAGGATTCCAATCTTTAATACATTATTGCCAGTACTATGATATTTTTAATCAGAAATCAAAGCTATAAAAAAACACACATATAACTTGGAATAATATCAGTGAAGAAACTCCCAAACATTTTAAAGAAAAATAAGACTTGCATAACTGGCGGGAGCAGTCATGTGTCTAATGAGAAGACTAAAAACGTAAAAATGACAGTTCTGCCAACACCTGTTATACATGTGATGCATTTCCAGCCCCCGTGGGAATTTTCAGAAAGCAAATTTGATAAACTGTCCTGAAATTCTTCTGGTAAAGTATTTAAAATACTACTAAAAGAAGAAGAAAACTGGAAAGATGGGGTTTTTTTCCCTATATTTTACAAATGCTTTTAAAAATTATGTTTTAATTTGTAAATATTTGATCATTAGATGGTAAAATATTATTAAATCTTTAATATGTGTAAATCTATTATTGAACTAAATATAATAATATTTTATTCATTAATCTTTTACAAGTGGGTTCATTCAGTGCTAACATTAAAATGGATTGTGCAGACATATTACTTTCAACAATAAAGAATTAAAAAAATATATGATCTCACACACACACAAAAAAAAAAAACACAAAAAAAAACAACAACAAAAAAACACAGCTGAAACCGGTTTGGCTCAGTGGATAGAGCGTCGGTCTGCGGACTGAAGGGTCCCAGGTTCGATTCCGGTCAAGGGCATGTACATTGGTTGCGGGCACGTCCCCAGTGGGGGATGTGCAGGAAGCAGCTGGTCGATGTTTCTCTCTCATCGACGTTTCTAACTCTCTATCCCTCTCCCTTCTTCTCTGTAAAAAATCAATAAAATATATTTAAAAAAAAAAAACTAAAAAAAACAGGGACTGTGCTAGTTTCTAAGGATTTAAGGAAAATAAGATAGAGCCCCTGCTCTCAAGAGAGTTTATAATCCTGTGTAAAGACAGGGCAGTAAATATATAGTCACATTATGGTGTCCTCAGTGCTAGCAAAGAGGTACTCACAGTGTCCTATGGGAACCCCCAGGAAGAAAGCATGAAGCTGAGGTTTAACAGACAATAAGGTGGGTTAAAGGATGGAAATACTGACTGATAAGGTTGAATAAGTCAAGTACCACATCATACCAAGGACTCTGTACCTTTTCTCCACTTAAGCATCAGGCACAAAGAAAGCTGACAACTCATCAAACTCCCTATTTCTGTTTCTGAAATTACTATTCACCTCTAATAGAGATGCGAACAGGTATTCATTCTTCAAGTACGTTTCATCAGTGCAGATAGAGCTTGACCCAAAATAACTCCTAGAACTTAAGGCATCAATCATATTTTTGAAAATCAGTATTCACTGGTGAAATCTTATTTTTTTAAGTATATAATATTTTTATAGAAATGAGTTTGCCTTGGCATTAAATTTTAAAAGGTATTTTTCTTGTGAAATTTTACATACGATTTCCTGAGACCAGTTTGCAAAAAATAAGGAAGAGGTAAAATCTTATTTTATAAAATAAAAATGCCGATTCAATCATCTTTCTTTTAACCACCCAGGCATCAAGTTGAAGACACCTACCAACCACCAAGCAAACTGAACTGAGGAAGGGCCATCAGGGTTGAAACACTGCAGGCACCAGTTTAAGCATCACTTTTGAGCTTATACAAATTTCCCTTTCTCACCTTGCCCAGTGTGTTTCAACCAGCTCCACAAAACTGCCACAGGTTTTGTTATGTGTCTCCTATACATAACAGGAGATAACCAGCCATGCACCTGAAGTTAGTGTACTCTTTTTCTATAGCAATGACGAACTTGTGTTGTACAGAGCAGCAGCTATTCAGTGTGAAGAATGAACATCACCAGAGGCTAAGGGGAGTAAAACTTGGAAGACAGGAGTGTTATAGAACTGAGGGTGTTGTGATGATAGGAAAGGAACCAACAGAGCAAAGGGGAGAGGGCTGCGGGCAGCTGAATCCCACTCCCCCACCAGAATGCAGGCCCTGAGTCACAGCACACATGGAGCATGATGGTCAAGATTGGCTCGGAGACCAGCCAAGTAAAGCATCAAGGCCTGAAAGTAGATCTGCCAATTCTGGTGAACTAGGTCCCATTATCAGATAAACACCAGACTGATTATCCTGTCTGGTCCAGAACTATGCCCTCTAAACACATTTTCTAGGTGTTCTCAGAGTCCCTGTGCTCAATAGAGTCTATTATTCCTCCATTACCCCCAAACTGTATCTAGAAAAATCGATTTTTCTTTATTTATTGAAGAGAAAGCTTGCTGAAACTTAACTATAGTCAAAAGGCCTTTGAAGATTATTATTCTTGTTAGTGCTACTGGCATTTGATACTAATTTTATTATATCATGTGTTAGCACTAGAAACAAGCCCATTTTTTTATTCAGTTTGTAGACTCAGCCTGAATTTTGACAGTTCCCACACGTAAACTACTTCATAAAATATTATCTAGCACTTTTCCTGAATCAGGCAACCCTGCTGGGGATACACAGAAAGCACAAGGCAGAGTTCTTGCCCTAGTAGAGCATCTAGACAAATAAAAAGTCAATGATGACACGTTTTATGAATCTTGTGTCATGGGGACATGAACACGATAGTCTGAGGGCACACAAAAAAATGGGAACTTCTGTTCTGTGAGATCCAGGAGGCTTCCAAGAAGATGAGCTTCTTTATCTGGGTAAAGAACAGTGGAAGAGTCTTTAAGACAGAACCAATAGCAATGCAATCATGGGGCCGAGCATATGGTCTGCTCAGAGAATGTGAGGCAGGTCAAAATGGTTGGATCACAAGGCATGAGAAGGGAAGTGGTAACATGAGAATGGAGAGATAGAGACAAGATCATGAAGCCATTTACGAAGGCTGAATGTTACCCATCAGAGGGTTCTAAGGAAAGTGACCTGAACCCAAAATTTAAGTTCTTTCAGAGAACAGATTGCTGATTGCCAAAGGCTGGGGGATGAGGGGATGGGCAAAATGGGTGAAGGTGGTCAAAAGTTAAAACTTTCAATTATAAGATAAACAAGCCCCAGGGATATAATGTACACCATAGTGATTGTAGTCTAAAAGAGCAGATCTTAAGAATTCTCATCACAAGAAAAAAAAAACGGTGATTATGTAAGGTGGTGGATGTTAACTAGACTTATTATGGTCATCATTTTACAATATAAACTGAGTGGCCAGATTATTATGATCTCTGAATGCATAATAATCTGGCCACTCAGTGTATATCCTATATAATAAAAGGTTAATATGCAAATTGTCCCCTCGACCAGGAGTTTGACCAGCAGGCAGGCCGGCCAACTGCCCATGTCCTCTCCCTGTGGCCAGGCTGGCCGAACCCCACCCATGCACGAATTCATGCACCGGGCCTCTAATCTAATAAAAGAGAAACATGCAAATTAACCATCACTCTGCTACGCCCACCAGCCAATCAGAGCAAGTATGCAAATTAACCCAACAAAGATAGCGGTTAATTTGCATATGCAGACGGGGAGTGAAGACTAAAGACAACATAGAAGAAAGAGGGAGGGAAAGTGGAAAGCAAGGCAGCATGGCGGCGGGAGGGAAAGCGCAGGCAGGGGTGGCGATGGCGGGAGGGAAGCCCTCCAGGAGCCCTGTTCTTGAAGGAATCTTCCTGCAACGGGCCACTAATATATATATATATATATATATATATATATATATATATATACACACACACACACACACACACACACACACACACACACACTGAGTGGTCAGATTATTATGCGTTCAGAGATCATAATAATCTGGCCACTCAGTGTATACATATATCAAATCATCACATTGTACATCTGAAACTAACACAATACTACATGTCAGTGATATCTCAATTAAAAAAAGTTCTTTCAGCAGGAAATTGGATCTGAATAATATGATAAAGACAAATTGGTAAAAGCAATTATATGACCAATTTCCAGAATTCACTGAGCCCAACTTTGTAAAGGGATCCAAATTTTCACACCTTCAGTTCCTGCTCAGATCTTCTGAGTCTCAATTACTAACTCTTTTACAGAATATGCCTTTAAAAATTGACACATCAGTCAAGCCCTCGCTGAGGAAGTTCAGCAGCATTATTTCTGCCCTCACAATGCTGGGTCTTCAGCCTGAGGCTCATCACCTCCATCTTCAATTTGGATTAAAACCAAGCAATCCACACGCCATACATAATTGATCATGAACTTCAGCATCAGAAAGCTTTAGATATTTGGGAACCTGGCTGATTGATTATGATGGGATCATGCCCACTTTAATGACAACTAGTAAATTCCCAGGATGGTTCTTCACTTCCTCCTTTTAATTCATGGAACTGTAAAAAAAAATTGTACCACACACTTGTTAAAAATAGAAAGGAAGACTTTATTCAAAACTATAGCAATAGGGGAGAGAGATTGATCTCAGCTCTGCTGAAATAAAAGGTGAGAGGAATTTTTAGCCCTGAGTTGGACTAATGAAAAGGCACTGGAGGACTTTAAGGGGAGAGGTTGGTCAATGTGAGCAGGCCATCCATGTTTGCTAATTGGCCTTCATTGAAATTAGGCTCCTACCTCCCCACAGAGACTGGGAGATAGGGGTGCTATAGCTATCTCTTGCCTATGATTTTACAGTATTTCAAAGAGCTGGATCCAAGGTCCTTACGAAAGACTTTGCGGGGAGGGGGTGTATAGAAGACTTCATCTAAAAGGGGCAGAGAAAACATGGACAACTGCAAAGCTTTTTAAAGTAAATGCTCCAAGAAATGGGACGTCGGGCCGAGTCAGGAAGAAGTCTGTCTAAAGTTTAGTCAAACTAAGGGCAATATTAAGAAGGCCTTGGTCAAAAAGCACTTCTAATCTTATGAGTAATGGTATTCTTGAGGCAGCATATTTAAAGGGAAGTATTGCTTTTTTTAGGTAAATAGAATTTAGCTGCTCAGCCTCTGGAGCTGTCATACGGGGTGGGCTGTGTTATAATTGCCAAGTCCTGTGTTGCTTGAGTGTGTTTTGCTTATGAGGAGCCTCATCCAGTCCTGGTTTCACCTGAGATATCCATGGCAATACAAAAAGCAGAGGTGATATCGGCTAATGTGCATGTTGATAGCCTATCATCCTTATAGAGGAGTGTGACCATTTACTTTTGCCTTGGCCAAATATCTTGCCTATAAAGCTTCATAAGCACATAAACCAAAGTGTCTTCAAATTGCCCCAAATCAACTCACTTCTTCCAAGGCTTATTCATTTGTCCATTTATTTAGCAAACATTTATGTGCCAGGCCCTGTGCTAGGCAATAGATGAACCATGCACTCTCTCCCAAAGCAGACATAAACTATGGACTCTACCTAAAAACCCACTATCTTTCAGTGATATTAATATTGCAAGCATGATATTAATATAACAAATATTTATTAAATATTTCTGATAAGCCCTATGCCAAGTACTTTGCATCATTTACATTATCTGTGTTTATAACAGCCCTATGGCTTCAGTACTATTATCATCAGATCACTACTTTACAGATGAGGAATCTGAGTCTCAGAGTGGTTTAAGTGAATTATCTCAGATTAAGTGACGATTAACAGGTAGGTCAGGGACTTGAACCGTGGCCTGTGTGACTTGAAGCCTGAACTCCTGCTCATTTATTGTGATCCTGTTGTATGCTCTACAGAGGATCATATGCCTCCTTCACCCATCCAATGTAAATTCAGCAAGTACATAGTAAACACTTCAAGAGTTTAGAATCCATATTTCCATATTATTAGTGGAAATGCCCTTTTTGGGGGGCATAGAAGGCAAAAGACAATTTCTAAGATGACAGTAGACACTAGGGTTGATGGTAAAACTCAATCAAAGTGCTCCCAAAGCACCAGCAGGGCATCTGGTTTGGTACACACACACACACACACACACACACACACACACACAAACAAACAAGTCTGCCCTGAAAAAGGCCACATTTATTAGTTCCACATGTCCATCCCCAACTTCAAAGTACTTTCACAATTTTTTCTGTATCCACATATCACCTGAACTATTATTTATTTACTATTTATCTTTAAGTGGACCCACTTTATTCCATCACAGTGAATGAAGGAAAAAATGCAGAATTAATTAGTGCCATTAAAATAAATATACTCTACTGAGATGTAAATATTCATCTGTATACAAAGTTCATCTCAATGCCACTGTGAGCAGGACTGCTTGCCCTCAATCTTACTTTGGTGTCCTCTTTCCTGCCCCATTCTGGGCATCATTTTACAACTTCCAGGTCCACTTCTAAGTCTGAGAAAATATCCTAGACTTTTCTCACTCTCCTCTAACCTCCATTCTACCTGCCACGCCATTGCACACATCAGTGAGTGCTCAAAGCTGTATTTATTCAGGCTCTTCATAGGTAACTCACAAAACAGTCTGATAAAGTAACTCTCCTTGGAGAGTGTTCATAGAGTAAAAGCATTAATAATTAGGAATTTGCAATGAGCCAAGCACTGTACAAATGAATTATATGGATTATTATCCTACTTAATCTTCACAACAAAATCTGACAAGAAAGAAACTATTATCTTCTTTTTATATATGAGGAGACTGAAGCTGGGACTGTGACTGAGAAGGGATGTTAAATAATTTGCCTTAGGTCCCAAGGCTAGTAAGTTGCAGGTCTATGCACTTCTAAATCCTAAATCCTCTTACATCCTATGTTGAACAACTTTTCTATACTGTCGTTAATGGAAGTCTTATATTTAGGCCTATGTAATATCTCATAGTTGGATTTCTCTCTCTACATCCCACCCACTCACCATCCCACCCACTACCCTCCTCTGTAGTTCATCTACCAGATGGTCACCACATACACACACACACACACACACACACACTCACTCTTAAAAACATCCAATGGTACAATGACTGGCTTCCTACAGGATATAGGATGAATTTTAAACTTCTTACAATGTTCATAGTTCATTACAATCTGGTCACAACCTGACTTTCTTGAACCCCTTCCCTCTCACCTCACAGCCACATTAGATCTCACCCTTCCCACAAGATCATGCTCCTTATGGCTATGCAAAAAGACAGCCATGAATACTGCAAGGTCAAAGCAAGGGCATAGGCTTAGGAATAGATAGACTTGTTTGAATCCCACAATTGGGCCAGTTATTTAACCTCTCAGAGCTTCCTCTGTTTTCTCACCAAAAAGAAAAAAAACACCAATGAAATTTGTCTCATATGTAAGAATTGGGTGAGAGGATATGTCCACAGCATGCCACACAGTGCAAGGAAATTTCCACAGCAAATGGCATATGGCAGACCTTCAAAGACAAGTCACTGTCATGACTGTGTCCACGTGGCTCCCTCAAAATTGTCTGGAATTATTTTTTCTTCTTGTCTTGAAAAATGCCCATTCATTCTTCAAGCTCAAATGTCACTTCTTCTGTAAGACTTTTTCTGATTGTTTCAAGTACTATCAGTTCCTCCTTCCTCTGAATTTCTCTAGCATTCAGCACCCACTCAACTACAATACTTTAAGTTGGCTTTTCATTATATGTCACTTGTTTCTCTCTTCCATTAGATGATGGACTCTTCAGGAGCCTGGGTAGCTACCAGGTGCAATACTCAACATGCAGTAAGCTGCCAGATGTTTGTTGAATGACTTAATGTGTTCCTTCTTCTCATACATAATTTGTATTTGAACAATGCTAAAAAAAAATTAGGCTGAAGTTTTAGGCATGGAAGCAGGAGCAGTGAGGCAAGTGGATGGAAGGTGAGATCTTTCTAGAAAATCCCCGAACACGTACATCCACTCTCTATACAGAAAGCCATTTCAGTTCTAGAATCTTTGTCTGCAAACTGCCTTGGTCTTCCCTTAGAAGCATGAGGGAATTTTTGTGACAGGAGAAGATAATGCTTACAAAACCTTTTCATTGTAAACATTGATTATTTATGAACTCTTACAGGAAAGGGACCCTCAGGATGCTGGCACATGGGAGAAGCCATTCCCCCCCAATTTATAATAAATGAATGTTGGAGTAAATCTCTTCATTAACTAGATAGAGAAAGGAATTTAGGTTCCAAAGTAATCACTCGTCTCTTCAGCCGCAAAGCCCTGAAGACTCAGCTTCTGCAAGTTCTCTCTAATGGGACAGACCTTTACTGACCAGCTTAGCACAAGCACGACCTCAGCAGGTAGATTCCCTAAAGCTAGCAGCCCAAACCAAACACAGCAACGCTGCCTGGAAGCTGGTGGCTGGCTTGGCTGGTGAAAGCCCGTCCTTCAAGCAACTGAGGCAGGAGCCCATTAAAGGTGTTAATTTTACATGATGTGGCATGGCAAGTTTATAAATAAATAACAAATGAACGTTCCCCATGGTTCCTCTCCTCTGAGTCTGTGTGTACCTGCTACAGCCCTGGCAACAGCAGGCGCTGCTCAGATGCCAGATCCGGAATTGCCCTTCAAAAAAGTGAGGGGGGAGGCATTTCTGTCAGGAGGACTTGATAATTTTTGATGTCTATATCACTAGATCCAGCCACCTTTGAAAAAATAGCCAACTAATCTGTCCTCTGTGGGTGGATGGGCTCGATTTAAGATTATCATCATGAGCTGCAAGAACAAAACACAGATGTTAGAGTTTCAGAAAAATGTACTGTGGGGGACCATTAGTAAAAAATACTGTTTAAAATATATAACATATGTAACTATTAAATGCATAAAAATCCCATGTACCAAGAGGCAAAACATGATGAAAGTTGTTGAATATTTTAAGTACTTATATTGCTGCATAAAATGGTTCTGTGTGGTGGAATTTTCTTTTGCAGGAGATTTATGAAATTTTGTCAAAGTGGTAGATCATGGTGAAGTCAGGGGAAATACTAGCACACTTTAGGTTGCTTTCTATTTTTAATTAAGTTTGAAACTGCATCTTTGCACTTGTGAGTGTGCATATAAATACATGTAAGTGCAGATGTGATTAACAATAATGCTGATCTATTCAGACTTTCAAATTCAGTCACAAAATGACCCCCTCCTACTGCAGAGAAAATTACTTCATTGAGGCTGGGTCTGTGTAATCAAAATGACTAGATATAGAATGACAAAATTCAACCAGCATGGTTCACCTCGCTCATTTAAACAGCCTAGGAGGCAGAAATTAAACAAGCCCTATAGGGTCCTGACCTGAATTTCCAACTGGAGATGAGCCATCACAACTAAATGTTATGGTACTTGTCATGTTTGCCCATGTCAGTAAAGATGGGGACTGACTGAGCTTGGGTAGTTAGCTAAAATCCATTTAATGTGAATTCCGAGAGACTAAGATTGAAGAATGGTTCAAAGGTATCCAGAAAATTCACTGAGGTCCAAGTTACTGAGGATACAAAATACAAGGAAGCATTAATACTAGCAAAGATGGAGTCAAGGACAAATAATCAGGTCATATGGAGAGAAAGGCACACACAGAGAGGACGAGGGTGAGGACGAAGAAGAAGGAGAGGGAGAGGGAGAGGGAGAGGGAGAGGGAGAGGGAGAGGGAGAGGGAGAGGGAGAGGGAGAGGGAGAGGGAGAAGGAGAGGGAGAGGGAGAGGGAGAGGGAGAGGGAGAGGGAGAGAGAATGCAAGCAGTAGACTTTTTAGATACAATCCAAGTCCTTTTTCACCATAAGTTTTCGTCCACGTCGGCCTCACCTCCATTCTTGTGGATCAATATCTCCTTCACATTTCCATTGTACCTGTAGCCAATACCATGCAACCTAGCATATAATTATATACTCTTCTGTACTGTTCATGTTGTTTTATATGTGATCATTTCCATCCTAATTAGATTTAAATTCTATTTGAGGTCAGTAACTACATCTTTTATGTCTCAATTTCCCCAAGGCCCAGCACAGTTTTATGCAAATTAGAAGTTTCCGCAATTGTTCATTGGTTGAGTCAATAACAAGTCACTTTTGCCCTCTATCAAGGATTGATAGCAAGTGTCACCATTCTTCCTCCAACATGTCATATCTATACCTGTTCCAATGTTCCTACAAAACATATAAACATATACTCTAAAATACATGAGGATATATTTCTACTTATTATGCACTTTCTTCTGTAACTTTTGTTTAACACAACCATACACACAGATCCAATGCATTCTCTATAGTAGCTGGGTATAACTTTATTGTATGTACCACAATTTACTCAGCCATTTTCTTTGCCACCATTTATTACAACATTATAACAATATCACAATAAGTAATTTGTCTATATCATTTTGTACTTATGATTTTATGTCTTTGTATATTCCCAGGGTAGAGTTACAGAGTTAAAGGTTATTTTGCAAAATTTAATTATTAAAGATACCTCCAGTTTACTTTTCCAAAATATTTTAGTAAGTCATTCTTCCACCATTAATATACAGGATGTCCCCAAAAATGTATATACTCTTTAGCAGATTATAGCTCAATTTTGAAAATGAAATGTATTTTAATAAATACTGCCCTTATAATTATTCAAAGTGTGTGTATACGTTTTGGGGACACCCTATATTTCTCACACTTTTGACAGTCCTGGAAATTATCTACCTTTTTTAGTATTTACCAAGACAAAAGGATAAGCTTCAGGGTTAGAGCAAAAAAAGAAAAATACTATTTCACAGGTTTTTTTGTGTGTGTTTCTTTTAAATATGTTTTTATTGATTTTAGAGAGAGGAAAGGAGAGGGAGAGAGAAACATCAATGAACCCATGACCCGGCAACTTCCTGGTGCATGGGATGATGCTCAACCAACTGAGCCACACTGGCTGGACTACTATCTCACAGTTTTGTTTTGCATTTTTCTAACTTCCAGTGAAGTTAAATCTCTTCATTGCCATTTGCATTTCTGCTTGTAAGAAATGCCATTCATAGTTTCTGTCCATTTTTTATATTTTATATATAAGAACTAGAGGCCTGGTGCACGAATTATGCATGGGTGGGGTCCGGTAGGCCCGCCGTGATGGGGGACAATCGGGCCAGGCCAGGGGGTGGGTGCCGGCGGTTGGCCAGCCAGCCGGCCAGCCCCACCCCTGATCAGGGTGGAGGGGGCTAATTGGGGGCCAGGCTGGGCCAGCTGGGGGGAGGGGCCATGGCAGGTTGTGGGGGGCTGATGAGGACCCCAATCAGGCCAATTGTACTGGTTATCCTGGTCGTTCTGCCATTTCAGTTGCTTGGCTTTTGTATATATAGATTCTCTGTAAATTAAGGGTTTTTCATTTATAAATGATGCACATATTTTCTCACAGATAAATCTGATATGTTTATATATTGTAAACTCCTTAAGGACAATGACTGTGTCTTAGAGACTATCTCCAATTTCTTCTCGATAGCAACCCAGGCATAGCATATAATAATGTATCCATTGAGGAAGTTCAATAAATTTATTCAACAACTTCAACCAACATCAATCAAAAGTGGTTTGGTTATATGGTTAGACTGACCAGACAAATATTCCTTTTCAGAATGGAGCATTCAGTGTCCTACAATGTCTACTGAGTCAAGTGGGGCACTTCCTTTATAGTCCAAACTTGGCTCCCAGGTTAATGCCTACCCATACCTTCAGCCTCACCCCTAATTAGTTCCAACACAGAGAGGACTTCACAGAATGCATTAGAGCCCAAAGAACTATAAAGGATATTTGAGAAAATTTGAGGAAAAGTTATCTCAAAAAAGCTTTTGGCATGTACACACATGTGCACACATACACAAACACACCAACACAGAGTAGTGTTTTAATTCTAGCACAAATCTGCCCATTTTATGGTATGTATGCCCTCTTTGCTGATACAACAAACACAGAACATTAAAATGTACACAAATCAAGATATATTAGAGAAAAGTATAAATATAGCAAACATTTACATTGTGAATATTAAAAGAAAACTGATTTTGTATGGTGGCAAGGAAAGTTAAGAAATATTCTAGCAAATTCACAAAAGTTTCAGGAATTTGGGGAACCATCTAGACCAGTTGCTACTTCATAACTGTAATTTTGCTACTGTTATGAATCGTAATGTAAATATCTGTGTAATGTAAATATCTTAGGCGACCCTGCTATCAGTTCTCAACCTGTGGGTTGCGACCCACAGGTTGAGAACCACTGCTGTAGAGCCTAAGACCATCAGAAAACACAGATATTTACATTAGGCCCATGTGCCATACGCATGTGCAAATGCAATGACACAGCAGTTTTACTGTACGCACTGTGCAGGCGTACATGATAAGTCTCTCCTGTCTCCATTGCAAGGGGTGAGAACAAGTATGTGTGTGAGTGTGTGTGCATGAGTACGTGTACATGTGTGTGCACATGCACATTGCTCATAATTTATACATGTGGAGTAAGATCTGCTCAGAAGGATGGGACAAGTTGAAAATGAATGAGTATTTATAAAACTGCATTCAGGCTTCTTGGAAAGATAAGAAATCTTTTTTTCTGCAATGGCTAAAATTACAGATAGAGATTCATTTAAAATTTGCTCTTGTCAATTTTATATTTTCCATTAACTTCTAATACCTAGGACTTTAAATTGTATGTATCAGCACTAATTAAACAACATAGGAAAGGACAAAGTTTTTCTGAATTATATCATTGCACAGAAAAGGCATTGGTTGTACCCTCTGCAGCTGCGGGTATAAACTCTGATCCTGATCATTGGTCTGACTCAACCCTGTGAACACTGGCTTGTAAATACATTGGCCCAATTTGCTTCTAACGATAGAAATCTGAGACACGCCTTTCTTTTGCCAAGCCTTGGAAAGCAGAATCAACTTTGATTTAGAGAAACAAGTCCACAAAACACACTGTTGCTTTGCACATAGTTTGCACTCAATAAATATTTACTGACTAGGGGCCCAGTGCACGAATTTGTGCACCTTGAAAGGAAATGTGGGCTGCGAGGCTGCGGTGGGCACAGGGAGGAGTCTTGGCCCATCCTCTGCTCCCCCACCCAGCCCCTCCTGCCTCAGCCCACACACACCCCCTCCCCCCCCCCCACCCCGTCCCCTGTCTGCCAGCAGCCCCGCTCCCACCACTGCAGCTCCCACATGCCGATGGCGCCGGCCCCACTTGCACCCGTTGACAGAGTGGAGCAATTGGGACTGACGCCAGCAGCAGGTGCAAGTGGGGCCGGCACTGTCAGCGGGTGAGACCGGTGGCTGCTGCCTCGATCGCCCCTCAGGAACAAGGGGAGGTAGAGAAGCCCTTAGGGGCGATTGGAGCCGGCAGCCGCTGCTCACACCCACTGACAGCACCAAGCGATCAAGACCAGCGCCAGGCGCCAGCAGCGGGTGCCAGCGGCGGCTCAGGTGCTGGCTGCAGATGCAAGCACCAGGTGGGACTGCGGCACGTGGGAGCAAAGAATTTTCAATAACCACCAGAGGCTCGCCTTGATGACAGCGCCCAGTGCCCCCGCTCACCTGCTCCACCATTCCACAGTGGCCAACGCCCGCCTTGTTCTGCGTGCACCCCCTGGTAGTCAGCGCATGTCATAGTGACCAGTTGTTCGGTTGTTCCGCTGTTCAGTCTATTTGCATATGAGCCTTTCATTATATAGGATTATTTGATAGCAGTGGACCTTTTGGCCTGAATAGTCCTGATATTGCTTTAAATCCCTACTCTTTCCATGTAGCTATTACAATGTAAGAGCTACAATGAATTAAATAGCAACACTTCAAAAAGGCAGGCTTGGCCTATGGGCAGGAGTCAGGCTATATATGTAGAAAACTAAGGATAAAACCTTTGAAATCTAGCTCACTGAAGAAGATGTTTGTTTGATAGCTGACATGATGCACTTTCATTTCAACCCCATTTCTCCCATCAGGATAGCTAACATCTTTTACTTCTCTTTCACTATAAATTGCATACACACACACACACACACACACACACACACACACACACACTGAGTGGCCAGATTATTATGCGTTCAGAGATCATAATAATGTGGCCACTCAGTGTGTGTGTGTGTGTGTGTGTGTGTGTATATATATATATATATATATATATATATATATATATATATATATATATATGTTTAAGGCCACTTGACTTCATAGTCCACTCAAAATCTAGTTCAAAGACACTCATCTAATCCATTTCTTCTCAATGATGAGACTAGTTTGACTGTAAAAAAAAGAAATATTGAAGAACCTTCTGGAAAGGCTTTGAACACTCCTGGGAAAGGGCACTTTCAGGGAATGGTTAAGTACTTTGAAAGCCCCAAGGAGCTTTGTAGCTTGGAATAACCTTATCACCTCTCAACAGCTTTTTGCAAACAAAAATCTTTCAAGCTTCATCAAAAAGACCGGTGAGCAACAATTTGAAGAATGAGGTTCTCTTTTGTATCAGGTTATAGAGCTCAGCAGTTCTAACCTTTTTGTTCTATTATATTTCTGACCTAAATAAGGAATTATTTATTACCAGAAAACAATGGTATTCAGATCACAAGCCTCCACAGAGCATTGACTTTGATCCTCAACGATATGTAGAGGTTTAGGGAGGAGAAGGCTACTTATTTGGTAAGAATCCTAAGATCCATCCTTGGAAGCTTCCTCTCCAGGCAGAAGACACTTGGGACTCTGGTCATTGAAGATGAACCTGTCTAACAAATTCTTGATCTCCATTTGTTATTTTAATGCATGCTTTCTCAGTACCTTGAAGTTTCATTTTCCCATGTGGGTGGAATTTCTTCTCCATGCCAAGAAATATATGGATTTGTTAAAAGTTTAATTCAATGTGAATTTTTGACAAAATTATCAAGTGATTAGTTTATGTTCTTCCATTAATGTTTCCTGGTAATAGCCTAGGGAATATTCATGATGCAATACATGTTCCTATTACACAACATTTCACTCTTCCCCATATGGAATTGGGGTGTCCTTGCTAAAACAGAGCCCTGAAGATTTTAAAAATCTTGAATAAGGCAGCTGGGGAAATTGTCATTTAAAAGCAACATTTAATATGCTTTGAATACTCTGTTGGGGCAGACTATTTCTTGAGTTCTGGGAAAGTCATCCAAATAGCCCTTTCAGTTTTCAAACGAAAAGCAAAGATGCTCTTCTGAAATGGAGATATTTGAGACTGGTGGCTATTAAGAGCTAAACTGCTCTGGGTGGTAATAGAAAGTTGCCTCTAGTATAGACAGCACTGGTCTCTGCAGGTTAGGTTTCCTTCAGAGAAATGTGCACTGTCTTATTACGGGTTGAGTCTTCTCTGTGCCTGCTCTGGGAATCCCTAAGGGACAGAGGTAAGATGGGAGGGAGAGTGGGGATGGGGAGAGTGGGCAGGGATTGGATAGGAGAAGATCAGTGGTTGTCAGGAAATCTGTACCTGTGGGTCCAAAGCTGAAGGAGGAACTGTTTTCAAAGGAGACTGTGAAATGTAGGAAAATGTAGAAATGGTTTTGAGTATCTGTATTGGGAAATGGGGTGCCAAAATCACTATAGTTTCATTATTAATGAAATTGTGACCTTGGTTAAATATTCTCATGGTTTATTGTCACAGGTTGACTAAACTTCTACATGCATGTTACACACCAAAGGAATAAGATTCCCATTGTTACATCTCTTTTTACCACATTAATATTTCACCTGTTTTAGTGGAGAAGGAAGTATGGTAGTTTTGCATTAATATGCTGTAGATTGTTTTAGTCTGGTGTTTTAATTACATTAAGTAGATTTTTTAGTTGTAGATATTTTTTTTTAAATGCTTGCATTAAGGGTATCATTCCCTAGTTATTCTTTTATAATTTGTGATTTATTTAAAGAAAAGGACATACTTCCTGCTATGTGTCATGAAGCATGCTAGGTAAGGCCTGCCCCATAGAAGCTCACACTTTCTTAGCAGGTAGATAATTGCAACAGTATGAAAAAAATATCGTAATCAAAATAATCACATGTTTTCAGGAAGTCCTGAGGAGGCAGGCACTACATGACCCTGGTGCCATTGGGAGCTTAGCGTCGGGGTGGTGAGAGGTCATGGAAGATCTTCCCTAGGTGGAAATGATGGAATAGCATTAACATGGTCAACAAGCAGGAGGAAGGTGTTCTAAGGTGGAAAATCATAATTGACATAGGAGGTCATAAATATGCAAGATGTGTGTATGCAGACTATAAGGGACTTGGTTCTATTAGGGCACAACCTTTGAGATGAGAGCCAGTGGATGAGGAGGTGGGAGGGCTTAGCCGAGGCCAACATGTCTAAGGACTTGGAAATAAAGATAAAAGTTCCAACATAGCCAAGTAGATACCATAAGACCCATTGCTGAATATATGATGGTCAATTTGCTTCTGGTATAAACAATATCTAACACATTTTTTTATTTGCTTGGTAAATCCATAGTGGTTTACATCAACAGGTAAGTTTGTTATACCAGTATGTAGGAACCCTGAGGGCAATAAAGAGATAACTTCCTAACTCCTAACATACGAATAAGGAGAATGATTAAAAAGCAGACGTGAGAACCTAAACACTCTCCAGTTTGGGTCATTTAATATAGTTTACTTTATGGGTCAAAAAACTTTTTAAAAGCTAGATAGTAAATATTTTAGCTTTTGCAAGTTGTACAGTATCTATCACAGCTACTCACCTCTAGCATGAAAGCAGGTGCAGACTATATACAAATACTAGTAAATGGGTACAACTATGTTCCATTAAGTAATGAGGCTTTACTTAAAGGGCAGAGAGAGGGCCACATTTGGCTCCCACACATAGTTTACCAACCCCTGGGCTAATGACCCCTAAAGGCAGTGCTGTATTAAAACACAGTACCATAATTAATGTTTATCATTATGGCCTTGGCTCAGCAAGAAAAGTTTTAATTACATTTAGTAATTTAGTGTTCTTCATTTAAAAAGCCAGAAAAATTTGTGATGTTAGAAAGAGTCTATCTAGAGTTAGAAGGAATTTTGGTGTTTAAGGGATAAACACTAAGCTATACAGAAGATAATAATAATAAAATAACAGAAAGAATAGCACATCCCCTATGTTTACATGGCTGAGGTTGTTATCCCTATGGATTTCTGTGTGAGCGTGTATAGAGTATTTATACATGTGTTCTAGACCTGCGCTGTCCGGCACCATAAGCACTAGCTTCACATGACTCTTGAGCACTTGAACTGTGGCTAGTATGGCTGAGGAACTCAATTTTTTGCTTTAATTATTCTTGAGTAAAAATTAAAAGCAGATATTTTAATGACTGAAAAACTTTAATTATTTTGATACAACTTTGGTGAACTTTCTCAACATAATTTTTAGAAATCTAAACACAGATCAATTATTTCTCATGAAAATTTTGCATCCAACTTGAGGTGTGTATTGCACTATATTTCTCTTGGACAACGTATCTAATATATTTCTACTGAATAGACTACTGTAGTGCAGGAAGTCAACATTTTTTCTTCTGTATGTGAACAGTTGGGAGAGATGAGACCACAGAGAG
Organism: Cnephaeus nilssonii; assembly: GCF_951640355.1. Lineage (NCBI taxonomy): Eukaryota > Metazoa > Chordata > Mammalia > Chiroptera > Vespertilionidae > Cnephaeus > Cnephaeus nilssonii. Next base: position 56,701,919 of record NC_137079.1, on the reverse strand, counting down.
TGTGCCATAGTGAGTTAATGGGAGAGAAGTGATTTATCCATAGTTCTACGATTCCAGCTCTTCGGCTCATCCTATTGAACTGTGGTGCCTTAATAACCCTTAATGGAATCAAATCTCCCCTGAGATATTTCTAAATCTGCATTTTTTTGCTAATGTGAATTCTGATGTTTGTGAAGAGACCAATAGTCGAAATGATCAATTGTCATTCCCAGGTGGTAGGGCCGCTTGTTCTCCACAGGCCGTGAGACTAAAGAACTGGCCCAGCACCAGCAGTTCAATCAAACATGCACATCCTGATGACCCCTTGAGAAAAATCCAAAAAAAAAAAAAATCAGATTTGTTCTTTCTTTGTCTGAAAATTCCCCACAATAGCTGTATGTATGTCAGCAGAACCAGACCCAGGTTTCCTGAATCCCAGGAAAGTTTTATTTTTCTCTGCCAATTCTCATTAAAAGCAAAGTCAAGGGTAAAAGTCAAGGGCAAAAATACCCAACAAGAATTTATTGCTAACTTTCTCCAAATTGAGATTTCAGCAATAACATTTTGTTATCATTGCACCTACACGTCTTTCCTGCCAGAAGCCAAAAGACTGATAATCAAAATATTAACCTTTTGCACTTGGATGTCGAGTGTGACTTGACACGGTTAGCATTAGAATAAAGGAATCGAGAAAAAAGAAAGCGAGTGCAAAGGGTTTTAACAGGTTGCACAGTCTGAGCACCCACCAATCAGAATGAATGCTGGCAGAGCTGGGAGGGAAGTTTGGGCATCCACTTCATCTCAAGTCCCACATTCCTTACCTTCTGCCACGTTTGCTTTACATTCCACACCCAGAGTTCCCCATGATCTCTAGAGCTCCACTCACCCTGCAGCCACTTTGATGGGGGGTTCAAGAGTCCTTTCTAGCTCTCCCAGATCCCCCTGTCCATGGAGCTAGTTGCCATTGCCCCAGATCTGGGCCTTCTACTAAACTGTTCATCACACAGAACCACAGCATGCTTGACCACAGTAACACCATCATGATGACTTTGCTGAAGATTGTCCCCTATCTCTCCCATTGAACTCTATCTTCCACCTTCAGTGGCTGCAAAGCCACCTTTGGATGCAGAACTTGAACCCAATTGTCCTTGTGGAAGCCTGTCCCCATCCCTCTCACTCTCTGCCCTCCCCATCCCCAATCCCCTGTCAAACTGTATCTCAGCCTCTCAGTGTATGTATGAAGATGTCCCCTATGCTCATGTGCCTTTCTTCTCATTTACCCATGGGAGATAAATGGATAGAAATTATATTTCACTTGGTGGCTTTTCCCCACATGTAATATTCCTTCTATATTTGTAATTTGACAAGAATGAACTATGGTTAATAATACTGTATTGTAAATTTGAAGGTTGCTAAAAGTTGCCAAAAGTTGCTTTAAAGTTCTCATCCTAAGAAAAGAAATTTGTTACTGTGTGATTGACTCATTGTGATCATTTCACAACATATACATATATGGAATCATTATGTTGTACACCTAAAATTATTATGATGTTATATGTCAATATCTCAATTTTAAAAATAAATAAATCAAATAAAATCTAATAAAAATAATTTTAAATGTTTTTTTCTGACCTAAGTATCTGTCATGAATAGACTGGATGAACAAACACTGAATCATGATACTTTCATTTCATGGAGTATTATTAACACATACACCAAAAGTAAATGAACTACAACTACCTTTACCAACATGGGTCCATTTCACAAACATAATGTGGCATTAAGGAAGCCAAAATAAAAACAATCTTTTGTATGATTCCATTTATGTAAAGTTCAAATGCAATCAAAACTAAATGATTGCTAGAAGTCAGGGTAGGCATTACCTATAAAGAAGTGGAAGAGAAAGGGGATTATGAGGTGCTTCAAGGAGGGGTTCAGAAGGCTGGCGGGATTCTTCTTGCCCTGGTGGTGACTACATAGAGGAGTGCATTTTATGACAAGTCATTGAACCATACACTTATAATTTATTCATTTTCTGTAGGTGTTTAACACCCCAATAGAAAAGACAAGAAACCTGTTTTCTAATAAATAGAAAAATAAAATAAATTATATTAATATTCAGTGACAAAGACTAATGTTTTCTCCAGTGCAAAATAGGTAACACTACCTTGATTCGATTTGAGGTACCAGAAATTTCACCATCAGAAATTCAGCCTTTGTGGTTAAAGCATGATCCTATTATACTGATAGAAAGTATGTCACAGATGATTGGGGGTTAGTTCATCCTTATAGTGTCAGGCTTAAGTGGGAGAGCTCTGCAGTCATAATGCCCAGCTCCCATTCTGGTTCTGCTACTCACTATCGGTTCCAGTCACTTTTGCTATATAACAGACCACCCCAAAACCTCATGACTTGAAACAGCAACCATTTTACTCTGCTCACAGATTCTGTGTGTCCGAAATTTTTGGAAGTGCTCATCTGAGTAACTCCTTTGCTCCTTGTAGCATTGACTAAGATCGTTCAGTGATTCTCGGCAGACAGATGAGCTGGCCTGGAGGGTTCAAGACAGTTTCATTCACATGTTGAAACTGGAGATGAAATAACTCACAGGCTCAGATTGCCAACCAAAGCATGTTCAAGTGACCTCTCTGTGTAACTTGTCTTTTCCCAATATGGCAGCCTCAGGTAATCAGACACCACACATCACATGGCAGCTAAGAGCCCTAAGTACAAGTGTTTCAGTGATCAAGCAGAAGTGACATAGGAATGCAGACTAATGCAGCCACTGTAGAAAGCAGCATGGAGTGAACCCAAAAATTAAAAATGGAACTGCCTTATGACCCAGTGATTCCACTTCTAGGAACTTACCCAAAGATACCCAAAGCACGAATTTGAAAGAATATATTGTAATATGTACCTCTGTGTTCACTGATGTGTTATCTACAATAGCAAAGATTTTGGAAACAGTCCAAGTGTCCATCATTAGATGAATGGATAAAAAAGCTGTGATACATTTACACAAAGGAATACTACTCAGTTGTAAAAAAGAAGAAAATCTTAACCTTTGCAACAGCCTGGATGGACCTGGAGAGCATTATGCTAAGTGAAATAAGCCAGTCAGAGAAAGACAAGTACCATATGATTTCACTTATATGTGGAATTTAGTGAACAAAATGAATTAACAAGCAAAAATAGAGACAGATTCATAGGTAGAGAACAGGTTAACAGCTGTTGTGGGAGGGAGGTGACTGGAGGAATAGAAGAATTGAACAAAAAGAAAAAAGAGAGAAAAACTCGTGAACATGGACAACAGTGTGGTCACTGCTGGGGAAGCAGAGATGGGGTAAGGTGGGAGAGTATTGGGGGGATAAATGGTGATAGATGGAGATTTGACTTGGGGTGGTGAATACACAAAACAGTGTATAGATGATGTGTTGTAGAACTGTGCACCTGAAACCTGTATAATTTTTTTTAACCAGTGTCACCCCAATTAATTCAATAAAAAGAAAAAATAAATAAATAAAAATATAGAAAACTTGAAAAATGCAGAAGCCAAGTAGTGTCACATTAGCCATATTATATTAGGTAAAGTAGTCAGAAATCCATTCAGATTCAAAGGAAAGAGATATAGACCCAATCCCTTAATGGAAAGTGTTAGTCACTAGGTCACATTGTCCAAGAACATGTAGGATGAGAAATCTTGTTGCGGCCATCTGGGAAAATTACCATCTACCACACTTGCTGTGTGACTTGGGGTAAATCTTTTCAACTCACCAAGACTCAGTTACTTCATTTGTAAAATGATGGTAATAATATTTAGCCACCTCGTGAGGACTGATGAGAGCAGTGCCAGGGTCATAGGATGAGATCAGGAAACATTATTCATTTACCTCCTCATGAAGGTAGCAGGAGAGGAGAAAAATGGAGGAGGAGAGAGAGATGGTGCTAGAGTAAAAGTCAGAGGTTGGGCACAGGTAGAGGGGCAGAGAGGGGAGAAACAGGCAAGTTGAACAATAAGTGTTATTTCCAAAGACGGCAAAGTGGCTCTGAAAATAATGTGGGCAAGAACAAAAAACAAACCTGCTCAGCTTCCCAATTTTTCACAGGATTGGCCTTGTTGTTTTGTTAAGCAAGCTGTGGCAGATGACTTATCTGTAAAAGTCACTTTCATTAGAAACATCCGATTTTCTTCATTCTTAGGGTTGCCAAGTAAAAATGAAAGAGGGACCTGCTTTTGACACCTCCTGACACTGACAACAATGAGTAAACTTTCTTAGTCTCTGAACAAATGAACACCAACCTTTCTGGGCCATGGTGGCGCCCTGGGATTTGCCACAGAAATGGAAGGATGAAACAAAGTTTAAGTGAGATAAATGAATCTCTTCCAAACAACTCCCAGATGAGCCAGGTGAAGGGTATCTATAATACGGGATGTTTTATTAATACTTAATGGAAAGAGCCAAAAACTCTATGCCACTTGTCATTTGTGATATAAACCTTTTCAGCAAATGACAAAAACAGAGGCTATGTAAATTAACCCTTTGCATGGAACTAACATAAGAGTTTCACAGACTGGTTGAGTAAGCATGATGCATCTCCAGTGACAAGTTAAATGGGTTATAACATATTTTAACTGCAAAATACAGAAATATATGAAAGACAATGTAGATAATAAACATTATTACATGTTTTCTACATAGATTTTATGCCACCCTTTTAGCTTGTCAATAAAGAATAGTTATTGAGCACCTACTGAATACTAAATTAGAGTTGTGTGGAAGCCATAGCTTCTGTAGTCTTGCTATGACTACACAAATTTAAGAATGGCAAAGTTATGCTAATTGTGATTCTATACTAGAGAAACTGATTATAATCTTGGACTTTGAGCTTTCAATCAAATGAACAAGGTAGGGGGGGGGGGGGGGAAGCTACAAATATTTGCTCAGTTTATATCATGGGCACAGGCCTGATATGTATAGTGAGTTATAAAACGTTAAGATCAAACTGCTATTGTCATGAATATCATAATAGTGGAGGAGACAGAGTCATACATCAATAACTCTATTATGAAGCTCATAAAGATCACAGACCATAATAAAGCCAAAAACATCATTCATTGGGGATGGTTGGAAAAGTGTGAATCATTCCAACAGGGGTGTAGTGAACAGAGAAAGCTTATTAAAGAAAGTATAATTTGAAGAGGAGCCTTAAAAAATAGGCAGTGCTTTGAAGCAATATCCAAGGTCTAAGAATATCCAAATAGAATGAGCATATTAAGCAGGTTCAAGAAGCAGAAGAATATTACAGGGGAGGAGGGAGCTGACTGCACTATAAGGTTCTTAAAGTCAGAAATGGTTTGCTTTTGTTTAATTTCAACACCTTGAAGACACCTGATAGAAGCTCAAGATTTGTTAAGTGGCCCTAGCCAGTTTGGCTCAGTGGGTAGAGCATGTGGACTGAAGGGTCCTGGGTTCAATTCAGGTCAAGGACGTGTACCTCAGTTGCAGGCTCCTCTCTGGCCCAGGCCCTGGGTGGGGCGAATGCAGGAGGCAACCAATCTATGTGTTCCTCTCACATTGATATTTCTCTTTGTCTTTCCCTCTCTCTTCCACGCTTTCTAAAAATCAATGGAAAAATATCCTTGGGTGAGGAATAAAAAAAAAAAGTTATGTTAAGTAAATTAATATGGCCTTGGTGGTGGATATGGAATTAAAAGAGTATATAGAGGCACAGACAAAGAAGAAGAAGAAGAAGAAGAAGAAGAAGAAGAAGAAGAAGAAGAAGAAGAAGAAGAAGAAGAAGAAGGAGGAGGAGGAGGAGGAGGAGGAGGAGGAGGAGGAGGAGGAGGAGGAGGAGGAGGAGGAAGGAAATACTTGGAATGTCCAGTGCAATAGTTCAGACCTTATTTTCCATGATAGATTGATGCTTTAGAGCAGCACAACTACATGGAACTTAGTGACTAAGAGAAAAAACAGTGGCAGAGATGAACGTCTCTTCTGTTTATCTCCCACCAACTGGGTTTATTGTCATGATAAATATTCAGGAGGAGTTCCTAATTCACTAAAGTATAAGAATGGTACAACAGACTAAAAGGTAAGTTATCATGATTTGATTTTATTTCTGTAGTTAGGTTTTCACCACTGTATTTTTAAACTTCTCAGGACTTGATCCAATCTGTCTTTAAAAAGAGCTAATTGTGATAATATAAGCCTTGAAGAAACATGGTGGGGGGGGGGGGGAGGGAGAGAAACACTAGAAAAAGATCAATTCATTTGACTACAAATTAAAAACTTTAGTACAACTATAAAAAGGCTAAAAAATGCAAGATTAAACAACACTTGCAATAAATAAGACAGATCCTATCTAATAAAAGAGTAATATGCAAATTGACCATCACTCCAAGATGGCTGCCCCCATGTGGACACAAGATGGCTGCCACAAGATGGCCAGCAGGGGAGGGCAGTTGGTAGAGACTAGGCCTACAAGGGAGGGCAGTGGTGGGCAATCAGGCCAGCAGGGGAGGGCAGTTGGGAGGGACCAGGCCTGCAAGGGAGGGCAGGTGGGGGCAATCAAGCCTGCAAGGGAGGTTAGTTAGGGGTGACCAGGTTGGCAGGGGAGGGCAGTTAGGGGTGACCAGGCCTGCAGGGGATGGCAGTTAGGGGCAAACAGGCTGGCAGGGGAGCAGTTAGGCGTCAATCAGGTTGGCAGGGGAGTGGTTAGGGGGTGATCAGGCTGGCAGGCAGAAGCGGTTAGGGGCAATCAGGAAGGCAGGCAGGTGAGCAGTTGGGAGCCAGCAGTCCTGGTGTGTGAGAGGGATCCCAGATTGGAGAGGATGCAGGCTGGGCTGAGGGACACACACCCCCATGCATGAATTTCGTGCACCAGGCCTCTAGTACAAGTATAATACATTTACTACATAAAGAAATCATTCAGTTTGGTGAGAAAAATCCTAATAAATCAATGGATAATAAAAAGACTAAGATAAGTAAGAGATGATTAACACATACACAAATATAAATCAAAATGGGAAGTGTTCAACCTGGACAGTAAGAAAAAAATGCATGCTAAAATAGTGAGATGCCATTTAACAGAAATTGTACTTTAATAGCCCATTCTGCCAAGGTTGCAATAAAACTGTTATATTTATACATTGTTATGGCAGCATTAATTGGTGCAACTCGTAGAAATCTACTTGACAAAATGTACCAAGTTATAAAAATTATGAATCTTACTCATGAGACTTGACCTAAAGAAAAATCCAAAAGAGGGAAAATTTATAGGTTTGAAGACATTAATTTCACTATAATTATAACAGTGAAAATATGAGAAAGGCAAAGTAAATTTAACAAGCAATTACTGAGTGACTCTCTACATTGGGCTTTGTGATAACAGTGAAGACAGTCAAGAAGGAATAGCTGCTGCCATCATGAGCTCACCCAAGGCAGAGCTTAGCTTACAAATGAGAGTTCATTCAAAAACAAAGAAAGGAAGGCTATGCACCTGTCATGAGCCACACACTCCTCTAACCTCTAAGGCCAAGCTTCTGAACACAGGAATTAATTGCAGAGCTTTTTAAATAGATACATGTCTAAGCCCCACCATCAGGAGATTCTGACTCATTCTATTTAGCAATTTTAGTTAGCCTTTCGGATCAGTTAACAACACTGAAAATATGTAAGAAAAATACACTTGCATGCAGATGTGTTTGACATTGCTAATCAGACCATTATGCTTGTCAAGTGGTCTGTTAAAGAATAGTACTGCACAACCATAAAAAATTGAAGTGTTATAAAATTTAGCCTCCATTCATAGGCTGTTAGTGACTCTAAATCAATGATTTGTTTGCATGAATGTTGAAAGCATTTATGTTACAGAGAACGTATTACTATAAATATAAGACATAAACTTTGTACTGGTCATGATAGAAATGAATGACTAAAATCTAAAATAAATTTTTAAAGTTATTCTTTGCTTTCACCACTTTAAAAAACTTAGTCTCTATTATTAAAGTTATTAATAAAAGTATATAATTAATCTGAAACTCACTAAACATCCCTTTCTTCTCTCTCTCTCTCTCTCTCTCTCTCTCTCTCTCTCTCTCTGAGTCCTTCCCTCCCTCCCTCTTTCCCATTCCCCTCACCCTCTCCATCATCCCTCTCTCCTACTTTCCACTACAAATGATCCCCAAAAGGAAATTCCATTTTGTCTATATGGTATAAAAGTACTTTCTTAACTGTTCCGTTTTTCCATGCTATAATTCTCCAGTTGTTTCAGATGTGTATGATATTCACAAATCTTAATTGGTTGTATAATAGGAGCTGACAGCCTACACAGTATTAAGCCACTTCTACACCACCTATTTTCTGTATGCAAATCAGACAGAAACAAATGTTTGGCCCCAGCTGGGCAAAATGTCCCATTTAGAATTCTTTTCCTCTTCTTTGTTCTTTGATGTTCTGCAAATGAGCTTTAGAACTCCACTCTTCACACAATTCAATTTTACAGACCCATTATCTGAGATATAATGTGGAGGTTAAATATATCAGGGCAGCCATTATGTGAAAATAATTAACAGTAATGAATAATGCACTAATTCCACTGATGAGAGATGGTTATATGTATAATGAAGTGTTGGGGCAGCCCTGACAAATGAAATTAAAATATTTAAACACTGTTTTATGATATTACTTTGCTCATATAATTTCCTTTACCTACAATGAGCCACTTGGATTATCGTCATTATCTTGACAGCTCTGAAGGATGAAATAGTGCAGGTTAATGTGACAGCGATTAGTCAGAGGGAAAATCCATCACCCAGGGCAGAACAGGCTGAGGCAGAAAGGGCCTCCACTCTGTCCTGTATCCAACACGAGAAGAATGATACTATCAACATCACTTCAATATTAAATGGATTGAATTATCTTGTCATTCAGTTACAGCCTCTGAAGAACTACCTATTTGTACCTGCAAAAGAAAGGTCAGCCTTTCTTAATCACCCATAAAAATATGTTGATGGATTCTTTATATCAATAATAGTGACAGGAACAGAGACAGGAAAGAAGGGTGACAATTTAAAAGCAAGAAGTTTCTCCCTCAAGTCCTTACAGGGGGGTTTTCCTTTAGTAATTTCTACTTAGTTGAAATTGAATGTCAGAATCCAAACCATTGAGGACACCATTGCCTGATTATTCTCTTAACTCAGAGATGATTACATCAGACTCCTTTTTTTAAAGCAAATTCTACCTCCGCTGAACTTTATTCTATGAATAGTCTTTGGAACAATTATTCTTAAGCTTGTCATCTTTCAAGATGCAGCAAGTTTTAATTTTTAAAACCTAGTGATGTGATCATCTAGCTGTTCTTCATTAAACTTGATTCCAATATTCACTCTAAAATGCCTGATGCATGAGAAAGTCATTGGTAACATGAGTGGAAGCTATCATAGCGCCAATATTCACTTGTATGGTCATAATTTTAGTTTATTAAATGACAACAGGGGTATTATTTCCAGATCTTCTACCTGTGTAAAATGTGTAAAACACTTAAAATCCTATTGTGTACTTTATTTTCCTTTTGCTTCAAACCAATTGTGAATGAATGGAGAAACTGCTGCAGTTAGAAAAGCTTTCTAGGGACTTTTGGTCCAGAATTTTCTTTGCCATTGGTTACAAGATGACTTGTTTTTATTCTGCTCCCATGAGAGTAAAAAAAAAAAAAAAAAAGGTTATGCTCATTAAAAAAATAAAGCTTACATTCTGCTCCACCTTCCCTGAACTAGTACCAATATATTGGAAATTCTCCTGTGCAACAAGGCATCGTTATTTGAAGTGTGAAAATAGCATGTTTTGTTTCCTAATATTTAAACTTGAGTTTGAAAGTTCTTTTCCTTTATTTCAAGCAAGAATCCATTTCCAGAAAAACAAGAGCATCAGTTTGCTGGCCTGGCCCTTCTAACATCGGGACAACACAACACATCAAGGCAAGAGTCACATATTCATAAACACCCTTCAAACTGTAAAATACATAACTCAAGTGTCTGCTGTTCTGCATACATATAGCAAGAGTATAGCCATCCCACAGATCAATGGAATAAATATACAAATACCAGGAAAGCCTCACCTGTGGATTGAAATGCTCATTCTCATCTGGGCAGACAATTAAAGTTTTGGAGATCCAAAAGTACAATATGATAAAACTCTGTTAACACCAATACCGGGGGAATAAGATAATACTGTGTAAAGGGTAAGGTTAGCTATGTATCATCAGTCTATTCTTAATTGAACTTGCAGTTATATAAAAATAGGGAGGCTTATTATGTAAGGAGTGGTATTGTAGTTACTTACTAGATTTATGTAAATATCTAATCTAATTGCAACATCATTTTTGAATACTAATTTATTACCAGCTCCGATCACCACCTCAGCTATCCTTAAGAAAAAGCCAAAAAGGATAAAAAGTGTGTACCACTCCAAAACAATCTTTGTGAGCAAATTTAAGAAATGTATGACATCATGTATAACGTATGTTTCTATCCCAGTAAAAACCCTTTAAAATAATATATCCCTTTCCTGAAAATAATATATCTCTTCCTTATGCTGCTTGTATTTGTTTTGGGAAAAAATTACAATTTACTCCAATTATCTGACAATGAAGTGCCTCGGTAATAAATCTAACATTAAAAAATCATTTCCAGCAAATTACTCCAATAAAATCAATGGAGGTCAGGCTCAGCTGTAGCAACAAATAAATGACATGCTATTGACAGGCTGGATAGACTTAATTGTCATTTATAAAGGTTAAGGGGATAAAACAATCTAATAGAAAGCAGATTTTACTAAACAAAAAAAAATGGGAGTGAGTGAGATAAATCGAGAGGGTAAGTTAGGCATGAACAGCCTCCACAGTCTCCTGGCCTGGCCGGTCCCAGAGCAAAAGTGTGAGTCATTCTAAGCCTCAGCAGCCTGTGTATTTGATTCAGTCAATATTTATCTGCTTCAGGGCTGCTTTGTGATCTTTCTACCTTTTAGATATTGAAGTCATGAAACAGATTTTCTGCTAATAGAAAATGAAGAATTGATAAAATTGAATAACAGTAGCCAGGTTAAAAGCAGTTTGACCCATTTCAAAATTCCAGTAGCTGCATCTTTGTGAAAAGCAAACACTGAGAGACGACAGCTTACCATATCTCAGACATGAAGGTAGCGTGCTAATTGTGACAGTGTTCTTTACCAGACATAAACCTAGATTCCAAACAGTGATATGTTGTTTAAAAGTCATGTTTGTAAACACTATGAAACATAACCAAATGAATCTGGAAAGATCCTCCCAGCTAACAATTTCCCTCCTGCAGGTTGCAGCAATGTTTACAATGGCCTGGGTCAACAGCTTTGTCTGCACAGATTTCTCAGCATAGACTAAAACTTGCCTTACCTGAAAATGTCCACAGTGTTTGCCCTGAATCATAAATGGAAATGTCCATGGTCTTTGCTCTGAAACACAAATGGGTTCTCAGCTATAGTTTTAATGGAAAAGGAAACATTTTGAAGTGATACAGCTCTCCAGAAACCATAACTTCATAGAATCTCAAAAAGTAAAAAGGACCATAGATCATTGAACACAACCACTTCCTTTTTCAGAGGAGGAAACACCGAAGCAGAGAGAGGAAGAGAATCTTTGTTTAAGGGCCTAGGTCAGAATTAGTCCCCAGGTCACCTGACTCCCAAGGCAATGTTCTTACCACACTCAGCCTTGACCTAGATTGTTAAAAGGGCAGAGGAAGTATTGTCTGCTTGCTACAAATAACCATTTTATCCAAATATATGATCTAGTATTCTCTAGTGTACCCACAAGTATATTCTTCATTGGTTAAAAGAGTAAGGTCCAAGTTTCTCAAATGAAACACTTTTTCTCCCCTCTCCACAGTGAGCAACTTCAAAAGCATGTGGTCCTTTCTTACATGGACACCAACCCACTCCCAAGAAAGAGGAGGGGTTGGGGAGAGGAGAGAGAGAGAGAGAGAGAGAGAGAGAGAGAGAGAGAGAGAGAAGAAGAAGAAGAAGAAGAAGAAGAAGAAGAAGAAGAAGAAGAAGAAGAAGAAGAAGAAGAAGAAGGAGAAAAGAAGAAGGAGGAGGAGGAGGAGGAGGAGGAGGAGAGGGGGAGGGGAGGAGAGGGGAGGGGAGAAAAAGGGGAAGAAGCAAGAAACTTCAATTACATTTAGCCTCTAAAAATTGACCTACCTATGTCCAAACCCTTTGCAAAAAATAAATAATCAAATAAAAAACTTCCCACAAGAAAAGAATTGTGACTTTCATGTGTCTTGTTATCTGAGAATTATTTCTTTTTATGTTTTAGAAAAATTCTTAGAGGAAAATGTAAGATGATAAATTTTAACTTTATTTAAAAAACAAATAAAAACATAACAATGACATAATAATATAACTTAATGCAACTGGATTCAATATTTTATTTCATCTTTTTTAATATGTTTTTATTGATTTTAGAGAGAGAGTAAGGGAGAGGGATAGAGATAGAAACATCAATAAGATCAATTGGCTGCCTCCTGCATGCCCCCTACTAGGGATTGAACCCGCAACCCAGGCATGTGTTCTGACCCGGAATTGAACCAGTGACCTCTTGGTTCATAGGCCAACCCTCAACCACTGAGCCATACCAGCTGGGATTTTTTGTTTTTTTCTAAGCAAAAGCAAAGTTTATTGAGAGATAAACAAACTCCATCTAGTAAGGAAGAGACCCACATGGGTTTCCCTATTTCTTCTTAATGAGTTTCCCCAATGTTCAGAAGCTAAAATCTCTGAAGCCTTCTCTCAATTACTAATGAAAGAATAACTTGTTCAAAGTTCCAGCATTAGTTCCCAATCCATATTCTTTTGCTAATAGACCCTATTTCATGTAATATTTCATTTATAATCACAATGTTAAAATAAAAGCACCAAAAATAGTTTTTATGCATCAAAGGCATAATGTATAACATTTAATGGGGATTAAGTATTAAAGTTTAGAGTTATGGATCATTCAGGCAAATTTCTGTTGAAGCAACTGCTCATTAAGAGAACTTTACCTTCCACGTACACCTAAGGAGTGTTTTCCTGGAGACCACCAAAGAGGCTAGAGGAGTTTATTCTTAAAATAAGAGCCATATTAAAAATCTTTAATACCCCAAAGTAATATATCTTCCTCATATGTGGACAACTTGAATTCTGCAGGCTAAGTTTCCAGGGAGTTGAGAATAATTTCTGATTCTCAGTAGCCTTGTTAGTCCCATCTATAAAGTGGAAATAAAAATTATTTTTTCATCTTCTTATTTCAGTTGGACTTTATAAAGATGGGAAGGTCCAACTGGATTTATCCTATATAATAAAGAGGCAATATGCAAATTGACCATCATGCCCTCACAAGATAGCTGCCTATGACCAGGCCAGCAGAGGGCTTAGTGAGGGATGACCAAATGACTGAACAAACAGGCTGCGTGGGGTGACCAGGCCAGCAGGGGGGTTAGTGAGGGATGACCAAACAACTGAACAAGCAGGCTGTGTGGGGCGACAAGGCCGGCGGGGGGGGGGGGGGGGGGGGGGGGCGGTGTAGTTGATTGTGACCAGGCCAGCAAGGGAGGCAGTTTGGGGACATCAGGCTGGCAGGGGGGTAGTTAGGGGTAATCAGGCAGGCAGGCAGGTGAGCGATTAGGAGCCAGCTGTCCAGGATTGTGAGAGGGATGTCCGACTGCCAGTTTAGGTCCGACATCCCTTGAGGGGTCCCAGATTGGAGCGGATGCAGGCTGGGCTGAGGGGACCCCTTCCCCATACACGAATTTTGTGCACTGGGCCTCTAGTTGCATATAACCATATAGAGGGGCTAAAATCATACAGAAAGAATTGAACAAGGTCCAGGAATAAACACGATGCTTTAGTTGCTCCTACTTTACACCCCCGATTGATAATACACTCCCAAGCACACCCACTAAAGAACCCAGTGTATGAATTGAGATTATTTAGCTGTCTGCAATCCAACCATAATGTCAATATAAAAATTTTTCAAACTACAGCTTAAGCATCGATTTCTCTCCTAAGATCACCATCACTTTTTTATTTCTACCAAGATGGTTTCAAAATCAACCTTGGGAACAGAAACGATCACCTTTCCCTGAACAAGTGTCTACTGGAGGGTTCCCTGTTTCTCCTGATGACACTATCATCCTGAATTCTACTTCTCTGTCTTTTACCTTCACCCAAGCAATCACGTACACCATTTCCTATGAAATGCTGCATTATCATTAGCACATTTCCCTTTATTTTTATTCCCACCACACCAGCTCTCATGACATCATAGAGAAGCAATATCCCAAGAGACTGGCTTCTGATTTTTCTCCACTCCCACTCTACCCTGCACACACCTGCAAGATTTTATCTTGACCACAGAATCCAAACACTTCTATATCCATTTCAAATATGACCCCCATCTTTCCCAACTAATATAAATGCCTTCCTCTTAGTTTTACCTACCGGAACATGCTCCTTTTCATGCACCGTTCATCAGACACACCTTACAAGTTCCCTCCTCAGTGGTTGGCCCCACATGATGGAGATCTGTGCACTGTGAAAATCCACCAGTTCTGAAATGCCTTCTCCATCTCTCCCCAACCAAATCTTACCCGTTCCTCAAAGCCAGCTAAATGGTCTCCTATAGTTCTCCCTGCTATCTGCTCGGAAATGATTATTTATTCTTGCATTCATTCATATTAACTTAATATATATATCTACTCTGTGGATGATACTACTTTAGACACCAAAAGAAAATGAAACAGAAGGATTTAGAAAAACCTCTTAAGGTTAGAGAGCTATGAGGTAGACAAGGCTTGTTCTTAAATATATCCACAGTTTAAGGAAGAAAATAAGAAGACCCATAGGAAAGAGATGCTAGGAGCCACAGAGGCTCAGAGGAGGGAGAAAGCCCTTTACCTAGACAGAGTGATAGTGACATCTGCGTTTGGAAATGAGGGATAGGCAAAGTCTGGGTAGTTGGACATGAAGATAAAAGGCATTTTAAATGGAGAAAACTGGACACAAGCTTCTCTAGTGAATTACACTGTGAAGGGCAGTGGCTTTTCTGTAAATACCCTAACATTCATTCTCCCTTGCTCATGGAGTTTACCATATTTAGAGCCTTATTTGGGAGACTGGGTGAAAGAGGTGAAGGGATGAAGAAGTACAAACCTGTAATTACAGCATAGTCATGGGGATGTAAAGAACAGCAAGGGAATATAGTCAATAACAGTGTAATAACTACTGGTATGTATGGTGACAGAAGGGTACTGGAAATATTGGGAGATCACTTTATAAAATACTAGAGGCCCAGTGCACGAAATTCATACACTCAGGCGAGGGGGATCCCTCAGCCCAGATTGCGAGAGGACGCAGGCCAGGCCAAGGGACCCCACTGGTGCATGATCAGGGACAAGGAAGGATGTGGGAGGTTGGCCAGTGGGGAAGGATCACGGGAGGGCTCCAGGGCATGTCTGGCCCATCTCACTCAGTCCTGATCAGCTGGACCCCAGCAGCATGCTAACCTACCAATCGGAGCATCTGCCCCCTGGTAGTCAGTGCACATCATATCGAGTGGTTGAGCGGCCTTAGCATATCATTAGCATATTACGGTTTGATTGGTTGAACGGTCAAGACACTTAGCATATTAGGCTTTCATTATATAGGATAGGATTGTCTAACCACTATGCTGTACACCTGAAACCAATACAGAGTAATACTGTAATTGGAAAATTAAAAAGTGTTTTAAAATAATTATTTATGTGCATATTATATTTTCTTAAATTGTAAGTCTCAGGAATGATAATCACTTCATGCAATAAAATCCATTTATGTGCCCAGTATTTTGCATAATTGTCTTTACTTTGCAAAAATATTATCCCCATTTTACAGATGAGAATGTAAAATGACTTAGCTAAGACCATTTATTAAATTATAGAGACGGAATTTGAACTTGAGCCTGTCTGATTCAAAAACATGTGGGTAATAGATCATAAATTACTGATTATACAAAGATAAATAAAATACATACAATCCTTACATTTAAGGAAATCTTGGTCCAGTGGAGGGGAGAGCAATGCTCTCTTTACTACCTACAGCCTGATATGCTCGGTCAGTGGTCAGCAAACTCATTAGTCAACAGAGTCAAATATCAACAGTACAACGATTGAAATTTCTTTTGAGAGCCAAGTTTTTTAAACTTATACTTCTTCTAATGCCACTTCTTCAAAATAGACTCGCCCAGGCCGTGGTATTTTGTGGAAGAGCCACACTCAAGGGGCCAAAGAGCCGCATGTGGCTCGCGAGCCGCGGTTTGCCGACCACTGTGCTAGGTGATGGCAGCTAGGACAGCCTTATTTTCATTGTCTTACTTTAAGCCCTCATCTTGTCTTGGTAATTATAAACAATCTTAACTTTCCTGCGTGGTACAGCTCCAATTCTTCATGCTGCCATCAGAGACAGCTTTCTAAAAACACAAATAAAAATATGTTTATTCCCTGCTCAAATGCTTTCGGACTCTCCATCACCTGTAAGATAAATTCCAAACCCCACAACCTCATCTACAAGTCACCCCTCAGGAGCCTGGTCTAACCTACCTTCCCAGCATTGCAGCCTCCACAGGCAGTCCACCCACAGCCAGAAGAACTACTTCCAACTCCCCGTTCTTGTCACCAATACTGCTCCCTCTTCCTCAGCACCCTTTCTTCTCCTTGTTCCCCTTAAAAACTCACCATCCCTTCGTGTAAAGTTTATTTTTTTTATTTTTCCAGTCAAATTATTTTATTTTAGTTTTTATTTTATTGTTTAAGGTATTACAAATAGTAGTACATATGTCTCCTTCCCGCCCCCCCCCCCCCATTAACTTCCTCCTGGGCTTCCCTATTCCGCGGCACTTGCCCTCACCCCCCACCCAGTGTCTTGTGTCTATTGGCAAAGTTTAAATGCTATTACCTCTAAGAAGCTTTTCTGACTATACTTACACATTAATCAGGATTTATGACCTATCACGTGGTTACTTGTGGATTTTTATCTCCCACATTGGACCATGGAGTCCTTTGGACATACAACATGTAACTGAAAGCCAGACCCATAATAGGTCCACAAAAGTGTTAGTTGAACGAGTTAATGATAAAATAAATGGCACATTAACCAATGGATATTAAAGTTGCAGAGGGAGAAGTTTAACTGCATAAATACAACACAGGGAGCATGCTGCTCTGTGTAGCTGCGTTGTCACAGACAGCTGAAAACATAGGCCAATAGAAATGAGATTTAAGGTTAATTTCTTAAAATTGCGTTCAGACTTAGTATCCTATACCCCACAAATCAGCGCTAGGCAACCCAGGTAATACCTGGTGGACTTTTTCCTTGGTGCTCTGTGAACATGAGATGCTGAAATGCACACTCCATAGTGACAATTACATTCCCCTTACTACAAAGTGAACCCACACTCTTCGGTGATAATTATACTTCACTTATGAAGTGTATGCACACAATATGAAGCACATATGATGGGGTCTGATGCCAGTTTCCTCTTCCCTCTCACAAATAATATGATGACCCTAGGCCAGTGTTGGTTCCATATGGATGCTCTTTTGTGGGTACTAAACTGTTTCTTGCCTCTCTATGGTCTATGATGGGATATTTGCTTTTTTGCCTCCTTATTGTGAACTGTAGAAATGTCTTAGTCTTTGCTAATACACTTGTTCAAAGTACTGTCAATTATTTGGTCTATATCGATCAGATCCCAAGAAAGGATTTCACCTCTCCAATAAGCTTTCCTTTTCTCTGATATGCTTTACAAAGTGCTGCACCTGCTTCCCTAGGTATAAAGAACAACCCTGCATACAGTGCAGGCTATACAAAGGCCATTCCAGTTCTCATTGTTCGCAAGTCTTCTTTGGTGAAACCTGACCTGGTGATTGACATTTTGAGCCAATCGAAGGAGATAGTTGTCAGACAAACACAATTGCTCATCTCCATAATCAGGTTTCTTAGAGGGAGGGATATGATCCACATGGATTTAAATGACCAGACATACTGCCTCAAAGGCAAATGAATATTGGCTACCATCTCACCAAACCACAGCTTGATTAAATAGTGCAGCTCTGCAGCATTCTCTGTATATTTCAACAAATTTTTACACTTAAAATATTTTTTAAAATAGTAGAAAGATTTGAGAAAAAAATTAATTAACTGCTATTTGAACTTTTTCAATTTATTCTGAGCCAAATAATTTCATCCAAGGTTCTCAATGCACTCTAGAAACTCTTAATCTGATTATGCTATTTGATTTAAAAAAAAAAAAAAAACATGGTTCAAAGATGGCACATTTCTCTCTACTCAGTACCAGGTGAATGGTGAATCAATTTGCTAATCAATTTTTTTCCAATGCCTAGACCAATTTGCAAACAAATAAGTGAATTTAAATGAAAAGAGTAATGATGCATTCAGAATGCCAAAAAAAGTGAACATAAACTTATTCAATGAAGAAATTAGGATTTTCCATACACAGTGTGTTTAGAGATGCATTCAGATACAAATATCAAAATGTCAAACTAATAGAGGCTAAAATAATTCAAGGCATTTAATTATCTCACAGAGCAATCAGTCTGGAGATAAATGATTCCAGAACTGGCCCCAGAACTCGTGATGTCAGGAGCTAGATTATAGCCAATGCCACTACTAGTGTAGGCTTTACTCTTATAGTAGAAAGAGAGATGCTTCAGGTCTAAACATCTCATACTCACAGAGCAGTGATCTGAGCAAGACAAAAGCTTGGGATTATTAATATTGCTCCACAGATAAAATTGGACTGGTAGCAAGGAAAAAGAGAGGGTGGCTAATATACAGTGGACTCACATGGTCTAGGGACACTTTGTCTTCTAAGAATGTTCTCAAAAACCTATATTTGAAATCAACTCTGAGTGCCTAACACTACAATCCCGTAATCCACTCAGCTCTTTGAAAAACCACAGCAGAATCACCCTATCCATCAGTCTAGTTCCCTCTTTCTAGAAGTAAAAGAAGAGATAAACTATCAATGCAAAGCTTTTCTTCATCACAAATAAAACAAGGAAATAGCAGCAAGTTCAAAATAAGCAATAGAATAGTTTGATCATGGGAGAAAGGCTGTGAATTGATAGTTCACTGCAGGGGGTAGGGAAGCAAAGGGGGTAACATGGCTTTACTAAGATTATAGAAATAATGGGAGGCAAAACTGGTAGCAGAGCCCTGCTGGTATGGCTTGGTGTTGAACGTTAACCCATGAACCAGAGGTCACAGTTCCATTCCTGGTCAAGGCACATACCTGGGTTTTGGGCTTGATCTCCAGGAGGCAGCACATCGATGATTCTCTCTCATCATTGATGTTTCTATCTCTCTCTCACTCTCCCTTCCTCCTTGAAATCAGTAAAAGCTTTAAAAAAAAAGTGGTAGCAGAGCCAAAATAGCTATATACTCACACATCTATCAAACATAAATTCACATCTCTCTACTCACATTTCAGCATCAATTTAAGCATCATCAACTAACTTAAGATTTTCACAATTTTAAAAATGGTAATCCTATCTAATAAAAGAGTAATATACAAATTAACCATCACTCTGCTACACCCACAAGCCATGCCCACCAGCCGATCAGGAGCGAGTATGCAAATTAACCACAACCAAGATGGCTGCAGCCACTGAGCGAGGAGGAGGGAGGCTTGGGTTTCCCCGGCAATGGAGGAAGCCAAGCTTTCCACACACCCTGGCTGGCCGAGGCCTCCACTCCAGGCTACAAAGTTTCAATTATAGAAGGTAAATAAATCCCAACAGAAATGGCGGCAGCCACGGAGCTGGAGAGAGCAGGAGGCTAGGGTTTCCCCTGGCGATGGAGGAAGCCAAGCTTTCCGCACACCCTGGCTGGCCCAGGCCTCCACTTAAGGCTACAAAGTTTCAATTATAGAAGATAAATAAATTCCAACAGAAATGGCTGCCGTCACAGAGCAAGCAGGAGGCTTGGCTCCACTCCAGGCTATGAAGTTTCAATCGTAGAAGATAAATAAATCCCAGATACCAGGGCCTCCCCTTGGGTGCCGGGGGGCGTGGCCAGCCTGCAAACAACCACAGGCCTCTCTTGCCCAGGCTGCCCCACGCCCCAAGGGAACCCCCACCCTGATCTGGGACACCCTTCAGAGCAAACCAGCCGGCCCCCACCCGTGCACCAGGCCTCTATCCTATCTAATAAAAGAGTAATATGCAAAATGACCATCACTCTAACACACAAGATGGCTGCCCCATGTGATCAAAGATCCTGCCCCCATGTGGACACAAGATGGCCAGCAGGGGAGGGAAGTTGGGAGGGACCAGTCATGCAAGGGAGGGCAGTTGGGGGCGATCAAGCCTGCAGGGGAGGGCAGTTAAGGGTGACCAGGCCTGCAGGGGAGGGCAGTTAGGGGTGACCAGGCTGGCAGGGGAGCAGTTAGGCATCAATCAGGCTGGCAGGGGAGTGTTTAGGGGGTGATCAGGCTGGCAGGCAGAAGCGGTTAGGGGCAATCAGGAAGGCAGGCAGGCGAGCAGTTGGGAGTCAACAGTTCTATATTGTGAAAGGGATGTCCGACTGCCCGTTTTAGGCCCGATCCCACGGTGGGATCGGGCCTAAACGGGCAGTCGGACATCCTTCAAGGGGTCCCAGATTGTAGAGGGTGCAGGCTGGGCTAAGGGACACCCCCCCATGCACGAATTTCGTGCACTGGGCCTCTAGTATCCTATATAATAAGGAGGTAATATGCAAATTGACCCTGATGCCCTCGCGTCACAAGATGGCCACCCCCACGTTGTCACAAAGTGGCCGCCCCCGCATCATCACAAGATGTCCACCCTCATGTCATCACAAGATGGCTACCCCCACATTGTCACAAGATGGCCCCCCCACGTCATCACAAGATGGCCACCCCCACATTGTCACAAGATGGCTGGCAGGGGAAGGCTTTTGGGGGCAACCATGTCTGCAGGGGAGGGTAGTTGGGGGTGATCATGCTGGCAGGGGAGCAGTTAGGTGTCCATCAGGCCAGCAGGGGAGCAGTTAGGGGACTATAAGGCTGGTAGGCAGAGTGGTTAGGGGCAATCAGGCAGCCAGGCAAGTGAGCGGTTAGGAGCCAGCAGTCCCAGATTGTGAGAGGGATGTCCGACTGCTGGGCCTAAACCGGCAGTCAGATATCCCCCAAGGGGTCCCAGATTGGAGAGGGTGCAGGCTGGGGTGAAGGACACCCCCCCCCCCAGTGCACAAATTTCATGCACCGGGCCTCTAGTGTATATATATCATCCCTAATAGTAAACTGGAAATTTCACATTCATTTATTTTTTCCTGGAATTATAAAACTGTCAGACAATATTTGTTTGCTAAGGATATTTCCAACAGGAAAAACATTGAATCATAGAGAATATCAGTTATGATTTAATGCTCTGAAAATTACTTTTTTTTAAATTACAAATGTATTTTGACATCTAAAGATGTTTTAAGACCTGAAGTTCTCATACATCCTGAATTAAAATAGATTTACATTTGAAAAATGCAAGCCAGGTTTTTAGGAAAACATGTAATCGGACTACAAATATTCAATACAATGACAATATTGATAAAAGGAATTGAAAGTGACAGTGGCAACAAATTGCTAATACTTTGAAAAAGCTATAGAAAATGCCAGTAGATGATCCAATTCTAACCAATGATAAATTGGAGATATATGTTTAAGTCCTTCTTTTGATAGTTAAAAAAACATACCGCTCTAAAAAATTAAATTTTGTCTTCATATCACTTTTCTTTTTAATTCGGAGCCCAAAAGTCATCCTTCTGAAGCAGCTTTATAATGGTATTTAGTAGATGCATGTTTTAAGAGGGGTTAGCTGTGCTTCTAGGTGACATAGAGAATGCATAAAGTACAGACTTTACATTCAGGGAGAACTGGATTTAGAAGCCTACTCTATTATTTACTAGGTGCTTGACTTACAGTCTAGTAGTTGATTATTCTGAGCCACTTTTTGTATTTGAAAAGTAGAGATGAATAAAATAGTTAATTTGTTGGGATGTTGTAATGATTGAATTTGGTAGCACAAAGTAAGCAGTCAAAAGAGAGTGGCCATTTATATATATGTATATATATTTTTTTATTGATTTCAGAGAGAATGGGAAAGGGAGAGAGAGAGGTAGAAACATCAACGATGAGAGAGAATCATTGATCACTGCATCCTGCATGTCCCCTATGGGGAGTGAGCCTGCAACCCAGGAATGTGCTCTGATCAGGAACCAAACTGTGACCTCCTAGTTCATAGGTCAATGCTTAATCACTGAGCAACATGAGCCTAGCAACAGTAGCCATTTTAATAAGAAAGACAGAGTAGATTTTTATTTTTTAGCATACCTTTATACCTAATTTTATACCTTTATACATAAATGCAATAAAATTTGACATGCTAAATTAAAAATTATGTTTGAAAATACAGCAAAGCTGAAAAAAAAAAAAAGAAAGGGTAAGTCCTCCAAACACAAGAATAAAGGGGAAGCTCAAAGTCAGGACAATCCTATATAATAAAGAGGTAATATGCAAATTGACCGTCACTCAAACACACAAGATAGCCACCCCCATGTGGTCAGAGATGGCTGCCCGCATGTGGACACAAGATGGCCACCACAAGATGGCCATCAGGGGAGGGCAGTTGTGGGCAATCAGGCCAACAGGGGAGGGCAGTTGGGAGGGACCAGGCTGGTAGGGGAGGGCAGTTGTGGGTGATCAGGCCAGCAGGGGAGGGCAGTTGGGGGGAACCAGGCCTGCAAGGTAGGGCAGGTAGGAGTGACCAGGCCTGCAGGGGAGGCCAGTTGGGAGGGACTCAGGCTTGCAGGGGACAGTTGGGGGGCACCCAGGCTGGCAAGGGAGGGAAGTTAGGGGTGACTGGGCTGGCAGAGGAGGGCAGTTGGGGAGAACCAGACCAGCAGGGGAGGACAGTTGGGGGCAACCAAGCCTGCAGGGGAGGGCAGTTGGAGGCGATCAGATCTGCACGGGAGGGCAGTTGTGGGGAATCAGGCCTGCAGGGTAAGGCAATTGGGAGAGACACAGGCCTGCAGGGGAGGGCAGTTAGGGGGGACTCAGGCCTGCAGGGGAGGGCAGTTGTGGGGGACCAGGCCTGCAGAGTAGGGCAATTGGGAGAGATACAGGCCTGCAGGGGAGGGCAGTTAGGGGGGACTCAGGCCTGCAAGGGAGAGCAGTTGGGGGGGGAACCCAGGCCTGAAGGGACAGGCAGTTGGGAGGGGGGGGACCCATGCCTGCACAGGACAGTTGTGGGGGACCCAGGCTGGCAAGGGAGGGAAGTTAGGGGTGACTGGGCCAGCAGAGGAGGGCAGTTGGGGGAGACCCAGGCCTGCAGGGGAGGGCAGTTGAGGGGGACCCAGGCTGACAAGGGAGGGCAGTTGGCGGGAACCAGCCCTGCAGGGGAGGACAGTTCAGGGCAATCAGGCCAGCAGGGAAGAGCAGTTAGGAGAGACCAGGCCGGCAGGGGAGGGCAGTTAGGGGGAACTCAGGCCTGCAAGGGAGAGCAGTTGGGTGGGAACCCAGGCCTGAAGGGACAGGCAGTTGGGGGGGGGGGGACCCATGCCTGCACGGGACAGTTGGGGGGGACCCAGGCTGGCAAGGGAGGGAAGTTAGGGGTGACCGGGCCAGCAGAGGAGGGCAGTTGGGGGGGACCCAGGCCTGCAGGGGAGGGCAGTTGAGGGGGACCCAGGCTGACAAGGGAGGGCAGTTGGCGGGAACCAGCCCTGCAGGGGAGGACAGTTCAGGGCAATCAGGCCAGCAGGGGAGAGCAGTTAGGAGAGACCAGGCCGGCAGGGGAGGGCAGTTGTGGGCGAGATCAGGCCAGCAGGGGAGGACAGTTGGGAGGAACCAGGCCTGCAGGGGAGGGCAGTTGGGAGTGACCAGGCCTGCAGGGGAGGGCAGTTGAGGGGACCAGGTCTGCAGGGGAGGGCAGTTGGAGGGGGATCAGGCCTTCCAGGGATGGCAGTTGAGGGTGACCAGGCCAGCAGGGGAGGGCAGTTTGGGGTGACCAGGCCTGCAGGAGAGGGCTGTTGGGGGTGACCAGGCCAGCAGGTGAGGGCAGTTAGGGGCAACCGGGCCAGCAGGGGAGGGTAGTTGGGGGCAATCAAGCCAGCAGGGCAGTAGTTAGGCATCGATCAGGTTGGCAGGGGAGTGTTTAGGGGGTGATCAGGCAGGCAGGCAGGCAAGTGTTTGGGGGCCAGCAGTCCTCGATTGTTAGAGGGATGTCCGGCTGCCTATTTAGGCCCGATCCCACATCCCTCAATGGGTCCCAGATTGGAGAAGGTGCAGGCTGGGCTGAGGGACACCCCCCGCCCCGAGTGCAAAAATTTCATGCACAGGGCCTCTAGTATTTCCATAAAAAGCTCAGCTACCCAGTTATGTTTTCAAGCCAGATATGATCCTAGGAGTTACATTACTGGTTTTAATTCCAATGTAAGGACAAGCAAAAGAACCTTGGGAGAAAAACTGAGATAAAAACCTTTCATAAAGCCAGTATTCTTTAAGGCTCATTTAGTTAATGAAAAGCACTAGAAAAGCTCCATCCAGTTGGCGATAGACATGGTAATGAAGATTGGTATATGCGCTTGTTTCAGGGAAGGACAAAAAAATTGTTCATAAAAATGAGAATTCCTACTTTGTACCCTGCAGAAATGTGGAGTGTTAAATTTATATTATCCCTATGATGTATGAATAACAAGCTAAAAAATTAAAACTCCTAGGATTCTGGAAAATATTGTACAGTTACCACATTAAAAAAAATAATCTAGCCAAGGGAAATAAAACATTACAAGAAAATAAAAAACAATCCTGTCAAATATGAGCTCAAAATAAAAAATCAAGGAAACAAACCATCATGAGAGTGCATCAGCAGATGTGACAAATGAGAAATGGCACTACAAATAAAATAAAATAATTAAAAGTATGTCTAAAATAGTAAGCATAAAACAAAGAAAAATTATAATAAAATAGGGAAAAAAAGAATGAACTAAAAATATGCATACTTGAATAACAAAATAGAACTTCTAGAAGCAAATCTTACAAGTTAATGGGGGGTGGGGAGGGCAGATTCCTCATAAAAACAAAGAAATAAACAAGAAACAAATTACTGATAAAAGCCAAAAGACATTTAAATAGTACTTCAAATGGCAAGAACACTGTCAAATCAGAATCTATGGACAACAAAGTACAATTTTCAAATGAACAAAAATAAAGACATCTAATACAAAGAAATACTAAAAGTTTAGCATTTACTGATATCCATTACTAAACACAAATCAAAAAGTGCAATAGAATGCATTTCTGTTAAAAAGCAAACTCGGAAGGAGTGGTACACAAGAAAAATGGTGTACAAAGGAATCATAAAAATGTAGGTTAATCTAAAGAAGAAAATAATCTTTCAATAGTCAAGAATACTATTCATAATTATAACCAAGTATGTCAAGGACATTATAAGCAAATGAAAGTTAAATATTGAACAGCAATAACAAAATATGTAAGCAGTTGCTTGGAATTAAAATATTCTAAGAACCTTGTTATTCAATAGGAGGATAGAGATATTGACTGCTTCTGAATATTATTAAATCAACTGTGCATAGTAAAAATGTAAGGGTAAAATCACAATAAGAATAGGAATTGAATTTATAACTTTCAATTTAAGAGAGATATGAATGAAAACAAAAACAATTCAATAAATTAAAAGGAGAAAAGGAAACAATGAAAAATATGATAAATATGAAACAAAATAATACATCAATTAAATTAAAAATCACACTAAACATCAGTGGGTTAAACTCCTTTATTGAGAGACAGACATGCTCTCAACAGAGATTAGAATTAAACTTTAAAAAATCAAAATTCAAGTCTATATAGAAATGGCAAAATGCAATAAAACAAAAATGTTGAATATAAAGTAATAAAATATTTATATACATATATTTTTCTTTAAAAAATAGTTTAAAATCTGCTTGAAACCTATATAATTTTATTAATCAATGTCACTCCAATAAATTTAATTTAGGTTAATTTTAGTGCTAGCATCATGACAGATTGAGGTAATAGGCCTTCCTCTCTTGCAACATCTCACAAATGCAGTAAAATTTGACTTGCTAGATTAAAGATATTAAAGGTACTAAAAATATGTTTGAAAATACAGCATACTTAAAGTAAATCTGATCAGACAGTATTAATATAAAACAATAAGCATTAAGGTAAGACATTCTTGTGACTAAAGGGGTACAATTTCTTAAAGATAAATAAATTCACCTTACAAATATAAAAAACCTGGGTATTTTTACATTCACAATACAGCCTCAAAATATATAAAGGCAAATTTTTGTGGTTAGAAGGAGAAATTGATAAATCTACCATAAAATTTTTGAAAAGATTTTTCCCACAAAGACATTCAAGAAAAAGATAAAGATGGAGAAGATTTGAACAACACATTAAAAAGCTAAAACTAATAAACATATTTAGAACTCTACACCTAACAATTAGTAGGCTTCCCCTCTTTTAGACATACCTGGATCATTTTTTAAGATAACCTATGTTCTAGGCCATAAAGAAAGTATCAATAGATAGGAAAGAATTTATTTCCTTGATGACATATGATATGGAGCATCTTTTAACTTTAGAATCAGTTCATTGATATTCACAAAATACCTTATTGGGATTTTGTTTCAGATTACATTGAATCCATAAATAAATTATTGTTTTAATTTTAATTTCCCTGATTCTAAAGTTTATATAAAGAATCAAAGAACCCATAATAGCCAAAACAATATTGAAGGAAAAGAACAAAGTCAGAAGATGATTACTTGACTTCAAGACTAACTATAAAATATAGTAATTAAGACAGTGTGGTGTTTACAAAATAATAAACAAACCAGCCAATAGAATAGAATAGAATAAAATAGGCCAGAAATAGTCCCACATGAATATAGTAGACTAATCTTTGACAAAGAAACAAAGGAAATACAATAAAGATAGTCTTTTCAACAATAGAAAACAACAATAGAAACAACTGAACATCCATATACCAAAAAAAAAAAAAAGTGAATCTAAAACAGACATTACACTCTCCACAAACAAATTAACTCAAAATGAACCACAGATCTAAATGCAAAACTAGAAAATAGCATAGGAGAAAATCTAGATGACCTTGAGTTTGGCAATTACTTGTTAGATACAACACGAAAAGCACAATCCATGAAATATTCAATTAATAAGCTGGCATCATTAAAATTAAAAACTTCTGCTATGCAAAAAATAATAATATCAAGAGAATGAGAAGTCACAGACAAGGAGAAAAGTTTTGTAAAAATAATTTTAGTATTTTATCATTTAGTCCTCATAACTTCTCTGATGTAAATATTACCCCTATTTTACAAGTGAAGAAACTGAAATACTAAGTTTAGCCCAGCCAGCATGGCTCAGTGGTTGAGCATCGACCTATGAACCAGGAAGTCATGGTTTGATTCCCTGTCAGGGCACATGCCCAGATTGCAGCTCGATCCCCAATAGGGGGCATACAGGAGGCAGCTGAGCAAAAATTCTCTTTCCTCCTTGATGTTTCTATCTCTCTCTCCCTCTCCCTTCCTCCCTAAAATCAATAAAAATGTATTTTTTAAAAAACACAGGAGTTCAATAACTTGCTCAGCATAGCTAGCAAGTGGCAGATACAGATATGGAATTCAGATCTCTGACATATTTCTACACAGTGGTCCTCATAATATACAGCTTCGATTAATGTGAGGCATGTAGACAACCTCTCAATTACCAATGATTTTTCTCCTAAAGTACCTTTGCTGTAAAACTGTGACTTAGAAAATTCCAGGAACCAATATCTAAATGTTCCCAGTATAGACTATAGGGTTTGGGCTATTGTAAATTGTCAATAGAAAATAGGTGAAGTGCTGGCCAGGAACTGGGATAACATTCCTCAACCCACACTCTGGTAACTAAAAACCACAGTGAAAAATATGGGAAGCCCTTAGAGGAGGGAAAATGGGCTATTGACTCATCCATAGTTTTTTCAAGTCCCCTGAAACGAGCAGTAACACAATTTCTAAATAATTGGCATTGGCCTTCTCAGAGTTGGGCTGGGAGAAAGATGATTTTTTTTTCAACATAAAGCTAATTTTGCTTTATTATAATTAAAACCACAAATGTGGGACATATTTGCACCTGGGAAATCTGTACAGTCTCCATCTACCTTTTGCTTCCCCTTCTTTTCTCTGCCTCTTATTATCTCTTCAATGACAAAATATACCGTATTTTTCTGTGTATAAGATGCCCCCATGTATAAGACACCCCCCACTTTTTCAACCCAAAATTAAGAAATCAATTTTTTAAACATAAAACAGAACACATTTTTAGTTAGTAATTACCGCAGGTAAAGTTTACATACTAGTACTATGATATTATGTAGCATATCACATTAATCAGCCTCTGTTGCATTAGTGCTCTCTTTTTCATCACTATTAGTTCCAGACGTATCAATTTCTTCAACTTCTATTGTATCACTGCTGTCTTCTGAGTCACTTTCTATGTATGTGAGATCATCCTCATAAACTGGTGGCATTTTCTGAGCTAACTTTGTTCGTGTTCTCATGGCCAACCTCTCTCTCCTCATGAAATTGAAGCACCATTTTGCCTTTCCTGTGAAATCAACAATGTTCATTTCTCCTGCAAACATTCTTGCCTGACATTGAATAAGCTTGGTTGACACACATAAGCCACTCTGGTGTTGCTCCATAATCCAATTCTTAAGCCTCTGCTCCAAGTTTGCCCATTTTGCTGGTTTTCTTCTTAAGGCCTTCTTCTCTTTTGGCATCTTAAGGAATTGTTCTTCCTGTTTTCTCCACTGTCTGATCATACACTCAGTGGGAGGAGGTCCAAATTGTCTCTCTGTAGCTCTGTTTCCATGCTCTTTTGCATAGCTGATTACATTCAGTTTGAATTTTGCAGAGTAAGACAATCACCAGTATTTATCTTTTTATTTTTTGACATCTTTATGGGCTCAGAATGCTCTGGTCCCTGTTGCATCTGCAACTCTCCACCTCCACCTCCAATTATGGCATCACTTGACATCAGTAATAATAAGGCTCGTGATTGAAGGAAGCCTGTTTGACAAGGTATGGGCAGCTATGCACCCACGCGGCTCCCTCCTCGGCTAACTTCCGTGTATAAGATGCCCCTCGATTTTCAGTCTAACGATTTTAGAAAAAAATAGTGTTTTATACATGGAAAAATGCAGTAGTTATTTGTGAGAGTTATGAGGTTGTGCAAGATAGTATATATACTAGCTTCTATATAGCATGCTGGCACTAACTCCTCTTTACTTCAATTCCTTTTTTCCCTTCTTCCACTTTTCCTCTCTCTTACTCTACTTCTATTATTCCTTCCTGAAAAGAAGCAAAAAGTTTGGCCACTTGCAAAATAAATAAATAAATAAAGTGACCTAAATTTATTCTTTAGTTAACAAGTATTTAATACTAAGTGCCAATGATTAGACAGGTATGGTGCAAGAACTCAGAGAGGCAAATTAGTGACAATTTTCCTAGAAAGTTCCAGAAAAGTATTCATTATAATATTGTAAAGTCAAAAATACATAGTGCCTCGGGGAGCTCAGAGGAAGAAACATCCTCAGCACCAAGACTCCAAGAGCTTTTGAAGGTCTGCATCTCCCATAGCACTGGCTAGTGATGAACAGTTGCTTTATTTCCTTGTAACAAGAAAAAAAAAGTTTATGGTATTCTGTTTATTTTAATTAAATAACAATCTAAGGGGGGGATTAATATGAACATGAGCTGATCTCAAAGAGTGGGCTTGTAGAAAAAAATTTTCCTGAGAGATATGTTGGAAAGTGAGAACAAAGACCTCTGGAGACTATGGAAATTATCTTTATGAGCCGAATTTGCTTAATCACAGGCCAGGACAGGCCAGATTAGTGCATTCCCAGAAGTATTCTTCCAGCCATCAACGCCACATTTACTTGACATCCTCCAGGAGTGGAAATCATTGTGTTTATTTCATTTGAAGATCTCAGACACACATCAACCCACACTTAGACAATAGCGCCCTGGGATTAGTGATCCCCACCCCACTCCCAAGACTATGAGCTAAGCAATAGACAGCAGTTTCTAAAGTTCAACCAAGACTCCTCCTCAGTGAACTTGCTGTGCAATCTTGAGTGAGTCACTTAACATTTTGCATCTCAGTTTCCTCATTTGTACAAAGGGGACCAGCATGCTGACCTTCCTCCCAGGCCCACTTGGAGGAACAGCTCATTAGCAATCATAAAGTACTTTGAAAATGTAAATGCTGAATTATAATTTTAATCAACAAATTAACCTTGGTGCTTCTCACTCAATCACTCCCTCCTGGGTAAATGATCAAAACCGTTGGCTGACCCAGGAGTTTCTGAGCCCAGAATTCAACGCCCACACAAAACATGGCTCCTCCAGAGACCCCTGGGGAGCCCTTTCATGCCCCTGTCACCACACTGCAGCTGCTGTTCTACCACTAATCTAGACACAGGACCCTGAATGTGAAGGAAATTCAAGCTCATGCTGAACAGACACTTCAACTCCAAGGAAATTCTGATAAAGAAAATAATAGGACCAATCCTGGGGATGTGTGGACCACATTTTCTCTCAGTTTGTAAAAGTTTTCAACTATTGAAGTACATGTTAATTTATTTTTAACAAATATTTGCTGAACACCTAAAATGTGCACATTAGAACTAAATTCTGTACAGCTCAGCCAGTAGGAATCCTGCAGTAAAAAGATCAATGTGCAATGGGCCAGTGAACCTCGCTAGAAAATTGAACTAGCCTCAAAGACAGGTGGTCATCTTACAGACACATCCAATGCCCTACAAGGGCCAGGTGGTGGCCAGGATGGGGCTGCACAAACACTCAGGTCTCCAGTTGGGCCTGACCATGCCCGGCCCTCAGATCTCTCAAGTGGTTAGTGTCAAACACATCTTTGTTAAAATGCCTCCTTATTACACATAAAGCAATCAAGCAAGCCCTGGATTGGATTTTAACTGGACACTTCAGTATAGGATAAAAAGTGTGCCAATTCCTCTAATACTAAATACACTTAGAGCTGAAACCAGAGCTTTCTCCCTTATCACTTATTGAATAACTTGGTTTCTAAACTCAACTGGAAATATGTGGCAGGAATATATCTCACTCATTGGACTTGCATATTTTTGCTAAGCTTAATAGTTGCAAATAGAATAAATTATGGACTTGGTTAAAATGGTTGCACAGTAGTGCCCTCTTTTCCACAATTTCACTTTTTGCAATTTCAGTTACTTGTGATAACCTGTAGCTCGAAAATATTAAAGGAACAATTTCAGAAATAAATTAAGTTTTATATTACATGCCATTCTGAGTAGCATGATGAACTCTTGTGACATCCAGCTCCATAGTCCTGCCCTTACTTGATTCATCTTTTTGTCCAGCATTTTCATGCTGTACATGCTCCCCGGCCTGTTAGTCACTTAGGAGCCATCTTGGTTAGCAGATCAATTTTCAAGGTATCTCAGTACTTGTGTACAAGTAACCCTTATTTCACTGAGCAATAGTCCCAAAGCACAAGAGTAGTGATTCAGATATACAAAGAGAATTTATAAAATGCTTTCTTTAAGTGAAAAGGTGAAAGTTCCTGATTTTAAAAGGGAAGAAAAAAAACCCCAAGAAACCATACTTGGAAGTTGCCAAGATCTACAGTAAGAACAAATCTTCTACCCAGGAAATTGTGAAGAAGGAAAGAAAATTCATGCTAGTTTTGCTGCCACACCTCAAACTGTAAAAGTTAAGGCCACAATGCATGATAATTGCTTAATTGAGATGGAAAAGATATTAAATTTGTGGGTGGAAGACATGAACAGAAAACGTATTCCAATTGACAGTGATGTATTGAGCCAGAAAACACTGAGCCTATATAAAGAATTAAGCCAGGGATCCCCTGAAACAAATGAGACCATGCCATTTAGTGAAAGTAAGGGATGGTTACAAAGATTCAGGAATGAATTTGGATGGAAAAACATAAAAATGCCTGGAGAGGCTGTGTCTGCCGATGAAGAGGTTGCTGCCACATCTCCAGTGGAGTTGAAGATGTTAAGGAGAAATGATACCTTAAAGTAAGTCTTCAATTGCAGTGAAATTTGGCTCTTCTAGAAGATGCCCCA
Organism: Cnephaeus nilssonii; assembly: GCF_951640355.1. NCBI lineage: Eukaryota > Metazoa > Chordata > Mammalia > Chiroptera > Vespertilionidae > Cnephaeus > Cnephaeus nilssonii. The sequence continues at coordinate 56,669,617 of NC_137079.1, read as the reverse complement.
AAGTACCTACATTCAAAAAATTGCAAATCAGGCACCAGGCATAGAACATGGAGAGACAGATTAACTCTGATAATATGTGGGAATGCTGTGAGGCATATAATACAGCCAGGCAAGGCGTATAGAGGGAAGAACCCATGTGTTCTCAAAAACAAAAAACAAGTATCATCTGCCCATGTTCCAGCAATATAATCAGAAAGCATGGGTGACAGGCATTTTGTTTGTGGAACGGCCCCATCAGTGTATCACAAGAAGAAGGGGGAGTACAAGAAAATATTTTGAGGGAGACCACATTTGCATAAGTTTTATTACAGTATATTTTTATAATTGTTCTATTTTATTGTTAGTTACTAGAGGCACTGGAGCGAGGGTCCCTCAGCCTTCCCTGCCCCCTCTCACAGTCCGGGAGCCCTCAAGGTGGGAGGCAACCCAGTGATCAGGGGAAGGTAATGCCCCCATCACACCTCTGCTGCTGCCACTGCCAGCAGCACAAGCCTCAGGCCAGCCCTGATTACCAGAGCCTCAGGCCGGCCCTGGGCGGCTGGGCAGCCACCATCCGAGGCTTGCCTGTGCCTCGGCCTGCCCTGCTTGCCTGAGCCTCAGTCAGTGGGGGGTTCCAGAGGACCTGAGGCCCCCTGCAGGGCTGAGGGGACTCTGGCCACAGGCATGTGGAGTGGCTGGCCCCAGCTGAGGAATGGAGGATACTCTCAATGACATGAGTTATAACTTCCAATTTGTTGGACACCACGGTCAGGCTTCAGCTTTGGGGGAGGGAGGAAGAGAGAGATGGGCAGCTCATTGGAGGAGCCTGGACAAGCTGTCAGTCAGTGGGGGGTGCAGGAGGACCCAAGGCCTCTAGCAGGGTTGATGGGACTCCGGTGGCAGGTGCCCCCTGGTGGGGCTGAGGAGACTCTGGCGGCAGGTACACAGAGCAGCCGGCCCTGCCCCCGCTGTAGGCACTGGCATCTTGTGACAGCGTGATGGTCAATTTGCATATTACCTCATATAACATAGGATTGTTGCTAATATATTACTGTGCCTAATTTATCAATTAAACTTTGTCATAGATGTGGATGTATAGGAAAAAAACATAGTATATGTAGGGTTATGTACTATCTGAGGTTTCAGGCATTCACTCCGGGTCTTGGAACATGTACCTGTGGGGAAGGGGGACTCCTGTATTTATTAGTAGCCCTAGGCAGATGTAGACACTTAACTGGGACCTCTCTTCCTAAAACTGAGTAGAACTTTCAGAAACAGCTCTTTAGGGTAAGTAAGCATAGAATATGGCAGGACAACCTTGCTCTTTTGTATTCCAATCTAAAATTTAACAATCCAGCCATCAGATTGGAAAGAAGACAGGGATGCAATTACCATTATAATGTCTTGTTGCTGCTTTCCCTCTTGATATATACAGTACTATACCAGGTATACAGTAGTATACAGCACTATACCAGGTATACAGTGGCATATAGCACTATACCAGGTATACAGTGGCATAGAGGGCTATACCAGTCCTTGGGAAGAACAGAGATTGAGCACAAAGAACATGATCCAACCTTTCAATATTGACTGTAATAAGGCAAAAAGAAAGCAATTAAGACATTTAAATTTTTTTATTTAATCACAAGCAATTTTAAAAGCAAAACTGATTAGACTCATATGAATTTTCAATGGCTTATCTCATTCACATCTGCTCATAAATGAGGCTTATTGAACTCCCCCCTGGCTGCAAAACTAGAATGAGAATTAATAAGGAAAGTATCAGAAAATACTTTGTTTAACAGATCTCAGTCATCTTGCTGCCATGAGGTTCTCCTGGGATGTCCTAATTCTTAAAATGAATGTGACACATTGGAAAAATTATCACCTACCCCAGCAATGTTTTCAGAGGCCAATCCTCACTCAACTGGGCCATCTGGGATGGTGGGTGTTTTAACAGCTGCTGCTCCACAAAGGGCTTCTCCATTACCTTTTCCTGCCAGAGTTGCTGGCTCTCTATTTTATTTCCTCTCAGGCTTTTCTTCTTTGAAGACCGGTTTTTGTGCAAATCTGGCGCACAGTTAATTGTATTTAATTTAGGTATTATCTCTTTGTGCTAAGAGAGAGCATGAGGCCTAGGCACCAAATTTTCAAGATAGTAATCACACTTTGAAATATATATAAGCATGTTGTGTATGTGTGTGTGAGCATGTGTGCATGCATGAGTGTGTTCGGAAATAATAAGTCCCTTAGAGTGTGTTTGGTTTGTTTTCCAGGGCACTTGGGGCTTTTGGAGTTCGGTTCATTTCCACACCAAGAGCACTGAGGAGTCAAAAGGCAGCACCTCCTCTGGGAAGCCAGTGGAGTTCACTCCAGGGACCCTCAACGCAAGACAGAATTTAAAAGTGCACAGTGCACAGCAACTCACCAGCACCCTGCCACACCAGACCCGGGGTCCGCCACTTGCTCTTGGAACTTGGATGGTGCTGGGCTTTGCGGGCTTTCTGTTTCTTTGTCTAGACTTTCTTTGGCAATTACTGGAAATTAGATCTGGTTTTGCTTGGCTTCCCTTGGTTTTCAAGCATAGTCATTGTTATTATTTTAAACAAAGGTCAACTCTCCCACTGGTTAGGGAAAAGACAGAGTGGCATCTCTTTTTCTGGTAGCAACATGATGCTTAGTTCAATTTCTATAGTTGGTGTGAAAGAATGGAAAAAATTGAAGGTAAAAAGGCATATTTAAGGATCTCTGTAATGTGGACTTAGCATTAGAGGTCTCTATACTATAATAAACACATTTTAGTAGGGATTTTTATCCTGTAGCTTAAGTCAGCCTCAAGCATTTATGTCTTCTTAAAGGAGAATTTGGCAACTCAATGGTGCCTAAGTAGATATAAATGGAGTCAAAACCATATCATATATACATACATATATTCCAAGAAAAGGAAAAATGTCTTTTTTTTAAAACCTGGGTTAATAACTTCCAATCAAACTAGTTTTAAAGGACAGAGCTTTGTCAATCTGAACTCCATAGTTACAGGCTCCAGAGTCACAAATAAATTACTTTTAAATTTTAAATCTTAGCGGTTAGAAAAAAAAACTATTATAATGTCATTTAATTGAAAATGGTAAATAGCATGATGGATGTAAGATTCTGGGTTAGAGTATGTCAAAATAGAGTTCACCATCACGCCACCTGGGTGCAGCTTTGGAGTTCCCACGCACAGGTGGAGAGAGCAAGCAGTGGGGACGGGAAGGGTGAGGAAAGGCCCACAGTAGTGCAGCATCAGGGACAGAAGCTGGGTTGATGGTTTAGAGACTTGTGGATTGGAGTTGGGGGATGAGGTGGTGATGGGAGGGTTGCACTTATAATTAGAGATATACATAACAAATATATGCACTTGCGGAGGCCCCAATATACAAGAGAATATGCAGTAGTCTCACTTGAGCTTTGGAGTGAAAGCCAAAGTGTGAACTCAGACTCCTTTATCAAGTACGATGCTGGGCCAGTCCCCTAATTTCTCAGACCCTACATTTCCTCGTGTGACGCGCATGAGATGGGCGTTGCTTCCTTGATGCTGTGTCTTGAGGATTATGTAACATAACCAGCAAATGTGTTAGCACAGCACCTGGCACATAGTAGGTAGTCACTATTTGTTAAAGTGTTTTCTTTCTGCTTTCTCTGCCCACCCCTCACCATCACCACTCAGACCACATGTGAGAATTAAAAATATTTATCATCTGAAAAAAACAAATTCCATAAACTATAGGTATATTTTTCCCAGTAAACTATACAGTGTCTAATAGAGTCACCCAACTGTCCTCATTGTCACATATTTTAATAAAACTATTAAGAATTCTGTAAGTGATCTATAGTGCCTTCTAATCAGTGTGAGGAGGTTTCTGGAGAGTGGAACTGTGATCGCACCGAGCTGAAGTTGGTTCAGCTCAGTGGAAGAACAACTGTGACATCTAAAGGCAGACTGCTAGGCTGAAACACAGTGTTGGTTCAGAAACGTGAGTAAAAGCTGCCATCCAAATGCCATTGCTATTACTGAAATAAGGACTAAATAGTCTTTTCTGCCATTTCTTTTCATGCAATTTCCTATTCAGCACAGGTTCCTTTTGCAATAAAACCACGAAGTCCCCCTGAAAGGTAACCATATCTTTCCATTAATCACCACTTTCCACTTGCTTTCCTCAACTTCACTATTAAGCAGTCTGCAGTACCACAAACCCGCGACTAGTGTGCTACCTTGATTAAGGCACAAAACGTTCAAAGCAAATTACTAGGAAAGTATGAAACAATTTGCACTTAATGTTTCAGTCATATCTGTAAAAAATATGACTTAAATATAGTTTTATTAATAATACATATTTTAATTAAACGGCTGGAGGTGCATGTAGCAGGAAAAATTGAATCTTCTCTGGATTTCACATACTTGTATGATTCATGGGCAGTAAAGATGCAAAGCTTTATGCCCATAAGGCAATCAAACTCCAAAGCTGATATACATGTTTTTATCCAAAAGAATGAAATCTGGTGTTAGAAATAATAATAATAATAATAATAACAACAACAACAACAACAGACTGCCAGAGCAGTCTAATGAATAGGCTCTAACCAACAGTATCCTTTCTTGTACAATAAAATCATCCTTTCAGCCACAATTACATACACTCCAGCATTTATTATGACTTCCATTATTCTCATTACGCAAGGCATCCTGTATATGTACTTATGCATATTGAAAAACTTCACAAATATTAACAATAAAATCCTGGGATATGAGTGACTGCCTTCAGAGCAGGAATGCTTCCTATTGCAGACTGTTTCCAGAAGGACCCCACGTGACTCCTGCTGCTTCCTGACATTTACCTAGCATATTGGTTTGCTGGGGCTGCCATAACCAAGTACCACAGACTGGGTGGCTTAAACAACAGAAACGTATTTGCTCACAATTCTGGAACCTAGAAGTCTGAGATCACAATGTCAGCAAGATTGGTTTCTTCTGAGCCTTCTCTCCTTGGCTTGCAGGTGGCCATCTATTTTCTGCCTGTGCCTTCATGTGGTCTTCTCTAGCCACGTTTCCCTCTGGGTGTGTCTCTGCCTTAACTTTGTCTGCTTATAAAGATAGTAGTCATATTGGATTTGGAAGTCATAATGACTTCATGTTACCTTAATTATCTCTTTAAAGACCCTAACTCCAAATATTCACATTCTGAGATGGTTGGGTAGGACATCAACATTTATAATACCTGCCAATCAGTTTTGAGTTGAAAATGGCATGCTACCTGCTTCTATACTACTAAGAACTACATGTGACCAAAAAGAAGAGTCTGGAAAATTTATAAGATTATGCAGAGGAGATTCAAATAAAAGGTAAGGTTTTCATGCATTTATTTATCTATCATTTGAATTAAAGTATCTTTATTTTATTTTTTTTCTATTTTTTTTATTAAGGTATTATATGTGTACATATCTTACCATTGCCCCCCCCACTCCCATATATGCCCTCACCCCCCCCCAGAGTTTTGCGTCCATTGGTTATGTTTATATGCATGCATACAAGTCCTTTGGTTGATCTTCCCCACCTCTCCCTAACCTTCCTGCTGTAATTTGACAGACTGTTTGATGCTTTACTGCCTCTGTATCTATCTTTTTGTTCAAGTTCATAATGTTCTTTATTATCCACAAATGAGTGAGATCATGTGGTATTTTTCTTTCATTGACTGGCTTATTTCACTCAGCATAATGTTCTCCAATTCCATCCAGGTTGCTGCAAATGGTAAGAATTCCTTCTTTTTTATGGCAGCATAATATTCCATTGTGTAGATGTACCATAGTTTCCTGATCCAGTCATCTGCTGATGGGCACCTAGTCTGTTTCCAGATCTTAGCTATTGTAAATTGTGCTGCTATGAACATAGGGGTGCATATATCCTTTCTTATTGGTGTTCCCAGTTTCTTAGGATATATTCCTAGGAGTGGGATTACTGGGTCAAATGGGAGTTGCATTTTCAGTTTTTTGAGGAAACTCCATACTGTTTTCCACAGTGGCTGCACCAGTCTGCATTCCCACCATCAGTGCACGAGGGTTCCTTTTTCTCCGCATCCTCGCCAACACTTGTCGTTTGTTGATTTGTTGATGATAGCCATTCTGACAGGTGTCAACGTCACTAATTATCCGAAAGTATCTTTAATACTTTTTAATTAATCTCCTGAAAGAGATCGATATCTAGAAACTAACAATGTCATAAATAAAATGTGCTGCCAAAACTAGTTAGCCAAGGGTGAGTGCATATCAGCCGTCCAAACTTTACGCTAGACCCACCATGACTCAGGGGCCATATGTACTGTTCATCACTGAAGCCATGTGGAAGATGCCTTGCAGAGATAAAGCAGACTTTGTGATCTGAAGAGTGAATTTGGAGATATATTTTTAGATGCATACACATTTATAATTGTTATGCTTCTTGATGAATTATGACTTTAGTCATTATAAAATATTTATATTTATCTTTGATAACACTCTGAGTCTTAAAGTCTATTTAATCTGAAATTTAAAAAACCACTTCAACTTTAATGTTTATTATTTTCATGGTATATATTAGTCCATAATTTACTTTCCAGCTGTGTCTTGATTATTGTGTATCTCTTATAGACAGTATATAGGAGTGTTTTGCTTTTTATTCACTCAGTCACTGCCTATTAACTTTAGTGTCTCAGCCATTAATACTTAATATAATTATTGATATGGTTGAACTTAGGTCTACCATTTTATCTGTTTTCTGTTTGTCCCTTTGTATTTCATTTCTGTGTTTCTCTTTTAATGCCTTCTTTTTAGTTATTTGAATATTTCTATTATTCCATTTTAATTTCTCTATTAGCTTTTATACTATACCTCCTTATATTATATTTAGGGTTTTCTCTAGAAATAATATATCTACCTAATCTTTCACAGTCTACATAGAGTTAGTATTGCAGCACTTTCTATAAATGAAAAAAAATTGAAATCATTTCCCACCCCCCAAACTGAAGTTATCATACCAGTATGTATTATATCTACATACATTGAAAACTCTACCTGACATGTTGTTTTTGTTTTTTAATCAGTCATATGTGTTTGAAGAACTTAAAAAGGCAAAGAATATTCTTTATTTATAACTATTCAACTTTGTACCATTGCTGTTGGTCTTCCATCACTCTAGTATCCTTCAGCCTGAACAACATCCTTTAGCATTTCTTATAGAGAAGGGATGCTGAAGGCAAATTTTCAAGTTTCTTTTATCCAAAAAAAAAAAAAATCTTCATTTTTATAGGATTTAGAATTTTGGATTGACATTTTTTTCTTTAGCACTTTAAAAATGTTTCATGGTCTTTTGACCTCCATAGATTCTGATGTGAAATCTTCAGTAACTCAAATCATTACCTACCTGTGTGCAAGGTGCTGTTTTCTCTAGCCACTTTTAGAACTTTGTCTTTGATGTTCAGCAGTTTAATTAGAATGTGTCTAAGCATAATTTTCTTTGGGTTTATCCATTTACTCTTCATGAGCTTGATTTGTAAATTTTTTCTTTTCACCAAATTTGTGCTTGGCTATTATTTCTTCAAATATTTTTTTATTTCAATCTTTATTCTCTCCTGGGATTTCATTTCACATGTAAGATCTCTTTATATTGTCTCATAGGTGCCAGAATGTCTGTTCTTTTCTTTTTCTGTTTGCTTTGCACTGTGTTTTTCAAATTCAATAATTTCTATTGATTAATCTTCAATCGTTCCTTTGTCAGCTCTATTCTTTTATAGAGCCCATTCTGTGAGATATTTATTTTGGATATTAAAATTTTAGTTCTAAACTTCCCATTTGGTTCTCTTTTTTACTTTCTATTTTTCTGAAATGTGATTTTCTTTACTTCATTTGTAAAGAAAATATAACTGCTTTAATATCTTTGTTTAATAGTTCAACATCAATTGATAATCTTGGGATTGGCATCTGTTGATTATTCTTTCTCTTGAGAACTAGTTACATTGTAGACTCTGAATCTGGGTCCAATTATAATCTTCTAAAGAATGTTGATGTTTTTGTGTTAGCAGGCAATCAACCAAGTTGATTTTAGGTTTATTATAAATTATTGCATCTTTTGTGAGCAATGGTTAAAATTTCAATTTAAATCTCTAAACTATGCTGTAATGGTTTGGGTGTGAACAACATATAAATAATTTAGGAGTTAATCTGAGGCTTTGTGAATTCACAAAGAAAAAGAAAAAAAGGTAGGATCTCCTTCTGCAGATCTCTCCTATCCAAGATTCCTCCTTACTCTCTGGCCCACAAATGCTCCTTTCTCTGATTCTTTAGGGTTTTTACCAGAGTTTTAGCCACTTCTGCCAAGTAGCTCTGCAATTAGGACTGCTCCCAGGGCAAAGCTCTAATAGGAAACAAACAAATCAAGAACTAACTCTCTATTTTTACATGGATTACCCCTTCACAATCTGCCTGCTTTGGCTAACTTTGATGCTTAAGTTTTTGATAGTTGTTTTTTTGTATTTGCTCAGAGTTTTTAGTTATACTCAGTGGATAGGATGGGCTCTAGTGGGTTTACATCACCATAATGAAACAAAAATTCCCTGACTTAGCTGGAAGTTTCTTATGGGACATAGCAAGGGAGACAAGTTGTGAGGTCTCTTCCTGTGTAGCTATCCTCACTCCACCAGGGCAATTCAAGAACCCCAGAACTTACCTATAATTAGGGATGGCCATGGAGCAAGGTTGTCCAATAGCCTGGCATTCACCTACAGAGTGAGCCCACCCACCCAGCACTAAGGTCAGGTTTGGGAGTAGCTGATTCCAGGTAGCTTATCTTAATGGCCCAAATGTAAGCATATAAGTAATTGTTTTAACATCATGAATTTAAATTTCCAGATTAGTTTTAAACAAAGCAATTAAATAAAAAATAAGAGCAGCTCTGGCTGGTTTGGCTCAGTGGATGGAGTGTTGGCCTGCAGACTGAGGGGTCCTGGGTTCAATTCCGGTCAAGGACATGTACCTTAGTTGCAGGCATATCCCCAGTAGGGGGTGTGCAGAAGGCAGCTGATTGATGTTTCTCTCTCATCTATGTTCCTAACTCTCTATCCCTCTCCCTTCCTCTCTGTAAAAAATCAATAAAATATATTTTTTTAAAAATAAGAGCAAATAAAGAATACAAAAGCCAAGCACTCTGAGGAATAATACTTATTCCTAAAGAGCAAGCTATATATGGCCTAAAATCACATTTAAAAATGAGGGGTTCACAGTAATCCCACTTCTAGGAATATATCCCAAGAAACCAGAAACACCAATCAGAAAGGATATATGCACCCCTACATTTATAGCAGCACAATTTACAGTAGCTAAGATTTGGAAACAACCTAAGTGCCCATTAGCAGATGAGTGGATTAGAAAACTGTGGTACATCTACACAATGAAATACTCCGCTGCTGTAAAAAAAAGAAAGAACTCTTACCATTTGCAACAGCATGGATGGACTGGAGAGCATTATGCTAAGCGAAATAAGCCAGTTGGAGAAAGATAAATAACACATGATCTCACGCATATGTAGGATTTAATGAACAACATAAACTGATAAACAAAAATAGATCCAGAGACAAAGAAGCATCGAACAGACTGTCAAACTTCAGTGGGAAGGCAGAGGAGGTGTGGGGGGTGGGGGTAAGAGATCAACCAAAGGACTTGTATGCATGCATATAAGGATAACCAATGTGCCGAAACCGGATTGGCTCAGTGGATAGAGCGTCGGCCTGAGGACTCAAGGGTCCCAGGTTCGATTCCAGTCAAGGGCATGTACCTTGGTTGTGGGCACATCCCCAGTAGGGGGTGTGCAAGAGGCAGCTGATCGATGTTTCTCTCTCATCGATGTTTCTAACTCTCTATCCCTCTCTCTTCCTCTCTGTAAAAAATCAATAAAATATATTTTTAAAAAAAGGATAACCAATGGACACAGACATTAAGGGGGTGAGGTATGTGCCAGAGGTGGGGGGTGGCGGGGGGGGTGGTCAATGAGGGAAAAATGAAACATATGAAATGCTATATGTAATACTTTAAACAGTAAAATAAAACTTTAAAAAATGCGGGGTTCAGTCTGGCTGGCATGGCTCAGTGGTTGAGTATCGACCTATGAACCAGGAGGTCAGGGTTTGATACCTGGTTGGGGCACATGGCCAGGTTGCAGGCTCAATCCCCCTGTGGGGTGTGCAGGAGGCAGCCGATCAATACTTCTTTCTCATCTTTGTGTTTCTATCTCTTTCTCCCTCTCCCTCCCTCTCTGAAATCAATAAAAAAAAAAATTTTAATGATGGGTTCATTTCCATAAGTCCATTATCACAACAAGGAAATAATTATAAGTAGTAATTTGTACAAAATCAGAGAATGAATACTGTCAGGGCTTGGAAATGTATTCATTATTCATCAAGTATTTATTAAGTATACCAGACACTGTTCTAGGCATCAGAATTGTCTTAAAAGATAAAAGCAAATTGATAGGCATTAAAATTTGTTGCAAACTTTTGAATGAGCAACAGTTCTCTCCTTTTTTTACACATTATTATTTTTTTACATAACTATTTCTGCAATTCATCTTTTGATGTATTGCAATGTATTTTTTCTGATTTGATTACTGTACTTTATATGAGGCTGTGGTGCAGTTATAAATATTCTCAGAATACAAAAAGTCATTGATGTGATGTCATGATGATGGCTTGGTACATGTATGACTCTTCATTGAATGTTTCCACTGTGCAACAGCTAGTAGTAATTAAAAATATAGTGAATATGTACAGAAGTCTTAAAGGAAGCAATGGAGCCAAGTTATTATTTCTTCTACCAAAACCAATAGAATAACAGGATGCACACAATTCTGTCCCCTCAACAGTCCCCCCCCTTTTTTTCCCAATACCCGAAGTGTAACCAGAAAATCAATGGGTCTGCACTGCCTGTCACTATTTGAGCCAATTAAGCAGTGACAGGATTGAATCATATATGAGCATTCAATACTGCTGGCAGTATGGGAGAGCAGCATATCATCCACAAAAATCTGCTCTGCCCCCCACCATAAGCCAGCTGCTTATATTGAGTAAAAGGACAAAGATTACATGGGTAAATAGGCAAAAGAGTATGCCAAATGGGCAGTTTACAAGTAATGCAGGCTGGAGACTTGCAAAGGCCAGTGGGATATACAAAGGCTGGGGGTATTCAAAGGGCTGGCAATATGCAAAGGTCTGGCGGCTGTGGTTTCTGCAACAAGGTTGTTAATCTTTCCATGATAATAGGCAGCTCCAGGATGGGGAGGATGAGCTGCCTTTCCCCGGTGAGCTCCCAGGTCCCACGTGCAACTCCTAGCCAGGTTAAAATGTGCCTTCTTTAATCGGAGCAAAACAATCATGGTTAACAGAGCATGATTAATATTTCTTTCAATTATAGCTGGTCCCCAATATTCTATTTCTGCCCTTAACAGAAATACAGAAGACTTGGAAATGTCTGTATCTCCTTGACAGCAGCTCATAAGAGGCCTTTCCAAGATCAGTAACCATCCTGACTTATCAGCCTGTTCTCTCCATTGTAGTAATTGGACTGGGTTTTCCAGGTCTCTAAAAACTGCCACGCTTGTACACTGCTGAGAAAGAAGGGTAGCACTCACAGAATCAACTGAGCATTAAACCAAAAATCAATGTCTGACAACATGCATGTGGTTAGAAGCTGAGGACCAATTTGGATGCTCAGTGTTTTACAATTACTGCTATCAGCCTTTCTATTAAGCAACTTTGTTCTTTCTCTATGCTTTCCAAGGTTCTTACTTTCTATTGATAACCTTACTTCATATGAGTTCTTGGTTTCAAGCCACTTAAAAACAGTTTGGGTGACATCATTGATTCAGTAAACATGTTTTTCAGTCCAGTTTTGTGTCCCTAGGCACTGGGATAAATAACAGAAGGAGACAGGAAGATACTAGCACTCAAGATGACTTACTGCTGGGTTACCAACATCCCTGTTATCACCCTGGGTCATTTGCTTCACAAAGACCTGCCACCCACTGAGGCTATTGTGGGGGACTGTTTGCTGCCTGACTCATAATCCTGTCCTCCCTGCTATCTCTCCTCTGCCTCAGGAAGGGGAGACTGCCGCTGAGTCCTGAAACCAAAGTTTCTTTTTGTCATGATGTTCATTAAAAAGAAATTAAGTCCAAGATTTAATTCCTGCTCCCTCAAAGCCTAGAGCACAACAAAGAGCTTATTCTACAAAAATTGAAAGCACAGAAGTTACAAAAAGTACTGAGTTCAGATTTTTCATGTTTCCTAGATCAATGAAAGTCAGATGCTCTCCCCATGGAAATTAATTCAATTTTAATTCTATTTATGTTAATAGTATATTTTTTTCTCAGGGAAAAAAGAGAACACTTCTGGAGGGGAAGTCTCTAAGAACCATCTTCCTTTCCCCCTCCTTGACCCCAAAAGAAGGCTCAATTCCTTTAGCTTGCCATGACTCTATTAACAAGGGCGCAAGCCCTGTACTGACTTCTATAACAGCATGTACCTCTCCATCCCGGCACTTATCACAGCTGATATTTAGCCTTTATTTGTGTCTTTCATTCATGTATGTTTTCCCTCCAAGACTTATAAGTCCCATGAGACCAGAGGCTTCACTGTTTCTTTTTGTCCTTCCTTTTTTATCTTCCTCCACCCAAGCCATCACATCTCCACTGCCAAGCACATGATGGTGACGATAAATTAAGGAGCACCTATAAGTACATGATGGTACCTTGTAGGTGCTCCTTAATTTATCCATCAATTATCTATATATAAATTAACTAATTAATGTCATATTTCCACCTCAAGAATCTAATGGATAAATTAGATGGGCAATCACTGCATAGGAAGTATACTCTGCATACTCTCCAATATTACAGGGAATACCCACACATGCATTTTAGAGCTTTGCAGAATACTAGATACACAAGGTGTTCAATTAATGCTTGATGAGCAACTGAATGATTGATTGATTGGTCAATCAACCCTGGGCTGTCAGGAGAAAATCACAACCTCTGAGGACCTCCTCTGATATTTAAATCAGAAATAAAGTCTTGGACTTGAAGACCTCAGCTGCTTTCTCAAAACATGAAGCAACTCTCAATCTCCAAGATGCCTGGCGAGATGAGGAAGTCTGGGGACGTGGAGGGGCCAGATTCCAGGGCTAGTGTAGAACTCACAATGTGGCCCCCAGTACTTCTCCAGTCCCCCCAGGAGAGTCTTTAAACTCTTTCAGCCGATCTCTCAGAGTTTCTCTAAACTCCAGTACTGGCCTGGATTTAGGAGAGGATATGCAAAAGTCCTGGGCCAGAAAAGTAGCTAAAGACCCAACTTCTAGCTTTGCTTCAGTCATTTAATAACATCGTGACTGCAGCAAATCACTCAATTTCTTTGTACTTTAATTTCTTTACTGGTAAAATGCAGTGAATAATACTTCCCTTGATCACCCATAGGGTTGATATGAGATCAAAATGAGAAAGAGCATGTGTGAAACAGACTGAGCAAGCAGAATGCTTGCAATGGAAACCAAAAGCATCTTCTTTGTCTTTTTTTTTTAATTTCTTTATTGATTAAGGTGTCACATATTTGTCCTCATCCCCCCATTCCCATCCCACACCCTTCCCCATGGATGCCCCAACCCCCTGTTGAACTTAAGCATTGGTTAGGCTCATATGCATGCACACAAGACCTTTGGTTGATCTCTCCCCCCTCCCCCCACCCTCCCCTATCCTCCCTCTGAGGCCCGATAGTCCGATCGATGCCTCCTTGTTTCTGGTTCTGTTCTTGTTCATCAGTCTATGTTGTTCATCATTTCCCCTAGATGAGCGAAATCATGTGTCACTAGAGATATACTTATAAGAACTGAATGTGCGACGAGCAATAATAGTTATGCTGACAGGCAAATGAATCAGTCTGTAGTGAGTTTCTTTCTGGACCAACAGTTCTTTTGAGACCCAATATCAATGTCCACCAGTTCCTTATGAGTATATGTCGGCACTGACCCCTCAGCTCTGGATGGTGGACAAATGGTGGTAATGCAGGTCCGACTCCCTCTGGTTTGGTCTCGGCCGGACCCAGGGGCACGGCTTCACCCAGATCCAGGGGCCCACGGCCTCACCTGGACCCGGGATCCAGCCTCACCCGGATCCAGGGGCACACGGCCTCGCCCAGACCCAGGATTCAGCTTCACCTGGACCCAGGGGCGCATGTACCTCTTTAAAACTTCTCAACACAGGAATCTCTTACCCTGTGGACCTAACACAGGAAGCTCTTGCCCATCACTGAATGAAAACACAGGCAAGATCCATGACTTTGTAGATCACGTCTAGTATCCTGCAGATACTTTAATTCACAAAGCAAATGTCAATTCAGCAATTAAAACTATCCAATTTCATGCATTAATCAAAATTGTAATCTTGATTTAGAATTAGAAAACTTCTCCCCTTCCCAGGAAAACCTACAGCATGCTAGCTCTTGACATGGTAGAAGAGGTGTGGGCTTCCTATTCCCTTTCTCCACCTGGTTTCCCACTTTTTGCTAACTGGAGCTGATTGCACACAAGCTGCCTGTCCCATTAAATGGGGTGTGGAGCTTCTTTCTCTGCCTGACTCACCTCCTCCTCTTTTTCTCCCTCTCTCTTACTTTATTTACCTCCTTCCCTGTTTCTTCTCTCTCTCTCTTGTTTATCTTCTCCACCTGGCAAGCTTTTTTTGAAAGAGATAAAGGAAAAATGAATTGGAACAGGGTAGTTATTACCTGACTGGTACTATCAATGATTGGCCTCTCAATGTCTGGGCCTGAGAAGTGTTTAAAGAAGACTTTCCCCTGTGGGGGTAAAGTACTCTAACACATTCTACAGATTCCCAAGCACTGGATCTCTCTCCTGTAGTTCTCTTGACAAGGAACAATGTGTTACTCTTTTAACCACAATGCTCCACAGCTCCCAGTTTTCTGGAAGGCACATGCCAGACCTTCTCTGTCGAAATTGCATTGCCTGTCCACAGAGATCCTCTTGAGCAGAATTTTCTAAAGTTTTTATCATGGACTTTTGCAAGCATTCCCAAGGTCGAGAGACTGATAAAATGAACCCCCATGTATTAATTATCCAGCTTCAACTATTATCAACATTTTTCTACCTACCTTCTTTTTTTCTGAGGATACTTTAAAACAATGTCTAGATTGTCTGTGTTTCACTGAGTATAATTTAAAATGGCTCCAAGCCAGCCCAAAGGAAACATTGATATACCCTGTGTTCTGAACAACTCTGGGGTGCAGGTTAACTCCTGCCCAGCAGCCACGCTCCTTCACTCAGCTGCCAAACAATTCAATGGCCCTCTCTCTTGCCATTTGGATTTCCAAGGCAATATGTCAGAGTGCATACCCAACTACAAGAGCAATGCACTAAGCATTATGGGAAGACCTAATGAAGCCCCTCTTCTCATGCTAGTGTAGGAAATAGCACTTATCCACATTCTCCCCCAGTAGATAGAAGACAGGATGCACAGAGAAGCATTCTCTCTCCCAATCATTTCATATTTTCAGTGGATGAGGTAATTAAAGAGACTTTTAACCAATTTTCTGATGCCTCCTTGGTGAATTCTGTATATATATATATATATATATATATATATATATATATATATATATGAGGCCCGGTGCACAAAATTCATGCATGGGGGGTCCCTCAGCCCAGCCTGCACCCTCCCCAATCCGGGATCCCTTGGGGGATGTCCAACTGACAGTTTAGGCCCAATCCTGGCAGTCGAACATCCCTCTCACAATCTGGGACTACTGGCTCCTAACCACTCACCTGCCTGCCTGCCTAATCTCCCCTAAACACTCTACCTGCCTACCTGATTGCCCCTAACCCCTCTGCCTGCCAGCCTGATCACCCCTAACTGCCTGTGCCTGCCAGCCTGATCACCCCTAACTGCCCTCCTCTGCTGGCCTGATTGCTCCTAACTGCTCCCCTGCCAGCCTGATCACCCCTAATCACCCTCCCCTGCCAGTCTGATCACCCAACTGCCTCTGCCTTGGACCCTACCATTGTGGATTTGTCCAGATGGAGGACTGGATGACCAGAAGATATCCTGTCGACCCAGTCTAATTAGCATATTACCCTTTTATTAGTATACTAGAGGCCCGTTGCATAAAGATTTGTACAATAGGCCTTCCTTCCCCTGGCTGCCAGCACAGGTTTTCCTCTGGCACCCGAAACCCAGGTGTTTGCTCCAACTGCAGCGGAGAAGCCAAGCCTCTTCAGTCTTCACTTGGGCCAGAGCCTTCAATCTTCACTCTGCACCTGAGTATGCAAATTAACCTGCCATCTTTGTTGGGTTAATTTGCATAAACACACCTGATTGGCTGGTGGACGTCACAGAGGTACAGTCAATTTTCATCTTTCTCTTTTATTAGTGTAGACTAGTGGCCCGGTGCACGAAATTCATGCACTGGGCGGGGAGGGGTCCCTCAGTCCAGCCTGCACCTTCTCCAATCGGAGACCCCTTTAGAGATGTCCGACCACCAGTTTAGGCTTGAGGATCAGGCCTAAACCGGCAGTCAGACGTCCCTCTCACAATCTGGGACCATGGGCTCCTAACTGCTCAACTGTCTGCCTGCCTAATTGCCCCTAACTGCCTCTGCCTGCCTGATCACCTCTAACTGCCCTCCCCTGCCAGCCTCATCTCGCCCCCAACGGCCCTCCCCTGCCGGCCTGATCTCACCCCCTACTGCCCTCCCCTGCTGGCCTGATCACACCTAATGGACTCTGCCTTGGCCCCCACCACCATGGGTTTGTCTGGAAGGAAGTCGGACTTCCAGAAGATGGATGGTCGACCTGGTCTAATTAGGATATTACCCTTTTACTAGTATAGATAGATTATCTAGGATAGGATTGCTTAAATCGGGGGGGGGGGGGAGCCCTTTTCATCGGGAGAAGATGCTCTTGGCAGACAAAAATACATAATTCCTATAGCTGGACTGATAGCCAGCCATATGAACTATAGTGTCAAACTGGTCATTGAAAAATTGAACTGCTTTCTTACACCTTACACCAAACAGTTTTTGCCCTTAAAACCCCTCCTCAGCCCCCACCTTAGGTTCTGCCTTTGCAGTTCACCCAGATTAGGTTCTGGTTGGTCAGTTTCTATGCCAATGAGCATCAAAAGCTCTGCCCCCTAGGCAACCATTAGCTCCTCGCACTTCATCCAGATTTGGTTCTGATTGGTCGGTTTCTATGTTAGTCAGCATCTCTGGGCCTGTCAATGGGCCTGATCAGAGAGGCGGGGCTGATCAGCAGCCCCCGCAGAGGCCCGAGAGAAAGAGAGGCACAGCTGCTGGCCAGGCCCAGAGCAAAAGAGAGAGGCAAGTGCTGATCAACAGCTGCCACAGAGGCTACGGATCAGACTCTGCTTCTCTCTTTTCGGGCCTGATCCACAGCCCCCTCGGCAGTCAGTGCTGGGTCTGGGTGCCCGCAGCAGCGGCAGTCAGTGCTGGGTCACCACAGCAACCCAGCATTGACTTCCAGTCGGTGGAGCCTTCTGTCGTTTTGGATGTTAAGGACCCTGGCGCTCTCTCTCTCTCTCTCTCTCTCTCTCTTTCTCTCTCTCTCCATATATATATATATATATATATATATATATATATATATATATATATGCCAACATATCCATAAGGATGTAGCAATTATTGTAACTTGATATCTTGCCCAAAACTTCAATTTAATATTGTGATTTAACTCATTTTTAAAGGAGTTTCACATAGTACATGCCTAGTTGTATTTATTTCGATGATGTCTATGCTATTAAAATAGTATTTATCTTCTAGTATTTTTATTATCCTAAATTACAGATATTGGTGTTTTTCTCCAAATAGTTACTACCAAGTTACTTTATTTTGACACTAATTTTTAGTAGTAAACTATTGTCTTTCATTTAATTCTATTAATATTCTTACTTTTAAAATTAAATGATTATCCACAGAAAGGACCCTGCTCATAGGTCAACACTCAACCACTGAGCCACACCAACCAGACTCAGCTCTGCCCTTTTGATGTGTGGGTCCATGTCATTGCTAAGGCTTCATCTTTATTTAAAGTTATATCTTTTCCATTTGGGGTCTCCTGCAGGGAGCAAGCACTGACAGGTAAGCGGTGCAGTCAGATCTTTCTGTCTCTCCTTGCTTCTCCTTCCCCAATGTTCCTAACTACTCAGGAGAAAGAAGCAGGGAGGATGGAGAGGGACTGTAGCAAGATAGTTACTATTTTACAAGTCAAAAACTGCAAAATAACACATATATCTGACAAAGAGTTAGTATCCAGATACAATTTTTTTTTTTAATTCCTGGGAAAGGAGTAATAAGGAAAAGACTAAAACCTATTAGGAAAATAAGAAATAGGCATTTTTACAAGAAGAGAAAACATAGATGGCCAACAGTTATATAAAAAGAGAATGAAAATTGGTACAATCACTTTTTGCCTACTACATTAGAAGATTTACATTTAGTATGAGTCATCAATTTCATTCCTGGAGCCTCTGGAGAAAACTTGAATATGTACATCAGGAGACATGTACAAAACTGTTGCAGCAACCATACATGGAGCAGCAAAAATGTGTGAGAAGTCCAAATACCTATTGATAAAAAGATAAATTGAATATGATATATTAATGCCATACATTATATTAATTAAATGCTATTCAGTGAAAATGACAAAAAAATAAGCATTAAAATGTATGAGTCTTTTAAATACAGAGAACAGACTGATGGTTGGCAGAGGGGAGGAGGGTTAGGAGGCTTGGTGAAAAATAGTCATGGAGAACTGAAATATAGCATAGGGAATATAGTCAATAATCTTACATAATAAAAAGGTAATATTTAAATTACCATCACTCCGCTATGCCCACGATTGGGCCAGCGGGAGACACAGGGGGCGGGACTCGGGGTGGCTGGGGTGGTGATTGGGCCAGCAGGATGCTGAGCTCGCGTTGCCAGCGGTGACGCGAGCTCAGCGTCTGCGCCATGGCTGTGCTGCGGCACAGACAGGCCTCTGGGGCAGCGAGCCGGCGTTTTGGAGGTTTGGAGGCGGCGGGGGGTGGGCGGGCGACGCGGCTCCCCGGGGAGGAGTCTGGCGGCAGTTGGGCCGCAGGAGCACGTGGCGGCGGCCCCAGCCTTCCTGGGCGGGAGGCAAAGGCAAGACCCCGGCCTGGGCTCCGGCCGCAGGAGGACAACGCCCCCACCCCGCCTCGCCCTAGGGGCCCAGGGACTTCGGAGCTGCTGACCAGCAGACAGACAGCTTACACGTGCATGATTAAATCATGCACTGGGCTTCTAGTATTGTAATAACTATGTATGGTGCCCATTGGGTATTAGAAATATCAGGGGGAATACTTTCTAAAGTATATGATTGTCTAACCACTATGTTGTACACCTGAAACTAATAGAAAATAATACTGAATGTAAACTCTAATTAGAAAAAAAATTTATTTAAAATATGGATGAGTCTCAAAAGCCTTATCTGGAACTCTAAAATAAAAGAGCACAATAACTATATAGGAGTGCCTACACATATGCTAAAATAAAGAAGAAAAGCAAGGGAGTGTTAAGAGTACAATTCAGGATAATGTTCACTTTGGGAGGGAGGAAGAGGGATGTGCTCCAGGAAGAGCAAGCATGAGCTTCAAAATATTGGTGTCCTATTTGGTAAGCAGGGTTGGTGAGTATAAAGATGTTCCTCTTCTTCATTCAAGATTAACATGCACAGGTTATGTTTTGCACATATATTACATTTATCAATTTTTTTAAAGGTAAAAAAATTAAAGCAAGGAAAGGAAATCTTATCTAATAAGGAGGGAATATGCTAATTGACTGCCACGCCCTCAAAGATGGTGGTGCCCACAGCCACAAGATGACAGTGCCCAGTCCCCTCAGCCCCGCAGGGCCTGCCCGAGGCACAGGCAAGCCTCGGATGGCAGCTGTCCAGCCACCCAGGGCCACCCGAGGCTCAGGTAACCAGGGCTGGCCAAGGCTTGTGCTGCCAGCAGTGGCAGCAGCAGAGGTGTGATGGGGCATGAGGCTGTCACCTTCCCCTGATCTCCAGGTTGCCTCCCACCTCTGAGGGCTCCCAGACTGTGAGAGGGTGCAGGCCGGGCTGAGGGACACCCCCCCTCCAGTGCATGAATTTTCATGCACTGGGCCTCTAGTAATTTAAATAATTCAGGTTGATCAAGTTTACTGAATCAATAATGTTTTCATTCTTCACTTTTACCAGTATAGGCAGAAATTCTCTAGTAAATTCAAGTTATATGATAAAGAAAAACAACAAAGGTTGTAATATTTTGTCCAAGACTTAGATATTTATGAAGTACATAATGACCTTTGGGACCATAAAACACAAGAACACATATAACACAGCATATAACACAGAAAAAAAAACTGTGTAGAGTTGTCATCAGGATCCGTTGTGACACTCCCAGTGGGGAAAAAAAAGCTACCATCTTACTATGAGTTAAATGGAGTCACTCTACCTCTGTTCACATGCAGTGCCCCCTTATGGCTAATGTCCTATGGCAGAAGAGCACAGCCTTTGCAACAGACAGAAACAACTTTTATTCACAGTTCTGCACACTTATGTGACCTTGGGCAAGTTCCTCTATCTTCCTGTGCCTATTTCCTTCGTTTGTAAAATGGGAATAATACATAAGTTGCAGGGCTGGGAAGTTAAGTGGCACAATGTATATATAGCAAAAAGTGTCAAAGTACTTATTAGGTGCAAAGAGCTGATAGCTGTTCCCATCATCACAGTTAGCACCATGTCATTAGAGAGGAAGAAGCAAATATGTCTATTAAGTATCTTTCATAAACATGGTTCAAATCCTTGAGGTTTTGAAAGTTTATAGAACTTAAAGATGCTCTGAGCAATGCTGCAAATTCTGGCATTTATGTGTATATAAAAAATATATACATGTATATACATATATAATTACTAATTATGAATGCAAACTCTCTAAAATTCTATTATATTTATATGTTTATTGCCCAAGTACCTGAACTAATAAAATGGTATTAATGGCTATTTACATACATTCAAAATTCTAAATTAGACCTTTAATTTCTGTAATAAAAAGGAAAGTGGTTTGCACAATTTCCCATTTTTATTTTCCTACATGGGATACAGTAGCTCTAATATAATGTATGACTTTGTGAATATTTCCAGGGCTGCTAATATTTTATCTAATATTATATCTTATGTCTTTCATCTCTGACCCCCGTTGATACTCCCAGAACCCTTGTGAGCAATGTTCATGATGATAACCGCTGGAGAAAACAAAGTTAAATCATCCACGGCCAGAATCTTTCAGAGAGGCCTCTCAGGGTCAGTAGTGATTTTTTTCCATGTGTTTTTCACTACTTTTTTAAAATGTTTCTTAAATATTTGATTCATCAGGACTGAAATATATGTTTTATATTGAAATAGATCACTAGTAAACACTATAGAGTATAAGACCCTAAATTATTCTTTTTTTTATTTCCACATTGTTCATTATATCAATATATATTCTTACATCCTCTGGGGAACAATAAAACGGAACAACAAGAGCACAGAAGAAAATTATGAGACAATACAGCTTTAAAGGATGACAAGAGTAATTTATTGACAAAAGAAGAAATAGAAAAACATTATTTTTTAAATTAAATTGAATCGTTGCCTTAATATTTACAAAAGGTGATGAGCATTTGAAACCAAAAATGGATATACTTTCCTCAGGGGAAGAAAAAGAAATATTAGAGAGAATCAGGATCAGGTGAAGACCAGATTATGAAGAATTATAACACATTAGGAGCAAACACAGGAGGGTTATGATGGAAATGGTAAATGGACGAGAAAGGATTTAAACAGTCAATGGAAGCAAATAAGGAAAAGGCATCACAGAAAAGAAATATCACAACCTAAGAACAAAGAAGGCGGTAAAATCACTTGGGTATGTTTTAATTTAGAACAAAGAGAAACTACAATCACTACTCAGTGTTAACTTTGAAATACTAAGTGTACCAACTTTCCTGTGTCTACTACCCAAATCAAATCGTTGAGTAAAACTAATAACGTGGCATCTTCCACTGCCAAAGCAAAATCGCCTTCAGCTTCCAATTCCCAGAAAAATAGCTCCCTACACTCCACCAGTCTCCATTCTTTCTCCCATCCCACCTCCTACCCCTGATCCATTTTCCTCTTCAATATCAGTAAATTGTTCCCAAAATGCAAATTCCATTCTGAGTCTCCTGCTTAAAATGCTTTGCTGGCCCTCCATGGCCTACAGGGAAAGCCCAGGTAAAGACAATTTCCCCGGTTCAAGGTTTCCATTGATTCTGCCTCTCCACTGTCCTTTGCTTTTACTTCTGCAGTGGTCCTCGGTCCTCCAGTTAGACCGAAATACCCACAGCCCCCAACTGCACAGACCTGCCTGCTTCTCTGCCTTTGTGCCTGCTTTTCCTCTGCCTGGAATGTGCGTCCTCCCCGTGGCCACTTGGGGACCTTCTCACCCTTCAGACCCCAGAATCCCTGGAAAGGAAGCAACTTTGCTTCTCTCTTTTTTGCATACCCCTAGGACACAGCATGGTGCCTCGCACAGAAAAGGGGTTCGGTATATGCACATCCCATGCATGACATCAAGTAATGTTCAAAGATTTCATTAACAGGGTTCTGATTTCAGCTGCCGCTTCCATTCAGAGTAATTCTGTTTTCCTTTTCTTGATGCACTGTGATGTCAAGCTTTAGGCATTCTACCACAAAGATTTCAAAACTGAAAAGGTAACAGTGACTAATGGGTTGATGAGGGGGGTCAGGGGAGGAGAGACCAGGCATAGCTGCCTCGCGTGAGTTACATGATTTGACTCAAATAACTTAAAATTTCTCAGCCTCAACGTCCTCCTTATCAGCAAAATGGTGATATCCACACAGGGAATTGTTATGATTACAAAATGTGATTGGGAAACTGCTTGTTTGCTTCTTTGCTTGTTTGTTTCTAAAGACATCACCGCTCCTCTACTACTGATTAATTCTGGCCAATGAGTTCCCTCATTTGTGGCCTATTTTTATCCCTTCAAATAGGTCAGGGTTATTATATTATTCTCCCCAGGATTTTGGTATTGCAGTAGCCCTTGAAATCAGAGTCATAGGTAACTGGTAGCATTAAAAGGTTAAGAATTTGTTCTTAATCAAACAGTTAGACAGTAATGGCACTACAAATAGAACCACATTTTTTATATTCTCATTTCCTTCCATGGAAATGAGCATACTTTTCATTTGCTAATGAACTACATGAAGGTCATAGCCATCGTCATATTGAAATAGACACTCATCAGGTAATGTACTACAGAAGTGTTTATAGGTGAAATAATTATTCAATCAATCAACTCCCTATTAAGTGAGTGCCTACTCTGCACAGGCATTTTGCTAAATCATATGGCAGACACAGAAAAGTATAGGACACATTCCCCACAGCCTCAGAGCCCAAAATACATAAGCACACACTTTGAAAAAACTAACAATTCTCTCTTATAATACAGTGCCTAAAAGTTAGCTAAATACAATTGCCTATGAAAATACATATATATGTTTTTACCAATGTGGTATATCAATATATTCAGTGATTCAGCCTTAATGAAAGTTTTGTGAGATGGTTTAAAATCATATAAGGTAAGCTCAAATCTTTAGCCTGGCCTTATTAACTCATGTATACCTTGATTCATTCATTCGTTCATTCATTCATTCATTTGTAATGGGTTGGCAAATGTTTATTACCAGAATTCCAGGAAGTCATAAAAAAATCATACCTACCTGGATGTTGAACAGAACATAGAAACTCATGGATTTGGGTTTCAAGGCAGCAGAATCTAAGGAGGAAACCAGAAAGAAAAATGATGGGACTCTGTGAGTAACATGATCCCTCCCTATAAGTTCTCAAGACTTCAGTAAAACTAACCAACTCATGAAATCATAGGTGAGGTCGGAGTTTTTGAAAGAAAATAGCAAAAGGGACTTAGAGTTAACCAAGATGCCCGGCTGTAATACAGAAACAGAGAGAGAAGGGACCATGAGTAAATAATGGCTAGTTAGCCATTTCAGAAAGACTGCTAGATCTCCAAAGGCCACGGATGGGCATAGGATGTCGAAACACCAATGGTATCTGGGTTATATATCAAATATTTATTAAGCAGCTACTATATTCCAGGCACTGTGCTTGGTGCTAGAAATAGGACAAACAGTCCCTGTTTTTACAGTGGTTATAAACTAGTTGGAGAGACAGAGAATGGGGCAGATGGTTATACTACAGAGTGGTAAGTGTGTTGGAATAGTGCTGTGGTTTGAATGTTTGTGTCCCCCCAGTATTCATATGTTGAAATCCTAACCCCAATATGATGGTATTAAAAGGTGGGGATTTACTAAGAGTGGCAGTCTCATAAATGGGATTAGTGCCCTTATAAAAGAGACCAGAGATCTCTAGCCCCCTCTGTCCTAAAGTCTCTACACCTCAGATTATTATGTTTGAGAATGAGATAACAGTTCTCATCTCACAGAGTTGCCAGGAAGACAATATACATTCTTTTTTTAAAAAATACGTTTTTACTGATTTTAGAGAGAGAGGAAGGGGGGAGAGAGAGAGAAACATCGATGTGAAAGAGAAACATCGATTAGTTGCCCCCTCATGCACCCTGACTGAGGACCAAACCTGCAACCTAGGCACGTGCCTTTACCAGGAAGCGACCTGGGGACCTTTCCTTGTATAGGTCGACACTCACCCAACTGAGCCACACTGGCCAGGGCCAGAATATACATTCATTTCAAGTACACCTAGAACATTTTCTAGGAGAGACCACATGTTAAGACACAAAACAAGTCTCAATAAATTTAAGGAAATTGAAATCATATCAAGCATCTTTTATGACCATAAAAGTATAAAACCAAAAATCAATTACAAGAAAAAACTGAAGCACACACAAAGACGTGAAGGCTAAAAACAGATTACTAAACAGTGAATGGGTTAACAATGAGATCAAGGAAGAAATCAAAAGATACCTTCAAGCAAATGAAAATGACAACAAAAGCCATAAAAAAAGAAGAAAATCTTACCTTTTGTGACAGCATGGATGGATCTATAGAGTATAATGCAAGTGAAATAAGTCAATCAGAGAAAGACAAAAACCATATGATGCACTTATATGTGGAATCTAATAAACAAAATAAACAAACAAGCAACATAAAAATAGACTCATAGATACCGAAGACAGACTGACAGCTGTCAGAGGGAAGGGGGGATATGGGAGTTGGTGTAAGGGTGAAGGGATTAATAAAAACAACAACTCATAGACACACACAACAGTATGGTAATTACCAGAGAGAAATGGGGATGGGGGGTGATAGAAGATAGGTTGTTTTGATGCTGAAGTTAATTTGAAAATAAAAGTAAACAAAATCTAATTTATATCATACGCAAAAACTAAATGTTATATGAATTAAAGGTCTAAATGTAAAAAGTAAAATAGTATTAAAATTTTAAAATATTTGTATAACTTAGGGTTAATTAGAACTTCTTAAGCAAGACAGAAAACCTAGACACAATAGAGAAAAACATAATCTTCTTATATACTTGTTTGTAATTACATGACAAGAGATATAAACAAAGCCAAATGTAGACTAAGAAAAAATATTTGCAACTCATAAGATAGAGAAAAGGTAAAATGGACATCTTTCATTTGTGGTACCTACACTCTTTTGGATATCTGTCCTATATTTTGATCACTTACCATATTCTTTTTTTTTAAGATATATTTTTATTGATTTTATAGAGGAAGGGAGAGGGAGAGAGAGATAGAAACATCAATGATGAGAGAATCATTGATTGGCTGCCTCCTGCACACCCCCTACTGGGGAATGGGCCTGCAACCCAGGCATGTGCCCTTGAGGGGAATCGAACCGAGGACCCTTATATTCCTCAGGCCGACACCCTATCCACTGAGCCAAACCAGCTAGGGCCACTTACCATATTCCTAACCCACCTTCACACAGAGGAACTCAGAAACCACTTTCCCAGCGCCTATTGCAGCTGGGCCACAGCCAGGTGACCTGTGTTCAATTACATGCAACTGCATGAATCTTAAGAACCAGAACTAAACCACCTGAGGGCACAGGCTCTGTCTGCAGTTAAAGGATTTTGCAAGAGTGGTGGGGAGGGGTGAGGTAGCACCACAGGGCACAGCTGTGGTAGTGAAATTTCTCCTCAGGCCAGTTCTTCAATGCTGTTCTGTGTGTCCTTCCTGAAAACTAGGCCTCCAGCCTGTTGTTCATGACCTTCCACTGATTCTGTGAGCTGCTCAGTGCCCTTTAACAAATTCCTGACTGCCTAAACCAGCCAGTTTCCACAGTTATCAACTGGAAGCCCTGACCAATGCAAAGAGTTAATACACAGGAAGAAGCTTCTACTGACACAGGAAGAAGCTTCTACTGATTTTTAAAAGAAAAGAAGAAAAGACAAGTCAAAGAAAAATGAGACAAGACCATAAATAGGGAACTTGATGATATAGATAGATGATAGATAAGCACATGAAAAGATGCTTGTCCTCGCTAATAGTTGAGGAAATTCAAATTTAAAGAATGAGATGAACACTTCCTTTTTACACATGATATTGGCAAATGTTATAAAGAGCAATAGATCTTGTGTTGATGAAGACACCAGAAAGGAAGAGCCTCAAACATTGCTGATAAATATTTCCATAACCTTTAAGCAATCTGGTCATGCTATAAAGCTGCAAATACATGAATACTTGAACCCAGCAATCTTTATTTGGTGGAATTTATTATTCAGAAATAATTATAGTACATAAGACATATGTACAAGGATGACTATGGCAAGATTTTTTATAGTATCAAATAGCAACTAGATTGCTCACCCATAAGAAATAGTTAAATGAATTTTATTTTACCCATTATGGAATATTATGTGGTTTATATAATCAAATTTTTATAAAATGTACAATAACAAAATCCAGTAGTATGTTTAAATTGGTTAGTATAAGCAGAGATGTATGATTCAGAATAAACCAACATGTAGGGAAAGTGCGCAAGGAGAGGGGGAAGGGAGAAGACATTGGTTCAGGAACTGGCTCCTGTACACAGAGGACAAGGAGAAAATGGAGACAGAGGCAGGCCACTCCAGATTGGTAGGTGGCGGTTTTAACAAGCATAAGGGAATGAATTTACAAGGCTTGTCTTGGGCAGCTGCAAGACCAGTAGATCTCCACATCTGCCCACTAGAATATTTAAAGTTTATAGAGAGGCCTTAATGGGGTTCAGTCACCTATTCAGTCCGGATGGTCTCAACAACCCATTGCCCTCTCAAGGCTGTGTCCTTGACAGTGACTCCCACTGTGGGAACAGTGGGCAGAATATGAATTTCAAGGACAGGGGAGAGGGGAGGAGCCTCTGACAGCCCAGGTCCAGCCTGCAGTCACATCCTCTCAATGACTCCTTCAACAGAGGGTGAGAAAAGTGCATCATATACAATGAAATTCTATGGAATGGCACTAACTGATAATATTTTAAAATGAAAGAAAGAAAACACACAAGAAAATGACAAGAAAACATTAGCATTCTAAGCAATTTTTATTTGGGATTTCTAATATTTTAATATAGTCTCACAGATAGTTTTCAGATAACAGAAAAGCAAACTACAGAATAATCTTTATAGTGTGATCCCATGTTTTGGAATAATACATAATAATATCTTGTCTCTATAGTTACCATTATTTGGAGAATATAATGAGGAGTTTATTAACCTTTGCTTTCTATAGCCCTGCATTATTAGATGTGTTACAAAAATCATGGAACGCTTTTCTATTTTTAAAAAGCTCGTAAAGTGAAAAAGGAAAGAAGGAAGAAAGAAGAAAGGGATATAAGCAGAGGGGGGAGGAGGGAGGAAGGATGAAGAGAAGGATTCTAAAGAGAAGATAGTACCTTCATGTCAGTATTGCAATAGTCCCCTTATCTGCAATTTCGATTTCCAAGGTTTCAGTTAACTCTGGTCTGAGAATATTAAACAAAATATTCCAAAAATGAACAATTTTTGAGTTTTTAAATTGCACGCTGTTCCCAGTAGTGTGATGAAATCTCTGTAGCCATCCAGCCTGGATGTGAGTCCTTTTGTCCAGCATCTCCAGGCTTTACACCCGCCCATTAGTCACTTAGTAGCTAATGCGGTTAAGCGACTATCGCAGAATTGCAGTGCTGGTGTTCAGGTAACCCTTACTTTACTTAGTAATGGCCACAAAGCGCAAAAGTAGTAATGCTGGCAATTGGGATATGCCAAAGAGAAGCCATAAAGTGCTTCCTTTCTGTGAAAAGGTGTGTATGTACATACAGGGTTCAGCACTATCCCAGTCTCAGGCATCCACAGGATGTCTTGGAACATATCCCCTGATGGTAAGGGGAACTACTCCATTTTGTCTGCATAGCCTTCCCTAACAATGACAGATGGGCAATTTTGTGTGTCTCTATAACACTCTGTACTCACTACTTCTGTAGTAAAAACTAGAGGCCTGATGCACGAAGATTTGTGCAAGAATGGGCCTTCCTTACCCTGGCTGCTGGCACCGTCTTTGCTCCGGCCGGAGCCGCCTTTCTGCCTTCCCACACTTCCCAGAGACCCGGAGTGGCTGGGGTGGTGCGGAAGTCACTATGGCGACGATGCAAGCATCCCACCCTGCCCCCAGCTGCTCAGCACCTGTTTATGCAAATTAACCCACCATCTTTGTTGGGTTAATTTTCATATGCACTCCTGATTGGCTGGTGGGTGTTGCGAAGGTTCAGTCAATTTTCATATTACTCTTTTATTAGTGTAGATGACTTGTTCACTTCTCTACATCCCCTCCCATGCATAGAGTGTTATCTTATTCATTCTCACATCCCCTGTACTAAGCACAGTGCCTGCCACAAAATAAATGCTCAATTAACATTTTGAGGAGAGTGGGTAACATTTAAAGAAGCAGGAGCAAACAGTTGGCAGCCAATAATTGTTCAATGCCCTTTTCCCCCAGGAGGTCCTTTATATTGATAAAAACTGCTATTTTGATAAAACACAAAAGATTTTTATTGCTAAAAATAACTTTTATTTTGACCTGAATAAAGTAGTATAATCATTTATTTAAAACAACATGCTATGAGGCTAGTCAAAGCAGCTGAGTAAAATCATATTAAAATGGACAATAATTCATTTATTATATTTTCCAAGTGATTAGAAATGTGTACATGAAATGGGTAGAACAGAATTTGGCTCCGTGAGCAGTTAATCTGAATCTAAAACATAGCAGACTGCATGTGTAGTTTACTAGTAGCTCGAGCAACGCACACGGTGGCCACACTTTGGGGGTTTACTCACTCGGGTTGGCAATTTTAATGTAGCATAAATAGCACTCAAACACTAAAGGGACGACAGAGAAGTTGAGGACTTTTAAAAACTAAAAGAATTTCTATGACTTTGGCATGTAATTAAAACAATAAAATTTTCCAAATATGGATTTGAAAGTGCTGAGGAAAACTCTAGAGTACATTGCAGAGAGGAGGCAATCTAAAGTTCCCTTACCAAAGGAATTTTATTCTTCGCACTGAAATAAGCTGCTGGTGAACAAAAGAAATTAAAGCCAGTCTGCTTTTAAAGAAAGATCATTAGCCTAACAGTTATTAATAAAGTAAAATAACAGTAAGAGTAATAATATGACCTGTACTTTAAAGACTCCAAGATTTTAAGAAGATAAGTGCTTTGCAAGCATTCAGACCAGTTTTGTTCCAGCATGAGCTGCCTTTGAAACTCATTTTTTATAAGTGAGGAATGAACACAAGGATTCGGTGTAATGGGAAATAGTAGGTAGGCGAGTGGATGAACGTGACTGAATACTTCCTAACTTCTGTGTCATCTGTGAAGAAACCGTAGAGAAAAGTCTAGTTCTGGGTGGAAGGAGAAGGATAGATAAGAGGCAGCCCATTATTTACAGTTGGACAGCATGATCTTTATCACAGCTACTTCTACTCGAGCAGGTTATTAACATCATTCACAGCCAAGTCATGCCACACTTCCTTGTTGACAGTAGGTTAAAATCAGACAGCATTTCTTTTGCAAAACTTCAATATGGCAGTACTTTTAGTTAATCTAAGGTACACTGAGTTTTGTCACAGCTTGTTCACTATCCTAATCAAGCACAAGATTTAAGTAATGATTAAGATTAAGATGAAGGTTTTTGAATGAATGCGGTCAATTTCCTTCATCCCGAAATAGAACCCATGAATTTGATGCTTTTCCCTGTCAACGTGTGCCATGTTGAAAGTCAAAGTGATATGCTATTGCTTTTAAATTCTTGGATAAGGCTTTATCAATGCCATTTATTTTTCTTGGAATGAAGCTGTTACTTTAGTAACCCAGAAAGCTCCATTTCATTCCTATCTCTCTCTCTCTCTCTCTCTCTCTCTCTCTCTCTCTCTCTCTCTCTCTCTCCATCTCTCTCTCTTTCTCTCTCTCTGTCTCTCTCTCTGTCTCTCTCTCTCTCTCTCTGTCTCTCTCTCTCTCTCTCTCTCTCTCACACACACACACACACACACACACACACACACACACACATACACAAAATAGAAATGATTTCTCTTTCTCCAGATTTTACAAACAAAAGTGTCAAATCAGGGAAGGAGGCAGCTGCCCGCTTCCTTTCAGAAGCTGCGAGTCTCCTGTGCTAAGACAGGTCATGTGACATTTCCCACTTATTTATGTTTTTCCCTAATGAAAGGATGCCTCTTTGTGCTGCAATAGATAGTTTAGATTTTTTAATATTGTTAGTGTTGAGAGATAAACACTTTGGTACATATTGGAGAGTAATAAATTGTGTTGAACATTGATAAACTAACGCAATTACCAGCAAGGTCAGAGAGCCAGCTAATTTAGAAATATCAGTCCCAGGATTTGGAGTTGTCCCCTGGAGAGCTGCAGCCACTTTATTACAGCAGGAGGGTGAGGAGAAAATGGTACATTAGGATTGATCTTTTGATCTAATTGTGGAACTCTGCCATTCCTTGTTTGACCAAAAATGCTTACCAAGCAAGAGAAAACATAGCACAACTAATTGAGGACTATCCCTTATAAACCAGACAAAGTAAAGGAATTCTGGGAAATAAGGGACAAATTGCGTTTGATATTATTGGCGTGAGCTTGTTGTCATTGAGGCTCATATTTGTGTCTCTTTTCCAAAATGTCTTTTAAATTTAATTCTAAATCAAATTCAATATTTTCAAACAGTTTGAGGGGAAAAACTCATTTTCACATTCATCACCTGTGCTGGTAAATTGTAACAAAATTTGAATAAAATATTCAATGTCCCTTTTTTAAATGAGACCTAAGTTAGCCTTAGGGGTACCTAGTTTTCAAAGATTTTTCAGTCCTAGGAAAAGTTTAATTACCCTTGCATATCCTTTAATATGTATTTCTTTGCCTGTCAATAACACAAAAAATATATAATGCCTAAATTATATCTAAAGATACATTTACTCTAGAATACCTAAATTCATTCCAGAACTATAATTTTCTGTTTTCATTAATATTGGTACTCTTAACATGATTTAGTTTAGTTCTCACTCAATATCTATCAGGTCCTAGGCCTTTAGGAACACGGTAATTTGACTGATTGAGTTAAAGTCAAATTGTGTAAGGTCCTGATTCCAGGACTTATATAGAGTTCAATTGAAATAAGATTCCTGCTTAGCTGCCAGGCACATCATGGGCACCATCAATTGTGTTATTTGAGAAAGCTATTTCAAATGTAGTCCCTTTGAATATGTAATCTCATTTGACAAAGAGTTTCTCAGGAAGCACTAAGACTGAAGAATGATTAGAGGATGTGTACCCATGCAACATCTTGGAAAGAAATTAAATTGACAGCATTTTGGAAGTTCAGATTCTCACACTGGGCAATAAAAATATCTTAAAATTCAGCTCTCATATTTGCGTGCAAGCATGTAAATTACTTACAACTAGTAAATTCTGATAATATAATAAGGTTGAATTACATCTGAAAATGTTCTCCTTTAATGTATGAATTTTTGTTCAAATGGTTATAAGGCAACCAAGAAATACAAGTAAAAGGAGTGAAATTGTTTACTGTGACTCGTTTCAAACACAATCAAGTTTTTCAAATGGTACAGTAATTCATAGGAAGGAAAAACTTCTTAAGAAGCTGAGTGGGGGAAAGGTGTCACTGTTGAGTGATTCTAGACACTTTCAGTTCTTTGCCAAGGTTCAACTCAATGCCTACAATTTCTGACTCACATCCTGCAGAATGCAGAGCCTTTCTGGCTTCATTAAGTTTTCCTTCTATAGCCTCAGTTGCTGTGAATGTAACTATATTATTGAGCATTTAAAGCCCACTGAAGGGTGATAATATTTTAAAAATAGGGTCTTGAGAATACAGCCAGGATGATTCCAGTCCTGTCCTGTGGCAGCAGATTGTGGTAATGTACGCAGCGAATCACCGATGTCAAATTGATGCAGGCGGCCCAGCTGTCTGCTCTTTGTCTGTAGGTTTAATTCCCAGAATGGGATGGGGGTAATCCCTTTGTGATACAATCAGCTCTAGGGGCTTAGCCACTTATATTACATTATTGAAAGGATGATGAGCTGATGATGAGCTGATAACAGGAAGATTGCATTAGGCAGAATATTAGCCCAAATATCTCTGAGCTGCTTATACATGTCAGTGGCTGGAACATTATACACAGTTTTGTTTTTCAAAAACAAGTTGAAACTGTCTTTAAATCTTAAGTAGCTTGGCTGGGAGAGACGTCTATATTTAGACTGCATAAAGAAGAATTATCTCTCATAAGGAAGATAATTTGCACAGTAAGTGGATAACAGAAAAAAATTTGGAATAGAGAACACATTTATAAAATATATTACATAAAGTACATATGTAATATCTATGCACATGTTATATACACATAACAATATAATATTGTTTTGTAAAGTAGTCACACAAACCAATAGATTTGTCATAAATTGTATCATGATTTAAAATACTCATACTCAAAGAATTCCCACCATCAAGTTATAATTTTAATTGTCAATTATGGATCAATAAAGCTGGAAAAAGGTAAAATAAAATACTGACTGCCTTTAATTTCAACACAGGGTGGCAAAAATAGGTTTACACTTATTCATATGGAAAATAATACAATAATTAATAACTAATAATAGATTCTGCATTTCCCATGTTCACCACTGTAAACCTACTTTTGCCTGACCCTGTAATATGAAACAAATTTCACTTGAACACTCTTTTGAGGCTGGCATCAGGAAGTAGTAGGGCTTTCATCTATCAAACTGCTCACCAGCAAAGGCATTTATGCTTTGATTTTCCAAGGGAAGCTCTGGCATATTCTTTGGCTTATTTTAATAGCCCTGTGCCCTGTGATCTTATAACTCTTTGAGAATGAGCACTGCAGAATGTCTGGAAGTCATCACTTTTCATACAGGCCAATCCTACTTCTCCCTGTCTTCCAAACAGAATTACTTCAAATAGGTTAACTGGTTTCAAAAATCACTTAGGATATATTTTTTCATGAGAAAACCACTTTACTAGTAAATGGTTTTCTTTTAAATTAATGAGCTTATAATATGATGACTGTCAATATGTTCATCCATTCAAAAATACTTCCAGGTGAATTTCTCACAATGAAAATAGCCTAGAGATAGCATCAGTCACTTCTGGGAGCATGTGAGATCATGTTTATTTAGAGAATTTTTTCTAGGGTAAGTGAGTGGAGGAAAGAAGTGAACTGGACCTTCTGGCTGCAGAACTTCTGCCTAGTGGCCTATCCAGCACTGTTAATAGGTAAAAATTGTAATTGGGAAGCTGTATCTCACCAAGACTATGTGATTGGCATGATAGGAAATTCTCCAAAACTGGGAAGTGGAATGAAAGCTGTCTAATGGTACAAACTTCCAGCTATAAGTAAGTTCTGGGAATGTAATGTGCAGCATGGTAACCATGGTTGACAATATTATATATTTTGAGGTTGCTAAGAAAGTAGATCTAAAATTTCTCATCAGAAGAAAAAAAAAGTAACTCTGTGAGGTGATGGATGTTAACTAAACTTATTGTGGTGATCATTTTGCAGCTGTGGCAGTGGCCAGTGGTAGCAATAAGGTCTTGGGCAGATTGTCCTTAGTAGTGGATAGCTTTGTGCCTTACACATCCTGCTTCTTGACCCCTCTGAAACGAACTTAGTTTCTGCTAATTTTCAAATATAGTCTTCTCACTTCCCATTGATTCTGTGATTCTCAATATCCTTCCAATCAATCCTCCCTTTTTCCCAACCCCTAAAATAGCCAGAGTTGGTTTCTGTTGATTGGAGCCAAGACACCTAATTGGCGTGCTAATGTTCTGTGTCATTTGTCACTACATGTCCCAAATTTTGTTGCACAACATTCATCTCCAGAACTCTCTCAACTGATGAAATGCAACAAATAATTAGCCATGTATGATGTTAAACTGCTTTTATGTTAAATTGAGTATGCAGTGAGAATAAAAAGGTTGTCTTTTTCAAGTTTCAAAAAGCACATGACTAATTATTCTTTTGCCTTTTTCCATTTCATAAACTAGCAACCACAGAACACAAAGTCACTCAATCTATCAGTCATAGGTTCTCTTCAGTGCTCCCAAATGTCAGCAATCCCTAAAATCCCCACTTCCTCAAAACCCACTATAAGATTACTCTTTGGTTTGTTCAGAGACTGTTCTACAAAAGTTTCCTCTTAAAAAATGTTTTCTCTTGCATAGCAACTAATAATAAATTATAATTAACTCAACTTCCTTTCAGATGTATTTAAGTGGTATTCTCTTCCTTTAAAAGAACTAATTGGGAAATAAATTACTGCCAGCAGAATTCAAACTGTTCATAAGCTGTCAACCTTTGTTAATCTTCTATACTAAATATACACTGAGTGGCCAGATTATTATGATCTCTGAATGCATAATAATTTGGCCACTCAGTGTATATCCTATATAATAAAAGGCTAATGTGCAAATTGTCCCCTGGACCAGGAGTTCGACCAGCAGGCAGGCCAGCTAACCGCCCATGTCCCCTCCTCCTGGCCAGGCTGGCCGGACCCCACCCATGCACGAATTCATGCACCGGGCCTCATATATATATATATATATATATATATATATATATATATATATATTGAGTGGCCAGATTATTATGCATTCAGAGATCATAATAATCTGGCCACTCAGTGTATTTTATGGATAAATCATATAGTTAATTAGAAAGTAGTCATTAGGTTTTCTTAATCAGACTACATGAAGAATATTGGAATTTTTCTTAGGAAAAAAAAAAAAAAGACTAGTTTCCCAGCCTGTGTGGCTCAGTGCTTTAGTGTCCACCTATGAACCAGGATGTCACAGTTCTATTCCCGGCAGGGCACATGCCCACATTGTGGGCTTGATTCCCAGTGCAGGAGGCAGCCAATCAATGATTCTCTCTCATCACTGATGTTTCCATCTCTCTCTCCCTCTCCCTTCCTCTCTGAAATCAATAAAAATATATATTCTTTTAAAATGACTAACTACTAGCTATTAGGTCTAGTGGCATATAATTGATAATGATGCTGAAGAAAGATTTATAAAGAACTATAATATATGCCAGAATAATACACCTATTGAACCATCCTACCTAATAAAATGGTAATATGTAAATTACCATCACTCTGCTATGCCCACGATTGGGCCAGCAGGAGGCACAGGGGGCGGGACTCGGGGTGGCCAGGGTAGCCCATTGGGCCAGCGGGATGCTGAGCTCCCGTCGCCAGCGGCGGCGTAAGCTCAGCGTCTGCGCCATGGCTGTGCTGCAGAACAGAAGGGGCCTCTGGGGTAGCGAGCTCACGTCCCGCTGCGGACCATCAAAAGCTGGGGAGCTGGGTGCCTGTCTGCTCTGGCACCAGGCCTTTCAGAAGCCTCCGCCGAGCCGGAGGCTTCTGAAAGGCCTGGTGCCCCAGCAGACAGGCACCCAGCTCCTCCGCGATCGAAAGCAAAAGCATGTAGGGGACCCTACACGTGCATGATTCAATCACACACTGGGCCTCTAGTCTTCTTCATAAGAAGCAACCAAAAGTTATGATAAAATATCCATAGTGGCTTCTAATACTTTGAAGAAAAATATCTTAAATATCATAAAGTTTTCAAAATACCTCAAATGCACTTCCAGCTTCAGCCTAGGAGGTACAAAGTGGGAAAGAATTTCCTCCCACCCCAACAACAAGAGGAGCCAGATAGCCTACAAAATCATAACTTTTCTTGAATACATTAGGAAGCAAGTTGCAGAGCAAACAATCTGAAATCTAAGGAAAGATAGGTGTCTCCAGGAGACATGGGGCACTAGTCCTGGTTCACTTGTAGCAGACCATGGGGAAGATATAGCTGCTATACAAGTGGAAGGAGAAAGAAAGCCTGAGGCAGAATAAATATTTGAAAAATAATAGCTGAGAATTTTCCAAATATAAAACACACGTAACCACAGATTACAGAATCTCTGAAAAACAAGAAGATAAAGAGAAATTCTTGAAATCAGAGAAAGAGGACACACACAGAAAAACAAATAAAAGAATAACAGCAGCCTTCTCATGAGAAATTATGTAAGCCAAAAAACAATAGAGTGACATCTTTAACGTACTAAAAGAAAACAATGCAAAGAAAACCATATTTCATTATGAAGACTTTGCCAGAGCAGTTATTTGCCAACAGTTATTTATAGCATATGGCTTTTCTTCTTTTTTTTTTTAATCCTCACCTGAGGATATTTTTTCATTGATTTTTAGGGAGAGTGGAAGAGAGAGGAAAAGACAGAGAGAAACATCGATGTGAGAGAAACACATCAATTGGTTGCCTCCTGCACAAGCCCTAACCAGGGCCTGGCCCAGGGAAGAGCCTGCAACCAAAGTAAGTGACCTTGACTGGAATCAAACCCAGGACCCTTTGGTCCATAGGCTGGTGCTCTATCCACTGAGCCAAACCGCTAGGGCACATATGACTTTTCAGGCATCATTTCTGGAAATGGCCTGTATTATATCTGTTGTACGAAAGAATTTATAGATTGGAATCTTCCAGGTTAAAAAAAAATTATGTGAAGTGTATATTATGATGTTTAGACTAATTTAAAACAATGTAGACTTCTTAGGTCATTGTTTGATGCTTCAGGTTCTATGTGAAAAAATAATGATGGAAAACTTCTCTAACCTAATGAAGGAAATAGGCATACAAGTCCAGGAATTTCAGAGTCCCAAATAAGATGAACCTAAACAGGCCCACACCAAGTAAAATAATATTTAAAATGCCAAAGGTTAAAGACAAAGAGAGAATATTAAAAGCAGCAAGAGAAAAGCAGTTAGCTACTTACAAGGGAGCACCCATAAGATTGTCAGCTGACTTCTCAACAGAAACTTTGCAGGCCAAAAGGGAGTAGCAAGAAATATTCAAAGTGAAGAAAAATAAGAATCTACAACCAAGATTATTCTACTAAGCAAGGCTATCTTTTAGTGAGAAAGAGCTTCCCAGACAAGAAAAAACTAAAAGAGTTCATCACCAATAAACCAGTATTATATGAAATGTTAAAGGGTCTTCTTTAAGAAAAAGAAGGAAAAAAAGATAAAAATATGAACAATAAAATGGTAATAAATACATATGTTTCAACAATTGAATCTAAAAACAAAAGAAAGGAACAAGTGGAATAGAAACAGACTCATAGATACAGAGAACATTTGGACAGTTGCCAGATTAGAGGGTGGTTGGAAAATGGGTGAAAAAGATGAAGGTATGAAGAAGTACAAATTGGTTGTTAAAGAATAGTCATGGTGGTATAAAATTTAGTATAGGAATATAATCAATAATATTCTAATAACTATCTATGGTGTCAGATGGGTGTGAGATTTATCAGGATGATCACAGTAAGTTATGTAATGTCTAATCACTGGGGTGTACACCTGAAACTAATTTAATAATGTATGACAACTGAATTGAAAAATAAAAATGACTTAAAATGAGTAAATAAAATTTAAAAATTTTAAAAATGCATTACTCTCAGTGATTAACAGTCCAGTGTTTGGAGTCAGAGAAATGTGTTTTCAAACTCTGGGTCCACCATTCAATCACTGTGAAGTTGAGCAGAACATTAAACTCTGACTCTCTGTAATAGAGGATTAATAAAACCCCCTTAAGTGGTTGTTGTAGAGATTAAATGAGATATATGAAAAGTACCTAACAACAATAAGCTTTCAATAAATGGCAGTTTTTATGATTAATGTGTATTATTTTATTGTCCCAATGATGAGTATTTAGACTTAACTCAAGATACCAAAAACAAACAAAAATTCATTTTAGATGCTGATTTTCTAGTATCTACTCTTTGTTAATTTTTCCCAGAGGAATTAGTCTTTGCTAGATTGTCATATAAGACTAGAGTGATTTTTACCCCCCTACAATTGAAATCAAAGAGGCTGCCTGACTCTCATAAGGTCTTGAGTGCAAGTGGCCTTGTGGGCACTGCAATAGGGATAACTTACTATTAAGCCATTTGTCACTGTTATCCAAAATGATATTCAGTGTTTGCAAGGTGTTTTGAATCCCATCCATAAAAGATACAAATAGATCCCAAGTGTTGTGGTTTAATAAAGCAATCCCAAATGTAATAATAAATTTCATCTGAAAAGTCAATACTTTTAGTTTGCATTTGTAATTCTATTGTTAAGATGTTGTTTTGTTGGCATACACAGGCAATATTGATATAAATAACCTCTAATCTCATACAATACAGAGTTTTTTTTATTTAATAAGTCATAGGGATCTATAGTATGTACAGGAAAAATACAAATCATTTAAAATCTCTTGTATTTTCCCTATGTTGTAAAATATCATTATGATGTTATATGTAAGTTTGTATTTTATCCCTGGTTGTACTTTTATAACTTTCAGGAATCAAGTTTCTTCAGTATCCTGTAAATGCCATATAAATAACAATCATAATATTTTCAATTTTGTCTGCTTTGTAGTCATTCAACAAACATTCAGTAACACCCACCATCTACTCCATGCAAGACATTGTGCTTGGTGTCAGATAGAACTAACAACACGTTATTAAGTGGTCTATGTATAGGCTACTTTTGTTTTCCCAGTTACCTTGGAGTTTATTTAAACTAAGAGGAAAAGGTCATAATGTTTTCATGCAACACATACTTGATTCTTTAAATAACAATTGTGACAAATAACAGAAAGAATTAAGGAATGCTATACTTGTGATCCATACAAAACACCACCAACATTTTTTGAACTACACTAAGAGAATCAAAGCCAAATAATACACATTAACTAAGAACTTAATTTAATAGAGACTTTAAAAAACTCATTTCAAAGCTACTTTTGCTCTTATTTACTTCTATAATGAAGCAGATGCTCTCCTTTATGAGCAAAAATGGTGATTTGCAGCAAATGATAACTCAAATGACTAAATAATAAAGGAGATGGTGTATGGTGTGCATTATCTTAGCACTGAAGTACTGATATAAGATAATTTGCCAGAGGTCATGTTTTACAGATTCTAAGGGCTTGAGGATAATATGCTCAGTGATTCTATTGTGACACTACTTTTCTGACTATTGAAATGAATGGTGCCTATGCTACAAAGAAATATGAAATCTCTTTTACTGAAATTATATAGTCACTTTTTTAAGGGTTAAAAAAAAAAAAGCATGTCACTGTCTATCTGCTTTTCTCATGGGCATCAGTCACAGATCACTGAATATAGTTATATCCAGTCCAAACCCTTTATTTTATAAAGTTGTTGAACTGTAGAGAGACTGTAACTCAACCATGGTCTCAGAGACGTTTCCTAAAGTGAGCAGAATCAGAACCTTCATGTCTGAGGCCTCAACACCGTACTTTTTACAGCTTTAATGTTGATCCTGATGTTCAAACAGAGATGGAAACTGGGAATCTGGCAGGAAATACCATATCTACACGGGTTTGCATTCAGACAGACCTGAGTTCCACATCCATCTGTTGCTCGCTACTATGTAACCTTGGCAAATTCTTTGCCTCTCAAAATCTTGGTATTTCTTCCTATATAAAAAGAGAATAATGCTTGCCCTATGGCAGTGATGGGCAACCTTTTGAGCTTGGTGTGTCAAACTTCGCCAAAAAACTGAGCATAACTCGGGTAGTGTGTCACTTTGAGGAAAAAACATTATTTCGCAAATGTTTCATCCTCAGGAACAGCAAATGTTTCATCCTCGGCATGCGGCCGCCTCAGCGGCCACGTGTCATCAGAAATGGCTACGCGTGTCAGCGCTGACACGCGTGTCATAGGTTCGCCATCACTGCCCTATGGGGTTTATGTGAGGCTTAAGTAAAATACATTAACTGTATTGCACAGTGCTTGATATGTGGCAAGTGCTTATAAATGATAGCTTTTAATTGCTAACTTCTTTGCAATTCCCTGACGCTGTTAATTCTGCCACCACCGCCCACCCCCCAATCACGACTGTCTCCTCTCCTGGTCTCCAGCAGGGCCCCTCCTTCTTCCCGCTTATCCTGCTACCTCCCTGACTTCTCCTTCACTGGCTTCTCTTCCTCTACCCCCCTTCAAAGGGGGACACTCCCCAGGATTCCGTCCTCCATCCTATTATCTGTATTTTTCTAGATTTCTTTTTTTTCCCATGACATCAATAACATCTATTTGACAAGACCCTGAAATTCCTTTGGCTCTACCATATCTTGAGTTCCAGAACAGCATTTCA
This sequence comes from Cnephaeus nilssonii, assembly GCF_951640355.1. NCBI lineage: Eukaryota > Metazoa > Chordata > Mammalia > Chiroptera > Vespertilionidae > Cnephaeus > Cnephaeus nilssonii. The sequence goes on along the minus strand of NC_137079.1, from coordinate 56,628,693 downwards.
AACTGTAATTAGTTTATCAAGAAATTTCTAAAATTTATCTTCTTCACAATATTTCCATATAAAAGTACTCAAATTTCAAACAGTCTAAGTAGTTACTGGCCAGGAAGTCCGTGATACAGACTTCAGTGCAGGCCCGTGGGAATTGTTAATGCACCATGGTGGTATCATGGTACAAGATGTATCATCAGCACCTACTTCTACGTCAGAGAAACCTGGGTTCCAATTGCTGCAACTTTCCAGCCATATTACCTTGAGCAAGTTAGTTATCTGACTATCCATCAATTTCCTCATAACATTATTGTGAGGATTAAATAAGAAAAACATAAATTGCTTGACATAATGCCAGCTATGCCCTACATGCTCAATTAACGTTTGTGGAAGTCGATATGGTCATGGAAATTTTTGTCTCCCTGATACACACACAGGACAGCTACTCTACCTAACAAGTTTGTCTCTGTTTAATTTTAAATGTCTCTACAGCCTTTTCTGGGAAATAAGTATCTAATTGGGCATTTTGTCCAGGCCTCCAGTTCAGCATACCATCTTGTCCAAATCCAGGGAGTGCCTTTACCTGGCAGTCCATAGGCGTGGTGCTCCCTGGAGTTGCGCAGTATGTACAGGCTATGTGCTTGCATATAGCAGCTGTTTCAGCTTTTGATTTTAACAGAGAATAAAATGACCAGAAGCTATACATCCTTTACTCTTTAAACACCCCCTTATCTTAAAGTAAACAATAATTAATACAATGTCAGAATAGCAAATATAGATTCAACATTTTGTTGCCTGTTGTTTTCTTTTAAAGATAAGCATCAAATAAGTTTTCAGAAAGTTGATGAAATACTTGTTAATAAAGTATTAGATTTTTTTTCTTCTGATTGAATAAGACTTTCAATCTTAGTAGTATGCCTTTTTATCGAGAGTGGATACTAAACGTATGGGGAGGTGTGGTTGAGCACCTAAAATGTATTAATTTTACCAATTACATATTAGGCTTATTACTAACTAGAAAACCTCAACCAGCAAGCTATGTTGAAAATGCATCTGAATTTTTAAACAACAATACAAAAATTAATACTGTGGTTTACCCTGAGAAACTTTTACTTGTTAAAACAAAAATGGTGGTCAATTTTGGGAACACATGTCAGAAGTCAGCTTTAGTTCTCAGAGGATTTCTAGCTAAATATGTCTTCAAAGGAATATGAAACACTGGTGGTGACTGTATGATGTGATATTCAAGATATGTAATTATTTAGCAGTTTCCTTTTTATATTTATAAGCAAAGGATTAAATATGCAATATAATTCCTCATATAACAATGTTTAACATAGTCTTGTCTCAGTAGTCCTTATTATTTACCCTCATAATCATTACTATAGACCTCTATCAAAACTGGCCTTTGGTGAGACAGAGATGATAGTTCTGAAAATAATTGCTGCAATCGGTATTTGTGCCAGATTTTGGAGGGTGGGAGGGGGTAATTGGGAGACAGAAAGAAAGGAGGAATGAGGAAAATACCCAGATATAAGCCTCTCTAAAAGCATTATTTTTGTTCATATGAGCAAAAATATGAAAAGGAACAAATAACTTGAATCAATTTATCCCTTAGAAGCAAAACCAAAGTCTTCTGAAAGAACTTAGGATCCTGCTTACATTTGTCTTTTTTACTTTGCAACACTTTTATCACCACCTAGGGGCAAGTCAAACAAGCAAGAAGCTCCTTTTTCACCACTAAGTCATTCCTAAATTATGTGCTATCTGAATCATGAAGACATTTATGATTTCAAACGATTGCCTGGCTTTTTTTCTCCCAATAAAAGTCAATCTTTTATTATGTATTTCTTCTTTATCTCAAATATGATTTTAAAATATAAACTGATTTTTATAATACATGAATATCATCTTTTAGTTTTATATTTGTGTCTCTTCTTATATGTCAACTTGTCAAAAACTTTTGCATTTACTTTGAGCAAATTTCTGCTTAAAAGAATAAGTCTAACTTTTATAACTGTTCATCACAGTCCTTTAAGTTAATTACTATGCAGACATTTGCAAAGTGTGCAGTACAGTAACTTTAGATTATATACAATAAAATATGAAATCACACTAAAAAATTCTTTTGCTAAAGTTATTTAAAAGCAATCTAATTTTAAATGATAACAAAAACAAAATTATTGTTTTCAGGATAAATATCAAAATTTTTCAGTTTAAAGTGTTTTTACCTCATGATACTTATAGTCAAGAAACATAATAACAGATCAATATAAATTGAAAATAGACTAGATTTGTAAGTTATGACAGTATTAATACAATTCCAAATCATTTGTCAACCAAACTATTATAAAATACAAATAGTACCCATAAAACAAACCTTAACATACTACATTTAGAAAAACTATGGCATTTTTGGTAGATAATTAGAAAGTTCCAATTTTGGTGAGTGCTAAAGCAGTTTCATAATACACATGAGCAAAGTCTGCTCTTCAAATGCCAATTTATAAATAAGCACAGTTTTAAAAAAAACTCCAAACTAAGCAACCCTTCCCCTATCTCTTTTATTGGCTAAGGTGAAAGTAGCTTTTCACATAATTAGAGTAGTTACATTTTGAGGATTTTTGGTGGCACTGTGCTCAATATTAATATTTTATCAACAGATCGCAAAAGTGAAGAGGCTAAACAAAATACTGTGAATGTACCTGTCATATTGCAACTATAAGCCACTTGTTTTCAATCCTTCCATCTTAATAAATACATTTGAAAATATACACAAAAGGATAAGATATTCTATTTTGGTTGGATTTCCAAACATTTCTTATTTTTCAACAGTGTTTTAATTAAACTTTTAATAGAATTTTGAAAATTATTAACCAAGAGTTTACTACGAGCGTGATATTTCTCTCCTCAGTAAATACAAAAGCAAACCTGAGCACTCAAAAAAAGAAACAAGTTCAAAGTCATAACCCAAAATAAAAGACACAGTTAGATATAAAATTTAGCATGTCTAGCCATATGCCTTGTTGATATATATACATTTTCAACATAGACCTATACAGTAAAAAATTTCCAGATGTCAATTCACTACAAGGTGCTGTCTTCTGTAGATCTCCAGTCCACAGATTTCTCTGGCTCAGCTCTTAAAGCCAACATTTTACATTTTGAGAGTACTTTTAAATAATACTTCCTCAAAGCTCCACTGTAAGTGCTGAAAAGACTGAGACACACTGCCTTGGGAGGTAACCTCTGAGAGTGAAACTCCTTTGATGGGAAATTAGTGTTAACCACTAAGGAAGAGGCTTGCTAGAAAATAAGTAAGTACTCAGAGAAGGAGAAAAATCTGTTTGTTGTTGTTGTTGTTTTTTAGAGAAAACTGGAAAAATACAAGAAAAAAACTAAACACTCTACAATGAGATTATTGTTAGGTTTAATTATTATAGCCAAGCTCTAAGCAAGACATTAATGTGCAATCTATTTGTCAACAGCCCACAGAAAGTTAAGTAGAGAATTTGAGACTAAGCATTTAAAAATTGTTATAGCAATTTGACAGAGCAATTTTATATTTATTGGATGTAATTAAAAAAACACAGGCTTACAGTTTGTCTTTCGTTTATTTAATTTTTCCATTAATTCATTTTTATTGTATTTTATAAAATGAATACAATTTTATAAACAATGTATTTTATAAAATGAATACTGGTACATGACAGTTTAGAATTGTTTAAAATAGTTCTTAATTATAATAGTGTATAAAAAAAGAAGACTAAAATAATATTATAGACGAAAGAGGAGACATTACAAATGACACCACAGAAATACAAAGGATCATAAGAAGTCACTAAAAACAATTATACACCAACACATTGGACAATCTAGAAGAAATGGATATATTCTTAGAAACATTCAGCCTACCAAGACTGTTTCGTGAATAAATAGAAAATATGAACAGAACAATAACAACTAAGGAGATTGAAGAAATTAGTCAAAAACCTCCCAACAAAGAAAAATCCAGGACCAGGTGGCTTTATTTAAAGAAGAATTAATTCCAAGCCTTCGCACACTCTTCCCAGAAATTGAAGAGTAGGAAACACTTCAAAACTCATTTTAATAGGCCAACATTACCCTTATACCAAAGATAGATAAGAATAGTACAGGAAAAGAAAATTACAAACCAATATTCCTAATAAGTATAGATGCAAAAATTGTAAACAAAATACTACCAAACTGAATTCAACAGCACATTAAAAAGATTTTACACCATGATCAAGTGGGATTTATCTCTGGAGTGCAAGGATGGTTCAGCATAATGTGATACACCACATTAATAGAATAAAAAATTAAAATCATATGATCCCCTCAGTAGATGACGAAAAAACACTTGAAAAAATTCATCACCCTGTTTGATACACAAAATAGAAGAAACATACCTCAACATAATGAAGGCTATATATGACAAATCCACAGATAACCTCATACTCAATAGTAAAAAAGCTGAGAGCTTTTGCTCTAAAATCAGGAACAAGACAAGGATGCCCACTTTCACCACTCCTATTCAACATAGTCTGGAATTCCTAGCCAGAGCAACTAGGCAAGAAAGAAAAAAGGGGGGCATTCAAAAAATGAAAGGAAGAAATAAAATTTTTATTTGCAGATGACATGATTTTATCAGGCTGCTCTACATGTGCCACTCACGACAGAAGCCCTTTTTTGACATGATTTTATATATAAAAAACCCTAAAGACTCAATTAAAAAAAAAACCTGTTAGAACTAATAAATAAAATCTGTAAAGTGTCAGAATATAAAATCAACATTCAAAAATCAGTTGCATTTTATACACTAATAATGAACTATCTGAAAAAGAAATGAAACCCCATTTACAACAGCATAAAAACAATAAAATACTTAGAAATAGGTTTAAACAAGGAAATAAAATATCTGTACACTAAAAACTGTAAGACATTGGTAAAAGAAAGTAAAGCAGATACACAAAAATGAAGAAATATCCTGTGTTCATGGATCAGAAAAATTAATATTGTTTAAATGTCCATAATACACAAAGATTCAATGCAATCCCTATCAAAATTTCGATGGTATTTTTTATAAAAATTGAAAAAAAATCTAAAATCTGTATGGAACCACAAAAGGGTCAAAACAATCTTCAGAAAGAAGAGCAAAGCTAGAGACATCACACTTCCCGATTTCAAAGCTACAGTAGTCAAAATAGTATGATACCAGTGTAAAATGGAACAAAATAAAGAACCCAGAAATATACCCAGGTATATAAGGTCAACTATATTGTATAATTACCATTTCACCACTAATTTCTAATGCCATCTTAGACATAACTCCAGCTTTCATGTATGTGTGTTGTGTAGGTCCCATCAAAGAAAACAATTTGGTCAGGTGGTTTAAATAGTCATTAATGAGGGGAAAACTTAGATAAGGATAGCATTAAAACAGAGATGTCGAGGCATCCAGCAAAGTCTTTTCCATCCCGATCACAGAAGGGAAAAGAGATTTAGTATTACTGGATCCCACTGAGAGCTAGAGTCATGGAGGAAGACTGCCCAGTAGAAGCTGTAGCTGTAGAGAAACAGAGTTGCTGCCCTATAAACAGTCCCCAATCTCCTCCCACCTTCTGATTCCCTGCAGGTGCTGCCCATCAGTCAATCCCAAACTTCAGGCAGAGTTTAGGAAGGCTGTTGAGGCAATCTGCAGAATTAAGTTTCCTAAAAAGCATAGGGCAAAGTAGAGTTGAATGGAGGCTGGAGAGTGGGGGTGGAGGGTCACAAGCACAGCCACCCCTTTTGCCACTCAGCATCCATTCTTGGTCTTTGCTCAATAAAGAAACCCTCATCCTCCAACAGGAAATCCCCATAATCCCATTAGTTCTGATATCATCAAGGAGTAATGTTTATTCAATTATACACCCACTTGGAATCTACCTTAAAGCATTAGCCTCCACCTGTTTTCTTCATAAAAGCCGGAAGAGGGGGTAAAAGAGAATTTACCATTTAATGTAAGATGTGCAGGGCAGCTTTGGTTCCTGCTCTATAGCTAATCACCAGGCTAAAGTTGACAACCATACCTCTTCCTTCTACCACCTATTCCCTCTGTTATCACTTTGTGACCTAACTCTTCATTCTCCCAGAATCTGAGCCCTTAGTAGCCTTGCCTTTAATAAGTTGCCACAGTTTTCCATTGAGTGCCATCACTGGAGATTGCAATGATTAGAGGTGCTAGAGAATGCCCAGACTTCTCTAATTGGTTACTGCTGTTGTGGATAAAAATCTTTTAATATTTGTATTTTTGGTTTTGTATTTAGCCAAAATACTAAATTCTCATTATCAATCAATTCTCCTGGGTTTTTTGTGTAAACAGCCTTTTCTTCTATCAATGGAGACTTTTTATCTCTGCCTTTCATGTATATCTATATCTATATCTATATCTATATCTATATATATCTATATAGATAGATAGATAGATAGATAGATAGATAGATCTTATTTCTTTTTTTGCACTTATCAGACATCAAGTGCAATATAGAACATTAAGAGTGAGACTGATATCCTTTCCCAGCTCCTGAACGTAAAGGGAACTTTACAATGTTTGCCAGGTAAAGATGACGTTTGCTCTAGCCATTCCTGTCTTTGCACTGAGATTTGTATTCTCTTGCTAAAAGCCTTTGTCAGAAATGAATATTGAATTGTATCTGAATTTTTTCCCCAAGTATTATTAACTACTAGGGTCCCAGTGCACAAATTCATGCACCTTGAAAGGAACTGCGGGCAGTGAGGCTACGGTGGTCACAGAGGCAGATCTCGGACCACCCTCCATGCCCCTACCCAGCACCTCCCATCGCAGCCCCTGGTCCCCTCTCTGCAGGTAGCCCCGCTCCCACCGTTGCTGTTCCCATGTGCTGATGGCGCGGAGCGATTGGGGCTGGTGCCAGCAGCAGGTGTAAGCGGGGCTGGCGCCATCAGTGGATGCAAGCAGCAGCAGCTGCCCCGATCGCCCGTTAGGAGCAGAAGGAGGTGGAGAAGCCCGGAGGGGATATTGGGGCCAGCAGCCACCGCTTACACCTGCTGAGCCATCAGGGCTGGAACCAGGTACCCGCAGCGGGTGGGAGTACCACGCCAGCAGCAGGTGCAAGCACCGGGTAGGACCACAGCGCGCAGGAGCAAAGAATTTTCAATAACCACCAGAGACTCACCCAGATGACAGTGACCGGCGCCCCGCCTTGGTCTGGCTCCCCCACTCACCTGCTCCACCATCCCACCATGGCCAACGCCTGCCATGTTCTGCGCTCTTCTGCCTGCTGCAGATGCCCGCCATGTTCGGCACATGCCCCTGGTGGTCAGTGCACATCATAGCAACCAGTTTTCGGTTGTTCGGTTGTTTGGTTGTTTTGTCATTTGGTCTATTTGCATATTAGGGTTTTATATATATAGATAGTCACCATGCTGTGCATTACACCCTCATGACTTATTTATTTTATAACTGGAAGTTTATACTTAAGAGATTTCTAAAAGTCAGGAATATTGTCTTGTTTATCAATGTGTCCTCCAGACTTCCTGGCACATAGTAGGTGCTGAATGAGTGAGGAAGGAATAAATACTTAACCCACCAATGTATACATGGGTCATTTTCAAATGTCACAGTGTAAAACTTGACCTTATTTTTAATGCTGGTGCCCTTTATATATCCAGGATCTGTGAAACATTTTTGTCACCCAGAGAAATAGAGCTTACATTGTCAAACTGGAAATAAATGCCCTCTGGTGATCATTTCATCATGTGGATGCAGCTACCGAGAGGTCAGCTAAGCTTCCATATTCTTTGAATGTTAAAGTCCTGATCTGCCTGACACTGACTCCCAAGCGCTGTTTTCTAGACCAGGTAGTGAAGCCTCAGAGAAAGATCAGGGACCATCCATTCAGTTAAATGATATTAACAATTGATCCAGATGACAGTGAAACTGAGCCAGCCTTGGCTGTCAGCATCTATTAAATGTGAACATGAGCTTAATGAACAGATGGGTCTGGTTTTCCCACACGTGGATAACCTCTTGACCCCCTTCCCTGTTCATTCCTTGCCTCTGCATCACGCACCTAAAATTTGGAGGATACTTTCTCCACAGAGCAGGAGGGACATCAGTTTTTGTGTTTCTGTGTGTGTTTTTAATCTGTGCTATCCAGATACCAAAGCTTGCTTTCCTTTGTGCACAGTCCTGAACTGGCTCTAGAGAATCCAGAACTAGCATGTTCCACACCTTGTGGCTATGCATTCTTGGAGCATTCCATATTCTGATAAAATTCCAGACCACATAAAGCCCTTTATGTGCCAATGGATTTGTGTGACTTGTCCATAAGGAATTTAGGACCCTGTGTAAGGGCACCTCAGGAGCCCTGCTTACTCAAAGTTGTGAAGAGAACTGACTTGTAACCTATTATCAAACTCCGATGCTGTTGCAGGATGGACTCCGTGGGAAGCAGGCTCTGAGACAGAGTTCCTTGTGCAGAATATGTATTAAGGAAGGACGTTGGAATTAACACATGAAGAAGGGAGGGGGAGGAAATAGTAGTGGGAAAAGGAAGAAGTCAAGCATGAATGCAGGCCAACTGACACCTCAGTTGATCCTATGGGGAGCTTTGGAGCTATAACAGGCCTCCAGAGTTGTCCTGAGTTAGACAAAGTCAGCCATGCCCTTATGCACCTGCATCCTCCAATCACTGGATGTGGGCCACCCCCGGAAGGGACATGATCTTGAATGAGGCCGCTCTCTGCAGCTGAGATAATACCTGATGGGACTGACAACTGAAAACTGTTGGAGGCAGTACGTCCAACAACTCGGGTAGTCTTTTCTTAAAGGGGGGATCTGAGCAGCATATCACAGTATCCTCATACAAGAGTGACTTGAGATTAGTATCTCTCCATTTAGAAGAGAGAACAGCAATAATCAAAGTTTTTGGTCTCTAGATAGCCTCTCCAAAGAATGTTTATGGGGGCCATATTTACCTAAAGAGACATTAAACATGGAAAATTTTTAATATTTATGTATTACCCTATTATAAAATAACAATATACATCTATTACCTACTGAAAAAAAAACTATATTTTCAAAAAATCAAAAAATAGTAATAGTGACACTAGTTTTATAGTTTTTAACTTAATTCTTTATGTTTGGCTTAAGAGAAGACAGCTGGCTATTTCTGCAATATATATATATATATATATATATATATATATATATATATATGAAGAAAATCTGGCCTCACACAGATATATAATTAGAAACAAGAAAGTATTTAATAGCCTTTTTAAATAATTGAAGATATTCTTCAGTACTACACCAAAACTCAACAAATTTTAGTTTTTTTAAAAGTTAGTTGTGCTCTGGCCGGGTAGCTCAGTTGGTTAGAGCAGCAATTTTCAACCAGTGTGCTGCAAGAATTTTTAAAACATGCAATACCTGACTATTTAGTTAGGGGCACTGACCTCTTTTCCCTTAGGTTGCCAAATAAAAAATTACAACAGTCAACACAACAATAGTCCGGTGCGAATGAATAAAAATTATACCTATTTTTGTCAGATCAGCAAAAAAACATATTTGGCGGGGGTGGGGTGGGGGGTGCCATAATTAGTTTTTGTGTGTCATGAGATGAAAAGGGTTGAAAATCTCTGGGTTAGAGCATTGTCCTGATAAGCCAAGGTTGCGGATTCGATCCCCAATCAGGGCACATACAAGAATCAACCAGTTCGCTGCAGGTTGCCCAGGACCAAACCAGAGAGGGTCGGACCTGCATTACCGCCATTTGTCCACCATCCAGAACTGAAATGTCATTGCTGACATGTATACATAAGGAACTGTTTGACATAGAAATTAGGACTCAAAAGAACTGTTGGCCCAGAAAGAAACTCACTATAGATTGATTCATTTGCCTCTCAGCATAACCATTATTGCTTGTCTCATTTTCGGTTCTTATAAGTGTATTTCTAGTAGCACATGATCTCACTCATCTAGGGGAAATGATGAACAACATAGACTGATGAACAAGAACAGACCCGGAGACAGGGAAGCATCAATCAGACTGTCAGACCTCAGAGGGAAGGTAGGGGAGGGTGGGGATAAGGGAGAGAGATCAACCAAAAGACTTGTGTGCATGCATATGAGCCTAACCAGTGGTCACGGACAACAGGGGGATGGGGGCATGCGTGGGGAGGGGTTTGGGATGGGAATGGGGGGGATGAGGACAAATATGTGATACCTTAATCAATAAAGAAATTTAAAAAATAAAAAATAAAAAATACTGTGGTACATCAAAAAAAAAAAAAAAAAAGAATCAACCGGTGAATGCATAAATAAGTTCTCCCTCTCTCTCTCCTTCCTTTCTTTCTAAAGTCAATTAATAATTTAAAAAAAATAGTTCTAACATAGAAACAAAAACTATATCAATGAACTTTATAACTCTGATTACTATTCTGTTACAATGAAATATATTGATTTACATCTTATCTTTCAAATGGGTCCTTTACTCCTGCATGCATTGTAACTCATGCATTCCACTATACAACACCAAAAAATACATTTGTTAATGTCCTCACCAATCTTATCAGAAGTATTAAAAAGCTGTCAAATGTATGGTGGCATAGCCTACGTTTTCCAAAATTCTAAGTTTTTCTTGAAAGCTTGAATTTAATCATTGGAAACAAAAATTGTCAGTTGTTCTTATTAAAGGGACAGGTTCGTTTTGTTTATTTTCAAAAAACATCTATCAAATACTCAAGCCTGAAGAAGCATGGTTTATCTGTCATTCTTTCAAGTAAAAATTGTGTTTCATGAAAAAAGGAGCTAATTGAACTCTCAAGGCAAACCATCACACAGTTTTTCAGATGTCTACTGTACTTTGTATGCAGCAGTAGTGTGTTTATGGGTACTTCCCACTTTATCAATAGGGTAGTAAACTTAGGGTTGAGATTTAATAATATTAGCAACTAGTACTACTTCATCAAAGCCATTCTGTGAGTGAATGACAGTGAAGAACACAATGACTGTGCCACCATTGATGCCACTGTCTTTAACTGTGTTGAGGCACTATCACTTTTACCTACCATTGCTTTTACACCATCAGTGCAAATGACAGCAAATGTCTTAGTAGTATTATACCAATAACTTTGACTATGGGAACTCCTGAGGCAATCTAGGCGAAACCCCAACTGTTCACAGACCGTGCATGGATAAGAACAGAGAAAATATCCAAAATTCAATACCAGAAGCCTCAAAAATGTCACTATGATAAATGGGACACCCTAAATTAAGAATCCTGTGAACTTCTGTGGCTTTGATCCTGAATTTTTTTTCTACTCTACCCCTGAAAAACGTGTTAAAAATATGTCTAAGTGTCCAGCTTAATACTTTTTTCTCTCTCTCAAGGGAAGATGCCTTCGGGAGTTTTTCCCTCAAGAATTTCTATTCTAAAGCACAAGATGGTATCTAGGGCTGTATAATCTCAGCAGAAAATCATGCCAATGCTGTCGCTTGTGCTAAGTTATCATACCTACAGAAATTCTTAAAATCTGGGACGCAGTGTAATGAATGAGTTTTGCCATGTATTTGGCCTTCAGCTAAGCAGTACTAGGTCTTTACTCTCTAAATCTAAATGCAGTAGTTTGGGGGACTAACTTACCTCAGGAAAAAAATCTTTCCATTAATATGTATAAAAATAAAGTTATAGCTGTTATAATAAAATAGAAAGCAACCAGAAATAAATTTGTTTAATAAAGGAAATTGACTGTGTTGTATATATCCCTAGATATTCCAATTAAACTATCTCACCAACTTAATCTAGTTACCTAGTAGTAAGGCAATTGCACAATGAAGATTTAGGGTTGATAGAAATTTAGGGTTCAGTTGTGATCTCGAATGCTTATAACAAAATACTTCTTGTAGGAAAGCAAGCCCCTTGGCAATCTTTGCATTGTTGTGTTCAATTAAGTGACAATTTATTCTGTTTTGGTTTTTATGGGACTCATCATTTACTGTCATAACTGGTCCACCAGAGAGAACACTTTAGTGTTCTTTTTATTTTTATTTTCAGAACAGATCTACACTAAACCATCAGAGTTTGGTTTTTTCTAGCAATGAAAAAGCTTGTGACTTATGGAAAGCCAGCTCCATCTAGCTGTCCATCCTGTATCATTCCTCTGTCCATGTTCCCTAAAAATTAAATGTGTGTGAGCCATCGTCAAAATACAATTTCTTCTAAAATAGATCCTTGCCATGAACAGATCAGTGACCTCTTGCATAAATACTTTTAAAGATATTGATAAATATCCATTTATTTCTATCATATTTTTCTCCTTTTTGTCTTCACTTAAAAGAATAGGTGGAGTTGGTTATTTCAGGAAAGATTCTAAGATCTGCATTATATTAAAATACACACACACACACACACACACACACACACACACACACACACTTTACCTCCTTTATTACGTTTGAAATCTAGGTCTAACATTTCATGAAGGTTAACAGGTAACTAGATTAAATGTTCAAATGATATTACATTTGAGGTTGTTTATTGTGTGCATAAGGGCCTTTATCAAAAATATGTTAAAACGGTTCTCCTGAGACTTCTGATGGGGTGTTCTCCAACCCCTCCTGTTGAAATCAATCTAAAAATATTTAGCATTGTGTAAATCTTGTTGTAGCCACATGCATCTTTATTAGGTCATGCCAATATTAAAGAGATTTATCCCCAAAAAAATCAGTTCTTGTAGCATGTTCCATGCTGTTATTTCCTATACTGTTATTATTAAATTATTCCTAAATTAAAAAAATTAATAAACCTTATAGTCAATCTATGTTCATGGATGACATTAGGAATTTCCATTGTCACTGCAATTTTATCACCTAAAAGCTGTGCTAACATCTTTATGAATTCACTTAAAACCATTATTTCACTTCAAACAGTTCTGCATACATTTCAAAATATGTTGCTTTAACACATTTTCAGTGCATTTTCATCAATATTTCATTTCACTTCACCCAGCCTTACTTCTACTCACAAACAATAAAGCAGGGCAGTAAGGCAGTTTAATGCAGCTCGAGTTCAGTAACCATCTTTTACCACCATCTTCATTCAAATATCAAAATGCACTGTAAGGAACACAAGAATATATTCACAAATGGAAAATATGACTTTATAAATTGCTCAAAGTTTGAAAATCTCTGAACACACATCATATTGGATTTCTTAGTTACCACAATGTTCTATTTAGCTCAAAACCTACATTTGTACAGCTACCATTGCTATTCATGAAGAGTAAAAAAAAAAAAAAAGGATGTCACAAGTGAAAATCCACTTAAACTGCCTTCTGTTGAGGCTGGATGCTGCTCTTCAACACATTCATTCATCCACACAATGCAATTTTGCAAGTCTGCTATATACATAGAACTCTGCAGTGTGCTATATCCTTAGATTCTAAAAGAATATTTAACCTAAGTTTTTCTACCCACAGGCATTGTACAGGCAATGTAAAGAATGAAGAAGATAAGCTTTACATTTCTGCCACTAGTTATCTTTGGGGTTAAGACATATGCCTTTGTTTAAAAAAAAAATTGATGGCCACTAATATATACAACAATAAATACCACAGCATAGTTTTGATTATCAGAACCAGTAAAAAGAGATGCCCTAAGGAATAGAAGGCAGGACTCATCACACTATTGGAGGTATGACAAAGCACCAGGCAAAGGCTAGGCTAATGATGAAGGGCATGGTGAGTGGTACAAAACAGTAAAAAGAGCATGAATTTCATGTCTAGTGTTAAGCACGTGTGTTGACTCTCAGCATCAACATCACTCATTGTATGGCAATGAATGATGCACTTGATTTTGCTGAATTTTGGGTTCTTCATAGGCATCATGGAAATAATAAAATATTATTCAATAGGCTGATGTGAGGATTAATTAGATAGTATATGTGGAAATAAGACAAGGCACAGAGAAAACAAAATTTTGTAGCTGCTTTTCCCTCTTTTCTTTTGGATGGACACAAGTGTACAGCAAAGAGCTATCAGACAACACTAGGTGTCATGGAGGTAGGGAGGAATAAATTTGGGTGATCTAAATTCTATCAGCTTAAGGGCCTGAAAACCAATTTCAACCTTGCCTAGGATAAGGGCACACCCTGTCTTAGATGTAAAAGTCAAAATATGTTTTGGTAAAGGCTATGAAAAGAGGACATCACACGTTATTCTTAGTAAAGGCTCTAGAGTCTAAACATTTGTAATATATACCTCCAGTCGTCTCAAAACCAATCTGAGTCTCTGAAATGTGCTCTTACCAGGTCAAGTTTGTCTTTTGTCAGCAGGACACTCTCAAACTTAACTTTTATAGTTCTCCTTTTTCCATCTTTTCTCTCACCACATCTCTTTAGTTTATAACTTTCTAAACACGTGTTTAAATGGTTCCTAAAATCATAGAACCAACACTTTTTGTTTATGGGGGAAAAAAACAACTTCCCTTTCCTTAAGCTTGAGGATGCTCAAAAAGAAATTATAAAGAACCAGTTAGACATACTAACTGAAAATGTTTCAAAAGGAAATTTTAATCATTGTACAAATCAAATAGATTCAAAACCTCCATGAAACACAGTAGGTTATAAACCATCTCTCTTCATATTTGTCTGTGTTTTTGAGATTACTAATATGGAGCTTCAGACAGAGTACAAACTACCTATGTATATATTTTATAAATAACAGAAAATTAGCTAGGTCTCAGGATTTTAATGCCTTTTGTTCACCTATTTTATATAATCCAAGCACATAAAGTGGACTCATCTCCATAGAGACATATATTATAGGGGACCAATGAACAGTCTTTTCTTCTGCTCCTGAATTTGGCAAATATCTTGAGCACTGCTAACTCTTCTTATTGAGAAGACTAAAAAGGACTAATTCCAATGTAACCCTGATATTTGGGGCTAGTGATCTGAATCCAAGCCAGCAAGCTCAGTGTACATTCCTGATAACCTATAATTAAGTCCCTCTCTCCTTCCCAGATACTGGTCTTGCAGAACCTGTTACTGTGAACAGTGCACTGCCCCAGAGGGAGGGTTATTAACGCTGGCACCAGGCCAGACCATCAGATATGGCCTGGAGATCCCCAACACCTGAGGGCCTTCTTGCAAGGACCAGAAGCATAATCCATGTTTGTGGGACAAAGACCACAGGGAGGGAGATATAAAGGAAAGCAGCATGCATGTTCCTTCACTCAGATTTGGAAGGCTGTTCCCTGAGTCCGCTGGTGTATTAAACAGTGTCCCTCCTTTTTCTTAGAAGAGTCTTTGGTTTTCTTTGGTCTTCTGCAACAGCATAGCCTACTCCTCTTCAAATTAGCAATGTCATCTTATGTCCATAATTAAATCACTTTGCCTTCAGTTAAGTTACTGTAAGTTCTTATCAAACAATATATAAGCTCTCATTAGTCTTCTCTGTAATTTCCATAGTTTACAATGATTTCTAAGTTTGGATAACTCTAAGAAGATCATTTGTGGATAAGGTTTCATTGATGTTATAGAAGAACCTTTAACCTGGCGGTACCAGAAATCACCCTGTTAATCCTGAAAGATGTGAAACACAGAAATGATTATCTGAACTACAAAACAATCAACAAAACCAAGAATTTTCATTTTTATTTGTGAATGTTGGCTAATGTGACTTGATTTACTCTAATTATTTATTTAACAAAATCCTCATGCAGTAATCACAGTGTCAGGCACAACTCTGTGTGCTTTACAAATATATACAATCAATGCCAAAATTACCTTTTTTAAAGCATGATGTTGAAACCACCTTTCGCTTGCAAGATGAGTGACAACAACAACAAATGCTTTCTTCAACTGTTTTGTTGTGTCATGAACAGAACAGAAAAGAAATTAGCATTGATGGCATTGATTCTCATTTGTATTAGAATCCCCTCTCCTGGTCCTCCTACATATTCATAGCATTGTAACAATTGATGATTTTTAAATTTCTCTAGAAATCAATCTAAATTATAAAGCTTGACTATCAGAATTCCTAGTTGTCATCAATCTGACTTTACCCACAGGAACAAAGTGTTGTTTTCATTACATTTCTATCTAACATTGATCTTGTTTCATGGTGAGAATCAAACTCCAAGCATTCCCACGTTCCAAGTGGTTCACACCTCCTGGGGAGATGTCCCTGGAGAGCCATTTGCTCCATTTTTAAGTCCCTGCAGCTCCCATAAGCTTCACAGAGGCAATGCCATACAGAAGGAACTGAAAAATAAGGGAGGTGACTCCCTAAAATAAATATAAAGACTCACTTATATGTCTCATAATAATTCACCACACTGCAATGAGGAAGCCATCCCTTTCACATTTGCTATGCTGAGATGACAGCACATCAAGATTGCACCTGGCAGAATCTACCTACTCTGAATATGAAAGGTACCAGAGCAGAAGATGGCAATAGCATCAAGTACTAAAATGCATCTAGTCCCTACACTCTTTTGCGTTCTGCTTCAAGAAATGAGATTCATGTTTGAGGGGAAAAAACTGGGAGAACTAAGATATGATTTCCATAATCAAAGAGGGATGGCAACGAGTCATATCTAAACTCTCTGCTGAAAAAGCTTAGAAAGTTTCAATGCCAGAAACAAAGGACAAAACAAAGGCTAAAAAAATAAGCAGAACTGAAAAGCAACACCACCCAAACTAATATTTAGGGACCTGATTTAGAAAGAAAGAAGAAGGAAGGAAGGAAGGAGAAGGAAGGAAGGAAGGAAGGAAGGAAGGAAGGAAGGAAGGAAGGAAGGAAGGAAGGAAGGAAGGAAGGAAGGGAGGGAGGGAGGGAGGGAGGGAGGGAGGGAGGGAGGGAGGGAGGGAGGAAGGAAGGAAGGAAGGAAGGAAGGAAGGAAGGAAGGAAGGAAGGCAAGGAAGGAAGGAAAGAAAGAAAGAAAGAAAGAAAGAAAGAAAGAAAGAAAGAAAGAAAGAAAGAAAGAAAGAAAGAAAGAAAGAAAGAAAGAAAGAGAAAGAGAGAGAGAAAGTAACCTGTTAGAGGGAAATGCTTTTCCTTGTTTCTTAAGCTTTCTTTCTATGAAGTAAAGAAATTAGTCTCTCCAGCTTCTCCCAGCTCTCTCACTCCAGCCTGGGGTACAAGTGCCATGTGTGTTTAGTAAACTTGGAGAAGAATTTGGGGACCTATCCTTGTGGAGTGACCTGCCTCAGTACAGGGCTGCTAACATGGAGTGTGGGGACCAAGTCTGCTCTGTTCTGGGTTAAAAATCAGCAAGCTCGCTATAGTAACAGACCTAAAGCTCCTACTTGACTGTAAAATACTGCTCATTCTCTAAATCAGAATAGCCAAGGTCAAAGACCTATAGCTTCAAGCTTAAGGGTTAAAAATCCCCAAAGAGAAATTTTAATAAATGTGAAGGAATTTGAAGACAGGGTCTTCTAGTTAAGGAGCTGGATTGTTTCATTAATAAAGACAAAACCAAAACTGAATAAACATCCAAAAAGTCAGATGTTAATAACTTTTATATTATTCAGCCTCAAAAAGGAAAGAAATGCTCACAGGCTACAATATACATGAAATTTGAGGTCATTATGCTAAGAGAAATAAGCCAGTTACAAAAAAGACAAATACTGTATGATTCTACTTATATGACATTTCTACACAAGTAGTCAAATTCATAGAAACAAAAAGTAGAATGGTGGTTGCCAGAGAGCTGGGGGTGAGAAAAAACTGGGGAGTTGTTTCATGGATATAGAGTTTCAGTTCTACAAGATGAAAAAGTTCTGGAGATTGGTTGCACAACTGATGAATATACTTAACACTACTGAATTGTGTACTTAGACATAGTGACATAGTTAAGATGGTAAATTTTATGGTATGCACTTTTCATCACACAAAAAATAAAAATATTTTTTAATTTTAATAATTTTGTTATAAACCAACAATATTACAAATGACTTTTATTCAATTGGTTTCAAGACACAAAGAAGAAAGAAACCTTTCTATTGTAGCCACGTCAGATATTGGAATCAATTGACCGTCTTAAATTTTCACAGAAGTAACAAACATTTCTTTTAAAAAGTCAAAAGTTCAATCCATCAACCAATATACTTTCAGTTTATTTCACAGTTAAATCTTGAGTTTGGTTTTAAAAACACAAGTCAAAACTCTCTGATACTAAAGTATTCAATATTTGCCCATCCATCCCAAAACTAGATAAGTTTTGCATTCTTGTACATTTCTCTCAGATTTTGTGCTTAGATTATTTTTTTGTATTTTGCCCCCTTTCAAAAGTGCCTGAAACCTATTTTCTTATACCTATACTATGAGGAAAACACATGCACGTTTGTTTGATTGGAAATATTTAGGGGTGAGCAGAAAAATTTGCATTTCTGCTGATAATTTCTATACTAAATTTGACCCAGTGGGATTAGAAATCTCTGAGATATTAAACCTTGGAAAGAAGAATTTATAATGGAAAAGCTGAAAGAACTTAATTATAGCCAGTAGCACCACTTAAAAACTTCAAGCATACTCAAATGTGCTGTGTTATCATAAGATCTTAAAAAACAAAACAGAAAATGATGGAGTTTAGGCTTCAGACATTATAGATATCACCAAAGAAGCAATTTCACCTCTGGGTCATTTGGGTTGGTCAACGTAACCACAGAGGAACATCTACCATGCTATTCAGGGAGCTAAGAGAGATACCACACTCATTTAGACTCCTGAGGTCATTAAATCTGAAAATCACTTTAGTTAACTCCTCACAGGTATCTCAGGACACCTGTCTTGTGTGTATTTGGGTCTAGGTGGGGGAGAATCAATTGAGTTTATCATTTTTTAAAGTAGAAGACATATATTGAAAGGTCTTTGTGTTTATTTGCAAGAAATACAATCCTCCTATAATATATCCCAGAGTTGCCCATAGAATAGATCATTCCATCATGAAATCTTCCTCATTTCTTGCTTTTCCTCTCTTTCAGAAGCAAAGCCTTTCCCAGTGCCCCACTCTCAGCACCCCTTCTGAGCTAAGAAACATGATGGTCTACTCACAGGAGAGCATACAAGAACATCCCTGGACAGCTCACTTTCTTTCCTCTGCATGCCCAAGCTGAAAGCAGGCCTCTGCAAGAAGGATCCATTCCCACCTGAGTGTCCCATCATGCTGGGAACCAGTTCTTATACCTGGCAATCTATAATAATAAAAGCGTAATATGCAAATCAACCAAAAGACCAAACAGCAGAACGACCATCCGGAATACCACGCTATGACACACACTAGCACCAGGCCAGCCAAGGCGGGTACGATGCGATTGGTTGGCGCCCCCTCCACTCCCTCCATCCCCCCCCACCCCCGCCAACACCCCACGATCGCCCCCCAACACCCCACGATCGCCCCGAAGAGGGAGGCCCAGGCCACCAGCTGGCGGGGCAATCAATCGAGGGGGAAAGGGAGGGGGATGGCGGCAGACGTGGGAAGTGCCAGGCCAAGGCAGGTGTGGGCGTGGGGCGGAGGGAAGCCCGGGTCCTGGGTGCCGGCAGCCAGAAGGAAGCCTGGGTGCCAGTAGCCAGAGGGAAGCCAGTGCTGGCAGTGGGGGTGGGGGGTAGGGGGGGGAAGGAAGGTCTACCCTTGCACAAATTTTGTGCATTGGGCCTCTAGTAAGAAAATAACCTTGAAGTGCAATAATCCCTATATAAGAATAACCAGACAAGTCCTAGTATCTAAGAGGTGATGTCATTCTCTCAGCCTATCTAATTCCTGGAATCCAGTCCCTTCATTGCCTTTCCTGCAAGTCGTTTCTCACCTTGATGGACCTCATGACTATTGTAGCTTTAGCTTCCTTTTGTATCCAAGACCACAGACTTCCCAAGTCAGCTTGATTTCCTCGCCTTCAAACACATGGTGTAATTCTACTTCTTGATCTGCCTTGCTGTTTTCCAAAGTTAGTACAAACTCTCAAGAGCATTCAGAACTTAATTTTCTGGAACCTGAACTTCTCCCTGCCCACTGCGAACACACCCAAATACCTATTATTCCTGATTAGAGGCCCAGTGCACAAAATTCATGCACTGTGGGGGGAGGGGGGTCCCCTCAGCCCAGCCTGCACCCTATCGCAGTCCGGGAGCCTTCAGGAAATGTCTGAAGCCGATGTCTGAAGCCAGCAGTCAGGCATGCTTAATCCTTAGTGCTGCCCTGGAGGTGGGAGAGGCTCCCGCCACCACCGCTGTGCTCACCAGCTGTGAGCCCGGCTTCTGGCTGAGCGGCGCTCCCCCTGTGAGAGCGCACTGACCACCAGGAGGCAGCTCCTGCATTGAGCGTCTGCCCCCTGGTGGTCAGTGTGCATCAGTCGATTTGCATATTCGCCTTTTATTATATAGGATTCCCTGCCTGATCCAACCTTTTCCTTCTCTCACCCACTCCATGGAGCAGCACATCCTCTCTTGGATTTACTGGAATTTGGGAGGCTGAAGTTGCAGATAAGCCTTCCATGCTCTTAGCTTCAATTCAGAACCTCAAAGTTCCAAAAGTAACAAGATAAAGTCCAGATTAAAGTATTTTCTTCATCACTCAGATGAATTTCCACAGTCAGCTGGCATGAAATGATTAAAGTTGTAACCAGGAGCAGACTCCAGGCCATTTCTTGCTTGCCTGGGAACCTTTTTAATGTAACAATTTCAAATTACTCTGTCCCTTAAGGCATCTATCTTGCACCTATTAGCTCATAAAGAACAGCACCAACAGAAATATCTACTTAGAAGACAACTGGAAAATATAGGACATTTTAGAAAAGATGGTCCCTCTCATGTGCCTACCATATTCTAGGTACTGGGGATGTACAGTGTGCAAGTAGACAGGAGCCCTGCCCTCTAGGAGTCTATCCCCTCTTGGCTGTCTAACTAGTTTTTATTATTTATCTTTCTTTACTGGCCATAAGTGGGCCAGCTGTGAAATTAGTTTGTGCTTGTAGCTACTCAGGCACTAATCTCTTCATTTACTTACATACAGTCTCTCCTCATATCAACACTTTTAGGTTTTTTTTCTCTCTTTTTTTCAACTTTTAACATGCTTTTCCAAAATGAATTGCTTGTTTTAAGGCAGTTTTGGTATCATGAAAGACCCTTTAAGTGTCCTCCTTACAGCTGTCACTATGTGCTCAGCTAGCCAAAGATACCCTGTTGACAGTGAACTCTATAACTTTGAATATAAAATAATGTAATAGGGTTTCAAATAGGTTTGCAAGGTTACCTTTCTTGAGGTGGGGGGAGGCATTAGTTTGCCTTTAAACCTAATCAAACAAACCATAACAAAAACACTTTGTGAATAGAAAACACAGTAACTCTCACTTTGCATTCGATTATCTGAATCAAATCTCATACAAGCAACCTTTCCTTAGTCTTTGAGTCCTCTTACCTTTCCCCACTCTTACCTTACCCAACCTCAGTCAGTACAAGTTACAGAAAGATACTTATTTTAGTGCTGGCCTAAAGAGTCTAACAAAGGTAAGCGTGCCTAAAAAATGCATATAATTGTTTTTAAATTAGAATAGAAGAGATTATTTATTTATTTATTTATTTATTTATTTATTTATTTATTTTATATATTTTATTGAGTTTTTACAGAGAGGAAGGAAGAGGGAGAGAGAGTTAGAAACATTGATGAGAGAGAAACATCGATCAGCTGCCTCCTGCACACTCCCTACTGGGGATGTGCCCGCAACCAAGGTACATGCCCTTGACCGGAATCGAACCTGGGACCCTTGAGTCTGCAGGCCAACGCTCTATCCACTGAGCCAAACCGGTTAGGACTAGAAGAGATTTTTTAATTGCTTTCTCTAAGGATTGTTATGTGGTTCTGTCTCTAATACAAAATATTTTACCAAAAAAAAATTTCCTAAAGAATAACTCTTTAAAAACAGAGAAAAAGTATTTCTTTCTCATGCTTTCTGGGTCCAGGCAATAGCACATTCAGGCTAATGAAGATGGGGCTCATGTTTATTAAGAGCACTATACATTGCAGTGCACTCTACCATTATTGTTTTATTTACCTTCACACAGCCCTAGTAGGAGGTATTATTATCCTCCTTTTATAGATGAGGGAACTGAGGGTAAAAAAAATCAGAATGTAATAAAATTAGTCTTAAATTAGACCCTAATCAATAACATTTTTCTCTCCTCTTCTCTTTCACTTCTCCATATGTTATCACTCCCTCCTTCAAACACACACACACACACACACACACACACACACACACCACATACAACATGCATTGTTACACAAATTGCTTATGTTATCCATATAACATAAACGTCAAATTAACATATAAAGAAATCACTCTGTTGTGTCAAAACTGGCTGACTCAAAGACAAACTTAGGGAAGATTTAGAAGTCAGTTTATTTTTAACTAACTTGAAAATCCTCACTCTGAATTACTAATCAGATTTCCAGCTGATTTTCAGTGATGGACTTCACAGATGCACTTCTGGGGTGGAATACAGGGAATAAAATGCCAATACATAGTTCTTTTCTGGTCCATGTAGATCCATGCAAAGTTTCCCCTGCCTCATAACTCCCATGAAGTTGGAGTTCTCCTCTCTTGGACTTAATGTCTTTCTTTTTTCCCACAGTGAGGACATGCTGCTGGTGGGATGGCCCAGGCAGAGGTTCAAGGCCTCAATACTTTCTGCCTCAGGCCTTTTGCCAAGAGAACTGAGTGTGAGAACTTGGTCTTCAATAGTTTCTTCCTATTGTGACATCTCTCCTGGGTCTCTTCACCTCTAACTTCTTCATTTCTTTTCAGAATTTAGCTGAAAAGCACTTTCCCCCTGCCTGTTTATCTCAATGTCTGTCTCTCACTTCGAGTATTTATTGCTTATCACTGTACGTCTTTATTGAAGGTAATCTGTTTGGGGATATAGTTGGCATGAAAGATGCTTCACCAAATGAAGTTGTAAAGTATTATACATAAATACTTAATTCCTGGATTTATTTATTATCATCATTACTTATTTACCACTATGGGCACACAGGACACCTTTGAAGGAAATAAATCTGGTTGGTTGCTCTCCCAAATTTTATCAGGTTATCTCCCAAATTGTATCAAAATATCTTATAAGATATAAATTAATACCAATATATAATATTTATTGATGTTCTTTACATGACAAGCATACATTATAGTTTACCAAATTTGTACACATATTACATCTCATTTAGTCTTTTTAATCTTCCCAGCTCTTTAATACTAAGAGTTTTAGTCTCTATGGAACAGGTGAGGAAAGTGAGACACCAAGTCAATGAAAGTTTGAGTGATATACCAAAGGTCACATGAATAATGAGTTTCAGAGTTGGACTCAAACCCAGATCTCCTAAATGTAGGTACTAAGCATTTCTCCCTCCCATCACTGCCTAAGGAGCAACAGAATGAAAGAAAATCAAGCAAAGGTCAGGTGAGGAACAAAGCAAACTCCATTGTTTCCTTTTTAGAGTTCCCATAAAGGCATGTGGTTTAGTGTGTATTTATGTTTCCTATTCAGTTAAAATAACTCAGCTTAGCATTAATTCAGGGTCATTGGCACCCAAGTTTAAATTTGGTGTCCCCATACTAAATTTTTATTTGCAAGAGTAGGCATGCTGGAAAGGGTCATTGCAATTAGCCCTAATTAGCACACTAATTAGCATAATTAGTGAGTTCTTTTTTTCTACATGCCCAAGAAATGCTAGAGATATGTGTGCTACAATTATGCCAATAAGTAGAAAGAGCCCAAAATATATGGAATTGAGATCTTGACTAGAGAGATGTGTGCCAGAAAATGTCCATGTGGAATACAGAAATGATACTGGTTCATTTGAATGGATATGCACACTTGAAAGTCTGATGAGCCTTGGAATTACAATCAAATACATTCATTCCATTCCATACATCTTCATTCCACCAGGAGAGGAAGAGAGATACAAAGAAACAGAGGCTAAAACTCCATGTGGTTAAAACTTCCCAAACATGTCAATTTTAGAGGATTCTTAGAAGCATCGGGTTGGGATGGCAAACTCATAGCCTCTTGAAACTACTTTTGTTTGTCTGTTCGGGAGAGTCTTTAGTATGTCAAATTACTTCTTCATCAAATTTTTTGAGATATTTCTGATTTTACCATCTGTCTCAGGAAAATTCCCACCTCTTTTCAGGGATTCCTACACTAAATCAGGTCTCACACCCTTACTCCTTCCCTGAAAGGAATAGGAATGTGAGCTCCAAATTCCCATGGGAAGTCTGCTGAATAAATCATAACAGAAAATTTCAAAATAATGCTTGCTCTTATTGCTGCGATCTATGCAAACAATCTTTGCTTATATAATACTTTTCAATCTATTTGATGTTACAATGAAACTTCAGTTCTAGATCTCTTCCTACAGGAACTTTCACTGCAAACCCCAAAGGCTGTGGACATGCTTCTCAGCAAAAAGAATAAATTAACTATTGAATCTTACACTGTCAGTCAATGCAGCACATTAAGTTCCTAAAAAAAACACTGCCTGGGAAGTTTAATTCAGTTCATAATAAAATAAATTAAATTGTCACCTTGAACTGAAAAAATAATTACTCTCTAACTAACAGACCAGATGCATCCATTTTGGACAAGAAAAACAAAGAATAAAAGGTGTGTACAATATGTAATTTCTCAGTTTATATAGAAACCATCAGAACAAAAAGAAATGAAAAATAAGGAATGTAATAAATCATGTATATGGGCAAACTGTAAATTTGTCCATGTTTTCTATTCACATCATTGATTTTAGTTCTGTAATGAAAGAGAAGTTAGGAAACATGTGGGTTTAAAATTAAGTACTAAAATAATTAACTTACTCTTGATGTCAAGTAGATAAAAATTAAGTGATTTTGGTGAGACCATGTGATATATTAATCCACAAATCATTAAAACAGTTAGTAATTTAATTTACTGAATTTATTTATATTCCAAACAAATGGATTATAATAAGAAGAAATATTTGTGGTGCTTTACAACAAAAGTTATTTAGACAAGCTTAATAAAATAGAAAAATAGCAACTCAAGATTATAGTTAGCACATAAGTTATACTAACTCTGAAAACTGAAACATTACTACAAATAATCAACAAATTTGCCTCTGAGTGTCCATTGAACCAAGAAATAAAAGAAATATGATAAAATATTTTATATTCATTATCTCAAAGAGAAATACCAATTTCTTCAATTTATTTGTGGGCACTAAATCTATAAATAATTGTTCTCAAGTAGAATCTTACACAGAGTACTTTAAGTAATGAAAAGAAGTCCTCAATAACAACAAAACAAAAGTGTTTTGTTGTTGTTGTTGTTGTCATCTACACTAATAAAAGAGAAACATGCAAATTGACCATCCCTCTGCTACACCCACCAGCCAATCAGAGCGTATGCAAATTAACCCAACTAAGATGGCGGCCGCCATGGAGCTGAAGTGAGCAGGAGGCTTGGGTTGCCCCTGGTGATGGAGGAAGCCAAGCTTCCCACCCGCCCTGGCCTGCCCTGGCCTCTGCTCAAGGCTACAAAGTTTCAATTATAGAAGATAAATAAATCCCAGATTACTGCTTCCAGCTGGCCCTGGCCTATGCTTGGGTCACCAGGGGGCATGGCAGGCCTGCAAACCACCACAGGCCCCTCACCCAGGCTGCCCACACTCCAAGGGAACCCCCACCCTGATCCGGGACACCCTTCAGGGCAAACCAGCCAGCCCCCACCCATGCACCAGGCCTCTATCCTATCTAATAAAAGAGTAATATGCAAATTGACTGTCACTCCAACACACAATATGGCTGCCCCCATGTGGTCAAAGATGGCTGCCCCATGTGGACACAAGATGGCTGCCACAAGATGGCCAGCAGGGGAGGGCAGTAGGGAGGGACCAAGCCTGCAAGAAAGGGCAGTTGGGGGCGATCAAGCCTGCAGGGGAATGCAGTTGGGGGGGGACCAGGATGGCAGAGGAGGGAAGTTGGGGGTGACCGGGCCTGCAGGGGAGGGCAGTTGGGGGGACCCAGGCCTGCAGGGGAGGGCAGTTAGGAGCAATCGGGCTGGCAGGGGAGTGGTTAGGGGGTGATCCGGCTGGCAGGCAGAAGCAGCTAGGGGGAATCAGGAAGGCAGGCAGGTGAGCAGTTGGGAGCCAGCAGTCCTGGATTGTGAGAGGGATGTCTGACTGCCCGTTTAGGCCCGATCCTACTGGGCCTAAACAGGCAGTCGGGCATCTCTCAAGGGATTCTAGATTGGAGAGGGTGCAGGCTGGGCTGAGGGACAACCCCCCCCCCCCGTGCACAAATTTCATGCACCGGGCCTCTAGTTTATAACTATAGAAGTACTCTTTTTCAGATAACTTTTACTTATAATTAATCTCAAAACTCAGGACTATTACATAAATATAAAATTTATTAAATGTAATTTATTAAGAACTATGACAACATGGTCAATGCATTAGCTTTCTTGGTCTAAGACTAGAAAAAGCATGTTCCTGAGACTGTAGTTTTTAAATATGTCTCTTCAGGCAAGTTTAGCATAGGATCCAAAAAGGTGGTTACTGAAATTTATAGCACCTTAAAATGGTCTGAGTGCCAAGATTCCATGCTGTCTACTGCAAGCATGAACAACAAGCGACCTTCAGAATTCTTATCTTCTTACCCCTATTGGAAACGAGGTATCACTTGTGAACTCCCTGTCCTTCAAAGAGTTAAGTCAAGTTGTCTTCCACAGTTCACTTCTGTGTGCATCCAGAACCCTCTATACATTTTCTGTAAATTTCTGATCTGTCTGTTTTTTCCATTTTCATCTGGGTCTGCCAACTAAATTTGACCCTGCACTATC
This sequence comes from Cnephaeus nilssonii, assembly GCF_951640355.1. NCBI lineage: Eukaryota > Metazoa > Chordata > Mammalia > Chiroptera > Vespertilionidae > Cnephaeus > Cnephaeus nilssonii. The sequence continues at coordinate 56,601,789 of NC_137079.1, read as the reverse complement.
TTCCATGGAAAAGTCAATCATACTCATGAATTGTAAGGTTAGTAGAATGGTTCCATTGAGCATAACAGAAAAAGAGAACATCACTTCCAACAGAACATTTGCCAGCTGACTATCCTGGCTCCTGCTCCACAGCCAGTTAGAGAACCACAATCTTGCAAATGCCCATGCCTGCCAGGGTCTACATTCACTGCTAGGACAGGAAGTAGCCCTGAAATTAGTATGGAATTCTTGGGAATAACATTTCTGCTCTCTCCAACTGCTCCTGAGAATTCTCTACCTGAGGTGTAGGTGAGAAGATCCATTTACTTATTTATGCCTGAGACCTCTCCCTTAGCCCAACCTCATAAGTTATCTTCTTTCAGGGGAAGAGTACAATGTGTTTCCTGAGCTTCTCCTCTCTTCACCCCAGAAGAGCTCATCACCCTGCTACTTATTTCCAGACATTAATTTATTGGATCCTCCTGAGAGGTACAATCTATGAGATGGCTGCTTTAACCACATATGAAACTAACAATTCTTTCATCTCCTGGAGTCCTACTTTTCATTTTTCCCTTAATTTTTCCACACACAGACTGAGGCCTTTGAGAGGCAGAAGATAAATGTGAACTTACACGTGTCTTATTTGAGATCAGCCCCTCACAAGAGAAGCATGAGAGTGGGGAACCTGCTCTTCCTCTCCATCCCTGCTCCTTCTTATACAGTTAGCTAATTGGTAAAGGTGGAAGACTGGAACCTAAATTATTTCTGCATCAACCCCAACTCTTAAGATCTAAACCGGTACTTTGGTCTGTCACTTCTGTTCATTTTTATTCCCTCAGATTAACCATTATCACCTCCATCTTTTCCTCTTCCCAGATCAGTTTCACCAACTTTAAAAATTGGAGACAATACAAGGGCATTTAATGAGAACTTCTCTTTTAATCTGTGCCTCCAGTGATGTTTATCTATAAAGGGCTTTGTGCCAACCAGATCTGATTTTCCAAGCCATACCACATGGCACCTTATCTAATGGCTTGTTATAGGAGACTCTCAAATAGTTATATGTATGTAGAAAACCTTATTTAATTTGTTATGTAGTCAGGAGCTTAATAAACAAGTCCCAGCAACTACCATGTGGCTGAATGCTGAGTACTGTCAGGCATTCTGCCAGAGATGCAAGTATGAGTGGTTTTTAGACCACGTGTCTTAGTCAGCTTGGACAACTATAACAAATATATTATACCCTGGATGGGTAAACCACACACAATTATTTCTCACAGTTCTCAGGATTAGAAAATCCAAGATCAAGGTGCTGACAGATCTAGTGTCCAGTGAGGACCTGCTTCCTAGCTTGCAGATAGCCATCTTCTCATTGTATCTTCACATGGTGGGAAGTAGGGAAAGAAGCTCTCATGTCTCTTCTTAGAAGGGTACAAATCCCATCCATGAGGGCTCTACTTTTATGAGCTAATTACTTCCAAGAAACCCCAATTCCAAATATTATCACACTGGAATTAGGTTTCAACATATAAATTTTGGGAGGACACAAACATTTAGTCTATAATACATGTACGATTCTTAACCAGAGCCTTAAAATTTTCTTTTAAATGTCTTTATTTGCCTCTGAAGCCTACCAGCTCTTTTAGACTTCAATGCCTTATTTTCCCAGTGGTTCTCAATCTTTAGTGTATAGGAGAAGCCCCTAGAAGGCTTATTAAAATAATATTACTGTGATCCATCCCCAGAGCTCCTGATTGGTCAGGGAAAACTCTAAGAGTTTGCATTTCTAATAAGTTCCCAGGTGACTCTGATGCTTCTGGTCTAAGGACCACACTTTGACAATCACTGGCTTATTCTAATAACTCAAACTCTAAGGCCACATTTCACACAAATGACTCTAGGGACTTGTAGCTAAAAGATCCAGCCGATAGTTCTAGTAATGCCCAACATCTTTCTTAGACATTTTCTGCCCTCCTAGGAAAGGTTCAATTTTTTCAGAAACTGCATATTCTTAAACAACTCCAAGGCAACTCCTACACTGAGGAATCGCTTTAATTTTTATCATCCTAGTAAAATTACATGATGGAATAGAATCTGAATCTTACCTTCAGATAGATCCAATATCAAATTGTGTATCCCCAAAAGGCTGTAAATACCTATGAAACTACAGTTTAACCATTTGGGTCTAATATTGAAGTGGGATATTGAAGACAAATGCCTGCCTGCACAGCATCAGCTCTATTCCATCGTGTCTCTGAAAGTCCAGTGTTCGTGGTGAAGGTATGCTCTTGACTTAACCATACAATGAGCATTTAATCTAGATAGGAAAATTTAAATAGTCTAGACAGGGATCCTAAAATGTGACCCAAGTATCACTAGACCTTCCTGACCTTTGGGTATTAGATCAGCAGCAATCAAACAAATCCAAAATACAACTCACTGAAGTCAGTGTGAACAAAGCTGAAATCAACTATAGAAAACATTTTATGTACCATAAGAAAGTTTTCAATCAAATAAATAAAGTGTGTGTAAATTGCAAAAATTATTATTATGTGTTTAAAAGAGTTCCTGGCACATAATTAGCTCTCTTAGTAGTAGTAGTAGTAGTAGTAGTAGTAGTAGTAGTAGTAGTAAACAAATGAGTATCTACTATGTCTAAGCACAGTACTATATGCTAATAGATCAATAGAAAATAAGTTCCTTGCCCTCCTGGGGTTTGCAAACTAGAAGAGAAAACAAATGTTACCAAAACAGCTGTGGTGACTATTATTAAAGGAATAAGTCCATTTTCCATCATCAAAATTGAATATTTTTATTTTAGAAGAAACTACTGGGGTTGAGGTGATTTCTTGAATTTGCCTGTGGATCCCATTTTAGAAATGGCAAGGGCAATGGTAACTTCTGAGGTTTAAGGCATTCTAGAATGTTTAGTGTTCAGGAAAAGCAGCTCCTTGGCATCCTCCCTAAAATTATAGGTTGGGTAGACTGGGTCTCAAAGTGGTTATTAACAACTTAGGAGAACATGTCAGCAAAAGGAAAAAATCAGAAGATTAAATTTGTGGGAAATTAAGAAAATATCAAGTTCACTCTTGAATAAATTTAATTTTATACTTTAAATGCCAAATATGAGGAGAGCTTGAAGATGGCGGCTGGCAGGATGGAAGTGAGGGAGAGGAAGTGAGTGAGTGAGGGTATGAAAGGAGAATGTGTGGATGTGTGTGGTGTGTGTGTGAGTGAGTGAGGGACAGTTAAATCCCTGTAGGAGCAGCAGGGGCTGGCAGACCAGGCTCTCTTAGACAAGGAGAGACTACCACCGCTGCGGGCACTCCCTGGACTGTGGGACTCCTGCACGGAGCCCACGCCATCTTGGAGGAGAGAATGGCCTTTTTTAGGAACTCATCAGCACCACCAACCAGACAGGCCTTGGAACTGCCCCACGACCCAGCAGCCACTCCAGCCAAAATCTTGCTGCCCTACCCACAAACCCGTGGACCTTGGGACCTCCACCTCCAAAGGTACACTGCTTGGCAGCAGTAAGTGTAACCTCCCCCTCCCCAGAGGCAGAAATCTGGACAAAACATTCATGCGTTTTCAGCACGCACAGGCAGCCAGGGCACACCACTCCTTAGGCAGCGCCTAGGAGCCACTGGAAGCCTCCGCGGGTGTGATTTTGTACAGACAAGGGCATGCGGCCCTACAGTAGAAATTCTGAATTTCCTCTTCCTGAATAACTGCCCACAATCACCCCAGCTGCTCAACCTCAGTGCCAGGACCCCGCAGAGTGCGTCAGAGCTCTGCACTGGCAAACGCACCTCCACAGATGTGAACTTCCAACAGGCAGGCACCCTGAGCCCATCTACCCACAGTGTGCTCCTGTGAGCCACTGTGAGCTCTCCCTGGGTGTGATCTTGGACAAACAGGGGCGCAATCCCCCCCAGAAGTAGAAATTCTGAATTCACTCATCCTGGATACCTGCCCACAGGTGCCTCAATTACGCGGCTACACTGCCAGGACCCTTCAGAGTGCTTCAGTGTGCCTCACAGGCAAACATACCGCAGGTGCCCCTGTGAGCTGCCACTGGGAGTGAGCGCCTATCCACCACTGGTGCAGCAGCAAAAGCTGAGTCTACCCACCCCACAACTACAGAACTCTGGACATCACAGTCACACCTTTCCAAAGTGCAGGCCCTCTGAGCCCCATCACCCCAACAGACGGTTCCTGGGTGCCACTGTGAGTTCCCGCTGGGCACGTGTGATTTCAATTAAGAGTACAAGACAGCAAAAATTGGGACACTCTCCTCCATGGCTGCTGACTTCTAGACACCGCAGTTGTGCCTCTCAAGCTCGCAGGCCTACATCAAGAGAACCCAAATAGCTCAAGTAGGGAGCTACACTAGATTACCAAGCCCAAGAGACCTGAGAGATCACACCAGTAGCACCATCCCCAAAAGAACCTGGGTAGCAAAGCAATTGGATCTACAATTAAAACATTACAGGAAGACATGGGAAGACAAAAAAGCAATCCCCAAAGAAAAGAAAAAGAGGTATCACCAGACAGGGAGTTAAATGAAATTGAGGCTAGCAGCTTATCAGAGAAAGAATTCAGATGAATTGTTATAAGGATGTTTAAATGGCTGGATGACAAATACACACAACTCAATGAGAATTATAAGGAGCTGAATGAGAATGTTGCCAACATGAAAAGGAACCAAGAGGAGATGAAGAACAACATAGCTGCAATAAAGAACACAATGGAAGGCTTAAACATAGACTAGAAGAGGCTGAGGACTGCATCAGCGAATTAGAAGACAAGGTAGGAAAAAAACACACAAACACAGCAGCAACTGGAAAGAAGACTTAAAAAGCAAGAGGAGAGCCTAAGGGAGCTTTGGGACAACACAAAACAAAACAATATTTACATAATAGGGGTACCAAAAGGAGAGGAAGAGAAGCAAGGAATAGAAAACCTGTTTGAAGAAATAATGACAGAAAATTTCCCTGATATTGGCAAGAAAAAAACCATGCAAGTCCAAGAAGCACATAGAGTCCCAAACAAGATGAACACTAAAAGACCGAAACCAAGACACATCATAATTAAATTGGCAAACACCAACAGCAAAGTAAGAATCTTAAAAGCTACCAGAGAGAGACAGAAAGTTACCTACAAGGATTCTCCTATTAGAATATCAACGGATTTCTCAACAGAAACTCTCCAGGCCAGAAGGGAATGGAATGAAATTTGCAAAAAGATGCAAAGCAAGGGACTGAACCTAAGAATACTATACCCAGCAAGGCTATCACTCAAAATTGAAGGTGGAATCAGGAGCTTCACAGACAAAAAAGGGCTAAGAGAGTTTATCACTACCAAGCCAGCAATGCAAGAAATGCTAAAGGGACTGCTGTAAAAAGAAGAAAGATAAAGGCAAGAAGAAACACAAACATTAAGGAAAAATATGACAACAAACATGTACTTGTCAATAATAACATTAAACGTAAATGGATTAAATGCACCAATCAAAAGACATAGGGTAGCTGAATGAATAAGAAAACATGACCCATATATTTACTGTGTGCAAGAGACCCACCTCAGAACAAAGGATTCACACAGACTGAGAGTGAAGGGATGGAAAAACATTTTTCAGGCAAATGGAAATGAGAAAAAAGGTGGGGTTGTGATACTTATATCTGATAAAATAGACCTCAAAGTAAAGGCCATAACAAGAGATAAGGAAGGCCACTACATAACACTAAAGGGAGCAATTCAACAAGAAGATATAATTCTGTTAAACATATATGCACCCAATACAGGAGCACCCAAATACATTAAAACAAACTTCTGGAAGGTATCAAGGGAGAGATTGATAGCAATACAGTCATAGTAGGGGACTTTAATACCCCACTGACACCACTGGATAAATCAACTAAACAAAAAATCAGCAAAGAAACAGTAATCCTAAATGACACACTAGATCAGATGGACTTAATTGACATCTTTAGAACATTTCACCCCAAAGCTACAGAATATACATTATTCTCCAGTGCACACGGAACATTTTCAAGAATAGACCACATATTAGGACACAGGCAAAGTCGCTTCAAATTCAAGAAGATAGAAATCATATCAAGCATCTTCTCAGATCATTATGGCATAAAACTGGAAATCAACTACAATAAAAACAATCCAAAAAAATCAAACACTTGGAGACTAAATAGCATGCTATTAAACAATGACTGGGTTACCAGAGAGATCAAAGAAGAAATAAAAAAACATCATAGCAACAAATGACAATGAAAACACAATCCAAAATCTATGGGACACAGCAAAAGCAGTCTTGAGAGGGAAGTTCATAGTTCTACAAGCCTACTGCAAAAAACAAGAAACAATGGTAATAAATCATCTAACCCAACAACTCAAAGAGTTAGAACAAGAGCAATAAGAAAAGCCCAGTGTAAGAAGAAGGAAAGAAATAATAAAGATCAGAGTGGAGATAAACAACCTAGAGACCAAAGAAACAATACAAAAGCTCAACAAAACCAAGAGCTGGTTCTTTGAAAGGATAAACAAGATTGATGAACCTCTAGCCAGGCTCACCAAGAAGCTTACTCAAACAACTGAAAAATAACTGTATGAATTCAATCAATTTGAATAGATAGTCATAGTTTAGGTTTAATCAAATAGTGTATATTAAGCCAATAAATTGATCAACACATATGGTCAGACTTGGTCCTTTGTGTTAAATATGGCTTAAACTGTACCCTGAAAGAAATACCACTGTATCGCTATGAATCAGTATCGGTGCCCCTCCTGAATCCCCTTTACTGGGATGATACACCCATCTCTCCAAGAGACCAACCAGCTCTTAATGGTAAATTGCATGCATTAAATTACATGATACTGTGAAGATAGGTGCTACCTGCAGGATTGGGTAAAGTCCTTAAACCAAGTTCCATCGTGGTATTGTGTCCCCAATAAACAGAACACATAGGTCCAGGTATCAAGTAATGGAAAACTTCCAATGACTCACTTGAAAAATTTGTGCTTCCCATTCCCACATATATGTATAGTCTCTGGGTCCTAATCTCAAGATAGGGAACATTTCTACCCAAAATATACAATAAACCCCAACTAAACACAAAGCAATGGCTGCCATTAGTCACAATGGGATTTTTGTGCCAGTAGTCCAGCAGGTACACAAAGTAGCTACCCTAACAGCCAAGAAAATCAACCCTAATAATCAAGAAGTAAGAATTACCACCTAATAATGACATAAATGAATATGTCCACCACATGTTGGGGCATCTCTTGACACATCCATGCCCATTTGTGACTATAAATAGGCAAGTACAGAAACCCCAGTTTCAAAAAGGTAACCAGAGACTTAGGTTCCTCAGAGATGAAGTTTTTATCTGCCCAAAAAGTAAGTCACCTGGACCCACCAGAAGTGCTAGTGAGGCTGAGGGAAATCAAATGAGTGATAGAGGAGGCAAATGATGAGTATCAATTAGGACCTTGGTGCCAATTGCAGTAATGGGGGCTATAATTTATCCCACCAATCCTCCTCTTCTGTTTCCCCAGGAATTGTGATCATGGGATCTGTATGGTTAGAGTGAATTTCATGTGAAAAGCAAGTGGACCTGAACAGTGCAAGGGGTAGACTGTGCTGAAAGCTATTTTGATGCCCCACCCAGATGCTCTTAATCAGACCAGGGCACTCATTTTCCTAGCTACTGTGAGTATTGACTGCCTAGGGGGTCCACAGCTAAACCCTTGGCAAGAAGACTGCCCTCTGCTATTCCCAGCTGCCTGCACCCATCTCCCCTACCCTCAACTCCTACACAGCCCACAGCCTATGACTGGCTGAAAGCAGGGTACTAAATAGTGCCATGCTTGCCTCAAAGTCTGACAGGTCCTTAGTCCACCCCGTGTGGATCAGACCAAAATTAAAATTTTACTTGAGACCACACCATTGCTCAGCTCTTTCCTCTTTATCCATCCTGCTTTACCCTCAATCTCACAAATTTTTCAGAAAAACACTTCATCAATAAATCATGCACCCTATTGAAGGCTCTACTCCTAGGGAACCAGAACTAAAAACATCTCAAATTTGATCGTTTATAAGAATCAATAGCTGTCCGTGGACAGTTCCAATAAAAGTACAGTGTGGCCCTGAAAACAAACAAAAAAACAAAACAAACAAAAAAAAAAGAATCAATAGGACAGTTTATTTTATCAGGGGTGAGGAATGTCCGGCCAGTGGGCCATATAAGGCCCTTGAAATCATTTGATTTGGCCCTGCCAAGGCATTAGGGGCAAGTTAATTAAATGTTTGACCAAATATAGCAGGCTAATTTTTAAGTTGATAATTTTGTATGGCTCGAGAATGATGTTATTAATATCCAAATGTCCCTAGGCAGAAAAAAGGTTCCCCACCCTTGGTATAAGAATCAATAGGACAACAGTTTATTTTCAATGTATAGTCTTTGGCCTTACTTCCAGAGAAGTAAATTTAATAGGTGTATGGTGAGCCCAGGGGTTGACATTTTTAGCAAGGACTGATTATGGATTCAGTGCAATGGTCTACTGACCAGTTTTTGAGGTGCATCCTCTGCTAGTGGTCGCCAACCAGTGGTCCGCGGACCACTGGTGGTCCGTGACGTCCGCACACACTCGCCTTCCACAAAGAGAAGCTAGATGTATCACAGATGCAGCAATATCATCAATCACTGCACCTGAGAACAAGTTTCTCTGCATTACTTTCAGGCTTTCATATTCCAACACACAGCAAACCCCTAACCTCAGCTTTTTAATATGGCTCTCACTGTACTCGTGTTTACAACTTCAAAATGTCAATAAAACATGATAAGTGCAAAAGTCAAAATAAAGTAGAAGAGGTGTCATGTAAGTAATGGGCTGCACATTCTTAATTTAAATCATATATATTTATTCACTCACTCGGTAACTGAATACTAACCAAATGAATTTGTAATATATTCCAGTCTAGTTTTATTAGGATTTGTGCTGTATGTGTAATGTGAAAACAAAGAAAATATATTACTGCATCAACTTATATTATTCATGCATATAAAGTTCTGTGTATCTGCCCACGCGGTTGAGAAGATGCATTAAGAAGTCGATTACAATAACAAGAAAAGGTTATTTGAGTCAAATCAAAACAATAAATGGGCTAGAGAAAAATTGTAAAATATTTGTTTTACACTTTCCTCCAGTGACACATAAAACATTATCTCCTTCTCTAAGCGATTATGAACATTTCTACCCTGTCATATGGCATAAAGTGGAGATTTGTTTAAAATCATTTGTCTGCAAAGTTACACCAGTCTCCTTGTCCTTCAGAAAAAGTATATTTTTGAGCACCTCAATTGTTAAAAGCTCACAGTCTTATTTGTAGTTATACTCAGACAGATGGAAATAGAGACGCTGTTTTAACCAACATTTAATTAACTAATTTATCAAATTTGCTGCACTTTACAGAAAAATATAGCAATGCTTGCCAACAGCATGCAGAACACTCTTGAATATTAGGCTGCTCTCCACTATGTCCATCTGTCTCCTCTCCTCTAGGTAGGCAGTTGGATTTATTCACACACTTGTCCATGATCCCAGTTATAATCATATTATTTAATGTTGCTAAATATTGTATAAATCTGTAAAATACAAGTTCTAACTCAAGTGAACATTTCTTGAAGTTAAGATAATCTTCAAAGTATCTTGATAATGTAAACTTGCTTTAAAAAGTGCTCTCAAAATATAGAAAGATATAAACAACGAGAAAAATAATACAACTAAGAGAATTATATACTCTTTCAAATTGCTTCACAGGAGTTTTTTTGTTGTTGTTACACTTTAAAGAATCCTAAACTGGAAATTGTCAAGGATCCCAAATGGTGTGATGTATGCAAGAAATGTCAAGCGTTCCTATCAGACCCACACACAAAACATACTGTCTAATGAATTCACAGGTATGCAGATCTATGTATGGAATTATTTTAATTTTTAATAATTTTAATATTTTTTTTACTTTAAGTGTTTTTTTTTCAGTTGTCTGACAAGTGAATGACCAGTTCAAGTCACATCCCCATTAAAAGTATCTACCATACCAGGTGATCCTGTTGATAAGAACAGGCAAAATGAGAAATCAGAGAACTTTTTAAAATCTTTCTATTAAAAAAAAAGGAAACCGGCAATGGAAACTGAGGAGAAACTAAACAAATGGGACTATGTCAAAATAAAAAGCTTCTGTTCAAGAGTTTATGTTGTTCACTAAGGGGAGAGATCAACCAAAGGACTTCTATGCATGCATATAAACATAATCAATAGACACAGACACCAGGGGTGGTGAGGGCATGAGCAAGGGGGTGGGGTGAAGGGAGGGGTAAGGACACATATGTAATACCTTAATCAATAAAGAAAATAACTAAGGTGGGATCTCCATACCAGATTTCAAGCTGTATTACAAAGCCACTGTTCTCAAAACTGCCTGGTATTGGCACAAGAACAGACATATAGATCAATGGAATAGAATAGAGAACCCAGAAATTGATCCAAATCACTATGCTCAATTAATATTTGACAAAGGAGGCATGAACATACAATGGAGTCAAGACAGTCTCTTCAACAAATGGTGTTGGGAAAATTGGACAGATACATGCAAAAAAATGAAACTAGACCACCATCTTACACCATACACAAAAATAAACTCAAAATGGATCAAGGACTTAAACATAAGACAGGAAACCATAAAAATACTAGAGGAATCTACAGGCAAAAAAATCTCTGACATATGCCAAAAGAACTTCTTTGCTGATACTGCTCCTAGGGCAATGGAAGCTAAAGAGAAAATAAACAAATGGGACTACATCAAAATAAAAAGCTTTTGCACAGCAAAGGAAACCATCAATAAAACAACAAGAAAGCCCACTACATGGGAGAACATACTTGCCAATGATATCAACGATAAGGGTTTAATCTCCAACATTTACAGGGAACTCATGCAGCTTAACAAAAAGAAGATAAACAACCCAATCAAAAAATGGGCAACTGATCTAAATAGACACTTTTCGAAAGAAGACAGAAGGAAGGCCAAGAGACATATGAAAACCTGCTCTAAATCACTAATCATTAGAGAGATGCAAATCAAAACAACAATGCGGTACCATCTCACACCTGTCAGAATGGCCATTATCAACAAGTCAACAAATGACAAGTGCTGGAGAGGATGTGGAGAAAAAGGAACCCTCGTGCACTGCTGGTGGGAATGCAGACTGGTGCAACCACTGTGGAGAACAGTATGGAGTTTCCTTAAAAAACTAAAAATAGAACTCCCATTTGACCCAGTGATCCCACTCCTAGGAATATATCCCAAGAAACTGGAAACATCAATCAGAAAAGATATATGCACCCGTATGTGCGTAGCAGCACAATTCACCATAGCTAAGATTTGGAAACAGCCTAAGTGCCCATCAGCAGATGAGTGGATTAAAAAACTGTGGTACATCTACACAATGGAATACTATGCTGCGGTAAAAAAGAAGGAGCTCTTACCATTTGCAACAATATGGATGGAGATGGAGAACATTATGCTTAGTGAAATAAGCCAGGCAGAGAAAGATAAATATCACATGATCTCACTCATTTGTGGAATATAATGAACAACATAAACCGATGGGGGGGAAAATAGATCCAGAAACAGAGAAACATCAATCAGAACGTCAAACCGCAGGGAAGAAATTGTGAGGTAACCAGAAACCCAAAAATGCCTGAGAACGCCTCTCTAGCCACGCTAGCAATCATCAGATGTACGGTAATTTTACCGGGGACAAGAGGGTAAGTATTTTGATCTTACGCTCCTGACCCTTCATGGGTAAGACCCCTTACGTGGGCTGATCCTCTGACTAATATAGGTACCAATAATACCAAACACGCTGGACATCAAGGAGGTCCATGGGTGGGGCAAGAAAGTATAAATACATAGGGGTCCCCACCCAGCCTCCCTTTTGTATGATACGAAATCAAAACAATGCCCCTTTGTGTATACAATTAAAGAGAGGTTTCTGGCTTGTGTGGACACCAAAGAAAGGGTGTCACTACTATCATTACGTGCCCCCGGTGGAGGTGCAGAAAATGTAACTAAGACCTTGTCTATATAAAAAGAAATGGACAGCCAGTCTGAAAGGGAATTCCCATGGACTAGAACAAAGAATATCCTTACATGATATTATCCTACACTGTCATTAAAAATTATTCCCAGATTTGGAACACCCCCTGTACTTATAATAGTTCCTCACACCCTTGGGGATAAAAAATAAATAATATAAAAAAAGTCATATGTTTGGTGCTTGGAGACAAACTTAACACATCTCTTGATACTTTAGAATTACTACAGCATAATATACAATTATCCCAAGCAAACATACAAACTAATTCTTTGAATGTCTGGCAGCAATTTAAAAAGGACATGTAAGGATTTAACCCTTTTCATTGTGTAGAGGGCCTCCTGGGAGGGCACCTGAGCATTCTATATGGGTCCCTCTTACCCTTTAGGCCAAAAGAGACCCTCTTCTCACAATTCAATTGCTCACAGCTGTTGCATGAGCTATCAGTTCATGTCGAGGTTGAAGTCTCGTGATGACTGGTGCCATGGATCTGTCTCTCACCCAGTAGGGCGAACTGAGCCCTCCCTGGAGAAGAAACCCGGGTTCCAAAAGATATGTGATCAGTGCTGGGGCCCCGCCAGCAGGCGAGGGGATCCCAAGGCAGGTGCTGGGCATGGAGGCCACGGGGGCATAGGCTACCAAGGAGACAAAACTGAACCTCACGTCACCCTGCTTGGCCCTGGAGGATGGCTGGTTAGTCAATGACGGGTAAGATTCCTCAAGGAAGGAACAACCTAAGACAGGCACAGTCGCAGAGGGGCCATCAGGAGAGAATTTGGGGATCAACAGAGGTGGGGCACAGACCCTCACCCCCCCAACATTGCAGGGGCCTGAATCCTAGCCCCTTCTGAGGGAGGTCTCCTGCCCCCATGGCTGCTTTGTGCTTCCCATGCCCAGCTCAGATCAGGACCCAGGTGACCGACAGAGACTTGGCCGACAGCAGCTGCCCTCTCACTCCAACAAGAATTGTTTGAGTTGCCCTGTACCCATGGTGTGGGGAAGGGGGTTTACGATATCTAAATCCAGCCTACCACCAGGAATGCTCAGGACCTACTCAAGAAGGCAAATAATCCCTTCCACCAATATTTACAGGGTAAAACAAGATTATTGTTAGAGTAATAAATTTGACAGTAAAATAGTAGTCAAGTTTTCAGACAAATTTAAATTGGCTAGTTGAAACAAGTGAATATTCTAGAAAAATTAATTGTACCAGACAAAAAGGTGTTCCTAAAGAGTCAACTAAAATTTTTATTGGTACTTCATCTCATGATAAAAGTGTGCACCATATAATGAACCTAAAACAGCTATATTATAGTGCAAAAAATTAAAATTTAAAAGCCACCAAGAATACACTATAAAATTTTCAAAAGCCTCCTAACATTTAAATCAAAAAAGGAGGGGACAGTAGAGGAATATCATGTAAGGAAAAATATCCTGTAAGTAAATTACATCTAGAAAATTAATACGTTAGAAAATTAATTGTAAGGCTAAAAGCAAGACACCCATGAAAAACACACAAGGTGACAAAACAAGCCAGAGGAAAATCATTTGGGCAAAAATTGAAAAAGGATCCCCAGTCAAATTTATAGAAAATATTCCTTTATTAACCTTTGGTCGAGAATATGTTTGTATATTTTCAGAAAACAACTCCGAGACCATGTGGATTCCAGCAAGAGAGGAATCGACAGGACTACTCCAGCCATGAAGACAGAAGAGAAGCAGTCCAGAGACGGAAGATGCTGATGTGGCCTTCCCATACTAGCAGTTAGCAGCTGTGCATCACTGCAGATTGCCCAGGACCAAACCGGACAGAGTCGGACCTGCATTACCACCATTTGTCCACCATCCAGAACTGAAATGTCAGTGCTGACATGTACACATAAGGAACTGTTGGACATTGAAATTGGGTCTCAAAAGAACTGTTGGCCCAGAAAAAAACTCACTACACACTGATTCATTTGCCTGTCACCATAACCATTATTGCTTGTCTCATTTTCGGTTCTTATAAGTGTATTTCTAATAGCACATGATCTCACTCATCTAGGGGAAATAATGAACAACATAGACTGATGAACAAGAACAGACCCAGAAACAAGGAGGCATGGATCAGACTGTCGGGCCTCAGGGGGAGGGTAGGGAAGGGTGGGGGTAAAGGGGGAGACCAACCAAAGGACTTGCTTGCAGGCATATGAGCCTAACCAGCGGTTAAGGACAACAGGGGGGTGGGGGCATGTGTGGGGAGGGGTGTGGGATGGGAATGGGGGGACGAGGACAAATATGTGATACCTTCATCAATAAAGAAATTAAAAAAAAATAAAAATAAAAAAAAAATAAAGATTGGATATTTCTGCTCTCAAAAAAAAAAAAAAGAAAAGAAAATAACTAAATAAATAAACAAGTAAATAAGTAAAATGCTTCTGCACAACAAAAGAAACCATCAACAAAACAACAAGAAAGCCCCCTGCATGGGAGAACATATTTGCCAATGTTATCTCTGATAAGGGTTCAATCTCCAGTATTTACAGGGAACTCATACAACTTAACAAAAGAAAGATAAACAATCCAGTCAAAAAATGGGCAAAGGACCTATGACACGTTTCAAAAGAGGACATACAGAAGGCCAAGAGACATATGAAAACACTAGAGGGCTGGTGCATGAAATTCGTGCACGGGGGGGGGGGGGGTGGTGTCGCTCAGCCCAGCCTGCACCCTTTCCAATCTGGGACCCCTTGAGGGATGTCCGACTGCCCGTTTAGGCCCGATCCAGGTAGAATCGGGCCTAAACGGGTAGTCGGACATCCCTCTCACAATCCAGGACTGCTGGCTCCCAACTGCTTGCCTGCCTGCCTTCCTGATTGCCCCTAACTGCTTCTGCCTGCCAGCCTGATCACCCCCTAACCACTCCCCTGCCAGCCTGATTGATGCCTAACTGCTCCCCTGCCAGCCTGTTTGCCCCTAACTGCCCTCCCCTGCAGGCCTGGTCACCCCTAACTACCCTCCCCTGCAGGCCTGGTCACCCCTAACTGCCCTCCCCTGCAGGCCTGGTCCCCCCCCCCCAACTGCTCTCCCCTGCAGGCCTGGGTCCCCCCCAATTGCCCTTCCCTACAGGCCCGGTTGCTCCCAACTTCCCTCCTCTGCCTGCCTGGTCACCCCTAACTGCCCTCCCCTGCAGGCTTGATCACCCACAACTGCCCTCCCTTGCAGGTCTGGTCCCTCCCAATTGCCCTCCCCTGCTGGCCATCTTGTGCCGGCCATCTTGTGTCCACATGGGGGCAGCCACCTTTGACCACATGGGGGGCAGCAATCTTGTGTGCTGGAGCAATGGTCAATTTGCATATTACTCTTTTATTAGATAGGATAGAGGCCTGGTGCACAGGTGGGGGCCAGCTGGTTTGCCCTGAAGGGTGTCCTGGATCAGGGTGGGGGTTCCCTTGGGGCGTGGGGCCACCTGGGCGAGGGGCCTGTGGTGGTTTGCAGGCCTGCCATGCCCCCCAGTGACCCAAGTGGAAGCCCTGATATATCTGGGATTTATTTATCTTCTATAATTGAAACTTTGTAGCCTTGAGTGGAGCCAAGCCTCCTGCTTGCTCTGTGGCCACAGCCATTTTTGTTGGGATTTATTTATCTTCTATAATTGAAACTTTGTAGCCTTGAGTGGAGGCCTAGGCCGGCCAGGGTGTGCGGAAAGCTTGGCTTCCTCCATTACCGGGGAAACTCAAGCCTCCTGCTCGCTCCGTGGCCGCAGCCATCTTGGTTGGGTTAATTTGCATACTCGCTCCTGATTGGCTGGTGGGCATGCTTGTGGGTGTAGTGGAGTTATGATCAATTTGCATATTACTCTTTTGTTAGATAGGATGCTCTAAGTCACTAATCATCCGAGAGTTGCAAATCAAAACAACAATGAAGTATCATCTCACACCTGTCAGAATGGCTATCATCAACAAATCAACAAACAACAGTGCTGGCGAGGATGTGGAGAAAAAGGAACCCTCGTGCACTCCTGGTGGGAATGCAGACGGTGCAGCCACTGTGGAAAACAGTATGGAGATTCCTCAAAAAATTAAAAATGGAACTCCCATTTGACCCAGTGATCCCACTTTCAAGAAATCAGAAAGGACATATGCAATCCTATGCTCATAGCAGCACAATTTACAATAACTTAGATTTGGAATCAGCCTAAGTGCCCATCAGCAGATGAGTGGATTAGGAAACGGTGGTACATCTACACAATGGAATACTACACTGCTATAAAAAAAAAAAAAAGAAGGAACTTTTGCCATTTGCAGCAGCATGGATGGACCTGGAGAGCATTATGCTAAGCGAAATAAGCCAGTTGGAGAAAGATAAATATCACATGATCTCACTCATATTTGGGATATAATGATCAACATAAACTGATGAACAAAAGTAGATCCAGAGACAAAGAAACACCGAAGAGACCATCCAACCTCATAGGAAAGGCGGGGGGAGGGAGGGGTTACAGATCAACCAAAGGACTTGTATGCATGCATATTAGCATAACCAATGGACACGGACACTGGGGTGATGGGGGCTTGTCCTGGGGGGGTGGGAGTGGCCGGGGAGGGGTCAATTGGGGAAAAAGGAGACATATGTAATACTTTAAACAATAATAAATAAATAAATAAATAAATAACATAAATAATTTTTTATAAAGGGAAACAAGTCAAAATGTTATTTTAAGGTAAGCCACCAAACTACATAATGGGTAAAGCAAAAACTGTGCCTTAGTAAAAATGGATCTGATCAAAAAGTTAAATTTCATGCTAAGATGCATTAATCCAGGATAGCTTCTTTTACAAATGCTAACACAACCTTTAGGAGCCAAAGTTTGTGAGGAAAACCAAACATACCACCTTTCTAAGAAGGCGGATCTTTGTTATTCAGTAAATAAACTTTACAAAGAATTAAAGCCTCCTTCTCTCTCTAGAGGTAACCACTTTCCTGAAGTTGAAATGTATCAATCTCTTCCATTATTTTCTATATATAACACATTATTATATTATACAGACAGGGGTGATCATTGGCAGGTAGATATGCCCATCTACTTGCCAATGATTCTTTACATGGAGCCACTAGAGCTTTATAGCCTTGGATTTATGTACTAGTACCTTATTGGTAGAAGCACATTAATCTATAATCAATCAGTACTCTTTAGTAATAAATATTTTATTATGTACTTTTTTCCATAAACAAGCCACATGTAAAAGTTTGATATATAATGAAATAAAAGAAAGATCCCAGATACAATAAGCACAGTTAGAATATTGGGAAGATTTTCCTGTTTTCTATTTTTTATAAGTAATGAGAACTGGTATTAAATTTATATGTTAAGATTCAAGTATAAGTTTGAGTTGATGTAACCTAAAATATAGGTAGATTGTCTCTCTCTAAAAGTCAGAGCTATACTATCTAACACTAATCTTGGAAAATATTTCTGTGAATATTTGACCCTAGTGTCCTACCTCTGAAGCAGTATTTGGTATTACTCTTAGTTCACTGAAGTCAATGATTACAATAAGACTTTATTGAACAACAGTTCTTTGGAATCTTTTCACTGAAAGAAGGTATTCCCCAGTTGTTATCATTGGCAGGTAGATGGGAAAATTATTTTTAGAGCTTTCTTCCTCTGTTTTGCCCTAATGTGAAGTTTGCTCTTCTAAAGAATTTAAGAATTTTAAATTTTAATACTTCTAAAGGGAGTTTATTCAGAAAAGAAGGTAACTTTGGACTCAGTCCTCAAGACTTTTAAATATTTAAAGCCAACTTCATAATGATGGAAGCCTCTTTTTCTGCAGGATGTTGCATGTCTGATGTGCTCAAAACATGGCAGTCATAAAGCATCCTGAAATGGAAGAGCAGAAAATGTGCTGAACCTGAATCTTGGATGATATCATAAAGCTAATGAATCAATCAGCACTGGAACCACCCTACCTCTTAGCTTCTTAACAACATAAATAGTAAAAAGTCTCGGTGTTTAAGCCATTTTGAGTTAAGTGGTCTGTTATTTGCTACCAATAGCACTCTCACTAAGGTAAGTAAAATGTGACAGGCACTGTTCAAGCCCTACAGACATGAAGACAAATAGGTCAAAATTTTAGCTTTAATTGCTCTTAATCTAGTGGGGGAGATCAAACCTATAAGAAGCTAATTGTCTGGTGAAACAGTAAAAACCGGTGGAAGTGTGTGTGAGCATTGTGGTGGCAGAGAAGTGTGGGTGAACACTTGAGTCAGTGAACACGGCTATGGAACAAATGAGTGAATATGTGGACCCAGCTTAGATGTCCATGAATGGCTTCTTGGAGTTAATAGCATTGAATTCATATTTATGCCTTGGGAGGAACTGCTCATCTCGTCCATTATTTTCCAAAAGACTGAAAATTTGTAAATTAATTTCAAGTGAAAAGTACCAAAGAAGATAACTAGGCTATTTTCTTCTCTAATTGAAATTACCTGTTCAATCAGACAGGCCACGAAGGTGTACGGATTCAAGTGATCAAGATGAAGAATACATTGTTGTAACATAAAGAACAAGTAATTTGCCCTAACCGGTTTGGCTCAGTGGATAGAGCATCGGCCTATGGACTCAAGGGTCCCAGGTTTGATTCTGATCAAGGGCATGTACCTTGGTTGCAGGCACATCCCCAGTAGGGAGTGTGCAGGAGGCAGCTGATCGGTGTTTCTCTCTCATTGATGTTTCTAACTCTCTATCCCTCTCCCTTCCTCTCTGTAAAAAAATCAATAAAATATATTTTTTTAAAAAAAGAATAAGTAATTAATAAAAAGACTGTCCAGATAAACACTCAGTTGATAATACGGAATATGATCTTCCATAGAAGATATTGAGCTAATCACCTTTCCTTCAGAAAGGTTTCTGCTATTTTCCAATCACTTTCACATAGAGACTCTTACTTAATTCTCACAGTAATCCTTTAGTATCTACATTCAATCCCATTTTTCAGATAAGGAACCAAGAGGTCAAAAAGCTAAGCTTTCGTTAGTCAGAATTTGAACCCAAGTCTCCAAATTCCAAGGAAAATGCCTGATTGACCACCCCACTCCTGGAATACACCATTCACTCTCTCTCACAACCTGCTGAAAAGGCATCAAGGCACACAGTGGGTGAAGGATCCAATACAGGACCACTCACAGCCCAGAGGAGTGTTGGCAGATGTCCCATGGCATATGCCAGAACATTCTGTCAGCCCCTTGGGGGCACCAGAGCATCAGACAACCAAAATGACAGATTGTACAAAGATCCCGACTCATTACAAAAGACCCTACTTTTCCTTTTGTTTTGTTCCTTCTGAGCAGCTGGCATCTCTCAGCGAACTGTCGGTATTATATTTAAGACGTAGTACATCATTAAAATAAAGCTCGGGGCTAATAATTATGTCTTGTTCAGGTGTTTTATGACTAAAGATTCTGACTTTCCCCCAAGGTTTCCAACTCACTCTTTTCCAAATTGCTTCTCTAAGGGCATTTGTTACATTGTGGACGTGTCCCCAACAATTAAACAGCAGTTTAATCCTCTCCCTCTCTCTAGATTTTTTTTTTTTTTTTAGGTAGTGTCCCAAAGCCTGAGCCACTTCCACTTTCAAGATGGTATTTATTGAGTTCTCAACTGGCTGTGCCGGTGTGACTGCACACAGAGGTCAATCAAAGTGGAAAGCGCAGCTCCCAGCCATCATGTTGCTCACACTCCACAACGTCATCTATTTATCAGAAGCACTCCAACCCCCTCCCTGCGCTGCCTCTATCTTAACCTTTGTTCAACAGTTATTAAGATACTCAACAAACTTCACTATCAGTAGGAAAAGAACACAGGACCTGTATTACACCAGTATTTGAACTCTAAGCCTTTGTTACTTTGGCTCTGACTCCTGGCGATCCTATGAATGAGTGATGTCCACAATGTCCTGTCCACAACAGCCCTGCTCAGCTCCTGTAGACTCATGCCTGCGGCTTCTTTTATGGAGTCAATCCATCTCATATCTGGTCTTCCTCTTTTTCGGCTGCCTTCTCTTTTCCCCAGCATTATTGTCTTTTCCAAATGAACCTGCCTTCTCATGATGTGCCCAACGTCGGACAGTTTCAGTTTTGTCATTTTTGCCTGCACCCTTATTTTACCTCTAAAATGGATTTGATAGTAGTTCCCACCCTTCAAAAGTATCATAAAGATCAAATGAGATCAAGTGTGTAACTCTTTGTAACTCATAAAGAAGTCAGTACTCTAGAATTGGCAAAAGCATTTTCATGAAGATTGCCTCTTTCAGGAGCTGGTAAGTCCTGGTACTTTGTGGTGGATGGGGAACAGCTCTTTGCGCATTTACATTTAAAATGGAAAACCCTCTGGGACCATCTCCTCCCATGAGTTGGTATGAAGGGTGGCAGAGCAAATAGACATAGGTGGGGCAGCTCCCCTGTGCAAAGCAGCAGGAGCACTAGGTTTATTTATTTGAGAGAAAGAGACATCAATTTGTTGTTCCACTTACTTATGCATTTATTCATTGACTCTTGTATGTCCTCTCACCAAGGATTGAACTCACAACCTTGGCATATTGGGAAAATGTTCTATCCAACTGAACTATCCGGCCAGGGCCGCACTAGATTTATTTTAAGGACCCCTAAGCTGCTCTTCTCACATCCCCAAAAGAAACTCCGAACCAGCCTTCTTACATACATTTATTGAAAGCAGGGTCTATGTAAGTATTCTTCCACAACTTATCAGTTTACTTGTTAAACTCCTTAGCTTTCCTACTCTATGGGATTCAGAAGCAGCATTTTGATCCAAACATTCTAATTACTGCTACTTAACGGAGATTCTCTTAGGTTGTGTCTATTCAGCTCAATCTAGTTGGATATTCAGTAACAAGTAGCTGAACTACTTTGATGGTATAGTTTTTAATCACTTTCCCATGGGCTGAGGAATCAGAGATGACTAAAAATTGAATTGACCCAGTCCTCCCAGGACTTGAAGTCTGCTATAATTCTCAGTCTCTTCCACCCAAGAGACATTTCTCTCCACTAAACTGACTTGCTTGGTCTTCAGGTTCAACAAGATCTGCCAAACTTAAGTTCAACTAGCTATAAAGGAATTGTTATAGAATATTTTAATGCAAACAGTAGTCAGCCCTTTGAGTGTGTCACTTTTGGAGTAGATTGGTTGGTGCTTCAACATGGTATGAAACTATCCATTAGGTACACAAGCTCAGGGGCCTCTGGTGGTGCAGGCCAAGGTCAGCCGCCACCACCTGTGCCCTGCCCGTGCCACCTAGCATGAACTACATACACAACAATCTCCAAATGGCTGCTACTTGTGCTGGGCTTGGAGGTGCCCAGGAGGGGCCAAGCTATGAACCAAGTTTGGTTGCTACTAGTGCCAGGCCTGGGGCCATTTAGCAAGAAATACATAGCATGCTGTGGTCAAATGCTGCTTGTTTGAGAGATTTTAGGACAGTCCAAAGCATGAGCCAAGACAGACCATTTGTATGGAAAAGACAATTTTTTTCCACAATGGTCTTTTCCTTGCTGTAAAAGTAATGTGTTTATTATGAAAATTTAAACTGTTCAAAAGGACAGGAAGGAGAACAGAGACTGTGTTGTTTCCCATCCTCCAGCTGCCCAGGGCTAACAGGTCCCTGGGCACCTGTGTCTCTGAGCTTCTCACACACACAGGACACCCACACCCACCACACCCTCACACAAACACACACACACATACACACATACATACACACACCACATATCACATCCACCTCAAATGGGCTGAAGACCCAGAGTACTATACTACCCAGAGGTAGGGAGCAAGGATTTTCATGAGGGCCTCAATGACTGACAGCTAAATCCTGAGTAAGGCTATAGCCATAACAATGTTAATCTCCTGTCCAAGGCCATTATCTCACTCAGAGTAAAGCACTTACACTACAGTATAGGTACCAATACTTACAGTAACAGAAGAGGGTTCCCCTGTTGATACCTTTTCTCAGTGGACATCAGCATTCTGGGGACACAGGAGGCATCTTATGCCCAGGCCTCTATTAGTGGACACCACTTGCAGAAATAGCATTTCTGGGAGCTATCAGAGCAGATGTCCACATACATTATCCCCAGAAATAGGAACATTATTGAAGCATGTCAGATCAGGATAGCAGGAAGGTGCTAGACACATTTGTGAGTAAAACTACAGAACACAAGACACTCCCTGAGGACTCCTAGGATTGCTGGAAAGAAATTTGCCATACGTTGTAGGTCCCTCAGAAGGCACCCGAACAGATTTTGAAAAACTTACTGCTTTGTAGCTGTTATCTTGACTCTTGGGATTCTAATGTAGGAAATGGTAGGGGACATGAACAATACAAATAAAGTACTCCCGACAGGGCAGATAAGACCTGGAATCTGAGCTGACCAAGACCCTGACATCAGCAGGCTGCAGAGAAGATAGCTCCCCAGTGCTCACTGCAGCTGATACCAGATAGCATAAGGAGACAGCCAGCCCCAAAGAGTCAAAAACAAGGACTGCAATCAAACAGTCTAGGGGATACAGACATTATCCTGAAGCAAGTCATAAGATACTCAGTAGCAGAATACAACTGCTTAAATAAACCATCCTTATTGCAAAGTCTCCACTGGCAGAGTTCTACTATGTGGACTGCACATATTTTTAAATAAATACATGCCAAAATATTATACATAGGTACCAATACTTATGGTACCTATACATGCACACACGTATTTATTTCTGTCTTGCTTTTTAAAACAACAACAAAGGAATGCAAATTGTACTAAATACAGGCTGATTACTAAGAGTAACCCCAGCTTATATAAGATTTTGGTTGACTAGGGAAAATGCATGCAATTAGGAAACAGTGGAAGAGAACAGAACTTCTTAGGATACAGAATCACAAAACCAGGTCTCATCCCTATTCCACAGAAAATGACTTTGCCAGGTGATAAAACATAATTTGCTGAAATATGTCTGCAAATGTTTACATTTTTGTAATCTGATTGTCTCAAAATTATATCCATTACCTATTATTGCTTCTGCTTCTGGCATATTTTTACTTTTAGGTCTATAAAACAATAGTTTGCTTCCCTATTTTAAATAATTCAGCTCACGGTATTTGACTTGATGTTTTCTTGAGAGGTTCGGAATAGCAATTTTGCATTTAACTTTTTTTAAAAA
This sequence comes from Cnephaeus nilssonii, assembly GCF_951640355.1. Taxonomy (NCBI): domain Eukaryota; kingdom Metazoa; phylum Chordata; class Mammalia; order Chiroptera; family Vespertilionidae; genus Cnephaeus; species Cnephaeus nilssonii. Next base: position 56,578,434 of record NC_137079.1, on the reverse strand, counting down.
AAACTGACTCTCATTTTGAAAAAAACTGTTAGAATGAACCATAAGTTCAGAGTAATATGGGGTATATCTGAACGGGGGGGGGGGGGGGGGGAGAAATCCCTTTAGCCAGATTTAGTCTGCACAAGCAAAGTCACTGGCATCTCCTTCAGTCTTCTGTTCTTTGATGTCCGCAAGATCGTCAGACTCACCTTGGTGTGACTTGACCTCAATGACCTCAGAGAGCCTCTTCTGTTATGGACTAACCTTTGGTTTCAAATAAATGTTGTTTTCTGGAGACTTTTACTGCTTTTCTGGCCGTCATCCCAGAAGTATTGATCAGCTTGGTGCTATTGCCCTATTCTGCCTCAGAATGGCACCAGAGTGATCTAAAACCCAAATTTCATCAGCCGGTGCTGCTTACACCCCTTGGGTCATTCTCTATCATCTCCCAGGAAAAAATGTTCAATGTCCTTAGAAGGGCTGAGAGTATCTTCATGATCTGGGCGCTGCCAGCTTCTATTTTCCGTGAGCAAATTGGGGGCCAGTCTGGGAAAAGAGTTCCCTCAGAGTCACCACTAACTGATGATGGATCCATTTCCAAAAAGACCCTTGTCACATGGAACTAGACTGGGTTTTGTAATCTGAATTTCCTCTCCCAGAATGTTTGCATTATCTCCAATAAAAACTGAAAGTTTTCATTTTCAGTTTTACTTAGAAAAAGGTAGGAATCACACGCTATTTCTATCTAAGTAATTATTTTAAAACTGTACTTAGAGTTGAGGCCAGGTCTCTAATGATGGTGCTCAGAAAGCCATTCCAACCCATTTAAAACTCACTGAAGTTACTTTTACTTTCTTCACTGATAAACATTAATATTGCATTTGTTTGTTTAATCCCAACACAGCTAGTCTCTTTTCATTGTTTTCTATGAGGCAGCATTTCTTAGGTCATGATTATCACACCGACTGAAACGTCACTACCTTTAAAGAACCTGCTTGCCATCCACTCCCCACCCCCCAACCCCCACGCTTGTCCCTGAAGAGCTCTAGGTTGTGCTTTTCACCTGGTGGAGTTATCAGACACTCAGCAGGAAAAGGACTGAGAGATCTCACCCTTACTGCCTCCTTCTCCCATTGTTCTAGCTGTTTTCTCTCCAAACTCTGGCTTCTGGCTCTGATCATTCCCAGCCTCCCAATAAAACAGAGTTCAGGGCCAGCCATACAATAATACTGGATTCACTGGCCCCTTTGCACCCAAGGTTATGTACCTTGTCCTTCAGGTGGCTGCTGCTCCCCTGGCAATTGAGCTGCTATGTGCCCTTGAGTCCCTTGATGTGGCCAGGACCCGGAAACCCTCTGCAAATGACTCAGCCCCAGCACAGAATGGTCCTTTAGCTCTGCAGACTTTGCCCCAGAGTGCCCCCATCCTGCACTGACACCTTCTTGGGAATGTGAATATTATTCCAGGCTCAGCTCACCAATGGGGGCTATTTGCTCCCATTTTTCCCTGTTCACAGATATATATCATTTTACTTTTTTAGTCAAAAGAGTTTTATTTTGAAATAATTTTAATATAATTATTTGGTAATGCCATTAAAATAATAAAACCAATGTATCATTAGATAAAACATTTTCAAAATATTGAATAATTTTAATTATTTTAGCACTCCTCTTCAGTCTCAGAAGTGTCCCAGTTTGTACATTAAAGTACATGGTTGCTCTACTTGCCATTGTATGATGAGAAGAGCAGAAGCTTAAATCCATATTAAGAGTGGTGTCCGTCTTTCTCCCTATATCACAGAGTCGCTGCATTGTGAACCAATAGTCCTTAATGGCACCCCACTCCAACCCAATACTCAGCCACAGCAAATAAATTGCATGGTGCACAGGTGTAAGGTCGTGCTTTCTCAGCTGCTCTAGGGTCACCTGGAGTGTGAATGGGACCCAGGATGCCCCAAATAGCTGGAACTTTTCTTCCTCTACCTACTAAACCAGATTACTTATTTTTCTGGGTACAATGAATATAAATTTGCAACCCTACTAAGCAAGTGGCCTCTTCCAAATCTATATAATAAAAGCCTAAGTGACCATTTCGGTGGAACGACCAGAACAACTGGTTGCTATGATGCACACTGACTACCAGGGAGCAGATGCTCAATGCAGGAGCTGCCCCCTGGTGGTCAGTGCGCTCCCACAGGGGGAGCGCCACTCAGCCAGAAGCCAGGCTCACAGCTGGCGAGCGCAGCAGCAGTGGCAGGAGCCTCTCCAACCTCCACTGCAGGCAGGCAGTAAGAATTGAGGGGTCCCAGACTGCAAGAGCCCTGGACTGTGAGAGGGATGTCTGACTGATGGCCCCGGGGAGGATGGGGCATAACCCGGCAGGCAGACATCCCCCAAGAGGGCGCAGGCCAGGCTGAGGGACCCCACCCTCCAGTCAGTGAACAAATTTCATCCTCCAGGTCTCTAGTGTGTGTGTGTGTGTGTGTGTGTATACACAGTGTGTGTGTGTGTATGTGTGTGTGTATATATATATATATATATAAATTAAAAAATATATATATATATATATATATATATATATATATATATATATATATACCTTCAGAAGCTTCTTCTTCCAAAAGAGATTAACCAGCTAGCTCTTCTGGATTTGAACCAGAGAATTTTTCTCAGTCATTGCTCAAGGAAGTAGACTTCTCAGGGCCTGTGGGTAGTAAAATAGAAGATGAAGAAGACAGGGAAGGAACTCCCACGATATTAAATATAGCAGAAAAGTGTTAAAGGGAGAGGTAAGAGAAACTGCATTTACATTTTCTTAGTGTTTGTGCTGTTGAATATTAACAAAGGCTTTCTTTTCAACTATAATATGTGACACATGTGAAACTGGGCATTGAGAAAACAATAGGAAATGTTTCCAAATGCTGAACAATGAGAGTTTTCCTGTGCGGGGCCCAGGGCCCAGATACCTTCAGGGATTACGCCGTGCGCTGTGTTGGTTTTGCGTTGGAACACAAAAGAATCCTTGCACAGAGAGTCCATGGGAGTTTAGAAACTTCAGATCTTACATATCACTGTCTCAAGTGTAAAATTATCCTGCCCTATGCCAGATCTCTCCCTCATACTCATGCTCTGATGACTCTGTGGGAAATAGGAGACACGTGGTAATCTGTTTGGGGAATAAGGGGAAGGTGTTGGAAAAAGAAAAGGTATTCCCTGGGAAACTATTTGAGTTCCACTAAGCAGAAAAATGTACAAACTCACTCCTAATTCACTCTGAAGTGGTGCATTTCAATTCTCTTATAAAATACACAAACACAGAATCGGAATGCGTGTCCCAGCAAGAGCTCTTTTTGAGTTCCTTACCCAACCACTGTGGGCTACAAAACACCCAGTTCCTGCCTGCTGATCTTTTTTTCAAAAGAGAAAGTATTGTTGTGCTTTATCCGCAAACTAAAATAGTATAAGAACAAAACAAACAAATAACCTTTGCCAATTCGCCCTGTCATTCCACATCCGGCTGAATTCATCTCCATCTTCACCACCACCTCAGCTAGAAATCTCCACCTTGTCTCTGGTTCCTGCCTCTCCTGGACCCCCACTCCCTGACTCTTCTCCCTGACAGGCTTTTCTTCTATTCCTACGGCCACTCCTGAGTGAGGATCTCATCTGGGTCTTGGCCTTTTTTACTTTCTGGCTGCTGGTCCTTTGTTTTTCACTTGGTGCAAGGCACACGATTACAGGGTGTCGGGAAGGATCACCTATGGCTTGAATAGTAAAGAGCGGGGCTCTCTCCACTTCCTTTTTGGTGTTTAGGTGTTTTTTCTGTTTTGATATAAAAGAACCCAACTGCTTCTGCTTGCTGCAGCCTGCCTAGTCTGGGGGGGGGGGGGGGGGGGGGCGGGCGGGGTGAGGGGCCATTAAAAGAGCCTGGCGCCCCTGGAAGACTAGTGGCTGGTGGTGGCCACTCAGGATCTGGGCGAGGCTGGCTTTGTGGGGCTGGTTGCTAGGCTGCTTCCTGGTAGTTTGCCCAGCCAGGTCACAGGTGCTGGAGGCCTGGGGAGATTGAGTACTCTGAGACCCCAACACTGTGGCCATGAACATAAGAATGGACTTCTCCCACCAGTGACCCAGGTCAGCGTCAGCGTTGGAGAGACCGGGGTGGTGGGGGATGGCCCCTCCAGGGTACTGGCACTCCCACAGGAGCCGTTACTGGCAGTGGAACCAGGTAGTAGCCACTGGAGAGGATGCCATGTCCTGGCTAGTGGGCTGGTGGGAACCCTGGCAGCGACCCCCGCGGGGTCGGTGGGCGATCTTGGTTGGCAGGGACCATGGCACTTGGCCACGGACCCCATTTGCACAGAAGGCCGCTGCGGGAGGCTGCTCCACAACCAAGACTCGCAGGGTGTCTGGCTCTCTGTAGTCGCCATCCTATTCATCCCTTAGCCTCTCTCCAGGACAACCTTCCCCCTCTCATCCTCCCTATAAACTGCCCTGGAGCAATCTTCCTCCTCTGTTGTTTTTCTCCTCGACTCCGAATCTTGCCATCTTCCTGGGCCAACACAGCGCACACCATGGAGGCACTGAGTGGCCGCCATGACCTTCCCCTAATTCCCTGTGCTATTTGTTTCCTGCCCTACATTTTCCCTACCCCTTTGGGAACATCTTCTGCCACCATGACATCAGATTACTAGTAGTTATTCAAACACCTTCCCACTTCTCATTGTTTGCACTGCATTTTTCTTTCTAGGATGTTCTCCACCTTACCTCTCTCCAGCCCCAAATAGAGACTTCTTGATATCTTATCCATATGGCAAACTCAGCTCCAAGAAACCTCCCTCATGATTCTTTATTTTCCTAATTGAAATTACTGTCTCCCTTTCTCATGCCTCCAAACTCTGTGCACCTCCCAGTCAACACTTACCACTTTCTACCCTGTATTGCAGATTATTGGGCTCACTTGTCTTTCCCATCATATGCTAGCTGCTTGAATGCAGGGATGTTTGTGGGGTGGAATGCATTAGGCATATGCTGGGCAAGACCAACTTCACTATCGTTATCAAGTAAATAATAAAACAAGCTGTTCTTTATCATCAGAGAGGTACAAATTACATTTTTTAAAAGGTGTCATATCTTTATTGAAGTTATTGGTATATCTTGAATAAATAATGTGCTTAAATGTCCTAACATTTTTTTAATATATTTTATTGATTTTTTTACAGAGAGGAAGGGAAAGGAATAGAGAGTTAGAAACATCGGTGACAGAGAAACATCGATCAGCTGCCTCCTGCACACCCCCTACTGGGGATGTGCCCGCAACCAAGGTACGTGCTTTTGACCGGAATAGAACCTGGGACCCTTCAGTCTGTAGGCCGACAGTCTATCCACTGAGCCAAACCGGTTAGGGCAAATGTTCTAACTTTTAAAATTGTGCATCTTTATATTGATGCTAAAGATTTGAAGTTAGAAAATTTAAAGATTAAATCAGAATAAACAGATGTTGATATCTTTTATTACAGGAAATTGTAGGAAGAAGCTGTGGTGCTCTAGTAAGACAAGGTGCTTGGAGTTAAAAGGTTTCAGTTCAAGTCTTACCTCCTCCATTTAATGAGCTGCCTGGTCTTAGACAATTCCTAAATGTCATAGAACCTCAGTTTTCTTGCCTGCAAAATAGGGGGGAATACCTACCTACTTGTTAAAAGTGCAGTGAGTCAAATAATACATGTGATGGTAATTTGTGATATATATGCATTATCCTGAATTAAAGATTTATGCAAAGTAGATAAAGCTAATAAAATAGAATATTGCTACTGTTTTAAGAGGCTGCCTGTAACCCTTGCAAAGATGGCAGTCTTATCTAGATGGCTTGCATTCTGCATTGTTATTCCATGCTGGCTGGTAACTCTTATATTATAAAACACAATTTATGCAGGCCAAGAGCATGTCATATCACAATTGCCAGATATAAATTGATTGATTGATTGATTGATTGATTAATCTGTTTCTCCCAGCCTTTCCAAAGTCACAAAGGCTATATCCCAAGAATACCTAACATGTGACTTAATTTTTGCCTCTACAAAGACACATAAGCCCTCTTAACTCAGGAATTCTACAAATCTTATGTAATAGCACCACCACATTGAAGGAAAGAGATTAAGAGTAGGTAATAGTAGTGGATACCACTTAGAAACAATTTAGTTTGGGCAGTTTTGGTAGTGTAGAGTTATTGTCAGATAACTGACAGTTTAATAACCCTTTGTGTACCAAAGATTTCAAATACTTTTTATTAATTTAAATGGTTTCCCAACTTCCCTATGTTGGTGAACAAAGTACATAGGCTTCCTGCTGGTTTTCCAATCCGCCATGCTTTCTTCTGAAGCCTCCCCCCCTTTGCTTGTACCAAGGGTCCCCCTTGCCTGGGATGAAATGCTCCACCTTCTTTAAGAATGAGAAATGCTCTCACTCGCCCTAACCGGTTTGACTCAGTGGATAGAGCATCAGCCTGCGGACTGAAGGGTCCCAGGTTCGATTCCAGTCAAGGGCATGTATCTTGGTTGTGGGCACATCCCCAGTAGGGAGTGTGCAGGAGGCAGCTGATCGATCTTTCTCTCTCATTGATGTTTCTAACTCTCTATCCCTCTCCTTTCCTCTCTGTAAAAAATCAATAAAATATATTTTAAAAAAAAAGAAAAGAAATTCTCTCACTCCTCCTGACCTCAGGTCCTCTGTGGAGTCATCTCTGGTCCCCTCCTGAAAAGTGATTTCCTCCTCTGTATTTCAAGTAATTTTTTTCTTAACACAACTTAGCCTTAGCACTTATCTTGCAATGTTATAATTTTTTCTATACACATCTTGTCTCCAAATTTTATGGTGATAGAGTTTGAGAGTATTTTTATCTCTTTTACATAATAGTGCCAGAAATTAGAATATTGTGTGTACACAGAAAATATTTATAAATGTTTATTAAATGAATGACTGTGTTATTGCTAATGAAAATCAATTATTGTACTATTACATTTAAGTGATGTTATTGAGACTTATGTCCTAACTTGCTTCTCTATTGAGTTTACATAGAATGGTATGCATTTCCATTCAGTGGATTTTTTTCTCTCCTTTCCTATGAATATCTTTGTCCCACATAATTTAGGTTCACTCTCTGTGGGTATAATCATTGCCCCTATTCTTTCTTTTAATATTCACTGTTTCTATTCTCTGCTACTTTTTTACTGTCCCTCATTTTATTTAATATGTTTCTTGTTCTCTCTGTTCCTATAGATTCTTGAAAATTTTTGGCTTAAAGTATTTTTCTTTGGTTTTATACCAACTTGTGCCAATGGAAACACATCTTCCTATTGGCAGGATTCTGACATAACAAATGATAATCAAAATATCCTAGAAGTCTCCTTTTCTTTTCTATTCCCCCTGCATCCACCTTTGTTCTGTTTCTACCTATTCACACCTGAGTTATTATTGCAACAGCCTCCGAACATCTCAACCCATAGCCAGTTACTTCCTAGTCTAATCAGAACTACATATCACTACTAGATTATTCTTCCTAAAACACCTTATCAATCCTATGCACAAGAGTCTTTAGCTCCCCTTTGTCTACATCCTAGTATTCAAGATTCTCACATATCCTGTGTTTCTCATTTTATTCCCTATTTCTTCGTTCAAAACATTTAGTAGGTTCCTTTTGTAATTGGCTTAAAAGACACTTATCTCAATAACCACACTGATATTCACACCCTTGTGTCCCTTCATTAGCCCCTGAACTGGCCCTGTGACTTGCTTTTTACCAATAAACTGTGGTGGAAGTCAGTCTGCAGGATTTGGAGGCCGAGTTAAAAGAAATCTTGTACTTCATTCTTAGGAAGCCTGCTTCTTTTCCTAGGACTACTCTGATTCTACCATAGCCTTCTCTCCTATGTCCCATGTAAAGGAAAACAAGATCCTTTTCATCTTGTTTTTCCAAATGTAATGCCAGAACTCAAGGAAAATGCATTCCAAGTCACCATCCAATTTCCTGGATAGTAATAATTGTTACACAGATCATACCTAGAAAGTCACTTTCACTTCTCTAAGCATCCATTTCCTCATCTAGTTGCATTGAATCATTGTAAGCTATCTTTCAGATTGTTGATCCATAAAATTAGCTTTTCCAGTTTGGTCTTCTCCAGGTTCAGATCTTAACTAGTTCAGTTTTTTTGTTGTTGTTGTTGTTTGTTTGTTTTTTACAGAGAGGAAGGGAGAGGGATAGAGAGTTAGAAACATCGATGAGAGAGAAACATCGATCAGCTGCCTCCTGCACATCCCCTACTGGGGATGTGCCTGCAACCAAGGTACATGCCCTTGACTGGAATCGAACCTGGGACCTTTCAGTCCGCAGGCCGACGCTCTATCCACTGAGCCAAACCAGTTTCGGCACTAGTTCATTTTTCATTCCTCTCTTTAGACTTCTGCTTCCAGTCAAGATGGAGTAACAGAGACCAGATATACATTACTGTCTAAAATTACCAAAAAATAGAAAAAATACATGAAAAAAAGGTTTTCAAGACACTGGACATCAGATAATGAAAGACAGTAATCCTGGAAAATGAAAAACAAATGAAGTGAGCCTGATGATTGCCCCAGCTTACTGCCTTGACAGAGTTTCCAAGCCACAGCAGAAGGAGGAGGAACTCAGGCACAGCCCAGTGAAAAACCTGAGATGAAGAGATGGAGCTGAGAATTCAGGGAGACCAAGGAGGCTGGAAATAGAATGATAATGTAAAAGAGAGGAGAGAGCAGCACAAGAAAAAAACCTCCAGAGATTTGCATAGGGTCCCCTTTGTGTATTCAACAGATACTGATCATCATATGCATAGGAGGGAACTAAAATAAAGTCAATTATCTACCTTATACCATATATATAAGTATCAATTACAGGTAAATTAAATAAAATAAACTCAAGAAGTAAAACTTTAAAACATTTAAAAGAAAATATAGAACATCTCTATTATATCAAGGTAGAGAATTTTTCTTAAACAAGACACACACAAAAAAACCACTGGCCATAAATGAAAAAATTAATAAATGTGTGTACACTAAACCTTCTGGACTGCAAAAGGCAATATATAAAAAGTGACATTGACACAAGCCAGACATAGAGAGAAGATATTTACAATCCATAAAATTAACATGAAATTTTTGCTCAGAATATATAATAAAATCCTACATATGCATTCCTAAAAGGACAACAATCCAGTCACACAAAAATGGGTAAATTCATTTTTAAAAGGCAATTTATTTAGAAAAGAAACAACAAATGGGATATATATATATACTGTATATGGTCTATATATGTTCACATATATATAGGGTGTCCCGAAAAATGTATATACACACTTTGAATAATTATAAAGGCAGTGTTTCAAAATTGAGCTATCAGCTGTTAAAGTGTGTATACATTTTGAGGGGATACGCTGTATTTAATATATGTTGAATATATAAAAGATATTTGAATATATACTTATATTCAAATTTCTTAGGAGAATGAAACCACAATAAAATACCATTTCTCACCCACCTTACGGATGTGGAGCCATTCATTCATTCACCGCAGATTTATTGGAACACTACAAAGTGCAATGTTCTGTAAGGCACATAGAAACATTTTAAAGGAAAATGAATAAATGACAATTACCATTTCATTTATTTTCTCTACTAAAATGAGAATTCAAAGAGGGTAGACACTACTTATTATTATTATTGTATCTTCAACACATAGTAGAGTCCTTGGCATTAATCAGAAAAGTATTTGATGACAGGAAGATGCCCAACTCCTACTTTGAAAATCTCACAGTGGGGACGACAGGGAGGCAAGAAAGCAGCCAATCCTAAATACCTCCCAGGGGTATCTGGGAGTGTCACAGAGGAGCTAGATTTTTAGGGATGTGTAGTTTTCCAGCACTTTAGTCAGACTCTATAAAGAGTCAAGATTTGAAATGGTTCTTAAAAAACGTTTTCCCTGGCACAGCTTTTTTCAAGTCAGCACAGAACATCTACCAAACTAAACACACACACACACACACACACACACACACACACACACACACACACACACACACATCTCAAATAACTAATTCCCTGATAGTAAATAACTTCAGCTTCAAGTGCCAAGATGAGGAGGAGGAAAAGGAGGGTGGGGAGGAAGAAGAATCAAAGCCATCTACACTCACACAACTTTCCATGATATTAATGTGGCTTTATTAAAGGCTGTTTACTAGCATAACTTTATTATTTCACTGTCTTTCATTGACATTATTTTACTACTTCAGAAAACTTGCCCAAGAAGAAAGAAAGCTGCAAATAACTTTGTTAGTTCCAGGAATTTCCTGAAAATCCCACTTAAGTGAGCATGATAATGTTAACTTTACTATCCAATGACTATTTACTCTCTGAAATCCTTCAAAACTCTCACCTCCACCTATCTTAAACTATTGCATCATAATCTTTACCCAATCCCAATGAACATCCTCCTCTCACATTCCTCTATCTCCCAACTCCTCCAACTTCCACTACCCTCCAAATTTGAAAGACTTGCCTTAAATCAAACTTTCATTCATTGTTTAGACTCTGGAGAAGCTAGTGCCCTCCCTTACTGCAATACAAATAAACTCAACTTTGTCTTATCAAGAGGTCATTTTGCTGACATTTTCAGAGACCCAGCATTCTACACTCCTCTTTTTCCTCCTTCTTGTCATCAATATTGCTAACATGAATTGAGCCCTAAATATATGTCAAGCACTTGTTAAATAATTTAGATACTTGGTAATCACTTATCTTACACAAATAGAGTATTTTTAAACAACTAATTAAATTATAGGTGGTATATTCAAATGAGATTTCAAAATAGCATCTATAGAGGAGGTTTATGCTTTCCACTTTTCTTCATAAAAATTATAGGAGACAAGTAGGTCCAATTCTGAAAAATATCCTGGAACTGATTTCCTTGGTTATCACCACTGGAAGCCATCTGTGGTTGCAGTGGCATTGGCTTTCATGGCTCAGCTCAGTTGAGTTCTAGCAAAAGAATTCCATCCTAGGCTGGTTTTTCTCAGTGGTTAGAGCATCTGCTCATGGATTGAAGGGTCTTGGGTTCTATTCCCAGTCAAGGGCACATACCTTGGTTGTAGGTTCAATACCGGCCCAGGTCTGGACATGTGCAGGAGGCAACCAATCCATGTTTCTCTCTCTCTTCCTCCTCCTATTTCCTCCCTCCCACTCTCTCTAAAAATCATTGGAAAAAATATCCTTGGGTGAGGATTTAAAAAAAAAATTCCAATAAGGGAAGTAAATGCTCCTCTTCTTTGGAATAGCAAAAGGAGGTGACCTTTGCACAGAAGATACTAGCTGATGCAATAAAGAAGGTGCTAGAAACATGAAAAAAATAGAAGTAGGGAGTCTTTAAGAAGGAGAAATGCCAGTGTTTGCCCTTCACCTCCAAATAGAGAAAAATTGATATACCCTTGGCAAACTGAGAGAAGGAAATGGGGTGACTGATCTCCACCACTAAAATAACATCAACGATATACAGTATTGCAATTTCACTTTGGCACCACCACACTTTTAACTTTGTGGCACCACCAGTAAAAATTCATTTGCAAGCAGCACATCTGAACAACCTGGGCCTTTGCTTTAATTCACTTTTCCTGCAAAGAGCCAAGAAGAAAGGTAGCCTTGCATAAAGAGGATGGATGCCCAAGCACTCCATCGGAGGAGGCCACATACTAAATTAGTCATGTTCCAGCTAGAATTTGCAATTCTTTGAGAGATGCTCAAGACAGTATGAAAAATTTAGAGGTAACAGAGAAAGAAGGAGAGAGGTTGTGAAGCAGAAAGCTACAGAGGGCACTTTAAATGTGAAGGATGCATTGTAGTTTCTCACACATGAACAAAAGAGTTTACCTTGCCCGAAAAGCAATAAATAAGGATTGCATTCCCACAGTTGTTCCCTGTAAAGTTGTGCTCATGCTGGAACACAGGAATTTCAGATTTGATGGCCATTATCAGTTATTAGTATATATATAAAAGTCATCCATCTTAAATTTAGCATCGATTCATCAAAGCCAGCATGCAAGAATGGTGTCCATCCAAGATGACAAGCTCTGCCTAAGGGGATCCAAGCACTGTTGCTTAGATGAGTTTGGAAAAGTTGTTGTTGTTGTTGTTATTGTTGTTATTGTTATTATTATTATTTTAATGTATATTTTCCCCTCTGTTTCTGTTATTACCTGGCTGGTTTTATTTCTGAGTTCCTAGGACCTCCACTTTGCATTGTGGATTTCACCATTGACTTTCTACATGAATGTAGTCTTTCATATTGTTTCTTAATCTCAAAAATTAAATAAAATTTCTGATCCATCATAAATGAAAGTCATGAAAGGTTTTTTAAAGAACGAATAACTTCTCTAGAGGAACTCTTGGTTTTTAATGTATATTTTTAAAGAAGGAATTGGGAAATAAGTGCTCTAACTAAAATGACAAGAAACTCATCAACTTAATGCAATATTTCTTAACAGTTGTAAGAAATACATTGTCCTTCTTTCCTGAGGATACTCAGATAGTCTCTTTCCAGAGCTATTCTGTCATACCTCACTCCTGATCCCAACCACATCTCTTCCTACTGATACTGCAATTTCCTTTCTCGTGACAGGAAATGGCTTGCCAATGACCATAGAAGAGGAGACAAATGGCAAATTTCATACATTGGAAATAATGAAACCTCCACCCTCAGTTACAAATGTAGGTACCAATTGTCACCCTGGATGGTCTTGTATATCTATCAGATGAATGAGAGCTGTCCCCCTCATCCTCTTGAAGCCAATCACTGCACAGCTCTTCTAACACATTATTCCTCTCTGACTCAACGATTTAGTCCCATTTCTTCTCAATTCTTCAAAGAAAATTTCCTGCCCCAAACTTCATGTTGCCAATCTTCTGTCTTCAACCAGCAGGTAAAAATTCACTTTTAGAAAGCTGTTAATAATGACTGATAAGAAACCTGAAATACAATCCATGTCCACTCTCAGGAGCTCAATTGGTCCTTGGTTGGGAAAGACATCTCCCTCATATCACCAATTAATATTTTATGGGCTAGTTCTTTATACTGCCTCCATCCCAATCAACTTATGTTTTGAACTCTCTCCCCTCCCCCCTCCTCTGCATGGGGTTGGGAGAACAACAGGGTGGGGGTGGGGAGCTTCCTCACTCCTCCCAGTAGGATGGCAAATTGCTCCTAATGTAGCTAATCTCTTCCAAACTCTGAAGGCAGCTACTCATGACCACTTAAGAACAGCTCTCAAAACTCACTGTCTGATGCTGTTCCAGGGAATAGGGATCCCATTAACTTATGAGGTTTTTAAACATTGAAAATGAAATGTCGTTAAAATAAATTTTGACTTGTTCATTAAAAACAAACAACAACAAAATGCACTATCTAAATGAAAAAAGGAACTGAGTCTTGCCTGGCTTTGAGCTTTCGTATGTTTCCTATGCACCACTGTGCTCCATCTTCTTAGGATACTGTCCATTCCCTTCCAACCCCGAAGTCTAACTTGGTCTCTTGTTTTTGTTCTCAACATAAACTTTATTACTTCAGGGAGAACTTTGCTAACCCTTGAATATACACTCTAAGTTAGCACCCTGTGTTGTATGTTCCCATAGCACCCCTACTTCTACTTTTAGAAGAGCCAGCACAACTTACCCTGCTTCTGTAACACACACCATCACTTTCTCACGTTGTCTCCCACAACAGACTGGAAAGACCACTAAAGCTGGCTCATTGTTGCTCTGCCAGTGGAAAGAAAATGTTTATCAAATGAATGAATAAAGGCAAGAATCATATTTGATCCTTTTTTATATCTGCCATAACATCTAGCAGAATAACTTCAATATACCGTATTTTCCGGAGTATAAGACGACTTTTTTTTTTTAATTTCTTTATTGATTAAGGTATCACATATTTGTCCTCGTCCCCCCATTCCCATCCCACACCCCTCCCCATACATGCCCCCACCCCCCTGTTGTCCTTAACTGCTGGTTAGGCTCATATGCCTGCACACAAGTCCTTTGGTTGATCTCCCCCTTTACCCCCACCCTTCCCTACCCTCCCCCTGAGGCCTGACAGTCTGATCCATGCCTCCTTGTTTCTGGGTCTGTTCTTGTTCATCAGTCTATGTTGTTCATTATTTCCCCTAGATGAGTGAGATCATGTGCTATTAGAAATACACTTATAAGAACCGAAAATAAGACAAGCAATAATGGTTATGGTGACAGGCAAATGAATCATTGTGTAGTGAGTTTCTTTCTGGGCCAACAGTTCTTTTGAGACCCAATTTCAATGTCCAACAGTTCCTTATGTGTACATGTCAGCACTGACATTTCAGTTCTGGATGGTGGACAAATGGTGGTAATGCAGGTCCGACTCTGTCCGGTTTGGTCCTGGGCAATCTGCAGTGATGCACAGCTGCTAACTGCTAGTATGGGAAGGCCACATCAGCGTCTTCCGTCTCTGGACTGCTTCTCTTCTGTCTTCATGGCTGGAGTAGTCCTGTCGATTTCTCTCTTGCTGGAATCCACATGGTCTCGGAGTTGTTTTCTGAAAATATACAAACATATTCTCGACCAAAGGTTAATAAAGGAATATTTTCTATAAATTTGACTGGGGATCCTTTTTCAATTTTTGCCCAAATGATTTTCCTCTGGCTTGTTTTAAGACGACTTTTTAACCCAGGAAAATCTTCTATATGCCCAGTCGTCTTATACGCCGGAAAATACGGTAATAATTAGCATTCAATAAAATGCTTATGGATTAAATGTGGGAAGAAGAACCCTGAGGATGTCAGCTGAATTCAGCACTACCCAAATCAGCTGGGGAAATCCTTCCTACCGTGGTTGTTGCCTGATCTCTCAGTGGGCCTCTTGCCTTGCTTCTTGGCTCAAATAAAAGCTAGAAGGAACAGCATTACAAGAAAGAGAGAGAGAGAGAGAGAGAGAGAGAGAGAGAGAGAGAGAGAGAGAGAGAGACTATGCTATGGAGACTTAACTGCCACACTCAAAAGTAATATTCTCTTTTCCTTTCAGCTCTTACCGTTATACCACCCCCCACGCCCCAAGAGGGAAAGATCACTAGAAGCACACCCATAAAAAAGTCACGCTTGTTTTGTTTTCTATAAGACATATGTTATTTAAATTCTCACCCATGAATATGCAGCTAAGATTAACTAATGGGAAATGTAAAAGCAAGAAACTAAGGGTGTTTTTTTTGTTTGTTTGTTTGTTTGCTTGCTTTTTTAAGCACATCCATTGAAATTAGGGTCATATGTAAAAAAAATTTTTTTAATTTTTTTTTTTCTGAGCCACGTCCAAAACTCCAGAGGGCATATTAAATAATGAAAGTATAAACCACTGGGATTTGGTGTTGGTTAGTGTGTTGGCACCGTACATAGCTCCCTGTGTGGTTTAAAAAATTAAGGAATTTTTCCTCTTCCTTTATCTAGTAGACTCCAAAATTAAAACGGTTTTCTTTTCTTTGTGGAATAATACAAGCAAACCAAATTATACTCTAATATTTCCACTCAATGACTTGGAAAGTCATGAAAATGCTTGTTCGGGGAATTGCCTACACAGAAACAAAGAAAATACCACATCAGGAGGATTTTTTTTAAAAAGGTAAAACAAAGAATTCCAAGGATTGTCACAATTTGATCTGCATAAATAAAAGATAATGGCTTCAGTGAGCTGGCCAACCTTTCTGTGGAGTGAGCGGTCTGTGGAGAGCCATGTCTGAGAGGGCTGCAGGTCATTATGGCAGGATAAAGCCTATTTCTCATTTATATTAAAGAATTTTGCCTGTTAAGGGCCTGATTCGGATCTCAGCACAGGGATGCACACCTAGTTAAGTCAATTGCTACATATGCATTCTCTCCCTAATACACACACGGAGTTTATCATTCACAGCTCAACCATTACACCTAATGTTCTTTTCTTGATTTAGAAAGGATAACAGGTAGATCAGAAGGACTCAAATTAAGGAGATTGGATCATAACATTTGCTCTTGATGTAGAAATTTTTTCTAATTTTGTATAGAAGGCACTAATTTTGTCCCCCTTAATCAGAACTTGTGACATGAACAGGGGAAGATGAAACTGTTCCCACTTTTGTTTTATATGTTTGATTCACTTTATTATCAGGTTCCAGGCAAGATAGAGTGCTCCAAGACAGCAACTAGAAATCTAGGCAATGAAAACTTTGCATTTTAAAAGAATAATAAAATCCAGACAATATAGTATACAAAGCCGGACTATAATAATGAATAAATATGAAATAAGAAGCAAAGAAAGCCATGGCAACTTGTGTCTGGAGAGGAACTATGGCTGTAGTTTATTAAAGACTTTCTTAGGCTGGTCCTTATAAGACCTTATAGGTCTGCAGGTTTAGAAATTCAATGTGTCACTACACCCAGGCACAATCAGGCCCTGTGGAATTTATTTGCATCAACAATAACCAAAAAATATATATATTTGAACAGTAATTTCCAAATAAAAAGTCAATGGATTAACTTATGAGACAATGGTAATATGACACAGTAGGAAGTTCTGGACAGTTAATTAAGGCTCTGGTCCTGATCTATCCAGTTTCTACCTCTGACACTCTTTGTCGAGTCACTTGGCTTCACTTCTCAATTTTCCTAATCATAATCTGAGAGGTATTAAAAGTTAACTCAAATTAATGGGAAAATAGTTCAATAGCTAAATGTACAAAAGACAGGAATAGAAGGCAGTAGTCATGTGCCATCTAATCATGAGAATACATTCTGAGAAATGCATCATTAGGTCATTTTGGCATTGTGTAAACATCATACTTAAACAAACCTAGATGGCATAACTTACTAAACACTACACATCTAGGCTACTAGTATATGGTATAGCCTATTGTTCCTAGGCTATAAACCTGTCAGCATGTTATTGTATTGAATACTGTAGTGAATTGTAACATGGTGGTAAGTATTTGTATATCCAAACATATCTAAACATAGAAACGGTATAGTAAAAATATGGTATAAAAGATTTTTTAAAATTAGACATCTGTATAAGGCAATTACCATGAATGGAGCTTGCAGAACTAGAACCTGCTCTGGGTGAGTCAGTGAGTGAGTGGTGAGTGAATGTGAAGTCCTAGAATATTACTATACACTATTGTAAATTCTATAAAGACTGTACATTTAGGTTATGCTAACTTCATAAAACAACAGGAGATTAAACCAAGCACAAGAGAAAATGATGCAATCAAGGGATGCAATCAACACAACGTGTATGAGGCTGCTGCTGGTGTAACATGGCATACTGTTTTACAGCAAACCTTTATTTTACAAGTAAAAGAAGTACACTCTAAAATAATAATAGTACATAGTTGGAGAGACCATGTCATCTTGAATGGGAGAGTGACTGTGATCGAAAGCCCAGCCTTACCTTCAACCAGGGAGACCTTGGATACCTTCCAGGACCCTACAACCACATTGCCCAGGGACCAGCTGCCTCAGCTGTGAACCCACAAACACCGAGACTCCAGCCTCCCCGGCCGCGGGTGCCTAAAAAGTCTGTCCAGGGGGAGACAAAGCGGCGCCGAATACACGGACAGGCCCTGTGCCTTCTCACAGAGCAGAGAGAAGGAACAGATGAATCAAATAACATCCACCCAGAATTGGTGAATTAATCACAGCTGGTAAGGCAATCTGTGAACAGAAAGGTCAGAGATCACCTAGAGAGAGCTCTGCCTCCTCAGATTCAATTTTTTGTTTGGGTGTTTGTTGTTTGCATTTTTTGGATTAGCTGTTGGTTTTTTGGAGTTTTCTCCATATATATTTTTTCCCCATTTTTTTTTCTTCTCTTTCTCTTCTCTCTTAAATTTTTTCCATTTCTCAATGTCATTTTTGCACTCTTTTCTCTCCCCTAATTCTCTATTCTCTGGTGGTCATTTTTATTTGGGGTTATTGGTATCGTGAATACATTTGTGTTGCGTGTCCTGTGCATTGTGTCTTGTCATGTTATATTTTGTGCCTTTTAAGTCAACGCAGGAGAGAGAGAGCTAAATAACCAGACACCCTGAGGGGAGCAAACATGGGGAGACAAAGAAACAGCCCACATATGAAAGAAAAGGAGGAATCATCAGAAAAGGAAGTAAACAAAATGGAGGCAAGGAATATGTCAGAGAAAGAATTCAGAGCAATGGTCATAAGGACTCTGAAAAGGATGGAAGACAAATTCAACAATATGTGTAAGAACCAAGAGGAAATGAAGAAGAAATAAAAAATGGCATTGCTACAATAAAGAACACAATAGAAAGCATTAATAGTAGACTAGAAGAAGCAGAGGACCACATCAGTGAGCTAGAAGACAAGGTAGGAAAAAATACCCAAGCAGAACAGCAACTGGAAAAAAAACTTAAAAAAAGGTTGAGAGCCACTAGTAGGGTCGCCTAAGACCATCAGAAAACACAGATATTTACATTACGATTCATAACAGTAGCAAAACTACAGTTATGAAGTAGCAACGAAAATAATTTTATGGTTGGGGGTCCCCACAACATGAGGAACTGTATTAAAGTGTCGCGGCATTAAAAAGGTTGAGAACCAATGGCCTAAGGGAACTTTAGGACAACATGGAACAAAACAACATCTGCATAATAGGGGTCCCAGAAGGAAAGGAAACTGAGCAAGGAATAGAAAACCTGTTTGAAGAAATAATGACAGAAAATTTCCCTGATATTGGGAAGAAGAAAAAACTCACACAAGTCCAAGAAGCTCACAGAGCCCCAAACAAGATGAACCTAAAAGGACCGACACCAAGACACATTATAATTAAATTGGCAAACTCCACTGACAAAGTAGGAATCTTAAAGGCTGACAGAGAGAGACAGAAAGTTACCTACAAGGGATCTCCCATCAGAGTATCGACTAATTTCTCATCAGAAACACATCAGGCCAGAAGACAATGGAATGAAATATACAAAGTCAAGCAAAGCAAGGGTCTGAATCCAAGAATATTGTAACCAGCAAGACTATCAATCAAAGTTGAAGGTGAAATCAGGAGTTTCACAGACAAAAAAGGACTAAGGAGTTTATTACCACCAAACCAGCAATGCAAGAAATGCTAAAGGGGACTGCTATAAAAAGAAGAAATAGGAAGGGAAGAAGGAACACAGGCATAAAGAATAAAAATGGTGACCAACTATATATCTATAATAACCTTAAGTAAATGGATTAAATGCCCCAATCAAAAGACATAGGGTAGCTGAGTGGATAAGAAAATATGACCCATATATCTGCTGTCTACAGATATATGTCCACCTCAGAACAAAGGACCCACACAGACTGATAGTGAAGGGATGGAAAAAGGTTTTTCAGACGAATAAAAATGAAAAAAAAAAAAGCTGGGGTAGCAAAACTTATATCTGACAAATTAGATCTCAAAGTGAAGGCCATAACAAGAGATAAGGAAGGCCACTTCATAATACTAAAGGGAGCAATTCAATAAGAAGATATAACTCTGGTAAACATATATGCACCCAATGCAGGAGCACCCAAATACATAAAAAACTTCTGGAGGATATCAAGGGAAAGGTTGAAAGCAATACAGTCATAGTAGGGGACTTTAATACCCCACTAACACCACTGGATAAATCCTCTAAACAAAAAATCATCAAAGAAACATCAATCCTAAATGACTCACTAGAGAAGATGGAATTAATTGACATCTTCAGAATATTTCACTCCAAAGCCACAGAATATACGTTCTTCTCAAGTGCACATGGGTCATTTTCAAAGATAGATCATATATTGAGACACAGGCAAAGTCTCTTCAAATTCAAGAAGATAGAAATCATATCAAGTATCTTCTCAGATCACAATGGCATAAAAGTAGAAATCAACTACAATAAAAACAATAAAAAAAATCAAACACCTGGAGGCTAAATATCATGCTATTAAACAATGATTGGATTACCAAGGAGATCAAAGAAGAAATAAAAAGCATCATGGCAACAAATGACAATGAAAACACAACAATCCAAAATCTATAGGACACAGTGAAAGCAGTATTGAGAGGGAAGTTCATAGCTCTACAGGCCTACCTCAACAAACAAGAAAAAATGGTAATAAATGATCTAACCCTACAACTCAAAGAGTTAGAAAGAGAGCAACAAGAAAAGCCCAGTATAAGCAAAAGGAAGGAAATAATAAAGATCAGAGCAGAAATAAACAACATAGAAACCAAAAAAAAAAAAAGAAAATACAAAAGATCAACAAAACCAAGAGCTGGTTCTTTAAAAGAATCAAAAAGATTGATGAACCTCTAGCCAGGCTCACAAAGAAGCAAAGAGAGAGGACCCAAATAAACAAAATCAGAAATGAAAGAGGTGAAGTAACAGCTGATCACACAGAAATACAAACAATTATGTAAAAATACTATGAACAACTCTATTCCAACAAAATGGACAACCTAGGTGAAATGGACATATTCTTAGAAAAATACAAGTTCCCAAAACTCTATCAGGAAGAATAAAAAAAACTGAATAGGCCGTTAACTCCTGAAGAAATTGAAGCAGTGATCAAAAATCTTCCAGCAAACAAAAGCCCTGGTTCAGACAGCTTTACAGGGGAGTTCTACCAAGCATTTAAAAAAGAACTAAAACCTATCCTCCTCAAACTATTCCAAAATATTCAAGAGGAAGCAACACTTCTAAGCTGTTTTTATGAAGCCAGCATTACCCTAATTCCAAAACCAGATAAAGACACCACACAAAAAAAGAGAACTACAAGCCAATATCCTTGATGAACATAGATGCTAAAATCCTCAACAAAATTCTAGCAAATTGGATTCAGCATTACATTAGAAAGATCATACACCATGACCAAGTGGGATTTATTCTGGGGATACATGGATGGTATAATATCCACAAATCAATAAATGTGATACATCACATAAACAAATTGAGAGACAAAAATCACATAATCATATCAATCGATGCAGAAAAAGCATTTGACAAAATCCAACATCCTCTCTTGATAAAAACTCTCAGCAAAGTGGGAATAGAGGGATCATACCTCAACATAATAAAAGCCTTATATGACAAACTTACAGCCAAAATCATACTCAATGGGCAAAAACTAAACTCATTTTCCCTGAGAACGGGAACAAGACAGCAATGCCCACTTTCACCACTCCTGTTCGATATAGTTCTGGAAGTGCTAGCCATAGCAATCAGACAAGAAGAAGAAATAAAACGCTTCCAAATTGGAAAAGAAGAAGTAAAACTGTCCTTATTCACAGATGACATGATACTATACATAGAAAACCCCAAAGACTCTATAAAAAAATTAACAGATGCCCTAACCAGTTTGGCTCAGTGGATAGAACCTTGACCTGCGGACTGAAGGGTCCCAGGTTCAATTCTGGTCAAGGGCATGTACCTTGGTTGTGGGCACATCCCCAGTAGGGAGTGTGCAAGAGGCAGCTGATCAATGTTTCTAACTCTCTAAGCCCTCTCCCTTCCTCTCTGTAAAAAATCAATAAAATATATATTTTTTAAATTACTAGACCTAATAAATGAATTCGGCAATGTAGCAGGATACAAAATTAACACCCAGAAATCTATGGCCTTTTTATACACCAATAATGAACTCACAGAAAGAGAAACGAAAAAAACAATCCCATTTACCATTGCACCAAAAAAATTAAGATACCTAGAAATAAACTTAACTAAGGACATAAAAGACCTGTACTCGGAAAACTACAGGATATTGAAAAAAGAGATAGAGGAAGACATAAACAAATGGAAGAACATACATGTTCATGGATTGGTAGAATCAACATCATTAAAATGTCCATACTACCTAAAGCAATCTATAAATTCAATGCAATCCCATTAAAATACCAATGGCATTATTTCAAAGATCTAGAACAAACTCTCCAAAAATTCATCTGGAATAAAAAAAGGACTGCGAATAGCCACAGCAATCCTGAGAAAGAAGAACAAAGTTGGAGGGATCATAATACCAGATATCAAGCTATATTACCAAGTCACGGTTCTCAAAACTGCCTGGTACTGACACAAGACATATAGACCAATGGAACAGAACAGAGAACCCAGAATTTGACCCAAGCCATTATGCTCAATTAATATTTGACAAAGGAGGTAAGAGCATACAATGGAGTTAAGACAGTCTCTTCAATAAATGGTGTTGGCGAAATCAAAACAATGCCCCTTTGTGTGTACAATTAAAGAGAGGTTTCTGGCTTGTGTGGACACCAAAGAAAGGGTGTCACTACTATCACTACGTGCCCCCGGTAGAGGTGCAGAAAATGTAACTAAGACCTTGTCTATATAAAAAGAAATGGACAGCCAGTTTGAAAGGGAATTCCCATGGACTAGAACAAAAAATATCCTTACATGATATTATCCTACACTATCATTAAAATTTATTCCCAGATTTGGATCACCCCCAGTACTTATAATAGTTCCTCGCACCCTTGGGGATAAAAATAAATAAAAAAATAAAAGTCATCTGTTTGGTGCTTGGAGACAAACTTAACACATCTCTTGATACTTTAGAATTACTACAGCATAATATACAATTATCCCAAGCAAACGTACAAACTAATTCTTTGAATGTCTGGCAGCAATTTAAAAAGATCATGTAAGGATTTAACCCTTTTCATTGTGTAGAGGGCCTCCTGGGAGGGCACCTGAGCATTCTATATTGGTCCCTCTTACCCTTTAGGCCAAGAGAGACCCTCTTCTCACAATTCAATTGCTCACAGCTGTTGCATGAGCTCTCTGTTTATGTCGAGGTTGAAGTCTTGTGATGACTGGTGCCATGGATTTGTCTCTCACCCAGTGGGGCGAACTGAGCCCTCCCTGGAGAAGAAACCCGGGTTCCAAAAGATGTGTGATCAGTGCTGGGGCCCCGCCAGCAGGCGAGGGGATCCCAAGGCAGGTGCTGGGCATGGAGGCCACGGGGGCATAGGCTACCAAGGAGACAAAACTGAACCTCACGTCACCCTGCTTGGCCCCGGAGGATGGCTGGTTAGCCAGAGACGGGTAAGATTCCTCACGGAAGGAACAACCTAAGACAGTCGCAGAGGGGCCATCAGGAGAGAATTTGGGGATCAACAGAGGTGGGGCACAGACCCTCACCCCCCCAACATTGCAGGGGCCTGAATCCTAGCCCCTTCTGAGGGAGGTCTCCTGCCCCCATGGCTGCTTTGTGCTTCCCATGCCCAGCTCAGATCAGGACCCAGGTGACCGACAGAGACTTGGCCGACAGCAGCTGCCCTCTCACTCCAACAAGAATTGTTTGAGTTGCCTTGTACCCATGGTGTGGGGAAGTGGGCTTATGATATCTAAATCCAGCCTACCACCAGGAATGCTCAGGACCTACTCAAGAAGGCAAATAATCCCTTCCACCAATATTTACAGGGTAAAACAAGATTATTGTTAGAGTAATAAATTTGACAGTAAAATAGTAGTCAAGTTTTCAGGCAAATTTAAATTGGCTAGTTGAAACAAGCGAATATTCTAGAAAAATTAATTGTACTGGACAAAAAGGTGTTCCTAAAGTGTCAACTAAAATTTTTATTGGTACTTCATCTCATGATAAAATTGTGCACCATATAATGAACCTAAAACAGTAATATTATAGTGCAAAAAATTAAAATTTAAAAGCCATCAAGACTACATTATAAAATTTTCAAAAGCCTCCTAACATTTAAATCAAAAAAGGAGGGGATAGTAGAGGAATATCATGTAAGGAAAAATATCCTGTAAGTAAATTACATCTAGAAAATTAATACTTTAGAAAATTAATTGTAAGGCTAAAAGCAAGACACCCATGAAAAACACACAAGGTGACAAAACAAGCCAGAGGAAAATCATTTGGGCAAAAATTGAAAAAGGATCCCCAGTCAAATTTACAGAAAATATTCCTTTATTAACTTTTGGTCGAGAATATGTTTGTATATTTTCAGAAAACAACTCCGAGACCATGTGGATTCTAGCAAGAGAGGAATCGACAGGACTACTCCAGCCATGAAGACAGAAGAGAAGCAGTCCAGAGACGGAAGACGCTGATGTGGCCTTCCCATACTAGCAGTTAGCAGCTGTGCATCACTGCAGATTGCCCAGGACCAAATCGGACAGAGTCGGACCTGCATTACCACCATTTGTCCACCATCCAGAACTGAAATGTCAGTGCTGACATGTACACATAAGGAACTGTTGGACATTGAAATTGGGTCTCAAAAGAACTGTTGGCCCAGAAAGAAACTCACTACACAATGATTCATTTGCCTGTCACCATAACCATTATTGCTTGTCTTATTTTCGGTTCTTATAAGTGTATTTCTAATAGCACATGATCTCACTCATCTAGGGGAAATAATGAACAACATAGACTGATGAACAAGAACAGACCCAGAAACAAGGAGGCATGGATCAGACTGTCAGGCCTCAGGGGGAGGGTAGGGAAGGGTGGGGGTAAAGGGGGAGATCAACCAAAGGACTTGTGTGCAGGCATATGAGCCTAACCGGTGGTTAAGGACAACAGGGGGGTGGGGGCATGTGTGGGGAGGGGTGTGGGATGGGAATGGGGGGACGAGGACAAATATGTGATACCTTAATCAATAAAGAAATTTTAAAAAAATAAATAAATAAATGGTGTTGGGAAATTTGGTCATACCTGCAAAAAAAAATGAAACTAGATAACCAACTTACACCATACACAAAAACAAACTCAAAATGGCTAAAGGACTTAAATGTAAGATGGGAAACCATAAAAATCCTACAAGACTCCATAGGCAGCAAAATAGCAGACATATGTTGTAGTAATATCTTTACAGACACAGCTCCTTGGGCAATGGGGAATAAGGAGAAAATAAACAAATGGGACTACATCAAAATAAAAAGCTTCTGGACAGCAAAAGAAACCATCAACAAAACAACAAGAAAGCCCACTGCATGGGAGAGCATATTTGCCAATGATATTTCAGATAAGGGTTTAATCTCCAAAATTTATAGATAATTCATACAACTTAACAAAAGGAAGATAAGACAATCCAATCAAAAAACAGGCAAAGGACCTAAATAGATACTTTTTGAAAGAGGACATACAGAAGGCTAAGAGACATATGAAAACATGCTCAAAGTCACTAATCATCTGAGAGATGCAAATCAAAACAACAATGCGGTACCATCTCACACCTGTCAGAATGGCTATCATCAACAAATCAACAAACTGACAAGTGCTGGCAAGGATGTGGAGAAAAAGGAACCCTCGTGCACTGCTGGTGGGAATGCAGACTGGTGCAGCCACTGTGGAAGACAGTATAGAGTTTCCTCAAAAAGTTAAAAAAGGAACTCCCATTTGACCCAGTAATCTAATCCCACTGCTAGGAATATATCCCAAGAAACCAGAAACACCAATCAGAAAGGATATATGCACCCCTATGTTCATAGCAGCACAATTTACAATAACTAAGATTTGCAAACAGCCTAAGTACCCAACAGCAGATGAGTGGATTAAAAAACTGAGGTACATCTACACAATAGAATACTATGCCACTATAAAAAAGAAGGAACTGCCGAAACCGGTTTGGCTCAGTGGATAGAGCGTCTGCCTGCGGACTCAAGGGTCCCAGGTTCGATTCCGGTCAAGGGCATGTGCCTTGGTTGCGGGCACATCCCCAGTGGTGGGTGTGCAGGAGGCAGCTGATTGATGTTTCTCTCTCATCGATGTTTCTAACTCTCTGTCCCTCTCTCTTCCTCTCTGTAAAAAAATCAATAAAATATATTTTTTTAAAAAAAAGAAGGAACTTTTACCATTTGCAACAGCATGGATGGACTGGAGAGCATTATGCTAAGCGAAATAAGCCAGTCGGAGAAAGATAAATATCACATGATGTCACTCATATGTGTGATATAATGATCAACATAATTTGATGAACAAGAATAGATCCAGAGACAAATGGCAGGGGAGGGGGCAGTTAGAGAGCAACCAGAGGACATGTATGCATGCATATTAGCATAACCAATGGACACAGATACTGGGGCAGTGGGGCTTGCCTGGGGTGGAAATGGCTGGGCTGGGGGGCGGGGGGGTAAGAGGGGGAAGCGAGGAAAAAGGAGACATATGTAAAACTTTAGACAATAAATAAAAAAATAGTACATAGTTGTTATTATCAAGTATTATGTACTGTACTACTGTACGTAATTGCATGTGCTATACTTTTATGATTGGCAGTGCAGTAGGTTTTTTACACCAGTGTCACCACAAACACATGAGTAATGCATTGCACGATGATAGTATGATGGCTACAACATCACTAGGTGATAGGAAATTTTCAGCTCCAATACAGTAATGCCCACATAAAGTTTAGGTCAGCGATGGACTGCATGTACGACAATGGTATACCATATAGTCTAGGTGTGGAGTAGGCTATAGTACATGCTATGATGTTCATACAATGATGAAATCACCAACACTCTTCTCAGAATGTATTCGTCATAAGAGGCATGTGACTGTATAATCTTATGGACCACCATTGTGGAAGAGATCATAAACTCATTTAATGGAAGGTACTGACTAAAACAATGATTTTTCAGTGGGAATGCTACTGCCCCCTAAGGGAAAGAGTTAGTTGTCACAATGATCAGGGCAAACTACCATTTAGTTAGCAGGAGGCAGGGGTGTTGTCTCTTGCAATGCACAAAATAGTCTGCACAAGGAAGAATTGTTCCATTTCCCACAAAATTTTGTATATCACTGCATTAATGAAGGTATATTTATTTGCCCAGTTTTAAAATGCACTCACTTTCCAGGATAGTAGCTACAAAATAAATCATTATTACACTTCGTTATAATCAGATTTTATAAGGGTGTTCACAGTTTGTGAAATCTTACTACTCACAATATTTGCATCAACAATAGGACAGTTACATCAATTTGCATTCATGGCTATAGGCTTCATGATGATTCTACACATGAGGCAATAACTTTTTTGGAACAAATTACTTTCCTTTTATTGCTCCCTTATAATAAAGTTAGGGCATTATTTTAATACTTATAGTCCAGGAGGTATTATAAAATACTGTAATATAAAAGGGTAACATTGGGTGTGACAGTGTTGAGAACATCTATCTAGGGCAAAGATAATATATGTAGTTTAAAAAAAAAAAAAAAAAACCTCAAAAGGATATTTCAACAGACATGAATGGGAAAGTTGCCCTTTCTGGAGATGGGCAAAATTTTGTCCTCTTTCTGGGAAGAAAAATTTGAAGGGAGAAAGAGGGAGGAGAGACACGATTGGCCCCTGAAGGCTTCGTGAATATGTAGCCATCCCAGAGAGATGGAAAGTTAAGTTAAAGGCAGGGGTCTCTGGATCTATTTCCCTTTTGGAACCCTGTGAAGATGCCACTTTGTACTATGCTCCCACACAGAACATGGTAATCACAGCAGAATAGAAATAACAGCGGGGCACGTAGAGGTAGCCAGCCGGAAATGATGGCCCTGGGATTCCGGTGGCTCCAGGTGGAGGATATGGAATGAATCCACACAGTCACAGGTGCTTTTAGTGTGGGAGTCAGATTGCAGCCCGGAGTAGCAAGTTAGAAGGTTAGCCA
This sequence comes from Cnephaeus nilssonii, assembly GCF_951640355.1. Taxonomy (NCBI): domain Eukaryota; kingdom Metazoa; phylum Chordata; class Mammalia; order Chiroptera; family Vespertilionidae; genus Cnephaeus; species Cnephaeus nilssonii. The sequence goes on along the minus strand of NC_137079.1, from coordinate 56,550,744 downwards.
CAGGTTGCTTTACTGAGGGTAAGGTGACCCTGAAGCAGAGGCTGTAGGGTGGATGGTCAAAGCCAGGGCCAGATGGAGACTGTTGTCAAGATCAACAGACTGCAGCACCTGCAGACTGGAAGAGGGAGCCCTGACTGTAGCAAGGGTTCAGAGCAGCAGAGCCATCAGGACTAAGTGACCAGGTGAACAGAGAATGTCTCCAAAGCAAACCAAGACCTATCCTGTTGCCACAAGTCCAATGTCCTCCTACATCCGGGAACTGTCCTGCATAGGGGAACAAGGAGCAGAGAGAGACAGCCTGAAGGCCTAAGCCCTCACCCAGAAATGGTGCAGTTAACCCATAAGAAACTGTACTGCCCTGCAGAGATGGGGATAGTTTGAATGCCCAAGTTTCAGCCTTCCCCTCATGCCAAAAACTCCTCCCCTTACTAGACCTGACACTACTCAGCAAAGTAAAAAATAAAAAAGCAACAAATTTTGGGGCACATCTCAGTTTTCTGGGTACTGCAATTTTATCCTTCTCTTGAATATGTTTCCCTTTTCCATGTGCCTCAGAAATTGTTCATCCTGAACTTGGACTGTAAGAACCAGAACGGAATGGGAGTCCAGCCCACAGCAGGAGCCTCAGACAATTAAACTAAAAACAAGAATCAGAATGCCATCTACTGGCATGGGAAGGAGCAAAACTGCACTTAGTTTAAGTGGGGAAAAGATACAGGAGGAAAACCGTGTTTTATTACTTTGTTATGAAACAATGATAACAACCAGAGAATGAAGAGTTAAATATAAGTAGTATTAAAGTAATTGATTGCAAATAAATAAATTCTCTCTTAACTAGTAAATTTTTCACCTTCATATCTCAATTCTGTATTTGCTACTCAAGGCTCCATCTGGACACAAAAGAGGTAGATGACACAAAAAAAAGTTGTATTTGTTTTACTGACTTAGCAAAATGTTTTCAAAACAACCTAATCTTGCTCTTGATTCAATCTCTTTTAAAATGTTTTAAGAAATTGGTTTGCCTCTGTAGAGAAAATGATAGAACACATGATTTGGCTGTCTTCATTTTCTATATATTGGAGATATATTGGATTTCCTTGCATATTTTTATAGAAGGCAAACCAAGGACTGATGTATTGTATTTGTCAATATTGATTGACATTTTATGATCATTTATATAAATTTTCCTCAGTTGGCTGATGTTAATTCAAATTTTTAAACTTTTTCAATGGAATCATTTATTTCTAATCATTTACTTGTTATTTGAAAAATCTTAACAAAAGGCCAAAAGACATGTGGAAACATGCTCTAAGTCACTAATCATCTGAGAAATGCAAATCAAAACAACAATGAGATACCATCTCACACTTGTCAGAATGACTATCATCAACAAATGACAAGTGCTGGCAAGGATGTGGAGAAAAAGGAACCCTCGTGCACTGCTGGTGGGAAATCCCATTTGACCCAATAATCCCACTTCTAGGACTATATCCCAAGAAACCAGAAACACCCATCAGAGAGGATATATGCATCCCTATGTTCATAGTGTTGTGGAGTGAACGCGAGTAGACGACCACTGGAGTCCAGACCAAATTAAAATTTAGGGAGCCTTTAATTGCCAGCCGGCAACTGTTCTCTCTCCATGCAGGGAGGTCAGAGAGCAGTCCCAACCCTTTGTGCAAGACCACTTTTAAGCACATTAACCACATCCTGTTTTTGCAGAGTAAGCAACACAAGACAAAACAGTTTTTCCCAAATAATGTCAGGGCCATGCTATTGACGACCATGTTATTTACAGGGTTATCCTGTTCTTTAGAAAGCTGACAGTGTTCTATCTTGCAAGGCTATTTTGTGAGGTGCAACTGGGAAGGGGCCATGAGACCATATTTCAAGGCCTGACCTGGTGCCAGCACTGACAACTCTATCTGGGGCATAGTCCATGGCCTCTCTGGAGTGCTCAGAAATTCCCACTCTGTAACAATAACGGCACAATTTACAATAGCTAAAATTTGGAAACAGCCTAAGTGCCCATCAGCAGATGAGTGGATTAAAAAACTGTGGTACATCTACACAATGGAATACTACACTGCTATAAAAAAGAAGGAACTTTTACCATTTGCAACAGCATGGATGGAACTGGAGAGCATTATGCTAAGCAAAATAAGTCAGTTGGAGAAAGATAAATATTACATGATCTCACTCATATCTGTAATAATAAAAGCATAATATGCTAATTAGATTGGACAGCCAAACGACCTTCCAGACGTCCTTCTGGATAGCCTTCCAGATGACCTTCTGGACAAAGCCGGGGCTGCGAGGGCTGAGCCCCTTGCACGAATTTCGTGCATCAGGCCTCTAGTGTGTGATATAATGAACAACATAAACTGATGAACAAAAATAGATCCAGAGACAAGGTAACACTGAACAAACAGACCATCCAACCTCAGAGAGAAGGCAGGGGAGGAAGGGGAGTTAGAGATCAACCAAAGGACTTGTATGCATGCATATTAGCATAACCAATGGACACAGACACTGGGGCGGTGGGGGCTTGTCCTGGGGGGTGGAAGTGGATGGGGGTGTCAATCGGGGAAAAAGGAGACATATGTGATACTTTAAACAATAAAAAAAATTATATTCAAACCATAATATTTTATTAGGTTCTTGATTATGATTCATTAAAATGTCCACAAGGTCAAGGTTCATTTTATTACCCACAAATATTCAATTGTACCAGCACCATTTGTTGAAAAGATTTTCCTTTACCCAATTAAATTCCCTTGGAACATTTGTTGAAAACCAATTGACTATATAGGTGTGGGTTTGTTTCTGGGCTCTAAATTCTGTTTCATTAAAATATTTGTTTATTTATATGCCAATTCTAAATTCTCTTGATTAATCATTACAGCAATTCTTGATATCAGTGAGTGTATGCCATCCAGATTTTTCATTTTTAAGTTGTTTTGGCTACTTAGACCCTTTCCATATAAATTTTAAAATCAGCTTGTCAAGTTTTACCCAAAAATGCTGATGCCTGGCCCAATGTTAGTTAGTTAAGCTCATTTAGTTAAGCATCATCCCATACACCAAAAGGTCACTGGTTTGATTTCCAGTGAAGGTACATGCCCAGTTTGTGGGCTCGGTCCCCAGTGGGGGATGTGCAGGAGGCAGCTGATCAGTATTTCTCTCTCCCATGGATGTTCCTCTCTCTCCCTCTCCTTCCCTCTCTCTCTATAATCAATAAAAACATAAAAAATTGCTGAAATTCTAATTGGGATTATGTTGAATTCATATATCAATTGGGGGAAATTTATGTCTTAACTAGGGGCCCAGTGCACAAATTCATGCACCTTGAAAGGAATTGTGGGCCATGAGGTTGTGGTAGACACAGGTGTGGGTCTAGCCCATAATCCGCTCCCCTGCCTGGCCCTTCCCACCACAGCCCCCCATCCCCTGTCTGCTGGTAGCCCCACTACCACCAACACCGCTCCTACACACTGACGGCGCAGAGCAATTGGGGCCGGCGCCAGCAGTGGGTGCAAGCAGGGCTGGCACCGTCAGCAGTAGCTTCTGCCCCGATCGCCCCTCAGGAGCAGGGGAAGGTGGAGAAGCCCTGAAGATGTGAGTGGTGGCTCCGGTGCCAGCAGCAGGTGCAAGCAGGGCTGTGCTGGCAGCAGGTGCAAGCACCGGGTGGGACCGTGGTGCGTGGGAAATAATTTTCAGTAACCACCAGAGACTCACCCCAATGACAGCAAACAGTGCCCCACCTTGGTCTGGCACCCCCGCTCACCTGCTCCACCATTCTACCACAGCTGATGCCCACTATGTTCTGCATACACCCCCTGGTGGTCAGCACATGTCATAGCTACCAGTTGTTCGGTTGTTCAGTTGTTCCACCATTCAGTCTATTTGCATATTAGGGTTTTATATATAAAGATAATATTAAATCTTCTGATCCATGAACACAATTCATCTTTCCATTTATTTAAGACTAGAGGCCCAGTGCATGAAATTCGTGCATGGGGGGGGGTGTCCCTCAGCCCGACCTGCACCCTCTCCAATCTGGGAGCCCTTAGGGGATGTCCTACTGATAGCTTAGGCCCGCTCCCCGAGGTTCTCTGCTCTCTGCAGACCAGCCTGATCGACACTGCTTCAGGCCCTGCTGTCTGCTCTCTGTGGGGGCCTGCTTGCCCCTCGCCATGGTGAAGGCTAAAAGGACTGGGGGACTCCGGCAGGTCTGAGGGGACTGGGCACCGCCATCTTGTGGTTATGGGTGCTGCCATCTTTGTGACAGAGTGACGGTCAATTTGCATATTCCCTCTGTATTAGATAGGATCTTTTTAAAATTTTCCTAAGCAATGATTTATAATACAACATTTAATTCAAAATGGACCACAGACTTAAAGGTAATGGTTAAAACTAATAAAATTCTAGAATAAAACTTAGGAAAAATCCTAGTGACCCAAGATTTGGCAATTTTTTTTTTAAATATGACACAAAAGATTACAAACTATAAGATAAAATAATAAATTGAATGTCACCAAAATTAAAAATTTGTTCTTCAAAAGACAATATTACAAAAATGAAGGGCAAGTCTCAAACTGGGAGAAAACAAAGCATATATATGAAAAGGACACTTGTATCTAGACTATAATGAAGAACTCTTACAATTCAATTAGAAAACAACAAACCTACTATTTTAAATGAGTAAAAGATTTGAACAAGTATATGATCATAGAAGATACACAGATGACAAGCACTTCAAAGGATGCCCAATATTATTAGTCATTAGGAAAGTCCAAAATAAAATCACAATGAGCCCTGGCCAGGTTTCTCAGTTGGTAGAGCATCATCCAGATCCACCAAGGTTGTAGATTCAATTCCCGGTCAGGGCACATACAAGAATCAACCAATGAGTGCATAAATAAGTGCAACAACAAATCTGTTTTTCTCTCTCTTTCCCTCTTTCTCTCTCTCTCTTCCTCTCTCTCTAAAATCAGTTAAAAAAAATTTTAATCACAATGAAATCTCATATTGCCACTAGAATGGTTAAAATTAAAAAGACTCCATACCAAGTACTTGTGAGAATGTAGAGCTATTGGAACTTTCATATACTGGTGGAGGGAATATAAAATTGTACGATCAATTTGGAGTCTTAATTGGAGTTTGGCAGATTTAAACGTTAAACATACACCTACCATGCATTTCAGCAATTCCCTCCATTTACTTACCTAAGAGAAAGGCTTGTGCAAGAATGTTTATAGCAGTTTTATCTATATCAACCAGAATTAAAAACAATCCAAATATACATCAACCAATATTCCTCAATAAAACTGTGAAAATAATGTCAGTTTTGGTCAAAAAAAAACTGGTTAGATAAAAATATTAATTTTTAACTTCGTTATTGTTCTTTCCTTTGAGAAACTTACTTTTGCTGTGGTATTTCTGATGTTTGTCAAGGATGTTATTAGCACAGTGTTAATATAACAGACCTGCAGTCTTATACTTGTGAGCAGGCTAGAGTGTCAAAGTTATGTGACTGCATCTACAAACTGGATGCACCCTCTCCCCAAAAACACCTGTCACTGTACTATACCTATATTTTCTATAAACTATTAAGAGTTCACATATTCACTCCACAATTGAGTTTGACCATTCAACAATTAAATCCATCTATACTGATAGATGTGAAAATGTAACATTCAGCAACTTCTATGGTTCTTTTTTTTTTTTTAGTTTAATTAACTTTTTTGGTTTGTTTTTTTTTTACTTTATCTTTATTGTTGAAAGTATTATACATGTCTCATTCATTTGTTTGTTTGTTTTTTCCCATTGACCCCCTCCACTCCATATCCACCCCTCCCAGGCTTTCACCGCTCTATGGTCTGTGTCCAAGAGTTATGCATATCCTACCTAATAAAAGAGTAATATGCAAATTGACCCTAACTCTGCTATACACACAAGCCACGCCCATCAGCCAATCAGGAGCAAATATGCAAATAAACCCAAACAAGATGGCTACAGCCACAGAGAACAGGAGGGAGGCTTGGGTTTCCCCGGTAACAAAGGAAGCCAAGCTTTCCGCCTGCCGTTGCTGGCCTAAGCCTCCACTCAAGGCTACAAAGTTTCAATTATAGAAGGTAAACAAATCCAAAAAGAAATGGCAGCAGCTACGGAGCTGGAAAGAGCAGGAGGCAAGGGTTGCCCCCGGCAATGGAGGAAGTAAAGCTTCTGCAGCCCTGGCTGGCCTAGGCCTCCACTCCAGGCTACAAAGTTTTAATTATAGAAGATACACAAACCCCAAAAGAAATGGCTGCCGGCCACAGAGTGAGCAGGAGGCTTGGCTCCGCTCCAGGCTACAAAGTTTCAATTGTAGAAGATACATAAATCCCAGATACCAGGGCCTCTGCTTGTGTCACCAGGGGGCGTGGCCGGCCTGCAAACCACCACAGGCCCCTCGCCCAGGCTGCCCCACACCCCAAGGGAACCATCACCCTGATCCAGGATACTCTTCAGGGAAAAACCAGCTGGCCCCCACCCATGCACCAGGCCTCTATCCTATCTAATAAAAGAGTAATATGCAGATTGACCATCACTCCAACACACAAGATGGCTGCCCCCATGTGGTCAAAGATCCTGCCCCCATGTGGACACAAGATGGCCGGCACAAGATGGCCAGCAGGAGAGGGCAGTTGGGAGGGACCAGGCCTGCAAGGGAGGGCAGTTGGGGGCAATCAAGCTTGCAGGGGAGGGCAGTTAGGGGTGACCAGGCCAGCAGAGGAGGGAAGTTGGGGGTGACCGGGCCTGCAGGGAAGGGCAGTTGGGTGGGACCCAGGCCTGCAGGAGAGAGCAGTTGGGGGGGACCAGGCCTGCAGGGGAGGGCAGTTAGGGGCAAACATGCTGGCAGGGGAGCAGTTAGGCATCAATCAGGCTGGCAGGGGAGTGGTTAGGGGGTGATCAGGCTGGCAGGCAGAAGCGGTTAGGTTAGGGGCAATCAGGAAGGCAGGCAGGCGAGCAGTTGGAAGCCAGCAGTCCTGGATTGTGAGAGGGATGTCCGACTGCCCATTTAGGCCCGATCCCACCAGGATCGGGCCTAAATGGGCAGTCGGACATTCCTCGAGCGGTCCCAGATTGTAGAGGGTGCAGGCTGGCCTGAGGGACACCACCCATCCCCCCGTGCATGAATTTCGTGCACCGGGCCTCTAGTATGCATATAAGTTCCCTGGTTAATCACTCCCCTCCCACTCACTCCCACCCGCTGCCTTCCCTCTGAGATTTGTCAGTCTGTTCCATGCTTCTGTGTCTCTAGATCTATTTTATTCATCAGTTTATTTTGTTCATTGCACATATGAGTGAGATTATGTGATATTTATCTTTCTCTGACTGGCTTATTTCACTTAGCATAATACTCTCCAGGTCCATCCATGCTTTTGCAAATGGTAAGAGTTCTTTCTCTTTTACAGCAGCATAGTATTCCATTGTATGGATGTAGCACAGCTTTTTTAACCACTCAACTGCTCATGGGCACTTGGGCTGTTTCCAAATCTTAGCTATTGTAAATTGTGCTGCTATGAACATAGGGATGCATATATCCTTTCTGATTGGTGTTTCTGGTTTCTTGGGATATACTCCTAGAAGTGGGATCACTGAGTCAAATGGGAGCTCAATTTTTAATTTTTTGAGGTAACTCCATACTGTTTTCCACAGTGGCTGCACCAGTCTGCATTCCCACCAGCAGTGCATTAGGGCTCCCTTTTCTCCACATCCCCACCAGCACTTGTCATTTGTTGATTTGTTGATGATAGTCATTCTGATAGATGTGAAGTGATACCTCACTGTCATTTTAATTTGCATCTCTCAGATGATTAATGACTTTGAGCATTTTTTCATATGTCTCTTGACCTTCTGTATGTCCACTTTGGAGGAGTGCCTATTAAAGACCTTTGCCCATTTTTTAATTGGATTGTTTGTATGAGTTCCTTATATCTTTTGGGAGTTAACCCCTTATTGGATGTATCATTGGCAAATATGTTCTCCCATGAAGTGGCCCAGAAGAGCATCGTAATGATACTGTAATTTGTTAAATACTTTACCTTGCAAGGCATGAGAGCTCATTTGGCCCATTTCCCTCCATCCTAACAGGGAAGTTTTAAACAGTCCCAAAAGATGGTAATACTTGACACAAATCTTCAAATCTTCAGAAGAGATACCCTTAATCTCTTTAAAAACATCCTTTTCAGCCAACTCTAAGGGAAACGATTTAAGGATCAATGAACCCATTTTAGTTTTCTCTCAGTTTTCTCTTGGCTCCCAGTCCCTTGCAGCTCTCTCTAAGTCCTTCCCATGAAAGCTGTCCCAGCTCTTGGCAGCCTGACTGCTCTGAGTGACTCTTTCCAGGATGTCCCAGGGAACCACAGAAGGGCAGGCTTGTGAGGTACTCCAAAAGAGCCACCTTCCAGCTTCACCCCGGGCCTGACCATTCAGTAAGCATCTGCTAAGTGAGTGTATAACTGAAGGCATCTCAGACATAAACTAACTGCACGGAAAAGCTTGCCTTTAGAATCCCAAATAGTTTTAGGCTAAGTGGACGAGGTATTGTCTCCAGAATCAGAGACTATCTACTTCGGAGGTCATTGTGAGAATTCAGTAGACTTCGGCAGGTAAGCACCTAATAGGCAGTATCTGGCAGGGAGGAGACTATCAATACAAAGAACCTGGTTCACAGACAGTCACTCAGCTCATGCAGAGAAGAAGCTGGGTTAGAACTCATATCCCAGTTCCTAGGTCAGCGCTCCACACTCCAGAATGTCGCCGTGGAACTCCAGGAATTAAATAAAGACCTTCGGGGTTATCGGATGCAAAATGAACACATTTCAATGGAAGATGAAATATGAGGAAAATAAAACAGGAAAGAGCAAACCTGCTATGTACAAGACTTTCATGCTAAATGTTCTCTCACTTGTTTTCTCAGTTCCCAGCAACATCCCTGATGTGAGCATTCTTAGCCTTATTTTATGAGAAGAAAACTGAGGTTCAGAAGTTAAGCGGTGCATTGAGGCAGAGGATCGTGGTCTTCTGATTCCAAGTTCAGTGTAATTTCCTGCCCATAGCAATACCAAGGCTTAGATAGAAGCATGCAATGCGCAACACGAGTATGTCAGGCTGGGAGAGGACACACAGGGTGACTGAGCCTGGGGAAGACAAGGAAGGTCCTTTGGAGAGGACAGCACCAAGGCAGGTTTGTCTGCTTTACCGTAGAGTAAGGGCCCTTCTGAAGCTAAAACATAAAATGCAGCAGTCTGGCCCGGCCAACGTGGCTCAGTGGTTGAGCATAGACCTATGAACCAGGAGGTCACGGTTCAATTCCCAGTCAGGGCACAGGCCAGGGTTGCAGGCTTGATCCCCAGTGTGGGGCCTGCAGGAGGCAGCAAATCAATGATTCTCTCTCATAATTGATGTTTCTATCTCTCTCTCCTTCTCTCTTCTTCTCTGAAATAAATAAAAATATATATTTTTTTTAAAATAAATGCAGCAGCCTGGCAGGTCTCTCATATGGGTAACTGCATTTTTCCAGTTGCTCAGCCCAAAGAACTTGATTCCTCTCTTTTCACCACCTGTAGTCATTGTGCTACTAAATTCTTATGGCTCTCCCTCCAAACTATATTCAGACTCAAAACCTCTGGTACCACCACCCTCTCCAAGCCAGCACCTTTCCCCTGTGTTACTGTGGTAACCTCCAAATGATTTCCTTGGGTCTCCAACTGGTCTGCCTTTGACTCCTTCAGTCTTTTCTCCAATTATCAACCAAAATAAATTCTCCCTCAACATTTTGTTATGAGAATTCTCAAACCTACAGCAAAGGAAAAATTTATTACAATGAATCCAAATATCCACATCCCTGATTCTACCACAAAAGTTGGTTTGTATTTGCTTTATCATGTTATCTATCCCTCTAGAGAGATTCTTTTAAAATGTAAGTCAGATTATGTTGCTCTTTTCTTCAACAACCTCTGAAAAGCTTCTTGTCAGAATAAAAGTTAAACGCTTATAAAGACCAATGAGGGCCTAAATGATTTGCACCATCTCACCTTCTCTGTCTTCATATCCCACTGCTTCCTGCCTCCTCCCCTCCAACACACACACACACACACACACACACACACACACACACACCCCTCATTCCTCTCCATCCACAATGATGTCCTTGTTTATTTTTTTTAATATATTTTATTGATTTTTTACAGAGAGGAAGGGAGAGGGATAGAGAGTTAGAAACATCGATGAGAGAGAAACATCGATCAGCTGCCTCCTGCACACCCCTACTGGGGATGTGCTCGCAACCAAAGTACATGCCCTTGACCGGAATCGAACCTGGGACCTTTCAGTCCGCAGGCCGACACTCTATCCACTAAGCCAAACCGGTTAGGGCTGTCCTTGTTTATTTTAAGATACACCAGGCTTTGTACTAGCTGTTCCCTCGGCCTGGAATTCTCTTCCTACAGATTTCTATGTGACTCATTCCCTTACTTCTTTCATGGCTTTATTTAAGCATCATATTATAATAAGGCCTTGCCCGCCCATTCTATTTAAAATTGCAAATGCAAACCACCGTTTACATTACTTTTCTCCTTTCCCTGCTTTTTATTTCCTCCATAGTCTTCATTACCATGGCACTTTTTATTTTAGTAATTAGTCTTATCTATTGTCTGTCTCTCCCCATTAACATGTGTTATTGTTTGCAACATACAAAACATTACATTAGGCATTTTATATGTGTTGGCCTCATTTGAGCACAATGGCTCTCTCAAATAAAGATTCTTATCCTCTTTTAATAATAAGGAAACAGCCCTGGCCAGGTGGCTCAGTTGGTTGGAGCATCATCCTGTACATCAAAAAGGTTGCAGGTTCGATTCCGGTCAGGGCACATACCTAGATTGCAGGTGAGATCCTGGGTTGGGACACATACGGGAGGTAACTGATTGACGTTTCTCTCACATCAGTGTCTCTCTCTCTCTCTCTCTCTCTCTCTCTCTCTCTCTCTCTTCCCCTTTCTCTCTTTCTAAAAGAAGCAATAAAAAAATATCTTCAAGTGAGAAGTAAATAATAACAATAATAATCATGAAACAGACTTAAGGAGACAGAAAAACTGGCTCAAGACTGCCAACTAAAACTCAGGTCTGTCATATGCAAGGTTCATTCTTTTTTACTGTCTGGTTCAATATCAAATAGCAGTAAATTCTGAGAACAGTGCCTGAAGTCCAGTAGCTTATTGGTCAAATATTGGCTTAGTTTTAACCTGAATGTTAGTGCGTGCACAAGACTTCCCCTCCCCAATACAACATCTTCTTAGTTCCCTCTATTGTATGACAGTGTTTGTATCTGTGCCTGGGTACTATATATACCATAAATCCTTGAAATTAGGAACCATGGTTTATTCCTACAACTAAGAGATCAATGCTTTGAAGATAGTGGGCATACACACAAGTGCCGGAAGCCAATTTCAGCATGTCATTATTGCAAGAGTTCCATCAAAAGGTTGATGCAACTTGGGGACTCAACAAGGGCTGAGTCACATATGTTACCGCCTGCTGGGAATGGCTAAAGGCATTTCCCCAAACCTGAAAAGGATGATTGCTTGCTGCCAGACAGCTCAGGGCATCTTAATCTACATGTTATTGCCTCCTCCTGGCCAAACACCTGAACAGCTGGAGGTAATTCCCCAATCTGACAATGGATTCTGTACCTAACCCTACCCTTTGATGTGTATATCTCCACCTTGCCTTAGGACAAATTGTGTTAATAAAAAGCAAGGGGTCCTGAGACAAAGAGAACTTAGTTCCTTTAGCTAAGTCTTTCTCTGACTCCCCAATATGCCTTTCAAAATTATGTTTCATCTCTGGACTCTTTATTAATTTACACACAGCCCCTTCTCCAGATTGCTGAACCCTTCTTGATGCTGGATCAAGACCCCCGGCGTTAAATGGCGCTCAAGGCAAGGACAGAAATCTGTAAAAGAAGTATTCACCTGAGTGGATAAAACAGCACCAGTGATGGTGGTAAGATTAACTTTGCGTAAAGCCCATGTCAGCTTCGGAAGCCCACGGATCCGTAAGTGCATGGGTGATACTTTTTGTTTAAGTCAGATATCTGTGCCTGGGTACTATATATACCATAAATTCTTGAAATTAGGAACCATGGCTTATTCCTACAACTAAGAGACCAATGCTTTGAAGATAGTGGGCATACACACAAGCATTTGTAAAAACTAGTAGTTAGATTTACTGTCTTCCCACTAACTAAAATTAGTAAGAATAGGTTTTTACTATGACATGCCAATTGGATTACTAGTTGATGCACATATCGGGATGGGAAAAAATTAGACAGGCTGCCAATCAAATAGCTTCATAAATATCACATAGGATATACCACAAACAATCTTATGGGCCATGTATAAGAAAACAATTTTCATTATTAATTATTATTATAATGGTGGCTCATATTAACTAGCATTTATTGACTATTTGCAAAATGTCAGAACTGGTACAGGTGTATTTACAAATATCAGCTCACTTAGCCCCAGACCTAAAATTCATTATGTACAATTGTTATCACTCATTTACGGAATGAGCATATTAAGGTGTAGAGACATTGAGCAAATTTCCTTGGGTCATCCTAAGTGCTGGAGCAGGTAATGAACAGGCTTGTATGAGCACAGGGTTCTGCAGATATAGCATTTTAGCATTATTTTGATTAATTGATTTTTTTTGGGGGGGTAGTCTCATTTTTGTTTGATTTATTTACTTTTTATTTTATCAGGCTGGTTTTTTAGACTTTCCTAGATTGCTTCAATTGTAGGATCTACATCATTATCAGAGAGCCTGTGGACCTTTGTCGGAGTGGAGAGAGTTGATTTCTTGATTGCTCTGCACTATTCTATCACTTACAGTAATAATTACAGAAGTTAAAGTACAATAAAATGGGAGGTTTTAACCCATATTTTATGAGTCACAAATGGGCTCTAAAAAGCTGCCATTTTATTATTTCCTTTAGAAATACTTAATAGGTAATGTCAGTAGTAAAGTTTAGTGCCTAACCAGCACTTAATATTCCCTGCCTCCAGAATTATCAACCCTCTTTAATGGAAGAATAATGAAAGGAGGTTTGTAATATATGCACGTGTCCACCCAATTTCATATCATCTAGGTTAACAACTCATTGTAAAGGAGTAGGAATTAAGGAGCTGCCATCTACTGTACAGATTGGGCAACAAGAAAATGTAAGAAAAGAACCAAAATGAGGACATTATCCAGAAAATTGAAATTGTGTGTGGCTGTACATATAGCATACGCTACCTGGAAGGAATGGCCTTAAATTGTAGACACAGCATGAAATAGCCATTGCAGAGTTGGTTAGTTTCACATTAACTCATATAATCTGACCTCCTCTGACATAGTTCAACACCTAAAAATTTTTTATTCCTCTCTAATAAACTAAAGATCTCTTCTCCTTGGTTCAGCTGGATTTCCAATAACTACCCTTACTAGAAGCTGCTGATTAACTGAATTCCTTTCAGCTCTTGCCTAGCTGCTGGTTTCTTTACATTTTATGGAAAACAAGGATATATCTTTCTATCTAGGCATCAATGGAAGTAGTTTGTCACCTTATCATTTAGTTTGCAACAAAACCTATTTCCCAACACCACCAAACCAAGCTGTAGACTCATTTAGACACTATCAGAGTCTCTACATGAGGAGTCAACCCACACTGTTGTTGCTCAAGGGTATACCAGAAGGCTCCAGAACTTCTAAAAGTCTAGGAGATGTAAATTATACATAAATGTATATACCACTTACTCTTTGCAATTTGTCAAGACCTACCATTTTATCCAGTGCAAAGTTATTTTTTATAAACACTTGCTTAAGATCAATGTGTATTCTTTCAACATTTGATGTAGATCTCTATTACTTCAAACTTATTGTATTTTCAAATTACTAAATCTTTATTAAATATTTTTATTGAATATGACAATAATTAAGACAAGTGTAATGATTTTCTTACTATTGCTGGTAAATTTGTCTTACTCTGAATCTATCAATTTTTGCATTATATGTTTAAAATATTTTGTTAGAGAAATATGATTTTAGAGCTGCTATAGCTTCCTGATAATTTCATTATTTTATTATTATCCTCTACATTTCTCATAATGCTTTTTGTTTGAAAGCCTACTTTGTCTGATAATATATCTATATCTCCTTCATTTTGGTTAATTTTCCTGGCATTTGTGTTCTTCTACCCTTTAAATCATTCTATACCTTTATACTCCAGATGTAAGCTAAAATATTGAAATCAAATCTGATAATCCCTGACTTTAACTAGCATATTTATTTTTATTTACTGTATTGTTGATATAATTGGACTTGTTATATTTTTATATATATTTGTTTCATTTTTAATGCTTATTTACTCTTTTATTTGTTTAACTTATTTTTGCATGCTTTTTTGTCACTTTGTATTGAACCTCCCTTGTCTATTACTTCAGACTCTCTTGTAGTACTTGTCTCTTATTCTGGCCACTGCTACAGTGACCATTTCTATGTGGACTCCCACCATCCCCACACCAGTGTGAACTGCCCGCACCTTGCTCAGCCCCATGGTACGTGCTCACTTACTGCCCTGCAGCCTCTGGGGATGCCGCCCAGGCAGGCATAATTGAACGTTCTATGGAGAATAGGGAAGAGGCACCAGTGGATGAATGATTTTTTAGTTTCTTTGGTGTGTTTGCTTTGTTTGTTTTGTTTTTGTAGGACAGCCATAGTATGTATTTCATATAGCCTCTCATTTGTATCTCTAATGTGGGATTAAGCAACCAATTGCCTGTATCAGTGAAAAAGAAATAGAAGAGCAGGAGGAGGTTTCAATTAGAAGATCCTGATTTAATACAGTTCAAAAATCACTGGCAGTGGACAGATGTTAGCAAGTCATGAGCCTCCATAGCTTTATAAAATAAAGACAATAATGACCTCACAAGATTTTTGTAAGAACTTAATATGTAATATAGATAACCCCTCTCTATTTTTAAAGTGCTTCTCTAATTTTAAAGTGTTATTTTATCATAGAGTGCTATTTATTATTGGCAGTATGCTTGAGGGTAATAAATGATTTTTATGACTTTTTTCTAAAGATGATTGTAATACTGGGCAAAAGCTAAATATTATTTATATGCTAACAAGAGTGGACTTGCTATTGAAATTATCCCACTTATCAACTTATTTCACAAATATTTATTGAGCATAATGCTGCCATTATTGTTTCCATTTGGGAAGAAATTAATTTCTGGCTCCATCCTGTACTATGTGACATGGAGAAATTATTAATCATCTCTTGGCCTCAGTTTTCTTTTCTCTTCTTTCAAATTGTAATAACAACAACAGCAATACCTTGTATAATTATGGGAAGAGGAAGATTAGCTGTTTTTACTACTACTACATATAACATGCTATATGACAATATAGAATCTATTGAGGCAAGGGATTTTCAGATCAACCTTGCATACTTCCTTAAAGAAGGTTTAAGTAGCCCTACTCGGTTTGGCTCAGTGGATAGAGTGTTGGCCTGAAGGCTAAAACGTTCTGTGTTTGATTCTGGTCAAAGGCACTGACCTTGGTTGCAAGCGGAGGCAACCAATCAATGTGTATCTCTCACATCGATGTTTCTTTCTCTGTCTCGTCCACTCCCTTCCACCATCTCAAAAAATCTCCATAGGTGATGATTAACAAAAAAATAAATAAAAATGTTTAAGTAAACATTTAAATCATAAACAGGAAAAACTTTTGGTTTAAGCTCATTTAGCCTCTTGTACCTTATTTTGGCAAAAAGGCTGTGAACAAGAGTAAGGGCTGCTGGCAGGAATGTACAACTGCAATTCTCCTGAAAGATGGCCCAGGAATGAGGCGCTGACTGTGAAATCCCCATAGTTGGGTGATGAAGGACAGCACACATGTGATTGAGTGATTTGCACAACTTAAGTACTTGGCCACTCCAGGAGAGCATGCTTTATAATTAGTGCCAGTAGGACTAGACACCTATCTGTCTGCTCCAAAGGCATGAAATGCACACAATTTACCTCCCATCCCAGCATTTCATCAAGAAAGAGCAGCAGACACCTCTGTGCTTGAAAAGCACAACAGAACGACTCCCTGTTGACCCCTGTCCAAGTTTTGAGTTGATGCAAAATTTCCATTTTCTAGTTTTATCTTCTTTTTTAATGGCTGAGATATGTTATCTAGATCTTTGTACTGTTCATGGTAATGTAGTCTCTAAACACAAGTCAAAATTCATTCTACGATCCCAAAAGAGCCTATAACTACTTTAAAGAATTTTTCTCCACCAATTCATTTTTCAAGGGAATCCAGCTGTCAGGCCTGAGTTATCTTGGATGGTTTAGATAGAAAATTTTATGCACACATTTGTTTTTATATATACTCATAGGTGTTCACACATATCTTTCACCTCCTTCAAAATTTAGAAGGAATAAAAACACGAGCCCTGAGTAAATCATACAAGATCTACTGTCTGTCTGGCACGTCCTTTGTTCAGACAAGTCTCCTTTTCATGTTTCCCTCCTTGTCTGGTCTATTTTATTCCATTTGAAGAGGCCAGTGTATGTCTCTTCAGTTTTCACTCACTAAAGACCTTGTAGTCTTATATAAGGACTAGGGATCTGAAAGCCAGCTCTCTTTCAGGGCCTCAGAAACACCAAACCGTAATAAACTCCAGAGGGAAGCAACTGGAAGGTTTCATTCCCATTCCTCTGAGGAAGACTGTGAAGGAAACTTGTTCACAAATAAGTCAATACACACAGAACATTCCCTATGCTTTCTAGGTAGGCTTCTACGGGATTACAAGATGAGAGTATTGCAGCAGTCAAACTACTTACCAGTAAACTCACTCAGCCTGAAACTGAACACACAATTCAGTGGTACCGTGTGGTCTCTGTGGCAGCTACACTGTGCAATATCAATCACATTCCTTTATAAGTTTAATTTTTAAATGGGGCAATCAATTTGCATGGTATAAAAATATCACCATGATTAGCATTTCCTGTTTGTCCTGACATTTTTATTATTCCAACCATAAACCAGTTTATATGTAAATTGCCACATGCTCTTAAGTTAAACTCATAGAATCCTATCTGTGAAGGCCTCATCATTTTGCTGTAACTATGTGTAAAAACCCATTGCACAAACAGTTCCAAGAAAAAGAGACAGTATGTCGCATAAAAGAAGCAAACAAAATTTGTGCCCAATTCAACTGAATTCATGAATAATATTCTGTGCTTGGCTTTAGTAATGTTATAACAAGGACCATGTCTTCTGTTTTACATGAAGGGCATCAGGTAATTAAACATTATTTTTTATCAGAAAATTTAGAGATTAAGCATATACTATATGGGTTGGGCATAGACATATCTTCCACTCTATAACCATCCCAGCTTCTAAAACACAAGCACACATGCACACACATGTGCCCACAAGGTGCAAGGCATGAAAAGACATCCAGATATTTACCACAGGTCATGTTCATGTGAAATAAAATAATTTAGCTCAAATGTATCCACCCGCCCAAAACTGTCATAAGAGTTTTGTTCATAAACGACTGTTTTACAGAAAAATCCACAATAACCATATTTTAAGTCATTTAATCATCTATTTATTATACTATATTCCATTATACAGCATTCTAAACTACATTTAAATAGATTGAATAGGGCAATAGAACAAATTGCATAACATTAAATTTTTATATATTTAAGAGATCTGTGGGAGAGTGGCTATTTAAATGAGGCAGGAGGATGAAGTAAGCAATGGTATTTGAAGAAACAATTACAAGATCCCAGGAGTGGGCTACTTCCAAAATCACTCATTCATTTATTCATTAAATATTTACTAGCACCTCCTAAATACCAGGCCCTCTTCTAGACAGTGGGGATATGGAGGTTGCTATAGACAGAATGATTTTGTCCCCTTCCCCAATATATCTATGTTAAAACCTAATCCCCAGTGTGATGGTATTATGAGGTAGGGACTTTGGGAAGTGATTAGGTCATGAGAGTGGAGCCCTAATGCATGGGATTAAAGCCCTTAATAAAAGTGACCCCAGGAACAACCAAGATGGCAGCATAGGTAAACACCTGTACTTGCTGCCTCTCACAATCACATCAAAACTCCAACTAAAAGACAAAACAAATAACATCCAGAACCATGGGAAAGCTGACTGAGTGGAATTTCTACAACTAGAAGGAAAGAAAAAAAGAGCATTGAGACTGGTAGGAGGTGCGGAGGTGAGGAAGTGTGGAGATACGGAGGCGCACGCAAAACAGGCTGGCAACTGGGTGCGCTGTTGTTTTTTTCAACCAGGAGGAAGATACATGCTCCCGATTGCTCTGAACTCCAGTTCCAGGTGAGACTCTGGGGACCCAGACTCATACAGGGAGAAACTGGACTGTCTGGCATCGGGCCGGAATACAAGGGTGGATTTCTTTCAGAGATGCCTGCAGCGGTCATTGTTCCTGCACGGGCCGCAGGACACAGAGACCCAGGGACCTCTCCAGGGCAGGGCTGACTGGCAGCCATTGCTGTTTGCTCCACCCTGGTGATTCCCTGAGACCCCACCCCACCCAATTTACAACCCCACCCAAGCTGTGTGCAGCAGCTTTTGCATATGAATGGCCTGTCCTTTTGCAGCCTAAAACCTATCAAACTGCAGCTGGGTCAGAGAGCTCCAAAGCTTCCAAAAGAAGGCCTAAGGCCCAGCTGCAGCAGCCTGCATTGCTTCACAGCTGGGCCTCATCTGGGCACTTCCAAACCCCAAATAAAGAAGAGGAATCAGCAGATCTCTCTGTAGCTCCTACTGGGTGGCCTCAGGCAGTGACTGACTTTGCACCTCCTTGAAGATCCAAGAGCCAGTGTACCCAGAGGTCAGTGTGAGACCATACCAGATTACAACTGACAATTCTCAGGGGAAGGGGGTGTGGGTGGTGCGGGAAGATATTGGACAAAAATCTTACACCTATAGACGAAGACAGTGGGGGAGGCGATAAGGGCATGGAGTGGGGTAGAAACCAGGTGGAGGGGAGCTATGGGGGGAAAAAAGAGGAACAACTGTAATAATCTGAACAATAAAGATTTATTTTTTAAAAAAGTGACCCCATAGAGCTCCCTCACCCCTTTCCCTATGTGAGGACACACTGAGAAGATGGCCATCTATGAACCTCCATGAACCAGGTTCTCACTAGACACTCAGTCTGCCTGTCACCTTGATCTTGGATTTTCCAGCTTCCAAAAGTGTGAAAAATAAATTTCTGTTGTTTAAGCCACCCAGTCTATGGTATTTTTGTTTTTTTGTTTTGTTTTGTTTTGTTTTAATATATTTTATTGATTTTTTACAGAGAGGAAGGGAGAGGGATAGAGAGTTAGAAACATCAATCAGCTGCCTTCTGCACACCCCCTACTGGGGATGTGCCCGCAACCAAAGTACATGCCTTTGACCAGAATTGAACCTTGGACCCTTCAGTCTACAGGCCAATGCTCTATCCACTGAGCCAAACCAGTCAGGGCTGTTTTTTAACAGTCAAAACAAAGACAGAGGTGAATAAGACCAACAATGTCCCAGCCCTCATTGAGTTTACATTATGGTGGTAATGAAAGTAAATAATCAAATTAGAATGTAGATATATAGTATTTCACACTGGTGGGTGCTATGAATAAAACAGAACAGAGCAATGTGATGCTTTTAAGCATTATCTCACTTATACTCTCAAAGTATCATCCTGAGTACTATGTAAAGAATAAACTATAGTCCTAGCTGGTTTGGCTCAGTGGATAGAGCATCGGCCTGCAAACTAAAAGGTCCCAGATTCGATTCAGGTCAAGGGCACATGTTCAGGTTGTGGGCTCAATCCCCAGTAGGGGGCATGCAGAAGGCAGCCAATCAATGATTCTCTCCCATCATTGATGTTTCTATCTCTCTCTCCCCTCTTCCTTCCTCTCTGAAATCAATAAAAAATATATTTTTAAAAAAGAATCCTATATAATAAAGAGGTAATATGCAAATTGACCATCACTCCAACACACAAGATGGCCACCCCCATGTGGTCAAAGATGGCCACCCCCATGTGGACACAAGATGGCCATCACACGATGGCCAGCAGGAGAGAGCCATTGTGGGCAATCAGGCCAGCAGGGGAGAGCAGTTGGGAGGGACCAGGCCTGGAAGGAGGGCAGTTGGGGGTGATGAGGCCTGCAGGGGAGGGCAGCTGGAGGGGACCAGGCCTGCAGGGGAAGGCAGTTGGGGGCAACCAGGCTGGCAAGGGAGGGCAATTAGGGGTGACCGGGCCAGCAGAGGAGGACAGTTAGGGGAGACCAGGCCTGCAGGGGAGGGCAGTTAGTGGCAATCAGGCCGGCAGGGGAGCAGTCAGGCATTAATCAGGCTAGCAGGGGAGTGGTTAGGGGGTGATCAAACTGGCAGGCAGAAGCGGTTAGGGAAAATCAGGCAGGCAGGCAGGCGAGCGGTTGGGAGCCAGCAGTCCTGGATTGTGAGAGGGATGTCCGACTGCCCGTTTAGGCCCGATCTGGGCAGTCAGACATCCCTCGAGGGGTCCCAGATTGGAGAGGGTGCAGACTGGGCTGAGGGACACACACCCCCCATGCACAAATTTCATGCAGCGGGCCTCTAGTAAACTATAATAAGACAATTATGGAAGCACGGGGACAATTCAGGCTATTGTCTTAAACAAGATATGAAATAAGGACAACTAGAATTAGAGTGCTACTGATGAAAGTGATAAGAAGGGGTCACATGTGGAACCCACTTTTAAGGTAGAGACAACAGGATTCTCTGATTTAGAGTGGGAGAAAAAGACAGGAATCAAGGATGATTTCAAGGTTTGGAGATTGAGAAATAGTGGATGCAAGAGGAATCATTGACAAAAATGAGTGACACTAAGGGAAGAAGAGGTATGAAGGGGGGATCAATAATTCTATTGGCTATATTAAATTCTAGAAGCCTGTTAAACATCTGTGTGAAGATGTTGAGAATATACAAGTCTGAAGGTGGAAAAACAAATTTGGCATTATCAGTATACAGATGGTATTAAAGCCTCAGGAATGGATGTGTCATCTAGGAAATGAAAACTCAAAGGAAAGAGAACAGATCCTGGGACTGAGTTCTGGAGCATTCCAGTATGTGGAGAATGGAAATGGGGGATGATCTTGGAAATGAGTCTAGAATAAATAGCATATAAAAAATGAAAATATCCATGACTACCCAGCCAAATGTAGTCAGTATTTCCAGAAGCAGGGAGAAAACCCGTAGACTGAAATTCTGCTGACAGGCTAAGTGAATGAGCACTGAGAATCATCCAGTGGACTTGGCAGTGGGGCAGTCCTTGGTGTTCTTGATGAAAGTAATGTTAATAGAGTACTATGTAATGCAAAAGTTTGATTTGAGAAGATTAAAGAAATAATGTAAGAAGAAAAGTGAAGAAAGCAAATATAGGCAACTCAAGGAAGTTTTCTGTAAAGGGGAAGTGAGAGATGAAAGGGTAATTACAGATGAAGGAGAATTTTTTTTAAAATAAAGAATACTATAGTTTGGTGTATGTTTATGGAAGTGTTCCAGTGGAGAAGGAAAAAATGATGATGCCAGAGACTTCATACAGGCCCGTGGTCGGCAAACTGCGGCTCACGAGCCACGTGCGGCTCTTTAGCCCCTTGAGTGTGGCTCTTCCACAAAATACCACAAATTATCTCACTTATACTCTCAAAGAAGAAGTGGCGTTAGAAGAAGTTTAAGTTTAAAAAATTTGGC
Organism: Cnephaeus nilssonii; assembly: GCF_951640355.1. Taxonomy (NCBI): domain Eukaryota; kingdom Metazoa; phylum Chordata; class Mammalia; order Chiroptera; family Vespertilionidae; genus Cnephaeus; species Cnephaeus nilssonii. Next base: position 56,528,880 of record NC_137079.1, on the reverse strand, counting down.
TCTCAAAAGAAATTTCAATCGTTGTACTGTTGATATTTGGCTCTGTTGGCGAATGAGTTTGCCGACCACTGATATAGGCTAAAAGGGCAGGGTTGCAGTACCCTGAGGTGGAGTTGGCCTAAATAAGCAGAAAGGACAGTTTATCCAGTGCAACAAGAGAGAATATAGAATACTTGGCATGAATACAGGTTAGTAACCTAGTAGAAGGAGGACATGGAAGTTCTTTTCTGATTGCTTTCAATTTCTCAGTGATTAAAGAACCCAAGTCATTAGTTGGACATGAGAATGGAAAAACAGGATGTTAAAGTTGAAGGAGAGCAGGTTGAGTGCAAAATATTCATCAGGGAGAATGAAAATCAGGAACCAGAGTTACATTTGGATACAGAGGTGATTGGGAGTGGGAGTGACACATAGACTGTGATTCACCCAAGGGAGAGCCCCATTGAGAAGATGAGTGAGGCACAGAGAGGCTCCCTGAGGACCAGAACTAGAAGAGGGGATACTCTGGTACTCAGGTCCATCAAGAGGCTGCCTATCTGGGAATCGAGCTTTAGCTCTACTTTCTGCAAGAAAAGTAGTAAAAAACTATAAGCTCACCATAAGGTTCCATGGACATGCTAAATTTAAGATTTACCACAATGTCTTTTACATGAAGAAGAGGTACTCTATCATCACAGAAAATGATGATTCTCAGGAGTCAGATGCGAGGGGTTAAACCCAACTTTCCCAGCATGTGAAACTCAGAGTCCTCATTTAGAAAGTAAAAATGCTAATATTTCCTTTTGAAGCTTGTTGTGATGGTAAATGAGATACCTATAAAGTATCGTATAGAATGTAAGTAGAACTACTAATCAGTTAAATGTTTGGACTCCTCTTTAAACATGTCAGTTTAAACACATGTATTTTATATCTACTTCCTCCAAAAAGCACACTAAAATAACAATAAAGACTAAAAAGAAAATCAGGAACTCAGAGAGACAAAGAGAATAAAATAAAAAGCTTTTGTAGGTGCTCTATCTGATTTGTAGGAGTTGAAACCTGCATGTTTTCCAACAAGAAGCAAGCTCTGCCAGTCATAGAGCCCCAGAAGGTCGATAACTGAAGATATCAAGTATTTATAATAATAAAAGTGTAATTTGCTAATTAAACCAGACAGCCAAATGACCGTCCAGATGTCCCTCCAGACATCCTTCCAGAAGAAGCCACCACAGCAGGGGCTGAGGCAGAGGCCGTTAGGGGCAATTAGGCAGGCAGGCAAGCAGTTAGGAGCAATCAGGCAGGCAGGCAGGGTGGTTAGGGGCAATCAGGTAAGCAGGCGAGTGGTTAGGGGTGATCAGGCAGGCAGGCGAGTGGTTAAGGGCAATCAGGCAGGCAGGCAGAGGGGTTAGGGGCGATCAGGCAGACAGGCGAGCAGTTAGGGGTGATCAGGCAGGCAGGCGAGTGGTTAGGGGCAATCAGGCAGGCAGGCAGGCAGAGGGGTTAGGGGCGATCAGGCAGGCAGGCAGAGGAGGTGAGGGGTGATCAGGCAGGCAGGCGAGTGGCTAGGGGCAATCAGACATGCAGGCAAGCAGTTAGGGGCATCAGGCAGGCAGGCAGGCAGAGTGGTTAGGGGTGATGAAGCAGACAGGCAGAGTGGTTAGGGGTTATCAGGCAGGCAGGTGAGCAGTTAGGAGCCCAAGGGGTCCTGGATTGCTAAAGGGTGCAGGCCGGGCTGTGGAACCCCACTCCCCACCCCACCCCTGCCCCACCAGTAATATACATAAACTGGTGGTTAGACATGGGGCTGATAAAAGATGCAATGGATGACTTGATGATTGTAAAAACCTTGCTAGATTTATAAATAGAATAGCATAATTATAAATTGAATATTACAAATTAAGTAAAATATAGGCTTTTGAATCTATAATTTTAAAAATTGGGTTTCTGTTTTACAAACCAAGAGAGCTCCGAATATTCTCTAAGTAAAAATATGCTTAAAACAGCACCAAAACACACACGTTACACCTTGTAAGGTTTTTAGGAAGAATGCATGGAATAATATGTATGAAAAACACTGTAAATTCTAGAACATTGTAAAAATATTTGTCATTATTTTTTAATTGCTTTTTTTCAGGCTGTTACTTTATTTTAGAAATGTATTCACGCTTTCTCCCTCCTCTATGTAAATATCTGGTCCATCAGACCCTGCTAGTTATTTTTATCCCCAGATGGAACTCCTTTGTTTCCTATCTTTTCACTATTTCATATTACTCTATATGACTAGTGTAACACTTCTTTGTTTCCTATCTTTTCACTATTTCATATTACTCTATATGACTAGTGTAACACTTGTTAGACTTTGTATTACTAGTGTGCCATGTGTATACATTGCATTAGAGATGTCTAGTTATGTTGGTTTTCTTTACTGGAACATAATTCTATATCTTTTTTTCTTTTTAAAGCACACATTGAGTATCCCTTCTGTGTTTAACACTGTACCTGTACAAGAAACAGAGTCATTGTAAAAAAAAAAAAAATGCACTGGATGAAATGCCCAAATAACCCATCTCTACTATGTGATGTCAAATGGCTATGCCTTTCCAATCCCTCAGGACAGTTTATTAGAGAATTTGAGATCTGGGGAAATTTAATCAGAGAGGCTACAGGCACTAGGGACAGGTAGAGATGAGACATCAAATTGAAAATAAGGAGACCCAGTCCTTCAACAAACCTTCAATCCCTCAGCTTCCAGGTCTCTGGTAACCAAGTTTCTACTCCACACGCTGTGCCAGCATAGGAAATTCAAGAATTTTTTTCTGAGAAAATTAAATGTTCCAAAGAAAAGACCCATAGATGCTGATATTTAACAACACTGCTGACAAATACATAGGCTAGCCACGAACTCACTCTAAGAAAAGCTCACTATTTGACAAGCCCCACTCATACTCAGAACTTATTAACTCCAAAATAAAAACATATATCAAAAGATTATCATAATTTTAGAAAGTCCTCCAAAATTAAACCTAGAATACAAACAAAAAAATGGATGTGGGGTTGTAGAAGCAGAGACTTCTGTTCCATACCGGGAACAGAAGAATTTTCAAAAGGGAAGGAAGGGAGGGAAGGAGAGAGGGTGAGAGGGAGAGAAATGTACATCCTTATGAAAGGAATTTTTAGGGGTAAACAGGCAGGTTTAGGGAGTTTTACGAACTAGGGGGTCCATGGAGGAGGGAGGCATAGTTGGTCAGGGGCTTGGAGCTGCCAAAAGGCATACAGTCACAGAGAGAGAGAAAAAAAAAAAAAAGAGGTGCCACAGGATAAGGGGAGAGGAAGACATCCATTCACAGAAGATAGGGAAAAGCCACAGGGTATGGGGAGAAAGAGGAAACAAACTCTCACAGAGGATAGAGAAATGCTGACAAATGGAAGAAAGAGGAAAACAGATTTTCACAGGAGATAGAGAATTCTACCAGTGAAGGGGGAGAGGAAAAGGGGGAAACCACATGGGGTTTGGGCTTTGAAGCTGATACAGTGACCAATCAGAAGGGAGCATCAAGAGACAAAGAACTGCAGCCTTTATAAACCTTAGAAAAGGGGGCATAATGGGTCACCTCCTTGGGACCCCCGCCCTATGCGGGAGTCTGTATTTGTTTCCAATAAATTTCCACCCTTTTCATCTATCACCTTTTATTCGTGGCTTCATTCTTCAAATCCACCTGGACAAGAATCCGAGAAAGAAACCACCCTTGCATCCTGTTCAGGAAAAACCACCCAATTCACTTAGAGCAGTGGTCGGCAAACTCATTAGTCAACAGAGCCAAATATCAACAGTACAACGATTGAAATTTCTTTTGAGAGCCAAATTTTTTAAACTTAAACTTCTTCTAACGCCACTTCTTCAAAATAGACTCACCCAGGTCGTGGTATTTTGTGGAAGAGCCACACTCAAGGGGCCAAAGAGCCGCATGTGGCTCGCGAGCCGCAGTTTGCCGACCACTGACTTAGAGGAATAGAAAGAGGAAGTTGCCCCTATGAAACAAGAACAAGATACTATTTTTTATACAGATAAGGAGGAGACACTCAGATAACAAGAAAGCACCCTACTAAATTAAAGCTGTAAGTACATAAATAAACATAAATAGAAGAATGGGAAGACAAAGTTGAAGTAATACTCAAAAACCTCAGAAAAATCAAAGGGATAGATAGCAGGACAAAAGAAATTAAGTATTTTTAAAACTGGAAGATCAGTCTAGGAAGCCATTCAACCATACAATGAAATTCTGAAGAGAGAAAAGAAAGTCAATAAAGAGAATGAAATTATCAAAGAAATAATTAAGGGACATTTCTCAGAACTAAAAACATAAATCTTTATATGTAAGGGGCCAACAAGAACCTAGCACAATAAATGAAAAAGATTTCTCACATCATTAACTCCAGAATACCTGAGAAAGCAGTGCATTCTAAAAGTTTCCACAAAGACCATTTACATACAAAGAAACAAGCTTCAAAATGCACTAGGGTTCTGAATTGTAAAGTTAGAAACTAAAATAATAGAGTAATAGCTTTAAAATTCTAAGGAACAATTATTTTCAACCTCAAATTACATACCCAGGCAAATTATCAAACAAGTGTGTGAGTAGATGGAACTACTTCAGCCATACAACTTCCCAATAATTTCTTTCCCATGTACCTTTTCTCATAAATTACTGATATACTTTGTACTAAAGTGAGAGAGAGTAAATCAAGAAAGAAGACCTGGGTTCCAAGAATCAGAGGATCAAACATAGGACAATTTTTTTATTTTAATTTCAAGATGAAAAGGGAGGACCCAAGGTGACAGCATTTATCAGGATTAGAGAATTTCTAAATTGTAGTTAAGTGAAGGAAGGGATGCAGGATGAATGTCAGAGCTGAGGCAAGGGGGTGAAGGACGTGCTACATGATCAGATACATTTGATCACTTTAAAAATGGTATTGAGCCCTAGCTGCTTTGGCTCAGTGGACAGAGCATCAGCCTGTGGATTGAAAGGTCCCAGGTTCAATTCCAGTCAAGGGCACATGCCCAGGTTTCAGGCTCCATCCCCAGTAGGGGGCATGCAGGAGGCAGCTGATCAATTATATTCTCTCTCATCATTGATGTTTCTATCTCTCTCTCTCCCTCTCTTTTCTCTCTGAAATCAATAAAAATGTGTGTGTGTGTTTTTTTAAATAGTATTGAGAGGGTGTTGGTAGGATTAGAAGAATTCATGAAAATAACAGAAAAATTTGCAAGGAACAAACTGGCAATTATTAACACTAGGAAAATGTCTTTCCTTGGAAAAAATTGTCATAGTGCACTACTTTGCTCAAAAGTTTTAAAAAATATTTACATTATATGGGGAAAGGGTCTAGATCTTTGTCTACCACACAGCAAGTCAACAGATGTTCCTAAATTTGATAAATCAGTTGAAAGTTTATTAAATCAGTTTAAGTAAATTGCAGTGTAATACAGCACAGTGTCTAGAAATACAGAGGCAAAGGCCATAAGGAGCAACTAAAAGGCTTGAAGGTAGTTGTCTCTGGGGAGCAACTCTGAGGGGGGGCTGGGAAGAACAGGACCGAGGGCTGTGGGTTTCACTTAGCCTTCATTGAAAGTCTTGACTTTTAAATTATACTAGAATGTGTTCTATTTTGATAAAACTAGAAAATAAGTTTTTGAGGTTATTTTTTCTTTCTAGATTCCATTCTTTCTTCCATTCCTTCTCTTAAATTCTACACACCCATCGACACATACCCTCATAATGAATAACACAGGGCAGAAAGGCAATAATCACACTGGTTATTTCAGTAGCACACACCAAATGTTTGTTGAGCTGGGTTAGATTTATTTTACATATGAGATTCTTAAATTCCTATCTTTATTTTCAAGAGACATAAAAGTTGGATATAAAAGTTTCTATATTCCAAGTAAGTTCTTCTCAAAAATAGGATCTGACAATTTCAATTCTAAATCAAGGTCTGTATGACATTGAAGCATTTGTTATATTTTTTAAAAACTACGGAACATTTTAACAAAAGCAATAATGTCATACAAGCACAAAACTCACAAAACATTTATTTACAGAATTCCAGAAAAGATTATTTTTTATGAATCAATACAACTTAAAAGAGAGGTCAGGTTCTCTCCATGGAAGGGAGTTCACCAATATCGTGAAATACAATAAAGAATAAAGCAATAGGTCCATTGCCTAGAATATAATTTCCTTAACTGTGAGAACATAAAATGCCTTTTGTGTCTTAGAACTAATCAAAGCAACCTACATTCAGATACCTGCAGTCCTTCCCATAGAGATTAAAACCTACCCTTACCCCCATTCTCCCTAGACCTTATAGGATTTTGTTTTGTTTTTTGTTCAAGATGCTAAACACTGAAAATTGATAACAAATCAAGCCAGCTAATTTACAGTGTCACAGTTTACTGTCATTACATTAAACAGATGATCAACCCTCAAAATTACTACAGCAGTGTTTATTTTCTAGATCACATTTCTTAGTCTTTGAAATGTCAAATATGCTTTCCCACTGAGAGGCAAATGTGGATACACATATGCAAGGATATCATCAACACAGAGAAGATTGAAAGCAAACTTACAGGATTCAGTACAGAATTAATCCTTCCTAAAATTCTGATTCAACAAGGGACTTGATTTGGGAGGATTCAAGTTATTGTTTATAGACATAGTCACTGGTGTTCTTTATTGTTTGACAGAATGAAATTTCGGATTTGAAAGTGTGTGACCTCCCAATAAGGGACACTTACAGTGTGCTTTGTTCATATTAACGGGATACAGTCTCCTCCGACCTGGTACAGACTGAGAGCTATCGCCTGCAGAGCTGTATTCCTGTTATCATATTAAAGAGCAAAGGCCACAAACATGCTCAGTCATGAGTCCAGAAAGCCCTTGAAAACACATAAGCCTTTTAGAATAATGACGGGAAATGTTATCCCAGACCTCCATACCGGTCACTCCTGCCAAGCACTTTAACGTGCCCTTGCTTTCTGGCTTAGCCAACCCCAACCCACCCCAAACACACACACTATGAAAGGTATCTGTAAAGGTGTTTAGCCATGACTGACTGCTTCCAGCCACCACCCTGCCAACCCATCTTGTCTTGCTCCCAGTTACAAAACACCGAGGCCCTTGCTCATTGGGAACAGCGGCTCCCCTTCAGACTCCTCGCGCCTATGTCCTTACACTACATGTGAGGACAATAGCACAGGTTTCTCTCTGTGGAGGGCTCATAGTTTATGTGCAGAAACAGCAGCCAAGCAGACAATTGCCAGATAAAAGCTGAGCACTGAGAGAGAAGCAAGCATGAGGGAGGAGGGAGAGAAGGTGCTCATTCCGCTCCATTTGAGGCAGCATATGTGTGTGACCTTGAAGGCTCATGAAGCAGGGGCATCAACAGGGGCCAAGGGCAGTATTCCTGTGTAGGGAACAGCATTTAAACAGCACAGCATTGCCAGCAAGCAGAGTGCTCTCAGAGACCTATAAGTGGGTTCCGTGTAACTGAGGCCAGAATGCACTGGTAGAGAATGTAAGGAGATGAGGCTGCAAAGACAAGTTTTAGGAATAATTTACAAAGGGTCTTGTATGCTGAGCGAAGGAGCTTGGATTTTTGCCTTGTAGTGAATAGGGAACCATTCAGAATTTTTGAGAGAATATAGTCCTAGAAGTTTCAAAATTAATCTGCCTCTCCATCCTTTACCACAAATTCACCTAAGAAGACTGAAAATGCTCTTATCTCCATTTTAGAGTTGATAGGAGGATTCACTCACCAACTCAAATTCCCCTAGTGGCCTTAGATCAAGAGCCCATAAAAGGAGAGAATACATCTTTTCTGTGTGTTTTATGCCCCCTCTAATTCCGCTTAGCCCGAAGCAAGGGGGCCTTAAGTGCATGCTAAATCTATTCCTAGAATTTCCTAAAGTAATCTGCAGCTTCGGGTCTTCTACAAATAATATTCACTGAAGAAAACTCAGAAGCCTCACATCTTTGCTCGATATATTGCTTCGTTTTTTAGGACCAGAGTCTCCCAATAAAAAAAAATTTCAATACAGCTGGATTTGTTTGCCCTTTCACCAATCCAATTTGTGGTTCTGTGTCCTGACAATGACCCCATTCCATCGCACTCAATGTCAGGTGCAAAGACGTGACTCTGGGTCACCTCTTACACATAGGCGAAGACCATTTCCTTGTATTCCTATGAAAACATAGTAAGTGCTCAGTAAATGCGGACTGCTGGACTTGTGCGCGCCTCCTGCTAATTTCTAAGCAGATTAGAGGAGCAACAGATCTCTAGGCAAGCCCACATTTCCCAGGACTGATCTAACCAGAGCACACACAGCTGATCAGCACTGGAATCCGCTTTACCTACTAGTAAACTGCCGGTGAAGGATGGCTCCTTGAAGAGCCAACTGCACAGCGCCAGATAGACAGATGTACTAGCAGTTTATTCAGAAATCTCTCTAGGCTAACAATTGCTGCTGGAACTCAGGAGAGTCCAGTCCAAGCCCGAAGGCCACTGGCCTGAGGCCAGTGCACGTCACAGTGACAGCCTGGGCTGCTGCTGTTGTAGAGAAGCAGTAGAAGCAGAGGCCCGGCTCCTGCCCCATGTGGCAATCCCCCACGCAGCTCCTCTGCCAACACCTGTTAACAATGACCCCAGGCCTCACGTTGATGGAGGCTCTGTGAATAACATCAATATCTACAGGTATGACCACACAATTACTGTACATTGATTTTTCTTTAATTCTCCTTTACAATGTTTAATATCTCAAGGTTATTTTTCAGCTTAATTAATGAGAGAGCGCTGAACTACTTCCTAAGACACTATTCTATGCTTAGCTCATCCATAGCCCTTATTATAATGCTGTCCCCATTCTAGAGATGAGGAAAGTGGGACTCTGAGAAGGTAAGTAAGTGGCCCATCATATAGATTTTAGGTAGTGGAGCCAGAGCCACCTCCCAGACTTTTCTGCTTCCTCGGCCAAAGCTCTCTCCCCTGCGCGCACCACCTCTTGCTCGCTGAGAGGACACACAGTGAGAAGCTCGGGGAGGGTGGAGACTGCCTTCAGAGATGTGGCTCCCTGACAGAGAGGGAGAGACACTGAGAAGGGAAGGAGGGAGAGGAAGAAGAAGGATGGAAAGAAGAGGAGAGGAGGGAAATTTAACTTGCTGATTTCCACCCTCCAAGTAGACCTTATGACATATCGGCACAAAATTTTAAAGCATGTTTCTTAATTAGAAATATGTCTAGCTTAAGTCAAAACAGCGAGAATTACAAATGTGTGGAGCACACGCTCATGACTTTAGAGTCACTTTTGACAAACTACGTGTTTTGGGCATTAATTCCCTTTCTGTCTGCCATCGACCACCGCTGCCATTTCTGATCTGATGGCCATCAGTGACAGAGAGGCAGGGAATGCCTGAGGCTTTAGGAAACTCCATGCCAGGGGCTGCGTAGGGCTTTGGGTGATGTGCCCTGGGGGAGGGAGGTTAAGATGGCAAAAAGAGGCATTAAATTTACCTTCTGCTACCAATTTCCTTTGCTACTAACCAACTTTTGTTTTACTAAATCTTCAGCTGTGGAAAAGGCCACTATTTTTCTGCTTTTCCTCAGAACCCACGTCTTGTTCCCAGGTTGTACCTAGAAATTTTTTTAGGGGCAATCTGACTGAGGAAATACTTTGTGCGGTGCAATGAGAAAGATTATCCCTAACGGCTCCTTACATAGTAGATCTTCTAGGGGCCAATCTTAGAAACATCAATTTATAAATTGTAGGCCTTTTGATTACTGAAATATAATAATTAAATTATATAGAAATTTCCTTAACGGTAGGGTTGAAAGGAACAACAACAAAAAAAAAAAAACTGGTAAAGTGGTCTCAACCAGAGTCAATAACATTTTTCTTTTTACTTACATTTGGTTTTCCTATAAACTGCCTACTGGGTTGTGAGGAAGTAAGAGGCTAGCAAAAAACTGAATCCCCATCCATCAGTATTAATCTCACACTTTACTGTGGCTCCATCCATTTATCTTTCCGACACAAATTAGAAATTCAAGAGTTTTAACAAATGAGCCTGCAAATGTAAACTTATTAGGCCATATATTCTTACTACACACTGTGCAGTGCCCTCCACAAAGCTGTCCCTTCAGAGAGCATTTTCCTATTTTGTGTTATTGATGGCAGCTAACTAATCACATTTTTAATGTTGTCTTTGGGGAGGGCTGTTTGAGTGAATGTGCAAGCTAAACTACCCAGAATAAATCTACCTTATTAAATGCTTGAAATTATGTGTCTTTTACGATAAAGAAACTCCCGAGCATTGTTACATTTGCTAACCTTCTTTCCGCAGGAATCAAAAGAGTGGGATTAATTAAAATAATACATCAAGACTGGGGTGTTGTACAGAACGTGTCTATGTGTTGAGAAAAGGCCAAGAAAAATTGGTTAATTGGTCTCTTCATCCCTATCCACTCTCCTCCATCTAAATAGCTGTAAGTGTTGCCTCCTGAACTGAAACTACAATGAGGTGAGCGAGGAGACTCACTCTGCCTGCTGTAGACAATGGCTGGTCCCCGCCCCTAGGAAATGTGTTCCCGTTTACATACATATTGCCTCTCTGATTAATGGCTCCAAAATTTTTGGTCCCCAGACATAGAAGCTGTAAAACATAAAGAAAGTACAACTCTATTGTGAGCCCCACATTGTATTTCTTCTAAACAAAGATGCAGATTTAAGGCCTCTGAACAACGTCATGTTGCACAAATACTAGTAGCAAAAGAAAACGCCTGCAGGTCAATACTTCATCCTTTAAGCCCAGGTCCTCCTTTCTTTCCTTCAGCTATGGCGGGCATCCGGATAGGGCCTCCCTCGGTCCTGTGTACAATCATTTCATTATTCCAAGGTGGTTTAATTACTGGCAGGTCTTCTATTACTGAGCTCAAGTGCTAATCTGAGCCTTGAGCGCATCTGCTTTCTGCCTCTACTCTTTGTAAGTTTGGCGCTCTCAGCAGCACATGCATACATACGTGGCCACGGTTCTGGCTTGTCACATAAATGTCAAGGATAACAAATGATGCTTGAGCTTGAGAGATCGAATGGAGATCATCTGAGAACTAGAGCTCTCGAAGGCACACATGGTACAGAATTTGGAATCCGTACACTTCGGGACATGAGACGGATTAGAAGTTTGCCTAAAAGAGGAGGCAATAAATGCTTGCAAAGGGGGAGGTGACAAAGCAAGAACTCAATTTTTTGCAAATCATGTCTCAGTGACTTGACTGTCCCACCTGAGACGCATGGCCTTTGTGAAACTGACATTTAAGCACAATAAGCATATGCTCTTCGCAGAAATTAAAGTCACAAGCATTTCAAAGACCGCATAATAGTTGTTTTAGTGTTCCCCTGCAATCAGAGTTCTCCTCTATTACTTAGCTTGGAGGGGAAACATAAACTTGATTAGCACTTAACTAGAGTGAAATGGCTGATAAATTGGCCTTAATGTTTCAACATTACACAACTACGCTAAGGTGCCTAGAATTTATTTCTTAACTATGTAGATGCACTCATTTTTCTCACTCAGTCACAGGAACCAACAGTTTTAAGAAAGCACTGGCTTTCTTGAAGTGTATTTCTTATTTATCTTGGATTACTTAAAGATTGAGCTGTTATCTCTAGCGAGAGTACACTCTGAAGAAAGGTAAGGACTGATGAATTAAAAAGAGAGTCCTGGTTGGCAGGGGTGAGACTGACTGGGAAAGCCTTCTGCATTAGAATTTGATTTGATAAATGAAAGAAGGTGTTTATTTAGTCACTCAGCCAATGTTTATTGAGCACCTACTTGGAGCGGGACCTGTGTCAGGTGCCGGAAAGACAAATGGACAGCTCCTGCCCTCGAGGAGCCCACAGGGGCTGTGACAGAAACACACCACTAGTTTGGGAGCCCAGATAATCACTGAAGAAATATTCCTGCCTCTCAAAATTCGGTCTGTTGCGACGCTTAGAATCTAAATAACACTTGCTTTCATTGCATTCACATGGGGAAAATATTCCATTTTGCTTTTTATATTAATGAAAGCAACCTTCACATTTTAAATAGTTACACTTGTTACCTTCATTGTGAACCAGGTGAAACTCCACATGCCAGAAGAGTTTCTAAAACGTTGGATTTACACAGAATTAAATAAATAATCATTTCACATAGCCCATACTGAAGAATACTTATTCTTAAAGAGCTCCCTGCAATTAATCCTTTTATTGAAGTAAAGGACCCTGTTTCGACTTGAACAATCCCCATGTTTATTTGCAGTATAAGCCTGGATTTTCATATATTAGGTTTGAATCTCAAAAATCTTAGTGATAGGTCCCCAGGCAATCCATTGTATTATCTTCTTTAGGCCTTGACACTGTGCTTGCAATGAATAGGACAAAGGCATTAGAAGCACTAATCCCTCCTGCCTTCAGGATAAGGTCCAAACTCTTTAACCTTTCCCGGTTAAATCCTCCAGCCTCCCACTGAGTGACATAAAATAGTGGGACCTCTGACAGCCTGGGTTCCTGAGTGACTACATGGAACAGAGACACTTCCACCCTCACCACTGTTCCCTCCAGTCACGTTGGATATATAATGTGAGCCATAAATAAATAAAACATTTTTCTTAAGGTCCTGAATTCAGGGGTTGTTTGTTAAAGCAGCATAGACTCTCCTTGCCCTTAGCCCTCCGACAGCCACAGTCCAGTGTGGCCTAGAGCAATGTTTTCCACACTTAAGCACTCGTGCTATCTTCATAATTTTTTACACATCTAAATACTATATTTATTTAAACCAGTTTAATTTTATCTACCTAAAACTTCTAGTTTAAAAATAAAACTGCAGCCTGGCAGGTGTGGCTCAATGGTTGAGTGTCGACCCATGAACTAGGAGATCATGGTTCCATCCCCAGTAGGGGGTGTGCAGGAGGCAGCCAATCAATGATGCTCTCTCGTCATTAATGTTTCTATCTCTCCCCTCCCTTCCTCTCTCTAAAATCAATAAAAAATAAATAAATAAAACTATATTATCACTATTGTAAGTAGAAAATCAGTATCACTTCTAGTAAGCAGAACTGCAAAAACGATACCTCTCTAAATAAGGTGTTTATTTATGTTCCACATTAAAACCTCTGATGCACCACCAGTATAAACCTAATACCCCTTTAGAAATACTAGTAAAGAAAAGAAAAGCATAAGCCTTAGTGTTCAACAAAATCACATTTGAATCCCAGCTCCACCACCTACTGTGTGTCTTCAGGTAAGTTACCTGATCTCTCTAAGCCTCATATTCTATAAGATAAAAAACTATTACATAAGATTAATTTGAAGATAAAATAAGAAATGTATGTGAAATACCTGGCACATATTTTCAGTATTCAATTCAATTGTTGTTAGTATACAGGCACATTTTTCATGCTCAGAAATATTAAATGTTATTATTATTATTTTTGATGTCACATAATTTCTAGATTATGAGTTCCTTAAGGTATCATGTTCATTCATCTCTGAATCCTCATAACACATACTGGTGTTTTATGCACATCAGAGGTACTAAGTAAATCAATTGACCTGAAAAACCAAAGATTTTTCCCCTTATCTGTGATATCCGTTTTCCATCCCTTCATGTATAGAATTAACCAATCAGTGAATTACTTCTCAGGGTGTGACTATAAATCATTTTGGCCAGGCTTTGCCTAATTCCCACCCATAGGCCAATTAGGGGTTCTTACCTTTACAAATTATCATTCTTCAAAATAATCTGTATGTCTTTTAGTTAGAAAATTTGTTAATTAGTAGCAGAAAGGATCTGAGGTTTGAAAGTTGGAGGCATATAATTATAATAGAAGCAAAAGCTGGGTTTTACAAATCCAAGGACATTCAGACATTTGGAATGTTAATTATTGTTCACTTTTCAGGGATACGCCAGGAAGCCATTTTGTAGTGGTTAAGCATACAGAATCTAAAATTAGAGGCACGTGGGTTTGAACCTTGAATCCAATGTGGACAAGTTACTAAACCTCTCTGTTCTTAGTGTCCTCATCTGTATTATGGCCCTATTAACAGCACTCTCCTCTTAGAATTGTCAAAAGGGTTCATCGAGAGAATGCACAGAGCTTAGATGAGGTTAGAATAGTTCCTGACACACAGCAAGAACTTATTAAATGTTAGCTATGATGCCCTGGCCAGTGTGGCTCAGTTGGTTGAGTGTCGTCTCTTGCACCAAGAGGTCACTAGTTCAATTCCCAATCAGGGCACATGCTTGGATTGTGGGCTTGATCCCCTGTAGGGGGCTTGCAGGAGACATCAATGTTTCTCTCTCTCCCTCTCCCTCAAAAAATCAATTTAAAAAATCTTTTTTAAAAAGTTAGCTGTTATTATTCTCCTTTGTACACTTGATTATTGTTATTATAAAACTTTACATTCTAAGTATAAGGATTCAAGCTCTGAATCACTATAACATTTCAGGTAACTGAAGAGAGACTTTAGGCATCCTATAACTGCTTTTTTAATATATTTTATTTTTTCAATTCAGTTGTTTCATTAACCAGAATAAATTAGCTGGGATTTTTTGTTTGTTTGTTTGTTTGTTTGTTTAAAAGTCCAACAAAAGTTTTTCTCTCACTCTCCCCATGACAGACAACACTCCAGGGCAGTTCATCCCCAGAAGCTTGAGTTTTAGGGCATCTCTATATCAATATGCATGTCCATGATCAATCGCAGTGGGAGGAGCAAGCAGGCTGCAAACTCAGTCATTCTAACGAAGTACTTCCACACACATGCTTTGGTCAAAGCTAATTGCATAGCATACCCATCCTCAAGGCAGCCGGTGGGGAAAGGCCACCCACCCACCTGCCCAAAGATGAAGAAGAACCAAACACTGAAGAGGAGTGGTAACGCCTGCCAGGATTGTGTGTGATCCTAATAATCACTCATCCAGGGACTGCGTCCTGGCAATTACAATCCTCAAAACTCTTAATAAAAAGCTATTGTTGCAACACAACAAAATTTCTAAGCAGATATTAAGGGTCATGAGAGAAGAATCCTAATAAAACATTTTTAATTCACAGACAATTTCAGGGATTTGTGGTAGCTTCTTTTCCCACTCTAAACTCTGATCTTATTTTATTCTAGAAGAAAGGGAGTTGCCTTTCTTTGCTGTCCCATGAGCAATCCAAAATGGGGTTTGGACTTTGATCAATCTTACCTAATAATAGAGAAACATGTAAATTGACTGTACCTTCGCTACACCCACAGCCAATCAGAGTGAGTATGCAAATTAACCCAACAAAGATGGCTGTTAATTTGCATACATACCTGTGCCCCTCCTCAGCACCTAGGTCACTCCCAGCCGGCCATCGGAGGGGCAGGGGGGTCCCCCTTCCCAAGCCTAAAGCCTGGGGCGGAGGCTTTAGGCTTAGGCAGGGGCCGAGCCTGGGATTGGAGGGAAGGGGAAAAAAATAAATGGAAACATATCCTCAGGTGAGGATAAAAAGAAAAATAAAGAAAGGAATGTCATATCTTATGAAAGACACATCTTGAAAATGCCTAAAGAAAGTTGTCATTTTGGAGTCCATGTTGATGAAAATACCTTGGCAGCTACAGCAGCGGGGTGATGGGGCTGGCGCCTTCCCCTGATCAGCCCGGTCACCTCTCGCAAAGGAAGGCCAGACTGCGGCTTAGGTCCGCTCCCAACAGGGAGCGGGCCTAAGCCATCAGAAGGACATCCCCTAAGGGCTCTCAGTGAGAGGGGCAGGCTGGACTGAGAGACCCCTCCCCAGTGCACGAATTTCGTGCACCAGGCCCCTAGTATGATCATATTGCTTGTTTTAGGCAGGGGAACAATCTACAGAAAATCACTTCCCCATGGGAAAGGGGTGTCCCCACTTTATCAATTCCTTCCAATTTCCCTCCCTTTTCTTGTAAAATAAAAACTTTTGTAATTCTACTTGCTCAAACTAGCTCCCTAGTTTGCTTTTTTCTCTCACTGTCAAACTACTGAAACAAATTATATTCCAAGTTTCTGTTCATTATTTTCCATTTTCTCCTTCTATGGACTTCATCACTAAATCTGCACCCACAATCTTGATCACCCCAGCTACATACACACTACATCACTTGAATATCTTACTTCACAAATCTAGAAACACACTCAGAATATCCGCCCAAAGCCAACCATCTCTATTGCATTATTTTAGTTAATTTTCCACCCAAGTTTGGGATGTCAATGAACTCTGATTTCTTTATCTTTCTCAGCCCCCAAATTTTATCTCGTCTCAAGGCCTATTAATTCTTTTTATGAAATCTTTGTTTCCCTTTCCAGTTTTCACCACCAGTACACTTGGTACCTCACACCTGGACCACAGAAATCACCTTCTAACTCCTCCCCTTTTCTCCAGGCTTTTCTATCTCCCGACTTAAGCACCAGCCTGCACAATCATCCTAAAACATTACCTCTTTTGGGTTAATCTCCAGAGGGAGGGGAAGAGGATCCTTCCATAATTTGCCACTGCATACAGCATTAAACACCAACTCCTTTTCCTGATTGGAGCTTTTGTCTTAAGCATAAATTTTCTACCAAATAAAATAAAAAACACTCACTGACCTTAGGAAAGATCATCTACTTTCTTTCTCTGCCTTTTCCCATCCATCTCTTCTACCTAGCATGTGGCGACCCATCTCCAAATCCCTCTTGTCATTTATAACCTGAAATAAATGCCTTCATAAACTCTTTTGAACCGTGGTTGGTTCTGTAAATGCAACATAATTTGTGAACAAATAATCAGAAAGCAGCCTGTCACAAAGTGCCACTCAGATGAATTTTGTTTGGTCAACATGGTGTTGTTGCTATTGTTAAACTAGATTTTAATACCTTTAGGGATCACATACACTCTTCAATTGCCTTAGCACTTGAGTTTGAAATCCCTTATTCCATGACTTGTCATGCTGGTGGCATTATTTATTTCATAATCTTAATATGTGATTTTAAAAACATATGCTTTGTTTAATTTTCCAACTAGTTTGTATGTTTCATAAGGTTAGGGCAGGCGTCCTCAAACTACGGCCCGTGGGCCACATGCGGGTGTTTTTGCCGTTTTGTTTTTTTACTTCAAAATAAGATATGTGCAGTGTGCATAGGAATTTGTTCATAGTTTTTTTTAAACTATAGTCCGGCCCTCCAACAGTCTGAGGGACAGTGAACTGGCCCCCTGTTTAAAAAGTTTGAGGACCCCTGGGTTAGGGAATTGCTTTTATACAATTAGAAATTTAAATAGGGCAAGATGAGTAAAAAGCACTTTGTAAACATAATTAGCTAAAACATTATTGAGTGCTATGTCTCTTTTATCATAAGTCCTGCAGTAGCAAGACCAAGAGGATATCTTGAGCCATTCAGGAACCAACATGGCTTTACTTAGTGGGGAAGATAAATGATTTCATAAATACCTTTTCTCCTCTTTTCCTCCTTCCCTACCCAACTGATAACTTTTATTTTCTTATTAATTCATGGATTTCTTCCACATTTTATACCAATTTAAGTTAATATTTAAGAAAAATCTCACAAACTCTGTAAAAAGCATCTATTTGGACTCTGCCCTTTGGCAGCCATCGCTGAAACATAGATGGTCAAAATGAAGGTCTGGCCCTTTGTGACTTCTGATAGGAGCAAGAACCGTAGAAGGCATTTCAATGCACCTCCCACATTTGCTGGGGAAGTTTTGTCTTCCCCTCTTTCCAAAGAGCTGAGACTGAAGTACAGTGTTCCATCCATGCCCACCGAAAGGATGATGAAGTTCAAGTTGTGCAAGGACATTACAAAGGACTGCAAATTGCAGAGCAGTCCATGTTTTTCAGGAAGAAACACGCCATCCACACTGAATGGGTGCAGTGGGAGAAAGCTAATGGTACAACTGTCCATGCAGGCACTCACCCCAGCAAGGTGCTATCGTTAGACTAAAGCTGGACAAAGACTGCAAAAAGATCATTGAACGTAAAGAAAATCTTGCCAAGTAGGAAAGGAAAAGGGCAAATACAAGAAAGAAACAATTGAGACGATGCAGGAATAAAGTAATCTTATATACAACTTTCACTAAAGACTGTTTAAAAAGAAAAAAAAATTAAAAGCATACATTTGAGAGCTCTTCAAATTCCAAATTAAAGAAGTAGCATGAAGCAGGTAGGTCCAATATGAAAAAAATGAGTAAAAATGACTTCAAAGAAAAAGAATATAAAAATTTGGCAGAGAAGATGAAAACAAAATTTCAGTGTTTATAATAATTTGAAAATGGAAGAGGAAATGTATTTGCAGGAATTACTGTATTTTGAGAAAATAGCAAGAGCAGGAACAGGGTAGTGATTGAAAAAGTCGATACTTATTGAATGCCTAATAATGCCAGCCAAGATTTCACATGCCTGATATCACAGAAACCACATGAGGTTGGTAATGTGTTTTTTATCCTAAATGAGGAATTAAAGTTCATAAGATTTACCTGAGGTTAGTTAGCATCAGGATTCAAACCAGGATCTGTCTGACTCAAAGCCTACATTCATGGAACTAGGCTGCACAGTCTACTAACAGAATGAAATAGAAATAGTAGGCTAAATAGATGGCAATTGGTTCACTAGTTTGTTTTTAACTAATAAAAACTTTTAACTTTATTCAAAAAGAAGCCACAGAAGAATAACTCTACTAGTGCCAGAAGATAAACAATGGTTAAGAAGAATTATTCTAATGTGAAATGAAGAAGGGGCGGCAGGCAAAGGATTGCAAGAAAAGACCATGGCAGTGGTTTGGAGAAGACTTGACCTGGGCTGTGACCTTGAGGTGAAGGACACTCAAAGGCAGGAGAGGTTAGCAGGACCAACACTGCTAGGGCAGAGATTGCAGTTGACATTGTAAAGGGGTTCAGACTTTTTGGATGACAATTTTGCAATACAGTTCAATATCCACAAAATGTTTATACCATATGAAATAGGAATCTCACACCTGGAAACTTGAAATAATACAAAAAGCAGGGGCAGCGGGAAGAGGAGGCTGAATGAACAGATAGCTGTGTTTATTTATAAAAGAAAAAAAAACTAATAATAAAAATATGAATATTTGCCCTGCCAGTGTGGCTCAGTGGTTGAGCATCAACTCATGAACCAAGAGGTTCCTGGTTCAATTCCCAGTTAGGGAACATGCCTGGGTTGCAGCTAGATCCCCAGTAGGGGGCGTGCAGGAGGCAGCCAATCAATTCTCTCTCATCATTGATGTTTCTAACTCTCTCCCTCTCATTTCCTCTCTCTGAAATCAATAAAAACATATTTTTTAAAAATTAATAAATAATGCAAATATCCAGTAGTTGGAGAAATAACGGGTAAACTATGGAAGACCATACAAACCCATTAAAATATTAAGTATTGCTTAGAGACCTTACAAAAGTATTAAAAATAGGTTAAAGGCCAAAGTAAAGCATTAATTTTGTATGCACTATAATAGCTATTATTTTAGAGCACTCACTATATTCTGATCTAAAAGCATCACAGGTATTAATTCATTTATCCTAATAACTACTCTATGAGGAAGGTGTTATCATCATCTCCATTACATAGAAGAGAAATCTGAGGTTAACAATGAATTACACCCAAGGTCACACAGCTACTGAGAGCATGAGACAGGATTCCAACCAATGTAGTCTGGCCCTAAAGCCCAAATTATTGACCAGTGTTAATGGTGGCTCCATAATTATATGATCCATAATTAAGCCACTGCAAAAATGAAACAGTTTATATGGATAAAGAATATTACTGAAGAGCAATTAGCACTCCTTGAAAGTAGACAGTAGATCAGATTAGACATTAATTTATTTTGTTCCTACTCTATCTAGACCCTGTACTAATTGTTATAATAAAAGATGTCTCTGATAATGGCTTCATTCAATTCTTTCTGGAGTGTTAAATTATTTTTTGTGGTTCTTTTCAGATTTTCAATTTAGAGACATTAAAATATCTCATAATTAATATTGTTCATATGTAACTAGCCATGTCGATTTGAAATTTATACATACAGGCTCATAGAGACTTTCATCCACAAAATAAGAAATTATAATAACATGAAAATAGTAAAGTCTAAACAAAATAAAATAGGAAAAAAATTATTCCTCTGTCAAAAAAAAAAGTTCAACTCTTAAATATATTACGCTTTTAAAGTAATGAGCATTTCCTATCCCAATCTAACTTCTTTGAACTAAAATGTTATTAAACATTGTAAAGAGATTAGTGTACACCCAATTTTTCAAGTTAGATTTAATCCGTCAGCATTTTAGCAATCTGTGGCAAAGAGAATGAGATTGTTTCTTTAGAATATTACTGTATAAAATTATATAAATTCAACTATTCCTTCAATTAATCCATTTCATATGATCTACTAAAATTAAATCCCCAAAGAATACTGCAATGAATGATGTTACATCCAACTTTTGCAAACCACAAACTGTCACTGTAAAGGCACATTTAATTTCAACCCAATTTCAAAAGTATAACCCTCCAAATCTCTAAGGTAATTTAAGCTGTATTCAACCTTAAAGGTTTCAACTTTAGTTGCCACCATCCTTGTTGCTTAAACATTACATACCTAAAATATTAGGGACAAATTAATGCAGTAAAGCAAGCAGAGGCATTGTTATAAACAAGAGAGAGATTTTTCTTGTGCGTCTCCTGGAAAACAAGAGTTTGTCTTTTTTTTTTACTTTATAGACTCACCATGTGCATTGTTTTAATGGGCATCAAGAAATTACCAACCTACTCCCTGTGAAAATAAAGAACAGTTAAAGCCTCTTCATAACAAATACTGAACCAGGTTGTACATCGTACACATACAAATTTTCAAAACGCCCATATTATATACCAGTTAAACAGAGCTCATGAGGTTGAGTGCTATAAGCAGAGGAATTTTACCCATTGTTTCTAATACTATTTCAAATGGATTCATTTTGAAAACTTGATTAAAAATGTATACTGGTACGTCAGGTGAAGTATTGGGAAATAGAAATGTGCTTTTTAAGACCCATTACATAGTTTTTATTATTTGAGGAACAGAAAGTAAAAAGCACACATAGGTTTTAAAATAACATAAAGCTTGCTACTATGCCCATCTTTAATTTTCTCCTACCAAAAAGGTTATATAAAGCAATAAAATTACCAAATGGGAGCGTGCACAGAGGCTTACCCCGGCATTGTAAAAATCGATTTAAGAAGTGCAACTGCAGTTGTCTTCCCTGGGTTTTTAATTATGTGTTTGTTTGCCATGGCGGCCTAATTTAGTCAAGAAGATGAGCCAACATTAAAAGCTGGTCGGAGAGGTAAGTAATCCCCAGGGTGGGCTGCTGGTGCTCGGGAGTTGAAAGCTCCCCACACAGAGGCAGAAGCCGCCGCACATGTGAGAAGGGGGCCCACATGACAAACAGTGAAAGGCGAGCAAATCAAATTTTTCACAATTAGTTGAACAACAACTGTGACAGGTTTAGCGCTTAGCATTTTCATTTGTGTGCTCAAATTTGGTTATCTGTCCTCTTTTATGCAAATGCGATGTGACAGGAGAAGCTGGGAGCACTGGGGCAGGCCAATCACTCACCACAGGGGCTAGGGCTGCTGGGCTGAGGGGCCGGGATTAAATGGACTGAATGCTGATGGATAGATGACACGGGTGGCGCTGAAAGCCTCGTGACCTGATTTAAAACTTCTGAGGGAGGATGCCAAGAATATAATTATGCTTTATGCCCCAGCCTAAACTGTCAAACATGAAAAGATAACAGAAGAATATAAATGGTACCAAATGAATATTATCAGCATTCATAATTTAACTAAACCCCACATGTTTATCCTACATTGAAAAATAGATAAGATTGGAAAGCTGTGTTCTTAGACCAGACGCCTTGGGACTGAAGCAAAGTTTAAACATTTTTGAGTGAAGCGCAGTGGCTAGAAATCCAAGACATCGCAGCTTTCTTCTTAAAGGGCTTCCGTCCCCAGCAGGGAAAGGCCCCTCTGCAAACCTGGCGCAGTCAGTTCATCTTCAAATGTGTGTCTGCCGAGGGGGTTGGGTTCAGGCGGCCCCTCCTATGCATCTGGGGCATTGGAGCACCAGCACCAGTACCTAGGAGACGGAGGGACCATTTCCGTGAATTTTGGGGTGTCTGTACTCTGTCCCACCCGGCACTACAGTCTGTGATTCTATCGAGCCAAAGGACGAAAGAACGCCAGGGCTTGTTATCTAGCTTGCTCTACCCGGTCTTCTAATTTTATTGTCTCTAACACGTTCTTAATGGAATGTTTTACATTACATTTTTCAGAGGGTAGAGTCTTCCGTCTGAAAACAGGGATATGAACCATTGTCCTCAGTTCCTTTCAACATCTGACTCTACAATTTCTCTTTTATCATTACACACACACATCTTTCTGGGAAGACATCAATGATGCTGGACAAAAAGATGGAAAAATCCCACACATGTATTTTATGGATGAATACATATACATAAAGGGAGAATGTGATCTTAAATTCTTTTTATAAAAAGGGAGACTATCAAGCAGTGGCATACAATATAAAGAGATGCAGAGAATAAAGATGGTAACAAAGGCAAACCATGTTTAAATGAGCTAGAGAATACTCATATGCAAGCAAGCACATAAATGTTAAAGTATAATTTGTCCCAATCAATTGGTGCTATAAGCTAATAGAAAATTTTCTGCTCTGTAGTAAACTTTGACATAATTTGTTACCTTAGTCCATCTCTTAAAATTCATTATCATTTATCACAGGATTAACTATTATAGTGTCCGAAAATTCAGAAAATATTAATGGTACATATATGTACTTAAAATAAAAATATCAATTTCTGTGCAAAAGATACTATACTAATAAGAAAAATTAAACTCACCTTCATAAGACTACAAATAATATCATAAATAAAATGTCTGTTACTAGACAAACCCCTTCTTAATTTTTTAGAAGTAAAAATAGATGTACACAAGTCATAAGTACATATATCAAAGACATTTTAAAAAGTAACCACCATCTGTACCAAGAAATGGAGCACTCCCAATACCACAGCAGCCCCTGAATGCCCCTTTTCAGTCATTAACCCCTCAAATGTAACCACTTTTTAAAAATATATATTTTTATTGATTTCAGAGAGGAAGGGAGAGGGAGAGAGAGACAGAATCGTCAGTGATGAGAGAGAATTATCAATCGGCCCACTGGGGATTGATTTCCCCAACCTGGGCATGTGCCCTGTCAGGGAATCTAACTTTGACCTCCTGGTTCATAGATCAATGCTCATTCACTGAGCCACGTCAGCCAGGCCAAATGTAACCACTTTTAGAAATTCTGTCAGCACAGCTTGATTTTGCCCATTTTTTAAATTCATTCAAATTGAATCATACAAAATCTACTCTTTGTTGTCTGACTTCTTTTGGGGAAAGTGGCAGTGTCTGGCTTCTTTACTCAATATTCTGTTTGTGACATTTATTTGTATTGTGTAACAGTGGTTTCTGCTTTTTTGTTGTATAATATTCCATTGTATGTATAGAATATTCTGCCATTGGTGAACACTTGCTTTGCTGCTATGAATATTCTTGTACATTAACTCTGGTGCATATATTTTCATTTCTATGGAGTATATACCTGGGGTGGTATTGCTGGATTATTGAGTATACACATATATTTTAATATGAATATATAGCTTTAGTAAATTCTGCCTAATAGTTTTCTAAAGTGGAACAAAGCACTTTTTATTTTTTTGTTAAACCTCATCTGAGGATATTTTTCCCACTGATTTTTAGAGAGAGTGGAAAGGAGGGAGGAAAGAAGAGAGGAGAGAGAGGTTGAGAGAGAGAAACATCAGTGTGAGAGAGACACATCAATTGGTTGCCTCCCACATGCTCCTCAGCTGGGGCCAGGATGGAACCTGCAACTGAGACACATGCCCCTGACTGGAGTTTGAACCTGTGACCCTATGGTGAGCGGGCTGACGCTCTCACTACTGAGCGACACAGGCCAGGGCAACAAAGCACTTTTTATATATTAAGGAAATCTCACTATACCTGTGAAATTTTGTGTTAGGTTACAAAAATAAAGTTAACCAAAACCAAATACACATCCCACACATACAATTCTCAGCCACAAAATAATGTGCCTAAATTGAAACCTGAATGTTGATTTCTCCTAATCCTGCCAACTCTAATACTTAAGGAGTTCATTAAATGTACTGGAGAATGATCAGTTCATTGAGGGACTTCTCCAAAAGTGTGCTGTCTGACTAAAGCCAGATACATCTGCCCACAAATCCCAGTGCTATGTGGCAGACACAGGACCCATTCCATATTACTCAGAACATGAACCATGGCCATGGCCGGTTTGGCTCAGTGGATAGAGCATTGGCCTGTGGACTCAAGGGTCCCAGGTTCGATTTCGGTCAAGGGCATGTACTTTGGTTGCGGGCACATCCCCAGTCGGGGGGGTGCAGGAGGCAGCTGATCGATGTTTCTAACTCTCTGTAAAAAATCATTAAGCTATATATTTTTTTAAAAAAAGAACATGAACCATGTTTTTATTTATCTAACACATCTGATTTTATCCTTTTAGAACAACAAAAGGCCTATTGTACTTTTAGGCTCTCAGTGTGCTTTTTCAGTAGGTAAATGGAGAGACCTCACAGCTAGTCTCATATCAGTGAGGGCCTGGACAACATTATTAGCCAATCATCATACCAATAAGGCTCATCTGCAGCCCAAATGGCTACATGCAGCTGAAGAGGTACATCCATTTGCTAACTCCATCTACCAGGCATGCCTACACAAGTCAGACATCAGCAACCAAACCTCCGAACTACACAGAGCCTGTCGGGAAATGTGCAGCCAGCTCCACGCTCACTTCTCCCCCACCGTTTTAAGTAGCTCATGGGGAGAAGGAGTTGAGATCTGGATCTTTCCCTCCAAGAAGGCTCCTGGTCTGATAATTTCCTCCACCTTTCCCCAGAAACCATCAGGATCCACAGAGTGTGTGTTTTTCTTTTTCTTTTTTTTTTTTTTTTTGGGGGGGGGGGGTGGTCACATATTAAAAACAAAGTCTTCACCCACTGGTACACAGTCCACTTGTCCCTCCCTGGGTTCCACAAAAGCTTTCTTCTGACGACTGACTCCCCTGTTCACTGACTACCCCCACCCCCGTTGGCCCACCTGCATTTTTGGTGCCTTAGCTTTTGTCTGCATTAATGGCCGGGTGTCATAATGTTCATCCCAAGGCAGGGACCGGTCTTCCACAACCTCTATGTCTTCATTCTCTTTGTCTTTGTTCTACGGGTCCCAAGGTTTGCATCCCATTCTAGCTTCGTGACTATTGCCCATATCCTGTGCCTCTGTGGTTTTTTTTTTCCTCCCAATTTTATAAAGCAGCAAGATAAGGTTTATATTTTGGTATCTTATTCTTCAACCTTCTTGGCTAAGCCAGTAGCCAAGAGAGAGGTACATAAGCAAACGTACATCATTTTCTGTTTCTGTTTGGAGTTCCCCTCCTAGTTTCCCAACTTTCACATCAGCCATCAAAGGGATGTCATTGGCAAACCAAACTACCCATAAAAGTGGCCAGCCCACTGTAGTGACCATTTGCACTCTTCCTTACGTAATGGACAAGACAGTGTTGTGGAGCGAACGCGAGTAAAGACCACTGGAGTCCAAACCAAATTAAAATTTAGGGAAACTTTATTGTCGGCCGGCGGCTGATCTGCCTTCCAGATAGGTAGGTCAGAGAGTAGCAGTGACCCTTTGTGTAGGACCACTTTTAAGCACATTAACCACATCCTGTTTTTGCAGAACAAGTAATCCTAAGACAAAACAGTTTTTCCCAAGTAACATCAAGATTATGCCAATGACGACCATGTTACTCACAGGGTCATCCTGTTCTTCAGAAAGCTGACAGTGTTCTATCTAGCAAGGCTATTTTGTGAGGTGCAAGGGGAAGGGGCCATGAAGCCATATCTCAAGGCCTGGCCTGGTGTCAACACTGGCAACTCTATCTGGGGTATAGTCCACGGCCTCTCCGGAGTGCTCAAAAATCCCCACTCTCCAACAGACAGTACTCAGCAAACAAACACTCACAGAGTGTGCCACAAGCATCTAACAGATGGGCCACCCCTTCCCACATAGAGATCGATGGCCAACTCAGGATTTGCCCCACAGAAACTCCTTTTCCCTCTCCCATTTCTCTGGTCTCCTGGCTGGCTTGCCAATTGTTGGGGAAATTTCCTGGGGCCTAGAGACCAAGGAAAGAGGCTGATGACTCCAGAATCACATCAAGAGTTTATTAAGGGAATGTACAAACAGGCTTTAGAGGCAGCAGGACAGTCAATCTCTCCAGTGAAAAGAGACAGAAGCCTCATAAGTGTGCAGCTAAGCCGCCTGTGCTGACACAGGGGACTTCTAGCCACATGGCATGTGCTTGTTAAGAGCTGTAAAACACAAGCACAAAACAACTTAATGGGCCCACTTTCCTACACACAAACATTCCCTACAGGTGTGAGGGGCAGCCTTTCCTGTGATGACCGGAGGTCAGCTGGCTTAGAAGGATGGTGTTGGTCACATTAAGTACCAGGAATCATTTTGTATAAGACATACCTAAACCATCTTTCTCCACCAGACAAATTTTTATTCATCCTTTATCACTCGGCTCCAATGTCATCTCTGTGTTACCTGCAGCAACTCCTTTACACAAAGTTAGTATTTCATTTTTTAAGCTTCACAAGACGATTCTAGTGTTTAACATGTAATATTGGAATTATCTGCTAGAACGCCTGCCTTCCCCACTGGACCATGAACTCCACAAGAGCAAAGGCTGTGACTATTTCATCTTTGCATCCCCCCATTTCAATTCAAATCAGCAAATATTCAACACCCAGAATTGTGTCAATTTCAAAGTTGGTAGTTAATAAATATTTCATGAAAGAATGGAAGATAAAAGGAGATTAAACCTACATTAATTTAAAACTCCTTCAAAAAAGTTCAGGCAGAAATTTCTTTTTTCACTCCTATGTCCAAAGTGGGGGGGGGCGGGGGGGGGAGTGAGTTTTTCCAAAATTCGTACTTAAATCAGGGAGCCTCATGTTTATTTTTTTAGTTTGCTTTATATTTATAAATTTAAATGATGAATAACTTGAGTTATATGGCATAGCACAGTGACCTCAGACGTAATCTACTAGTCTAAGGAGACAGCTAATATACAGCACACTTGGTTGCTGATCATCACCTCCTGCACCCATGGCAGACAGCACTAATCGATCATGGCACTGCTTCTCAGATTCAGCCTTAGAAATCTTAACTCAGCACTTAACAGGCTATTTCTGGAGTTGGTGGTCAAGATGAATCCTGCTTGTCACTCCTGGTCTAGTTTACTTTATCTTATTACAGATAAACAAAGTGAGGTCCAGAGAGGTTGAACAGTTTTGCCTAGGTCATAGAGCTAATTAGTAGTAGAGCCTGAACTAGAACCCTGGTCACCTAAGTCTCTTTCTTCTAGAATACACTTTCTTTTTTTTTTTTTTTTGATAGCTGATTAAGAGAAATGAATACATCATAGAACATGTTAGTTTTGTTCAGGGTGACCAAAAGCAGGTTTACAGTTATGAGTATTTGTAACAGTTTATTATTGCTTTATTATTTATTCATTCATTATTATCTTATTTATTTGCATTACTTGTCTTATATTATTAGTTATTACTATAGCCTTATATTATCTTTTAAATACTGACTAGAGGCCCAGTGCACAGATTCGTGCACATTGAAAGG
The DNA here is from genome assembly GCF_951640355.1 of Cnephaeus nilssonii. Taxonomy (NCBI): domain Eukaryota; kingdom Metazoa; phylum Chordata; class Mammalia; order Chiroptera; family Vespertilionidae; genus Cnephaeus; species Cnephaeus nilssonii. Next base: position 56,501,009 of record NC_137079.1, on the reverse strand, counting down.
AAATTAATTAGAAGGTGGCTGGCAGGGCAGGACTGGATGAGACAGGCTGGACTTACCCTGGAGCCAACCTCCCGTGGCCCCTCCCTGGCTGGCCACACCTGGGGCAGTGCTGGGGCTCAAAGGGCATCTGAGGATTAAGCGGGATCCCTACGGCAAGTGGGGTTCCTCAGCTTAGCCTGCGGGGATCAGGCCAAAACCGGCAGTCAGACATCCCTCTCACAATCCAGGACTGCTGGCTTCTAACCGCTTGCCTGCCTGCCTGCCTGCCTGATTGCCCCTAACCACTTCTGCCTGCAGCCTGATCACCCTCTAACCACTCCCCTGCCAGCCTGATTAACACCTAACTGCTACCCTGCCGACCTGATCACCCCCAACTGCCCTCCCCTGCCAACCTGATTGCCTCTAACTTCCTATGCCTGCCTGATCATCCCTAACTGCCCTCCCCTGCAGGCCTGATTTCGCCCCCAACTGCCCTTCCCTGCAGGCCTGATCTCGCCCCCAACTGCCCTCCTCTGCCAGACAATTTGGTTCTGGTTTGTCAGTTTCTATGCCAGTCAGCGTCAAAAGCTCCGCCTCCTAGGAAGCCATTGGCTCCTCGCAATTCACCAAGATTGGTTCTGATTGGTCGGTTTCTATGCCAGTCAGCATCTCCGGGCCTATTTCTGGGCCTGATCATAGAGGCAGGGCTGATCAGCAGCCGCCCCAGGCTGCTGGCGAGCGGCTGAACTGCTGACCTCTGGGAGAGAGAGAGAGGCTTGGCTGCTGGCGAGGGAGAGAGAAGCAGGATCATCACCCTGCTTCTCTCTCCCAGCCTCGCCAGCAGCCACTACCACTGCTGATCAGCCCTTCCTCTCTCTCTCTCTCTCTCTCTCTCTCTCTCAGAGGTCAGCAGTTCAGCCCGCTCGCCTGCTGCGTGCACAGCCTGGCAAACGGTCGAGCCTCTTTGGTCATTGCGGATGTGACGGACCCAGGGTTTTTATATATTAGGATAATAATTTGGAACCTTTACTTACCATATCTCAACCAATTGTGTCAGCAGACCAATGTATCATAAAGACCTCGTTGCTTTGTCATTCCAAGCCAATTTTCCCTTAAAGCCATATAGGCATAATTTTTCAAAACTGACTGCAGGTTGGCCCAGCATTCTGGAACAAACATACCAATATTTTTTAAATCAAAGTGAGCACCACCAGTGTTGCTCAGTGGTTGAGTGTCAACTCCATGAACCAAGAAGTCACCTGTTCAATTCCTGGTCAGGGCACATGCCCAGGTTGTGGGCTTAATCCCCAGCAGGGGGCATGCAGGAGGCAGCCAATTGATGATGTTTCTCTCTCATCGATGTTTCTATCTCTCTATCCCTCTCCCTTCCTCTCATTCTAAAATTTCATAAAAACATATTTTAAAAAATTAAGTCAAATCAAAGTGAGGTGCCTCTAAAAGTTTGCCATAAAAAGTAGTAAAACACCAAAAAAATGCAATGGAAGCAAAAAGTACTGGTCAGTTTAACTGTTTGGTATCTTATGGCTAGTTTCTTCGCATATCAAGAATGTATTTTTAAAAAATAGCTATGAAAATTAGAACATAAGCAAGACTGATCATATATATTATATTTTCAATTGGATGTTCAGTTAGTAATATTTGTTAACTTTTTCTGTATATTCTCATTATCCTCTTCCATTTGCCACCAGTACAAGTGGGTGTCAGAGAGGACCCCCAGAATGGTCTTATAGTACAAATGCTGTAGGTCTCTATCTTTATTACACACAAATGCTGATGTGTAAAAGAATGCATGTAAAAGAAAACAAGAAATATATTAAGAAGTGCAAGAAGTGTTTTCTTTTCCAGTGCATAAACTTAAAATTCTCCAAAAGGATGGATTTGTTTCTTCCCAGTGGGCCCGCAGATGAAGAAAGAAACAGAGAAAGTTGAAATAAATTAAAATCTCAGATTCCTCAGCCTCTTTTTCTTTGAGTAGCAAACTGAAAAATACTCTCAAAGAATCAACACCCAAGATACCTCATTACCAGAAATAGGGAGGCAAATCAGAAAGGGGGGAAAGAAAAAGCAAGCCCACAGCCTGAAAATAGATAAAAGGAGGCAAACCTAGTTCTTGGGCATGGAATCACACAAAGGTTTGCCATTTGAGGATAAGAAATGAAATAAACTGTTAGCAAGTAACAATGATAGCCTTTGTGGGGAGTGGGGGAATGTCTGATTTTCGTTGACCAAGAAAAAGTAGTTGTAACTGACCTCTGGTTGATATTGAGCAACATGTGTCCATTTACTTCAATGCATGAGTAGCAGGTTTATGACAGTGATCCTGTAGACACGCCTCTTTGGAGACCTGGGGTATCAAAGCAAGGCATTAACAATCCTCTTTTTCTGACAATTCTGGGAGAAATGGTGATGGTAGCTACTGCCTCTCAGACCCAATCCAACCCTTTTATATTTGGTTCTGCAACACTGGATGTCTGCAAACTACATTTCCCAGAATAACTGCCAGTGGGAGGCACTGTTGGGAGACTACAAGGGGAAACAAAGGGTGAAAAGATGCTCCCACTTCCAGCTCTTTTTTTAAAATTCTTTACTGTTTAAAGTATTACAAATGTCTCCTTTTTCCCCATTGACCTCTCCCCAGCCACCGCCACCCCCCCCCCCCCCCCAGCATATGACCTCACCGCCCCCTGGTGTCTATGTCCATTGGTTATGCTTATATGCATGCATACAAGTCCTTTGGTTGATCTCTTACCGCCGACTCCCACCCTCCCCTGCCTTCCCTCTGAAGTTTGACGGTCTGTTCGATGGTTCTCTGTCTCTGGATCTATTTTTGTTCATCAGTTTATGTTGTTCATTATATTTCACAAATGAGTGAGATCACGTGATATTTATCTTTCTCCGACTGGCTTATTTCGCTTTGCATAATGCTCTCCAGGTCCATCCATGCCGTTGCGAATGGTAAGAGTTCTTTCTTTTTTACCGCAGTGTAGTATTCCATTGTGTAGATGCCCCACTGCTTTTTAATCCACTCAATCTGCTGATGGTCACTTAGGCAGTTTCCAAATCTTAGCTATTGTAAATTGTGCTGCTATGAACATAGGGGTGCATATGTCCTTTCTGATTGGTGTTTCTGATTTCTTGGGATATATTCCTAGATCACTTCCAGCTCTTGTGCATCCCTCCAGCATCTTTTATTACTTTCAGAATTAGCTGTGTGATTCCCTCAAAAGTCTAGATTGGTCCTGTGAGTGGGTTCCTCTTCCATAACAACTATCTGTTTCCTTCAAGTCTTTGTTCTGGAGAAAGCAGCGATCACCTCCATCTCTTTAAATCTGTTGTTAACTAACACTTCATTATCTATTTTTGTAATATGTTACATGAATTTATCACTGAGAAACAAGAAGGCAATACAACTACACGCATTGCTATGTGTGTGTAAACTGAATAAAAGGTGCACAGTGAACGATCACAACAGAATTTGATAGAAGCAACGTGATTGATCGCTGATCATCATGCACATCTCTTATTTACAGAGTGACTTGTGGACTTAAGAGCTAGTGGCGAAGTTTGCATTTGAAACAATCACAGTTAATATACTGTGGTAATTGATTTTGAATCATGGTGTTGTGGGACCAGTGGTAACTAAAATTCATGTACATCTTCCCTGCCTCTAATTCATCATCCTCACCATTGCAAAAATGATCTATAATCAAAAATAAAATTATAATCATTTCACACTCCCCTACCCTCATCACTGTCTTCCTTCCATTCCATCTCCTTTTTTCTTCCAAACTTTCAGTGGCTTCCCAACACCTCAGAATGAAGTTCAAAATTCTTAACATTTTCTGAACCTTGTTTCTTCCAGACTCCTATCTAGCTTCTATTTTTCCTAAAACTCTGTACATTCTAATTACTTCATGCTCCTTGCCACTTCTCTGAGTACTTGTTTTCATTAATTGATATTTATATGGGAACCTTTACCCTCCAAGTTAGGTATCAGGAAAGAGAATGGATAGAGTAGAAAAGAATTATGGAAGGAATGGCAAAATGTTTGTTTGTTTGTTTGTTTACTGGCTTGAGAAGTTTAGGGAAGGAAGTGGGAGTTGTGTTCCAAAAAGACAGGCTCTGAGCAGTTGCTATGCACTGCATCCCAGGTACAATGACTGACAGACTCATTGCTCAGACCACAGTGCAGCTTTGGTGCCCTGAAGGTGTGGCATGGGTAGGGGAGAGGGAAGCAGTGTTTTAATAGAGGCTACTATGGCTGGCAGTAGAGGCTCTGGTGAAGGGTCCAGGTGAGTCTGGTATGGAAGAATGTGAGAGGACTAAGACTAGATATTTAAGGGATTCTCAGGTACAATTGGGAAAGTGGAGGGGTAGGTGCTATTTAGCAGTTATACAGGTGGGGGCTATGCAGCAAATGATTTTCCTACTAGTTGCAGAGAAAACTAAAGCCATCTGGTGGGAATTCTTTGAATTCCACTAGCAAACCTAAAAGCATAATGAACTTTTCTCCCTCTCCTTGCCTCCAGTTACAATGGAGGAGGTGTCTCTATTACTACCTAAAGGCAGCTGTCAGTATTTCCACCTTCTTGTTAGAACTCCTTTCTGTACAGATTTAAACATGATTAAGTGTCTGGCTTCCCTATATCCCACCTGCCTCGCAAACTACTAATGTATCTCCATTCTACCTTAAAATTCTTCTCAACAAAACCTGCAGCCTATACTCTGTCTCTATATCCTTACCTTCCTTTTACTCCTTAGCCTATTCATTTGGCTCCCATATCCCTCCTTAAAACAAACAAAAGAAACCAAAAACACATTCCAGGGTCATCAATTACTTCCTTAACCTAAAATCCAGTGGACATTTTCACATTTCATCTTTACTGTACCTTGCAATATTTGATATTGTTTATCACTCCCTTCTTCCTAAAACATTTTTTTTTTTTTTTACTTTGGCCTCTACTTATAACTCTTATCCCCGTTTTTCCTTCAACAGTCCCTTCTAATCCTCCTTTGCAGAAACTGCCTACATTACTGGATTCAATGTAGATTTCCTCATTCTGTACTTAATCTCTAGGAATCTCATCCTCACACGTAGATGAAAACTTCTGTACTAACTTTAAAATTGTGTCTCTCCACATTGCAACCATACTGGGATTCTTTCTGTTCTTCGAATGTGCCATATTGGGTACCTCTATAGTAGGTTTTGCATAAGACTGTCGATTCCTTCAAGAAAATGCTCCCCACCTGACTTGGTTGAGCATTGGCCTGTGAACCAGGAGGTCACGGTTCGATTCCAGGTCAGGGCACATGCCCCAATAGGGGGCATGCAGGAGGCAGCTGATCAATGATTCTCTCTTATCATTGAAATCTCTCTCTCTCTCTCTCTTTCTCTCTCTCTCTCTCTCCTTTCTGAAATCAATAAAAATTTATTTTTTAGAAAAAAGAAAATGCTCCTCATTAGCAAACTCCTGCTCAGCTTTCAGAGCTCAACTGAAGATCACTTTTTATGGGGAGCCTTTCTTGACATCATAGCTTTTATATTTCCATATAACTGTTCCTTTGCTTCAGAGCATTTAATTTATAATTCTGTTTTTGTTCTGTAATTCCTTCCCCTTTTGCATGATTTCAATCCTGGGCAGGGAGACCAAGGTAAGCATCAGTTGTTTTAACCCTCACCTACCTTCTCATAGGTAGGTAAATTCTGCCATTTCTCAGTCTGAAGTCCCTTTCAGGCAGCAATGCTGATGGGAAAAATGAGAGTCACCATGTATGTAGGACTACTGGCACTGGTTGTGGGGTAACCAGTGGAAGAAATAAGTCTGTAGTACTTCCAGAAATTCTCAAGCATGCAAACTCAATTTACTCCTTTTATGTACATCACATACTTGCTCTCAAGACCTCACTGTTTTTGGTGAGCACACATTCTTCTGAGACATTTCCCAAGACTGGGCCCTAGGATGGAATTAGGCAGCTGTTACTCTGCCTTTATTTTTTACATTAAAATTTTTGAGATCATTTAAATTCACATGCAGTTGTAAAAAATGAGAAAGATTCCATGTACCCTTTACCAAATTTCCCCCAATGGTTAATACTTCGCAAAACTGTAGTAGAATATCACAACCAGCCTACTGATATTGACAGTCAAGATACACATTTGCATCACCATAAGGATGCCTCATGTTGCCTTACAGTTACACTCACCCCACCTCCTCCAAAACCTCTGGCAACAACTGTGCTCTTCCTCATCTTTATAATGTTGTTATTTCAAGAATGTTATGTAAGTGCAACCACCGTTGCCTTTTAGGATTGGCTTTTTTCACTTATTATAATTTCTGGCAATTCAGTTTCTTTTTTTACTGCTAATCTTTCATGAAATGAATGTTTAACCATTCACCCTTTGAAAGACATACGGGTTATTTCCAGATTTTTTACTATTATGAATAAAGCTTCTATGAACATTTGTGTGTACAGTATTTGTGTGAAAAGAAATTAAATACTCGGAGTATAATTGCTGGTTCATATGACATTTGCTTAGTTAGCTATTTAGGAAACTACCCCACTGTTTTCTAGAGTGACTACACAACTACCAGTTTTCCAGAGTAACAGTTTCACCAGCAATGTATGAGTGATGCTTTCTCCACATCCTTGCCAGCATTTAGTGTCCCTATTTGTTCTTTGGCCATTTCTGACAGGCATGTGGTGATATCTCATTGCGGTTTTAATTTTCATTTCCCTAGTAGTGAAGGAGGTTGAATATTTTCATTCATATGCTTATTTGCCATCCAAATATTATCTTTGATGAAATTCCTGTCTCTCGCCCATGTTCTAATTAGATTGATTGCTTTTTCATCGTTGAGCTTTGAGTTATGTATATATTCTAGATACCAGTGCTGACACATATTAGTGTGCTTTACCATTCTTTTCTTCCACTTTCCAGCATATCTTTTCATCCTCTAACAGATTCTTTTGAAGAACAAAAATTTTAAATTTTGATGAAGTCCAATATATCAAGCTTTTATGGATCATGTTTTTGGTGTTAAATCTAAGAACTTCTTGCCTAGCCCTAGATCCCAAAGATTTTTTTTTCTAAAAGTGTTATAGTCCTACATCTGTCTGTGATTCATGTTTTAGTTCATTGTTGTTAGTACAGTTTTTTTGTCTTTTTTGTCTTTAAATAATGTCCAATTATTCCAGGATCATTTGTGGAAAAGGCTGTATTTCCTGCAGTCAATTGCTTTTACACTTATCAAAAATCAGTTGGGCAGCCCTAACCGGTTTGGCTCAGTGGATAGAGCGTTGGCCTGCAGACTCAAGGGTCCCAGGTTCGATTCCAGTCAAGGGCATGTACCTTGGTTTTGGGCACATCCCCAGTAGGGAGTGTGCAGGAGGCAGCTGAATGATGTTTCTCTCTCATTGATGTTTCTAACTCTCTATCCCTCTCCCTTCCTCTCTGTAAAAAAGCAATAAAATATATTTTAAAAAATCAGTTGGGCATATTTGTATGAGATCTGTATTCTGTTCCACTGATCTATGTGTCAGTCCCTCATAAGATCCCTTCATCAAGAACAGTTTTTATTACTGTAGCTATAAAATGTCTTGAAATTGGATAGATTGGTTTTTCTCACTTTAGTCTTTCTTCAAAATAATTTTATTCTAGTTATTTTGCCTTTCCATAATGATTTTAGGATAATTTTGTCTGTATCTACAAAAAAAGTCTGATTTTAATATATATACTATGTTGGATTTTCCAGCCCATGAACATCTCTCTCCAATTATTTAAGTCTTCCTTAGTTTTCTTTAATAGCACTTTGTAGTTTTCAGCGTACAATTCCTGTACATTGTTAGATTTACACCTGTCATTTTTTGCCCATCAGTGCTTCTAATTGGCATTGTCTTTCATTTCAGTCTCCAAGTGTTCAATGATAGTATATAGAATATGATTATTGTATGTTTGTGGTAAGCTGTAGCTAGAAATGCACACGGGAGGGCCTAAGGGTTCACATCTGGAAAATTCTCAAGTCCCACTGGGCAAGAGAAGTCAGGGGCAGTTTCCTAAGTTTAACAAAGCAATTTTCTTGAAACAATGAACCTGGACATTGAAGTCTCAATGATGTGGCAGCTTCATGCGATAATATAAATTGTGCTGAGGTGCCCTTGTGACAAATGGGTGTTCTCTGGGGGGGGGGGGGGGGGAGACCCATTCAGGTTGCTATCATCATCCCTACCTTGAGTGTTTCCCATGAGGAACACAAGGACTCCCTGAATAAATGAGCCCTTGGCTGTAAGCATTTCTATAAAATTTTCATGTCCTTTGATGCTTGATAAAGCTTAGCAGTTGGGGTGGGGGCAGGAGTGGGGGCGGGGAGGGGGAGAGATGTTCTTGTTTTGAGGCTGCTTTCCTTCTGAACTTTCACAAGTGCAGGACTAAGTCTGTAATCCATCCTTCTCTTCCCAGCCTTGCCATCTTAGATGACTCTTCTTTTGTGAGCACTCTTATTTGGAGATTCTCCCCTTTTTCACTGCAGATCTCAACAAAATTTAAAAATTTTGGTAAACCAAAGAATGGTGGTTAGGATTATATTTTTAATTCATATGTAGTTTTCATCTATGTAGTATTACAAGTATGAAATGTGTGAGGGTTATCATAACTAATAATCTGAGCAGTGCTCAAAGAATATTTTTGTCAAAGTACCTATTTAGTTTTTAAATTCTCAGCTCATTCATACATGGTAACTGCTAAATGCCAGAGAGCCTCTTATCATCTTTAATTTTCTGTGAATATTGACTTGACAAAAAAATAAAAATAAAAATGTAAAACTAGGATATTACCTACTAGACTTAAAAAAACAACAACAACACCTAAATACTGCAATAAACTTAGCACAGATGTAACAGCTATCCATTTCTAACTCCAAAACTGCAAACATTTATATAACTTCTACATATTTCTTCCTAACACTGACTTCTAATAAAGCCTTGAAGTCTTGTCATAGATACTCCTTTTTTAAAAAATAGGTTGGTAATGTCACTGAAAGTTTTTATTTAAATGAGAGCTTTGGGATAAATAACATTTTAACATGAATGTTTCAAGAATGTTAAAGACTTCAAAGGCTTACTTTTCTTGTATGTAATTTATATTCTCATCCTTGAAATCAGAAGTAGAAATTTGGTCTTTTCATTAACTCCAAGTCCTAAATTCAAAATCACACTGAGTACTATATATCAATTAGAATCATGATCCTCATATCACTAAACACAAAATGTATTCTTGAAAACTTCAATACACATACTATCTAATAAAAGAGTAATATGCAAATTGACCATACCTCCACTACACCCACAAGCCACGCCCGCCAGCCAATCAGGAGTGAGTATGCAAATTAACCCAACCAAGATGGCTGTGGCCACAGAGAGAGCAGGAAGCTTGGGTTTCCCCGGCAATGGAGGAAGCCAAGCTTTTCACCTGACCTGGCTGGCCCAGACCTCCACTCAAGGCTACAAAGTTTCAATTAAAGAAGATAAGTAAATCCCAACAAAAATGGCAGCAGCCATGGAGCTGGAGAGAGCAGGAGGCTTGAGTTGCCCCTAGCGATGGAGGAAGCCAAGCTTCTGCAGTCCGGTCTGCCTTGGCCTCCACTCAAGGCTACAAAGTTTCAATTATAGAAAATAAATAAATCCCAACAAAAATGGCGGTGGCCATGGAGCGAGCAGGAGGCTTGGCTCCACTCAAGGCTACAAAGTTACAATTATAGAAGATAAATAAATCCCAGATACCAGGGGCTCTGCTTGGGTCACCAGAAGGCATGGCCGGCCTGCAAACCACCACAGGCACCTCACCCAGGCCGCCCCATGCCCCAAGGGAACCCTCACCCTGATCTGGTACACCCTTCAGGGCAATCCAGCCAGCCCCCACCTGTGCACCAGGCCTCTATCCTGTCTAATCCTATCTAATAAAAGAGTAGTATGTAAATTGACCATCACTCCAACACACAAGATGGCTGCCCCCATGTGGACACAAGATGGCCAGCAGGGGAGGGCAGTTGGGGGCGATGAGGCCAGCAAGGGAGGGCAGTTGGGGGTGATCAAGCCTACAGGGGAGGGCAGTTAGGGGTGACCAGGCCTGCAGAGGAGAGCAGTTGGGGGGACCAGGCCAGCAGGGGAGGGCAGTTAGGGGTGACCAGGCCTGCAGGGGAGGGCAGTTACTGGCAGGGGAGCAGTTAGACATCAATCAGGCTGGCAGGGGAGCAGTTAGGCATCAATCAGGCTGGCAGGGGAGTGGTTAGGGGGTGATCAGGCTGTCAGGCAGAAGCAGTTAGGGGCAATCAGGAAGGCAGACAGGCAAGCAGTTGGGAGCCAGCAGTCCTGGATTGTGAGAGGGATGTCCAACCGCCTGTTTGGCCCGATTCTACCTGGATTGGGACTAAACGGGCAGTTGGACATCCCTCAAGGGGTCCCAGATCTGAGAGGGTTCAGGCTAGGCTGAGGGACACACACCCCCATGCATAAATTTCATGCACCGGGCCTCTAGTTTAAATCTATAAAAGCAAATCAAAGGTTGACAATGAAAGAAAATGGACATAGCACTGCAAACCCTCAAATACTGGAATTAATATAATACACTATTGTGTTAATTAGATAAACATGGGTACCTCAGGAAAATGTTCAGTTTTCAACTTTATTCTTCCCAATAAAATGGATTATCTTTTCAAAAGTGGAGTTTTCTATTTATGACATAGGAGGAAAATACATGGAATTCACTATCTTCCCATACCTATATTCTTTCATAGTTTATTTCATGCTTCATAAATTTCAGTAACAAATGCTCATGAACTTCCTGGGGAAAATATATTTTGCTGAGTATAAGCAGTTTGGAGAGTTCAGAAGCAAAATATGGGGGAATATGTTGTTGCTATAAATTATTTGGCAACTTTGTATATTCTTGTGGTAGATATGGTATTAAGAAATGAACATTCATACCCTGATCCTGGGATTTAATTTTACAAAGATAATCTGCCTTACCTTTTAATAGACTAATTGAGATTACAGTTCTTGAAAATTTATAAAATGCTATTAAAAATTATAAAAATCAGTAATTACAAAAAAAAGGTTTGCTCTAGTATATAAAATCCTGGGAACTATATATTGTGGAAAATATCAATAATGATGCCACTATTGCATCAGAACTACTATATTAGACATAGTTTTGTTACTGTTATATGAATATAGAATAAATCCATAAGTCCTAACATGTGTGCAAAGAAAATAATTTATGCTTAGGGTGGGGGTTCCCTTGGGGCATGGGGTAGCCTGGGTGAGGGGCTTGTGGTGGTTTGCAGGCCAGCCACACACCCCGGTGACCCAAGCGAAGGCCCTGGTATCTGGGATTTATTTATCTATTATATTAGACACAGTTTTGTTACTGTTATATGAATATAGAATAAATCCAGTCAGTCCTAACATGTGTGCAAAGAAATTAATTTATGCTGTTCTCCCAAGCTAGGTGTTTATACTTAACTAGAGGCCCAGTGCACAAAATTCGTGCACTGGAGGGGGGATCCCTCAGCCCAGCCTTTGCCCTCTTGCAGTCCGGGGCCCCTCGGGGGATGTCCGACTGAAGGACATCCTTAGCGCTGCTGCGGAGGCAGGTGAGGCTTCTGCCACCACCGCTGCTCTCATCAGCGGTTAGCCTGGTTTCTGGCTGAGCAATGCTCCCCCTGTGGGAGTGAACTGACCACCAGGGGACAGCTCCTGCATTGAGTGTCTGCCCCCTGGTGGTCAGTGCATATCATAGCAACCGATCATTCTGCCAGTTGGTTGATTTGCATATTAGCCTTTTATTACATAGAACTAGTGGCCCAGTGCATGAAATTCATGCACAAGGGATTGTCCCTCAGCTCGGCCTGCATGCTCTCCAATCTGGGACCCCTTGGGGAATGTCTGACTGCCAGTTTAGGCCCGATCCCACAGCAATCCAGGACTGCTGGCTCCTAACCATTTCCCTGCCTGCCTGACTGATCACCCCTAACCACTCTGCATGCCAGCCTGATCGCCTCCAACTGCCCCCCTTCTGGCCTGATCACCCCTAATTGCCCCACCCCCCGCTGGCCTGCTCACCCCCAACTGCCCTCCCCTGCAGGCCTGGTCCCCGCAACTGCTCTCCCCTGCAGGCCTGGGTGCACCCCTCCCCCCCCCAAATGCCATCCCCTGCAGGCTTGATCGCCCCCAACTGCCCTCCCTTGCAGGCCTGGTCCCTCCCAATTGCCCTCCCCTGCTGGCCATCTTGTGTCCACATGGGGGCAGCCAGCTTGTGTTGGCATGATGGTCAATTTGCATACTACTCTTTAGATAGGATTGAGGCCTGGTATACAGGTGGGGGCTGGTTGGTTTGCCCTGAAGGGTGTCCCGGATCAGGGTGGGGGTTCCCTTGGGGCATGGGGTGGCCTGGGTGAGGGGCCTGTGGTGGTTTGCAGGCCAGCCACGCCCCCCAGTGACACAAGCGAAGGCCCTGGTATCTGGGATTTATTTATCTTCTATAATTGAAACTTTGTAGCCTTGAGCAGAGCCCTGGGCCAGCCAGGAAGCTTGGCTTCCTCCATCTCCGGGGAAACCCAAGTCTCCTGCTCGCTCTGTGGCTACAGCCATCTTGGTTGGGTTAATTTGCATACTCGCTCCCGATTGGCTTATGGGTGTGGCGGAGGTACGGTCAATTTGCATGTTTCTCTTTTATTAGTGTAGATGTGCTTTGTAAAAGATCAAATTCAAAATGCATCACAGATTTTAAAAACAAGTGTACTTTGACCCAACAGTTCTGAGAATATGTCTTGAAAGAATAATCAAACATGTTCAGGGATACAGCACCATTTATATTAAAATTAAAAAATGGGAAGTCCTTAAGTGCCCAAAATAAGGATTCAATACATTAAGATTCATCTACAAATGGAGGAGCTTTGAAAATGGTATGAATCTTTTATAAATGAAAAGACAACAGAATAATATATATTACATAACCCCACTTAAAAATGTCTAGTGATCATTTATAGATGACAGGCTTTCTATCATCCTACCTTTGTCTTTTTATTTTCAATGTCTAGCTATAACATATGTGATTTTGAAAAAGGATTTAAAAAGACCAAATACATTCATACATTATACAGAAACATTTTTTCAGGTTAAGTGAAAGCTGACAACATGCTCAATCTGCAAATATTCCATGGGGGCTGGCAATATCATTATTTTAAATTTAAAATATAGAATTATTTTAAATAACTTTATCAAGTGTGTCATTATTACCCAAAGTCCTCTCCTATTTCACTAGATCTAACTAGATTTTTATCAATACTTATGCACTTGGAGATAATGTACTCTCATAAAAGCAGTGCCACTAGTGGAAAACATTTATCATCAAGCTTTTGTAAGCCAGATTATAGATGATAGAAGGTATATCTGCAATGAAAAAATATTTTATCATTTGATAAAATAAAATATGAAATGAATATGCTGAGTGCTGGAAAAGAAATGTTTCAAATGAAAACTAAAAATTATGGAAGTTATACAAACTTGCAAAGGTTGACAGTCTAAGTACTTTACATCAAATTCCATTGTAGAATCTATGGAGTCCTTCTTTGACATATTTTCATGCTTATTTTGGTCCCCAAATGGAATAAAGAGCTAATTTCTGGCAGTAGAGGCAGGAATTAGGGAGAATAAGGGTAAAGAAGATTTGTATATGTATGAGAAAAAAGCCATTAGGCCAAAGAACACATTGGTACCAAAGGTGACTTAGAACAATTTAAAGTGAGAACGGAGGACAAAGAGGGAAAGAGGCAATGTGAAGCCATTTCTTTATTTAAACATTTCCAGAATTCTCAATTGTGCAATGCCTGAGGGCTGCACACTTTTCTTTCTATTGATGCAACATGAAGGACAATTTTAAAAAGTTAACAACTGCTTTTAAGTAAGACTATTTTATTTAAAAAATTTTCAAAATATAAAAATAATAAACATTATGGATATTAACAAAAACATAATTCAACTATAAATAAAAATGTTGACAACCTCACATAAACATGTAATACTATAAACAATCTAAGCATACAAGAGTAGTTTTCTAGTTCAAGTTTTACTTTTTTCAGTTCAAGTTTTCAGACTTTAAAAAAAAAAAAAAGCTGCTACAGCTTAACCAATTTCTTTCGCTCCATTCAAAGAGCAGGGAATTTTTCCCCATGCCAACACGCATTCATGAAATGGATACTTATGGGCACAGGTATTAAAAACTGGAACAATCCAGTCTCCAAACAAGAAAAGATTCCTTTGGTGTTTTAAATTCAACAATCCACACAAGTTTAGTTAAATTAAACCACTTATTAAAGGAAATCTTGTGCCAGACATGTCCTATCACACCCAGAACAGGTTCAGGATTCTGAGAATCAAAAATAAACATCTACGAATGCTTTGCTGATACTTAAAAAATTGTATCTTAAGAACATTCACTAAGGTGCTGGAATAAAGTTTTGTAGATGTAGAAAACAATCTACGCATTAACACAAAACTTGTACAATGTAAATAATACATCTCTTTTCAACTCATCAAATGTTCTATAAATATTTAAGAATTACCCTGCCTCCTGTTGAGTAAAAGACAAATGGGAATTTAAAGCAGAATAGGATTATACCATACTTTCAGACTAGAAAAGTTTTCTATTTGAAATATAGGAAAACTGAGCCATGCTAAATGTTTCATTTTTTAATTCTAGCCAGGTTAACACAGTTCCTCTTAGCAAAAGAGCCCATGATAAACTGAAGAAGCTGTTTCTTTTGGGGAAGTTGGGCAAAAATAAGTACGTCATTCTGCTTATCTTTAAATTATGGGGTGTTTTCTAATGGTCTGGGCTCTTCACTCACCACAGACCACTTTTCTACTTATGCTGTTAGAATAAAATAAGTCAGAAGCAATCACAGATGAAAGCCTAGCAGTCCAAACAACAGATTCAAAAATGATATTGAAAGGTTTTATAGCACCAATGACTTTTTCCTAAGACACTTTGGGGCTGCATCACTTATTTATCTTGTAAACAAGACCAAAATATTCAATCAATCTGTATTTTGAGCATAAATATTTATAAACTCTATTTTAAAAAACAAATATAGCATGGTTAGAGCAGCTAATAGTGTAAAATCCAAGTATATTAAAAATATAGATATATAAAAGACTTCCATAATGCAATCATGCAGAGGTAAACTGCATCATTCAATTACACAAGTGATTCTGTACAGTTATCTACACATAGCTTCATGAGAACCTTATTCAGGAAAACCAAATAAAATCCTCATCTTTAATTAATCAACATATGGGAATTTAACTACTTAACTGATCTACTAGATCTCACAGCAATTTCCAAAAAGTGCAATGATCTTAATGAGAATCAAATCACCTTGACTCTGATTCAAATGGTAGTTCATTTTGTTTTGCTTTATTTTGTTTTTAATTTAAAGGCAAAGGAAAAACAGGAAGATGACAAAATAAAGTTGAGGGCAGTAGTATGTGGTCCACATCCATTAACCAACTAAAACTGTTAACAGCAAATATGGTCTCAGAAAACGTTCTTTAGGTTTCTAACCTAGCACGGAAACCACTATTAGATGGGCAGAGAATCTTTCCTTGAAAAAATACTGAGTTAATCTGAAAAAATATTTACAAACTCGCTATATGATAGTTTGCAAATGTAAACTAAAATTAAAGTTTAATTTTTAAAAGGCCTTGTATACTAGTAGGTCATAATTATGTTTGAATTCCTTCCAAAGTCTGTACTTTTCCTTCAAACCAAGCCTAATATTAACCATGCTGTCTCCAACTAATGTGGATTAAAATAGATCATTTACATTATGATAGATATGTTCATTCCTTTTATTTTTTCATGAAGACAAATGCAATGCACACTCAATAAAGTGTTTACAGAATGGTGAACTTCGTACGCAAAAAAAGTGAAAATATAGCATGGACAAGGGTGAACAGAATCAAGTGTAGTTTGGACTTTCCTAATAAAGAGTTTGTACCAAGAATAACTTCTTTCTCAAATGCCTAATGAGAATTTGAATATTCAAAAACTGATTTTCTGAAAACTTTTTTAATGGCACCCATTATAAAAGGAGTGTTTTTGGTAAATACCTGGGTTAAATTAACCTTTTGCACTCGGATGTCGAGTGTGACTCGACACGGTTAGCATTAGAATAAAGGAATCGAGAAAAAAGCAAGCGAGTGCAAAGGGTTAAATCATGTTCTAGAAATAATTCTAAACCATATTAACATTATTAGTAGTAATATTAATAATTGCTTACTAATAAATAATATGGGCATATACCTTTTACAATAGGAAAATTATAGTAGTCTTTAACAATGTAAGACACACAACATTCTTTCCCCCTTGCTTTCAAGATTGTCTTTGATGTCTTGACTGTGAGGAAAATATGGAAAAACTTTGTAAACTAGATATTTAATAGATACTTTTCAATATTTATACTCCATAGGTCATCCTGCAATACTTGAAAAGAAAGAAAAATAGTCTCCTTGTTGGTTTTAAAGAGCTAAAAACTTTAAAATTATTCAGATAAGTGGTCTTGGGAACAACTTGAGTAAACATATTTAGAAGAAATAGGCAAGTGTGTGTAAAAAAAGTATTTTACCATCTGTCCAAAATTATTTAAGTGACTATTTTAACCCCAGAAATATACCCTTTTAAAACCCAGAAAATTTAAAAGTAAACCCATGCTTAACTTTTCAATCATTTTCTTCATTCTAAATTGTTCGTGTTCATTAACACAGCATCATGGCTTTATAGATTTCCTAGACACAATTCTGAACCTGACTGAGACTGAACTTATGTCATATTAGGAAACCAAGAGGTCTTTTGTCTTCTTATGGTGTAAAAGAAAAAAAGAAAATAAAGAAGAGAAAACATTTAAGAATAAGGCCAGACAAAGTACACACTCAGATACACTTCTGGACTCAGATGTACCCTTAGAGAACTGTAAAGATAAAATGCTAATTATAGTACATGTAAACATCTATTCAAATTGATAAAAGGCAAACATAAAATGATAGAGTTATTATAACAGTCGTCTCCAGACAGGAACAGATCTTGCTGTTGTAGTCACAAAGCTAAATTCAGGCAATGATGATCTCTCTCTGCTGGAAAAAGAGAAGACTATTAAAAAAAACTCTGAAAATTGTAAATGAATATAAACATTGAATCACACCATAAATTGATCTCCAATTTTTCTAAACATAAAAAAGGTCTACTTGAGAAAGGATCAAAATCAAAGTTGTAGACAAATCTATTTTAAAAAGCTTGATTTTTTAATGAAACCTCTGTGCATCATGCTTCCTTAAAATATTAAGCTGCAAAGATTACAGCTCAACAACATGTCTATCATCTTAAAATTATGGTTAGAAAATATAGTAACTGACCAGATAGAAAATTTTATAGAGGTATAGGTAGGCAAAGTAATTTGAAAAAATCATGAACAAATTCCAAGATATTACATATAAAAATGAAAGCAAAAACAATTATCTTAAGTTTCCCCAAAATTTCATAGTAGTTGCATGGTATATCTAATTACCTTAAACTCCACATGATAATCATGTCATTCTTTAGTCACACTATATGACATACAATTCTATACTAAGCACAATGATTAACAAAAATAAGTAAAAGGAACACATCAAAATGAGGCAGTGCTTGGTATACACAAGAAAGCTAATTTCGTATGATGGGGAGATGAGTAGGCAGATGAAATGAAGTAACAAGGAAGCAGGGATAGGAACAAGTATAATAAACTGATACCAGAAAAGTAAAATAAAAAATGCTTTCAATTACACTAAGTAATGAATAACATAATACTTACAAACTGAAATAAAGTTATTTACCAGATAAGAAATTTTTCAACTAAACAATGTTTTCATTAGAAATTACTGAGCATGGCAGTCATGTTCACCAAAATTTGTTTCTGGGGACTTCTAGGCAGCTATTTTGGAAATTATCTGCTGTCATCTAACAGGTATATAATAATCAGAGAGAGAGAAAAAACTACTCTTCTCTAAAAGCCTGCATACATACCTTAGAGCAACTAGCCAGTTCAAGAAGTTAACAAGAACAAGGTAGTTCCTGAGTCTGGGGTAAGGACATTTTTCTTTCTGCCTACAAATGTGATACACTCATGATTTAATACTAGGTTAAACTTCCATTTTTAATTTATAGGGTTTTAGAAGAGTAAGAAAAACCCTGAAAGACCAAAAAGTGAAATTACTTAATTACCCAGAATTTCATTCAGGACATTTTTTGTTTTAAAAGGCTAAAATACTTTTGTAAGAGATTTAAAAATAAAAAGCTTATATTTTTATATAAATTCTAGAAGAAGTAAAAATAATTTTCTATAATTAGTTCACATTGTAGGTAAGGGGAAAATGAAAATATAGATAAGGTTTGTATAATACTGTAAGATAGCCATTGATATTTTAACATACCAAACAAGCAACTGTTTGCTTCCTTTCTATAACCTTTAGAATCAATGATTAGTGTTCCAATTAAAATTGGAAATACACTCTTCATAAAACAGTTCTAGTAACAGGAAATTTCCTTCAATTAAACTCAGCCATTCTTTCTACAGATAATCAGCTAAAACAGTGAAATCTTGTCTTCATAGTAAACTACCAACTGATACATTTGATCATATTGCAATAAAACAAGCATTATGGAATACTCTCCCATTCCTACAACATGATTTCAATAAATGCTTGGGCATTGGTTAAATATTAAAATTAAATTTTAAAATGTTACAATTATCCTATAACATTTAAACAACACTGCTTAGGTAGAGACATAAAATACTGAAATATGTAAAATGACAATTCAACCATCCCTTGAAGTAATCCTAATCAATCTTTTATCCAATAATACATAATTTTCCTTAATTTTTTTTCCCTGTAAGCAGTAGTTAATTACATTGTTCTCAATCCTTTTTTCACTCCCAATTCAGCCCAGATCTATACTTAATATGACAACTGTATTTAAAAATGTGTTTCAAGTTTTAGGTAGCATATTGTAATAGGAAAGAGTTTTAAACATTGAATTCAGAAGTAAATGGAAGAGTTATAAGCAGAAAGGAAAAGTGCTAGTGAATACAGAAGTTAATCTGTACTTCATAGGCTGAATGAAATTTGTGCCAGCAATGGCAAGCATTTGAGAACACTCTATATAAAACTGTACTAAGACACACAGTACGAATTATCATAACCAAAGTGAAACTGTTTCAATTGGTAAGACAGACACAGTAGCAACAAGTATGTAGAATTGGTATATATTAAATTGTTTTAGATTAAACGCTAATATACACCAGGGAAGCTATAAATGTGAAAGGAAACTTAGAGATCATCTAGTCCAACCACTTTCATTTTACAGACAAGGAAACTGCCCTGGATAAGTTTGAGAGACTTATCTAAGGCCACAGTGGGTTATAGAGCTGGGACCAAAAGCTAAATCTCTTAACCCTTTTCCAGTACTCTACACTAGGGAATGGACTATATATAAAAATAGTGGGATGGACTAGATTAGTGACCCTTGCCATTTCTATTCTTATACACTAATAGAAACCAAAGGGCCATTTTACTCCTGAAACTGACTACAACATTTAATTCTCTAAAAATATTAGTGGCTTAGTTTATGAAAATTTCACTAAGACTACCTGTGTATTCCCTCCATCAGCATTTGTAACCCCAGTGGTGCAATACCTAACTGTAGCAATTTTTTAGCAAAACGGTCCCAGTGACTGAGAAGAGCTTCAGGAGATATTTTTGAAAAATTGAGAAGAATTAACAAGGGAGGTCATTGTCACTCCATTATTGGAGATTCAAATGTGCATTCATTCATTAATTCATCCAACAAACATCTTAGTGCCCACTATGAGCCAGGCTTTGTGAGAATTACTAGAGATAAAAAGATGAATAAGACATGGTCCCCTTCCTAGAGGAGCTTGTAATCTAATGGGGAAGACAGACATATAAACCAGATAAATTATGTTGCAATATAAGTACTTGTAACAGAGATATGAACAAAGCGCTGTATTAAAAGGGAGGGTAAAGTTATGACTGGCTAATGACCAAGAAGTCCACTAATATTGTGCAAGAACTACACATTTATTGCACACAATTTCATGCTCAATCATAAGAAAGGAGGTAGCAATATAGTTTTTAAAAAACTAGAGCTGGCACTGAAATCAGAATGAGTGCATTCAATTCTAGTCACATGACTAGCAGTGACTTTGGGCAAGTCATTCAATCTCTATTATCCCAAATTTCCTTATTTGTAAAATGGAAATTTAACAACTGATTTAAAGGGATAGCTTAAGTTTAGAATGAGAATAGATGAAAGTACATGTAGACTACTAGTACTTATAAACATATTAATTTTAAAAACTCAATAGCAATGAAAATCTAAGTAATATTTACAATTCAAATCATTGCTAAAAATATACCTGTGAATCTAATGAATGTTGCTAATATTTAATCCCCATACTTCTGGACCAAACTGATATATACTTGCCTTCTGATTCATTCACAGCAAAATGGCTTAAAACATTTTAATTTTAGGTTACTAGAGAATGTAAAACTAGGAAGAGTAATTACCTATTTGTGAATTTAAATAATAGGTAATTTCAGTTACATAAGGGATTTAACACTAATTTTTAAAATATCAGGCTAAAATTTACTAATCAAGTTATAAAGCCAAAAATCAGCATGGAGATTTAACTGGCCTTTGAAAGATTTTTTTTCTTTATAATACCTGTTTGGTGTAAAGAGAAGAAACGTGAGCCTCTGCCAATTTGGCACCTTTCACGACTACTAAAAAGAAAAGAAAACAAACTTACCTAACAAATCAGAATAGTATATAGTCAACATACAAGAGACTACATAAAAATCTTAGATGTAGGTATAATAAAGAAGTTTTTGAGTAAAGTCACTATTTGGACAAAAGAAATGATTTTGAAATTTTAAATATAAACATATGCACTAATTGCAAGTCAAAACATTCCTATGAAATAGTATTACCATCAAGAACATTATGTATCTTTAACCCTAAGTGTGGAAAAAATCCACTAGTCACTCCACTGGTAGAAGAGTGTGGATGGTGGAATTAGTTTGTGATTGTGAGGACCACAGTATGGAAAGAAAGTGATGTTTTTGATGTGACTTTTAATATAATCACTATAATCTCAGGAGGAGCAGAAACACTTGTAAACAAAACGATGAATTTAAAAATATAAATATGTATCCTCCCACCCCCTCATTCTACAAAGAATGCATTTATTTCCTGTATCAACTTTAAGTGATCATGTTCACTTGCCAGAGAAATCCACTTAAAAATCACAATATGTTGCAAATGTCAAACATTTTTATACAAGTATAGGAAACACACACTTAAAATATCAGACTGAAACACTTACCAAACAGTGTTTTCCTAAAGTAGTATCTATAGTACATTTCTTTATTCATACATCTTCAAATGGTCAAGTTTTCTTTCACACATCCAAAATGTAATGTGATGGTTTTCTTATTCACCAAATGTTAGCTCTACTTGAAGTCTGGTTCCAAACTAATCAGCCTGCTTTTAAATTTTAAGACATCTGTTGAAAATTTATAGGATCAAACCAAACTGAAGTGGTATAAATTTTAAACATTGGATTGTACATTATTATAAAGGTATCAGTAGCCATTATTACTAAGAATAAGTTAGTGATTATAGCTCCTTTTGTGATAATTGGGGGAAAGGGTAGGTCACCATCAGGAATGGTCTATTTTAACTTTTTTTTTCTTTCTTTTTATCTTTTTTTTTTTTTTTTAATCAAAGAACATCGTCTTGGTTGTGGTTTTTTTTTTTTCTGCCATTGCTTTTTTTTTCTTTTCTTTTCTTTTTAAAAGACCATTCCACTTTATTTTGAACATCTGAATGCATAAGGAGTCATATGCAAAGCAGTCATACACCATTATCATTGAAACCCATATGGTAAAATACATACACAAGTCCAACAAAAGGCTAATACATAGTAAAGCCTAAGCGTACTACTATGTAATATTATGAATACATGGAGACTTTAGTTAGAGTACTATGTTATCTATTCATTTTTGAAAACATTCATTAAGATTTTAAATGCAAATTCATTCCTTATTTGGAGTAAAACAAATTCCTCTAAGTTATTACAAGTATTGGTCATAAGTTTTCAGACCTATTCATTAAATTACAAAGAAC
This sequence comes from Cnephaeus nilssonii, assembly GCF_951640355.1. Lineage (NCBI taxonomy): Eukaryota > Metazoa > Chordata > Mammalia > Chiroptera > Vespertilionidae > Cnephaeus > Cnephaeus nilssonii. The sequence continues at coordinate 56,478,709 of NC_137079.1, read as the reverse complement.
CCAAAGAATTCTGTATTGTTCAGTAGAAGTATGTAATAAAAACATTTCATGTTTCTAGTGTGATGTCTTTAGCAATTGTTTACTGAAATAAAATGCAAACATCAATCTTTCAAAATACAGGATCAGAAGGTAGTTTTCTTTTCTTCTATTTGTGAAATCCATCTTCATCACATTTACCAAAAATTGTTTTTACAAATATGTAAAAGTACATTAGGTAATACTAATGAAACACAGGTAGAGTTCTAGCATGTGCAGATCAATGATCAGTCAAATCATCTTCTCCAAGAACGAGATTCATTGTCCTCTTCTTCTTCATCATCATCTTGAAGTAATGAGTCATCCACCATAGACTCTTCCTGAAACTTTAGGTTAAAATGCATTTAGGAATTTACCCAAAAAAAAAGAAAAGAAAAAAGGTGACACTTTTAAACACTGATTTCTCTCAACAGAGTCGAATACAAAAGGTATTGCTATAGCTAGAACATTCAAGAAACAAAAAGCAACCTTTACTGACTCAGTGGTTTCTCTACAGTATCTATTCTATTGCTTGCATCAAACAGGCACTAAAGAATTATCAAAGTAAGCTTTTCTACATGCCGTTCTCCTGCCTCTCTTTACCAAATAATGCTATCTTCTCTATACCTACAAAACATTGTTTAGTACCTTTTTTTTTTTTTAAAGAAAACATCAGTAAGTCTTCTCTGACTTACCCTAATGCTGGCCACTAAATCAACCAATAAGTTGTATAAAAGTCTATCCAGATTTTCTACTGTATGTAAACAAACATTTTCTTTATAGCATTTCTTTTTTCCATTCCTTTCATAAAAGCTTCTCAGACTGCTTTTCAAGCTTTTCAAAATACCTAATACCAGGAGCTCTCCTGCTTTTCTCCCCATTCAATTCAAACTCATGGAAGGACAAAGGTATAATCTAAAATATAAAATGACAAATCATGTATATGAGTTTCAAAACACACAATTTATTCTTGCATTTGACTACGGATATGTGTTAACAGCCTTGAACGCTCTTCAAACAAAATGAAGTGACACTGATAATCTAACAGAGGTAAAACATGGGTTTGTTTAGTGTCCCTACCTTACTTTTATTTTTTAACTTCCTCAACTTTTTCCTACAGCTTACTTCATGATTAAACAAAATAGAGTTGATAAATTTTAAGTTTGGGGTTGTTCAAAGGGCTCACTTGTCTTTATGCTCACAACTCTCAGACTAACTGCTGTTACTAAAGAAATATATAATCTCCACAATTATCCCTCTGCTGAAATATGCCTCTCAACTATATTCCCCATCCAAGCTCTTGGTTTATGGAAAGCTTTATTATTACTTAGGGTTCAGTTCCACTGTCTCCAACTCTTTCAAAATTCTTATGGACAGATATAATCACTCCTTCCTTTGGATTCCGACAGCTTATTGTTCAAATCTTTATTCAGCATATCAGTCTTTTATTATAATTTGTTTCTTATGTGTCTGTTAGCACCACCCCCCTTTCCAGATTATAAGCTCCTTGATGATAGGGACCGTGTCTTATTCATTTTTATGCCTATCACAATGTCTCTACCATATACCAGGCATTCATTCTAATGAACTAAAACAATATGAATTAAAATAAAAAGTACCTGAAATGTTAATAAAGCAATTGAGAATATATACTTTAAAACTTGAAATATTACAAGATTTCCTATGGATAAAAAAAATCTAACAAATAATTATTCTTTTAAGAGTAAATGAAAACTGTGTGTGTGTGTGTGTGTGTGTGTGTGTGTGTGTGTGTGTGATTTGCATATATTCTTTTTGGATTAGCAATCCACAGATTTCATTAATCTAGAAAGTTTAAAGTTGTCTGCATTTATCTGATATCCCCTGCCTGAAATATGGCTCAGGAATAAAAATTTTATGTTAAAAATCATAGCCATAAAATCACAATTTATATAAAAATGTGAACATTTAAGGGCAAAACCAAGTGAAAAAAACAAACATACTTCCTCTTCATCGGGTTCGACTTCTTCTGTTTCTACAGCTGAAATATTAGTTATTGGTTTATTCCACGCCAGTTTTAGATCCTGCCCTTTGAAACGAGCTCCATGAACTGCAGCCTAAAATAATTAAGAACATTGGAATATAGAACATTAATGATTTCTGAAGAAAAAAATATGGAACCTAATATTTAAATTAAATCACCTAAACACAGTGAAGACAGCTGTCTATTAATTTGATTTGTGGTTATTTAATTACAAGTATTTACTACTTATAATAATTTGCTTTATATGGCTATTTCTAAAATTAGCCTAGGGATTGGAAATTCCTTTAAAAAGAAAACAAGAAGAATTTCTCACAATTGATTAGAGCTAATTCAGTACTGGCCATTATTTGACTACAAAAACTATGTTTACAATACAATAATTGCCATTAAGGCAATAGTCTCAAAATACTTCAAGATCCTGAATCAAAGTCTAAGTTAGAATTAACAGGCTAAATGTATTTCTCTGCATTTTAATTCTTACTAATTTACAAATGACATACATAGTAACTATAAACTAGAAATTTTTAATAGAATTAGAATAATTTTGCATGCATAAAGTATCACATTATGTTTATATTATATCACATGATCACAAATTGATATATCACTATTATAAAATATAAATATCTCAATGAAGGAAAAATACTGAACTTTTCTATTATAAAGTACTTTGTACAACGCTTCCAGAATTGCATATAAAACTTAAACTTAGTAAATAGTAAAGTCTAAATAGTTGTTGCATTAAGTGGCTGCTTTGGAAATAGTGGATTCAAATTAAAGTAACATGAACTAACATAAATCAATGTAAGAAACATACCAAAATAGCTCATAGTCACAAAAGATTTATAGTACAATCTCAAAGTACAGTACAATGTAAAATGTAGAAACAATTACATGTTCAATGATATCTGACCATGAGTTGTGTGCCATTAAAAGTCCCCAGGTGTAAATTTTAAATCTGCACATATAAGTTTGTGACAAATCGAAAGGATTCCATGCCTAATAAAATGCAGCTCAGAAGTTTTTAGTCCATGGCCTCCTCACAATGTCATATAACTAAAAACTTTTAAAGTACCTACTAGGTGTACCGGTTAATAATGGCAAATTTTGTAATCAAAGAAAACACGATAATTTCAAGAGAAACATCAAAAGTGCTTTATTCAAAGTAATGTCCATTGCTAGCTACACATTTCCCCCATCTTTCAGGTAATTTGTGGATACCGTCCCAATAGAACTTTTCTTGTTTTGAGGCAAACCATTCAGAGACCCAATTTTCCACTTCTTTGTATGTTTTGAAGTGCTGCTCAGAAAGTGCATGTGCCATCGATCAGAACAAGAGGTAATCTGGAGGAGCAAGGTCTGGTGAACACAGCAGGTGGATTAATAACTTCCCAGGCAAGATCTTTTAACATGTCTTTAACTGGTTTTGAAGTGTGTGATGGTACGTCATCATGAAGCAAAATTACTTTGCCATGTCTTCTGGCACATTCTGGTCATTTCACGATCAAAGTATAGTTCAAATTGATTATTTGTTCTCGGTAGTGATCAGTATTAATGGTTTCACCTGGTTTTAAGAAGCTCATAATACACCACACCTTCCTGATCCCACCAAACGCAGAGCATTGTCTTCTTTCCTAAGCGATTTGCCCTTGCAGTCGATGTTGATGGTTGACCTGGATCAACTCATGATTTTGTACATTTGGGATTCTCAAAATAAATCCACTTTTCATCGCCAGTCACAATTCGATGCAAAAAAGACTTTCTTTCGTGCCATTGAAGCAACATTTTACTGGTGACTTCGGTTTTTCCATTTGTCTTTCGTTCAGTTGATGTGCCACCCATTTTCCTTCCTTTAAAATCTTTCCCACTGCTTGTAAATGATCAGAAATTGTTTGCTGAGCAACATTTAATCTTTCTGCAAGTGGTTTTTGAGTTTGACACACATCTTCATCCAATAATGCTTGTAACTGTTGGTCTTCAAACTTTTTCGGTTGACCTAGGCATTCTTTGTCTTTCACATAGAAATCATCACTTTTAAAGCATTTAAACCAGCGTTCACAAGTATCATGAGATGGAACATGTTCACCATAAACTTCCCAAAGTATTCAGCCACACTTTTCTTCAAAATAAAGTAATGAATTAACACTTCCCCTCTTTTTTTTTGGCACAAAATTCGACATTTTTAAGCGTAAAAATATCTATGATGTTATGACATTCAGCAAATTTGACATGTGAAGTTTTTGAAGCTTGCTGTCAATACAACAAAATAGCATACATATCAAATCGTATAGATATCAACATATGTCTAACTCCATCTATTGAAAAAAACCTGCATTAACTGGTACACCTAGTATATATGAGATTTAAGTCCAGAAACAATTTGTAATTTTTCAAGTTGTAGCTATTACATCCTATATAAAAAAGGCTAATATGCAAATTGACCGAACAACAAAACACCAGTCGCTATGACGCACACTGACCACCAGGGGGCAGACGCTCAACGCAGGAGCTGCACCCTCGTGGTCAGTGCGCTCCCCTTCAGCCAGAAGCCAGGCTCACAACTGGCGAGCACAGGGGCAGTGGCAGGAGCCTCTACCACCTCCGTGGCAGCACTAAGGATATTCAACTGCCGGCTTAGGCCCACTTAGTCGGACATCCTCTGAGGGCTCCCAGACTGTGAGAGGGCGCAGGCCGGGCTGAGGAACACCCCGCCCCCAACCTCCCGAATCCACGAATTTCATGCACCAGGCCTCTAGTATACTATCAGGAAAAAAGAACTCAGAATATTAAAATTTTATTCCCAGAAATTATATTATTTGTGGTAAAGGTGGTATTTTTGTTTTCAGACTTACATATAGAGCACATAACTAATTATGTTGATGTCAGTGAAATGTTGAGTTTTCAGCAGGAAAAAAGAAGTAGAGCTATGAAGACCCCTGAGATTAAGTAAAACCCTTATAATCCAGAATTAATTTACAAGTATTAGTAAAGGCTCTTTCTTTCTTCCTACCTACCTACTTCTCTATGTATACATATATGTGAGTATATGCATGTGTGTATAAAACTCCTATAGTTCGGAATTAAAGGGAACATATCAGTACTTGCTTTGAATTTTATTTATACAGGGTATATGTGAATATGTGTATAAGTATATATGTACATGTGTGTATGAATGTATGTATATTTTTTTCACTCCCAGCTATGATCACTGAAAAGAATTAGTGACTGTAACATATGCAGTAGTAATAAGCATCCCTAGTACTCATACTGTGGTTTCAAAAAACCTTTGCTCTGTAAAAACAATCAGAGCTCCTTAGAGAAATGGCCAACTTTCAGGTCTTGAAGAGAAAATGTATTAAGATGAACCCAGAACACTTTTCATACCAGAAACCAAAGACACTATCATAACCCATTAGGATCCTGTCAAAACGACTGTTAACAAACTTGTATACTAGCTACAAAAATGGGATAATACACACTAGTAAATAACTGAGAACAATGGATCAGTACCCATAATATGTTTCAATCTATAAGTTATGATTGTATAATACCAACCAAGCTATCTCAAAATACAAATCTTATTTTGGATCCTTTAATGAGTAAAAAAAATTTTAAGAAAACCGGGGAAATGTAAACCCTAGCTGGGTATTTAATAATGCCTAGGAAAAAATCAATCATTTTTTAGGTCTAATAAGAGTATTGTGTTTTATTTTTTTAAGACTCTAACATTGCAAGACACACACTAAAATGTTTACAGGTGAAATGATACAATGACTCAGAGTGGGTCCAAAATAAAGACAGGGAAGATTGTAGTGGGTGAGATATAGACAAAATAAGATGGGCTGCAAGTAGGTACTCGCTAAAGGTGTATGATGAGTATATGGGGGTTCATTTCACAAGTCTCTCTAATTTTCACATTATGAAATGTAAAGAAAAACTATATTTAAAAGCTCAAGCATTTTATTCATAGGCTTGCTCTAACCCTTTGCCTATTTATTTCTGCACGTCATCATTCAAAGTTTGCAGTCATATACAGAACAGAAGGAAAAAAAGGCTGAAGATCTGACAAATGATGGAGGAAGAAAAAAGTATGGAAAGTAGTTATGTGATGGGTTCAATATCTTACCTGGAAAATGGTTCTGGAAATAATTAATATTTTGAAAAAATGGGGTTAAACAAAATTAAACAGAAGTGTTTACCTTCTGCCTTTACAAGTCACTTTAGATTGTGAATCTAAATAAAATATACAAAATGCAGCTTTTCACAAACTTATCTGACAAAAGAATTCTTTGTTAGGGGAGCTCTTGTAGAAACAGTGTTCTGTAAAAACAGTGTGGGAAAACTGACCTAAGGTCATAAGACTTAAAGCTGCAATCCTATTCTAGTGTACCTTACATACCATAATGATTAAAGCTAATTTTTAAAAGAAGGCTAAAACCAAGTTTATTAATGTTTGTAATAACCACAGTATACAATGTTTATGCAGGGGTTACATTAAAGGACCACAAATTTAAAAAGAAAGTAAATTCTAATTTTTAGAACTTACAGGGAAAGAATTCTTTCATTCCTTTAACTCTCGAGCTCAGGCTGCATGGCCACTTTCCAGTAAGTTTTAGACTTAGATTTACTAATTCTGGTAGCGCACTGCCCATCATATGACAGTACTTAGTAACTGTTAAGTAAATCAGTAAAAACATAAACAAAAGATTCTCCTATACAAATGATTTTATTTCTCTTAATTGAATCCACTTACATATATTGTTCTTGATATTAATTTAGTATTTATTCAGTCAGCCCCAGCAACTACTAACTGCTTACGTTGCATTATCTTCTATGAACTCAATTTTATATTTCTACCTTCAGGTCTAAAGAATGAGAATTTTGAAGTAATTTACTCTTTCTTGTCCCTATTCAGTTTCCAATCATTTCTCATTCTGAAAAAAAACCCCACAATGATATTAGTAATAGCTAACATTATAGCCAGAATTAAGAAGGTTTACTATGTCTCCAGGCATTGTTCTAGGTACTCTGTTGTAAGTTTCGAATTAGTAAATCCTCACCATTCTCGAGAGAAAAATTTCTTTGATGCTATCTTACCAAACCAGACAATGCCAAACTATATGATTAAATAAAGAGTGAAACAATAAATTTAAGGAGAGAAACACAAGATAATCTGTTGAAAACAGTTTGAGGCATGGGTGTAAAAAATGCACTCGCAGAACAAGATTCACTTTCCTTTTGATATAAAAAGTTATACACCTCTTTGTGTTTAAAACGGATTCTTATAAAATAGGAGCTTAACTGCTCCTTTACTAAAATTGGATCCTCATATCTTACAGAGGTATAGGAATAATTCAGAGTAGGAAAAATAACATTCTAATCAGTCATGGGAAGAGACTATGTTTTTCTGTCCTGTTTGGGTACTTATCCAACTTTAGTACATAGGGTGGTGATAGGAAAATAGAAAATAAAGCAGTAGGAACCATCTTCTAACTAACTAAATCAAATCATAATCATCTTAGCCTAAAGCTAAAAGTGTTCTATTTATATTATTATTCCATAAAATATTTTGATCGTTTTCCTAGGGAAAATTTCTCCATTTTCAGTTGTTATATTTGAACTAGAGGCCCGGTGCACAAAATTCATGCACAGGTGGGGTCCCTAGGCATGGCGGTGATCAGCGCCGATTGGGGCTAGGCCGATCAGGGCAGGGCTGGAGAGGCGGCGATGGTCGCCGGGCCAGGTGCGGAAGGAACGGATGCCGGCACTGCCATCATCAGCACCCCACCACTGCGCAGTTCCCCATCTCCCACCCTCCTCCTTCCCTCGCTGCCACGTCGCCACTGGGGCAGGCGGGTGGCAGGCTGATCGGGGCCTGCCAGCTGGGGGCACAGGAGGTTGGCCGCCGGCCCTGAGGAGGGAGCTGGCCCTCAGACCCCCTGGGAAAGGGGCTGCGTCCACCACCACCCACCCCCGGTTTCCTGTCCCAGCCCGGGGGCCGGCCCCAATCAAGCAATTGGGGCCTGCCGGCGGGACCATGGGAGGTTGGCCAGCTGGGGGAAGTTGGCTGTGGGCCGCACTGACCACCAGGGGGCAGCTCCTGCGTTAAGAGTCTGCCCCGGGTGGTCAGTGCACGTCAAAGCGACTGGTCGTTCTGGTCACTTAGGCTTTTATATATATAGATGTCTCAATTACCTTATTCCTGTACTTTCACTTTGAAATACTATGCATCTATTGATTATAGGAAATAAAAAGACATTCATTCATAAATCTATGACAAGAATTCAGAAAATAAGAAAAATGAATAAACATTAGCAAAGGTTAACAAATTTCTTGAGAAAGCCTATCTTAACTTTATCTACATTTTGGTATTAAAATTTCCTTATTTTACACAATGATGGTGATGATAAATGCAATCTTTTGTACTTTTTAAGCATTCTTCCTTGACAAAATTAAAAATTAGCATCCTTATGTCAAACACACTAATTTTTAAATTACTAAAGCCTAATGTTTACTGAAATTCAGATGTTTAAAAAACCACTGCTTTAGCCTATACTCTGCCTGTATAAGATAAAACTTCAACTTAATTTTCAAGTCTCTTCTAAAATAGAATGTTACAAAATTTAAAGACATTTTATGGCTTAAGGAATAGTTTATGGTTTAACAACTTCTATATCTTAATTCTAAATGTTTATCACAGCAATAGTATTTACCCTGAAAAGGTAACTCTCATTACATCTAACTTGACCTAAGTTATTTTGTCACTTACTCAGTGCTAAAGTCTTTCTTACACATTAATTCCTGATCTTTTTAATTCACTACTATTCATTTGTGGGTAGGGGATACACACACACACACACACACACACACACACACACACACACACACACATCCAAGATGGAAAAATCAAGACTCAAGAAAGAAGGCAGATGTCAAAAGTCTTAGCAAGGGCAAAACTTCTAAAACTTAGGTCTTTTCCCCACTCAGCCACATAAGTAAGCAGAAAAAAAGTAGTACATATTTTTTAAATTGTTACTAAATCCACAAACTTCGTAATACAGTATTGTAATCATCTGTACAATAACTACCTGTGACTACTTCCTGGAAAGCAAATAGAACTCAGCTACTTATCTAACATTACATTAAAAATTATCACTGAAGCCATTATTTAATGGAAGATCATTAAATGAAAGATTGCTCAAAACTAGATTTATAAAAATAGAACTCTATGATAAGGAATCCCCACCCCACTAACCTAGAAACTAGATTATTGCAGGGCTCAGCTGAATACTTTTTTGCTACTTATCAGACCCACAGTCTCTTATTGGGTACAATACCCTAAGAGCAACCCTTACCAGGTAAGCCCCAACAATATACCATTTTGCTGGCAGGGAATATTTACTACAAAAATGATAAATCAATATTTAGAAGCTATTTCAAAACTTTTTAGACCACAATCAACTTAAAACTTCTGGAAACTATCCAATAATTCATTCACATTAAATTGACTGTTTAGAACATCTAATGCATTTTTCCTATGGACAAAATGGTGCATCTATTTCTCTACAACTCTGAACAAAGAACACACAAGGTTCCTATAAATCCCCCACATCTCATACCCATTTTTCTTTTTTAATCTTTTAAACCCATAAGAAAGACAAGGTTGCATAAACTTCTGGTCATTCATTGGAAAGACAGTTCAAAATAGTTTAAGATAACTGTACTAAAAGGACCCTAAAAGCTAGAACTTTATATCATGTCTTGGGCAAAAAGTTGCAGAGGTCTAGTTGGGCATATACTGATTATGGAAACTTCTTTAGGGTTTAGTCTAAAGGTACTAGGAAGCAGCAGATGAAGGATGATTAAGACAGGCAGCCATGAGAATTATATCTCAGTCGGCCAAAGAAGACTTTGTTCTAGGCCATCTGAGAATAGGGATAATAGAAAGCGAAGTGAAAGAGAAAAGAAACACAATTCCTGATGTCTCAAAAGAATATAACTTGACATTCAACTTGACTATACATTCTAATTATAACATGTTACATACTAGAGGCCTGGTGCACGAAATTCGTGCACAGGTAGGGTCCCTAGGCCTGGGCAGCTATCGGGGCCAATAAGGGTGTTCTGGCTGCCATCTGGGGGCTTCCTTCGTTCTACGCCACCTCCTGGTGGTCAGCACATGTCATATCAAGTAATCGAACTCCCAGTCTCCGGGGTTGAACTCCCGAGGAGACACTTTGCATATTAGCCTTTTATATATATATAGATGACATTTGTTTGTGGCCTTGAATTCTACTGATATATTATATCTATTGTCAAAGTGTAGTTATGTAGAAAGTTTTAAAAAATTCATTTATATTAAAACTTAAAAGAATTATAAAATATTTAAATCTGAATCTTTAGTAAATCAGATTATTTATAATACTTACTGCTTCAGCTTCTGCTCTTGTCTTGAATGTAATTACTGCATGAAGTGAAGAGTCATCAATCTGACAATCTTCAATTTCACCATATTGCTTTAAATTAAAAACAAGTATTTCCTCCAAATAAATATTTTGAAATATCTAAAATCCTAGTGGTTTTGTAAAACTTTAAAATATCAAAATATAACCCAGAATACATAACAATTCATGGTGATTAACAGAAAAAATGGTGAATAATTCATTTTAGTACTTAATATTGTAAGATAGAGAGTGGTCCTATCTTCCAAATACAATTTATAATTTTACACTTTCTAAATAGTCATTGAACTATTCTTTAATAAAGGAAACAATGACCAAAATTGAGCTTCCTTATTGTCTTTCCTTTCATACTTATTATTTTCATCCCAGAATATGCTAAATTCTTTCTAAAGCAGAATATTTAATCCTCAGAATATTCTTAGTGTTTGTTTGTTTGTTTTTAGTTTCACCCAATTTAAAGATGGGGTGAAAAAGACTAAGAGAATTTAAGTAATCCCCCCCAAAGTAATTAAGTTAATTACTAGGATAAGAGTCCAACTCTTTTGATCCTGCTTTCACTCTTACTATGACTCCTGTAGACCACACACACTATCTTTTCAGGCATTTAAAAGCTAAACATATGAAATTATGCTTGTTTCATATGTTGGATTTTATTTTTTACATGTGAAGGAAAATTTTTCTACAAATAGCAACTTTTATCATATAAAATTCTAGTCCATGGTCCAGCCGGTGTTGCTCAGTAATTAAAGTGTTGGCCCACGCACTGAAGGTTGCAGGTTTAACTTATGGTCAAGGGCACATACCTGGGTTGCAGGTTCAATCCCCAGCCCTAGTTGGGGCATGTGTGGGAGGCAACCGATTGATATGTCTCCCTCTCACACATTGATGTTTCTGTCTCCCTCTCTCTCTCACTTTCTCTCTTTCCCTCCTTACTCTATCTCCCTTCTACTCTCTCTAAAAATCAATGGAAAAAATATCCTTAGGTAAGGATTTAAAAAAAATTCTAGTCCTTTATATATCATTACTAATACCTTCCTTCTTTCTTACACAAAAATAAAATTATAAACACGATTTCATTCAATGAGCACACACCCATACAGAAAAATTCTGTATAGTAAAGAGAATGAACTTTAGAATCAGTCAGATCCAAGCTCTGTCAGTTAAAAGCTATGTAAATTTGATTAAGTTACTTAATTTCTTCATGCTTCATTTTCCTCATCTCTAAAATGAGGTACAATAAAGGTACCTACCTTTTAGAGTTGTCAAGATAATTCAAAACATAGTGAGTTATATAAGGCACTCAGAATAACACTTCCCCCAAAAAAAGTGCTTATATGTTTTAAGCTATAATTTTTATCCACTGGGACCAGTAGCAGTTTCCTTTCTAGGTTGGCTAGACCTAGAATACAATATTAACAAATAAAATTCCATCTTAATTTAAAGAATCTGGATGACTCATGCAACATGCTAAATTTTTCCTTAAAAGTATCAAATAAAAGTAAACTACAGGACTTCCCTCTCTAAAGCAATAGTTTAAATCACAATACTTCAAGGCTCACTAAGTCTAAGAATAATTAAATAAACAAAAAAACCCTACAGCTTATTTTTTAAATAATTAATAAGATAATTATAAAGTAATCAAACTCTTTGGTCAAATTAATGGGTTTAAGTTACTCATGTCATTTTCATAATTTCCCCTTTAATATATCTATTAATCCCCAACAATGATTATCAATATTTGTTTTGTTGCTCAGTAAGAAAGTACCGCAAAATGAGGAAGAAGATCTTCTCTGTCACTCTCTGTAAATGCAGAAATCTCCAATGCCCTGGGACGGTGATCCACCACAGCATGACCAGGTACACCTCGACCTCGACCTCGACCTCGACCTCGACCCCGACCCCTGCCTCTGCCATGAGCTGCACCTCGACCTCTTGAATGAATTCCTCTGCCCCGACCAGATGAAAGAATCCCTCGTTTGGCAGCCTAGAGGAAATTAGACACACAAGTTAAAGATCACAATAACTAACACAAGCCAAGTGATATACTTTGTCAGGTGAGTCAAACTTTTATACAATTTGATATCTTATTCAAATAATGCCCTAAGAAAAGATCTCATAATTTTAAGTTGAGATTTTAGTTTTTAAAGTGAAAGCAAATTTATGTAGCTAATAAATTTAGAAAACAAAGTAACATTAATTTAAGCAATGTTTTGAAATTATTGAATGTGCTTTTTTCTAAGTTCTTACTCTCCAAAACATCACAAAAAGACTAGTAATTCTGACTTCCAAGTAATAGTGCTAAGTGTTAATTTAGAAGCAAGTTTAATACAGAAATATAAAATACCTACATATACAATAAGTGTATTTTTCTACTTGTGCCTTTCAAATACAGTGTTTCTATTTGTTTCCCTGTTGACTTTAGTAAGTAGTTATCTCAAATTCATCACTTTAATCACTTACAGTAACATTATACAACCAATGTTGCATAGTAACATATTCCACCACATCACTCTATATGAAGAGCACACCATTTTTTCATTCCACAAATATTTAATGAATACTTCCTATGTACAAGTCCTTACCCTCATGAAACTCAAACTCAAATCATAGAGGGGTAAAAGGATATTAAGCAACTAAGTTTATATTATGTATTAATGAAGTGACTAAAAAAAAAAAAAAAAAGAACAGAAAGTTTCAAGAGTTTTATTCTCTACTTTATCCCCTGCATGTATATTAGTAGCTGGCAGATTATAGATACTTAATATTTGTTCAATGAATCAAAGAAAGAACAAGCAAGACACGAGTAAGGAGTGGGGGTTATAGCATGAACAAAGGAACCACAGCTGAAAGGAACATAGTACTTCAAAGAACAAATAAAATATAGTGCAGCTGGACCACATGAGATGGAGAGATGAGGCTAGGGAACTAGGCAGAGCCAGATCATGAATAACTTTAAAGGACCACATTAAGGATTTTGAATTTTATCCCAAGAGCCATGAAAATCAATTAAAATATTTAAAGCAGAGTCCTGGCAGGTGTGGCTCAGTTGGTTGAGCATCATCCTATGCATCTATGCACCAAGAGGTTGCTGGTTCAATTCCAAGTTGGGGCACATGCCCAGGTTGGGGGCTTGATCCCCGATAGGGAGCATGCAGAAGGCAGCCGATCAATGTTTCTCTCTCTCTCTCTCTCTCTCTCTCTCTCTCTCTCTCTCTCTCCACCCTCCACTCTATCTAAAAATCAATGAAAACATGTTGTTTTCAAAACACGAGAATTATCTTTAAAAATATGTATTTAAAGCAGAGCAGTAGAGTGATGTAATCAAATCCGGATGCAAAATGTTATTCTGGCTAGAGTCTTAAGAACAGAGGAGAAGGAAGAAGAGAACAAGCTCGGATACCAGTCAGTAGTCTATTACAGTAATCCCAGCTACTGAAGAAAACTGGTGTACAGTGGTGGCAATGGAGATAAAGAAGTAAACAGATTTAAGATATATTTGGATGTAACATATAAAACATGGTAATTAATTGGATACGAATACTGAAGGAAAGGAAGGAGTCAATGAAGACGCTCAGATTTTTGGTTTGGGTAATTGTGCAGATGGAGTTTAGGGGCAAAATAAGCACAATTTTGAACTTGTTGAGTCTGAGGATGTAAAACATTCAAATGGAAATGTCAAGAAGGGACCATTGCCAAATCTCTGCAAGTATAAATATTTCAGTTTTTCACCTTAAGACAGTAAATCTTAACATTAGCTAAAATAATCCAAAATCCAAATAATTTTCAAAGATCAAGGATTAATGTTAATAATAGAGGAGCATATACAAAAGTATATTCTGAAGAACAAAGTACTCCCTGAAAAAGTGAGTCCTTGGACAAATAAATTTAAGCAATACTGAATATTTAATATATTTTGGGAGATTTACAAATTAAAATATCCTCTAAAAAAACCCAATCGCTAAAAATCATGTTTAATATAACATTTTCCAAATTTATTTGGCCTTGGAGCTTTTTTCACTAATATCTGTTAACAAAAAATGGAATTGGTGCAGTGAATCACCACACTCTCGGAAACACTGCATTACTGCATATACTAACTGCAAACTAAAGTTTAGCCGTTATAAGAAACAAAACAAAAAACCCAGAAAACATTATTCAGTATTTAGCTATGTCAGCATACGAACTAAGACATAGACTAATAAAAATACTGATACAAGTATCACATGATCTCATTCATATTTGAAATCTAATGAAGAAAATAAACTGATGAAAAAAATACATACAGAGACATAGAAGCATCGAACAGACTGTCTAATCTCAGAGGAAAGGCGGGGGTGGGTAGGAAGAGATTAACCAAAGAATTTGTATGCATATATGCATAACCCATGGACACAAACAATAGTGTAGAAGGCCTGGGCAGGGGGGTGGCCTAGAAGGGGTCAATGGGGGAAGAAAGGGGACATATGTAATACTTTCAACAATAGAGAGTTTTAAAAAATACTAAAAATATGCCTGGCCTGTGTGGCTCAATGGTTGAGCATCAACCCATGAACCAGGAGGTAGAGGTTCAATGAGGTCGAGGTTCAATGCCCAGTGAGGGCACATGCCTGGGTTTCAGGCTCGATCCCCAGTAGGGGGTGTGCAAGAGGTACATCTCTCATCATTGATGTTTCTAGCTCTCCCTCTCCCTTCCTCTCTCTGAAATCAATAAAAACGTATCTAGAAAAATACTGATAATACTACTGTTTATTTACTAAAATTATGAGCCAAAACTTTTGAAATGATAATTTGGTTTTTAAAATCCCACCAACACAGGCATCAAATCTCTAGAATGAAGAAAACACAATTTCTATATTACCATAAAGAAATCTATCTTCTCCAAAACCTGTTACTTTGGGCAGGACACACAGGTAACCATATCAAGTTTCCAGAGAATGAAAAGTGTGCAAGTTTAAGACACCATCTTATAGCTTCCTATGACTGTTAGATAAGACAGCACCTTAAGACAAACACAGTGGCTGCTAAATATTAAGTCTTTAATACCTGGATGCCAGTACTCAACACAGATTTGTACTGTGTCAGAAAAAGATGATCAAATTGCTAACAAATTTGGGAAAAAGTATTATTCTCAGATTGAGCAAAAGTAATAATCAAAAACATAAAATTAAATTGTGACATTAAACAATAATAAATATAGACAAGTACCAATTAATGACATTAACGTCTCCATACTTAAAATGTAATTCTGATTTTTAAACATCATTTTGCTAAATGTTAAAAATTCTCATACACAGAAATCAATTTCACTTGATTTTCCTTATATAATCATATGACTATTAAGAAAGTAGTTTACTTTCTCTTTTATAAACATCCACAGCACCATCTATAGGCAAAACTTAAGCATGTTCTTTGATATAGTTCGACCACTAGAAGTCTAATCTGTATAGAACTTAATATTATGAATTTATTTATGCATAGGATATCTCTAAAAGAATGCCTGAAAACCAAAAATAGAAAAGTAATACAATTCAATAGAAGTGGAAGGTACATAGGTAGAACTGTTGCCACCCCTCACTTAACAGATTTCTCTACTAGCTCTGAAAATTTTGTTAACCTTTTCCCTCTTTCCTATATCAACTCCCAATATGTATGCCAGAGAAAACCCACAATTGTTGACTAGTATGAGGGAATTGTGTTTTCAAATTAACCACCATAACTACATCCGCTCCTCTTTAGCACACTGTGTAGCTATGATGAAACATACTTCCAGCTGTAATTCTGTATACTTTCTCCTAAGTTCAGTGACTTCTTCTCCAGCTTGCATCTTCTTATACAAATCCAGCTCTGTGTCAAGTAATTCTTTCTGCATCTAGAAAATAGTAATTAATATTTTGGGTGACAATTAATATCCTGCATTTAAACAAAACATTTTACAAAGAACCTGTACGCATTCCCATTTAATCTGTACATTTCTTTTCTATCACCAGTCCTACCAACCTAGTTCAAGCCATCAATCACCTCTAGTCTACAATACTGCTAGCTTCCTAACTTGTTCCTATTCCCACTGATTTCTCTATAATTCACTTTCTATAAAAACCCTGGGATTTTAATGGACTGATATTAAGTAATTTTCAGGAAATAACTGAAAGAAAAGCAAAATACCAAGGTATTAACAAGCAATATATAGTATGCTTTCATGTAGGAAAGAACTCATACACACACACACACCAAGAAGGGAAGAGTAGGGAACAGTGTTAGGAATCAAAGGGGAAAGGCCTTCTATATATACCTTTTCATAGTTTAACTTTTGAATCATGTTAATGTTTCACATATTCAAAAAATAAATCAGCAAAAATGAGGGGGATCCAAAATTGAATACATCAGAAATATACCCAACTTTATCAAATTAATAATATAACCACGCAAAAAGAAAAAGTAATCCTATGCCACAGTTCTGATTATATACCTTTAGTGGAATATATTGTGAGGTTATAAAGAATGTAAATAAATTCTAAATTTTATATTTAGTTAGTTGTTGGAAGTGGTATTGTTGTAACAATTCTGAGACTATTTGGAATGTATTACAGGACTAAGCAAATGAGTGCTGTGCTGACGTTAGTGGAAACCAAGTTGTCATTATGGGAACAGGGAGATAAAATAAGGAAATGAAGAAAGGCAGAACCCCGTTATGTTGGATTAGAATCAGAAATTTCAATAGGAACTAATGATTTTATACATGTATAAAAGTATACAAGTATAAATATTATATATAACACTGTTGTTTTTTTCTTAAGCACTTATTATCAGCTCAAATTAACTTGCTCACTTATTTGTTATCTAATAAATTTTCTCCTGTTTCAATAAATACATTCTGTAGAGTGCGGTCAGAATGTTACTTCTCTGTTCGTTTATGTTTTATAACACAAACACCTTACAAAATAAAGCTCAAACTCCTCAGTCAAGCATTTAAGTACCTATTATCATTTTGTCTTCAAGTTACCTTTTCAGGATTATCCATAACTATTTTCCTAATTACTAACTTTCCCACTGTAATCCACAGAATTCAAAAGATTAGTAGAGTTTGCTTGTTTGTGTTTATTTACTTATTAATTAATGGAGGAAGAGGAGAATCATAGCATACAATGGTCAGATTTTGAGCAAAGGATATAACCTAAAAGGAAAATGAACCTTTAAATAATGTGTTTTAATGTTTTCTTAAAGAATATAAAAAACAACACAAATAAAAATACCTGAGTCTTGGTTTTTATACTTTTTGGAAGACAGCGTCCAGGAGAAGTAGCTTTGACCTCATCTTTCAACTTGGTAATATTTTTTGTCAAAACCTCTAAAGTTTTCATTATTTCTGCTTTATCTTCAGACTTCATTGCTTTGTTTTTCTCCAGTTTTGAAATTAACATCTGCCAGATTTTTTAAAAGAGAAAAATAGAAGATACTTATTCCTACTATTATTAACAAATCAAACATAGCAAACTAAGTATAAAAATAAGTATCTACTACTTTTAGTTTATGTATTCATAACAAGGATTATAACCACTAAAATACCAGATTGGTGATGCTAACTATCTCAATTCAAGCCTTACTCTTGGTTTACTTTGTGAAGAACTATAGTATTACTCTTTGGGTCTGTCTCTTAGAACACAAGAAATCCCTGAAAAGCTGTCAATTTGAAGTAGTATTAACAATTTTACTTTCTAATCCATTTGTTAATATTACTGCCTCTAATTACACCTGATCCAAATGGAATCTGTAACCCAGAATGAATCACAGGAATAATTCTGTTTTCCCTTCATATAATAAGGTTTAGGAAAATGAAAAGTGAATTACTTTCTTTATCATGGGGAAACTACCTGGCTAGCCTAGGAATGATATCACCACCATGGCCAGGGAACAAGAAGAGAAACAGGGTATTATGGGATAGAAGATACCACATAACATTATAGGTTCTCTGAGTCAAGATGGTTTCAGTTTTTGGTATAAAGCACCACGATTTCTCTTTATCAAGCATATCCAAATTTAAATTATAAAAGACACACCTTTCTGACTAAAATATATACTTTTTGTATTTTCAATATTTGGAAATGTCATAACCTTTATTACCAGATATGATTTAAGAACTTACACTAAATTAATGTTATAAACTAGAGACATAAAGAAATACTGTAAGCCACATAAGTAATTTTTAATTTTCTAGCCATCACTTTAAAAAGATATAGTAAAATTAATTTAATAATATATTCTATTTAACAAAAAATATTCAAAATGTTACAAAAAGAGATATAATAAAATTAACTTAATAATATATTCTATTTAACAAAAAATATTCAAAATATTACATTTCAACAAAAATTGAGATGTTTTTGCTTTTTTTCTTCATACTACATCTTTGAAATCTGGTGAAATATTTTTTACACTCATAGCACATCTCAACTTGGACTAAACACATTTCAAATAAATAATAGTCAGATGTGGCAATTAAATAAAGGTCCATCTCAATATTGAGAAAAAGGTTCCATTTCACTATCTGTTGAATAAAGGACTACGCAGCAATATACTTGGATAAATACTCCTTACAAATACTCATTTCAAATTTGATAACCATAGTTCCATTCAAACTACTCAAATTCCCAGTCCACAATTCAATGTATGCTCTTCATGTCCAATATACTAGTACTATCAATTGATAATATAGTTTATCACTGATAATATCTTAATTTTATCATATCAATTACAGTAATTATGTTTCTCAGTAATATATATGTAGTGTAAGATTAATTTCACTCAAAGCTGTAACATTTATAAATATATTTTGCCAAAGCTAGTTGTTAATATTTTACCTTCTGTGTTTCAATGTGCTTTTCTAAAATTTCTTGTTTTCTTTTCCTTACATCCTGCTGAAGTTTCAGTGCCTCCTAGAGGAAGGGACCAAAAATATCATTAGAATATTGACCGTTTATTAGAAACAAAATGATTTAAGAGGACAGAAATGGTTGTAACTGCAGAAGCTTGGCAACAATAATTAAATGCAAACGTTTCCTATGTCACACTGAAATATGTATGCAAGTTTTAAAAGATCAGGAGAACCTTTCATTCAAAGAAAAATATTAATATTTACCGTACACTATGGAAAATAAAAGTTTAGTGGCAGCCAACATACCCTTTTTAAATTTAATTTTGTTATGAGCACTGAAAAAACAGATACATGCAGAAGAGCTTTTCTACATGCAAATTTTGTACAATAATAGTTGTACTTACCTGTTTCTTTTTCTGTGCTTCATTATTATCAACTGCAGAGGGGGAAACAAGTAAGGTTTTTTGTGCAGCCTTCAAAGCAGCTGGATTATACACTGTTTTTGTTAGGCCAGTAGATGTAGATAACACCTACCAATAAAAATTCAATTTTGTAAAAAAAATGTATCAGGCATTCATGATTTTCTGAGTCCTGTTTTCTTATAAAATAACATTAAAGCACTTCTGTTAAAATTTAGTACAGTGAACTAAATGTATTGATTTGAAAGAAGGGAATGAATAATGAATAAACTATGAAGTAAAAAAATTAATGTATATATAGGAAAAAAGTAAAAACAAACATAAAAACTTCAAGAAAAAACACTGTCAATACTATATCTGAGAAAATATTAGTTGCTGAATACCTGTGCTAGTATTCCTACTAACTAAAACAAAATCTGTACTTAAGAGCATGGCACAGGAAAAAACTGGATGTTGTCCTTCAAACAATTTGCAATTGTTTGTCCCTTAAGATCATTTGCAATTTACAGTTTGGAAATTAACTTTGTTGCATTCTTTCTCCATCTCTTTGCTGGCATTGCTCCTTCTGCTTTGAGTGACCATATACTTTTAAACCCACTTCAAGTTCAACACAACCAGCCAAGGCCTCCATAAAGTCCTAATCATTTTTTTTTTTTTTTACCCAGGTCCTTCTATGAAATTTAATCCTACAGCTATTAAATTATTTAGTAAAAATGATCTGATGATATATTGTTTCTCACCCTGTCTACGCTGTAAGGGCCTTGAAACAAAAAGCATGTCTTACTCTTCTTTGCTCTTCTTCCAAATACTCAATCCTTGTTAATAATCCTATATAATAAAAGGCTAATATGCAAATTGTCCCCTCAACCGGGGGTTCGACAGGGAGTTCGCCCAGGGCGTAGGGCCAGCCAGCCAACCGCCCGTGGCCCCTCCCCCCAGCCAGCCTGATGGGGCAGGCCAGCTGCACCCCACCCATGCACGAATTCGTGCACCGGGCCTCTAGTTAATTACAAGACCCTGGGTAACTTCAAGTACTTTTCAGGCTTCAGTTTGTTTTTCTATAAAATGAGGACATTCATCTTGATGATATCTAATGTCCTTAACCAACCCAGAAGAGTAGAGATTTTTTGTCTTGTTTCATTGCTATATCTTCAGTGCCAAGAACAGTTCCAGCACACATTCTAAATATTCAATAAACACTTTGCACTAAATTAAACTGAAATGATGATAAATCCAAGTGGACAACCTTTTCTACACAAAAGTCAAGTTAAGAAAAGTGTATGGGCTACTTTTTTATCCTTCAAAAGCAAAAAGTTGCAAGTTCCATGGGGTGGTTCGTTACTGGGTTTTGGAAAGGAGTCTAGGAATCCCTTCAGAGAGATCAGTCACTGCTATATAAAAATAAAACATTAAACTATATATATGAAGAATGTAACTTTCAAGAGGAAAAAACATAGCTTCCCAAGACTTAAAGGAGTTCATGAACTAAAAAGACATTTCAAAACTACACTGAGTGGCCAGATTATTATGATCTCTGAACGCATAATAATCTGGCCACTCAGTGTATATCCTATATAATAAAAGGCTAATATGCAAATTGTCCCCTCGACTAGGAGTTCGACAGCAGGCAGGCCGGCCAACTGCCCATGTCCCCTCCCCCTGGCCAGGCTGGCCAGACCCCACCCATGCACGAATTCATGCACTGGGCCTCTAATACACACACATACACACACACTCTGAGTGGTCAGATTATTATGCGTTCAGAGATCATAATAATCTGGCCACTCAGTGTATATAAATAAGAGAGTATCAATGAGTAAAAAACCCCTACTCTCTAGCTACTAAAATGCAAATATCTAGATACCAGAGAAGTAGCAATCTGGACACTGCATTATAATCTTTTATCATGAAATAGATTAGGGAACATTACAAAGTTTAGGTAACTCATCACTATGCCTATTATTCAAGAATACTAGCTTCTAAATAAAATAAAATAAAATAAAACCACAGAATACTTTAACTTACAATACACACACACACACACACACACACACACACACACACACACACACACAAACTAGTGGCCCGGTGCACGAAATTCATGCACGGCGGGGGGGGGGGGGGGATCCCTCAGCCCAGCCTGCACCCTTTCCAATCTGGGACATCCTTCTCGCAATCCAGGACCGCTGGCTCCTAACTGCTCACCTTAACTGCCTGCCTGATCACCCCCAACTGCAAACTGCCCCCCCCACCAGCCTGCTTGCCCCCCAACTGCCCCTCCTGCTGGCCTGCTCGCCCCCAACTGCCCCCACCCGCTGGCCTGATCGCCCCCAACTGCCCTCCCCGCCATCCTGCTTGCCCCCAACTGCCTCCCCTGCCAGCCTACTTGCCCCCCAACTGCCACCCCTTCCGGCCTGATTGCCCCCAACTGCCCCCCCATGACGGCCTGCTCACCCCCAAATGCGCCCCTGCCGGCCTGCTCGCCTGAAACTGTCCCCCCCTGCCAGCCTGCTCGCCCCCAACTGGCCCTCCTCTGCCAGCCTGTTGCCCCCAACTGCACACCCCCTCCAGCCTGATCACCCCCAACTGCCCTCCCCTCCTGGCCTGATCACCCCTAACCGCCTCTGCCTCGGCCCCGCCACCATGGCTTTGTCCAAAAGGACATCCGGAAGGTCTCCCAGTCTAATTAGCATATTACCCTTTTATGTGTGTGTGTGTGTGTGTGTGTGTGTGTGTGTGTGTGTGTGTGTGTACACACACACACTTACATACATACATACTAGGGGCCCGGTGCAGGAAATCTGTGCACTGGGGGGGGGGGCGGGGGTCCCTCAGCCCAGCCTGCCCCCTTCTCACAGACTGGGAGCCCTCAGGGGATGTCCTACTGACGGCTTAGGGGAGCGGGCCTAAGCTGCAATCTGGCCCCCCTCTGCGGGAGGCGACCGGGCTGATCAGGGGAAGGCGCCAGCTCCATCACCCCGCTGCTGCAGCCACTGCCAGCCACCGCAGCCGCCAAGGTGTTTTCATCAACACGGACTCCAGTCCCTTCACCATGAAAAAATGACAACTTTCTTTAGGCATTTTCAAGATGTGTCTTTCATAGGACACATGACATTTTTTTCTTTTTCTTTTTTAATCCTCACCTGAGGGTATGTTTCCATTGATTTTTAGAGAGTGTGGAAGAGAGAGGAAGAGACAGAGAGAAACATCAATGTGAGAGGGACACTTTGATTGGTTGCCTCCTGCATGAGCCCTGACCTAGGCCCCGGCCAGGAAGGAGCCTGTAACCTAGGTACATGCCCTTGATCAGAATCAAACCTGGACCCTGCGGTCAGCAGTCCGAGGCTCTATCCACTGAGCCAAACCAGCTAGGGCAGGATATGACATTTCTTAGACCCTCCAGCAGCGGACCTTCGTTTTTTCCTCTAGGAGTGTGGTGGAAAAACCCTAGATCACCTTCTTGGATTCTTATAACCCATTACTAAGAACACTGCAAGTGGCGGAATACAGGGAGCTTAGCCAATGAGCGGTCAGAAAAGGTGTTTATGCTCGAACTGGTTTGGCTCAGTGGATAGAGCGTCGGCCTACAGACTGAAGGGTCCCAGTTTTGATTCCTGTTAAGTGCATGTACCTTGGTTGGGGGCACATCCCCACTGGGGAGTGTGCAGGTGGCAGCTGATCGATGTTTCTATCTCATCGATGTTTCCGACTGTCTATCCCTCTCCCCTCTTCTCTGTAAAAATCAATAAAATATATTTTTTTTAAAAAGAAAAGAAAAGGTGTTTCCTCTGCAGCTCATGCGCAGAGGACCCCCTGCGTTGTGTCCACTGGGCTAGGAGCGTGTCTCCGCTGCTCGGGGAGGCACACCCCCCAGGCCGGCAGCCCCACGTTGTGGGCGCCGGGCTGGGGGGCGTGGACCTGGGCCGCAGCTTGGCGCCTGAGCACATGGCCGCGGGGAGGGAACATCCGCTTGGCACCTGTGCCCATAGGCCTGGACTGGCCGGGGGTGTTCTGGGACCCCGGCCACTCAAGGCCTACACGCGGGCCTACAGGCTAGGAGCGGCCTGGGTCCCAAGGATGTTCCCAGGACCCAGGCCGCTTGGCGCCTGTGTATGCAAATCAACCCACCATCTTTATCGGGTTAATTTGCATACTCACTCCTGATTGGCTGGTGAGTGTGGCGGAGGTGCAGTCAATTTACATGTATCTCTTTTATTATATAGGATATATGCGTTCAGAGATCATAATAATCTGGCCACTCAGTGTATATCCTATATAATAAAAGGCTAATATGCAAATTGTCCCCTCGACCAGGAGTTTGACCAGCAGGCAGGTCGGCCAACCGCCCATGTCCCCTCCCCTGGCCATGCTGGCCGGACCCCACCCATACACAAATTCATGCATCAGGCCTCTAATATATATATACTGAGTAGCCAGATTATGATGCGTTCAGAGATCATAATAATCTGGCCACTCAATGTGAGTGAGTGTGAGAGTGTGTGTGTGTGTGTGTGTGTGTGTGTGTGTATAAAGAATTTACAAAAGTTTTAAGGAGATAATGTGAACAGCCTAAATCTTTTTAAAAAACTAACCAGGATGGTATATGCTAATGCCTTTATTCTTCATAAATCTCCCTAAGGTAAGCAGAAACACTCAAACATCATCTGACTGATGACTCTACTCAAATAATACCTATTTAATAGCTATTGCAATATCTTAATATTTAGCTGTATCAATCAGGTTTTAAGTTTCCTCTCTATTAGTCCTCTCACAAAAATGGAAACTTAGAAGAAGAATCACTAAAGGGTTTACTCAACGTTATTTACAAGAAAGAGATAAAATTTTACATTTATGTATTTATTTACTTTATAAATGACAGAAGATACTGGATGGATACTAGTATTGAGATTTTCCATGCCCACAATAAAAAAAAATATTTTTTTTAGTAATATCTGATGATGAACAATCTTCTATTTTTCCTAAGACTTCTCTGAATCACTGACCTCTAAGGATTCTGCAGCAAAAATCATTATGAACTAGGGAGAGAGAACAAAACTAAAATGCTGTTCTTTAAACAGGTCCACTGAAGTTGACTGAAAGTTATATTTTGGAAATAATTGCTTTCCAGAAAATATTCTTTACAGGTAATTTCTTCCATAAATAGCCCACTGCCATTAGTGATTTTTCATAAATTAAATTAGTGGTAACTATATTAATAAATTATACTATCATTTCCAAGAATGTCCCCCTTTTATCCTAAAGCTATATAAAACATGCTAAAGAAATGAAAACAGTAGCAAAAAAATACTAGAAAAGTTTTGTAAAAACTTCAAATTTGTACAAGTCCAAATGTCGACATAAACAGATCCTAACATCATCAGCTTTGTATACCTCCCCAGAACTGCTAAGAATAAAAGACTTATATTGTTCATTTATTCCTCAGCTACTTATCAAGGAAAATAAATCTAATCAAAGTAAATATTTACATACTGCTAAATTTAGTAGCATAGACTAAGGGACACAAATTTAGAGAAAAGGGAGGTATCATATGAAAAAATGTGGAGGTTTCACAGAAGAGATTAGTGATTTTTTCAATCTTTAAAAGAATGACTAGAATTCAGTTAGGCAGACGGAAATGCACTGCAGAAAAATCACCACCAAAAAATTAAAAAATTAAAAAGAGGCAGGAAATAGCAGAAAAAGATTCCTTAGAAAAGCAAGGTCTAACGCAGACATAGTAACAGAACCAGAATAATTGAGGTATGATAACCTGTGAACCAAGCTAAGTCATTTAGCTGAGGAAATGAAGGTTACTTTAAGCAACTAACATTAAAATAAGTCTGAAAGTAGGATAGTGGCAGAGTACACTAGATGAAGGTATGGCAGCTCTGAACTGCATCCATAGGCCAGGGGCCTGAAGGTGGTAGAGAAAGAGATGACTGCAAACACAAGCAATGACTCTAAAGGCTTTTAGACTACACAAACTGGAAATTGGTGGTATTACTTTCAGAGGTAAGGCTAGGAGAAATTAATTTCTGTGGGAAATAATGAATCATGTTAGGGATGTTATGCCTGAAGTAATGTTGAGGTGTCCAAGAGGGAAATCTGATTTAGTGAATGAAATTCATATTCAAATATCTAGAACTGCCCAAGTTTTACACAGGAAATAAGGAAAACAATATACTGAAGAAGCAGTAAAGAAAGCAGGTCAGCTATCTCATGGGGTGTTCATGAAGTCAATTACCCATTTAATCTTCATAATGGACTAAAATAGGAGATCCAGATTCAAGTAACTCAAGTAACTCAAGTGTATAGGTCAGCCAAAACACTATTTGGGCCTTATCTTCCTTTAAGGTGAGGGTATAGAAATGGGAAACATTATCTAATTCTAATATACTGTGTTTCCATATACCTCAAATAAGACTAAAGATCAGGACATTATTTCATACCTAACCAGAAAGGGAAAAAAAAGCCACATCTACACAAACTAGAAGATTAGTCCATAAATGATCTTAATTTAATCAGCATTTGTCTCTTTATTAAAAAATAAAATGGCTAGATGTACTGTCAGGCTATATACAATAGCTATTAATTATAAATAAAAATACTACATTTACATAATCTTTTCGAGTTTATAAAATACTTTTAAAATAAAATTTATTTAATCCATCACAAAACTTTATGAGCAATATAAATATTACCATCACCATTTATGATGAAGAAAATGGTTCATAAAGATTAACAGCACTGCCCAATATCATGCAGTTAGTAAATAGAGAGTCAAAGCTCACACTCAAGTACAATTCCTAGTTCATGGCCCTTTCTTTTAGACTGCCCGAGTTTTCAAAATAAAATGTAAAAAATATCTCTAAAGAAAATATAGTAAATACAAAAAAAAAGAAAGAATGAAGCACATGGAAACTATAGTGAGCAGCAAGTATTAAAATGCTGATGCAAAAAGTAAAAAAAGGTAAGCAAATATTTTTCTTTTCAGCAAATGGAAAGCAAAATGGTAGGAATAAGAGATACAGATACTATTAAGAAGCAAAAGTTTGAAACTATGAAAAAATTAAAAAATTAAGATGCCATCTGAAAACATTTATGAAGCCAAGACAAACACATCATGCTTCTTCTTACCTTTTCAGTTGCTGAAACAGATGGCTTTGATACAAAACCCAACCTGTCCTTCACAGATAATTTAGTTACATTCTAAAAAAATTAAAATGGACATATTCAGTGTTTCCCTAAACATGTATGTCTGATGGGATTATGAACATTCTGATTCTACTAGCATATACTGACTTTGTAAGTATACTGATGTTAATCACAAAACCTGGATCTTTTTTTCAAAGAGAGACAGAAAGAAAATGTGTATGGAAAAACAAACAGTATGTAATATTAATCATGAAAAACTATGATGTAAAATAAGATGTCTAAGCCAGGTGGTTGCTCAAGTCCCCTCCATTGATACAGAACCACAAATTCTTAAAATCCTATGTTGACCAATAGAAAGTTTGAACATTGTAAATATTAGGTTTGAGTAAATAAAGGTGTTCCTGCTTATTGAGCTTAAAAATGAAAGTCATTCTTTCCTAAAGTAAGTTTTATTTTATAGCCAATACATTGCATTTGCTGATGATTTGGAATAATAGGATTGGGTGGGGGTTTTAAGTAACTAATAATTTACCAATTTACATTCTGCATGCTTATTTTAACAGAATCTCAATCTATCACTTTTTAAATAGAATCTCAATATATTACTTTTCAGGAAGACTACTGGAATAAGGTGTCATCCATTAGCTAAGTAGGATAGTATATCCTAACTTTATTTTATACAAATGCTGAAACATCTGGAGACAAAGAAAAGCTAAGTTTTAGAGACTGAAGGTATAGAAATAAGAAACTGCCACTCAAGTATGGAAGGGAGTGGGAAGGGAATGACATATGGAAAAGAAAATCCAAGAGTCAGGAATAAGTGATGCAAAGTTCTGAGAGCGTAATAAGTAACTTGAATCAGTATATTAAGCATGTTACAACCTGATGGTATAAGCCTTCCTGTCCCAATAGCTTTCAGTTCAGGCTACTGCATAATTATTTCTGAAATAGAATTCTAGTTAAGTCAAAGATGATGGGAAAAATAAGATTTAGTACACTGAACTTCACTTTTCAGGCAGATTTGCTGGAAAATACCTCCTCCACAAAGTGAAAGAGAGTTCTTTCTTATCAATAAGTATTAACTAGAGAGAAGAATTTAATATTCAAATAGTATAGAAAAAGTAGAATGTGAAAATGTTATAATAGTAACAAAAATATGTATAGACTATCCTATTTCTGTATAAAATACATACAGTTAACTATAATTCAAATCACCAAGGGAAACTAATTTACTCAGAACCTACTATGCAAAAAAACACAATAAGACGACTTTTCATTTACCTGAGGAAGGTCTGAACTGGCACTCTGGGCTTCTGTTGGTTCAATAGTACTTGTAGGTACTGGACCCAACCGCTCTTTGACGGACTGCTTCAAAACAGGCAAAATGGGCTGCTGGACTAAAGGCTGCATTACCTCAGAATAAGAAAAAAAAATGTTAAATGTTCACGAGCATCGAAAATAACCTTTGTTATTTTGTTACTAAATTAATTGCCCGTGCAGAGAAAGTCTTGAGTGCAGCTTGTAATCAAAACCTAGCCACCTTCCAAATTTCTTCACGTTTTCCTTTGCACATAAAAACTTATTTATAAAGTAGGGGAAAAATTAAAATCTACACTTCACTACCTTCTTTCTTTCTTTTATTTTAATGAACAGTATATAGAAAGTTAAAGAAACAAACTGCTGTGAGACACCTCTATGAGCAATTAATCTAACATTACATATTAACTGATTCACTGACTGAAAGTGAGATGGAGGAAAGGAGAAAGGGAGGGAGGGAGGGAAAGATGAGAGGAAGGGAGAGCATTTCCAAAATGAACCCATAGTGTGACTTTGTGGAATATGTAAAGTAAAGCTATCATGTACTGAGTGTCTCTGATATACCTGGGACTTTTTTCTATATACTTTACACCTATATTGTAATTGTCTAATAAACTAGGGCTTAACTTCACAATAAAATGCAAGAAGAGAGATTAAATAACTTCCTCAAGTCTATATATTTAAAAGTGGTGGAGGCAGGATCTAAACTCAAAAAGTCTACCTGACTGCAATGCCTCTGCTCTTAAATACTATGCTTTCTAAGCGCTTTCTATGAGCATTTAATTTCACATAAATTTCTCTTACCTTTGGAGAAGTAGTTTGTAATTGCTGGGTGCCTCCTTCTCTGTGCCAATAAACCTTAATAAAGCGATTGTTTAGAACTGCTTCTGTACTTGATATTGCTTTCTTTGCTTCTTCATATGTTGCAAATTGGATAAGGGCACCTTCAGGATCACCATTATAGGCAACCTAAGGTGTCAAATATTAAGAACAGTGAATTTCCAAATGAATTTGTTGTTTCATACAGTAAAATTCCTCAACAAATAAAATATTGGTCCTCCTATGTAAGATTCTATCTTTATACTTCCTTAAATCTAAACTATTACCATAACCTACTTTCACTCCAGAAGAGTGCAAGAGGCAACCACTCAATATGTCTCTCTCACATCGATGTTTTTCTCTCTCTGTCTTTGCCCCTCTCTTTCATTCTCTCTAAAAATCAATGGAAAAATATCTCGGGTGAGGATTAACAAAACAAACAAAAAAAGAGTGCAAAAAATTTTAAGAAAAAAATAAATTTTACACATAAGTAAACTGAATTCAAAGAGCATATGATTCTGCAGACTCATTAGTAAGTAGTAGATACAAGGCTTTTCATTTCCAAATTTTTGTTCTTTTGGTTTTGAAAATTCTCTTAAATTTAATATTACCAGTGTAGTTAGTTGTGTGAGAAAAAATATTCCAGAAACTTTTTTGTCTAAATCTAAATATGATAGATCAATTAAATAGCCATAAAAAGATATTCACAAATAACTACAGGGTAATGTGTATAAGATGGGTCCATATCTTTCAAATATATACATTTTTAATGGTGTGCGTTGACTGACTAATAAGCCAGTAGATAGATACAGAAATACAAACAAAAAAATCTAGAATAATGCATGGTAAATTGTTAACAATGATGTAACTATATTCTGGGGATATATGGGAAGAGAAATGTAAGGGACACAAAGAATTGAAGTAGAAACATTTTTTTTTAAATTCTATATAAATTTCTATTGCCCTGCCACAACCAAGCATGCAATTTTCATCTATTTTATATTATTTTAAATGGCAATAAAACAAAATTTTCCAAATTCATCAACTTAAGCTGTACTCTCTAAAATTTATTATTTTTATGAGGTGATGACAAATAATTTTGATTAAAAAGAACTGAAAAAAGCCCAATATTATTTCAACACTTTTACATATTACACAATGTAAGCTCAATACTAAATAACCTTACAAGTTATATCCACCAAAGCCAAGGTCTAACTTTAGGTGAAGTCAAATACAAACTACACGGATAGTTATATTGAAAAATATTCAAAAATGGTCAGGAAAAAGCAAATGTTTCAGCTAATTATGGATTACATGATATCTGGGCCCCATCTGTTAAATGTATCCCATCACAGAGGCAGCAAAAATAATCTAACTAAAGCATCTTGTTGTAATGACTTGTTATCTCCCTAAATAATTAAGCAAAGACAACAGAATCACTTCATAGCTCTTACCTGTAAGTTAACCAAAGTTCCAAATCGACTAAAATGCTCATTAAGTTTGCTGATATTATTTAATTCTGGTGGAACTTTTCTAAGTTCAAGTTTGGTGTTTTCATTTCCAAACTGAACCTTTTTCTGGAAGCCTGGGCTGTTTGTTCTATTAAAATTTGGTCTGTAACAAAAATCAAGTTAATTAATACATTCATTTATATATCCTATCCCATTATCAAGTACAAAGAAATAACATTTTACTATTTTAAGTTCTATTTTTTAAAATTGAAATTACTGGTTGATCATGGACATTTAAATTTTCTTTTAAAAAAATGAAGTCTCCAAATTAGTAAATGTTCGCATCTTTCATGGAAGCCAACTGAGAAGGGCTCTTTCATATCATTTGTATTTGGCACTTTCAATCTACTCCTACGTAAAATTCTTATAAGGAAAGGTCCTAGCACCCTATTTCAGTCAATTTGCATATATAACCTTTGTTCCATTTCTGCAAAAGCTAGCTTACTGAAATGTATCCTATTTTAAAACCTTGATTAAAAGGTAAGGATGACTGTCTCACCTGCTTCTCAACCTAAAAAAACAAAAAATTCAAAACTGTAGACCACACATTTGACACTTGGAAAAAAAGGATAAAACTATGGCCCTGAGAGGTTACAATGCTTGCCTTAATCACAGAATTAAAGCCAGAGCCAGAACTAGAAATTAGCCACCTTTAAGTGATGTTACAAAGCTCTAAAAATGTGTGATCCTAGTCTCTCCTCAAACATGAAAGTTTATAAATGAATCATCATAAACACCCCAACATTCTGATTCCTTACCTCTTTCACTGAAGCCCTTCCTTTACAACTTCAGTCCCTATCCAGCCTTCCCCTTAGTCCCCACTGTCAAGCCCCCACCCAAAATCCCTTTCTAGTTCTTAACAGAAACTGCTCCAAGGATAATGCCTCTTCTCAGACATGACCCACACTTTCTTCCCTAATAACAAGCTCATGACTATCATTTATATGGGTAAGTAGAGGCCCAGTGCACGAAATTTGTGCACCGGGGTGTGTGTCTCTCGGCCCAGCCTTCACCCACTCCAATCTGGGACC
The DNA here is from genome assembly GCF_951640355.1 of Cnephaeus nilssonii. NCBI lineage: Eukaryota > Metazoa > Chordata > Mammalia > Chiroptera > Vespertilionidae > Cnephaeus > Cnephaeus nilssonii. The sequence continues at coordinate 56,447,088 of NC_137079.1, read as the reverse complement.
CCTTGGGGGCAGTTGGACATCCCTCTCACAATCCAGGACTGCTGGCTCCCAAATGCTCGCCTGCCTGCCTTCCTGATTGCCCCTAACCGCTTCTGCCTGCCAGCCTGATCACCCTGTAAACACTCCCCTGACACCTGTTTGCCCCTAACTTTCCTCCCCTGCAGGCCTGGTCACCCCTGACTGCCCTCCCCTGCAGGCCTGGTCACCCCTAACTGCCCACCCTTGCAGACCTGGTCCCCCCAACTGCTCTCCCCTGCAGGACTGGGTCCCCCCCAATTGCCCTCCCCTGCAGGCCCGGTTGCCCCCAACGTCCCTCCTCTGCCGGCCTGGTCACTCCTAACTGCCCTCCCCTGCAGGCTTAATCGCCTCCAACTGCCCTCCCTTGCAGGCCTGGTCCCACCCAACTGCCCTCCCCTGCTGGCCTGATTGCCCACAACTGCCCTCCCTTGCCGACCTGGTCCCTCCCAACTGCCCTCCCCTACTGGCCATCTTGTGTCCACATGGGGGCAGTCATCTTTGACCACATGGGAGCAGCCATCTTGTGTGTTGGAGTGACGGTCAATTTGCATATTATCCTTTTATTAGATAGGATATTCAATGATATCTCTTAACATAAGGAGTATTTTATAGCTGGGGGAAGTGGAAAAATTGTGTCCTTAACCACTATACCATTTCTATATGAAAATGCCTTCCACGTACCAGACAACTAACTATCAAATTTTTAGAAAATTTACATTTTAGTGGGGTAATGCCTACAGAACAAAATTATATAAATTTTATTTTGAAAAATAATACTATACTGTCATAATACTCCAATTACCCTAAAAATTACTGTGTAAAAAAATTCCTCAATTTCCCCTGACAGCTTACTTATCAAACCAAGTCTTCTTTGTAGTAACTCCAGGCTCCCCAGAACCAATCGTTCTTTTCCTTGACTCTGAATCCACTACTATCCTCATACTGCTTTTATTAGGAGGCTTTTCTGTTTGAAAAGAAAATAAAAGAAAACAGATTAATATTTTCTGTTTATCATAGCTACACTTCCTTAAATTCATATTGAAAACAAAGTTCTGGCACTTTGTCCAAATATATATTTTAGAAGAAATAGAAATAAATGTACATTCAAATATAGTAGTATTCTAAGAGATTTTAATTTATTTCTAATTCACTTCAACCTAACTACAGAAGAATTAGTAATTCTCACATGTCAAATTAAAATATGACTCTGGCCCTGGCCAGGTGATTCAGTTGGTTGGAGCATCATCCAGCAGACCAAAAGGTTTCAGGTTGATTACTGGTCAGGGTACATACATAAGTTGCAGATTCAATCCCCAGTCAGGGTGCATACAAGAGGCAACCAATCAATGTTTCTCTGTCTCTTTGTCTGCCTCTCTCCCTCTTCCTCTTTAAAAATCACAGAATAAATATATCCTGAGATGAAGATTATTTTTTTAAAAAAAGGCTTTATTGAAAATAAATAAATAAAATATGACTCTGTGGACAACTTCTATGGGGGTGGGGTGGAGGAGGGTGGAAATCTATGTCACTGTTCCCCTTTACCATCACCTTTACCACAAATAAGACCTTTAAGAATTAATAACTTAGAGTTGTGATTGAAGTGAGTTGCTTATTTAAACACCAACATATTAATATAATTAGAACATACATGATTTTAAAAGGTAAATATTCAAGATTGAAATGCAGTGCCAGAGTTACTGAATATCTACTATCAACACTCTACATTTACTTAGGTTTTATACAGTTCTTTCAAGCTATTATTCCCAAATGACACCAAAGTTTAAAACATGCAAACCTTAATCCCTATAAAATATATAAAGATAGATTAAAAAGTGGTTGTAGAAATTCTATTCTTAGTATTTCTAAACACATAACTAACCAAAAGAACTTGGGATCTGTTTCAGCACAATCTCTCTCATGGCTACAACTCTCTCTAATCTCTATGCAGTAGATTGTACCAATTTATCACTCGTGAACTCTGCTCTGAGGACCAGTCCTAAATTTCTAACTTCTGGGTTTTCTCTGGCCATCTTCTGGAAATCCCATGGGTATACTAAAACTATGTACAAAATACAAATTATCTTCTTATCAATGTACTTTTTAAATATCAAACATTTAAATTAATGAAACAACCATATCCCCAATCGTATTGCTCCAACCTGCCTTCCCCTCTGGAAACCACCAGTTCTATCTGAGTCTGTTTCAGTTTTGTTTGTTCATTTATTTTGTTCTTCCGATTTCACATATAAGTGAAATCATATGGTATTTGCCTTTCTCTGACTGACTTATTTTACTGAGCATAATAACCGCTAGGTCCATCCATGCTGTCGCAAATGGTTAAGATTTCATTCTTTTTTAATATTCCATTGTATATATGAACCACAGCTTTTTTATCCAGGTGTCTACTGATGGCACTTGGGTTGCTTCCATAGTTTGGCCATCGTAAATAATACTGCAATGAACATAAGAGTGCATATATTCTTTTGAATTAAGTGTTTTGGGATTTCTCCAGATAAATCCCTAGAGACTTAGTGTTTTGGTATTTCAAATAAATCCCCAGAAGTAGAATCACTGTGTCAGAAGGCAGGTCCATATTTAATCTTTTGAGGAAACTCCATACTGATGTCTCCCATCAACATTATTCCATTTAAAGAAACCTCTTAAGACCACTTTTCCCTCCAGCTCCAGCATTCTCCCTCTCCTTATCCTAACAGCTATTTCCTAAGAGATGTCTACACTTACTAACTTTGCTTTCCTACAACCCAGGCATTCATTAATTCTCTGAAAACTGGCAGCTGCTTCCACTATTGCACTTAACTTGCTCTTGCTAAAATTGCGGATGTCCTCACTTGTTGCTTAAGCTTATGAATACATTCCAATCTTCCTCTTACTTGACCTCGAGAACATTTAATGCTGCTGATCATCTTCCCCTTCTTCTTATTCTTCTCCCTTGATTTTCATGTCTCCACACTTTCTGCTTTCTTCTCTGCCTTTTTGGATTGATTTTCTCAGTGCTTATGTAAGCTCCTCTTTCTTTGTCCACTGTTTCAGTGTAGGCATCCTCCAGGTTATTTACTGGGACTTCCTAATCTCACTCTACACAACCTCCCTAAAACATCTTATCTACTGCCATGGCTTCATTCATCAATGTAGTGATTCTCAAGAAGGAAGGGGAGTGTATTTGGAACCTATGTCAGTCAGGCTCTCAGACTTGGGTACACCTCCTTCCATCTTTCTTTGCTTCTCACTATTACTAATGACACAGAAGAAAAGATGGTTCTACATGCTTTTTTCATCTGCCCAATTTCCAGAGCAGAAACCTGTTGTCTTTAATTTCACCTTCTCCATTAATCCCATTCTAAGTCCAATAAGTTACATGTGTTGTCAACCCTTTCCACTAACCTTAAATCTTTCACTTCCTGCTGTTACTACCCTAGTCCAGCTACTATCATCTCTTCTCTAGAATTCTTCAAATGCCTTGAATTGGCCTCTTACATCCCTCCACATCCCTTACTCCCTTCTCTCCCAGTCACAAAATTCTTCCAGGTTCTAAAAAGTATTTTAGGATGTATACACTTTATCTGGACCCTTTCACTGGCTACCTTTGACTTAGCCTACATGTCTACAGCAGATTAGGTAGAAATATCCAGTATCTAGCATGGGTGATGTCCACAGTGCAAGCTGCAGTTTCTTTGGCCAGTGTATCTTCACAGGATCAGTCCTGCAACAGGATTTTTGGCCTTATTCCTGCCTCACAAGCCTGGTTCACTGGCTCATTTGGAGAGGTCTTTGAGCTATCCAATATTTTTTTTCCTTTAATATGTTATTTACCTAAAGGTTCACTAAGAGGCAATGCAATGATGTGTTTTTCCTCAGTATTTGTGATGTGTTTGATCCAATTCATCTGTATCCTCTCAGATTTTTGTTATTTATTTTAAAAAGAGAGTTAAAAAAAAGAAGCAAGTTCCTCTGGGTATACAATTACCAAATGTGCATATTACCTATATGTACTGTGTTTTACCCCAACATCCATTTTAATAAATTATTTTTCTGCTTAAAATTTTCAGCACTGGTTTTGTTGACAACAAATGGAAACTTAGCCCTTCTTCCTACCTATATTCAATCAAGTAGCATCTATCAAATTTCCCACCTCCTTAGAAATATGGAAAGGACAATTATCAAGGCCTCCAAGTTACATTAATATTCAGAACTCTAAGGCATCAAAGGACCTACATTTTTTTTCATTTGTAAATTTAAAGTATGAAGCATAAAAATATGATTATCACATAACAGTCTTAGACAAATTTAACTTAAGGCCATCTATAGGCTATTAGAAATATATAATAATTATATAATAAACAGTATCATAGGCTTTTAATTATCTATCACAATCCAGGACATTAAGTTTTAAACTAAACAGGCAACAGATGAAAAGATTTTGGGGAGTGGGAAACCAAAGAAAGGAAATAGAAGTATAGGTAATACTCAATATAAATGGGTTGCTAAATCAGTTTTGTGACGCATAAAAACAATGTTATTAATAAAGAATATATTCCTAAACCAGCTCACAGAAATAGTACATAATGTTTCTAAAGAACAGTATTAAAGCAATCACTATGTATGATTCCATGAGAAAAGGCGTTCAAATTTCTAGGCACACCAGACATTTATCTCTCAATAGGTCCATTTCTGTAACTTACATGCATGTGGAGCTGATATTACCCCACTCCAACTTCTACATGGTTAAGATTTATATGTAAGAGGTTTGATCCCTCTTCCTTCTCTCATCACCAACAAAAAATTGACCTGGCATTGGAATGGGTCTAATAAATACTGATCTGTAGCAGTGTATAGTTATGCCACTCCAAAAGAGCAAGATAAGAGATGACCTGATGTTGGAGTTCTAGCAAAAGCAAGGAATATGTACATGATAAAAAGAAAATAACTACTAAATAGTGACCTAAAGAAGTTTTCACTGAACTGGCCAAGTAGAAGAGACTTGGGGGATATAAACATCCACAAGTGGCTACTTTTCAATTACAAGAAACAGTTAAAAAAATTTTTTTGCAAACTAAAATAATCTTTTTTTCTGCTATTGTTGTTAATAGTTATTGGAATGCTGCAAGAAGAATTTAAAAGGTGGGCATCCACATGAAATGTTGTCCTGTGATCTCAAATTAAATTGGGTAAATATTAAAATGATCTTCACATCTTCATCACAAAAAGGTCTTTGAATACTCAAGGTATCTAGATGCTCAGGATCTGAGAGTTTTTAATAAACAACAACAAAATAAATCAAAGTATAAATAATCACAAGTTTACTAAACCACAATAGTTATTGACTGTTAATTAAGTTGGAGTTTATTCACGCTTGATGAGGCATGACATGCTAGAAAAAAAAGATATTGGGGGAAAAGCTGGAAAGAAAATGGCATTTAAAAACTAGTTGAAATAGGGAAAAAGACACTTTTATTGGCGTACATAATATTTTCTATTATGTCTAACAATCCTTCACGTCCCTGTATCAATTATCTGTAGCAAATCTTTCAAATTAATGTAAGCTCTACACCTCCTCTGACTCTCCATTTCCATTTGTACCTCTAGAATAGGAGTCTTGCTGCCTCAGCTTGTGACTGTGTCAGTCTAAACTCTTATCTTCTGTCATTTAGAAATTTTAACAAAAAAATCTGTCTCCTCTAAGAAAAATTTTAAAAGCTAATTAGTCAGTTCCTAAAACATAATTCCTTTTGCTTAAAACATTGTAAGCAAACCAATTTCAAATTCTAACATCAAAAGTAAAATACACATCAAGCACAATTTGTACAGCTAATTTCATTATTAACTGTGACAGAATCTATCTTTAGGAATTAAAGCATTACTCTAAAGAGTTTAAATAAACTTATTAAGACTGAAAATGATAGAAAATACCCAACAAAAGCTACATTAGAAAATATGTACTTTTGTAAAATTTCTTTCCTCTTGGAAACACCATAAATAGAGAAATACATTATTACCTTTTCTCTCATGGGAAACCAAAGGATTGAAGAAACAAACATAAACATTTACTCAACCTATAAATACAGGACCAACTGTTCTTTATAAATGTTTGTCACGCTTGATATTACGAAAATTATAAGAAAAGATTAATCATAGTACCTCTAGGTGGCAAATCCATATCCCCTGATGTCAGTCCTATCAAGTTAGGCCTTTGTGCATGCACTCTGTGTCTATACATAGGTCTGGAAGTGTTTGTTATGCTTGGGGCCTCAGGATTATAGCCATCTGTGTCATATGTATCTGGTAATACAAAAACTGTAATTAAAAAACAATTGTAAAACTCCATTTTATAATTTTTCTATATTAATAACAGAAAAAGTAAACTGTAACATGTTACTAATACAAAGCTAACATATTTCATATGTATTAAAAAGAAAATTTAGTTTTATAAAAATTAAAATGTTATTTAAAAGAAAATGTAAGTTTTTAAAAACATAACTGAAGACTTACATTTAATGTACATTCAACTTGTCTACATTTTTATTCTATATAATTATAGTGAGAAAAATAGACCTGCTAGAGCAGTGGTCGGCAAACTCATTAGTCAACAGAGCCAAATATCAACAGTACAACGATTGAAATTTCTTTTGAGAGCCGAAAACCGACTTCTGTGCATGGGCCACAAAGTTTCAATCGCACTGTATGTGCGCACCCGCACGTGGTATTTTGTAGAAGAGCCACACTCAAGGGGCCAAAGAGCCGCATGTGGCTCGCAGGCCGCGGTTTGCCAAGCACTGTGCTAGAGTAATTCACTCTCTAAACATTTAAAAATTCCTCATCTAAAGCATATTCATAAATACAGAGAGGGCCAAAACTGCACCTGCAGTAAAAAGAGAGGGTGGAGCAGGAGGAGGCTGGTGATGAATGCCAGTTGTTACTACAGTAGGAACAGAACTGGTTGCAGAGTTTGGGGGAGCATCCATGCCAGATGGCTGCAAAGGAGGAAGTGGAGGTGGTGGTCCTGTCAAAACCAAAGAATAAGAAATATCATCTGAAAGCAAACAAATAAAATAAGTTATTTGTATATCCAAACATGATATTCTCATTCATCAAACTATAATATCTACAAACATCAAGCTCTTACAACTATTTTAGTTTTCTAGGGTAAATAGCCTTTTAATGTTTTCTAAAACAGGTTTCTCTTAAGCTATAAAATATTACAGGCAGCTGGGATTTATCAGGGATTGTGCATAATTCAGAGTTACTCCAAACCATAGTAAATCACAGGTTTGGCATAGTCAAGCAAAGTAGGTGTATAGTCTAAATGGGGATATCTTGCTCTTAGTTTCCCAGCATCTACAAAATTACTTTAGATACTTTTAATAAAAGCAAGCATCAAACTATTAACTTTTTAAAAAGATTACAAATGGACAGATAGTAAGTACAGGCAAACAAACGTATTTACTTACCTGTGACAGGTGGTAGACTGGGTGGTAATGGGCCTGGTGGTGGCACTGGGGGTCTCAGATTCACAGGTGGGGGTGTAAGAATTGGTGGGGGAGGGGGGAGTCCAGGAGGAGGTGGTCCTTCAACAACAGGAGGCTGTGCTGGGAAAGGCAGCATACCAGGAAGATTCACATCTTCTACAACTACTGGGTCACTTCCATGATCAAAAGGGCACATGTCTCCTCTCATACAGAAACCCTTTTCTGTGAAGAAAAAGAGAAATATGAAAAGTGTTGGCATTGGTGATCTGACATATGAGTTAACAAAAGTAAGATATTTAAAAACAGAAGTATTTTTTAATATAGGGCAAGTGTAATTAACCATATCACAAGAGCTACCCTGCTAATTCCAATAATTTAAAAATACTTATTAAAGTCATAATAAAGGTAACACATACACTAGAAAATGTATCACCAAATTACAGTGAGTATACCTAACTATAAGATGGTATAAAACTTATATATTTGTCATTAGAAATACTTCCTGTATTTAAATCTCACATAAAACTTTATAAACACTGCAACTATAGCTTTCATAAGTTTACAAAACTTTTACAATAAAACCTTAAGAGTCTTCATTTATAAATTCTTAAATAGGTAATATTCACATTTCTGGTTCTACTTACATGACCATAACCATTCCTTTTTAAAAATGTAAACTTTGAAGAAAATGTTTCAGTAGCAGATTCCCTCACAAGTATTAGTCTTGTTTGATAAATTCCAAATATATCTTAAGACTTACATGCAAATAAACAATATATTTAAATTGGTACTCAATAGTCAGTAGTGATTAAAGAGGTTTTCAATAATATTGAGAAATTTATGAGTGCTTAAGATTAATTTCCCACTATTTCCAATAGGTTAAGTCTTTGAATAATTGTGTGTAACCTAAACTTACAGAATTTAGTCAACTGGATATATTAATTCAGTATGTCATGAAACAGTTGAAAGGCTTACTTACCATCATAGTCTCTACACCGTTTTTTTGGCATTGGTGGTCTGACATATGAGTTATGGTCCACTTGGTCTTCATGAAATTCAGACCAACTTTCGGTAGTGTTATTACCATGATGTGTAGGAGCAATTACTGTTATGGTGCTGCTCAAAGTAGGTACAGGGTAGTGACCAGATGAAATGTTAGGTACCGAAGAAACTGGAGTATAATTGTTTTCTAGTGGATCTGCTCTATCCAGGTCATATTTAGGTTTTACCAGATCTCTTTCTGCAACAAAATATAAATGACTTATAAAACTATTTTTTTCAAAAACCATGTCCCAGATGCAGAAATAGTACTATTTTCACAAAACAGAAAATGTTCCAATTTTAGATAACCCTCTTTTTCTTTTGAAAACTAACAATGAATACACCATGTCCCAAGAAAAACTTTTTTTTTCAATGTAACCTAAACTATAAAACCACACATAAATTTGCTGTACTTAATGAGTTTAAAATTTCTTGAAGTTCTATTTACAGAAAATAGATTTTTAATTTTTCTTCACTGTAATCTTAGTATGCATAATTTCAGACCCCCAAAAACAAAATATGTAATAAAATATGGTTATTTTTTCTGCAATGAATATTTGTCATCCTTCTAAAAATCTTAGCATGCCTTTTTACAGTGAACACCATCTGACAATGAGAATGAATGAGCAGAGGAAGAAAATGGAGTTCATATTAAACATAAACAAAGAAATTAACTGGGCTGTTTATGGACCCAAGGAAAAAGAAAAGGTATTAAGGAGATTCGTTAAGTGAAGCTATGTGCCAAGAGGCCTAGTATATGTAGATCAAAAGGGGAAAAACTCTAAAGAGTAACAGAGAAGTGCAGGGTTTATATAAGGCTACAAAATCATTTCCTAGACTTAATAAAGATGGCTGTACAATAAAGTTTGCAAGGGTAGCTAATATCAAAGCTTAAGTAAAGGTGTTTTACTCAAAGATGTTTGTTTTATTGGTCATAATATCTCCCTTTTAATGCATATTGCAAGAAAAATTATAGATGTTGGAAATGACATGGTCTTGCAATTACACACATCTGAAATGAAAACTTTTAACTGTTTTCATAGTTTTGAAGTGTAACTGATATATAATTAAAACAAGTTTTATGGACCTTAAATAAGAAGTATTTTCCCAATAAGAGAACGCCAACAAAAATATACGCATATATGATTTACCCCTGCTTCGTGTTCTGCTCCTGCTTCTGGTCCTGCTTCTATCCCTATCCCTGTCACGAAGCCTCTCTTTACTCCAACTTCGACTCCGACTCCTGCTGTAACTGCGACTTCGCCCTCGTCTTCTATTGTACCGGTCTCTGTATGAATCTCTTCGAGGAGGGTTTCGATCATAATCTCTTTTGCGAGAACGATCATCCTTTTTCCTCTCATCACGACTTCTAAAGAAATATATGATTACTTTTATGTAAATAACTTTTAAGTAGATACAGGAAAAACTCTAAATGCAAAAGTCATATTTAATTCTTTTTTTTATTGTCTGATTGTATTTATTTTTTTTTCATTTGATTTGATTTGATTTTTTTGATTTTTTTTTTAATTTCTTTATTGATTAAGGTATCACATCATATTTAATTCTTATAATATCATGATTCTTTATTGTACCATCAGAATAAAAACATAGGAAAATGAAACAATAAATAACTCGAACAATAAAAAATTGAACATGATCTGCAGAACAATTACTCTAAAAACTCCTTTAAGGAAAAATCTCTTAAAGTCTTAATTCTTAGTCTTACACAAAAAGGCATATATACATTTAGGTATCTATACATATGTCTTATAGTACATATTATCTGTACATATATGTACTTATACATATGAACACTTATATCTTATCTCATAGGCATGTATCACATGCACTGCATTATAAATGCCTTTGAAGCCTTAATGAAATAAATCATAAATTCTTATTAAAGGGAAACTTCAAGCAAGAAAAGGTCTCATTAAGATTTCACTGGAATTTGAAGTTAAGAATAAAAATAAGAATAACTTTAATAAATGGTAGAAAAGGACTGAGTTACACTTTCTTAAACCAGTAACAAAATAGACATTACTTGCCCCCGTGTAAAAGATAATCAAGTCTAAGCAGCTGTGTAAAAGATAACCAATGTCTAATCACCAAATATGGTTCAATGAATTAATCACCTATTTTCTCTGTATCGGGAGCTTGACTGGGGAGGACTGTGATTTAGCCTTCTGGAAAACTTCTTCTCTCTTTCTTCCTCTTTTATAATCTTACATACAAAAAATAAAAAAAATAAAGGTGTAGAAGATTTAGCAACAGTCATTCTTTACCATGTTACTATTTCAATGACTTAACTGATATTAAAATATAAAAGCAAAATTTCCATTTAAACAAAATACATTTAGTTTAATCACTAAAGACAGGCATGCTGAAAGTTAAAGTGAACCTAAAGAAACTCATAAATGCTTATCTTAGATAATAATTAGTGGAGAGAAAACATATTAAGCAAGTGTCCTCATCTAAAAATTATCAGTGAAAATCCAACTTTATTCCTCTTTCAAAAGTCCAACATACATTCATGTTTTGGTTCATGGATTTGATTTGGCACTGAACACATTAGGGAATATATGAGCATGCATTAGAACTAACCAAGTCATAAAAAAATAGAACATTTGAGAAAATAACATATAAAATAAAATAGTGCTTCAGTTTCTCATGGTAGTGTGGCAGCAATATATTCCTCTTTCCTACAAAAGACCTTCATTCACATTATATAATTAATAGAAAGCAGCCCTGAAAAACATTCCCTTGTTCAATGCTACTTTGTTTAGGCTAGAATTTTCCATGCTGTACTGCCCAGAACACTGTTTTCATAGCACATTAATAGGTGTTACTAGAAAGAAAAGGATTTAGAGGATAAATAAATTCAGAAAATACTGAACATGTGGCTTCTAGAAATATGATAGGCATTAAGATTTGCATTTTTTACAAGAACCCTAAGATATTCTAGGGTTCTTGTAAAAAATGATGTAGGTATTCTACAAATAATATAAACATGTTCTAGTTTATGCCAGTTGCTCCAGCATCCCTTTGGGTGAAAGCCGCTCACTGTCAAAAGTGTTCCCATCCTATATAATAAAAGGGTAATATGCAAATCAACCACACGGCAGAATGACCTGTCACTATGACGTGCACTGACCACCAGGGGGCAGACATTCAATGCAGGAGCTGCCCCCTGGTGGTCAGTGCACTCCCACTGGGGGAGCACTGCTAAGCCAGAAGCCAGTGGAAGAGCTAAGGATGTCCGACTGCTGGCTTAGGCCCACTCCCTGCAGGGAGTGTCAGTTGGACATCCCCTGAGGGCTCCCGGACTGCGAGAGGGCGCAGGCTGGGCTGAGGGATACCCTCACCCACTCCCGAGTGCACAATTTTCATGCACTGGGCCTCTAGTTGGATAAGTTAAATATGGATATTCTATCAACAGACCAAACTCTGACACTGCTTAAAAATTTTATAACAGTCTGTCCTTTTTCCCCCCTTATTAACACTTTTATTCTCTTGCCACTCCCCTGCCAAAAATACTGGGTACAAATAAAACTCTCCTGAGGCACTTTTTCCTTTTTATTTGCCTCAATGCACACTTGCAAGTAATTTGTGTTGACAGATCATCATATCCCATAATACATGATCAACGGTGAACTTTTACTACACCCACAGCATTTTTTATCTAGATTGCACCTGACATTCTGACAGTTCTGAAAGGGATAAATATCTTTAACAGGGTGTTTTATGTGTGCCTGTCTGTGTAATTATGTACAAATACATGTGTATAAATATGTTTAGGTATAGAGGCATAAAAATATATTTAAGAATTATTATGTAACATTATATATGTATACATATTATTGCATAAGCATGTTTTAGTTATATAATCTGAAGGGGGAAAAAAGGTTTATGAGGGGTAAAAGAACCCGAAGGTCACAACATCTTTCACACAACAATCTCTCAATACTAATAGTAATTACCATTTACTAAAAACCCTACTATGTGCCACATATATACTGGGTGCTTTCTAGATATTATTTAACTAGTCCTCACAACAACCTCATAATATTTCCATTTCACAGCTGAGTAAACTATGGCTTGAAAAAGTAATGTTTTCAAGGTCACAAAGCAATGACTGTTAAAGGCAACTTTTAATTGTCAATTTTTTTTTGCTGGAATTACAATCCTTAAATATCAAATTGAGATCTGAATTATTATATGATTATTAAAGAATGGTAATTGTGTATAAAAGATGGCTGCTCTGGAGTTTTTCCATAAAATCTCTTAAATTATGAGGTCATTTCTATTGCCCTGTGAAGGTCATTTAATTAACTACCTTCAAAATAGTTCCCTACAAAATGCTTGTGGAACAGAAACCGTCAATCTAATTATTTTCACAGAACATAGGTAATAAACGTCCATAGCTATAAGATACTATGCAGAAAAGTTAAAGGCCTGCTTGTAAGATAGATCCTTGGCTGGCACCTGTGAACTTTGATTTCTGGAGGGTTCCCATCATTGCCTGATAATAACAGCTCATTTATGCCTGAATTGTCTGTGTACGCAATATGGTTTATGGCAAACACCTGCTTTCCTCATGGGAATCTAGAACATACTAGGCAGAAGGTACCCAGGTGGCCAAACCTAAGTAAAAGTCCTGGACAGTGAGTCTTTAACAAGCTTCCCTGATTCACATATACTGTCACTACTCCTTAAGCACATCTTAGGTGACTCCACTGGGAGAGAACTCTGAAAGCTTGCACCTGCTTCCCCCTACACTTTGCACCATACACTGTTTTCCCTTTGCTGATTTTGTTTGTATTCTTTCACTGTAAGAAATCTTAACTGTGAGAATGATTATATGCTAAATCCCGTGAGTACTCCTAGTGAAATCATTGAACTTGGGGGTGGTCTTGAAGACTCCTAACACAGATACAGAAAATACAACTCAGTTTAATTACCCCTTATATGTTTTCAAAGAAAATATATGGTTTAACACAAATCCTTACCTCGTCTTTTTTTATATCTTTTTCTTGGTGCTGAAAAAATTCCACCTTTAAGCTTCCTGATGATGGCTGCTCTGGAGGAGGTAGGTAACTCTTTGTATTCACAGCATCAAAAAGTTTTTCCACAAATATCTGTGTCTCTAAAAATAAAACAAACCAAAAAATCGCACATATTAAAAGCCATTTGCTAAGTTATTATTCTCCACTTAAAACCTCCCTAACCAGCGTGCCATGGCACAGTCCCATGGTAACACCAATATATTCAGTTTTCAGGGTGATGAGGGCTGGAACAGCCAGAGTTTCTGGGCCAGTCACTTCCAGCCATACCAGTCTCCATGTACCTTACCAGTGCGCAAACACAAATATTACCATCATCTAGATGTTGGCAAGTGAAAAAGCTAAACAGCACTGCACTAGACAACATTCAAAGTAGATCCCTAAGAAGTACTATCCTATATAATAGAGATAACATGCAAATTAACCCTCACACCCTCACAAGATGTCTGCCTACGACCAGGCCGGCAGGGGGGTTAGTGAGGGAAGACTAAATGACTAAACAGCAGCTGCGTGGGGCAACCACGCAGGGGGGGGATAGTGAGGGACAACCAAACGACAGGGGGGATAGTGAGGGACGATCAAACGACTGAACAGCAGGCTGCGTGGGGCAACCAGGCTGGCAGGTGGTTAGTGAGGGATGACCAAATGACTGAACAAGTAGGCTGCGTGGGGCGACCAGACTGGCGGGGCGGGGGGGGGGGGGGGGGGGGCATGAGGGGCGACCAGGCTAACGGGGGGGGGGGGGGCAGTTGAGGACGACCAGGCCGGCGGGGGGGGGGGGGGGGGCAGTAAGGGGTAACCAGGCGGGCGGGCGGGGGGGGCAATTAGGATTGACCAGGCCGGCAGGGATGGGGCATTTGAGGGCGACCTGGCCGGCAGCAGGGGGGCAGTTAGGGGCGACCAGGCTGGGGGGGGGGGCAGTTAGGAGTGATCAGGCCGGCGCGCAGAGGCAGTTAGGCGCGACCAGGCAGGCAGGCAAGCTATTAGGAGCCAGTGGTCCAGGATTGTGAGAGGGATGTCCAACTGCCCCGGGATCAGGCCTAAACTGGCAGTCGGACATCCCCCAAGGGGTCCCGGATTAGAGAGGGGTGTGGGCTAGACTGAGGGGACCCCCCCCCCCCCCGTGCACAAACTTTGTGCACCAGGCCTCTAGTCTTTAAATAAACAAGCATCCAGTCATTTTCTTAATCTTCAAAGAAAAAATATCAGCATGATTTAAGAAAAAGCATAAGAATGGTAATAAGAAAACAAAGACTTTCTTTATAAATAAACTATGGATATAATCAGTAATAAGCTATGGATATAAATCAGCAATAACATTGTTCGTCTTCATTACAATTAAAACCTCTCTCTTACTGAGTTCCTTTAATACTGTGGATACTTTAGTGTTTATTAGTGTTTATTTTATGTTCATTTTACTCCTCGGCCATAGGAGTAAATTTAGAGAGAAATTTTTTAGAGAGAAAGGAAGGGAGAGGGGTAGAGAGAAACATCAATGAGAGACATCAATAAGCTGCCTCATGCACACACCCTACTGGGGATTTAGCCAGCAACCAGACATGTGCTCTAATATGGAATCAAACTGGTGATCTCTTGGTTCATGGATCGATGCTCAACCACTGAGCCACACTGGCTGGGATGGAATAATCTGCTCTTTTTCAGTAAGGATCATCTCAGTGTGGCAGGGAAAGCTAATGTATTGGTTAATCTGCCCAGGAGCTCTGTAAATTCTGCACCACATCTTGGGAGCTTTGTTCACTTGGATGTGCTCGATGACCAGAGACTCTACATTACATCTAAACCCTCCAGCATTACTCTGCATTTTTAAGCATGTGCAGCAAAATTCAGCACTCTTTTTGGGCCACTGACCCTGTGTCCAGCCCACTGTTTGGCCTGGGCACACGTACCAATTCCACCATTGTAATGATGGAATGGCACACACTGCTTCTGTAAAGTGACACCCTTCAGATACCTGGTGGCTTTTCAGATATGCATACCCTTGATGGCCTGGACAGTTTCACAAGTCTTCTTAAAGTGAACATGAGGATCTGAACCTCTTAATTTTCATGATTTTGTGAGGTCTTCTGGTCAAGTGAATAGTGAACCATTTTCAGAGGTCACCTCAGACTTCTTTCAAGAACAGCTAGATAATCTTATTTTAAATAACATAAAATAAAGTAGTATTTTTAAAACAAAGATCTTACCTTTTTGAAGAAATACATCCAGTTGATCAATACATAATGCCTTTAATTCTTTTTCACTTTTGTCTTTTTTTACCAAAGCAAGAACATATTTTGCTAGGGCTGATGGATCTGCATCACAGCTGAAGAAAAAAACAATGTTGAAGGAAATTTAGCCATAAATAATCGCATATTCTACAAATTTCAGTTACAAATGGACTTAGTAGGCATAATTAATAGTGACATGAATTAACATATGTAAAAAGCACCTGGCTCGTGGAAGGCAATAAAGACAAGTAAGTTCTGCTTTGTAGTAATATACTTTACATAATTTGAACAGTCATTATTCAGTATCCTTCCAAATATATACTAATATATGTATTGAAAACTCAGTAGGCTTTATTACTATCAAAAAAGATAAATTATAACAAAGTAAAAATAATTTCAAAACATCAAAAACTAATATAATTAGTATGGTATGATAAAAATATCAACAGGCTTTTCCCCCTCAGAAGTAGATAAATAATAACTAACACTGGAAGAGTACAATAAAGAAAAACTTAAGTATATACTATTCAATATATTATTTTAACGACAAGTAAGTCTAGAAACAGACCCAAACATATATAGAATTTTAGATTTTATAATGGTGGCATTAAAATCAATAAAGATAAGATGAACTAGGCTACCTGTACCTAAATGCCTGACCTAAAGGAATGATAAATGTTATGAGATGATAAATGTCTGCAGGATTACTAAGTTCATTTTCAGGGTAATTTGTTACTTATCATAAGTCAACTTCTCTCACAGATCTACTACTATTTATTTGCAAAGACTTGAAGTGGGTTATAATCTAAACAAAAAAACAAGGGGAAAAAATCTTATTTCAATAGTATATGAGAGACTTAAAAAAACTTTTTCTTCGTAGTTTACTTCAATATAGTTACTTATACCAACGTTTTTTAAATGCAGACAAAATAATTTATGGTAAATTAATGTTTTCCCATTTTATTATAATGAGCACGAAAAACTTAGATCTGTGATGAAATAAGCATGAAGAAATGGGACAATAACCTCATGATGTATTTATAGATATACTTATATCTGGCAATCTGCTATTACTGCAGGAGAAACCATGAAACAATACTTATGCATGTTAGGTAACTTGACTAAACACAATCAACTAAGCATTAACCTAACTAGACATCAAGCTAAACATACTTCAGTTTACTAGAAATCACTAATACTATATCACAGTGTTATATTGTTTTTATTGCAGTTGCTGTTAATAAAAAATTCAGTCTCTACATTGAATCTAAATGCTATAATTTGATTCAAAACTGGTTTGTTGTGAATTTTCAAATTTAATAATGCCTTTCTAATAATGTAACTGTCAGTTTACATTTCTCTAAACTGAACACCAAATCTATTCCATTCCCACCCTGTTAGTTTTCAAAGTGGATTAATATGTCAGCAGCTAAAAATCTGGAGAAAGACCTTTGTGATTTTTATAATTATTATGGTCTATAGACTACAGTTTTATAAAACAGTAAGACAAAATTCCCAAACAATCTTTGCTCAACAACTTTGAATAAAATCAAGAACCAATAAAAGTCACAACCACAACAAACCAATTATACACAAAAAATTTAAGTACCTGAGATAGTCTGAAAGGCAGACTACTTTTTAAAATTTGTTAGATTGCAAATTATAAACTAGAAGATTTGTAATTTCACATTTAACAACAAAACAGGTAAATCTGCATTTGATAGGCAATTTTTCTTAAGTCCTATAAGAAAACATTTTATTTGTATTTCAATTATTTTGTGTTTTTGTGTTTTTTTTATCTTTATTGTTGACCCAAAAAAAAGGTATGTGCTTGCAAATTATAGCCTAGTAAAAAATAATCTGAACTATAAACATTTAATAATATACCAAAATGGTATGTATCAGGAACATGCAAAATGTGTTCTCTTTTCTATTTGTCTTAATTAAAAGTACCAATGCTGCATCATATCAACATCTAGCAATAATAACCTGCTATACAAAATCAATGATGTAAAAAAAAAAAGTCTAAATAACCTAATCAAAAGAATCACATTCACATAATAAGGAGTTAGTTACTTTTAAAAACTGTCTCCATGGCAAGCAAGATTGATTTTTCATTAAGTACTTTACTAAACTAGCTGCTACTGATAATAAGTTTGCGATTTGAATGATACATATCTTGTCAAAGCTAGACTTTACCCTCTTCTACCCTGCTAGCATTCTGGAAACGTGTGAAAGAAAAGGGGGGTTGAAATCTTTTCTCAGATCAGAGAAAGAGACCAAAAAAAAATCAGATTTTGAAAATGCATAAGGACAAAGGAACACTGAAAGAATGGCAAACTGCATTCCCACCACCTCAGAAAGCATGCCAAATTCCCTGATTTTATATTCCATAAGCACTTAGCCCAGCAAAAACATAATCTGCCAATAAAGCATGAGTCTAACACAGAGTAATTTTGTGTGTGTGTATTTGGGGGTGGGGGAATGGAGGTGAGGGGAGGTGGAGAAAACACAAAGAAAACCAGAAACTACAAAATAAGGCAGGCATTATACATGACCTACCAATAGCATTTGTGACAGGTCAGGTGGAAGGTGGAGCAACTACCAGTGTTTTAGTTAATAGTAAGTCAAGTGAGACAGGTGTGAAATGGTTGGGAGAAAACTTAAATCATAAAGATGCAATAAAATAGAACATTGAGAACTTCTGAGGAAACAGTGAGTGCAGTTCTCCTATGCAGTAATGAGTGCTTTCACTTATAGGTGCCAACCTTTATAAATATATAAACAAACCCAAACAGATTCATAGAAAAAGACCAGAATGGTAAATGGTCAGATAGCTTACTAGGCATTCTCAGTCAGGTAAATTGAAATGTCAGAGAGAACTTTGTAGGCTTTCAAATAATTGAGGGGCTATCACAAGAAAGGATTACTTTTATATTCACTATATCCTCCATGGGATATAATTAAAACTAGTAAATGAAAGCAACCACTTTTGGCTTAAAATAAAGACAGACTTTTAAAAAAATAATCAGAGGCCTCCCACACGCAGAATAAACTGTCTGAGAGAAAGTGAGTTCTCCATCATTAGAATGGTTTCAAGCATAATCTGAACAGCCCCTAGCAGATAAGTACTAGATTGGATAGTAAATCCCTCTCAAGTCTGAGAGAGCATAATCCCTAGGTTAATTTTGTTCATGGGATATTGTGCAGCTATATTAAATATAAGATAATGCAGTATTCTTTTTACTAGGTGTACTGGTTAATTATGTGGATTCTGTAATCAAAGAAAACACAATAATTTCAAGAGAAACATCAAAAGTGCTTTATTCAAAGTCATGTCCATCATTAACTACACATTTCCCTCATCTTTCAGGTAATTTGTGGATATCGTCCTAATAGAACTTTTCTTGTTTTGAGGCAGACCATTCAGAGACCCAATTTTCCACTTCTTTGTACGTTTTGAAGTGCTGTTCAGAAAATGCATGTGCCACTGATCAGAACAAGTGGTAATCTGAAGGAGCAAGGTCTGGTGAATATGGCGGGTGGGTTAATACTTCCCAGGCAAGATCTTTTAACGTGTCTTTAACTGGTTTTGAAGTGTGTGATGGTGAGTCATCATGAAGCAAAATTACTTTGCCGTGTCTTCTGGCACATTCTGGTAGTTTCACGATCAAAGCGTGGTTCAAATTGATTATTTGTTGTCGGTAGCAATCAGTATTAACGGTTTCACCTGGTTTTAGAAGCTCATAATACACCACACATCCCTGATCCCACCAAAAGCAGAGTATTGTCTTCTTTCCAAATCGATTTGCCCTTGAAGTTGATGTTGATGGTTGACCTGGATCAACTCATGATTTTGTGCATTTGGGATTCTCAAAATAAATCCACTTTTCATCGCTAGTCACAATTCGATGCAAAAAAGACTTTCTTAACTGCCACTGAAGCAACATTTTACTGATGACTTTTCGGTTTTCCATTTGTCTTTCATTCAGTTGATGCGCCACCCATTTTCCTTCCTTTAAAATCTTTCCCACTGCTTGTAAATGATCGGAAATTGGTTGCTGAGCAACATTTAATCTTTCTGCAAGTTGTTTTCGAGTTTGGCATGCATCTTCATCCAATTATGCTTGTAATTGTTGGTCTTCAAACTCTTTCTGTTGACCTGGACATTCTTTGTCTTTCACACCCAAATCATCACTTTTAAAACATTTAAACCAGCGTCACAGGTATCTTAAGATGGAGCATGTTCACCATAAGCTTCCCGAAGTATTCAGCAGCACTTTTCTTCAAAATAAAGTATAAATTAAAACTTCCCGCAAATGCTCTTTTTTGGGCATGAAATTTGATATTTTTAAGTGTAAAAATCTCTATGATGTTAACACCTTCAGTAAATTTGACACATGAAGTTTTGAAGCTTGTTGTCAATGCAACAAAATAGCATACATATCAAATCGCATATATATCAACATATGTGTAACTCCATCTATTAAAAAAGCCCCGCATTATTAACCGGTACACCTAGTAATTATTAATCTATAAATATTAGTAATAAAATGTTTAAAGTTACACAACACTATAGAGATAAAGTACACATTATAAAAGATAGTTTTATCAAAAATATCAAAATCTAAAAATAGAACTTCTTACTCATGAGTGCAGCCTCTGGGCCTAACACAGTACATGAGACAGACTATTAAAGAGTACTCTATGTAAAAATCTATCTCACTAGATCAATACAGGTCACTTTTGTCAGGGACCCTTTTTTCTTCATCTTCATAAAGTTCTGATAATAAAATAAATTTATTATCTTCTAAATAGCGCATTTATCTTTCAAAAGTATTTAATCAGACACTGTTCTAGATCCTGAGGATACAACTTTGAAAAAAATAAAGTTCCTGTCCTCAAGGAATTTACATTGGGGGTATAAGGAGGAGAAAGACAATGCATACATACATACAAATAATATAATGTCATGTAGGCAAGTGCTCTAAAGAAAAATAATACAATGTAAAGGGACAGAGTATAGAAGAAAAAGAATGAAGGGAAGGAAGGAGGAAGAAAAGGAGAATAAATGAGTGAATATAACTTAGGTAAGATCATCAATAAAGGTGCCTGATGAAATGACATTTAAGTAGGGATCAAAATGGAGTGCAAGGGTAACCTAGGCCAAGGCACCCTACAGAAAAGGCTTGACGTGCCTACGTGATACATGAGGAACAAGAGTTCAGTGGGATTGGGCAAAGTGGGCATTCATAAACATTTGAATTTCTAATTTCTCTTCTCTGTAAGGATTAAAAATTAATGGCTTCAATGAGCTTTGACAAATTTAATGTTCAGATTGCTATAAAGTCATTCAAATGAATGATTTTGAAGGCATAAATATAAAATTTTGTCAATCTCTGAATATACTGTGTTAAAGATACAACTAATAATAATGGCCTTGAAAATGCATAGGGGTGACCATCTAATAGGGTCATTCTCTTCCAGTTGTTAGCACACACTAAATAAGTTGGAGAAGCCAAAGCAATGCAAAAATCAAATGTTGTAAGTCTCTCCCCCAAAATAAATTTTCTTAATACTTTAACACAAATTAAATAAGCCCTAATATAAATGTTATAATTACTCCTAACACACTCATATTAATTTTTACTTTTTAATTTAGAACTTTCAAAATAGTAATAAAACAGTAAAGTGGAAAAAAAATTAAAAAGCTACACTCCAGTACAATATTTCAAAAAGCTATTTTGTTTTGCTCAAGTTTCTTTAGAGGTTTTAGAAATTCAGTGGAAGATAACAGTTAAAATTTAACCCAAGTTTCTATTTTCAGTAATCTTGAGAGAAGGAGCTGGAGGTGGCAGTGGAATTTAAAATTTAAATATGTTAACTCAGTAACTTTAGAACATGAATACACCCACGTCTGTTCCAACGAAATTTTCACTTTATATTCAGGAAAAATATCTCATTTGCATCAGCCATGGTTCTATTATTCTGTACTTAAACTACTCTTTTAAAAATCTAAATTTCATTGCAACAAATATAACATATACATTGAAAAATGCTTGCCATAGTTTATTATAACTTCATTCAATTCAAATTAGGAGGCAAAAATACATTATTTGTATGTAGCAGTTAGTTACAGCAGAGGTTACTCATTGAGAATAATCACACCCACTTAATTTCACAAAATAAAATCACCACCACAAAATAAGCATATCAATCCATGAGAATCACACAAACGAGTTCTTATCACTGAAAAAGTTATCACAATACATCTATAATAATAAAAACATAGTATGGAAATCAACCAAATGACCGAACAACAGAATGACCATCTGGATGACCTTCCGGACGACCATGCTATGACACGCAGGTGCAATGCGACTGGTTGGGGGGCCTGCCATCACCCCACGATCGTCCCGCAGAGGGAGGCCCAGGCCACCAGCTGGCAGGGCGACTGATTGGGAGGAGGGGGGTTCCATGATCACCCCAAAGAGAGGGCCTAGGCCTCCTCTGCTGTGCGATTGATCCCGGAGCCCCTTGATCGGTCGCTCCAAAAAGGGAGGCCCAGGCTACCTGGCCAGCAGTGCTGCAGCAGGTGAGTGGGGCCTCCCTCTGCGCTGCAATCAACTGCAGAGCCCTGGCCGGGTGGATGGGGCCTCCCTCTGCAGGTCGATAGATCTGGAGGCCCCGCTATCAATCATCCCACAGAGGGACAGCCAGGCCAACAGCCAGCGATGCTGTGGCGGGTGTGTGGGGCTGGCCAACGATTACCCCACAGAGGGAGGCCCAGGCCAGCCAAGCAATCGCACCCAACGCCTGTCGCCCTCAGAGGGAGGCGACTGGTGGTGGGGGGGTGGGGGCAGCGCTGCACAGATGGCAAACAGTGGCAGCGGCGGGACCAGCTGCCAGCAGCGGCGGGACCAGCTGCCAGCAGCCGGGGGAAGGAAAGCCCCAATTAGGACCTGATTGCCAGCTAGGCCTAGGGACCCTACCCAAGGGGTCCCGGATTGCGAGAGGGCGCAGGCCGGGTTGAGGGACACCTTCCCTTCCCCCGCCCCCACACAAATTTCGTGCACTGGGCCTCTAGTATAACACTGAAAACTATTCAGTCAGTTCCTTCATTTCTCTGTATTACCCCAAGAAATAACAGCACTTCTTCCCTACCTTGAGAACAGTGGTTGGCAAATTCTTTGGTCTTAGGAAGCCTTTACACATTAACAATTATAGGGAACTACAAGGAGCTTTTATTTAAAGAACTAGAGGCCCAGTGCACAAAATTCGTGCGTGGGTAGGGTCCTTAGGACTGGCCAATGATCAGGACTGATCAGGTTCCTCGCCTCCTCGTTCCCTTGCTCCCTCAGCGCCAAGCTGCTGCCGCTGCTGGTCACCCACCATGTTCTGAGCCGCCCCCTGGTGGTCAGCACATATCATAGCAAGCAATCAAACTCCAGGTCTCCTGGTTGAACTCCTGAGCGGATACTTTGCATATGAGCCTTTTATATATATAGATTACATCTATCAGTGTTTACCATACTAAGCTTTAAAACTGGAAAACTTCAAAATTAATTTAATTTAAAATAACAAATCTGTTACAACTTAACATAAATATCCCCACTTTGGAGAGAGACTAATAAAAAAGAGGAGCCCTAGCCCGTTTGGCTCAGTGGACATAGCGTCGGCCTGCAGACTGAAGGATCCCGGGTTCGATTCTGTTCAAGGGCACATGCCCAGGGTTTCAGGCTGTCCCCAGTAGGGAGCGTGCAGGAGGCAGCCAATCAATGATTCTCTCTCATAGTTGATGTTTCTCTCTCTCTCTCTCCCCCTCTCCCTTCCTCTCTGAAATCAATAAAAATGTATTTTAAAAAACGAGAAATTTACTGGTACAAATAAATGTGAAGTCCAATGGTGGGGCTAACTTTAGGTATACCTGGGTCCAAGAGTTCAAATAATGGCACCACATGCAAGGAGGAAAGGCCTTGTGAGCACAACTCCAGAAGGCCACCATTCTGCAAGCCGTGAAGAAAGACCTCACCAGAAATCTAATTGTTGGGCACCTTGGTCTTGGGCTCCTCAGCCTCCAGAAAGCTATACAGGCCTAGCAGCTGCCTGGAGGCCCCAGCAGACAGCCCCCGCCTGGGCCCAGAGCCAGCCAGAGTGCAGCCAGGAATTCAGACAGAGAATGGACTGAACCTATGGCACAAAATATCTGCACATTAGCCCTATTCTGGGTCGTGATGAAGACAAGGCCGAGGGTCAGAGATGAGACTGGGAACCTGGGGGCATCCTTCTATTTCCACCTAAACAAACCTTACCACACCACACTCTCCCATAGGCAGATCCCTGGAATGCTTTTCTTATGACTCTGTGAAAGAACTGTGAGAATAAACAAGTAATTTTTTCTGTCAAAGAACAAAGTTTAGCAGCAGCCATTTTGGCTGCATGACTTGCAGCTGCCTGGGGGCCGCAATCTTGAAACATCAAAGATCAACCCCTTCCTTTAAATTAGCCAATCGCGAAAGACTGTGAGCTTGAGCTCCAATCAAGAGTGAGGGACAGGTCACGTGTGTGAAGCCAAGCTGACCACCTGCCGCTGGGCACTCCTGGCGCTCCAAGGATGGGTTCATCTCTCAGGCCTTGAGGGAAACAGCTCTGGGAGGGCGCACCCAGTGCCTCCATGCTCTGAGGGCCGGTTCCTGCCTCAAACCTCGCCCCTGGTGGGAAAAGCTCGGGGAGGGCACAGCCGTTGCCAAGGCGACCCCTGCAGGACTGACTTCCTTCCGGTTGGTGAATTTCTACTGTGACCGTGTTACACCCAGGGTTTTTATATAAAGAGATTCCTTGAGGGTGAGGATGTCCAGTAAGGCTAGTTAAGGCCAGAGGCCATCAAAAATACCTTGTAGAGTTAAATAAACACAACCAGCAGTGCCTGGTCACCACCGTGAGTGTTGTTAATGCCCCACACCTGAAAATCTTCGAGAAGGTCTCCTCCTCTTCAGGTGAGAGGTGAGGCAAGGGCCTTGGTCATGTGACATGGGGCTAGGAAGCACCAAGGTCACTCATGCCTCCCTTGGATAACCAATTTCTCCCTCTTTTACAAGGAAGAAAATGTCTCTCCCCAAAGAAAATAGGATGTACCACTTCCATCCACAGTGCCCCCAAAAGACCACCTTTAGGATACATACTCACCAACTGGCAGAAATTTAAATCTGGGTCCCTCAAGGAAAGGGTTTACTTGTATAGTTGGCATTATAAAACCGAAGTCTGTACCTCTGAGATGCAAATATCTGGTCTCTAAGAACTCTTATCTGCACCATTTTTTAAAATGCAAATTCCTGGGGGGTAAAGCTTAAGTAGAGAAAAACCTTAGTCGTTTCAGCAAATCAATTTAATTTCAACTGTTCCTTTCTAGATCAGTGAGTTTCGCTTTATAATACCTGTCTCAGAAAAGTATGTATCTTAAAAGTGTGTTTGCCAATAAAGGAGCCTATATTTCTAGAAGCTATAAAATGTATTTGCCAATCTAAATGCTAATTGCTTACTTTTTAACTGTCTAATACAAAGTTAAAGTTGGGTCCTTTTCACTCCGTTATGAGGACAAGAACTTTTTCTTTTGCTTTATTTTTTTTTTTCCTACCTAATCCCTCCAGAATTTGGCAATTCTAAATGAATGACTTACGGCAATACACTTCCTTGCGTGGATCCATAAGACCAGTTTCTAATTGTGGTTTTATTAACCAAGACTTTGACTGGAATGTCATGTCTGAGAGACATGCCTGGACTCTGGATGTCACCAGAAAGCCTTAAGGAATTAAGATTGACTTTAGAAGCTAATAAAAACTCATTAGAGAAATAGCCCGGTACCTTGCTTATTCATGTGGTTCATGGCAGTCCTTCCAGGTAAGGAACAAAGGTTGCTTTCCTGAGAAGATGGCAAGAAAGGAACCTCAAGGTATTTTTGAGGACCTTAAGAATTTGAGGAATTTACCCAAACCTATAGGTATGGTAGGCAAAGCCTGATGGAAACTGTGGATTGGCTCCTTCGCACTGAGGGGCTGATTAAAGCTCAGTCTGAACATTTCTTATCAAATTTCAGCAAAGCAGATTTAAAAAGCCGTGTGACCAATTGCTATTCTTATTGTGTTTACAAAAATAATCAAGCCAAATTAAGACTAGACTTAATGCAGTCTCTTTAATAAAAGTGAGGGAAACTTTAGGAAGAAAAAAATGTGTTTCAATAGCGGCCGGCATAGCTCAGTGGTTGAGCAGAACCTATGAACCAGGAGGAGGTCAGGGTTCGATTCTCGGTCAGGCCACATGCCCGGGTTGTGAGCTCCATCTCCAGTGTGGAGCATGCAGGAGGCGGCCAATCAATGATTCTCTCTCATCATTGATGTTTCTATCTCTCTCCCTCTCCCTTCCTCTCTGGAGTCAATAAAAAATTCTTTTCTTTCTTTTTTAAATTTAATAAATCTTTATTGTTCAGATTATTACAATTGTTCCTCTTTTTTCCCCCATAGCTCCCCTCTACCCGGTTCCCACCCCACCCTCTGCCCTTAACCCCCCTCCCCCACTGTCCTCATCTATAGGTGTACTTTTTAACTGTCTAATACAAACATGAAGTTGGGTCTTTTTTGTCCAGTCTCTTCCCGCACCCCCCCACACCCCTTTCCCCCCGAGAATTGTCAGTCCACTCCCTTTCTATGCCCCTGATTCTATTATATTCACCAGTTTATTCTGTTCATCAGATTTTTTTATTCACTTGATTTTTAGATTCACTTATTGGTATATATGTATTTGTTGTTCATAATTTTTATCTTTACCCTTTTCTTCTTCTTCCTCTTCTTAAAGAATACCTTTCAGCATTTCATATAATACTGATTTGGTGGTGATGAACTGCTTTAGCTTTTTCTTATCTGTGAAGCTCTTTATCTGCCCTTCAATTCTGAATGACAGCTTTGCTGGGTAATCTTGGTTGTAGGTTCTTGCTACTCATCACTTTGAATATTTCTTGCCACTTCCATCTGGCCTGCATAGTTTCTGTTGAGAAATCAGCTGACAATCATATGGGTGCTCACTTGTAGGTAACTGTTTTTCTCTTGCTGCTTTTAATATTCTTTCTTTGTCTTTTGCTCTTGGCATTTTAATTATGATGTGTCTCGGTGTGGTCCTCTTTTGGATTCCTTTTGTTTGGGGTTCTCTGCGCATCCTGGACTTGTAAGTCTATTTCTTTCACCAGGTGGAGGAAGTTTTCAGTCATTATTTCTTCAAATAGGTTTTCAGTATCTTGCTCTCTCTCTTCTTCTGGAACCCCCATAATTCCGATGTTGGTACGCTTGAAGTTGTCCCAGAGGCTCCTTACACTATCTTCATATTTTTGGATTCTTTTTTCTTTTTGCTTTTCTGGTTGTTTTTTGCTTCTTTGTATTTCAAATCTTTGACTTGATTCTTGCAATCCTTTAGTCTGCTGTTAGATCTCTGTATAATATTTTTTCTTTCAGTCAGTGTATGCTTAATTTCTAGTTGGTCCTTTTTCATATCCTCGAGGGTCTCGCTAAATTTATCGGCCTTTTCTAGAAAATTCTTGAAAAGCCTTATAACTGTGATTTTGAACTTTATATCTAGTAGTTTGCTTTCCTCCATTTCTTTCATTTGTGATCTGTTTCTTTGTCTCCGCATTTTGGCTGCTTCCCTGAGTTGATAGAGTGGCTTTGTGTGCTAGGTGTCCTATAGGGCCCAGTGGCTCAGCCTCCCCAGTTACCTGAGGTGGACACTCTTGGTGCACCCCTTTGTGGGCTGTGTGCACAGTCTTGTTGTAGTTAAGCCTTGATTGTTGTTGGTATCACTGGGAGGAATTGACCTCCAGGCCAATTGGCTGTGAGGATCAGCTATGTCTACAAAGGGAGAACTTCTGTGCTGGAGACACCCTTATGAGACAAGATTTGCAAAAGCCTCTGTGCTCAGCTTGGATGGGATGGAGTCTCAGGGTGGAGCAGATAGCACCAGTTTCCCGTCAGCCCTGCCGCAATAGGCCCCTGTGTCTCAGTGTCCCGCGGTAATTGCTGCAAGCACCTCTGAGAGAAAGCCGCCCTCGAGTTCCGCCTGCCGCCAGACAGTCCAGTTTCTCCCCGAATGAGTCTGGGTCCCCAGAGTCTCGCCCGGAACTGGAGTTCAGTGCAGTCGGGAGCTTTTGTCTCCCTCCCATTTGAGAAAGCCAGCCGCGTACTCAGCTGCCTGCCCTTTCCGCGCGCGCACGTCTTGGTACCTCTGCCTCCTGCAGCTCCTCTGAGTCTCAGTGTGCTTTTCTCTTTCCTTCTAGTTGTAGAATTTCCACTCAGCCAGCCTTCCTGTGGTTCTGGATGATGTCCGTTTTGTCTTTTAGTTGTAGTTTTGAAATTGTTGTGCGAGGCAGCAGTTTAGGTGTTTACCTATGCCGCCATCTTCTTTTCTCCCAATAAAAATAAATTTTAAAAAAATATATGTTTCAATAGAAATCACAATGCCCAGTTGTGGATACTTGACTCTAGTGCAGTTAATTGTCTTCAAAATTTTGTTTACCTATAAACTGAACTGGTTCCAGAATTATTCTAGTTTTCTTCAACCCTCTAAGCTAATGTTTCATTTTTTTCCCCCCAACCATCTTTACTCTAAGAATTATTGAGAACTAAACTTTTTTCCTAAGGCTGTGTATGAAACACATTAGCCACCTGAACACCTGATGGCATCACTAGAAATGGTGAAACTGCAGACAAAGAGGATCTATCAGATTGTAACTGCTTACTTTCATTCCAGGAAAAGCCTTGCATTTGGAAGTCTTCTCAATTGACAGTCTTATAGACTCAGAAACTGGTTTATGATCTGCTGTGTTCATTAACCTTCGTGGGGATTTTTCCTTTGGTTTTCATAGGGTGTATACCTACGACCTTATTTACCTGATTGCTTGTTTATACAGTACTAGAGGCCCAGTGCACGAAATTCATGCACGGGGGTGGGGGGGTGTCCCTCAGGCCAGCCTGCACCCTCTCCAATCTGGGACCCCTTGAGGGATGTCCAACTGCCCTCTCACAATCCAGGACTGTTGGCTCCAAACCACTTGCCTGCCTGCCTGTCTGATTGCCCCTAACTGCTTCTGCCTGCCAGCCTGATCAACCCCTAACCACTCCCCTGCCAGCCTGATCAACCCCTAACTGCTCCCCTCCCGGCCCAATTGTCCCTAACTGCCCTCCCCTGTGGCCTGGTCACCCCTAACTGTCCTCCCCTGCAGGCCTGGTCGTCCCCAACTGCCCTTCCCTGCTGGCCCGGTAACCCCTAACTGCCCTCCCTTGCCAGCCTGGTCGCCCCTAACTGCCCTCCCCTGCCAACCTGGTTGGCCCTAATTGCCCTCCCCTGCCAAACTGGTCACCCCTAACGGTCCTCTCCTGCAGGCTTGGTCCCCTCCAACTGCCCTCCCCTGCCAGCCCGATCACCCCTTACTGCCCTCCCCTGCTGGCCTGGTTCCCCCAAACTTCCCTCCCCTGCAGGCCTGGTCGCCATCAAACTGCCCTCTCTTGCAGGCCTAGTCCCTCCCAACTGCCCTCCCCTGCTGGCCTGATTGCCCACAACTGCCCTCCCCTGCCGGCCATCTTGTGGTGGCCATCTTGTGTCCACATGGGGGCAGCCATCTTTGACCACATGGGGGCGGCCATCTTGTGTGTTGGGGTGATGGTCAATTTGCATATTACTCTTTTATTAGATAGGATAGGCCTTACATTAGAAGCCCATCTGCATCATCCCCTCCGAAAATGAAATTCAGCAGTCTGGCTGGATTGAGTTGTTGTCAGAACTAGATGGTTGAGTTGGCGAAGTATGGAGGGATCTATAGGCTTCACTTAAAACTGCTTTCCCTTTTCTGCCCAAATAATTCAGACATAAAGAGCCCAAGGATATTCAGGGGAGAAATCTTAGAATGTTCCCCTCAGCCTAATTGGAATTAAGTTCAGTAAACAAAAGGGCTTCAGATAGGTGTGACATGCCTTACTCTACAGAAGCCCCTTTTCCAATCTAATCTGGGACACTGTAAAGTTAGTCCTCCCACTATCACTTTATTTTTGCCTCTCACCAGAACTGTACTTGCTATAATTCTCAGTTTTGGACCATGTCTTTTTAACTTTCTTGTCAAATTTGTCACCTATAGACTACAAGAATGCCAGCTTATCCAGCATCACCATCAATTCACCATTGCACATTCCACCTCCCTAGGACAGCACCAGACTGACCTGGACTTTGCAAAATCCCTTTTCCCTGCGAGAAGATTCCCCCTTCCCTTTAACTCCTT
Source organism: Cnephaeus nilssonii (assembly GCF_951640355.1). NCBI lineage: Eukaryota > Metazoa > Chordata > Mammalia > Chiroptera > Vespertilionidae > Cnephaeus > Cnephaeus nilssonii. Next base: position 56,416,943 of record NC_137079.1, on the reverse strand, counting down.
TATTCCTTTGCCAGATAGGAAGAATTTCTTGGCCTGGGCATAGGAAGGACTATGCCACTTGACAGCAAGAAGAAGCTACAGGAGATGAGACCTTCATTCATTTACCCTTGTAAGATTATAAAGCCCAAAGTTCTTCAGGGGAGAAACACATTAGCATAGGTAGCAAGATTTTGATAAAGGAAGGGAGCAAAGGGAATCAGATATTATTAAGCCTAATAAACCAGAGAGCTGAATCTAGTAAGCCTGCTTACTTCACTAGGAAGTTACAGCTTCACACACTCCCCTGGGAACCACTAGTCTTTCCCCACAAATTACTGGGAGAAGAGGGAGAACAAGAAAGGGGAAGTAAGCACATGTGCAGTATAAGTCAAGATGGTGCAGAGAAAGGTGCTTCTATTCTGAGACATGCACAGTAGAAGCCAAGATGGTGACCACAGAGGCCTGCCTGTCTAGCTTTTGAAAAGGATCAGAATGGCTAAGGAACACAGAACCCCAGAAGATTTAGGAAATAAATTGATTTGGGGGAGAATTGCGAAGTTAACTGGTTAGTTTAAAAGGGCACCTGGGCCTGGCTGGTATGGCTCAGTGGTTGAGCACTGACCTATGAATCAAGAGGTCTCACTGGTTCAATCCCCGGTCAGGGCACATGCCTGGGTTGCAGGCCTGAGCCCCAGTAGGGGGCGTGCAGCCAATCGATGATGTTTCTCTCTCATCGATGTTTCTATCTCTCTACTCTTCTCACTTCCTCTCTAAAAATCAATAAAAACATATATTTTTTAAAAGAGCACCTGGTCCCTCCCAAGCCCAAGATGATATAACTCAAACTTAACAAAGCACTTGGGCTCCGTCACTTGCTCTCTCTTTAGCCTGGTAATGTGCAATTGCCCCACTTGCTCCCGTACTCTCTCTCCACAGCCATGTGGGCCTAGCAGCCACCTGGGGCCCAGAGCAGACAACGCAGGCCTGGGTATAATGCCAGCCTGAGCACATCTAGGAACACAGACAAGAGACACAGACTGAACCAATGGTGCAAAATTTCTGGACATTGGCCATATCTGGGGGCCTGATGAAGACAATGCTGAACTAACTTCCTTCAAAGCAGGACCGACAGAGATGAGGCATTGGGAACCTAGGGGCAGCCTTCTATTTCCACCCAACTAAACCTTACCACACCACAGACTCCCAAAAACTAATAACAATAATAGCATCAGGCCCTTCTTCTTTGCATTCTGCTTTCCCTTGATTCATTTTCAGACAGGCCCTCACAGTGTGGCAATAAAGTTGACTCAGAGCAGTTCCAGGCTTATGTTATTCTGACAGATAGTGAAGCCCAAGAAAAGGGCCTGTTCTCCCTCCTCAACCCCCACCCCCACCCCATATTGGTCTTGAAAATGATTCACCTTCCACAGTACCAGCTATATGCCCATTGCAGGGCAAGGATGGGCAGAGCTCCATGACTAATAACCTTACCTGAAACTAAATACCCTATTTTTTAACTTTAAAAAATTGTATTTTTACAACAAAAAATTTTAGTGACAAGACCACAAATTTTTCACGTTTTGCTAATACCATTAATATCTGGCTTAGAAGAAGAAAGATTGATTCTAATATCAGCTTTTACATTCAAATGTTGTAAAATGCTGTTTTGGTTGACATATATGAAGAAATCTGGTCTCATACAGATAAACAAAAGTGGGGAATTCACACACTTGACAAATTATGACAGGGTCTCAGGAAAGCCCAGGAGACCTTACACCATATCTAAGAACCATCGTTTTAAAAATTATTTAGAAGATATTTATTAGGTATCTAATTCAAAATCAATCTTCATCTTCTCAAAGACCAAATAATCCTATATAATAAAGAGCTAATATGCTAATTAGACCAAACAGCAGAACGACCGTCCGGACAACCTTCTGGACGAAGCTGAGGCTACAAGGGCTGAGACAGCCAGGGCTGCGAGGGCCGAGCCCCTTGCACAATTTTCGTGTATCGGGCCTCTAGTTAGATCATAAAACTCTGTTATTCAGTGCTAAGAGTGTAGCCAAAATGACAAACTGAGCAGGTAGGTGTGATTATAGCATCATGCCACAGAATTCTTAAAAGAAAAGTGAGACTGCAAGTGAAATGCTGATATAGCAAGTCACAACAAAACCTTCCAATTCATATTGTGGGAAGAGTTGAGTTCTGGCAAAGGGCTCTGCCTTCCAAAGGCCACCCCTTCAGTTACTCATGTGATTCACATTCTACTTAGTTACAAAACAGATAACTAAAGAATGGAATACAATAATATTTTAAATTTATAAGATACCTAAATCTTACTCCCCCTTTACAATAGGTGTTAAAATCTGGTTACTATATTTTAAGTACTATTCCCTTTCAAATCTGTTGTGTCCTCTAAAGCAAACTGTCAGCCTTTCCTTGAAGAAGTCTGGTAGTGTAAAAAAAATATATATCACAGGACTGAACTCCAAAAACCCAGGGGTTTTCAGAGTTCTAGTCTGATATTACCTTACTTCATTAATTAGTTATGTAATCCTAGATTAGCATTTTATTTCTCTAAGCTTCAGCTTTCTCATTTTTAAAACAAAGGCACTGAACCATATGATCTAAAATAGTGGGTCAATTTTAAGAATAAAATGGTAAGCTTTCACCATCATTGCACTCCCTCCCCTCATCTCATTTCCAGGAACTTTTAGTTAACTAAACTTTAAAATAATCCTACCTAATAATAGACAAATATGCAAATTGACCGCACCTTCACCACGCCCACCAACCAAGCCACGCCCACCAACCAATCAGGACGAGTATGCAAATTACCCCAACAATTTGCATATCAAGACAGCTTAGAAAGAAGCCAAGAGATGCTGAAGAGAGCAAAGCTGCGGAGAAGCAAGCAAGCCGGGGGGAGGAGAAGGGAGAGCGGAGGCGGGGCCGGGGGAGAAGGAAGGAGAGCGGGGCAGGCTGGTGGAGAAGGCAGGCCGGGGGACAAGGGAGGAGCGGAGGTGGGGCCGGGGGAGAAGGAAGGAGAGCTGGGAGGGCTGGTGGAGAAGGCAGGCCGGGGGACAAGGGAGGAGCGGAGGTGGGGCCGGGGAGAAGGAAGGAGAGCTGGGAGGGCTGGTGGAGAAGGCGGCCGGGGGACAAGGGAGGAGCGGAGGCGGGGCGGGGTAGAGTGCAGCAGGAAACCCTATTGCAGGATTTTTCCTGCAACGGGAACGCTAGTTAAGTATATAACAAAAATCATTTTTCCTCTAGGTCTTTTCCAAGAGCCATAGAATCCCCTTTTCTGAACACTCATGAGCAAATCTTAAACCTTTGGGAAAATTAAATAACAACTAAATTCTGCAAAGAAGAAACATTTTATATACTTTTCCTAAATTGCCAGACCTTAAGATCTGCACCTTATTTCTATCACTGTTAAATGATTACTATTGGTGCATGTCTGTCTACATAACTATGTCTACCCTTTCCCCAAACCCAACCGCAAGGTGTTACAAAGTACCTACTAATTATCACACTATACTGTATAAGGGCATGCTAAATCATAGGGCATATCAACCAAAACTTACAAAAAATAGCTCTCAGTTTATGTCTAACCCAATTATGACAAAAATAAGAGTTCAAGTTCAAAAATCTAAGATACAAACACAAGTCAATAAAAATGTGTCCAGCATTTTGACAAGTTCTTAGTTGTTCTTTCCTCCTATATCATGACTGAGAGATTGCCCTCAAGTATATTTGGTACATATGTCCCAAGAATATTGCCTTCCTAACAATGTCCAAATTCAGGCATTACACAACTCATTCTTAAAACTAGGATTAAGCCCTAGCCAGTTTTGCTCAGTGGATACAGCATCGGCCAGCAGACTGAAGGGTCTCAGGTTTAATTTCAGTCAACGGCACATACCTCGGTTGCAGGCTTGATCCCCGGCCCTGGTCAGGACGCATGTTGGAGGCAACCAATCGATGTGTCTCTCTCACATTGATGTTTCTCTTTCTCCCCCCACTCATTCTCCCTCACCCTCTCCCTTCCACTCTCTCTGAAAATACATGGAAAAATATCCATTAGGATTAACAAAAATCAAAAACAAAAGCATCCTTTAAAAAAAAAAAAGAAAACCTAGGGTTAAAATAAACAAAAACCACTAATCTTCCTTGTCTCCAAAATGCTATCTAATCAAACCTTTGCATACCATAGTATCATCTTTAGAAATCTGATCAAGTTGCTGCCTTGCTTTAATAATCTTCCCCACTGTCCATAACTTATTCCACAAAATGTCCAACTACTTCGGCATGACAATAAAACCTTTTAACGTCATAATACCAACAAAAGCTAGCTGGATTCAAAAACCTCTTCCTAACCATAATCCTATCCTATATAATAAAACCGTAATATGCAAATTGACCAAACGGTGGAATGACCGGTCGCTATGATGCGTGCTGACCACCAGGAGGCAGATGCTAAATGCAGAAGCTGCCCCCTGTGGTCAGTGTGCTCCCACAGGAGAAGCACCACTCATCCAGAAGCCGGGCTCACGGCAGGTAAGCACAATGGCAGTGGCGTGAGCCTCTCCCTCCTCTACTGCAGGCGGGAAATAAGGAGCAAATGGTCCCTGACTGCAAGAGCCCAGACTGCGAGAGGGATGTCTGACTGCCGGCTTAGGAGGACATCCCCCAAGAGGTCCTGGACTGCGAAAGGGTGCAGGCCGGGCTGAGGGAACACCCCCCCAACCAAGTGCACGAATTTCATGCACCAGGCCTCTAGTGAAGTCATAATTTCTCAGAGAACTTAACTATTCTTCCAATGTTGGCTATTTAATGTCATCAGAAGCTTCAAAATGTGTAACACATTTGACAGAGTGCAGGAAAAACTTCAGAGACTGGTCACTGAAAGTTTATTAACCTTTTGCACTCGGATGTCGAGTGTGACTCGACACGGTTAGCATTAAAATAAAAGAATCGAGAAAAAAGCAAGCGAGTGCAAAGGGTTAAATAGTCTTCAAAACTGAATCTATCTTTTTCACAGTCTGCCTGTTATAAACAATTAAACTTTTTAAAAAGGTAAATAAATACTCAAGATACCATTAAGGAAAATAATATAAACATGTAACAACAGTCACATTGACAATTCCTTATAAAATGCCCCCAAAAGGTCCTAAGTTATTGGGCTAAAAGTACTTGTTGCATTTAAAGCTATATTTCAAACATCAGCACCAAAGCAGGATGAGTTATTCCCTTTTACTCTCCCTTTGATTTACAACTAGTAAGACATCGGTAACTGAAAAAGAAAAGTAAAAAAACCTCTGCACAACATATCAGGATATCCGAAAATCCAATCATCTGTGCACCTGGAAGTGGGGTGGACTGGACTGCAAACAAGCAGGAAGCCCGTAACTGATGGCAGGGAAGGTGTTGGCCAGTACAGCTGTGAGCCACAATAACCTTTCTGGCAGAGAAGTGGAGGGTAAAGGCTGTGAGTGGGGGTCTGCATGTCCATGAGAACTACAGCTGGACTGCAGTGACAGGGGAAGGGGAAGGGAAGTAGGCAGACAAAGAGAACTGAAGGAAACTGTCTCCCCATTATCTGCCCCAAAAAGCAAGAGGAATGGGACCCCTCCACTTGATGATCCCCCTACTGAGTTGTGGGCACATTAGAAGCCCCAAGTGCTAAGTACACTCCTTCCCTGGGGTTTGCCATCCCCCCTTTACCTTTTTTTTTTTTTAATGTACCCACTCCCAAACTTAGAAGCAAGTCAGCTCCAGTGAGAAAAGAACATTAACTTCTTAAAGCGCCACTCTCTAGAAAACAAAAGGAAGGCTCCTAAGCACCAACTTGTTGAACTGTTAGAATCAAACTACACAGGTCTTGCCTAAACAAGAAAAGTGTTCACTAGTTCAAATGCAGCAACAAAGGTGCTTCTCATCAACACCATAAATCACGGTAATACAATATTCACATAAAGAAAATATTTTTCCAGCCAAGCAAACCCAGAGACATGAAATACTGCAATCTAACTGATTAAAAAAAAAGCTGTTACAAAAAAATAAAAAGAAAGAAATTAGCTGTTTGAAGAAATTCAACTAGCTAAAAGAAAACTCCAAAAGGCAATACAATGATCTCAGGAATAAAAGTAATGCACAGAAGAAGTACTTTAACAAAGAGATTGAAATTCTGAGAAACAGAAATTCTGGAGCTGAAGAACTCAATAAATGAATGAGATTTAAAAATACATTAGAATGCATTGGAAATAGGACATATATGGAAAAGAGAATTAGTAAGCTGGAGGATAGAAATATAGAAAGGATTCAGGTGAAAGAGGAGAGAGAACTAACATTTTTTTTAAGCGAAGAAACCCTATGAGAAATATCACTCCATTAGAAAAGCCAACATAAGACTAATAGGTATCCCAGAAGGAGAAGGGAGCAGAGTATACTTAAAAAAATAATAATGAAGAGAAAAAAAAAGAAATAAATAATAACTGAGAACTTCCAAACCTGAGGAAAAAAATTGGATATACAAGTCCACAAAGGTAAAAGAACACCTTATTATCTCAACACAAAAAGAACTTCTGCAAGGCACATCATATTAAAACTGTCAAAAGCCAATGATACAAATGAATTTTAAAGGCAGTCAGGGGAAAAAAGATAATAAACAAAGGCATTGCAACTAGGCTATTAGCAGATTTCTCAGCAGAAACTCTACAGGCCAGGAGAGGGTAGAAAAACACACAGTCAGCCACCATAATAATGTTTGGTCAGTGATGGACTACATATACAATGGTGGTCCCATAAGACTGTAACAGAGCTGAAAAATGTCTATTGCCTAGTGACATTGTAGCTATAACATCAAAGGACAAAGGTTGCAAAATTCAGCTCTCCCTCTTGGAAGCATGCCAGCTCCTTTCCCCATCCCTCTCTTCTTTCTGTTAAATTCCAAGGGCTCCTTATTTTGTCTCTGTCACTTGTTTCTTGAGCCCATTTCTTCAACAGCTCACTTCTACTTCTGTAACTTTCTAAATAAGCTTTCTATTATCCTATATAATAAAGAGTTAATACGCTAATTAGAACAAACAGCCAGACGACTGTCTGGACAAAGCCGGAGCTGCAAGGGGCTGCAAGGGCCAGCCGGGGCTGCAAGGGGCTGCGAGGGCCAAGCCCCTTGCATGAATTTCGTGCATCGGGCCTCTAGTTAAAAAGAAAAAGTTTGCAAAATTCAACAAGGCTGTTGTTGAGATGGCAAACAACTTTAACTTGGATGTGAATGAGGATGGCATTAAGGAGCTCCTAGAAGTGGTTCCTGAGGAACTGACTAATGAGGAATTACTGGAAATTGAACAGGAATGCATAAAGAAGAGGCAAGAGAATAGAAAAACATGAGAAAAACAAAAAGATGAACCCTCAAGAAAATTCAGTGAAGGGTTTAGCATAAGTTTTCCAGACCTCTACAAGCTCCTTATGGAGCCCCAACAGTGAAAGGTTATCATTAATAGAGAGGAATGTTCATGGCACATTATTTGCTTACAAGCAAATCTATGATAGAAAATAACAAGAAAAAGCAAGCAAACCATCACAAACATTTCTGAAAACAGTAACACCTCCTCAACAAGATTCAGGCAAGTCCTTCGGGAGGTATTCCAGAATAAGGCATGCTATCATAGAGATGACAGCTCCATGATTATTTCCCCTGAAGACCTTTTAGTGGGATAATAAGTAGAGGTGGAAGACAGTGGTACTGATGATCTTAACCCTGTGTAGGCCTAGGCTAATGTATGTATCCGTGTCTTAGTTTTTAACAAAAAAGCTTAAAATGTAATAATAATAATAATAATAATAATAATAATATATAGACATAAAGAGTTCTATACAATGTATTTGTGTTTTATGCTAAGTATTATTAGATAGAAGCCAAAAAATAATTGAAGTTTATATAGTGAAAAAGATACAGTAAGGTAAGATATAGCATAGAAAAAAATGTTTTTATAAATTTAATGTAGCTTAAGTATACAATGTTTATAAAGTCCACAGTAATGTATAGTATTATCCTAGGCCTTCACATTCACTTCACCACTCACTCACTGACTCACGCATGGCAACTTCCAGTCCTGCAAGCTCTATTCATGATAAGGGCCCTATAAAGTTTACCATTTTTTACCTTTTATAGTGTATTTTTATTGTACCTTTTTTATATTTATTTAGATACTAGAGGCCCGGTGCACAAAATTCGTGCATGGGGGCGAGGGGGTGTCCCTCAGCCCAGTTTACACCCTCTCCAATCGGGGACCCCTCAAGGGATGTCCGACTGCCCGTTTAGGCCCGATCCCACCAGACATCCCTCTGGCAATCCAGGACTGCTGGCTCCCAACTGCTCGCCTACCTGCCTTCCTGATTTCCCCTAACCACTTCTGCCTGCCAGCCTAATTACCCCCTAACCACTCCCATGCCAGCCTGATTGATGTCTAACTGCTCCCCTGCCAGCCTGTTTGCCCCCAACTCCCCTCCTCTGCCAGCCTGGTCACCCCTAACTGCCCTCCTCTGCAGGGTTGATCGCCTCCAACTGCCCTCCCTTGCAGGCCTGGTCCCTCTCAACTTCCTTCCCTTGCAGGCCTGGTCCCTCCCAACTGCCCTCCCCTGCTGGCCATCTTGTGGTGGCCATCTTGTGTCCACATGGGGGCAGGATCTTTGACCACACAGGGGCAGCTATCTTGATCTTGTGTGTTGGAGTGATGGTCAATCTGCATATTACTCTTTTATTAGATAGGATAGAGGCCTGATGCACGGGTGACCAGCTGGTTTGCCCTGAAGGGTGTCCTGGATCAGGGTGGAGTTCCCTTGGGGCATGGAGAGGCCTGGGCAAGGGGCCTGTGGTGGTTGCAGGCCAGCCACTCCCCTGGCAACCCAAGCAGAGGCCCTGGTATATGGAATTTATTTACCTTCTACAATTGAAACTTTGTAGCCTGGAGCGGAGCCACGCCTCCTGCTCGATCCGTGGCTGCCGCCATTTGTTTGGATTTGTTCACCTTCTATAATTGAAACTTTGTATCCTTGAGTGGAGGCCTGGGCTCGCCAGAGTGTATGGAAAGCTTGGCTTCCTCTATTGCCGGGGAAACCCAAGCCTCCCTTCTGGTAGCCATCTTGGTTGGGATTAATTTGCATACTCGCCCTGATCGGCTGGTGGGTGTGGCTTGGCTGGTGGGCGTGGTTTATGTAGTGGAGTGATGGTTAATTTGCATATTACTCTTTTATTAGAGAGGATGTTTAGATACACAAATATCATTGTTATAATTGCCTACAGTATTCAGTACAGTAACAAGCTGTAGCCAAAGACTGATAGGCTATACCATGAGTCAGGTTGTATAGAAGGCTATACCATCTAGGTTTGTATAAGTGTACTCTTATGATGTTCACATGATGACAAAATCTTAGTGATGCATTTCTAGAACATATCTCCATCATTAAGCAACACATGACTGTAATGAAATTATTAAAAGATAAAACTTCCAGCCTCCAATATGATATCTCACAAAGTTATCCTTTAGATTTGAAGGAGAAATAAAGGCTTTTGTAGACAAACAAGAGCTGAGGGAGTTCACCACCACTAGAACTGCCTTACAAAAAAATGATAAAAGGAGATCTTCAAGCTGAAATTAAAAGACAACAGTACACATAACTCTGATTAACAGAATAAGAATATGGTCATTGTTTAAAATAGCATATTAATCTATTAACTATAGCATAAAGGTTAAAGAGTAGTAAAAACAGTTACAGCTGCCCTAGCCAGTTTGGCTCAGTGGATAAAAAACATTGGCCTGTGGACTGAAGGGTCCCAGGTTTGACTCCAGGCAAGGGCACATACCTCGGTACAGGCTCTATCCCTGGCCTTGGTCGGGGTTGCATGTGGAAGACAACCAATCCGTGTGTCTCTCTCACATAGAAGTTTCTGTCTCTCCCTCTCCCACTCTCTAAAAATAAATGGAAAGATATCCTCAGGTGAGGATTAAAAAAAAAACAGCTACAGCTACTACAACAAAATCACAGTATTTTGTGACATCAAAAGTATGAAAGGGGGAGATCACCTAATTCAGGTAATCAAAGAGACTGTGCCACTGCATCCTGCAGGACACCTACTACATAAGGACACCCTACCAAAACTGGGAGTCACAGCAGATCCATCTAATACCTATCACTATAATAGAGGAATATGCAAATTAGCTGGGACACCATAACATCACAACAGAACAGCAGGGACCTGAGGCTGCATGACGCCTGGCTGGGGCGAGGGACCTCAGGCCCCACCCCGCGGGGCTTGACGGGGGACCTCAGGCCATGGCCCCCACTGGCGGGGCTTGACGAGGGACCTCAGGCTGCGCCCACCGCCCCGGCACCAGGCCAGGGGACCTGAGGCTGCACCCCCCACCCGGCAGGGCTTAATGGGGGACCTGAGACTGCGCCCCCCACCCAGCACCAGGCCGGGGGACCTGAGGCTGCACCCCCCACCCAGCGCTGGGCTGTGGGACCTAAGGCTGCGCCCCCCCCACACCTGGAGGGGCTTGACAGGGGTGGGGCTGTCGGGGGTGAGGCCCAATGGGGGTGGGGCCAGCCGGGTCTGGGTCTCCTGCGTTTTTGAAGCGCATGCGGGTGGTGGGTGGGGACTTGACTCTAGGTCCCGTGGCGCACCCCAGACTCTGACAGGAGGGAGATTTTCATATACATTTTACTAATTTTCTTTTTTATTTTTTTATATATATTTTATTGATTTTTTACAGAGAGGAAGGGAGAGGGACAGAGAGTTAGAAACATCCATGAGAGAGAAACATTGATCAGCTGCCTCCTGCACACCCCCTACCAGGGATGTGCCTGCAACCAAGGTACATGCCCTTGAATGGAATCGAACCTGGGACCCTTCAGTCCGCAGGCCAACGCTCTATCCACTGAGCCAAACCAGTCAGGGCCATTTTACTAATTTTCTTTCATCTCTGACACTTCTATTATAGAGAAAGGGCAAATAACAATATTAAAATATTTCCTCTAAGTAATTCCCTTTTAATGTCGGGCCACCAGTATAGAATAAAACACTAAGAGGCAGCCAAAATGGGAAGACAAAGAAACATGCCTAATGAAAAAAGAGGAGAAATCTCTAGAAAAAGAAATGAAAGCAAGCAATTTATGAGATATAGAATTCAAAAATATGGTTATAAGTATGCTCAAGGAACTTAGTGAGAACAACAGAATGGAAAAAAACAAAAACAAAAACAAACCTACACATGGAAACAATAAAAAAGAACCAGTCAGAAATCAAGAATACAATATCTGAAATGAAGAATAGACTAGAAGGAATAAACAGTAGGTTGGATGAAGAAGAAAATCATATCAGCAATTTAGAAGAAATGGTAGCAGAAAACACCTAATCAGAGCAACAAAAATTAAAAAGTATTTAAATAAATGAGGATAGTTTAAGGGACCTTTGGGACAACATAAAGCGTAACAACATCCTCAACATAGGGGAAGAGCAAGAACAAGGGATCAACCACGCTTTTGAAGAAATAATGACTGAAAACTTCCCTAACATAGTGAAGGAAAAAGCCACACAAGTGCAGAAATCATAGAAAGCCCCAAAGAAGAACTCAAAGAGGCCAAAACCATAATTAAAATGGCACAAGTTAAAGATAGAGAATCATAAAAGCAGCAAGAGAGAGACAGTTACCTACAAGGGAACTACCATAAGACCAATAGCTGATTTCTCAACAGAAAACAAGAATGAAATCATATCAAGTATACATCTTCTCTGACTATAATGGTATGAAACTAAAAATCAATCATGAGAAAAAAACTGAAAAACATACAAGACATGGAAGTAAATAAATGTTAGTAAACACTGAAAGAGTTAACAATGAGATCAAGGAAGAAAGAAAAGATACCCTGAAACTAATAGAAATGAGAACACAACAACCCAAAATCTATGGGACATAGCAAAAGCAGTCCTAAGAGGGAAATTCATAGCATTATAGGCCTATCTCAAAAAAAAACAATCTAACTATACTTAAAACAAGAAAAAGAACTAAAAACCAATATTAAAATATTTCCAAGTGAATAGAAGAAAGGAAATAATAAAGATCAGAGCAGAAATAATTGAAACAGAGTATAGCCTTACTTGGTTTTGCTCAGTGGATAGAGCATTGGCCTGCAGACCAAAGGGTTTTGGGTTCGATTCTGGTTAAAGGCACGTACCTGGTTGCAGGCTCCTCCCGGCCTGGGCCCTGGTCAGGGCACATGCAGGAGGCAACCAATCTATGTGTTTCTCTCACATCAATGTTTCTTGCTGTCTCTCCCTCTCTCTTCCACTCTCTCTAAAAGAAAAATCAATGGAAAAATATCCTCAGGTGAGGATTAAAAATATTACAAACAACTAATGCCAACAAATTAGACAATCTGGATTAAATTCTTAGAAACCGTACAATCTTCCAGAATTCAATCAGGAAGAATCAGAAAACCTGAAGAGACAGATTACAACTAATATGTATAAAGCAGTATTTAAAAAAACTACCCAAAAAACAGAAGTCCTGGCCTGGATGGCTTCAGAGGTGAATTTTACCAAGCATTCAAAGAAGAACACCTATTCTAAACTACTCCAAAAAACCCCAAGAGCAGAGAACACTCCCAAGCTTATTTTATGAAGCCAGCATCATCCTGATTCCAATAGCAGATAAAAACATTACAATCTCTCAAACAAGCAACAGCTAGTATCTGCATAACCCATACCTCTCAATAAGTGGCCCCAGACCCGGCACTAGCAGCAGCCAGCCTTGGTTCACAGGTTGGCCTCTCCTGAGTACCTTCAAGCTCAACACAAGTAGCTGCCATGTACAGATTGCTTGTAGCTCATGCTGGGTAGTACCAGGCAGGGCACAGGCAAAGGCTGACTTTGCACCTCCCAGGAGGCCTCAGACCCAGTGTACCAGGTGGTCAACTTCAATCACGTTGGATTACAACACTACCACCTCCATGAGTGACACACTCACGAGGAGGACTCGTTTAGCACCAAAGCCCCACTGAAGCAAGTCATGCTCCACAGCGTGGGCTCCTGCTCTTCAGTTATAGCTGCAGCTGATCCTAGCAACCAACTGACTTGGGGGTTAATCCCTCCCAATGACGCCAACATAAATCAAGGCTCAACTACAATAGGACAGTGGACACAGCTCATACAGGGGTACACCTGGAATGCCCAGCTCAGGTGACTGGGGAGGCTGAGCCATGGGCCCTACAGGACACCTACTACCAAGTCCAGGAGACATAGCAAATCTACCGAATACATAGAAACAAATACAGGGAAGCAGCTAAAATGCAGAGACAAAGACACATGTCACAGGTGAAAGAACAGGAGAAATCTCTAGAAAAAGAACTAAATGAAAGACGCAAGAAAACTACCAGATACAGAGTTCAAAACAATGGTTATGAGGATGCTCAAGGAACTTAATGAGAACTTAGTGATAACATCAACATAAAAAAGGACCAGTCAGTAATGAAACATATACTAACTGAAATAAATAATAATTTACAGGGGCTTAACATTAGAATAGAGGACGTGGAGAACCAAATCAAAAATTTTGAATATAAGGAAGCAAAAAACATCCAATCAGAACAGCAGCAAGAAAAAAGAATCTAAAAATATGAAGGTAGTGTAAGGAGCCTCTGGGTACCAATTTCAAGGGTACCAACATTTGCATCATGGGAGTGCTGGAAGGAGAAGAGAGGAATGGTGAGTCAGGCTCCTTAGGAATGAGCCTTCCTAGTACTGTGAAACTACACAATCTCACCAAAAGGCTGGCCATCAACCCCCTTTGGATTGACTGATAACTAAATGGGGAAACTGTGGACAAAAGGAGGGTTCTAAAATAAAACAGACAAGTTCAGTGATGAAAAGTAAATTCACAGATTTATCTAGTCATAAATTCCTAACTGGGCAGGTCATGGTGGGTACTCACATCTGAACATAGAACTTCATCAGTAATAGGTTTTTAAGCAAGCCCTGTTCATTATTCTTGTGCATCTAGGTTAACACACCTTAATCCTCTTTTCCAGGCTCCTGAAAAACCACCCTCAAGGGAGCACAGAATCTTTACTACCTCACACCTTGCTTTCACCCACTTTTATGGTATTTTCCTTCCATTCTCTCTCTAATTCCTAATGTATAAAAGAAACTGCAGAACTGTTATCCTCAGAGCATTTCAGATCTTTCTTCCTGGCACTGTCATTGGCTTGACTCAAACTCTTTTAAAACTAAAAATTATCTAGAGGTTTGGACCTTCCTTATGTCAACACCTGAATAATTTGGAAAAATTAAATGAAAATAATTTAATTCAGATAACATTTATTTTCAGAAATATAGTTTGAAGTTCAGATAAGAGAACTAGGTAGATAAACAGCTAAAATTGGAAATAAGAGCTTAAGGCTTTGAAGAGTGGTCAGTGGTTAAGTCAAACATAAATATGAGAAATAATTGCATAAAGTAGAGGCTCTCTTGGAAAAGCTCAGAAATTCAAGGTAAATGCGTATGAAATATATGCAACATCCTAATAAGGAACTCTTTAATTAAACTTTCAAAGAATGTACAATACACACAAAAAATTTTAAGAACAACTGCCACAAATTATAATAGAAACTATTCATGGGAATGAATGTGAATGAGGTTAACAGGAGCAGAAATGGTTGAGAAAAAAAAAGTCATGAAAACAGAACTTGCAAAATACAAATAAAAGGCAAGAAAAGAACTAAAGGGACTAGAACTGGTTTGAGAAAAAAGAGAACCAAAGTATTAGGGAATCAATACCTCAAAAGTTAAAAAAAAAACAACAAAAAACAGGCAGCATCAACATTTTCTAGTTATAAATACAGGTCAAAGAACAAAGTTTATATAAAACCTTTACATTTAGTCAATATAAACCATTGGTAACACTGAGGTTAGCAATTCTGGTTGAATATAAATAGAAAGAAGCGATATTGAAAAGCATTAAGAAATAAATGGTTGGAGGCAAATGAGTAGAAAATTAAAGACTACTATTTCTCAAGGTTCACCTCTGAAAAGAAAAGAAAGCGAGAATGCAAATGACTAGAGGAAAAGTAGGATTTATTTTTTGTTTTGTTTTTGCTGCTATTGTTGCTGAGTTTTTCTTCCTTAAAGAATGAAAGATTGATTTTCTATGCCAAAAAGAGTCTGTAGAAAGGGAAAGATCAAAGGAAGGAAACAGGGTTAAAGTTCATGAGTAAAATGATCACCTTACAGTTCTTCCTGTAAAACAGGAACAAAAATATATTTTAATGTGGTTAGAAAGGTACCGTAACAAGTATGGGTGAAGGGGGAAAGACTACAAAAATTCCTAAAAGTCTTATTTCTTAAAACTGTAAAGCACTGATAACCATGATGCCTCAGAACTTGTTCCCTTACAATAGCAGCTATCACTATGAAAATGTTATAATAAAAAATAGAAAACAGTTAATAGGAAAGTACAGTATAGTAGTAAATTAAAAACATGACTCGAATCTAAAAGCTTTAGTTTAAATCATTGTTTAGTCACATGCTATAGCTAACTCTGTGACTCTAGGCAAGTTATCCTGACTTTGTGCTTCAGAGCCTCAAATGGAGGTAACAATGCTTACCTCATAGAACTCGGTAGAAATAGAAAACTTATCAATGAATACAAATGTTAGGTGGTAGTGGCAGTAGCAATGATAGTGATAATAGTAACAGTAGCAATAGTAATGTAACCTATTTGTGTTTAATCAACAGTATTTAAGGAAGGAGGAAAGGACTAGACTCTAAAAAAAAATGTGCCACATTCAATCCTTTCAACTACAGAAAGAAACAAGTATAATTCTCCTTATTATACTAATAAGGAAATCAGTTAGTAAGTGGCAAAACTAAGATTTGAACACTGTTATATGTGGACTCAAAACTTACTTTCTTTTCACCACACAACACACTATCTTCAGAGGAATACTTAGCATTAGCAGCAGGAGCACAAATTTAGGCATTCTGTTCTTTACTACTAAACTCACAAAATCTGGGTACATAATTAAATGTCTGCCTTTCAATTTTATCTTTTGAAAAATTGAGTTTGATTAGATCTTGAGGTTTCTCTTCAGCAAAAAAGTTCATGATTTTATAAAAGTGCCACATTTAGTGATATGTAAACTCACAAAAGGTTTTAAAACAGCAGAAAACCTTTTCTGTTTAAAAAACAAAAACAGAAAACTTGAACATACAAAAACAGATTTTTCTTCACATTACCAAAAACAGATTTTTCTTCACATTACCAAAGGAAAAACTAGTATCTAATTTTATTTTATTATTAGCAAGTATAATTAAGCAAATGTTTGAGAGAACAAAACATCAATCTTAAGTATTTCAAGATGTCAATTTTAACACCTACACTTTCAATAATGAAAAAGAAAACTCAGAATCCTGATACACCTACAGAACTATAATCAAATAAAATACAGATTTACTGAATTTTATTTCATGCTGAAACTGCAACCAGGCTATTTTTGTTTTAAATATCAATATGAATACCTCCTGCCTTAAAACCCGCCACTGGTTTCCTATTATCCTTCAGTGACATCCAAAATCCTTAACATGACTCAACAAAGTCATGTGATTTGGCTCCTCTTTCTGGTGCTATCCAATGCCATTCTTCCCCTTGCTCTTTTTTCACTTTCCTCCAAGACACATTTTCTTTCACTTTAGGGCTTCATCCAAACTGCTCTCTAAAACCTAGAATGCTCTCATAGATCTCCATTCCCATCCTTTTGACCCAAGCAAACTGCCTTTCATTCTTGAAGGCTGAGATCAAATGTTATCATGACAGGAAAGACTTTCCTGACCTCCCAGACATATATTTTGACAACATTCTGGACTTCACAACACTTATAATTACTTGTTCAACACTTGTCTTCTCTGCTAACTGGTAAACAATATGAAGATGGTCATTTCACATCTTGTTTCCTACTATTTTCCTAATATCTAACACATTGTTTAGCACAGAGGAGATTAAATAATCAATAAATGTTTCCTGGATGAATACATTCAAAATGGGAGGCAAAGTCCAAAACCATGAGATGCCTTACTAGTACAAGTACCTAAAAAGTTCTATACAAATTTGAGTTACATCTTACAATTAGCTCTTCTTCAGATGTTCCTCCCTCAAACAGATGCTATTTAGCAATTATACAACTTTAAAGTAAAGCAAAAAATTCCTCCAGATCATGAACCCATTCTAAAATTTCACAAAACCAAGGTTAGAAACCACAGGTCTTAAATTATTGGAGCTTTAAAGCTCATCATCTAAAAGAATTCACCTGAAATACAATTAAAGGGACAGAAACTTGGATAAGGACTTAATTTTACCACACCAATGTACATTATAGAAGGACCAATCCCAATTCCTACTACTGCAGTGCCTTATTTACTCCAAAAGTAATGACTGCAGTGCTAGTCATCTGAGTAGGCTACACGATACCTGGAATACGCTTTGTTAAAACTAAAGAAAAATTATAGCTTTGGCTGGTTTGGCTCAGTGGACAGAGCGTGGGACTGTGGACTGAAGGGTCCCAGGTTCAATTCCCGTCAAGGGCACATACCCACTAGGAGGCGTGCAGGAGGCAGCCGATCAATTATTCTCTCTCATCATTAATGTTTCTATCTCTCCCTTTCCCTTTCTCTCTGAAATCAATAAAAATATATTTTTTAAAAAAGAAAAATTAGCCGAAACCGGTTTGGCTCAGTGGATAGAGCGTTGGCCTGCAGACTAAAAGGTCCCAGGTTCGATTCCGGTCAATGGCATGTACCTTGGTTGCGGGCACATCCCCAGTGGGGGGTGTGCAGGAGGCAGCTGATGGATGTTTCTCTATCATCGATGTTTCTAACTCTATCCCTCTCTCTTCCTCTCTGTAAAAAAATCAATAAAATATATTTTTTTAAAAAAAATTATAAGCATAAACACTAAGTAACTATAACTAATTTTAGCTTAGTGGGGGGAAAAGGGAAATGGCAGTAAAGTGGTTAAGTAATACAAAAACTGAAGGCTTAAAAAGAATACTATTTTGACTAATAACATTTTTTAAAGTTTTCTGTTCACCTAAAACAGTGTTAATTATAAACCAGGCAGCATTCAAAGATTTGCTTAACACATATTCATTATTTTCTCCAATTTAGAGATGAAGAAACAGAGGCACTGAGTTAAGCAACTTACTCAATGTTATACAGCTGGTAAGTGCCAGAGGCAGAACTCAAATCCAGCTATTCTAGCTCCACGGTTCTCCCTCTCAACCACTACACAACACTGATGCTCTCTCCTTCCAAATCCCTGAAATACGGCTTCGATCTGTACCACCCCACTCCAGTAAAACTATTTTTGCTAAGGTCACCAATGACGTCTACCTTGCCAAATCAAAGGGTCACATATCTGCTGCCATCTTTTTCACCCATTCTGCAGCATCCCATCAAGTTCACAACTTGCCTCTTGTCATATATTCCTTTAGTGACATATATCCCATTTTCTTCCTACCACAGACCTGGGCTCTCTTCTCTTGCATATCTACCCATTTTTCTAGGAAATCTCCCACAATTCCATGCCTTTAAATATCATCTACATGACTACAAATTTCTCTAGTCCTGGCCTTTGCTCTAGAGTCATATACCCAACTTCATATTTGACATCTCACTTAGATGAAACCAACCATCTTACCCTCCTTCCCTCAACCTTTTTTCTCCCAGTCTTCTCTACCATCACCCATCCAGTTGCTTAGGCTAACTTCCTAGTCATCATCCTGACTTTCCTTTCCCACATCTCCCACATAAAACCCATCAGCAAGTCCTATCAAATCTACTTATAAAATATATTTAGTTCTGTCTCCATTATCACTCTAATGCAAATTACCTACATCTCTGCCTACAATGCCCTTCACAATGGTCTCCTTGCTTCCATTTTTGCCTCCTTAATCTCTACAAAGCAGCCTAAGTTAAAGCAAAATCAAATCAGTCTTTGCTTGCTTTAAATCATCTAACGTATTCCATTATAATTTAAATAAAATCCTAGCTCTTGAACATGTCCTCAAAGATGCTACATGACTTGGCCCCTATTTCTACAACTTCATGTCCTTCCATTCTCTCCCCCACCACAAGGTTCCTTGGAGCCATAACTACCTTCTTTCTCTTCCTAGAACACACCACGATCATTTCTGCTACAGAGCCAGTGCACTTGCTGTTCCTTCCACAAGAAACATTCTTTTTCAGACTTTCACACAGATGGTTCCTTCTTCCAAGATGTTGTTCAAATGTCACCTCCCCTGAGGAGCCTGCTAATCAGTCTTTTACATGATCCTCTATTATTACAACCGTCACTATTCTTATTGTTATCTGAAGTTATCTTATTTGCTTACTATGCCTTGTCAACTTTGGAATTTGAAAGCTCCATCCCCAACGCTTCCCATAGTACCAAGTAGGTGCTTAATAAATTTATTGAATGAGTGAATTTTCCCCAATGCACTTTAAGTTTATTGTTAAGTCGACCAATTTTATAAAGCACTTGGCCCGTCATATATGTTTTTTATGTAGTCAAAGATAAATCCTTAAAACACTCCTTAATTTTTCCTATCCAAAGCGTTGCAGCACTCTGAATCCCCTCCCCCAAAACACAGAGTCCATCTACAACACCCCCACTTAAAACCGCTAAATATTCCACATGGGTAGACTGCATTTCTTCCTTCTCTCCAAGCGAACGACCGTGTGGGTGGGAAAAGGGAATTGTACTGAGCATCCCACACCTGTTACATCTTCAACCAGCTAAAAGAGGTGCCGATGAGCCAGCGCCCGGCACATGGGAGACGTGGCTTTTCTTTCAGGGATCGCATTTAGGTAAAACGTTAAGTGGCTTAGACTAGAACTATCCGAATCTTTAATAAGGACCATTCAATTCGTTTAAATAAGCATGATAGTCTATAGGCAGGAGATTATGCTCGTATTCACTAAAAAAGAAAAAAAGGAAAGAAGCTGATTTGGGGACCTTCAGGAAACACAAAGTGTGTGTGTGTGTGTGTGTGTGTGTGTGTGTGTGTGTGTGTGTGTGTGTAGGTTGGGGATCGAGCTACCTATAACGTGAAGGCAAGAACAGCAGACAGCGGTTCAAGGACCAACTTAGCGATACGATAAAGGCTCTCCGGGATATGCAGACCCTGGGAACGAGGGCAGAAGCTGAGGAGAAAACACAGGAGCCCCGAGACCTCCGCTCACCGCTTCGGCCTCCAGCGCAAGCATTTGGGGCAACTGCATTGGTCTGTGCCCGCCAACCTCCCACCTCCCTCCCTGCAAGGAGATAGCCCCGGATACTCACATGGGCTCGAGAGTCTTGCTGAGCCAGGACTTCAGTGCCTCGAAGTTTTCAATGATCATTTTAGAAACCATCCACAGCGGCCCCCAGGCCCGTCACTCTCCTCCGCCCGCCCAGGTCGCGGCCGCTACAGCCGCCGCTGCCCCCGCCCCCTCCTCCGCGCGCCGCCCGCGTGGGCCGCGGTGGGAGGCGCCGGTGGCAGGTTCCCGCGAGCCGGGTCGGTGAACAGCTCCGCGGGGACCGCCGCAGGCCGCGAGTCCACGGGGTGCCAGGAGCTTCCCCCTCCCCGGACCCCGGCCCGGGCTGAGGCAGCAACGGCTTGCCTGAGCCCTCCCCCTTCCCTCCACCCCAGCTAATCTTTCGGAACCGGGAGCGCGACACGCGCCTAGACCCGGGCTTTCTCTCGGCCTCGGGACCAGTTGCTTGTCGGGAACGCAGAAGAGGCAAAATGAAGAAAGCGAAGACGAAGAGCAGCTCAATGGGAACGACTCGGGGGGTCTTCCCGGCTCCCAGCACCCCCAAGAAGATGGCTGCCGGTAACTCTCGCGAGAATCAAGAAAGTCTCGCGATGACCCGGAGCCTGCTGGGAAGACACGTAGGACTAGCGGAGAGCGAAACTGTGTAGGGAGTGCAGTAGTTCGAGCTTCTGCGTGTTTGCGGCTTTTGCGCCTTTTTACACTTCAGCCCTCTTAAGGAATAAAGATTTTATTTTTTTTTTACTAGGAGGGGAAGATCGATGATTTCAGAAACAGCAGGAGCCCCAGCTCGTCTTCTGCAACGGCCGCGGCGCGTCAGCTGGAACTAACTTGGGGCCTGGAGCGCTCCTGGAGAGCCTCCCCGCCGGTGGGTGCCGGCGGGTTCCCTCCGCGCTGCGCTGTGCGTCTCCTCGGGTTACCTGTGCCCGGCACCAGCACGTTCTCCGTGTGCTGTGCAGTGGTTTGGGAAGCGCCGGCGGGTCTAATTAGCCCACTGAGACTTCCAGAGGATTAGTGTCTTGTCCAAAATCACTCGACTTGTTGGCAGAGCACTAATAACCTAGGGATGCTTCAAATGAAAGGTGAGAAAACCTTGACAGTTCTCCATTAGTTTCCAACCATCTGAAACTTTAGGGCTTATCCCTAGCTGACGATAAGGAAAGTGTCTGTGTTTTTAATTCTTTTCATTTAGAGCGATTCAGTCCCAATTACGTAGCTTCAAAAGAGAGAGCCTTCATAGCATCCCGAATAAACGCCCCTTCTCTCCTGAGGGGTCAAATAAGTTTGATTTCCGCCTGAGTTGTTCTACGGCTAGTGCATACTACCGTTAATGAGCTAGGTGGGATTTTACAAAGGGTCAAGTGCCCATAAACAAAACAATTCGCAATAGAGACACTTAGAGTAAGTAGACCAATAAAAAGTTATTTATGACAGACCCTAAATTGTCGTTAAGAATGCTAAGTTTGTAATTTCCTGGAGTGACGTGTCCTAAAGCAGTAAGTGGAAAAAATTATCAAGTAAGGAAAGCTAGATGTTTGTTTTCAAATACAGCATATAGTATAGGATACAAATTAAAATCCAGCTACGGAATAACTAGGGTGTTGAGTAAAGCAATTTAGCTAAGTGAAGTAAGCCAAACACAAAAGAACAAATATTGTATGACTCCTCTTAATGTGAGGTACCACCTAGAGTAGCCAAACTCCTAGAGACAAGAAGAATAGTAGTTGCTAGGGGTGGGAGGTGTGGGGAAGGATTGGGGAGTTATTTTTTAATTGGTAAAAAGTTTAATTTGGGTTAATGAAAAAGATCTGGAGATAGGCTATGTTGATGGTTCACAACAATATGAATGTACTTAATGTCGTTGAACTGCACACTCAAAAAATAGTTAAAATGATGCATTTTATATGTATATTTTACTGCAATAAAAAATAATTTATAATTTTAATGTTACTAGGGAAAAGGTAATATCCTATTTGTTTAATAGCATTGTCATTGGCTGAGTCCACCAAAGTTTTCAACCTCATCACTGTTCCGTAACTCTGGCCATTCATTCCAGACGGCCAAAGCTAATCATTCCACTGTCAAATACTGTATACTCCAGGTAAACAGATATGCTTATCTTCCACTTCTCCAAATATTTATTCACATCATTTCCACAGGGAATGTTTTTACTTACTTCTTTCTCTGGTAGCTCAAACCTTACACATACTTCTCTCTTAATACCACTACTAGTGTTTGTTTGAAATCTCTTATTTTCTCTAGACAATAGCAACAGCCTTTTAATCTCTCTGCCTCTTAGGTTGCACCCATATCAGTTCATATTCAATTACCTTCATCATCATTGCCTTTTTAAAAATATATGTTTTTATTTATTTTAGAGAGAGATAAAGGGAGAGAGAGAGTGAGAGAGAGAGAGAGAAACATCGTTCATTTGCCTCTTGTATGCAGAGAGAGAGAGAGAGGGAGAGAAACATTGTTCATTTGCCTCCTGTATGCATCCTGACCAGGGACCCGAACCAACCCCAGGATGTGTCCTGACTGGGAATTGAACCAGTGATCTTTTATTTTATATTTTTACTAGAGGCCCGATGCACCAAATTCGTGCAAGAGTAGGCCTTCCTCCCCACAGCTGCGGGCACCGGCTTCCCTCCAGCACCCGGGACCTGGGCTTCCCTCTTCTGGCTTCCCTCGCAGCCCCAGCTTCGTCCAGAAGGTCATCCGGAAGGACGTCTGGCTAATTAGCATATTACACTTTTGTTGTTACAGATTTCATTTTGTTTTGTACCTTCTTAAATATCTTTAACTAGAGGTCCCTCGGCCTGGCCTGCGGGGATCAGGCCAAAACTCATCTCTGGGTCCGGGGTGCAGGTGAAGCAGATTTGGGGCCAACAGTGCCCCAGCAGCAACCTAACCTATGGCCAATTCCACGAGGTAATGGGCTCCCTCCTCTACTGGTCGGAGCGTCTGACCCCTGGTGGTCATTGCACATCATAGCTACCGGTTGGACGGTCGCTTAGGCTTTTATATATATAGATAGTTTACAATTAAAAATTGGGAGTGACCTCATCGGGTGGTTCAGTTGGTTGGAGCGTCATCTTACACTAAAGGGTTTCAGGTTCCATATCTGGTCGGGCTGCATACGGGAGGCTGAACCGGTGACCTTTTAATGCAAGCATGGAACAGCGCTAAACCAACTGAGTCACACCGGCCAGGGCCATCATCATTGCCTGTAACTTCTTTGTGAAACTTGAATCTAAATCATGTCACATCCCTGCTTAAAATCTTCATCAACTTCCACATTGTCTTCAGGATAAAAATCCAAATTCTTTAACATCCTGTAAAAGGCTTTTCACAATCAAACCCCTTCCTATTTGCCTTAGAGACTTCTTTCAGTGCCTTCCAGCCTTTGATCCATCCTGAACTATTTCATGTTCCTTAAAACAGGTGTGTTCTCTTTAAACTGAGGCATTGCAAAATGTGTTTCCCTCCTTTTCACTTGACGGAATCCTACTAATCCATTGAAGTCAGAGCAGTACCTTTGGATGTCCATCCCTGACCTCCCTGCTCTAAAGCAAAAGCCTCTCTGAGGTTTTCTCATATCAGCCTGTGCTAGCTTCTATTATAGCATCCATTACTTTATTTTTGCAATTATCTAATTATCTGTTCCTTAGTAGACAATAGTTTTGAATCTCCTGCTCCAAGCACAGTCAATTCTCTGTTCTCTATTTTTTGAATGATCAAATGAAGCCCTACCACTTCCATGAAATCTTCCCTGACCAATGTAGCTGATTGCAATGTCTTACTCTTAATCCATGATACAGTGTTTGTTATCACTCCAAGGTTAGTCATCAGTGCTGATGCTCTGTCCACTGAGCCAAACCTTATGGGTTACTCTCAATGGTGCTTTGGGGGTCTTGTTTAAAAATTCAGTTTGCATTTCAGCATCACAAAGATACTCTATGTTTTCTTCTCTTTGTTTTACAGCTTATTGCTCTCTCCAGAGAATCACATTTAGGTCTTTATTTTCTTTGGAATACATTCATATTTATGGTGTAAGGTGGGAATCTAGCTTACTTTTTCTCCAAGTGACAAACTAATTTTTCTCTATAATTCTACTTCTGTCCCCTATTGATATTTGATGGATGTCACCATTATCATATCTTCATATTTCCATTTATATGTGGCTCTAGTTCTGACCTCTTCAATTGGTCTTTGTCTATGACTACACCAGTGCCATGTTTTTATATACCATCATCTTATAGACTATCTTAATCCTAAATAATAAAAGCATAATATGCTAAGTATTCAACCAATCAGTTGACCGTTTGACCAGTCACTATGGCATGCACTGACCACCAGGGGACAGACGCTCCGACAGGTAGGTTAGCTTGCTGCTGGGGTTTGGCCGATTGGGACTGGGTGAGAGGGCCAGACATGCCCAGGAGTTCTCCCGTGGTCCCTCCCGGGCCCGCAGCCTGTCTCCCCCGCGCCCCCATCCCTCCTCTGCCAGCCCTGATCGGGACTGGGCGAGATGGCCCCGATTGGCCCTGATCATCAGCCAGGCCGAAGGACCCCACTTGTACACGAATTTGTGCACTAGGCCTCTAGTATATAATAGAGTAAATCCTTGACTTAGCTAAATGTGAAACTTTCGTTATCCAAATAATTAGAAAAAGCTTGTTGAGCTTGTCAAAAAAATCATTCATTAAATTTATGGATTAATTTGGATTAAGTTGACATCCTATAATGTATGGCAGTCACCAAGGTGCACTGCTCAGACATACCTACAAGAAAGAGCTCATTGCTCAACTACAAGGCATGTAATTAGCTGACAGCCTTTAGCTGTAAACTCCTTCTGGGCTCTCTCAGCTTTCAAGCTGAAGTTACACTGTTTTCAGGCAATCTCTTCCCCTTTTTCCCCCCCACCCATCCCCCATCCTTCCTCAGCCAAGAATGAGCAAGGAATGATATAAGGATCTACGTAACACTGGAATGCTAGAAGCTTTGTCAAACCTGCAAACTGATGGCTCCCCCTACTCAACACTTCTTTCTCCCTTTTCCTTTCACCAGTGTTACTCTCCAGTAAATCTTTTGTACTTCTAACTCTATCTCAACATCTGCTCCCCAGAGCACCCCACCTATAGCACAAGTTAAATCATGATTCCTTCTATTTTTATGAATTTAAAAAATCATAGTTAACTAGAGGCCTGTTGCACGAAGAGATTCGTGCAATAGGCCTTCCTTCCCTTGGCTTCCAGCACCGGTTTTCCTCCGGCACCCGGGACCCAGGCCTTCGCTCTGGCCAGAGTCTGCCTTCTTCGTCTTCACTGCAGACTCCGGAGTCTGCAGTCTTGTCTTCACTGCGGCACTCTGCTCCTGTAGATCACTTCGGCACCCCCTCCCTACTCCCCGCCCTCCCTCTCATAGCAGGAGTCCTGCCCTGCCTGGCCACTCCGAGTCTCGAGCAGCTGGGCAGCTGCCATCTTTGGCCTTCTAATTAGCATACTCACTCTGATTGGCTGTGGGTGTAGCGGAGGTACGGTCAATTTACATGTTTGTCTATTATTAGGTAAGATAGTAAAATTTAGCCATCCCTTCTGGCTCAATTACTTATTATTTTAATCCTCACCCAAGGATATTTTTTCCATTCATTTTTAGAGAGAATGGAAGGGAGGGTAGAGGGGGGGAGAGAGAGAAATATCTATGCACTCGCCCCAACTGGGGCCAGGATCAAAGCCGCAACCCACAACCGAGGTACGTGCCCTTGACCAGGAATTGAACCCACGACTCCTAGGTCAATGGGCCAGCACTCTAACCACTGAGTTAACGAGCCACACATCAATTACTGTACTTCTTTGAAATCATTCTTAGCCACCTCAATTTAATATACTCTGAAGACATACATTCTAACAAGCCTTTGACTTTCTATAGCTATGATGTAATCACCTGTCATTTTATTTTTTAATGTACATACACTTTATCTTCTATCTAATGCTCTGAATTTAATCCCCTATGGCCTCCTTTCATAGTTACTCCCTTATCTTCTATTTTCAACTCTTGCACTTTATTCAGTCTTTCCAATTCATTGTTCAACAAATGTTTACTGAAGGTCTGCTCTGTTTCAGACATACTTGCTGAGAATACAGTGGTGGACAAAAAAAGACATAATATCTGCCATGGAACTTACAGCATAATATACAAGGAGGACATTTAACAAATAATATATAGGGAAAAATGTATAATTACAGGTATTATGAAAGAAAATAGAGGAAAATATGAATCTTTGTAATAATTTAGAAAGGTCCAAGCATGGCTTCTCTAAGGATATGATATTTAAATGATTAAGAAGAGTGAATAATAAGTAGAAGTTAGCCATGTGAAATGAAAGAGACAAGAACATTCCAGACCAACATAATAGTTTGTGGGATGTTCTGAGGGAAGGACACACTGGGATCTTAAAGAAGGTCAAAAGGTGACAAGGAAGGGGTATGAAGTTAGGTTAAATTAGGCAAACAGAGGCCATATTAAAATTTTTGAACTAGTTCTTATTTCATATTTGATGCACAGTCATGAAAGGTTTTCAGTATGTAAGAATTAATTGAAAACATGAACACATGTGTACTTATTTTAAGAAAAAGCTTAAAATTTGGGGATCTATATATATAAAAGCCTAACGACCAGCCGACCGGCTGGTAGCTATGATGCGCACTGACCACTAGGGGGCAGATGCTCAACGCAGGAGCGATTCTTGGGTGACGCATCTGGAACCAGAGAGGAGGGAGCCCGATTCCAGGGTGTGTCACCTGAGAACCACCCTCTCACAATCTGGGACCCCTCTGGGGCTGTTGGAAAGCCAGGTTCAGCCAGATTCCTGCAGGCCAGGCCGAGGGACCCCACTGGTGCATGAATCTGTGCACTGGGCCTCTAGTTTGTATATAAAAACAGAAGAGATACAAATCACCTTTAACATAATAAATGCCAGGTTTTTAGTTCTCTAGAAGTAGAATTAGGAGAATCTTAAAGGGACTATAGTTTTGTCATTTGAGACTAGACACATAACTAAAAGAAAAAAGTAATGCTTGCTGTAATGAAGTAAGTCCTTAGGTAATTCAAAAGGAAATACTTCAGCAATAGCCCATAGTATAAGCTGAGATCAGAGAACAGACTCATTTTCCCTTAATAAGATCAGAGTACTTCTGGTAAAAAAGAGTTTGATGGGCAATCACCAATTCTTTGGTGGACACTTCATTTATACCAATAATCTATATATATAAAAGCCTAAGCGACTGTTACAACCGGTCAACCAAACTACCAGTCGACCGATCGCTATGATGTGCACTGACCACCAGGGGCAGACGCTCAATGCAGGAGCTGCCCCCTAGTGGTCAGTGCACTCCCACAGCGGGAGTGCCGCCAGGCTCATGGCTGGCGAGTGCAGCTGAGGTGGCACAAGCCTCTCCTGCCTCCACAGCAGCGTTACTGAGCAGCGGCAGTGGCAGGCACAGTGGGCTGGATTGAGCAGGAGTGGCATGGCACCCTGCCTGGGCTCAGGCTCCTCCTCAGTCGCCTGCGGCTTTGCACACTGCTACATCCCTCGGGGGATGTCGGACTGCCAGTTTCGGCCCTATCCTTGCCTCGCCTGCGTTCCCAGATTTCAAGATGGTGCAGGCCAGGCTAAGGGACCCCACCAGTGCACAAATCTGTTTACCGGGACTCTGGTCCTATATAATAAAGAGGGAATATGCAAATTGACCATCACTCCATCACAAAGATGGCTGCACCCATAGCTGAGGCCAAGTTCTCATAAGGAGCCTTAACGAGCAATCAGCAGGGACATGAGGCTACACCCTCCCCCTCTCCCATGGGGCTTGACAGGGGACCTCAGGCCATGTCCCCCACCTGGCAGGGATTGACAGGGGATCTCAGGCCGTGCCCCCCACCTGGCAGGGATTGACAGGTGGCCTCAAGGTGCGCTTCCCATCCTGGTGCTGGGCTAGGGAACCTCAGGCTGCTCCCCCCGCCCCAGCACCAGGCCGGGAGACCTCAGGTTGCACCCCCCACCTAGTGGGGCTTGACAGGGGACTTCAGGCCACGCCCCCCATCTGGCAGGGCTTGACAGGGGACCTCAGGCTACGCCCCCCTCCCGGTGTTGGGCCAGGGGACCTGAGGCTGTGTCCCCCTGCCTGGCTGGGCATGACAGGGGACCTCAGGCCGTGCCTCCCACCCAGCAGGGCTTGACGGGGGACCTCAAGGTGCACCCCCAGTGCTGGGTCAGGGGAACTCAGGCCGTGCCCCCGCCCAGTGGGGCTTGACGGGGGACCTGAGGCTGCACCTCCCCTCCCGGTGTTGGGCTGGGGGACCTGAGGCTGCACCCCCCCCACCTGGTGTGGCTTGACAGAGGACCTCAGACCATGCCCCCCACCCAGCGGGGCTTGACAGGGGATCTCAGGCTGTGACCCCCACTTGGCGGGGCTTGATGGACCTCAAGGCATGGCCCCGCCCCAGTCTGGGCTGGGGGGACCTCAGGCCACGCCCCCCGTCCTGGCACCGGGCCAGGGGACCTGAGGCTATGCCCCCTGCCTGGCAGGGCTTGACAAGGGTGGGACTGGCCAGGTCTGGATCTAGCCCAATGAGAGGGGTGGTGGCCGGGTCTGGGTTTCACGTGATTTTGAGGTGCATGTGGGTGGGCAGGGCCTTGACTCTGGGTCCCGTGGTGAGCCCCAGACTCTGACAGGAGGAAGGTTTTCATATACATTTTATTAATTTTCTTTCATCTCTGACACTTCTATTATAGAGAAAGGGCAAATAGCAATATTAAATTATTTCCTCTAATTAATCCCCTTTTAATGTGCACAAGTCTCGTGCACCGGTTCACTAGTTTATTATAATGACTTCACGTAGCAAAATTCAAAATATACGAAAACATGCCCTGACCAAATAGCTTAGTTGGTTAGAGCATTGTCCCTATACACCAAGTTTGATCCCCAGTCAGGGCACATACAAGAATCAACTAATGAATGCATAATAAATGGAAAAACAAACCTCTCTATTTCTCTCTCTCTCTCTCTCTCTCTCTCTCTCTCTCTCTCTCTCTCTCTCTCTGTCAATAAAAATGTAAATACCAAAACAGTACAGAATATGACTAGGAATTGTGCTGTTAGTACAATGAACTCATTCGTTTGTTCCACAATAGAAGAAAAGTCCTTACATTTTCAAAAAGCACTATCCAAGGGAGAACCAAGATGGCGGCATAGGTAAACACCTGTACTTGCTGCCTCTCACAACCACATTAAAACTACAACTAAAAGACAAAACAACTACCATCCAGAACTGCAGGAAAGCTGGCTGAGTGGAAGTTCTACAACTATCCTTTATAATAAAAGGCTAATATGCAAATTGACCAAAAGGTGGAATGACTGATCGCTATGATGCGCACTGACCACCAGGGGGCAGACGCTCAATGGAGGAGCTGCCCCCTGGTGGTCAGTGTGCTCCCACAGGGGGAGTGACGCTCAGCCAGAAGCCAGGCTTACAGCGGGCAAGCCCAGTGGTGGCAGCAGGAGCCTCCTCACTCCCAGATTGCGAGAGGGCACAGGCCGGGCTAAGGGACCCCCCTGAGTGCATAAATTTCATGCACCGGGCCTCTAGTAAAGAAAGAAAAAAGCCCATTAAGACTGGTAGGAGGTGTGGAGGAGTGGAGGATTTTTATGAAAAATCCTTGGAAATCTAATACCATTACTTCCACCACATTCTATTAATTAAAGTCAAGAACTATCCACATTCAGGGAGGGGCAAATTAGTCCTCACCCTTAGAAAGGAAGTATATCAAATAATTTGTGGACATATTTTAAAACCACTGCACTACCCTTGAGGCTAGGTGAGTAGTATATCAGTGATTCCTCCAGGAGCCTCAGCAGAGAATTGACTACTTGCCTCCCTCTAGTACTTTTGGGGATAGAGACTTTGGTGGTGTGCTGGTTAATGTTTAGCAACTGGCTTTCTAGAAAACAAAATGTATGGATACATATGTATGTAAGTTTACTGATATAAAGAATGTATAGCATATAATTTATGAATAATAACAAAATATACAATACTCTTTATTGTAAATTCATGCAACAAACTGGATCTCACAAAATGTTGATTTTTTTGCCAAATGCTTGTATCTGTAGCATTTGTTGCATCACTTTGTTATGTCTAGACAATCAACAAAACAATAAACCAAGCCCCAGCTCTGTAGCATTTGCCAATTTCTATAGTGTAAATGCTCTCACCATAGCCAATTTCAAGTTACCAACATGATATCACTGAATGCAGAGTTGGAAAGAGATTCACAGTAACACACCATTATACATTATTTACACCATAGAGATACAATAGATATAAATAACCTGAAGAGCATAAATAATAATAAAATAAAGTAGAACACTTAGAAAATGATGAGTTTTGAGTATTTATTGCCTTTTTAATATAATTAATGTAATTTAAGTTGAGATAATTTAGTTTTTAATAAAATCTGTGTTTAACAACTAGTCTAAAATTTCTTGAAAAATGAACAATCAGCTCTCATAGGCTGCTAATAGCTATCTCCTGCAAAACATTGACTAAAAACACTTTCTATACCATCCACCACATGAATCAGAATTAAACACAGACTAACTAAGGGAAACATCTTATGTAAGAAGCATCAGTAATTGGAGAGAGAAATATCAGTCAGAACAAACAAGGTGAAAATAAAACTGATCAGAGAGATGGAAACCTGGATTTTTTAAAAAGAGGCATTTTTAAAGAGATTAAAGTAAACAAAAAATTAAAGAATTTAGTAGATAAATAGAAGGAAAAGATGGTCACCACTGAGACACTAATCAATGATCTGCAGGATAAAAATAGAAATCATAAAAAGAGAAAAGAGATAGCTGGTGAATTTTTGAAGGACATTGCAAATTAATACATTATAGATTATACTGTCATGACAAAGAACAAAACAATATAGATACTCAGACTTGTCATGTAAATCATTGCTTAGCTATGTGAATATTTTATACTAGAGGCCCGGTGCACGAAATTCGTGCACGGGGTGGGGGGGTTTGGGGGGTGTCCCTCAGCCCGGCCTGCACCCTCTGCAATCTGGGACCTCTCGGGGGATGTCCGACTGCCGGTTTAGGCCCTGTGGGATCGGGCCTAAACAGGCGGTCGGACATCCCTCTCACAATCCAGGACTGCTGGCTCCAAACCGCTCGCCTGCCTCTACCTGATTGCCCCTAACCGCATCTGCCTGCCAGCCTGATCACCCCCTAACCAGTCCCTGCCAGCCTGATCGACACCTAACTGCTCCCCGGCTGGCCTGAATGCCCTAACTGTCCTCCCCTGCAGGCCTGGTCGCCCCCAACTGCCCTCCTCGGCTGGCCCCGTCACCCCTAACTGCCCTCCCCTGCGGGCCTGGTCACCCCTAAATGCCCTCCCTTGCCAGCCTGGTCGCCTGTAACTACCCTCCCCTGCAGGCCTGGTCTTCCCCAGCTGCCCTCCCCTGTAGGCCTGAGTCCCCCCAACTGTCCTCCACTGCAGGCCTGGTTCCCCCCCAACTGCCCCCCACTGAAGGCCTGGTCCCCCCCAACTGCTCTCTCCTGCAGGCCTGGCCCCCCCCAACTGCCCTCCCCTGCAGTCCTGATCCCCCCCAACTGTCCTCCCCTGCAGGCCTGGGTCCCCCCCAGCTGTCCTCTCTTGCTGGCTTGGTCTCCCCCAACTGCCCTCCTCTGCTGGCCTGGTCACTCCTAACTTCCCACAACTGCCCTCCCCTGCAGGCCATCTTGTGGTGGCCATCTTATGTCCACATGGGGGCAGCCATCTTTGACCACATGGGGGCGGCCATCTTGTGTCTTGGAGTGATGGTCAATTTGCATATTACTCTTTTATTAGATAGGATTCCTTCTAGCTTGTAAATATGTATATGGTATTTTTAATCAATTAAAACTTAATATATTAATACAATATGTAGTTCTTATGCTTACTACAATTTGAAAGCCATAATAAATTTAAAAACTAAAATTCTTCAGTACATACTGTGGTGCATGTAGAAAGTTTTTCTTGTACAACCCACTTAAGTGGTACCATACTTAGGGATGTATTAAATGGAACAGGTACTTTGACATTTATATTCAAATGTTCATTTTTCCAATATTAGTAGTATATTAGCAGAACTTAACATTTATAAGAGTATGAAAAACATAGTTTAAAACTCTTTATTTCTCAATAAAACCAAAATACACTGATATGCTGCAGCAACCCAGCAGAGGGAGCTCAAACTTTTTTTTGCTTTTTAACTTACTAAAGACAATTGTTTTACCTTTTTTAAGCTGTTGAATTCTGAAGAATACTGTTGTTATTTAAATTATAAAAATGTACTAGTAAAAGTAACTGTACTTAAAATAATAACTACATTCCCAAACAAAAAGGTATCACTATCACTTATTTTATTTTAAAATGGCAAGCAGTTAAAATTTACATTCTTTCCATTTACTTTTTCAATAGCCTTTACTTCCAAAAAAATTTTTGCCAAGATTTCTTGTTTCATTAAGGTGGACTAAACTAAAATGGATACATTCTAGCTACAAACATAAAACATGATAGTTAAAATATGACACATTTTAAATTTAATTATTACATCTATAATAATAAAAGGGTAATATGCTAATTAGACCAGACGTCCTTCTGGACATCATTCCCGAGTCCTTCCTGATGAAGGCAGGGCCAGAGGGAAGCCAGCTCGGGTACTGGGTCCTGGAGGGAAGCCGGTGCCAGAAGCCGGGGGAAGGAAGGCTTACCCTTATACGGAATTTTGTGCATTGGGCCTCTAGTATGTAATAAAATAATATAAACATATTCCCATCCACTCAATTCTTAGCCCTTCCACATACATAGATAAATATTATTCATTATTAGGTTTTTAAATATATTCTTCCAAAATTTCTTCATGAATATACAGACATGAATATAAAGTTTTATTCCAATCTGTTTTTCTTATGCAAAAAATAGCATATCATATATTCTATTTTATATCTTGCTTTTATCACTAAACATCTTGGAAATATTTCTGTAAATCTCTAGTGTAGATATTACTCATTTTTAAAAATTTTTGTATAGTGGATAGCAAGTGTATTTTAAGAATATATCATGGGGCTCTCTCTGCCAGAATAACTCAGTTGGTTAAACTGATGTTCCAATACATCAAGATTGTAGTTCCATCCCTAGTAAGGGCACATACAAGAATCAACCAATGAGTGTATGAATGGGTGAAACAACAAATTGATTTCTTTCTCTCTCTCTCTTTCTCAAATCAGTTTTTAAAAATATAGCCGAAACCGGTTTGGCTCAGTGGATAGAGCGTTGGCCTGCGGACTCAAGGGTCCCAGGTTGGATTCCGGTCAAGGGCATGTACCTTGGTTTCAGGCACATCCCCAGTAGGGGGTGTGCAAGAGGCAGCTGATCGATGTTTCTCTCTCATCGATGTTTCTAACTCTCTATCCCTCTCTCTTCCTCTCTGTAAAAATCAATAAAATATATTTAATATATATATATATATATATATATATATATATATATATATATATATATATCACAATTTATTTACCTGTTCTTAGTTGAATTTTTGAGTTGTTTTGAGCACGTGCAGGAAGCAACTGATCAATGCTTGATGTTTTTTACATCAATGTTTCATTATCTCTCAAAAACAAACAAAAAACTTTGAAGGAAAAAAAAGTTAATTTAGACACTTTTAGTTCAAGAAATGAGAAAAAATAGGGCAAAGTACTGGTGATCTATAAATCCCTGGCATGATTCCTGTTGTCTTCAATAATATTCATTAATACAATGTCCACAGGGAAAAAGCACACACTGCAAGCCAATGCTGGTAATACTGTGAGCATTATGAAAAGATTTTACAGTTCTAAAACTGCTAAAATACCAAGAAGTGGATTTTCATAGGTATGTTATTTATAGGGATAATTTTTGTGGTAAATCCCTTAATACCTAAATCATGGAGATTCAAAGTGATGCACAATCATGAGTTAATCCTTTCAACACTCTGTAATAAAAAAGATTATAAAAAGAATAGAGCACAAAGCAATGACGTGTGTTATTCCAAAGTCACCAATTAAATCAGCCGCCAAACAAAGCTGCTGACTCCCCAAATGTATGACTCATTCTGCTTCATATTGCCAAACCTTATTTTAGTTTATCACAATGATAGGTCTTTTTTGACATTTTTTGTTGGTGGTGGTGATTGGCAGAAAATGAAAATGGCCATGTTTGAAATTCAGAATCATCTGTTTTAGGGAAATAATAAACAAAAAAATGACAGCACAAATACTCAAATGAAAAAAGTAAATGGGCACAGCAAGAAATCCATGGAGAAAATTTGCCAATAGCTAAAAATAACTAGTAGTGAAGTGTAAACTGAGCTATCAAAACGTTCAATATTTGGCACAACAGTGAGTACACTTAGAACTGTCTTTCACTTAGCTTTTTTTTAAACATAATGTCATACTTATATAAAAGTTTCAAAAATAATACAAAGATTTAATTCCAGAATAACTTCCACCCAGATTTCCCAATTGTTAACTTTTATTGTCCTCACAATCTTCTTCAGTCTCTCTACACATGTGCATATGCACACAAACACATACACACACAATTTCTGAACCACTTAAGAATAAGTTTCAGATATGATACTTATTTTTTGATATACTCTACAATGTGCATTTCCTAAAACCAAGGATATTTTCTTATATAATCACAGTCAATTTTCAAAATTAAGAAATTAATACTAATAAAACACTGTTATTTATAGCCCTTATTCAAATTCCACTAATTGTCCCAATGATATCAATTTTTTAAAAATATATTTTATTGATTTTTTACAGAGAGGAAGAGAGAGGGATAGAGAGGTAGAAACATTGATGAGAGAGAAACATCGATCAGCTGCCTCTTGCACACCCCCTACTGGGGATGTGCCCGCAACCAAGGTACATGCCCTTGACCGGAATCGAACCTGTGACCCTTGAGTCCGCAGGCCGATGCTCTATCCACTGAGCCAAACCGGTTTCGGCTGATATCAATTTTAACAAAAGAAATTTAGGACCATGCATTACATTCAGTTGTTGTATCTCTTTACTTTCCTTCAATATATGGAAGTCCTGAAACTTCCTTTGCATTTCATGAGGCTGATATTTTTGAAGAGTATGGGATAATTGCTTTGTAGAGTATCCCTCAAATTAAGGTTTGTCTGATGTTTTCTTATGATTAGATTCAAATTATGTACTTTTGGCAGGAATATAACAGAAATGATGCCATGTTCTTTTCAGTGCATATGCTGTTGATTTATCTCATTATGGGTGAAAATCAACCTTGATCATTTGGCTAAGGTGGTGTCTGTCATGTTTCTCCACTGTAGTATTATTATGTTACCTCTTATAATTAATAAATGCCTTTAGGAAAGATACTTTGAAATTATGTAACTATTCTATTAGTCCTCAAGCATTTACCCACTAGTGTTAGCATCAATTGATGACTACTGACTGAATCAATTAGAATTAGTATCTTTTAATTAAACTTGTTTCTAAAATGTATACTAGGATGGAGGTGGGTTAGAAGAGGTCAATGGGGGGGGGGGGACATATGTAATACTTTCAACAGTAAAAACTTTTTAAATGTATACTAGTCATGTTATACTAAATGTTAGAATAGTAGTAGGACTTTCCTTATAGATGAATTCTTACAACCTAAAAACACTATAATCAATGATAAAGAGGTGGAATACAATTTCAGTTGAGCTAAGGACTGTCAATAGGCATGAGTGATTGGGAGGGGGAGATGAAAATGTTCTAAAACTGACTTATGATGATGGTCAGTTACTAACTGAATCACTGAATCATATATCTGAAATGGGTGAATTTTATGTTATGTAAAATCTCATAAAATTAAAGATATTAAAATAGGAAAAAATTAAGTAAGGATATAATAAAAATTATTTGAGCCAGAACACAGAAGCAAAAGCCAGCAACAACATCAAGATTTATATAAATAACAAATAACATGCCTAAATCAAGGGTTCTTAACCTTCTTTATTTTATAATTTTTTATTGATTTCAGAGAGGAAGGAAGGGAGAGAGAGAAACATCAATAATGAGAGAGATTAATTGATTGGCTACCTCCTGCACGCCCCACACTGGGGATGGAACCCGCAACCCAGGCATATATGCCCCAACCAAGAATCGAACCATGACCTCCTGGTTCATAGGTCGACACTCAACCACTGAACAACACCAGTCGGGCTCTTAACCTTCTTGTATGTCATGAGCCTCTTTGGCAGGCTGATAAAGCCTGGACTCCTATTAAGAATAAGGTTTTGAATACATCGAATACATAGGATTACAAAGAAAATAAATTATATTGAAATAATTATAAAGTATTTTTGTAATATAATATACAAGCTTTTAAAAATATGCTAAATAGCAATAGATTTAAAATATAGGCAAGCCAAAGTTAAATTTTATTTTTATAACACTTAGTGTGATGGCTGTTGTTTCTTAGCATGAATAAGAATGATAAACTTTTTTTGATGGCTTTGTACATATCATGTAAGATATCCAGTTGACTTCCAGTTTTTGGTTTTTTGGTTACAAGTGTTGGCAATCCATATTCTCCAAAATATATTATCATAAATTTAACTAAAGTTCCCTTAGCTTGCTTAACAAGTAATGGATAGATTCTCTCAAGGAACACCAAAATTCTCTAAAGCTGTTTGAGTTAAATTTCTATTATCCTATTTAATAAAGAGGGAATATGCTAATTGACATCATGCCTTCACAAAGATGGAGGCGCCCACAGCCAATAAGGAAGGAATATGCTAATTGACTGCCACACCCTCAAAGATGGTGGTGCCCATAGCCACAAGATGGCGGCGCCCAGTC
Source organism: Cnephaeus nilssonii (assembly GCF_951640355.1). Classification (NCBI taxonomy): domain Eukaryota; kingdom Metazoa; phylum Chordata; class Mammalia; order Chiroptera; family Vespertilionidae; genus Cnephaeus; species Cnephaeus nilssonii. The sequence continues at coordinate 56,379,623 of NC_137079.1, read as the reverse complement.
CCCTCAGCCCTGCCACTCCGCATGCCTGCTTCTGGAGTCCCCCAGTCCCCTCAGCCCCCCCAGTTGCCAAGGGCTGGCCCGAGATGCAGGCAAGCCTCAGATGGCAGCTGCCCAACTGCCCAGGGCCACCCGAGGCTCAGGTAACCAGGGCTGGCCGAGGCTTGTGCTGCTGGCAGTGGCAGCAGCAGAGGTGTGATGGGGGTGTCACCTTTCCCTGATCGCCAGATTGCCTCCTGCCCCTGAGGGCTCCCGGACTAGTGAGAGGGGGCAGGCCGGGCTGAAGGACCCCCCCCCCCCCCCAGTGCATGAATTTTCATGCACTGAGCCTCTAGTGAGGTTATATAGATCTATCATTTGAAGGCCCAGAGTTGCATTGAAGTTGGCTAGCTCTAGTGCAAGAGTGTCTGTGGAAAGAGAGGCTAAGAACTGATACTGAAGTATTTTTGAGAGATTGATGAACATAAATGATATTTTACAATATCTGCCACAACTTCACTGTGATTTGAAAATATCTGGGATTTCTACTGGTTACAAGGTCACAAGTACTAAGATTTTTGCTAACATTTATACTTAAAGAATTTTCTAAATTTCATTTAAATGTTACTGAAGAAAAATATGCATATTATTTTACCCATCAAATGCAAGCACGCTGTGAATTCTATCCATGGGCCCTTTCGGCATCCAAAGACTCCAGGTCAAGAACTTACAATATAAACAGATAAATAAATTAAACAGAATTTTTAACTCTCACATTTTGCCTATTTGGTATAGTTACAGAATGCCTAAAGACAACATAAATACATCTATAAAGCCGGGATGTTTTAAGAGAAAAAGGACAATTCTGGTTTTGTCTATATTGAGTCTAAAGACTCAAAAATAGAATTCGAATTCAGTTTCTTTCAAGGTTCTTCCTCACAAAATGTGGTCAAAATACTTAGTGATGTTAAAATAATTTCTGGTGATGAGATATCTGTTTCTGCTCTTTCATTTCTAGGCATTAGTCCAGCCCAAGGTTTTTCTGCCTCGTCGTCACTTGTGATAGGCAGAAATTGATCTCTTCTTTCTTATTTTTATCTCCAGTTTGGGGCTGCCTTTTAACTTTTTTTATTCTCATCTAAATTTAGTGCCAGATTCTTTTTCTTACATCACTGCAAGCAGGAAAAGTCCAGTTATGTGTTTGTGAGCAGTTATCTCTTTCCTATTATGAAAACTCATTAAGTCCTAAAATGATATCAGGATCTTCAGTTCTCTGAAAGAAAAATATTAGAGATAAGGTTTCAGTTACCTAGAAAAATTTCTGCAATTAGGAATTAGGATATGTTGGGTGCATATTCTTCTCTGTTAGGGGCTGTACCCCTGTGGACACCTGGTATTAGACAAAGAAGACGATATGAGCAGTTGTAGGCATATAGGAGAGTCTTTATTGCAGACTAAGTAGCCATTGCTAACAAAACAGTTCTTCAAAGTAGCCTCACAAAGCAGCCCTTGCTAATATGGTAGCAAACACAGGAGCCAGCCACTTGCTGGTCAGTAACACATCTTTATACTAACTTAGACAAAAGAGGCTTCTTGCTAAATAGTGACATCACTATTTGGGTTCTAGAAAGATACACCTGCACAGTGCATACAGTAAGATTGCTGTGTCCTTGCTTTTGCACCTGTGTATGGCAAATTGGCCTTGAACATTTGGCGTACTCTGATTAGGGTTCCTACTAATTATACAGGATATAATAAAAGGTAACACTGCTAAAAGTCAGATTTGTGCTTTAATCCATATTATGCCAAACTGGGCACTTCTAACATTATTTCTGAGCCTCAGTTTTCCTTAGGTGAAAAATGAGTGGTAATTTGCTATCTAATCTCTAAATTACTTCCTATCTCAAAAATTAAATAAATCATGACTGTATCAAAAACAGTCATCTACTGTACTATGTTGATGCCCATTCCCCCATCTGATCAGTGGTCGGCAAACTCATTAGTCAACAGAGTCAAATATCAAAAGTACAACGATTGAAATTTCTTTTGAGAGCCAAATTTTTAAAACTTAAACTTCTTCTAATGCCACTTCTTCAAAATAGACTCCCCCAGGCCATGGTATTTTGTGGAAGAGCCACACTCAAGGGGCCAAAGAGCCACATGTGGCTCGCGAGCCGCAGTTTGCCCCGACCACGGCCCTAGATGTAATGAGTATCTGTTGTTAGCAACTCACAGCTGTCCTGCCGGAAACCAAACATTGTCACTTGGTAGTTATGTGAAAAGGGAACCCGGGAAGGCTGGTCAACCTTGAAGCTAAAGGTCAGAGCAAACCACTCCCTATCTAAGAGACAATGGTAACTGAGGCAACTTCCTCACCAAATTCTCATGTAAATCCTTATTGATAAGATAATCTGTCTGTTACTGGAATCACCTGCCTAAGGGCAATGGGTGTATCTCAGAACCCCAATAAAAGGGATGGCAAAGGAAAGAGCAGAGAGTAGTCCTCCCACTAGAGGTGGGCTCCCTCCTGGCCCCCCATTTACCCAAATTGATTCTTTTCTAGCTTCTTTTCATTTTGATTGCGGCCTTCTCCAGAAACCGGACCTGAACGAGAACCCTGAATCACGCAGGACATGACAAGGGATTCCACACTGTCCCATCTAGGATAATTGTTCTCTTCCCTCAGCAGAATAGGACACTGGATCAGCCACATCCTGAGGTTTACAGCCCCTATTCAATAATTGACATGGGGCACAAAAGTTGGTCCCCTTTCCTCAAGATGGACCAGAATTTCCTGTGGGATTAGACTAAAGCTGGTGGCCTTGCTAAGTTTCTTTCCTCTGTACTATCCTGCCTCCCTCATTCTTGTTCTTCTGCAATCACTCCTCCAAATAATCCTTTCAACAAGAATCACCATCAAGACCTCTGCTTCTAGGGAACTTAGACATAGACTCTTACAGTAGGCATTCTGCAAGTCTGAATGAATGGGATCGGGCCTAAACGGGCAGTCGGACATCCCTCTCACAATCCAGGACTGCTGGCTCCCAACTGCTTGCCTGCCTGCCTTCCTGATTGCCTCTAACCGCTTCTGCCTGCCAGCCTGATCACCCCCTAACCACTCTGCTGCCAGCCTGTTTGCCCCCAACTTCCCTCCTCTGCCGGCCTGGTCACTCCTAACTGCCCTCTCCTGCAGGGTTGATCACCTCCAACTGCCTTCCTTTGCAGGCCTGGTCCCTCCCAACTGCCCTCTCCTGCTGGCCATCTTGTGGTGGCCATCTTGTGTCCACATGGGGGCAGGATCTTTGACCACATGGGGGCAGCTATATTGTGTGTTGCAGTGATGATCAATCTGCATATTACTCTTTTATTAGATAGGATAGAGGCCTGGTACAGGGGTGGGGGCCAGCTGGTTTGCCCTGAAGGGTGTCCCTGATCAGGGTGGGGTTCCCTTGGGGCGTGGGGCAGCCTGAGCGAGGGGCCTGTGGTGGTTTGCAGGCCAGCACCCACGCCCCCTGGCAACCCAAGCGGAGGCCCTGGTATCTGAAATTTATTTTCCTTCTACAATTGAAACTTTGTAGCCTGGAGCGGAGCCAAGCCTGGGGCTCCCTCCGCAGCCGGCAGCCATTTCTGTTGGGGTTATAATTGAAACTTTGTTGCCTTAAGTAGGTGGGCCTGGCCAGGGTGTGCGGAAAGCTTTGCTTCCCCTGTTGCCAGGAGCAACCCTGGCCTGCTCTCTCAAGCTCCATTCTGCCAACATTTCTGTTTGAATTTGTTTACCTTCTATAATTGAAACTTTGTAGCTTGAGTGGAGGCTTAGGCCTGGCAAGGGCAGGTGGAAAGCTTGGCTTCCTCTGTTACCTAGGAAACCTTGCTCTCTGTGGCTGTAGCCATCTTGGATGGGGGTTAATTTGCATACTTGCCCTGATTGGATGGTGGGTGTGGCTTGCCTTGTGGGTATGTCAGAGGTATGGTCAATTTGCATATTTGTCTATTATTAGGTAGGATTAATTAACTCATTTCCAGAAAGAGTTTCCCCCAAATGCTTATTGAATGTCCAGCAGAGGATGGGATATCCCCAGCTACTATCCCAAGTGATCAAAGTAATGAACTCAATATTTAGGGAGGAAAAGAAAGCTGACAGCTCATATTCCCAGAGTTCAGCACCTTTGATTCATTATTTATTTCTATCATAAGGGAGTGCATTATAAACTTATTAGCAATAACAGTATTAAGAATGCATGAAAAGACAATGCAGTAAGTGCTTAAATGTGAGGCTAACTTTCAATTATTCAGTGATAGAGATGGGTTATGTAGATGTGTGGGTTGGAACAGATCATACAGTTTGTACCAAACCACAGAAAACAGACAAAACTCTCATTTATCAACATATCTTTTTTAAGCTAATAACACAGTGGGGTTTGTTTGTTTGTTTAGTGGAAAAAGCAGTTGTGTAAGTTTTGAAACTTCTTACTGGAGAGAGATACTCTATAATTACTCCTCAGAACAATCACAAACACAAGAGCCACTCCTGTTTTGTAAGAACAGTAGAATCCGGGACAACACAGTTTGGAGTCTAGCTCCATTGGTGTGTGGACCCTGCTCTCTGCTCAGTTCCAGTTATCAGTCCTCTGGCCTCAAATTATTTTCTTTCAGTGGGTAGTCAGTTGTTAATGAGAACCTGTTTGGAGATCATTAGGACATTCAGTTAAATGTAGTATGTTTTACTATTTTTGCTTTTGTACTTGCAATAGTGCTGTTGAACATAAAAAATGTTTTCCATTGATAATTTTTCCTGATTAAACTGCTTTTACATGTTATTGTGGGATTTTATGTATTATTGTCCAAAAAAAACCACTATAAGATTTTAGACATTATGAAGAGAATGCTCAATTTTCTCCTTTGTTTATTGAACAATTTATGTACATATATTGTTCTACTTTCTAGAGAATATAGGATCTATCATAGTTGTCTTGAACCTGTATATTCTAAACTTCTTTAATGAAACAGCTGTTTCTTAAAACAATGTCTAGCACACAGAAGGCATGTCTCAACACACATTGAAAAATATATTAAAAACTCCCTGCAACAAAGTAACACAGAATGGGTGACTTAAACAACGTAATTTTATTTTTCACAGTTCTGAAGGTTAGAAGTCCAAGATCAAGGTGTCAGTAGGTTTAGTTTCCTCTGGAGCCTATCTCCTTGGCTTGCAGATGTCTGCCTTCTCTCTGTATCCTCACATGGTTTTTATTCTGTATGCATGTCTATGTGCTAATCTCTTATAAGGGACACCAGTCGTATTCAATTAGGGCCCACAATATGACCTCAGTTACCTATTTGTGTGGTCTATCTCCAATAAAGTACTAGAGGTTAGGACTCCAACATGAATTTTGGAGGCACACAATTCAGCCTGTAACACTCCTTCATATTGATCTTATCAATTTTAATCCTTATCAAGTTTATATATTTAAAGGAAACAAAAATAAGTACTTAAATTATTTTAAAGTAAGAATTATAGAATCACTTTTTCTAGTCATTTGTTTGGAAATTTAATTACCTATGCTAATTATAATTTAGTAGTTGTTATAAGCTATGTTAACATTCCATCTGGGCAGAAGCAAATATTAAGGAGGCTGTGAGATAAATTGAGCTTCCATTTCCCAAACTCTTCAATAAATGCAATATAGACCTCTCTGATTAAAATAAATATGGACCTTTTCATTGATATCCCTTTTATAAGGGGAACATTTAACAATGTTTCAGGTAGGAATTTGGAATTATAGTACATCATACATTGTTAGATAATTATATTACCTTTCAAGCATACAAACTAAATTATAAAAGTACTTTGAATGCAATATAGGTAAGAAAAAAAACCTGAGGATGTTTTCAGCAGGACTACTTGTCTTTGTTATAATTATAATTAAAGCCATTTCACTTTTACAATAAACTTCTGTCTTGTAAAAGATAAAAAGATAGAACACACTACAATTTAGAATTCCGGCTTTTTTAAACCAAAAAACATTAGGATCACCAGAAGATAATGTTATAGAGAAAATGGAAAGAAGGGAAAGAGTGTCCTCTTCATATATTATGTATGCAAATATGTGATCCATGTCATCTATTAGAGAAAGCCTTTATATCAACTTTATAAAATCTTGCCTATGAAAAATGCATATATATATATATATATATATATAATTTTACCCTTGAGTATGTGTCTCTCAAATATATATACACTAGAGGCCCGATGCATGAAATTTGTGCAAGAGTAGGCCTTCGCAGCCCTGGCTGCCTCGGCCCTTGCAGCTCTGGCTTTGTCCGGCAGGTCATCCAGAAGGTCTTCTGGACAGTCCTTCCGCTGTTCGGCCATCCGATCGATTTCCATATTATGCTTTTATTATTATAGATATTAAATATACATTTTTTTATATTGGATTGAAGCTGTTCAACTTAGAGGTTAGCTATAGACTTTCTGTAGATGTCTTTTATCAGGTTGAGGAAGTTCCTATCTATTCTTGTGTTGAGATTTTTAAGATCATTAATAGATGTTGAACTTTGTCAATGATTTTTTTCATTAGACTATTAATATGGTGAATTACAATGATTGAACTTCTGTTACTGAACCAACCAGCCCTGCATTTCTAGCATATACCCCACTTGGTTGTGATATATTATTCTTTTTATATGTTATTGGATCTTATTAGCTAACTAGAGGCCTGGTGCATGAAATTTGTGCATGGGAGGGGGGTGAACCTCATCCCAGCCTGCACCCTCTCCAATCTGGGACATCCTTTTCACAATCTGGGACTGCTGGCTCCTAACCGCTCGCCTGCCTGCCTGATCGCCCCCTAACCGCTCCCCTGCTGGCCAAATTGACGCCTAATTGCTCCCCTGTTAGCCCGATCACCCCCAACTGCCCTCCCCTGCTGGCCTGATAGTCCACAACTGCCCTCCCCTGCCGGCCGTCTTGTGACAACATGGGGGTGGCCATTTTGTGGTGGCCAGTTTTGACGACATGGGGGCGGGCCATCTTGTGGCAGCCATCTTTTGACGAGATGGGGTGGCCATCTTTGTGGTGGCCATCTTGTGACAACGTGAGGGTGGCCATCTTGTGATGATGTCGCATGACACCACCTAGGCTTTTATTATCCTCTCTAATAAAATGGTAATATGCAAATTAACCATCACTCCGCTACATAAGTCACGCCCACCAGCCAAAGCCCCGCCCACCAGCCAATCAGGGCAAGTATGCAAATTAACCCCCATCCAAGATGGCTACAGCCACAAAGAGCAAGGTTTCCCAGGTAACAGAGCAAGCCAAGCTTTCTCATAGCCGTTGCAGGCCTAAGCCTCCACTCAAGCTACAAAGTTTCAATTATAGAAGGTAAACAAATTCAAACAAATGGCGGCAGAATGGAGCTTGAGAGAGCAGGCCAGGGTTGCCAGCGGCAACAGGGGAAGCAAAGCTTTAAAGCACACCCTGGCCGGGCTCACCCGCTTAAGGCTACAAAGTTTCAATTGTAGAAGGTGAATTAACTGCCACAGAAATGGCTGTATCCACAGAGGGAGCCCCAGGCTTGGCTCCACTTCAGGCTACAAAGTTTCAATTGTAGAAGGAAAATAAATTCCAGATACCAGGGCCTCCGCTTGGGTCACCGGGGGGCATGGCCGGCCTGCAAACCACCACAGACCCCTCGCTCAGGCCGCCCCACGCCCCAAGGGAACCCCACCCTGATCAGGGACACCCTTCAGGGCAAACCAGCTGGCCCCCACCCCTGTACCAGGCCTCTATCCTATCTAATAAAAGAGTAATATACAGATTGATCATCACTGCAACACACAATATAGCTGCCCCCATGTGGTCAAAGATCCTGCCCCCATGTGGACACAAGATGGCCACTACAAGATGGCCAGCAGGGGAGGGCAGTTGGGAGGCACCCGGCCTGCAAGGGAGGGCAGTTGGAGGTGATCAACCCTGCAGGGGAGGGCAGTTAGGAGTGACCAGGCTGGCAGAGGAGGGAAGTTGGGGGCAAACAGGCTGGCAGGGGAGCAGTTAAGCATCAACCAGGCTGACAGCAGAGTGGTTAGGCGGTGATCAGGCTGGCAGGCAGAAGCGGTTAGGGGCAATCAGGAAGGCAGGCAGGCAAGCAGTTGGGAGCCAGCAGTCCTGGATTATGAGAGGGATGTCCGACTGCCCGTTTAGGCCCGATCCCACAGGATCGGGCCTAAACGGGCAGTCGGACATCCCTCCAGGAGTCCCAGATTGGAGAGGGTACAGGCTGGGCTGAGGGACAACCCCCCGCCGTGCACGAATTTCATGCACCGGGCTTCTAGTATAAGATATTTTGTCAAAATTTTTATTTTATTTTTATATATTTGATTTTGAAAGTACATTTATTAAAGCTGGGAACAGTGAAACAAGGAAGGACTTAGTACAGAAAAAGCAACAGGAGAGAGCCTCGGCGGGGTTGCTTTGGCTCATTGGGATTGCTCCTGGAGGGAGAGCATGCTTGTTGATGATTTTAATGTCTGTTTTTGATAGTATAAGTCTGTAGTTTCCTTTTCTTATAATGTCTTTATCTGGATTTGGTATAAGAGTAATGCTGGCCTCATAAAATGAACCCTGGCCAATGTGACTCAGTTGTTTGAGTGTCATCCTGTGCACCAAAATATAGCTGGTTCGATTCCCAGGTTGTGGGTTTGGTCCCTGGTGTGTAGGAGAGGCAACTTATCCATGATTCTCCCTCACATCCACATAGATGTTTCTCTCTCTCTCTCTTCCTTCCTCTTTAAAATCAACAAAACATATTTAAAAATAAAATAAAAATGAATTGATAAGTCTTCTCTTCTCTTTTCTGGAAGTATTTTCCTTTTATTTCTTCTTTAAATGTTTAGTAGAATTATCTAGTGAAAAATCTAGACTGGTTATTTCTTTTTCAGAATATTTTAAATTATGAATTCATTTCTTGAATAGTAATAAGACTATTAAAGTTATGTATTTCAGCTTATATAAATTTTGGAAGTTTGTGGTTTTCCTTTTTATATTAGGTGCATATGAGTTATTAAATTTATGTGCATATGATTGTTTATAGTATTCTGTATTATCCTTTTATTGTGTGTAGCAATATCCTCTCTTACATTCCTTGTGTTAGTATTTTTGTGTCACTCATTCAGTCTTGCTAGAGGTTTATCAATTTCACTTTTTTTCTCAAAGAACCACCTTTTGTTTCACTGACTATTGTTTTTCTGTTTTCAACTTCATTGATTTATGCTCTAATCTTTATTATTTCTTTTATTTTTCTTGCTTTGGGTTCTCTCTCTCTCTCTCTCTCTCTCTCTCTCTCTCTCTCTCTGCTAGTTCCTAAATTGGAAACTTATGGTATTGATCTGAGACTTTTCTTCCTTTCTAATATAAATATTTAATGCTATAAATACCTTAGTAAGCATTGCTTACCTACTGTCTCTCAATTTTAAGAGTTGCTAAATATTAAGATTATTAGTCCTTTGTCTGTCTTATACAGAATGTGATCAATATTTCCCCCAGTTTATCCATTATACTTAGCCTTTGCTAATGTGTTTTTGTGATGCGAATTTTTAAAATTTTTATGTAATCAAATTTATTATTTTCTTAGTGACTCTGATTTTGAGTCATTATTAGAAAGTCTTTCATGACTCAAAATCAGAGGCACTAAGTTCCAAGGGTAAAAAGGAATTCACCTTTTTAATTTTTTTTTAGTATTTTCATGATTTTTTAAATTTGCTTTTAGATTCCTAATCCATTAGAAGTTTATTTTTGTGTATGAGATATTAATCTAATTTTATCTTTTTCTAAGTGGCTACCAAATTGTCCCCAGCACCATGTATTAAAAAGTCCATCTTTAACCCAGTGATTTGAATAGTTAACTTTCTCATATACTAGAATTTCTATCAGATTTTTGGATCTAACAAAAAGATATAGAAAATTATTTTGAATCTAATTCTGGCTATTTTACTTTATTTCACTGGCCTACTTGTCTACTGGTGTGCCAGTACCACACTGTTTTAATTATAAAATATTTGTATGAACTATGTTTTTTAATTTTGGGTAGGGTTAGTTTCCTGTCATAGTGTTTCCTTTTCAGTGTTTTCCTGTTTTTTTTTTCTTGGCCTTTTATTTTTCTATATGAACTTTAAATCAGCTTGTCTAACTCCATAAAAGCTTATTAGTATTTATATTGATTCCTTGTTAAATTTAATTTTATTCAATTAAGTTCCAAATTTAAGTTCTAGATATATTAATATCATGACTCATTCAATTTATTCAATATCCCTTCCAATATTGTGTTATCACAGATTTGAAGAGTATGCCCTCAATATTATATTATGTTCCATGCTATTTATCAGAGTGGGATGCATTAGTGAGCTAAGGATACTCTTTTGCTTTGAAATGCTAGTCATGTCTCACCCAAGTGACATTGACCTGTGAATCTTTTGAGAATTGGTGTTCAACCATTTTCTTTCTATATTTCTTTTCTTTTCTTTTTTGTTGTTATTTTTTTTTCTCTTTGTTCAACCATTTTCTAATCAAGCCACCCTCTCAACCCATATTCCCTTAAATCAGCAGTCGCCAACCTTTCGGACCTCACGGACCACTGGTGGGCGACCGCTGCTCCAAAGGTTTCCTTAAACCAGTGGTCACCAACCTTTCGGACCTCAGGGACCACCAGTGGTCCACGGGCCACTGATTGGTGACCACTGCCCTAAATGGTCCATAAGTGTATCATTATCCATTTGTCAAATGTTCCACTGTGGTTCAAGTCACACTGGATAAGCCATTTCATTATCAGCTCCAAAAACAAATATGTAAGTCCTTTCTTTAAGAAAAATTATGAAAGCAGATGCCCAGAAGCAGTTGGCTTAATTGATTAGTAAATTGCTTACTAAAATCAATTATGGTTCCAGTTTTCCCCCCAATATATTATTATTGATTTCAGAGAGGAAGAGAGAGGGAGAGAGAGTTAGAAACATCAATGATGAGAGAGAATCATTGATTGGCTGCTTCCTGGAGGCTCCCTACTGGGTATCGAACCCGAAACCCAGGCATGTGCCCCTGACTGGAATCAAACCCGAGACCCTTCACTCCACAAGTCGACACTCTATCCACTGAGCCAAACCAGCTGTGATTCCAGTTTTTAAGGAAAAAACATTTTTGAAGCTATCTTACAGAATACAGTATATACACTTTAAATCAGAGATGATTGTATGGTGCTCTCTCCCCCAACATGGTAATAGGAATCAAGGGGTAGAAATAGGTGTGACTTCTCTTACACTATACCTCATATCCCATTTGCAGAATTTTTGCTTCATGTCCTAGTATTGAGCTCCACTGGTTTGGAGGTCTTAGTTCCAAGAGAGAATGTTTCCATCAGAAGACAAAATAATGGTCCTATTGAATTAGAAAATAAGATTGTCAGCTGGTTATTTGAAGGTGTTATGCCACTAAACCAACAGAAAGAAAAAAAATGTTACTCTACTGGTTGATTACTAAGGGGAAATTGGCTTGCTACTATGCATGGAGGTAAAGAGATTATGTCTAGAACCTAGGGATCTCTGGACTACATCTTAGTACTTTTATGCTCTAAAATTAATGGAATACTAAGCAACCAAAAATAACTAAATAAAAGACAAGATTAGTAAGAACACAGACTCTTCAGGAATTAATTTTGTATCATTCTATAAGGTAAAGAGCCCTAACCGGCTGATATTTTTTCCTGAGAACAAGGGAAATATGGAAAGAGTAGTAGAAGAAAAAAAGTCATAAATATCAACTACAGCCTCATGGCCAATTACAGAAATAAGGACTGTAGTAACTTTTTATATTTGCTTGCTTTGTGTCTTCATTTATTTGTATATATTAGTGATATTCTTCTCTCTTTCATTTATTATTTTACATACAAGATTTTTAAGGTTAAATTTATAATTTAGCCTTTAGATAACAGAGTATTCAGTGGGTTTATGGCTGAATTACAATACAGTGATTACAATAACCCTTAGAACTGTGTGGCTCCCATTTTGGGAAGAGGGTGAGAACTTCTTCACATGTAGAATAGCTTCATCTCATGTTTGTCGAAAACTTGAGCTGTTTTGTGAGTGGAAGTCTAAATTTATGTAGAAAAGTGTATATGGAAGCTGAATAGCCAAAGAGTGGACTGTATCGTTTTCAATTTATTGTCTTCTCAGCTTCAAACCCACAATTCTTTGTCCTGCTTTGTGATACCACATCTGTACTCTCAAAACATGTCTTATTCTTCCATTAGGGGAATGTTAGACTTGGTCAGTAGGGGGCACTGGTGTGACCCTTCAGGTAATAGCAGTAGAAAGACACTTCTCTTCCAGATTCCAGTTATTGGATGTTATTATTCAGAGCAGGAGATTAGCAGATGAACTCCAGCCATGGCCCTGAGGCCATGGTCTCACTACCAGAAGCCAAATCTGACTGGCTCTGGCCTGCCTACACCTTCTTGCAATGGTGTGCCACTTCTAAAGACCAGCTCCAGCCCACTCACAGCCTCCAGCTATGGAGGGCCTCTTCTACTGATTATTACCAACCTGTACTCAGGGAAACTTCTTCAGCCACCCACAGGCTGTGTGTTACTCTTTGAAGAGGTCAGACTCTCAGCCTCGGGGGAGGAGGGAGAGAAAGGCAGCCTTCTCCTGGTATTTAGTTTCTTTATGTTTCTGATTTCACAGCCTACATACAGATAGTAGCGGCTTTTTTTAAATACCTGACATTTCTGGACTTGTTTTGATAAATGACCACCTTCTACTATTTAATAATTCTTTATATTAAACTTTTCCTTTTCAAATAACTGGTGTGGTTTCTGTCTACTGGACCCTGACTCACAAACCCTTTGAGAAGGAAATAATTTTTTTTAAATCAATTAAATAACAGTTTGCTCATTGGATTTACCAGGAGGAGAATCAGTGTCCTAAATCAGATTGTATTTTGTTTTATAGTGTGCTTTCTGTCCCCAAAAAGAAGAGGATGTGCTATGGAACCTGATATTGTCTATTATGAAATACACCATAGGAACCTTTGTACTTGAGTGTATTAAGATTTTGTGAAGCATTATTGTAAATAATTGCCTAAAGTCATGATATAATAGCTACAGTGAAATTTATGATGGTTCATAAATTTTATCACTTGTTACAAATGAATCAGCAGCAGGTTCACTAAGTTTTCTCTTTTTGGTCTTTTATTTTCAGAGCTATAAAAAGCTCATTGTAATGGTGGTTAGAGAAAAATTATATTCTTTTCTGCAGCAGATCTTTTTAACAAAAGGATTTATGACTGACCCTTGAAATTGAAACACTGCAAAAATTGGGGATGGCTTTTTAAATAACCTTTAGCATGTATCAAGATAGAATTTAACCCTTGGAGTGAGACTGAGCTTCCTATTCCCATTAAAGCAAGCTGCAAACTCTAGCTGACCTACTAGGGAAGCGGTTCTCAAACTTCAGCATTTGACAGAGTCACCTGGCGGGCTTGTTAAAACAAATATTGCTGGATCCCACCTAAGTGTTTCTGATTCACTAGGTCTAGGGCAGTGCCTGCGAATCTGTATTTCTAATAAATTCTCATGCCATGTTCATCTGGGGTCCACAATTTAAGAATCAATGTTTATGGCAGCCATTCAGGACCTACTTCCTCTATCATCTTCCATTTCTCTCCCTTTCCTCCTATTTAATCCCAAACTGTTTGCACCTGCTTTTATTATCTTGGGATCCATATTATTGGTACTGTATTCTGCCTTCAATTTCTATAACTACTTTTCTAATATTTTTTAAACTTGGCACATTTTAAAATTTTCCTTTCCTCAAACATCTGGCCTTAACGTCTCCCATTGCTATGCCTGTCCCTAGGCTGCTTCAATCCCCAGTGTAATGTTACACTAATTTTCCCTTCAGCCCCTTAGTCAATGCCCCTCTTCTCCTTGCCTTTCATCCCCCTCTTTTAAGCACACAGACATTCTTTGCTACTACCAGTAATGAATTAGGTTATGGGATCTGGAGAGGTAAGTTTAGAATGTGTTGATATTTTCAAGTTAATCCATGCTGGGAACTAAAAAGACATGAAGCGTTCTTTAATAATCCAATTTAGAATTCTCCTTGGGATCAACTGTTTTAGAATTTGTGGAATTGTCTTATCTCTTCTGAATGTTGTATACTCTTTCTTTTATGCCTGCCCAGAATCCATCTTTCACAGCTACTCAAGCATCACTGATACCCATGCAAGTTCTCATTCACACAACTTTGCCTTTCTTACCCAGTCTCGTCCACCTGCAGTGTTCTGTTCATCTGAGATTCATCTCAAACATAGCCCTTCCACCGCCCCACCACCCATTTTATTTATTGATTTGAGAGAAAGAGAGAAACATCGATTTATTGTTTCACTTATTTACACATTCATTGGTTGATTCTCATAAGTGCCCTGACCCGAGATCAAACCTGCAACCTTGGTGTATCTGGATGATGCTCTCACCAACTGAGCTACCTCGTCAGGGCTCAAGCATTACTGTTTTTAAGAGTCCTTCTCAGATGAGTGCTCCCACAGCATAGCTAATATGTAACTACTGGAGGCCCAGTGCACAAATTTGTGCATGGGTGAGGTCTGGCCAGCCCACCCCGATCGGGGTCGATTGGGCCGGGCTGGCTGGAGTTGTGGGACGCAGGATGTTGGCTGGCCGGCCCTACCCCTGATTGGGGTGTGGGGAGACGATCGGGGCTGGAGCCCACCGGGGGGAGGGGAAGAAAGCAAACTACTGGATATAGAGTTCAAAACCATGGTTATAAGGTTATTCAAGAATCTTTTAGAACCTCCAAGGGACTTAGTGAGACTTTCAAGGATCTTAGTGAGAATGTCAAAAAAATGGAAAAGGACCAGTCAGAAATTAAGCATACACTGACTGAAATAAAGAATAATATACAGGGATTCAACAGTAGACTAGAGGATCCTGAGCATGAAATCAATGATTTGAAATATGAGGAAGCATAAAACACCCAACCAGAAGAGCAAAAAGAAAAAAGAATCCAAAAATATGAAGATAGTGTAAGGAGCCTCTGGGACAACTTCAAACGTACCAACATCCGAATTATGGGGGTTCCAGAAGAAGTGAGAGAGAGCAAGATATTGAAAACCTATTTGAAGAAATAATGACAGAAAACTTCCCCTACCTGGTGAAAGAAATAGACTTACAAGTCCATGAAGCACAGAGAACTCCAAATAAGAGGAACACAAGGAGGACCACACCAAGACACATCATAATTAATATGCCAAGGGCAAAAGACAAAGAGAGAATCTTAAAAGCAACAAGAGAAAAGCTGTTAGTTACCTACAAGGGAGTGCCCATATGACTGTCAGCTGATTTCTCAACAGAAACTATGCAGGCCAGAAGGGAGTGGCAAGAAATGTTCAAAGTGACGAATAGCAAGAACCTACAATCAAGATTACTCAACCGAGCAAAGCTATTATTTAGAATTGAAGGTCAGATAAGAGCTTCACAGAGAAGAAAAAGCTAAAGGAGTTCATCACCACCAAACCAGTATTATATGAAGAGCTGTATTCTTTAAGAAGAGGAAGAAGAAGAAAAAGGTAAAGATAAAAAAAATATGAACAACAAAGTGGCAATACATATCTATCAACAATTGAATCTAAAAATCAAATGAATAAAAAATTCGATGAAGAAAATAAACTTGTTAATGGAATAGAATCAGGGGCACAAAAATGGAACAGACTGATGATTCTCAGAGGGAAGGGGTTGTGGGGGATGCCGGAAGAGATTAGACAAAGATCTTATATGCATGATGTATGCATTACCTATGGACACAGACAATAGGGTGTAGAGGGCTTGGGGCAGTGTGGGAACTGGGTGGAGGGAAGCTATGGGGGAAAAAAGAGGGACCTCTGTAATAATCTCAACAATAAAGATTAATTTAAAAAAAAGATTTTTCTCCTTGAGAGAAAATATTAGAACAGCATAGGATATGAGTATGCTTTCACTGTGTTGTCAGCACACCAGTTGTGTTTAGATTTCATATCTCCTTTCTGACCACCATGGTTCCTGATGCTTTTCCTCACTTTCTGTTTATGACCTCAACTTTGCCTCTTGGACCTAATTATTGATATTACTTCTCTGATAATAACCAGAGGAGCACATCTGCCTATATGTGTCCACTCTGAGTAAGCTCTATTCCTGGAATCATAATCTAGAATGATAACTTAGTCTCATAGAAATTAGCCTTGAAGAGACCAAAAGTGAGCACTCTGACATATTTATTTTATAAATTTTATTGTGTAACTTCCAGTGATACATTTTCAGCAAACAATAACAGAAGACCCCTAGGTGGTTTGTCTCACCGGTTAGAGTGTTGGGCTGCGAACTGAGGGGTTGCAAGTTCAATTCCAGTCAGGGCACTTAACTCAGTTGCAGGCTTGATCACTAGCCCTGGTTGGGGTGCGTGCAGGAGGCAACCAATGGATGAATCTGTCTCATATTGATGTTCCTCTCTCTCTGACTTTCCCCCTTCCTTCTACTCTCTCTAAAAATCAATGGAAAACCTATCCTCAAGTGAGGATTAACAAAAACAAAAAATAACAGAAGATATAAAGCCAGGGCAGCCTTTCTCAACTGAGAGAGAAGTAGGTTTTATTACACTAAGGTAGCTATTGTATGGAGTGAATTAACTTCTTTCCTGTATATCTAGATAGAGTGGTACTAATTATGTAATCATCTTTGGAGGCTTGAGAAAAATGTCATTCAAATCATTTTTCCATGTACTGTGACTCAGATGAGCAGAGAATATGGCTTCTTGAGATCCTCAGAGATTGTGTTTGGGTGGTGACAATGGCTTTGTGATTGTCCTGCCATGACAAGGAAAGTTCCCCAATGGAGCAAAGATAAATTTCAGCTTAAGCTTTAGGGTCCCTCACTTGCACAGGCCTTTCCCAATGCCTTGGGAGAGACCATAGAAATTTTGAAAAGGAAACAGAAAAGGAAGGAAGAAAAGAATGGGGGAGGGAAGAAAGCAAGGAGGAAGGAAAAGAAAAAGAAAACAACTTGCTATGAATAGTATTTAAAAAACAATCTCAGTTCATTCTTTAGGCATATTGCTGCCCTTTGACACTGTCCTTTGTTATTTGCTTTTTATTTCCACTATATGTATATACACACATACATATATGTGTGTGTATGGATAATATCACATTCAGAAACTATCTATATATATAAAAGCCTAAGTGACCGGATGACCAGACGACCAGATGGTAGCTATGATGCACACTGACTACCAGGAGGCAGATGCTCAACACAGGAGCTGCCCCCTGATGTCAGTTCGCTGTCACAGGGGGAGCGCTGCTCAACTCAGCCAGAAGCTAGGCTCACAGCTGGTGAGTGCAGCTGCAATGGCAGGAGTCTCCCACTCCACTGCAGACGGGTGGTAAGGAGCAAGGGGCCCTGGACTTCAAGAGCCCCGGACTGCAAGAGGGATGTCTGACTACCGGCTTAGGCCTGTTCCCCCCGGCAGGCGGACATCCTTTGAGGGGTCTTGGACTGCGAGAGGGTGCAGGCCAGGCTGGGGAACCCCCACCCCAGTGCACGAATCTCGTGTACCGGGCCTCTAGTCCTATATAATAAAGAGCTAATATGCTAACAGTTGTCATGCCATCACACCATAACAACCAATCAGCAGGAGGCTGCGTGCGCAGTGAGGCGCGTGAGGGTGGCTGCGCGAGGTGGTGGGAGGCGGGAGGCGGGAGGTGGGGTGCCTCCTTGCGTGATTTCAATCACGCGCTGGGCCTCTAGTATATATATAATTTAAATGTGAGATTACCAGAAAATTCCCTGTGAATCATCTTATTTCTTTTGATATCTCCCATTCACTCATGCATATACTAAAACAATAACACTATAGTGTAGAGCAAGCATGTTAAACTCATGGCCTGCAGACTGCATGCCTCGTTTATTTGGCCTGTGTTAGCCTTTGAGTTTGGCATGCTCGGTGTAGAGTATCTACATAGTGTAAGTATGATTACTAGTGTCCTTTGAATTATGTAATGAGAAATATATTTTTGGTGTTTTAAGCCCTCTTGAACTATAGAGGAGCCTTATATTTTTTTCCTCTAAATTTTTAAAAATATTGTTTCTTGACTTTAGGAAAATTGATGTAATTTAGATTTTAGATTTGCTAAAATTAGATTACACCCAGTCTTTTTCTCCAAACCTATGACATACTCTAAAATAACAAAATTTTAGCTCTTTAACACTTCTCTCTTACATCATCTCCTGTGATTCCCACCTTCACACCTTATGTTCCAACAAAATTGGGCTGCTTAAAATCTTCTAATCCAGTTGACTCCAGAGCTAGTGATAGAAATTAAGTACGTATACAAAAACATATCTTCCACATAGTTTTCTCCACTTTATAGGAGAATAAATGGCTAATGAGCATGCCAAAAATTTTAACAAAATATTGGTAAGGGGATTTTCAACTCTAAAAAAAAAAAAAAAAAGAAGGAGGCATGGCTGGGTAGCTTGATTGATTAAAGCATCTTCTCAATATGCCAAGGTTGAGTGTTCGATCCCCAGTCATGGCACATACAAGAATCAACCAATGAATGCATAAGTGAGTGGAACAACAAATAGATGTTTCTCTCTTTCTCTTTCCCTTCCTCTTTTAAATCAAAAAATAAAAATTTAAAAACAAATAAACAAAAAAGTGAAGAATATTTAATTATAACAGTTTTAAACCATAACAACAAAACAAAGAAATATATAAAATATCCATACTGGAATTAAGATTTTTTTAAAACCATCACTTGACATTAGAGACTAATGCAAAGATTAGTGGCTTCAACTCTGCTTGCACTGACAATACTTGTCATTCCAGGAGAGGTATTGTATATAAAGCTAAGAGTAAACAGACCTTAAGTAGAACTCCTAAGATTGCAGTTCTATATCTTAATTTGGACAATTATTGATTATATTTAACAGGAAATACAGTCGACTTCCCATAAGAAATTAAACTCCTCCTGCACTATTTTTCCTCCCACTGGAAAGAAAATATTTTGACTGAGAAAATAAAATAGAAAGCCAGTTATATAAATGGTGTTCAAAACAAAGTTATTGATTTTAGACTTCTTTATAGCTTGTGTTCAAATAAATAAAAAGAGACCTATGAGAGAAATGATTAAAATAAAATAAAAATAGGGGTTATTCCTGTCTCTTTAAAAGGTCACTAAAGAAAAAAGTGGATGAGTCACAAACCACCTCAGCAGAGCTGAAAATTGGGGCAATTCCCCAGAACTCTGTGTGGGGAAGTGGGGGTGTAGTGTGTTACTACTTAGCAAACAAGCACCTGGCAACAGTAGGGCAGTGACTCAGGAGAGTGACTGCTCCAGAGTAGGAGGAAATGGCTCAGCCACTGCTAGAGGCAGGCCTGAGAGCTGTGTCTGAATAGTCAGTACATGCCAGCCTCCATTGTCTTAGAAAGAAAAGGTCAGACTGTTTATCCTTTATTCTTCTTAAACAACACTCCAGTCACTTCTGATTTTCGCATTAAAGGCAATTCTATTGTATGCTGTGATGTTAGTCCCAATCCAAACTGTTCTAGAACTTCATAAAGGGAAGTTAATAGAGTTAGATTATCTTAAGAATAATGAGGGAGGGAGGAAGAGAGAGAGGGGGGGAGAGAGAGAGAGAGAGAGAGAGAGAGAGAGAGAGAGAGAGAGAGAGTAATCTGAGGCTAATTTGACAGTTAGGTAATGTACCAAGATTTTTGGCTTCTTGATTGGTCTTTTAGGAAAGACCTAAAAACCAAAAAAAAGTCAGAAAACTACAAAATGTAAGTTCAGCCCAGTTACAAGGAAGGCTCATAAACAAGAAAGAAACTAAGGGAAATCATTCCAAAAGATAAATGTGTGGACCTCAATTATTATTGTGCATACTATCAAAACAAGCTGAGCAAATACCTATCATCTCTCTGAAGCACTCTGAGTTGCTTCTGAACCTAAGGAATCCTGTAAGCCAGAAAATTAGAAGACAAAATGAAATCTGAATTTATCTTTTGGTATTGGTGAGAGCTCAATAATAAGAAAGACTTACTTTGCTTGAAATCACTCTCTATACATTAGATTGTCTAATGCCTGCTGTGACCTATTTGAGTTGTATCTGAATTTTAAAAATCATTCCATAGATTTAAATAGGACAGTCCTGAAGCTTCTTTGAGATGTAAGAAGTCTGATCCTACCTTCTTCCCGGTGATCTTCTTTGAAAGCATGTAAGTGTATTCGTTCCTCATATTTCTCCAAAGGAGGTTGCCAACCATCTTTTCTTGACTTGATCCCCAAATACTAATATCTTGGTGCAGACCTAACCTCCTGTAAAATATTGCGTCTCTATGTTAAATGAACTAAAAAAATAAAATAAAATAAAAATCTGGAGGCTTTGTTGGAAATAAATAATAGAGATTTGTTCAAGGGTCTTGGAGTTTGCAAATGGGATACACAGCTAGGCAAAACCCCAGATGTTTTCCAAAGAAAAAAGAAAAGTTTAAAACTTCTTATAATAAAAGGTACATTCTTGAGAAGTATCAGTCCTGCATTCTTAGCCCTAGGATTGGTCCAGGATAGTTATCGGTCAGATGTCAGGCAGTCAGGATGATTCATTCCAGGTGTTCTGGAAGATGGGTGCCAGTAAGTCTGGTCAGTCCCAGACTGGTCTGGATAATGGATGTCTGATTGGATGTATATGTGAATATTTCAGAGGGTAATCACTGGGTACATGAGTCCTTCAGGGGATAATTAGAAGGTTACCTAGAGGTCCAGATGTATATCCAGGCATTGACACAGGACTGGAAAGTTAAAAAAAGTTGAAGTTCCCAGGCTAGTTAAACAAGGGTGAAGTCTTTCCAAATGCCTCAAACTTCATACATTGATTATTTTAGCAGCTCAGTGAAAACGACTTCATTTTATATGTTCAATACCTTCACTTTTTCCTCACCTAAAAAATAAAAATAAAAACAGAATGAAATGACAAAGATGAGCTCTTAAAAATCAACAATATGGCTCTGCCAGCTTGGCTCAGTGCTTGAGCGTTCACCTCTGAACCAAGAGGTCACAGTTTGATTCCTGGTCAGGGCACATGCCTTGGTTGCGGGCTCGATCCCCAGTGGGGGGCATGCAGGAGGCAGTCGATCGATTAATAATTCTCATCATTGATGTTTCTATCTCTCTCTCCTTCCCCTTTCCTCTGAAATTAATAAAAATAGCCGAAACCAGTTTGGTTCAGTGGATAGAGCGTTGGCCTGCGGACTCAAGGGTCCCAGGTTCGATTCCGGTCAAGGGCGTGTACCTTGGCTGCGGGCACATCCCCAGTAGGGGGTGTGCAAGAGGCAGCTGATCAATGTTTCTCTCTCATCGATGTTTCTGTCTATCCCTCTCTCTTCCTCTCTGTAAAAAAATCAATAAAATATATTTAAAAAAATAAATAAATAAAAATATATTTTTTAAAAAACATATTAGATAATAAGAGATGAAAAAATTCTCAGAAAATAAAAGGACAAAGAAAAAGACAAGTAAAGAATATGTAATATAGATTCTAGGGATTAATGTAGGAGAACATTTGAAGAAAGAGGAGTTTCAGAAAAAGAGAACAATAAAATTTCCTGGAACTGAAGACACGAGTCTTCAGATTGAAAGGACCCCATTAAGTGTCAGCAGAATAAATGAAAAGAGATCCACACCAAGGCATATAGTCATAATATTACAGGATATGGGGAATGAAAGAATATTGAAAGTGTCTTTCAAATCAGTTCACATGCAGGGAATAGAAACTGCATGGCATCTGACTGGTTAGAAGCAATTTAGTATCGTAGAAGAAAATGAAGCCATTCTTCAAACATTTTTGAGACAATGATTTTTTCTTTTTTTCCCCTTTTATTGAATTTATTGGGGTGACACTAGTTAATGAAATTATACAGTTTTTGGCGTACAAGTTTGTCAACACATCATCTGTACACTATATTGTGTGTTTACCACCCCAAGTCAAGTCTCCTTTCACCACCATCTATCCCCCCGTCCCCAAATTCCCTCCTCCACCTCCCACCCCAGACAATGATTTCTCTTAGACGAATTAATGGTTAAGTATGAGGGTAAAGAAAAACATTTGAAGACAAATGATAATTCAAATGTATAACTTTTGTAGGAAACTACTGAAGAATATACTGCAACAGTTGAGGTAGTACCTCTGATCGCAAACTTCAGGGACCACAGAAGGAAAGCGATTTGACATAGGTAGGAGGCAAAGGAAAGTCCCAGCGTAATAGTGAAAGAACACCCTAAATGATAGTTGTGCAACAAACCCACAATCAATCAATCAAGATTTAAGCAGAAGTTGGGGGCAGCCTCTGGGGAAAAAAAATAGAATTGATAAATTATCTGATAGGTTTGAGCACTGAAAAATACTGGTATTTGAGAGATATGATGGAACATGTGTAAAATTTTTCATGAAAAATAAAATGAGGCTGTTATTAATGTTAAGAAATGACAAAATGTGGCAATTATTAATTCTAGGAAAATAGTGTTTTATAGGAAAGAACATGACTCTGAAGTGTCAACATTTACACAGACATGCAAATGTAACTCTGAATACCAATTTAACTAAAAATCCTATATAATAAAAGCCTAATATGCAAATTGTCCCCTGGACCTGGAGTTTGACCTGGGGGCGGGGCCAGCTGGCCAACCACCCACAGCCCCTCCCCTCCGGTCGGCCCCACCCTGCCGGCAGTGGCAGGTGGCCAGGGGAAGGGAGGCCCTGGCTGGCAGCCAGCAGCTGCTAGGGACCTTACCTGTGCACGAATTTCGTACACTGGGCCTCTAGTTGCATTATAACTATTTTAGGAAAGTGGGATTGGTAGTAGAAGAAATATAAATCTTAATTTACCATTATGGGACATTAATAAATAAATTTGAAGTTGATAAATAAGACACACCAGTATAAACAGATTACTTAGACATATGAAGGTAAATACCAGGGGAAAAAGGTAAACGTTAAAAAGAGTTTCATCTGGGATAGGAGATGGAGATGAACAAGGGATTATAGTAATCATAGTAAGAATACTGTATCTTTAAGAGGTTATTACTTTACTTAATTTCTCTCTCCCTGTTTTCTTTTACACATACATACACACACACACACACACACACACACACACACACACACACTTCTATGAATTATGACTTTGAATGTCCAAATGTTTTTGACAAGAGAGAAAACCAAGAACAAAGACTGATTTCCATTTTTATTCCAATTTAGCTTATGAACTTCCTTGTCTTGATTGCTAAATGATAGCAAGACCTTGAATGGAGATGACAGAGTTAATCCCAGGACGTTGAAAGTTCTCTGGGACATAGCTTGTTGGGTTAAAGTTAGGATATGAGTGGGGCTAGGGCCCTTGGAGGGCTGTTGGGGTGCTTTGGGTAGTGTTTTACAAGTTAGGTTGCCCAGAGTAGAGGAGCAGAAGCACAAAACCAGCCTTGCCACTAGCCCAAATCGTATTTTTGTGCAAGTTAGAAAAAAACCCCACCACTTTCTCAAGACATTTTACTGCCATCTGCCAGAAAATCATGGAAATAAGTTCATAAATCAGGAATGACTACTGATGTGAACTAAGCCTTGTAGAATCCTGTAACAGCTCTGCCTATAACCAAAGGTGAGAAAAGTCTTGCTTACAAATTAATAAAATGTTGTCGACTCAATCCCCAAGAGGATTTGAGTGCTCTGAAGAAAAACCTTTCCTGTTTCATAATTTCCTTAGGATTATTAATATTCCTTGGAATATTTAGATGATTCATTTCCCCTAAACTAGGATCTATAAAAATGGGATATATGTCATATTCATTTCTACAAAGCTCATAATAAACACTGATAATTTCACAAATGAAGGACTGATGTATTAAAAATTATAAAATCTTTGCATTCTGTTATTAGTATTGTATTCCTTTCACCTTTGAAAAATATAGAGCCAGGGCTCTCATGACAACCTGTTTTGTTTTTTTTTTAATTATTAAATGTATTGAGGTAACATCCTGTCTAATAATAGAGTAACATGTAAATTACCATTACTCCACTAAGTCCACGGTTGGGCGGCGGGAGGCTGGGGGGCGGGACTCGGGGTGGCCTATCCGGCCATTGAGAGGCACGGATCTGCTGCCACTGAGGGGGGCTACCCTGCTGTTGAGAGGCACTGAGGGGGCCTGCCGCGGACACCCAGCTGCGCCTCTCAATGGCAGGGTAGCCCCCTTCAGCGGCCACGGACCATCAAAAGTCGGGGAGCTGGGTGCCTGTCTGCTCTGGCACCAGGCCTTTCAGAAGCCTCCGCCAAGCCGGAGGCTTCTGAAAGGACTGGTGCACCAGCGGACAGGCACCCAGCTCCACCGCAAAAAGCGAAAGCGTGTAGGGGACCCTACATGTGCATGATTCAATCATGCACTGGGCCTCTAGTTGGTTAATAACTTTATATAAATTTTAGGTGTACAATGTTATAATTGAATATATCTGTATACTCTATTGCATGCTCACCACCCAGTCTAACTTTGAGTCCCAATACAACCACTTTCTGTTTGTGACCTTGAATAAGTAGCAACATTCCTGAACTCAGTTTCTTTATATGAAAAATGGAGTATGTACAATACCTACTTCATAAAGTTTTAATGAGGATTAAATAACATAATATTTAGAAAGTATTTCATAAATTGGCACATAGTAAGCACTCAATAACTTTTACTATTACTGCCAATCCAATAAATTCCTTGTTTGACGTCCCAGCAAGAAACAAAAGAAAGTAAAAAGGGTTCATGCAAGCTGGCTGTCCCTTTCTCCAGGAGTCTTTCTAAATTCCATGTCTAGCTGCAATGGAGGCTGTGAAAAACAGACTTTTAACTGGTCATATTGCTATCTGAAATAAAATTAAACTTTTGTTATTAAGTAAGAAGAAGAGAATCCTGGGTGAAAAAGGCAAAGGGATTAAGTAATAAATAAATTAACTAATTAATTAATTTTAAAAATCAAGTTAATGTTCCTACTCAGAGGCAAAAATAATAAAAATAAAGAGAACCAATATTAGTTTGGCAGCCAGCTAGCCTCTTTTGTAACTGTAAATTAGGACCTTAACATTGCCATTATAATGAAGGTTTTAATTGATCTAAGCACTACGCCAAAATTATTGTTGTCTTTGTTTTTGCCCTGTGATAAGGATTTGCTTCGGCCAGTAGAATACAAGGTTTTTTGAAATTTGTATGAGGATAATTTACTTTAAGGCACAAAACTAAGATTTTGAGTTCTGAAAGTAAGACAGGTTGCCAGTCATTTTTATTTCGCATTTCCTTCTGCCTTCAGGACAAATATATACAAATACATACATGTGTTGTGTCATTCTGTATTATTCATGGATCACAGGATATTTCTAATTTGGCATATAAGAGATAAAGTCAGACTGTATATAAGGATCAACTATTTTTTTGATCTAGTCTTTTAACAATGGCATCACAGCCCGGGCCAGGTAACTCAGTTGATGAGTTGTGGTCTCAATCCCCAATCAGGACACATACAAGAATCAACCAAGGAATGCATAAATAAGTTGAACAGCAAACTGATGTTTCTCTTTCTGTCAAATAAATAAAAGTAATTAATTAATTTAAAAATGGCATCACTAATAATTAGCCTAGAAAAAAATATGATCTTATAATTGACATACTTTTCCAGTGAGAATGTTCTAAGAACTAAAGTGTGATATGGACTAAGATATGAAAAATGTACCATTTTCTTTATAAATTACTAGAGGCCAGTGCATGATTGAATCATGCATGTGTAGGGTCCCCTACACACTTTTGCTTTCGATCACGGGGGAGCTGGGTGCCTGTCCACTCAGGCACCAGGCCTTTCAGAAGCCTTCGTCGCGCTGGAGGCTTCTGAAAGGCCTGGTGCACCAGCGGACAGGCACCCAGCTCCCACGCTTTTGCTTTTGATCACTGGTGCACCAGGCCTTTCAGAAGCCTCCAGTGCGGCGGAGGCTTCTGAAAGGCCTGGTGCCTGAGCGGACAGGCACCCAGCTCCCCGCTTTTGATGGTCCGTGGTGGGACGTGAGCTCGCTGCCCCAGAGGCCCCTTCTGTGCCGCAGCACAGTCATGGAGCAGATGCTGAGCTTGAGCCGCCGCTGGCGACGCGAGCTCAGCATCCCGCCAGCCCAATCAGCCACCCCGGCCACCCTGAGTCCCGCCCCCCCGCGCCTCCTGGCCAATCGCGGGCATAGCGAAGGTACGGTCAATTTGCATATTTGTCTATTATTATGTAGGATTACCTTTTATATAAAAGAGAGATATAATTTAAGTAATGAAGAGATTTTTTTGAGGAGAAAAATTATAATTTTCCTAGGAGAATTAAAGCTTAATAATCAACATAGAGACATCCCTGGCTTAAAAGAATCTACCATGGTCAAGGCAGAGGACCAACCATCCTGGTTTGTGTGGGACGGTCCCAGTATTAGCACTGAAAAATCCCAAATCCTGGGAAATCTTCAGTTCTGGCCAAACAGGGACAGTTGTTTACCATATTATCATTAGGTAAATCATTAGCTAAAAATATGGTTTAGGGTAATATAAGAGAAACAATTAAGATTTTTCAGATCTGAATAACAAAACTAATGTATGACTCACTACTAGGAAATACTGAAACTGAGTCAGGTATAGGGAGGAGGTTTCTGGAAATGGGGTAGAAGAAGATATAGGAAAAAAGCAGCTCAGCAGTTACATGCTAATCAATCTTGCTTGTAGTTTTTGCCATGTATGAGCATGTATTCACGGCCCTGTTTGTTGCTGACAGTAAGTCTTGCTTACAAATAAATATTAATAAATGAAGAGCATTTTCATAGTAAACTTCAACCTTAACTTTAAGTATTAGGTCATAAGCCACACATCTAAGTACCTCATTTAAGTGGAATCATACAGTATTTGTCTTTTTTTGTGACTGGCTTATTTCACTTAGCACAATGTCCTCAATGTTCATACATGTTGTAGCCACTGTCAGAATTTCCTTTTTTTTTTAAGGCATATAATATTCCATTGTATTTATATACCGCATTTTGCTTATCTATTCCTCTTTCCATGGACACTTGAGTTGCTTCCATGTTTGAGCTATTTGGAATAATGCTGCCTGAACATTGGTGTACTGGTCTCTTTGAGACCCTACTTTCAATTCTTTTGAGTATGTACCCAGAAATGGAATTGCTGAATCATATGGTAGTTCTATTTTTAATTTTTTGAAGAACCATCATACTGCTTTCCACAGTGGCTGTACCATTTTACATGTGTATCAAAGGTGCAGAAGGGTTCCAATTTCTTTATATCCTCACCAACACTTCTTTCCTGATTTTGGATAGAAGCCACCTTAATGGGTGTGAGGTAGTAACTTGTTTATATTATTAGGATTATTTGGCTTACTTTGAATAGTTTGATAACCTAAGTACTTTTGTTTCTATTGATTTTATTTTTTAGGCTATTTATAAAGCTTTGTTTTGTTGTTAGCAATTAATAGATAAAACATACTGCTCTCATTTTCTGAATATTGATCTTTAGCATTTCTGACACAAAATAATCAGTGACCTTGAATTGATGACAATATCACATGTGCTTTCCAACCTTGAAATTTGATGTAAAAGTCAGAAAAACAAACTGGTTTCTTTTGTTTGTTTAAGGATTATATATTTGATAATAAGAATTACTGATAGGTAGATTTTTTTTTAGCTATGATTATGGATATTGTGATTATATTTTAAAAAGTTAATAAATGAAGAGCATTTTTCTTATCTTTTATAGATACCTACTAAAATGTTTAAAGACAAAATAATATTTATGTCTAAGATTTGCTTCAAACTAATTCAGTGGAGGGTAGGGGGTAAGAGCAGGTAGGTTATAGATGAAAAAAAGATTGGCTATCAATTGGTAATTGTTGAAACTGGGTGATGGATTCAGGGAGGTTTATTATATTAGTCTCTATTTCTGAGCAAATTGTGATTTTTTTCCTTATAAAAAGTTTTTAAAGCTGTGTTTAATCTGTTAAATTATTATTTAAAAAGATGACATTGCTCTGACTGGTGTGGCTCAATTGGTTGAGCATCATTCTGTGCACTGAAAGGTCTCCAGTTCTATTCCTGTTCAGGGCACATACCCAGGTTTTGGGTTCGATCCCTGGTCGGGTGCATACAGGAGGCAACAAATCAACGTTTCTCTCTCACATCAATCTCTCTCTCTCTCTCTCTCTCTCTCTCTCTCTCTCTCTCTCTCCTTCTCCCTTCCTGTTTCTCCCAAATCAATAAAAATATTATTTTAATAAAAAATAACATTTGTTAAGTACGGTGAGAGGAGCTTTTTAGTTAATTCAGAAAAGAAAAATGTGAAATGAAATGTGTATATCACACTCACATATTGCTTTTCTTGCATTTGATCCTTACATAGATGATTGATCTCAAGTAATATTAAATGTATATCATATTTTTAAAAATTACTAAACTAAGTATTGCATAATTAGTTGAATGAAACTGAAGTAAAAAGCACATTGCTCTTGAATTGATGCATATAGTGAGTATGCCACTTTCTGCCTACAGACCATAATACAGATCTATCCAATAGAACTTTCTGCAGTGATGGAAACATTCTATGTCTACTCTGTCCAATATGGTAGCCACTAGCCACATATGGCTATTACCCTAGCTTTATGAGCAAGTGCTTAGTGGGACTGGGGAATGGAAGTTACATTTTATTGATTTTCATTTATATTTTTAAACACTGTCCATTAGAAGATCTGACAAGTTATGTTTTTCAGTGAAGATATATATCCCTCTGACAAGTGAAAAATAAAATCACAGAGTTAATCCATAAATTAAAAATTTGAATTAGAAGTCATACTACTTGACCTGATATATGTTATAGATGTTAAATGTTAAACTGAGGTAGCATCTACACTAATAAAAGAGAAATATGCAAATTGCCCATCACTTCATGATGCCCACCAGCCAATCAGGAGGGAGTATGCAAATTAACCCAACAAAGATGGTGACGGCCCCGCCCTCCCAGCCGCACCGGGCCTCTGGGCAGCACGCATGCAGGCGTGGAGTGATGGGGTGAGGCGGAATGCTTGCTATGAGGGGGAGGGCGGGGGGCAGAGGGAGCTACAGGAGCGGCGCTCCAACTGGAGCGAAGACTGAAGGCTCTGGCTGGAGTGAAGACGGAAGGCGGAAGCCAGAGCAAAGACCTGGGTCCCAGGTGCTGGAGGAAAACTGGTGCTGGCAGCTAGGGGAAGGAAGGCATATTGCACGAATCTTTGTGCAACGGGCCTCTACTTATAAATAATTTGCCTATAAATAATGTTACAGATTTTAAGTGTAGTCAATTATTATGTGTCTTGTTTTAATATCTTACTAGAGTACCATTAAAAGGATTTAAAAAAATATATATGTTTTTATTGGTTTCAGAGAGGAAGGGAGAGGGAGAGAGAGAAAGAAACATCAATGATGAGAGAGAATCATTGATAGGCTGCCTCCTGGATGCCCCATATTGGGGATTGAGCCTGCAATGCAGGCATGTACTTTGACCAGGAATCTAACCATGACCTCCTGATTCATAGGTCGACACTCAACCACTGAGCCACACCAGCTGGGCCCATATTAAACATTTTTAATAGCTACTACTATTACTACTCTTACTGGAATGCTTAGTATCTGAGGCACTATTAAAGCATGTTATAGCTATTCAGTAATTTTATATGTATTTAACCTTTTGCACTCGGATGTCAAGTGTGACTCCACATGGTTAGCATCGGTAGCAGCTCTTTTTATACTCTTTGAATGTATCAATAATTTGAAATATAAAAAAAATCCAAATAAATAAGTTTGTATGAAAAGAAACTCCAGTTTTTTATTCTACTGCTGCACTTTATAAAATCTGGGGTATTTAAAAAATTAAATCCCGAGTAGAATAAAGGAATAGAGAAAAAAGCAAGCGAGTGCAAAGGGTTAAGATTAACACATTTAATCCTTATATCAACCCTATCAGATAGGTACACTATTAATATTCCCATTTTTCAATAAAGAAACTAAGAAACAGCCCAGCTGGCATGGCTCAATGGTTGGACATCAACCTATGAACCAGGAGGTCACAGTTTGATTCCTGGTCAGGACACATGCCCAGATTATGGGCTCGATCCCCAGTGTGGGGTGTATAGGAGGCAGCTGATCAGTGATTTTCTCTCATAATTGATGTTTCTATCTCTCTCCCTGTCCCATCCTCTCTGAAATCAATAAAATTAATTAAAAAATAAAAAGAAACTAAGACACAGAGAAGTAGTAACTGACTCAATTTTATGCTAGTAACTGCTGGGACTGGGATTTGAATCCAGAAATATGGCTTAAGTCCACATTCTTGATTACTTTGCTATTTTCCTCTCTTGCAATGTGTTAATAATTTTTCATCACTTTGGAAATAAACCAATGTAGGGTATTGTATTATAAGGTTAAATGAAAAAGGTTATAAAATCAAATATAGAGAATTATTCACTATGTTCACTTCTCTGGGCCCCCAAAAAAACTATATTTAGGAAAAATGTTTAAATATGCTTTTGTATTTTTTTCTGTATGTTAAAAATTTTTATAATCAGAAAAACATTTATTATTAAAATTATAAAGCATATTTAAACATTCTTTCTGGCTTACATAAATATTGTATATTAGAGACAATCTAAATCTATATTTTATAAAAGTTCATTAAAAATTCTCCCGAGAAGTTTGGTTATTTATATTCCCAGATGCTCACCCTGAGAATTACATTGGTCTTAGTTGAGTCTGAAGAAGCTTTTGCTTCCAATAAGTTATTAAGCCCATATTCCTTAAAAATATGATTTTTATTTGTCAGATACATAAAATTAAACTTCATTTTTTTCTTGAAGAGAAAAATCATTGGTACTCCATAAAACTGAACTCTTTAAAATTACATTGTAAACTCTCTGATGTTATTATTTAAGACTAGAGGCCTGGTGCACGAAATTCATGCATGGGGGGGGGAGGTGTCCCTCAGCCCGGCCTGCATCCTCTCTAATCTGGGACCCCTTGGGGGACATTCTTCTCACAATCCGAGACTGCTGGCTCGCCTGCCTGCCTGCCTGCCTGATTGCCCCTAACCGCTTCTGCCTGCCAGCCTGATCGCCCCCTAACCACTCCCTTGCCGGCCTGACTGACGCCTAACTGCTCCCCTGATGGCTTGATCGCCCCCAACTATTCTCCCCTGCAGGCCTGGTCACCCCCAACTGCCCTCCCCTGCTGGCCTGGTTGCCCCCAACTGCCCTTCCCTGCTGGCCTGATGGCCCAATTGCCCTCCCCTGCCAGCTTGATGGCCCACAACTGCCCTCCCCTGGTGGCCTGTTTGTCCCCAACTGCCCTCCCCTGCCAGCCTGATCGCCCACAACTGCCCTCCCCTGCTGGCCATATTGTGGTGGCCATCTTGTGATGACATCATTTGTGATGCCACCTAGGCCTTTATTAAATAGGATTAGGTCATACTGAAGTAGGGTGGGGCCCTAATCTGATATGACTTGTGACCTTTCATTTGTTATTAATTTTTTAAAATATATTTTTATTGACTTCAGAGAGGAAAGGAGAGGGAGAGAGAGAGAACATCAATGATGAAAGAAAAATCATTAATCTGCTGCCTCCTTCACGCCCCCTACTGGGGATTGAGCCCGAAACCTGGGCATGTGCCCTGACCTGAATCAAACCAGGACCCTTTAGTCCACAGGCCAATGCTCTATCCACTAACCCAAACCAACTAGGGCATTAGTGACTTTTAGAAATGGAAAATTTGGAACAGACATGCACACAGGGAGAATGCCATGTGAAGATGAAGGCAGAGATAGGGTAATCCTTCTAAAGCCAAGGAATGCCAGAGATTTCCAGAAAACCACCAGAAGCTAGAGAAGAGGCATGGAACAGATTCTTCCTTACATCCCTCCAAAGGAACCAACCCTAGTCTCTGACTTCTAGCCTCCAGAACTGAGAGTTAATAAATTCCTGTTGCTCATGCCACTCAGTTTGTAGCTCTTTGTTACAGCAGCCCTGGGAAACTAATACAAAAGTCCCAAACTACAGACAACTCAAATGTCCATCAGGTTTTAAAAGTATGGTATATTTACACAAAGGAGTATGTTGATACAAGAAATGTCCAAACCTGTAGAGAATTTTTATAAGTTTATTTGAGCCACTCTGACTACATATGCCAGAGAGCAAGATCGTAAATGCTCCAGAGAACAGTTTGCAGCTTCTTTTATGCATTTGAAATTAAGGAGAGAAGATTACGTGGAGGTAGGGGAAAACAAGTCAGGGAATGGATTATAGCCTCACAATTACTACATACCAACAAAAATGAACTAACTACAGCTACACTCAACAACACCAATAAATCTTACAAACATAAAGTTAAACCAAAGAATCATACTCAAAAGTATACATGTAATATAATTCCATGTATACCAAGTCAAAACTGTAAATTAGTCAAAAATAATTTATGGCCCTGGCCAGGGTGGCTCAGTTGGTTGGAATGCCATCCCATACACCAAAAGGTTTCAGGTTTAATTCTCAGGCAGGGCACATACCCAGGTTGTGGATTCTATCCCTGGTCAGGGCTCACATGGCAGGCAACTGATGGATGTTTCTCTTTCTGACTTTGTCTCTTTCTCCCTTCCCTGGTCATGTGAGTAGTCATTCTGCAGGCATACAGCTTCTTGAGTAAAAAATTGATCTTTACCTTAAGCAAGCCCTGTCCATTTTTTCTGTGCATTTAGGTTAACACTTCTTTTTATATGCCCTTTTTCAGACCCCTCAGAAACAAAACCACCTAGTTTAACACCTGTGAAAGAACTGAAACTACCCTTAAGAGAGCACATAATTTTGTTAACTATCTTGTAATCCAAACTCCATCTTGCTTTCCCTCTATCTTCATGTAATCTTTCTTTTCTTGTTATTATTTAATTCAAAATGCATTTAAAAAGCTGCAAACTGCCATTCTGAGAAACATTTTCTCAGTCTGTTGAAGTCTTGTTCTGGGCCTATCCATTGTTTGACTCAAATAAATTTTTATAAAGATTCTCTACAGGTTTGTCAGATGTTCTTACCTTAACACTGCTTATTGGACATTGATCTTATTACTACAGGATTCTTTGGGATTGAGCTGTAAAGAATTTCATCCTAGCCCTGGCTGGGCGACTCAGTTGGTTGGAGCAAAGAACTGTACACCAAAAAGATTTCAGGTTCAATTCTGGTTGGGGCGAGTAGGAGAGGCAACTGATTGGGTTTTTTCCCTCTTAAATATCTCTCTCTTTCTCTCTCTCTCTATCTCTCTGTCTCTCTTCTTCTCTCCCTCTCTTTTCCCTTCCTTCTCTCTCTTAAAAAAAGTCAACAAAAACATGCAGGCCTCCCCTGACTTTGTCAAGTTTAGTATGTAGCCCCTTTTTCTATTCACAACCTGTTAACTATGCTGTAATCCAATCCCCTGCCCTTTTTCTCCCACTTTAATGTAATCTTCCTTACTTCCCTTCTTAATTTCAAATGAATAAAAGAAACTGCAAAACTGTTCTTCTCTGATGCATTTGAGATCTTATTTCCAGCCAATTATCATTAGTTTGAGTCAAGTAAACTCCTAAATTCTTTACAGTTTTGGACATTTCTTACAGCAACAATATTGTTTAACAAATTAGGCCTGATTCCTGTTATGGGGAAAAAATATAGCAAATGATCATTAACATGTTAGGAAAACCTTGACAGTGTAGGAGATATTTTTCTCTCCCAGTATTTTATACACACAGCCACACCCACATGCACACGTGTTTGTTTCCTTACCTGAGGAGCATACACTAGTTAGTCCAGAGAAACCTGTTATAATAGGCAATATACTCGGTGTCAGCCCTGCCCTTTTGTGACAGAAAAAAGGAGACATAACACCACACAATGTTCTGCTTTAGAATGGTCAAAGGGCCGCTCTCCCTCCTGGAGCACTCCCGTGCCTTCCCCTCTCTATTTCCCCAACAGGCATGCATCTCATAAACTCAAAGGGACCCCACATGATATGCAATCTAGGGAGCAAAGGGCAGGGACAGCTCATCTCAGGCTAATCCCCTGAACCTGTCCCCAAGGCTCCCTTTTCCCTGATTCTACCCACCTAGTCTCTCTCCTGTTGCTTCTTCTGTCCTAGGCCCTTCCTTGTTTCACTGTCCCCAGGTTTAATAAATGTACTTTCAAATTAAAAAACAAACCAAAAAAAAAAAAATCAATGAACATAGCCTTCTGTACTCAAGGTAAAGCAAAGCCATTTCAATAACTAATGATTAGCCCAATTTAAAATATGTTGTCCCTAAAGCAAAATAGCTATTGATTTGCTCACATTTGTTACTCATGACCAAACAAAGGAATAATTAAAATGTAATTAAAAACGTTGTTAGGACTGAGATGTGGTTTTTCAGAATTCAAGTATTTTCTAATTGTTGCCTGGTGATGCTTCTCTATATAAATGTACATATTAAATATAAAGCCTATGCCTTGGCCAGTGTGACTCAGTGGCTAGAGCATCAGCCTACACACCGAAGGGTCTTGGTTTGATTCCCGGTCAAAGGCACATACATACCTGTGTTGCAGGTTCTGTCCCCAGTTGGGGCGTGTGCTGGCGTGTGCAACCAATAGGTGTGCGCTCTCTCTCTCTCTCTCTCTCTCTCTCTCTCTCTCTCTTTCTCTCTCTCTCTCCCCTTCCACTCCCTCTAAAAATCAATGGAAAAAATATCCTCAGGTGAGGATTAACTATAAATAAATATATATATACTAGAAGCCCAATGCACGAAGATTCATGCAAGAATGGGCCTTCCTTTCCCTGGCAGCCAGCACTGCCTTCGCTTAGGCTGGAGCTGCCTTTCTACCTTCCCACACTGCCCAGAGGCCCAGAGTGGCTGGGGCGGTGCAGAACACCTGCATCGTTGCCATGGCAACGACGTAAGCCTCCCGCCCCCAGTCGCTGGGCGCCTGTGTATGCAAATTAACCCGCCATCTTTGTTGGGTTAATTTGCATACCCACTCCTGATTGGCTGATGGGTGTTGCGAAGGTACAGTCAATTTGCATTTCTCTTTTATTAGTGTGTATACACACACACACACACACACACTTTGAATAATTATAAAGGCAGTGTTTATTAAATGCATTTCATTTTCAAAAATTTATCAAATCTACAGACATTGTATGTATTTTCAGTTTGCAGTATTTAAATAAGCATGTGATAGTTTTCTCTGTCAGCTTGGTTAGCTATAGCCCCAATTATTCAATCCTGCACTAATAGAAGGGTTGCTATGATGATATATTTTTCCCTTTATTTTCTTTTATTTTTTTCCCCCATCACCATTTACCCTCCCATACCCTCTTCCACCTCCCTCCACCTCCACAATCACCACACTGTTGTCTGTAAACATGAGCTCTTTCTCTTTTTTTTCTCAATCTCCCCCCTTCTTGTTCCCACTCCCTCCCCCACCCCCGCCCAGGGGTGAAGATATCTTGTAGGTATGATACATAATGTCACACAAGAAAATAGTAACAATGGAAGATACTGAGGGTTTTTCTGAAGATGTGAAAGAACAGTTGTAGTCAAATTTAACGCAATTATGATAATATTAACAATGTTCTATCACTTTACATATTGGTACTTGTCTAGGTTGGATTCTCTAGGAAGCAGATGCTGATATAAAGTTATGAATCTGAGATATTTATAGGGAAGTTAACATTTGTGAAAGTAAAAAGGTTTGGGCAGGAAAAATTGTCACAATATACTGCAGAGCTGACAAAGCATCTGCCAGTTCAGCAGGGAGATCTGAAGAAAAGATTGGCCCTTACAGAGGTCCAGTGTCAGGCAAAAGTAGCTAGGCCTATACTGCCACCTGTTCAGTCAATGGCCAAGTGCCACCCTGAAAATAGCATGACCTCTATTGAAGGCTAAAGGAAACCCCTACAAAAGAGCTGGAGTTCGTTGTTCATCACATCCTTGCTGCTGGGCAGAGAGTGCTTTCTTGACAGGGAATCCAGGCTGCTTATCTCCATATCTACCCCGGTACTGTAGTATGGCACTAGTAAAATTTTGGTGGCTGTGTATTTGGAGGTGAAAATTAATTAGGCTAGCCGAAACCGGTTTGGCTCAGTGGATAGAGCGTCAGCCTTCGGACTCAAGGGTCCCAGGTTCGATTCCGGTCAAGGGCATGTACCTTGGTTGCAGGCACATCCCCAGTAGGGGGTGTGCAAAAGGCAGCTGATTGATGTTTCTCTCTCATCGATGTTTCTAACTCTCTATCCCTCTCTCTTCCTCTCTGTAAAAAAATCAATAAAATATATTTTAAAAAAAAGAAAATTAATTAGGCTAGAATAAGAGCTGTTAGCGAAGTGCACTAGAATTCTAAACTTCCACCTGGGTAATTTATAGTGGTACATGACCATCAATTCCTTAGGTAACTAGAACCACCAGATTAGGGATTTAAAATATTGGATGTTGCTTAAGGCCTCTAAAATGATAAGAATATTGTTACTCCCATCTCATCCCAAATAAGTTGCTCCCAGTGGGACCACTCAGGGCCTGTGCTTGTGATGGCTGGTAACAGGTCAAACTGCCTTAGATGTGAAAAGGGCAAAGTGAGCTCAGAATGGCTCTTGGGGATGATGAGAATCATTTATTTCATAAAAATCAAGAAGATTAAAGAAAGCCAGATGGGCTCTTTCTGATGCATCACAAGTTTCACAGTAGTGATGGACAGAAAAACAAGGGTTTTTGTGGGAGAGGATAAGGGGAGTGTATTATAGCATAGTGCTCAACATAGTGAAGGTTCTGGAGTGTCAGCAATTACTAGTGTTTGGGCTTTGGACAGATTTCTGAACCCTCAGTGCCTCAGTTTCCTAATTTGTTAGACAAGGATTGTAATTGTGCCGACATCATGGAGTTGTTCTGAGGATGAAATGATGCCACACATGTAATCTCTGACTTGGGAAGGGCTCAATACCTGTTAGCTGTTATTCTACTTTTCTTTCTCCTTCCTCTTCCTTCTCCAGTGGTGGGGGTGAGGGGGGTGGGGGGAGGGGGGATGCTTTCCAGTTGAATTTTGTCACCTGCTCTCCAGATTAGCAAAACATTCACAAAACTTGGGAGGAGGGTAACATTGAGAGAGTCCATAAGTCTAACAGGATTCAGCATGTCTGCTTTTGGCCACGTCTGTTTTTCACCACTATGTTCTCAGTACCGTTCTGTGTGAGGAGCTAGGTGTAAAAATATGGCCGCTACCCTGAGCAGCAGTCTATTTGAAAAACGAATGGACATATAAATGATTAATGAAAATGAAAGTACATATAAAAGTAAGTTCTAAATGTACTGTATAGACCATAAGCAATGTAGGAATCTAGTTTCATTTTGCTGAAATTGGCTGGTGTGGATTTTTTCCCAAAATGACATATGCTCTTTTTTATTTTTCTTAATATATTTTTTATCAGTGGCTATTGTTTTGATCATTGAAAGGTGATACCATTTGTGGTGAAATTGTGAGAGCGAGCTCTTGTACAGTAATACCAAGAAATGTCATATGTTTATCTTAGAATTTAAAATACATTAAGTTAGCTCAAAAGAAAGCAAGCTTAAATTTAAATATGGTATCATTATCTCTCAATATTGTTAGCTTATTAATGCTCTCAGCCACCGGTTGTGTTAAGATGGCAAACATAGGAAGAACTGATCTGATGAAGGCTTTGAAAAAAACTACCAGGAGACTTAGATTTTTTTAGTTGTTGATTTCTCAATAAGTTTGTCTTTAATGTATTTTTGCTATTTTTACCTAGCCAATCAGGCTCATCCACTGGCCTTCTTTATTCCAGGAATCCCCTTTGGTCATTCAGTAGTTAATTAAAGTTAAAAAAAAGATAGCTGGGCCAGATCATGTAGGATCACAGTTTCAGACTATAGAAAGCAGGTCTTTGGGTTAAAAGGTACTTTACATTGCCCATCATACTCTTCTACTCCATGGAGAAACATGCTCTGTGCCCTGCAGGAGATACATACACAGTGGGGGGGGGGGGGGCGTTCATTGATGTTTCTGTCTCTCTCCCTTCCTCTGAACTCAACAAAAATATGCTTAAAACAAATCATTAGTGAGATAACAGATATCTTGAAAATATCTTGGTGTGGATGAAAAAAAAGGGTTCTATGGAAAGTAACCTCACAGGGTGATCTGATTATAAATTCCTAACTGGGCAGGTCATGTGGGGTAGTCATACCCCAGGCATATAATTTTAGCGAAAGGTTTTAAGCTAGCCCTGTCCATTGTTCTTGTGAGTCTAGGTTAACACACCTGTTAAATACCCTTCAGCCCTAGCCAGTTTGGCTCAGTGGATAGAGCCTCGGCCCGGATCCCAGGTTTGATTCCAGTCAAGGGCACATATTTGGTGGCAGGCTTATCAATTGTGTGTCTGACACAGCCTTGTTTCTCTCTTCCATTCCCCTCCCTTCCACTCTCTTTAAAAATCAATGGAAAAATATCCTCAGGTGAGGATTAACAACAACAACAACAACAACAACAACAAAAAGTAATACCCTTTAAAGGGGGTATTAACCCTTAAGAGAGCATATAATTTTGTTAAATATCCTATAATCCAATCCCCACCTTGCTTTCTCCAACCTTCTTTATGTCCCCTCCTTAAGACCTGGGTGGGGCGGAGGAATGGGGCAGGCTAGAAGGGGTCAATGGGGGAAAAAAGGGGACATATGTAATACTTTCAACAAAAAAAACCACACTGTTATTTTCTGGAGCATTTGAGATCTTGCTCCCCAGCATGTTTTCAGGCCTGCTCAGATAAACTCTTATAAAAATTCTCCACAAGTTTGGACATTTCTTATGTCGACATAGACCATGTATTGTTAATTTGATACTGAGAGCGTCTTACAGTGTTACAAAGTGATTCCTTGCTGTTAAACTCTTGGGAACTGTTGATGTGTGACCACAAAATAATCCTATCTTATTTTAATACTAGAGACCCAGCCTGCACCCTCTCCAATCTGGGACATCCCTCTCACAATCAAGGACTGCTGTCTCCCAACTGCTCACCTGCCTGCCTTCCTGATTGCCCCTAACCGCTTCTGCCTGCCAGCCTGATCACCTCCTAATCACTCCCCTGCCAGCCTGATTGATGCCTAACTGCTCCCCTGCTGGCTCAATTGCCCCTAACTGCCCTCCCCTGCCGGCCTGGTCACCCCCAAATGCCCTCCCCTGCAGGCCTGGTCCCCCCCAACTGCCCTCCCAGTCACCCATAACTGCCCTCCCCTGCCAGCCTCATTGCCCCTAACTGCTTTTCCCTACTGGTCTGGTCTCCCCCACCCCCAACTGCCCTGTCCTACAGGCCTGGTCCCCCTCCCCCCCCCCCCCCCCCCCCCGCCACTTCCCTCCCCTGCAGGCCTGGTCTCCGCCCCCCCCCCCCCCAACTTCTCTCCCCTGCAGGCCTGGGTCCTCCCCAACTTCCCTCCCCTGCAGGCCTGATCGCCCACAACTGCCCTCCCTTGCAAGCCTGGTCCCTCCCAACTGCCCTCCCCTGCTGGCCATCTTGTGTCCACATGGGGGCAGCCATCTTGTGTGTTGGAGTGACAGTCAATTTGCATATCACTCTTTCATTAGATAGGATTGTCTTATATTTAGGACTCTAGAGGCCTCTTTCCTTGGTGAGATATATATGAGTATGGCTGAAGAGTCCTTGCTAGATTCTTAAAAAATCTTTTCCTACCAAGAGGAAGACAAGATATTTTCAAGATATCTCTTATCTCACTAATGATTTGTTTAAGCATATTTTTATTGATTTCATAGGAAGGGAGAGAGACAGAAACATCAATGAACGCCCCCCCCCCCCCCCCCCCCCCCCACTGGGGACCCAGCCGGCAACCTGGGCATGTGTCCTAAACGGGAATCCAACCGTGACAAGCCAAGCCGGTAGGGGCCTCACCAGTGACTTTGAATGAGTGCTTAAAAATATCCTAGAGCTGGGCCTCCCTGCACTCTCCCAGGCTGGGTGAGTAATAAGAGGAAGGGTTGGTAAATGGGAGGCATGTCCTCAGGTGTTCTAGGAACGCGTTCCCTCCCTTCTCGCCGTCTGTTTCTGCGTGGCGTGATTGTGCACCAGCCCGCGCGAAGAGACCAATCAAGGACCGCGACACCTCCCCCCCCCCCCCCCCCCCCGCTCCTTTTGCCATCGCCCACTCGGGACAGGCTGACAACCTAGACAGCGCCCGGACTTGTCTTACTTTCCATCTCCTCCCACCCAGCCAACGCCCCCGCCACTCGCGCGCGGCTGGATTGCCGCAGTCCCCAGCGAGCATGCGCGACCGGCCGAGCATGCTCAGTAGCGCGCGCGGCGCCCGGGAGCCTCGCCGAGCGGCTGCTGACGCGGAGGTCTCTGCGGCTGCTGTGGCAGCGACAGGAAGTGAGGCGGCCCGACCGGGTGACCGCGACGGCAGGAACCGAGGCGGAAGGGCCCCTGCGGCGACGTCGTCTACGGGGTGGGCCGAGGGGGCTGAGCACCTAGGGGACTCGCCGGCTCCGAAGCCGGATCCCGAACCGAGCAGGATGGACCACCACCAGCTCGGGACTGGCCGCTACCAGGTGGTGAGTTCCTGGCCCCCGCCCCCGCCCGGCCTCCCGCGCCGCCGGTGGCCAGGGGACTGTCTCCCGCCGTGGCCTCCGGGGTTCCCGGAGGGGACGTGCTGGCTTTTCCTCCTTGCTCTTCTGGCCGGACCTGCTGCTTTCACGGCTCCCGTGGAGCCTGTCTCTGCCCTCCTTGGAGACCCTTCCCTCCGGACCCGTCTCCTGTCGTAGCTCCCCACTCCTCACCACCACCCTACGCCCCGCTGTAAACATCCCCTCCGATTGAACATCTCTCTCATGTATTTTCTCGCTTCCTCGATCATTTCCTCATTTCCTGACCCAGCCATTTGCGAGACATTCCACTTGATTGTCTGCTGGAATGGCCCTGAGCTCACGTACCTGCTGGGAAGGTGATCGGCGTCACAAGTGGAGTGGGGGCGGAGGCGGAGGGGGGGGGGATGTCAGCGTTACGGGGTGCGGTCAGATGGGGACCTGGCACAACATGGTGGGTTTAAACCTTGTGCAGCTGTGGAGGGCAGTCGTGATGCGGATCTGGTCTCTGAGCTCTAGTTAACCTTGTCATTTTGTCCTTTTTCATATTGTTAGTATTGAAAGTGACTGTATTCTTTTTTCTATCCCCGTATTATGTATGTATGTATGTACGTACGTACGTATGTACGTATGTACGTATGAATGTGTTTGCGGGTGGGGAAACAGGGAGTTTTACTAGAAAAGTGCTAATCTTGTTAGAAAAAAATATTTTCCATTAAGTACACGGTTTTCCAGTTGAACCTTTTAAACCTTTGTGTGTTGAAATGAGTGAAAAGTGTTCCATTTTCAGTGTCATGTTGTCCAATACAGTTTGCCCTTTAGTATTTCTGGTAGTATCATTGGAGATTCTTATTGTAAACCCTATTTAAAAAATGGACCTAGCAATAGCTGACTATTTTGTTGCAGCTACGTAGCATGTTATTCTGTAAACTTTGAGATAGTAATTTATTTCGTTAAACCTATTTTACTGAGAATGGAGAAAAACATTAATACGCTTATGGTGCAATTAAATAGTACTCTGTGACATTTTACAAATGTATATATGTTA
The DNA here is from genome assembly GCF_951640355.1 of Cnephaeus nilssonii. Taxonomy (NCBI): domain Eukaryota; kingdom Metazoa; phylum Chordata; class Mammalia; order Chiroptera; family Vespertilionidae; genus Cnephaeus; species Cnephaeus nilssonii. The sequence goes on along the minus strand of NC_137079.1, from coordinate 56,337,781 downwards.
GTGGAGATTTCACCTTTCAAATCTATTTGCACATGTGAAAGTTAGTTGTGAACTAAGAATTTCAATTAAGTGCATTTTGAGAAATATGAAGGCTACTGAAAGATGAAATCTAAGTGTATGTAAGTTTGCGTTTTTCTAAGATGAAAGCTCATGATACTTCCATTTCATCTGGTTTACATCTTGTAAAACCTCCAAATGATCCATCTTCTGAATTTTTTGGAAATTTATCTTTTTTTTTTTTAGGACAGTTTGGAAAATATTGCTGCCAAAATGTAAGGCATTTTTCAAGTTGTCAGTGTATATGGGTTTGGTGGTTTTATTTTTTTAAAAGGCATTCTTATTTTTGCAGACATTAACAAAAATAAAATGTGGTAGGTAAATATTGAGTCCTATTGCCAGTGGAACTTTTTTTTTTTTTTTTTGTAATCTTGTTTCTTTCCTGTTCCTATTTGTTTTCCTTAATGGCATTAGCTGATTTGAATTCTTTCTGTTTGGGGATTTTGCTTATCAGAATTAGCCATGTTCTCTTGCACAAGTCACTACTCAAAACATTTTTAACTGATGTAGCTGTGCCTTAAAATAATTTATCATATTGTCACATTTGCTTTTAGTGATTATAACTAGTTAAAACTTTACTTAACTATTAGTTTTTAAAAGTTTCTAACACCAAAGTATTGAAATTTGCTTTTTCAGTTTTAAGGCTTTTATTCTCTCTACACCACCTTTCAAAATAAGTGGACAATATCATATTTTAGTGTGTGTTTTGTTTTCAAACTGGAGATATGTTCTACATAGACTTTGAATGGGTGGCGGCATTCCCTCAGAGTAGAGGGCAAAAATCAGTTCTAAAGATACTAGTCACTTTAAGTAGATAGGGCATCTATTTGTTTTCCTTGAAGGCAAAGTGTTGAGAATCTTAGCATAGTTTAAATTTGGATTTTATTTCCTGTTACTACATAGTAATTTCATCTGGTTTTGTTAAAAACGGCCTGATCAATAACTGTAACTAGGTGTATGCCAGAGAAGCAGCTGAATTGATTTCCAGTAGACTATTAATCTAGTGACCAATCTGTAGTTGTGGCTTATATGATGAACACAACTTGTGTGGCTGCCTTTAGCTCAGTTTTTTTTTTTTTTAATTCTGGAAAGATTAATAAACTTGAGTAATATGCAATTTAAGTTGTAAAGTTGGAGACAGGCAAGCATGCTTAGAGGTGAGGTATGCAATGTTAATGTATCACTTATTGATAGTTAAAATTTGGCATTCCATATTGGAGAGTTAGCATAGATGCCCAGGACCATCAAAATGACTTACTACCATTAACCAATGCACAAGTTTTGTGTGGAAACTTTTTTCCGTGGTCTCTTCCCTTCCAATGTTAAATGGGTCTGAATTTTGTTAAGTAAAGCAGTGGATAACAGTGTAGAGCTACAAAAAGCCTTGATTGTTACCTGTCTAATTTCAGAAAAAGTCAGGTATGATAGGTAGTTTCATTGTGTTATGGGAAATTCAGTTTTGTATAGTAGGAAATGAGCAATGTTGCCAAACTATGAAGTAGTTGACATGGCTTGAAGCTGTGAGGCCACATTTCTACTTTGATGTTCTGTATTTTAAAGGATTATGTGCCTGTAACAAGCTAACTGCTAAGATTTCAAAGGTATTCTGTGTAAAAGTTAAACTGGCACTGTATATTGTAGCAGTAGTTTCCCAAACTGTATTCCAGAATGATGAAAATAGTCTTAGAAGATTTGTAACATATGTTAACATAATAAAACATATATTTGCATTTTAAAACCATGAGAAATTCTGAAGTATGACGGTTTGGATTTGTTTGACCTAGCCTAAACCTTGGCCACAGATTTTGAAAGAAAATTTTAAGATTATATTAACATTTCCAAAATGTTAGTTTTCTATGAACATAATGAAGTGTTCATATTATAAAGATCTAGATACTTTGCTCTTTTATCTGGAGAATTAGTTACCCTTGATAAATCAGCTGGGAAGGAGGTTGACTATTAATGGTTAAAAAAAAGTGTTAAGTCATCTGGGCTTATATTTAGAATGTGTTTTTTACAGTTTGTGAACCCTTGGCTTCATTAGGATTATTATGAGTTATATAATGTAATATACTACTATATATGTATGTGTATATATAGTATATACTATATATTCTATATATCTACACTATATACATAATATAGAGACTGGTACATGAAAAAATAAATATTATGAATAATGTCAAGTAAATAAACTATAAAATATTAAAATATTTCAATTTTTGCTGATGACCATTTTTGTGTCTCTTATTTAGCAACCTGAATATCAACTTGTTCTTTGTTCATATCAAGACTGAAAAAATCTTAAGATTTTATTTTACCGTATTTACAAGCTAATAAGTTAGTAGGTTAAAGTTTCTTGGTTGCTGGCAGAAAACAGGAGACTCTCCACATCAGAAATAAATGACATTATTACTCATAGCACAGCAAGCTGCATCATCATCAGCATATTTGTGTAGGTTTTCCTTGCCACAGGACTCATGAGGGTGATGGGTCTAAATGCATGCACTAATGGATCACATCTGAAGAACTCAGGAGCAAGGGTCTAGCACTTTTTAGCAAGCAAAAAACAGTGTAGCCAACAACAAGTTAGTTCACCTTTCCCTGGGAGGGCAGTTACATGTTGTAACCTTTTTGCATAGGTGACTTATTACAATAATCCACTCAGTAGCAGAAAATGTATAAGCTTTGCAGTCTGTCACACTCAACAAGAATGTGCGGGGACACTAAGGCCCAATGGTAGACTGCCTTGCCCAATAGAACATACTCTGGATGAAATAATAAATGTTGATTTTTAAGGGGCAGTAATTTTCTTTGCCATTTAAAAGAAATATTGCGGCCTTTTACTGTATTTTGCTCTCTAGTTATTGCCTTTTCTTGGCACAGTGCAGTTACTTTGATTTTCACTTATTTGTCTCCTTTGAATTTATGAATATGCTTTATCTGGTTTATATTCTTACCATACCTCTTTTACATATCAAAGCTTAATGCTTAATATAATAGACTAGAGGCCTGGTGCACGAAATTTGTGCACGGAGGTGTGTGTCCCTCAGCCCAGCCTGCACCCTCTCCAATCTGGGACCCTTCGAGGGATATCTGACTGCCCGTTTAGGCCTGATCCCGGTAGGATTGGGCCTAAACGGGCAGTCGGACATCCCTCTCACAATCCAGGACTGCTGGCTCCCAACTGCTCGCCTGCCTGCCTTCCTGATTGCCCCTAACCGCTTCTGCCTGCCAGCCTGATCACCCCCTAACCACTCCCCTGCCAGGCTGATTGATGCCTAACTGTTCCCCTGCCAGCCTGATTGCCCCTAACTGCCCTCCCCTGCAGGCCTGGTCACCCCTAACTGCCCTCCCCTGCAGGCCTGGTCCCCCCAACTGTTCTCCCCTGCAGGCCTGTGTCCCCCTCAACTGCCCTTCCCTGCAGGCCCGGTTGCCCCCAACTTCCCTCCTCTGCCGGCCTGGTCACCCCTAACTGCCCTCCCCTGCAGGCTTGATCGCCCACAACTGCCCTCCCTTGCTGGCCTGATCCCTCGCAACTGCCCTCCCCTGCTGGCCATCTTGTGTCGGCTATCTTATGTCCACATGGGGGAAGCCATCTTGTGTGTTGGAGAGACAGTCAATTTGCATATCACTCTTTTATTAGATAGGATAGAGGCCTGGTGCATGGGTGGGAGCCAGCTGGTTTGCCCTGAAGGGTGTCCTGGATCAGGGTGGGGGTTCTCTTTGGGTGTGGGGCGGCCTGAGCGAGGGGCCTGTGGTGGTTTGCAGGCCGGCCACGCCCCCCAGCGACCCAAGCGGAGGCCCTGGTATCTGGGATGTATTTATCTTCTATAATTGAAACTTTGTAGCCCTGAGCGGAGGCCTGGGCCAGCCAGGGTGTGCAGGAAGCTTGTCTTCCTCCATTGCTGGGAAACACATGCCTCCTGTTCGCTCCGTGGCCACAGCCATCTTGGTTGGGTTAATTTGCATACTCATTCCTGATTGGCTGGTGGATGTGGCTTGTGGGTGTAACAGAGGTACGGTCAATTTGCATATTACTCTTTTATTAGATAGGATACTTTTCAGCTCTTGTTTTGCTTTATTATTGTTATATTGACACTTTGAACTTTTTCCTTGAAACTCCTTTCTTATTCCTGATATGAAGAAACTTTCCACTCAGTTCTTTGTCTTTCCTTTTCTTGGTGAACTTATATTGTACTTCTTAAATTTGATGCTTTCTATGGCATCTGACCATCCTCCAGTGTATCTTTCATTTGAACTGCATGATTCATATTACTGACCTCTTATTGAATTCCTCCTTCCCCTACATTTAATATTAAATCTTTCAAATATATAGAAAAGTTGAAAGAATTATACACTTACCAAGAAGGGTCTACAGTTACAAACAGTTTGGATAGTTGTGTTACTGTGTATCTGTCAATTCCTCTTATTTTTTGATGCTTTCAAAGTAAGCTGCAGGTATAAGTGTACCTCACTGTAAACTGAATGCTTATCATTAGGCTAGAGTTTAATATTTCTTTATGGTTCTTTTTCTTTAGGGTAAAATTGACGTATAATGAAATGCATAAATTTTACATGGCCAGTTGGATAAGTTTGACACATGCATACACCTGGGTAACCCAAAGGACTTCCAAAATATAGAGAAGGTATTAGCAAACCAAATTCCAACTTTTGTTTTTGTTAATAAAGTTTTATACAGCCATACCCACTCATTTACAATGGTAGGGATGAGTATTTGAACCAGAGCCCACAAAGCCTGAATCAATATTTGTTATTCTGCCCCTTACAGAAAAAGTATACTGATTCCCCCATATAGAGCATTACTGTCATCTGGAACATTCCCTCATGACCCCTTCCTTTCAATTTCTACCCCTCACATGATCTTTATTCTGGTGTGTTTCTCCGCCCCCCCCCCCCCAACTTCAAATTAGTTTTGTATATACTAGAATCATACAGCATATTGTCTGCAAAGTTTCTTTCACCCTGCATGAAGTTTTGGAGATTGATCCATGTTATTGTGTATATCAGTAGCTTATCTCTTTTTATTGCTGAATAGTACTGTATTTTATTGTATAAATTGTATAACTATACTACAATGTTTATCCATTGCTCTGTTGATAGACAGTTGGATTGTTTCAGGTTTTTGGCTAGTATGGATAAAACTGTTAGGAATATTCTTATTCAATTTTTTTGTGGACATGTTTCTTATTTCTCTTGTGTAGAGTTACTGGGCAATAGGGTAAGCATATATTTAATTTTATAAGAAACCACTAGACTTTTTCCCAAAGTAGTTGTATCATTTTTCACTTCCACCAATACTGAATGAAAGTTTTGGTTGCTTTACCACCTTTCCAAAATTTTGATATAGTCAGTATTTTTAATTTTAGCCATTCTGGTAGGTTTACTGGATTTTTGAGGTATAAATTGCTGTTCTAAACATACATGTTCCTTGAATTGATTTTCCTGTAGTTTACAGTGCCATATCTTTTTTTTTTTTTTTGTACAGTGCCATATCTTAGCAATTCTTGTCCCCCCCCCCCTTAATTTTTATGCACTAACTGATGGACTCTAGCAGGACCTCCTTATTCTTCAACCATAGTGTATTCTCTCTTACATTCCTGTGGGATTTTTTCCTGTTTATTTCTCATTTAAAGTTCTGTACCACACCCTTCTAGATTATTTGCCTCATAAAATCCTATTCTTTAAAAACTCCTACAAAACTGTAATTGGAAGAGGGAGGCATCTGTCATCAATGTCAAGGTAGAGGAAAAATTGAGAATCACCATATTAGAGAACTTGTTATACTGAATTATCTTTTTTGTGTCTTTCTACTTCTAAACTGGTATTCTTTCTCACAGGTGCTACAGGGTTCTGTGAATGTCTGATTTTTATTTAATCTTTAAAATAGGTTTTAAAAAACTGTAGTTGAGGAAATTCACACTCCAGAAGTGTTTTATACTTAGCTTCCACAGTTTGAAGACTAGTATTATGTTAACTTGTGTTGTCAGGGTAATTTGTTTTGGAATGGACCCCAGATTAAAGTTTCTCTGGCTATTTCTGTGTGTGTAGTGATATTAATTGTAAGTATGTCATTGATATGATTGAGTTCAGCTCATTAAAAAAATTATATGGATGAATACACTACATTCGTTCACGCGAATGATGCCGAATCAAATGCTAGCCATCACAGGCATATTTGAGCAGTACAAGATGTAGTAATGGTATAATATTTGCGAACTAACAAGTAAATACATTGGATTTATATCATGAAAATACAACATTAGAGATAGTTAATATGCTTATTTCATGTTTTGAGTGACTCTTGTCAAATTTATGTGTAAGTAAGGTATGGGAGAAGTTTTTAGATATCATTAACTATGGAGCAAAGGTCCTATGACTAATTTGTTCACTTAATATAAAATAACTTATGAAGTATCTCTATGTGCCAAGTTCTAGGTACTGGTGAACAAGACAGTTAAGTTCTTGTCTCATGTCACATACTTTGGTGGAGGAGAGGTAGACAAGTGGTTTAAGAAAATGAAGCAGGTTGATGGAATAAATAATACATTTTATCAATACTAGTCTAGCACCAATAGAACAATAATGACTTTGCATTATGTCAGGAATATGCTGAGAACTCTACTAAGTGCTTTAGACATATGAGCACATTTAATCTTGTTTAAATAACTATGGAATACACTCTGCTTACATGTATTAAATGTAAATTTACTGACAAGACATTGTAATTAAGACTAGGCTACCTACCATGTGATTGTAAATAATCCTATGTCTATGTTTTCATGCCATGTTGTTATGGTTTCTTCAAAAGTTTGATCACTTAGCTGAAATTAACGTGTGGGTAAAATTCCTGTTAAAGACATTCCAAGTGCAAGTTGGGAAATGTTGCAGTACTCTTAAGATTTACTATCAGATTATTTCAAGGTTTTGACTTGCTTGCTTTTAGGATTTGTTTGAACATGAATAATTAACATTTTGAAGGTTTAGAAATGTGCTCTGGTTTAAATTGTCTATGATGTTTCTCCAAAATTACCCATTACAACCTGTAAAGAAATTGTGCTGTTTGGCAGAGGCTTTGAGACTAAGGAAATAAACTGAATAGCTTTACCCCATTACTAATTTTGAGGCTCTAAGGACTGTTGAATGTTGGATGGAAGAAATCCAATAGTGAGTGTTTTTATAGAACAAATGTTTTTATAGAATATTTGTTTTCACTTGGGTGGGACTTACATTTATATCAGCATGACTTTTTTTGTGGTTTCCTCAAAAGGGGAAGGGATATGAAATAATACTTGAGACCCTTTTAAGTTTTTGTAACCTTTAGAGAACAAATGAGCCTCTGCTTACCTCATCACTGCTTGATTTGTTGTTGCACTGCACATGAGCTATACATACTTTTTTTAGTTAATTTTTTTTAGAGGAAGAGGGAGGATGAGAGAGAAACTTTGATGTGAGAGTAAAACATCGATTGACTGCCTCCTGCACCCATCCTGCCAGAGATCGAGCCCCTGAAACCCAGGCATGTTCCCTGACCAGAATAGAACTGGGAACCTTTTGTTGCACTGGATGATGCCCAACCACCTGAGCCACACTGGGCAGGGTGCTATAAATACTTTTTTTTTTCTTTTGAACTATAATACTTTTTGTTCTCTTGTCTAACCCTTCTCCATCCACCACTTCAAACCATGATCTCTCTTGCCTTCTGGCTTTTGAACATTGTATTCTCATTTTCTCGTTTCTCCAGGACTAATATCTATTCTTTATTTAGGTCTGTTTAGATGTTCTTTTCCTCTCCTGCCTCTCCACCGCCATTTCCCATCCTTTAGTACCAAGTTCTGTGTTCTTTTAACACTGTACACTTATCCCTATCATAGTCCTTATTCCATGGAATGTATTTTGTAAATTCAGTGGGAAGTAGGGCTTAGACCTGTCTTGTTTATAATAGTGTTTAGTATAGTTGCCAGTCCATTAAAGGAGCCTAGTAAATAATACTATTGAAAAAATAAATGAATGCCTTTTCCGAAAGATTTCTAGAGTGTGCATGAGTTTACTGGTATATTATGTTTATAAAATGAACAGTTTCCTAGATTACTATTATGTAAAAGTAACTATGTCTTGCCTAACTTATACAATGTTGATACTCTTTTTTTTTTTAAGATGAAAAGACATTTTATTATTATTTTACTATATAACATAGTAGTGAATATACCTGATTGCATTTTCCCAAATGGCAAATGAGACACAGGATAGCATTTCTCTTTGATTACTGAAAACCTCAATATGATCTGTCTTTTGGAGGATTCAGTTTCTCAGACATCTATGATACTGCCACGAGGATACCAACGGTACTTTAGTAGTAAAGAACATTTTGCTAAGTTCTATCATGGGTCCTTGCTCAAACTGTTCATCTTTTTCTTCTAATCTGGTTTTTGTTACTTGATACTGTGTTTCTTCATAATCATGCACATGATCTGGCCAGGGATAGGTTTTATGTGTTCGTGTGGAATGTCCACAGAAAGATTATAGCAAACTATCCCCCTACCATCAGATGTCAAAGCAAGCTCTATTTTGCAATTATAGTAATCTGGAAGAGAAGAATATGTGGGTTTATGACAGACATAATATAAAGTTCCATTTTGAATTGGACATAAATGTTTCAAGATAGTTCTGTTTGATATTGCCCATTTCACTGCTGATACTGCCATGGTGAATCAAGATGTTCATCAGGCTGTATGGAAAAAGATTTGAAGAGAAAATGCGACTAAATGCTTTTAAAATTTGCTTGTAGGCATATCTCAGTATTGATATTAAATAAAATAGACCTGAGGACAAAGAGCACTACCAGAGATAGTGCATTCCAGCCTTATTTTTTTACTTTCATCTGAAATGTCTTTATTTTACCTTTATTCCTGCAGTATATAGATATATATTTTGGATATAGAATTTTTGGCTGAGTTTTTCTTTCTCAGCCTTTTAAGATGTTGTTCCATTTTCTCCTGACAACCATGGTTTCTGCTGCAAAACCTGTAGTTATTTGAATCATTGTTTCTCTGCATGTAATATATTGGTTTTCTGAGGCTGCTTTCAATAACTTCATCTTTAGATTTTTAGAAATTGTATTATGTTGTGTGTAGGTGTGGTTTTCTTTGAATTTATTCTGTTTAGCCTTACTGAGGTTGCTTTATACATTTACTTCATCCCTTTGAAGAGTTGTGGACATTATTTCTTCAAACTTGTTTCCCCTGTTCTAGTCTCCTTTTTTTTTTTGTTTCCTTTGAGCCTCAAATTACATGTTTTTTAGATCTTTAAAATTTTTAAAAGTTCATTTATTTGCTTATTTAATTTTCAATCCTTTTCTGTTCTTTAGAATGGATAAATTCTTAGTCAATTTAAATTCACTGGCTCTCTCACCCTGGCCAGGTAGCTCAGTTGGTTAGAATGTCATCCCAGTATGCCAACATTTGGGGTTCAATCCCTGATCAGGGCACATGTAAGAATCAGCCAATTAATGCATAAATAAGTGGAACAACAAGTCTCTCTCTTTCTCTTCCTCTCTCTAAAATCAGTCAATAAAAAAAATTAATTTACTGGTTCTTTTTTCTGTCATCTTCATTGTGCTATGGATCCCAATCATTGGATTTTTATTTTTATTCCAAAATTTCTGTCTTTTTTGTTTGTTTGTTTATATTTCTCTGCTGAGATTCCCTGCCATTTTATTAATTTCAAGGTAATCTTGCTTTACTTCCTACAACAGCAATAATAGCTGCTTTAAAATTCTTGTATGGTAACTATAATCTGAGTCATCTTGGGAATTGGCATCTCTTGATTGCATTTTCCCTGGAGAATGATTTATATTTCGTAGTATTTTTTATTTGTAGTAATATTGCATTTTATCCTGGATCTTCTGAGTGTTGTGCTATGGTCCTCTGGAGAACATTTTGTTTTAGAAGCAGTCAACTCAGATTTAGATTGCAAATACTGTTTCATACACTGTTCAGTGGTTCAAATCTAAGCTTAATTTCTTAGTCCTTTATAATCTGTTTTGTGTAAGATCTACACATGCATTATTTGAGAATTAGAGATTTCCCCTCACTTTCTGGCTTTCCCAGGCTCCATTCTATGCTTTGTCTGGCTAGAAATAGCATGATTTATAGTGGGGTTTTAGCAACCTAAGCCACGATGCCTTTCCACAACTATAGTTCTGCCTCAGAGTAAAACTGCAAAAAGAAAAAAAAATGGGGAAACTCTTATCTGTACAGGTTGCTTCTCCAAATTTTAACTTCCCTCTACATCCCTATTTGTTTTTTAATTCAGAATGCTCAGGTAGTTTTTATTTTTTTGTATTTAGTTCTAAGTTTATAGTTGCTGTCAGTGGAAGGGTTAGACTGTAGGGGGCCTACACTCTCTGGAACTTGAGGCAACTGTAGATTTTTGTTATTGTTGTTAATACTCATCTGAGGATCTTTTTCCATTGATTTTTAAAAAGAGTGGAAGGGAGGGGGAGAGACAGAGAGAGAAACATCAGTGAGAGAGAGACATTGATTGGTTGCCTCCCGCACCACAGTATTAGAAGTAGTCATAAAGGTAATCTTGTGCCAGGGTAGATTACTGCCTATAAATTTTTATTGGTGGCATCTTGAAATAGAAAGAGCCTGAATTTAGTGACAGTAAAACCTGAATTTGAGTCTTTCTTTGCCCCTAATTAGGTGTGTCAATTCAATTATTTAAGGTTTGTTCCATCTTATCTCAAAGGATTGTTCTAGGAACTAAAGTAGTTGATACGTATAAAGTGCTATTTATTTATTTAGTATTTTAAATATATTTTTATTGGTTTCAGAGAGGAAGAGAGAGATAGAAACATCCATGATGAGAGAGAATCATTGATTGGCTGCCTCCTGCACACCACACACTGGGGATCGAGCCCACAGCCAGGGCATGTGCCCTTGACCGGAATCAAACCGGGGACCCTTCAGTCCGCAGGCTGACGCTCTATCTACTGAGCCAAACCAGCTAGGGCTATAAAGTGCTTTAAAAACAACAACCAACTACTAACATTTAATGGGCTTTAACTATGTTAGGCATTATTTTGAGTATGTATAGGTGTTCATTTTTGTACTCTACAAAAACCATGTGAGAAAATAGAGCCCCCTTTGTAGATGATACTAGTAAAAATAAGTAAGTGCTGGAACTTAGGTTGAATATAGAAAAGTTTATTCCAACACCTCTATACTTAACCAGCATGCTTCTTATTCTTAGCTCCATTTTAGTGATTGAATAGTAGTCTCAGAAATAGTTGTTCCAGTATTTTTATTTTTTTGTACACAACATTTACCTACATGGTGCTTTTTTCTTTTTTTAATACACGGTGCTTTTTTCATTGACCATGTTAAAAGCAAAATTAATGTGTAACACAATACTTTCAAGTCTTTATCAGTGTTTTAATTATGCTAACTAAAGTATTCTCTTTAAAGCAGAATTGTCTTTCAAAATGTAAAGTTAAAAATTTAGATTACCAGGGTTTTTTCTTTTCCAAAACTACTTGGTAAATTTGTTTTATTATGTGTGCTAACAATTGGAATTTGAGTACTAACAAAAACTACTTACTCATCTTCTCTCTGGTTCCTTCAAAGGCACAAGTTATATTTTTTGTCTTGATGTCTGTACTTCTAATGCAAATCAATGCAGTAATGGAATTCATGTGTCAATTTTTACTGGAAAATGACAGTCATGTTAAGTTTTGTGGAAAACCTTGGTGTAACAGTGTTTTTGTATTGACTAGTACTTTTAGAAATGTGGCATTATAGTGATCATTGTAATATGAGAATAAGAATTTATACAGGAATAAAGAAATATATATATAAGAATAAATATATTTACTTATTTAAAGTTAGCACATGTTTGCTAACTTTTTGAGAGAGAATGTGTATGTGTGAGTGAGTGTGTGTTTGGCTTCTGCTCTTATGAAATTATTCAGATTATGTGTATATTTTTATCAGCCAACTTTTGAGGGTTTGTTTTGGCATATAATACTTTGGTGGATGAGCCCTTTAACTGTTGCCTGCAATGGCCTCTTGGCATTTGCTATGCTTCCTGGATGAATCATCAACAACAACATGTCTTAGTAATTGATATTACTCAGTAGTAGTTAGTTTTGCTTGAGGATTCTGTTCTTAGCTTCTCTCTGTTCGCTGGGAAAGAATGAAACTTTCTCTGAAGAAAGTTGGTGTTTCAGGCCTGGGTCTTGCTGGTGTTGGCCCCTTCGTTTACCTATGATAGAATAAGTAAACTTCTATTTTCCTTTATTCCCCACATTGTAGCCCTTGCCTCAGAGGTCCTAGTTGCTAGAAGCTAGAAGTTCTAGAGATTGATGAGTTTGGATTTGTACCTATTTCCTGCACCCAATATAGTACCTAGAACATAATAGTCATTTCTTAAAGTTTGTTGAGTGACTGATTGATAACTGACTGAATGAATGAATCACAGGAAGAAGGTGAAGCTGGAAGACCCAATCAAGTTTATGTAGCTAGGAGGTGGTAGATCTGTACCTTAAATTTTGATCTTCTGGCATCAAATATCTTCTTTTCTAGTTATTCATGTACCAACTACCTAATCATCTCAAGAATGAAATCAAATAAGACAGTATACCATACTAGTTTTTTAAATGACAAATGAATGCTTGTAATAGTAACTTTTAACAGTATTACTTGGAGTTAGTTGTCTTATGCCCTTGCAAATGAAACCAATCACACAGCATTTACCTTCTCTCCAGTCTATGTGTTAGAGGTAGTCTCCACAGTTCTGGATTCAGTGTTAGCTAAGACAAGATGGCAGAGGAAAATTAGGGCCCCTATAAAAAGAAGCAGAATGAATAGTGAAAGGTAGGAGTAGAAACAGAAAGGAATAGTTCTCTGGAAGCTAAAGAAAAACCAGTTAGAATACACTCAACTGTGTTGAATATATTAAAGATTTTTGGAGTAAGGACTGAAAAAAAGGTTTTTGGATCTAACAAGTAGAGGATCAATATTCTTAGCAAGACCTGTTTGAGTGAAAGCCAGATGGTAATGGATTAGAGAGGAAATGAGCATTGGAAGTGCACAGAATGATGATAAATATCTCCCTCCCACCCCTCTTAGGGTATTTGTCACTGAAGGAAAGTTGGAGAGATGGAAATAGTTTGAAAAACACTAGAGAAAGTTTATCATTTTAGCTGGGGGTAGGTTTTTTTCTTTTTTAAGTAAGGCATGAATAGAATGTATATGTGGGTAGAAAGAAGTTAGTGGAGAAAAGGAAAGATGTTATTTAAAGGAAAAACAATCTTTTGGGAGGCAGGATCTTCTCTATACAGTTGTCTGGCATTTCAGAGCAAAGAATATAAGTTAGGGTGGATGCCATAATGATAAATTTAGAGATGCAGAGGGAGATAAGTTGGAGGAATTTTTGCTTGAAAACCTGTTTTCCTCTGTGAAGTAGGAAGCAAAGATTTTAACTGAGAGTTCCATGATTGGAAGTGGGAAATAGGAGAGTGGTGGAGCTGAAACACCTGCCATAGTGATGACTGGTTCTGACAGCCCTGCTGGGATCAGAAACTAAATTTGTACTGGCATCGATCTACACAGTTATGTGATGTGTTTTCATCCTTGACCAGGAAAGAGTAGAGTTAGAATGTCCCAGATTGGGTCTCAATGGGGTAGATGTGGCAGAAGATATGGGAACTAGGAAATTGAGGGTGAGCGTCCTGCAAGTTTTTCACTTTATAGTCTAGGCCAGTGGTCCATGAGGTCTGAAAGGTTGGCGACCGCTGGTCTAGGTTATATTGGATAGAAAGTAACCAGGAGGCAGCAAATGGAAGGCCCAAAGAATAGACATAAGTGGAAGCAAGGGAATGAGGTAAAAGCCAGGAGGAAGTTGTGACCAGGAAGTAAAATGTATAAATCTATTATCTTCTAGTAGAAGCAGGTCTAGATGAGGTCATGGAAGACCTGATGTAGTTACTGGACCACTCAACTCTGGGTATTATTACTCTTCCTGTTTTATAGTTGAGGTGTTAAGTTGGTTTATCTTGTATTATAGTAGGATATAAGATATGGAGACAATATTGGGGATATAGAGCTGGCTTGTCTTACTCCCTGGGGAATGTTTGGAACCTTGTAAATACAATCAGGATGTGAAAGCATCTGACAGGTTGTATGTGTGAACTTGAGAGGTTCTTGATCTAGTACTGGCAATATTCAAGAAAATTTTCCTTCATGTTCCCAGATAAGGGGGACTTTGGGCAAGGATTAACATTCTTCTTTGAGAGGCCTTTGAGGAATGTAGTGCTATCATGGAAAACTGGATTTAGATTAAAAGTTGAAAAGTCATTTTGTAAAGTGACTGAAGGTATTAGAGGTTTTTAATGATCATATAGGGCTTCTAAACAATAGAGTGGAAATCGTTAGAAGCTGGATTATAGAGTTTTAAGTTAATCTTTCATTTTATACAATATATATTTTTATTTCCTTATAACTTTTTGTTTTTTTTTCTTTAACTTTATTTTAAGATAATTTTAGACTTATAGAAAGGTGTGGGGAAAATATTATAAAGAATTCCTTTATACATGCTGTAGGTAATCCCTGAGCTCCAGTCACCCATCCCCACCCGCCCCCACCCGCCCCCACCTGTTCCCACCCGCTCCTACCCCCTATGAGATGAGCAAAGCCCGAGAGCCTGCCCATGAGGTTGCTATCCAGGTGAGGCTGTGGGGCTGGAGCCGTCAGGATAGAGGCAGTAGGCCTTTCCCTTCCCACCAGCACCTGGAGCTCCAGGCCTTCCTCCACCTCCTGGAGCACAGCTTCCTTCAGGAATTCCTCACCAGAGACCCCTGTTTCCAGATTTCAGATAAGTATCTCCTGGCCATGGTGCTGGTCTACTTCTGGCGCACCAACCTGAATCTCAGCGAGTACACCTGCAGCAACCTGTTCTTGGCACTGTACCTTGCAAAAGATAGGGAGGAGGACCTAGAGGAAGCCAAATGTGTGATTTTCCCGTGGGCCCTGGGTGAGGATTGGCATAGTCAGATGGCAGAGGTCCTGCATCAGAGGGATAAGCTGTGGGCAAGGATGGGCTTCCGGGCTTTAGTGAGCCGCTGGTGCTGTGAGAAGGTCATGGCCCCGGAGCCGTCCCACTGGGCCTGGACTCGGGAGTGGTGCCCCCACCACGGCGGGGCTCACAGAAGCTACTCAAAGGCCAAAGCCGGGATCACTCTCCCCCGGGGCCCCCGCTTCTCACCACCCTGCTGCTCCCTCTGTGGCTCGCCCCCTCTCCAGAGCATCTACTCCCACCAACCCCACCCCTTGCCTGTCTTACCCAAGAGTCCTTCCCCAAACCCTGAGTGGTGTGGCTCTCCTTCCCATGCTTGTCTCTCAGGGGCTGAAGACCCCTGGGGTGGGGGCTTCCTCATAGTCCTGCCCTCCCAGCTGCATCTGGAGCCAGGCACCTACACCCTTCATGTACTCCGGGAGCTGCTGCCAGTGCCCTAGGTGGGGTCGCTCGCAGGGTGAAGAGCAGCTGGCCTGCCTGCCCGCTAACTGACCTCTACTGCCTGTGGCCCCCTGGCCTTCTGTCTTGTTGACCTCAGGCTGGCAGTGCTGCCCAAGCCCTCCTCCCAACATGCTACCCACTCTGACTCTGGCTCCCTCTAATAAACTCAGTCCACTGTGAAATTTTTTATATTAAAGAAAGAAAATAATTCCTTTATAGCATTCATCCAGTTTTCTCAAATGTTGACATTTTATCATATTTGCTTTGTGATATTCTATGTATAACTATCTTTCTTTATATACATACACACTATATTTTTTCTGAAACATTTGAAAGTAAATGGTGGACATGTGATCTCTATATCTAAATATTACAGTGTATATTTTCTAAAAACAAAGACATTCTCTTACAAACTACAGTGCAATTATCAAAACCAATAACATGAAACAATACTATAAACATATTTCATCAGTTTCTCTACTAATGCCTTTAATAGCAAAGAAAAACCTTTTTTGTTTTTTTTAAGGTCAGAATCTAGTCCATGATTAGATATTGTGCTTAGTTATTATGTCTCTTAGTCTAAGTTTCTTTTAATCTGGAACAGTTTTTTAATCTTTTTTGTCTTTCATGACATCAATATTTTGGACAGATTCACGTCAGTTATTTTGTAGCATATCCCACAAATGTTCTTTGAAAATGTGGCTCCCATTGAGCTTAGAATTCATTTGTTATTATTACCTAACAGAATTATAACTATGATGGTTGTCAAATGGCGATTTCCCAATTCTGTCATTTGTTCTACATTTTTTATTTAGAATTCTATAAGGAAGAACTTTCCGTTGCCTGCAATGTATCTATAATAATAAAAGCATAATATGCTAATTAGACCAGACAGCCGAATGACCTTCCGGACATCCTTCCAGACGAAGCCACAGTGGCAGGGGCCAAGGCAGAGGCAGTTAGGGGCAATCAGGCAGGCAGGTGAGCGGTTGGGGCAATCAGGCAGGCAGGCGAGTGGTTAGGGGCGATCAGGCAGGCGAGTGGTTAGGGGCGATCAGGCAGGCAGGCGAGTGCTTAGGGGCAATCAGGCAGGCAGGCGAGTGGTTAGGGGCGATCAGGCAGGCAGGCAGGTGAGCGGTTAGGAGTCAGCGGTCTCAGATTGCGAGAGGGATCCCGGATTGCACTGGGCCGCTAGTTTATATCAGTATGAATTCATGGATTTTTATTTTATTTTATTGATTATAATCTTAAATTATCATCATTTATTTTTGAGGGTTAGATCATTCCAGATTTGACCAGTGGGAGAGCCTCTTCCATCTGTTCCTATGCCCTTGTGACATGTCCCTATCATTTTTGCACTTTCCTACCATATAACATTTAACCCTTTGCACTTGCTTGCTTTTTTCTCAATTCCTTTATTCTACTCGGGATTTAATTTTGTAAATACCCCAGATTTTACAAAGCGCGGCAGTAGAATAAAAAACGAGTTTCTTTTCATACAAACTTATTTATTTTGATTTTTTTTATATTTCAAATTATTGATACATTCAAAGAGTATAAAAAGAGCTGCTACCGATGCTAACCGTGTTGAGTCACAGTCGACATCCGAGTGCAAAAGGTTAAATATTGTGAAAGTATCCAATTTCTAGAGTTTAGTTTGGAAATTGGGGAGCACTGTTTACACTTATAAACAGGGCTGCAGTGGAAGAAAACTGACCACCACCACATTTATTGCCACAGTAGCTTATTGCTGCTGTACTGGGTGCTTCATGAGCATTTTCTCAGTTGTTTGTGGAAAGTTTGCAGAGTCCTTCATCAGCTGGATTTTCGAATAAAGCCTTTGGAACATTAGTGGCATGTTGCTCACAATGCTATCCTTACAAGTAGAGTCCTAAGGAATAGATAGTATAATGTGAAAACAAAATGCCTTTGAAGATTATGTTGACAAATGCACTAGTATACTGTGATTAGCAATTAGTTAAGGCAGAAGGGCACCATGAATAAAACTCTTATTAGATGGGAAAGAGACAAAAGGCCCCTTGGAATCTTTTTGGCCGCTAAAATGAATTTCATTAAAAAATAATCACACTAAAATGGATACATGCTGGTGTTACTTTATGTATTAATACTGTTAATTGATTAATGGGAAATAAAGAACATGATCATATCTGGGTTTATGTACCTGACTTTTCTTGTAAAGATGATAATGATTTTAAAGGTTATTGAATAAATGTGGAGTCTGTGATGATTTTTTTTTATTATCACTGAGAAGTTTTACAGATGTCAGTTTTCTTATAGACTTACCCTTTAAGCATAGATAAAAATATTTTTAACATATCACATTGTCTTTTACATTAAGAACAAAAATTGTTTTCTATTTTCATCTCTGTTATAGAAAACTTGGAAAAAATACAGAAAAGTTAAAAAAACACACCAAGAAAATAACAAACGACTTGTAATGCTACCCATTTTGTCTATTGTCATTTTGAAATTTAACATTTTGTGTTATTTAAAATTGGAATAATACATGATTTACACATGATTTTGTTACACTGTATCATGAGCATTTCCTTATTCATTAAGTATCCTTTCCAAACACCTTCTTAAATGTCCATATAATATTCTATTATATTGATACTGTGATTTTATTCTATTTTAGATGAATTTTCAACCGGTGTGCCTTGGAATCTTTAAAACATATAATAACTGATTAGTTAGGGGCACTGACCTCTTTTCCCCTTAGATTGTCAAGTAAAAAAATGACAACAGCAGTACAACAATAGGCGTCCGGTGTGAATGAATCAAAATTACATTTATTTATTTTTGTCAGATGGGCAAAAAATATATTTTTTGGTGTGCCCTGGAATTTTATGTGCATCATGGGATGAAAAAGGTTAAAAATCACTAGAACAGATTGTTTCCCATTGTTATAACACTATGATAAACATTTTTATAAAGGAATCCTGTTCTAAGTTTCTGATTAGTTTATTTGAGGGTAGTCTTAAAATGAGAATTACTAGGCTAAAGTGTGAGTGTTTTTGTAATTATTAGGCTAAAGTGTGTTTTTTATTTTTATAAAAGTGATACATATTTTTAAAAAATACAGAGTGTATAAGTACAAAGAAAAGCAATCCAGGTACAAAAATATTATCAACAAGAAATAATTTATGTTTTCATTTGTTGAACATTATTCCATTTGTGCTTATAGATAGTAATAAGGCTATAAGAATGGGATAATGCTGTTTATGCTATTTTTAAAAAATGAAAATATAAAATATTTTATTTAATAGCAAGGAAAATAAACTGCTGAATTCTAGATAAAGGGTTTTATTTATTTATTTTTATATCACAGAGCTATTAGGTTCTCTGGGATTTCACTAAAATTAAGGAAAGAGTATAAAAACCAGTAAATTTGATTAAGTTTTAAAACTGCATGTTTTAATTTTAGATATTAAATACCTGCTGTGAAAGATGAGGTGAATGGTACTAGTACTTTCTTTCATCTCTTCTTTCACCAGTTCCTGATTATATATATATATATATATATATATATATATATATATATATATATATAGTAGACATGCTATCTCTACATCTAATCCTCACCTGAGGGTATTTTTCCATTGTGTGCTTGTATTTTTTTATTTTATTTTTTATTTAGAGAGAGTGGAAAGAAGGAGTGGGGAGAGAGAATCATCTATGTGAGAGAGACACATGGATCAGTTGCCTCCTGCACTGGTCCCAATCTGGGCCTGGATCGGGCCTGCAACCCAGGTACATGCCCTTGACTGGGAATTGAACCTGGACCCTTTGGTCCTCAGGTACTCTAACCATTGAGCAAATTGGCCAAGGTAGCAGTTCTTGATTTTTACATTGTTTATATTTTTACTTTTTCAGGGTAGGTAATATTTGCTGTCTGTTTGCAAGCTGCTATTAGTCTTTAGTTCTGTATTTAAAAGCATTCCGTGATAAGCACCATGTCTTTAGTTTTTCTCTTTATTTGCTTTTTATTTTATCAATTTTCTGATTGCCTGGTTTTCATCTTGGAGTAGTTTCTTTCAAGGACTTATGGAAGACAAGTTGGCTAGCCCAACTTAAAAAAAAATATTAAAACTATGAAACATTTCAAGCATAAAGAGAGTACAGAAAATAATGTGAAAGTTCTATATTTATCATGGAGACTAGAGGCCCGGTGCACAAAAATTTGTGCACTGGGTGGTGGTCCCTCAGCCTGGCCTGCCCCCTCTCCCAGCGGGAGAGGGGGCTGCGCAGTCCGGGTCCCAGTGCTGCTCCTTCTGCAGAGGCAGCTACAGAGGCAGCGGCATGGGCCCGGTCCCGGCGATATCCCTCCACAGACGCTGTACAGGGTGCAACCTGCTGTGCCTCGACTTCCCACAGCCCTGCCCCCAGACGGCCTGGCTCTAGATCGCCCCCCCGCCCACCAGTGGGTGGGGGGGTGGGGCCAGTGCTAAGAAGAGAGGGCCGAGGGCTGGCAGCCGCTGCTGCCCACAGTGGCAGCAGCAGCAGCAGCGGGGTGATGGGGGCAGTGCCTTCCCATGATCGGTCGGTTGCCTCTTGTAGAGGGAGGCCAGACTGCGGCTTAGGCCCGCTCCCTGCTGCCTCTGTGGAAGGGGCCCCGGCGGAGGACCGGACTGTGCCCTGGACTCTCTTGTACCGCCTCTGCAGAAGGGCCCGCGCCGCCGCCTCTCCCGCACTGCCTCTGCAAAAGGGGTGGTGGTGGCGGTGGCGGCAGCAGCAGCAGCAGTAGCAGTAGCTGTGCTGCCTCCGCTCCTCTCCCACAGCGGCGCCTCTCCCATGCCACCGGCCTTTGGCCCTCGCAGCCGCTGTGGCTTTGTCTGGATGGACATCCGTAAGACATCCAGTCTAATTAGCATATTACCCTTTTATTAGTATAGATTATAGATGTTAGCATTTTGCTGTATTTGTTTCAGGTGTTGAACTTATATTTTTAATCCTCAATGATGAGAGAGAGAATCATTGATCGGCTATCTCCTGCACATCCCACACTGGGGATTGAGCCCACAACCCGGACATGAGTCCTGATGGGGAATCGAACCATGACCTCCTATTTCATAGGTTGATGTTCAACCACTGAGCCACAACAGACCGGGTGGGAACTGTGCATTTAATGTGAAGTTTACTCTATGCCCTAAACTCTGCTGCCTGTTTCTGGGGGATACCAGTATGAATAAAGCATACTTTCTAAATTTCCGAAGCTTATGATCTGATTGGGAAGATAGAAACATTCCCAAGTCTAATCAGAGTTTGCCAGGGTCCCTAAGCCTTCAGGACCTCGTGAAGCACAAATTTGCAACTTGTAGTTTCCTGGAAGAAAATGGTTGCAATGAGAATTTATTAGCTCTTGTTTTCCATTCCTGTGCCGGAATAGTTGTTTTTAAAATATCTTGAAGTTCAAATTTTGATTGATGTTAAGGGGGCTTATTTAATGATAATATCTATTTTGATTTTTTTACTCTGAGGTCTCAGTTCTTTATTATGAAATATAATTCTTAGCCAAATTTTCTTTTTAAACTTTATCCGCTACCACCTTTGCTGACTAATTTTGGTGCATGCAGATCAGAAACTTTCCAAAGAATCTGTGAAAGTGTTCTTATTTAATTTGATTAAGGAAACAGAAAGGAATAAAACCTTTCATTACAACTCGCCTTTATCATTGTTTATCAATGCCTATGTTAGATAGGATATGTTAGCTTGTAAAAACCAGAACATTGGACTATTTAAAAAACTCAGAATTTTTAGTAGTTTTATAAATTAAAACATTATCACTAAAATTTCTTCTGCTTTTAAAAAGTGCATAAGAGCATTTTCTCCAGTGGGATTTCTAAATTATGGTCCCCAAGCCACTTACAGAAGTTTTAATCTGGAATGACTCTGTATTATTATTTGTGATAAACCATAATCTGATGAAAGGCACATTTGTCTTGGAATTATTCATCTGTATTAATTTAAACAAATATTAAAAAGTGCTGTGGTGTTTCCTCAGCTGTGTTGAGGAAGGAAGAGAGGGTCTCATCTCTCTCCCAACTTTACTATTTTTTTGCCAGTCACCAATTCTCCCTCCACCATCCACTAGATATCCTCTAAGTAGATCATCTTAGCTTGTTTTATTGCCCATCTTTGACTCAGGCACTCTGCCCAGAAGGAGGGCTATGCTGGTTGGGAACAAGTTGCTATGCCAAAGAAGTGGATTATCCTGACTGATGTAGATAGTCAAGGCCTAGTCCTGGAGTCACGTGGCTTCAGTCTCACCCAAATTACTGTGTGGGGGAGGAAAAAACTTTACACTCAAGGCTCTTTTCCTGGTCTAATCAAATAAACATGAGATAGATTAACAAGAGAAAATAACCAAATTTAATTACATATATATATATGTATGGTAACCCCGCATATATGAGGGAGTCAGAGAACCCACATACATGAGAGGTTTAGAGACAGAAAGGGAAATTGAAGGATATAAGTCATTCTGAGCTAGGAATGAGGTATTGTACTTTAGAAGGTAATTATACGGAGAGCACATGTTCAGTTTGCCCTGCTATCTCCACAGGTAAAAAGTCATTTCTAGTGATAATTCTTATCCTGGGCTAGGCTCCTAATTTAAATTCTTCTAGATAGTGAACACTCAGAAGTTTCTTTTGGGTCTGCAGGGTCTTGACTGCCTTTAGCTCAAAATAATTTTCATAGCACAGAGGCATATCTTGGGGTGGCTTCTTCTGAACCCCTACATTGTGAATCTATAATGAAAGAGGGGTGGAAGGGATTTTTAGGAAAACAGTCACATGTCTACCATAGATAACCTAATTGCTTAAGCCCACAGTATAGTCACTAATAAATATATCTGAACAAGTTTTGCATTGTAGAGAGATGAAAACCCAAGTTAGTGGCCAGACTTTGAAAAATACAATCTTTTAAAAACATATATATTTTTAATTGATTTCAGAGAGGAAGGGGGGGAGAGAGAGAGGAACATCAATGATGAATGAGAATCATTGATCGGCTGCCTCCTGCACGCCCCACACTGGGGATCGAGCCCACAACCCGGGCATGTGACCTGACCAGAATTGAACCATGACCTCCTGGTTCATAGGTTGATGCTCAACTACTGAGCCACACCGGTCGGGCAAAAAATGCAATCTTTTAAAAGTAAATTTAAAATGTGTTACATGTGAAACATATTTTAGTGTAAAACCACAAAAGGTGAGACTGAACATCTTATGAAATATATAGACATTTATGGCATACATATGGTCTCATGCTAAATTGATGTGAGCTAGATTGATAGGTTATGAGGAGACCTTGAGAAGATACGTGGAGGCTGACAACCTTAGATAAAAATATGACAAGGTGCCCACAACGCACACTCAAATATTTTTCTCTCCTGTCTTTTTTTCTTTTGAGGACTCTGAGATCAGCAATCTTTGTTAAAATCATATTGACCTATTGATAAAGAGGCATAATGGTAGGGCAGATCTTCCTTTAGGATCTAGCATATTTACATTGATGTTTTAGCATATAAAAAGGTATTTAGCCAGAAATTGAATTCTTTTGAAAATAGAAATTTAAGATATTTACTTCATCTGTTTGGCTTTTTGTTGTTGGAGGTCTTTGGGATATGAGTATGCTCTTTCTCCTTTCCCTTACTAAGTAATACTTGCTGTTAGAAATGTCAAATACTTGGATTAACAAGGTTAGTCTCTCAAGGCTTTCCATTTTATACTATTGTGACTGGTGACCTCTATTGTATTTTCTTTTAATTTTAACCAAGGCTGAATCCAAATACTTTGGAGCTTACTTTTATTTTCAGTGTTTAACAAGTCTCCACTTTTGTCAAGCTCTCACTTTAGCTGGGAAAGGAGACTGTAAATGAACGATTACATAAATAATTACTATTGTGATACATGCTCTGAGGAACATGGTCTTTAAGATTACATCAGAGAACCCTGATCTGCTTTTGGGAGATAAGAAAAGCTTTCCTGAGAACGTAATTTTAAGCTAATATCTAAATAGTATGCAGAACTTAGCTAGGCAGTGTAGTTTGGGAAACAAAGAATTGAACATACACAGCCCAGAGCCCTTTTTTGTTTGTGGTTATGATTAATTTTATGTAAGAAATGAATTAAATGATTCATTTACAGGTCTGAAGCTCAGAAAAACAGTCTCGTCTGGCAATATAAACTTAATCTATTTTTAAAGATATATATTTTATTGATTTTTTTACAGAGAGGAAGGGAGAGGGATTAGAAACATCGATGAGAAAGAAACATCAATCAGCTGCCTCCTGTTCCTACTGGGGATGTGCCTGTAACCAAGGTACATGCCCTTGACTGGAATCGAACCTGGGACCCTTGAGTCCGAAGGCTGATGCTCTATCCACTGAGCCAAACTGGTTAGGGCTAAACTTAATCTATTTCTAATCACTTTCTTGCCCCATTATCTCTCTATTTTTCTTAAAAAGCATACATTTTCTGCCCTAACTGGTTTGGCTCAGTGGATAGAGGGTTGGCAGGCAGATCAAAGGGTGCCCGGTTCGATTCCGGTCAAGGGAATGTACCTTGGCCTGGAGCTCGTGCAGGAGGCAAACAATTGATGTGTTTCTCTCACATCAATGTTTCTGACTTTCCCTCTCTCTTCCACTCTCCTTAAAAAAAAAAAAAAAAAAAAAAATCAATGGAAAAATATCCTTGGGTGAGGATTAACAACAACAACAACAAAAGCATACATTTTCTGATTTGAGTTCTTTATATATGTTTTTTTGTGTTTACAATTCCAGATTGTGTCATTTTCAACAGAAATTGCCCTTATTTGTTTAAAAGAAAACTTAATTGTTTCTTGATAAAATATAACACTTGGTTTTAAACATTTTTTTTTTTGCAAATTTGTTCTGGTGATGGGGCATCTGGAGCTCATGATGCTGTCTGTGGAACACCATGAAATATGGTATTCTAACAAGAAAGGTTTTTACTAGCAGAAATATGCCTGTTTTATTTTATGAAAGTGGTTTACTCTTTTTTGACACCTTCACTGTTACTTATTTTAGTTGATGTTGCTTAGTGTATATCTGTACTTTTATTTGCCTTTACTTGCTCATCTAACATTTTTTCTCTTAGAAATATGATTATAGATGACTAAATTAGGATTCTCCTGGGTACCCTGTAATGGGAAACATGAGAGATGTTTTGTGACACTGGGGAGAGTGCTGCTAGTCAGGAGAGTGGTCATTTAATGCCTACATAGTACTGTAGTTGTATCTTTAGGAGCTTTACTTTTCTTTGTAATGCACAATGATTGATACATGGTAGACAGTGTTTACTGTGGGACTGAGTTAATCTGAATCTGTAGTCATGACTATTTTCTCTTCATAAATTCTTAACAGTTTCAACTTCATCTTTATTGTAAAGAAACTACAAAAATTCTAAAGCTGTTAGAGACTGATTAGGTCTCTTAAAATGTTTGTTCATCTTTTAAAATACTATTTTACTTTCTTTATAGCTAAAAAGTGACCCTATGACTGAAATGATCTTTAAAAATGAACATAAAAAAAGAATCACTTTAATATTTCTTCTTTTCTTTGTTTTTTTTTTTTAGCTTTACAATGAAGAGGATAATTCAGAATCATCTGCTATAGAGCAGCCATCAACTTCAAACCCAGCACCACAGATTGTGCAGACTGCTCCTTCAGCATTAGTATTTGAAACTGACACTTCTCCTCCACCTTATAGCAGTATTACTGTGGAAGTACCTACAACTTCAGGTATTGTTGTATTTTTTGTTTGATTGTTTTAAATATATTTTTATTGATTTCAGAGAGGAAGGGAGACGGAAAGAGAGATAGAAACATCAATGATCAGAGACTCATTGATCAGTTGCCTCCTGCACACCTCCTAGTGGGGATCAAGCCCACAACCCGGCCCTGACCTGGAATCAAACCGTGACCTCCTGGTTCAAAGGTCAACACTCAACCATTGAGCCACACCAGATGAGCAGTATTATTATTTTTATTATGAAACAACTAATGTTTTTAATAGCTCATGTTTTTTACTCATTTGTTTTTTACCAGTATGGTTTCATGTAATTATCATGTCTATTAATAAACTTTTTGGTTTTATGATTTTAAAAAAACACTGTTTTCCCAAGTTTGTAAAATATTTACTCCATACATTACTTATATTGTTCTTTTTAAAATTTAATTGAAATATGTAGCTATTTAAACTTTTTTATGCTTAACTGGGATCTATTCCCAACCGACTAGCTTGTACTTTTAGAAGAAATGAACAAACATATATACACACATGCATATATAAATATACACGTATATACACACATATGTGTGTATATATACTTACATAGTCATTAAACAAGGTGTTATTAATGATGAGTGTGAGTGAGAATGTGGAATGTGTTAACAGAGGTTAGGGTATACATAATGTTATTCCATACGCATGGTAATAATTCTTAGACATAAGGCAGTGACTCCTACTTGCTACTGTTCATCTTATCCTTTCAGGTCATTCTAAAGAACTACCCTCATCTATTTCTCTGGCCACAATTTGCATTTTCCCAGCCACACTAATTTAATTATTATAGTGTTTTAAGTATGATTTTTGTATACTATTATACATTATTATAAATAACCTAAGTATTTTATATATTCTTTATTAAATATTTAAAAAATCAGTTGTTGAAAAACATTTTAATGTAAAAATTCTTTCATTGAGTATTTCATATTTCTTATCTCTCATGTTCTATAATTAGTGTCATCTAGCTTTCTCTGGTTATCATTTTTGCTTGTTCAAATTTTATTTAGACCATATATGGGATGTGTAAAAAGACCGGTATTTTTTACATCAAATTTATTTACTTTTTTTATGTAGTGAGTGAAAATCATCTCTATAAAGATGTTCTCACTGGTTAAATTAATAAAGGCTTACTTCTTCTATCTTCTATAATAATAAAAGCATAATATGCTAATTAGACCCAACAGCCAAACGACCTTCCAGATGACCTTCTGGACGACCACGCTATGACACTCACTGGCACCAGGCCAGCCAAGGCGGGTGTGATGCAATTGGTTGGCGGCCCAGGCATCGTCCCATGATTGCCCTACAGAGGGAGGCCCAGGCCACTGTCTGCCTGGGCGATCGATCAATTGGGGGGCTCCACAATTGTCCCAAAGAGGGAGGCCCAGGCCACCAGCTGGCAGGGCGATTGATCAATCAGGGGGCTCCATGATCGCCCCAAAGAGGGAGGCCCAGGCCACCGACCGGCGGATGGGCCGGGGCCTCCCTCTGCGGGGGCACGATCAATTGCCCCAAAGAGGGAGGCCCAGGCTACCCCGCAGCAATGCTGCAGTGAGTGGGCGGGGCCTCTCTTTGCGGGGACGTTCCATTGTGGAGCCCTGGTCGGGTGGGCAGGGCCTACCTCTTTGGGGCAGTCCATCAAGGAGCCCCGGCTGGGTGGGCGGGGCCTACCTCTTTGGGGTGATTGATCGTGGGGTTTGTGGACTGTGAGAGGGCACAGGCTGGATTGAGGGACCCCCCCCCTCCAGTGCACGAATTTTGTGCACCAGGCCTCTAGTTCTATCTTAAAAAAAAGAGTAATATGCAAATTGACCATTACCCCAACACATGATGGCTTTCCCCATGTGGACAAAAGATGCCTACCACAAGATGGCCAGCAGGGGAGGGCAGTTGGGGCGATCAGGCCAGCAGAGGAGGGCAGTTAGGGGTGACCAGGCTGGCAGAGGAGGGCAGTTGGGAGGGACCAGGCTTGCAGGGGAGGGCAGTGGGGGGGGGGGCCAGGCTTGCAGGGGAGGGCAGTTAGGGGCAACCAGGCCTGCAGGGAGGGCAGTTGGGAGAGGACCAGGTCTGCAGGGAAGGGCAGTTGGGAGCGATTAGGCCTGCAGGGGAGGGCAGTTAGGGGTGACTGGGCCGGCAGAGGAGGGCAGTTAGGGGCAATCGGGCCGGCAGCAGAGCAGTCAGGCGTCTTATCAGGCTGGCAGGGGAATGGTTAGGGGGTGATCAGGCTGGCAGGCAGAAGCGGTTAGGGGCAGTCAGGCAGGCAGGCAGGCAAGTGAGTGGTTGGGAGCCAGCAGTCCTGGATTGTGAGAGGGATGTCTGACTGCCCATTTAGGCCCGATCCCAGTGTGGTATCAGGCCTAAATGGGCAGTCAGACATCCCTCAAGGGGTCCCAAGTTGGAGAGGGTGCAGGCTGGGCTGAGGGACACCCCCCCCCCCTCCCCGTGCATGAATTTCGTGCACTGAGCCTGTAATTTGTATATAATGTTATTTGATCAACATGCTTGTTCAGCGCCCAGTTTGATGCATAGTTTTATGTTGATTTATTTGTCTTTGGCTATAAGATTTAATGACTGCTTTCTAAAATCTATTATTGGCTTACTTTTCTTCATTATTTTACAAGTTTCCAGAGTATATAGTACAGTGAATTTGCTACCCTGGATTTTTTTTTTTTTTTTAATCTATTTGATGGTAATCTTGAAGGAAGAAAATCCTGAAGATGTCTATTTCTGAATGATGGAAGATACTAAAAGTGGAAATCGCAGTCCCTTTGTTGTGACTACCATTGCTATGCTGTGTACCAAACTACCTCACACTTATTAGAGTTATGTAGCAATCATTATTATTAATTCTCATAGTTTTGCCTGTGAGATTATTTGGGCAAATAAATTCTTTGAGCATAGCAGTGTTGCTTACTTCTCTTACCTTGCACTCCTTTTCAAAATCTTATTCTTAGGGTTTTTGTTTTGTGTATGAGCCTTTAGATAATATTTATTAGTCCATTCTCTTTATAATAAATATAGGACTAAAAAACATATATGATTATAGTAGTAATTTCTGTGTTTTATAGCTTATAACATAGGACTACAATAGCAATAATAATCTTTAGTGGCCTGCCTGTTGTAAATTATTATATTATGTATTTGGCTATAAAATTACATAAAATAGTTCCTTTTAATGGTTATCCTTTTTAAATTCCTTTTCTTCAGATGCAGAAGTATACAGTGAGTTTTATCCTGTGCCACCTCCATACAGTGTTGCTACCTCTCTTCCTACGTATGATGAAGCTGAGAAGGCAAAAGCTGCTGCAATGGCTGCTGCAGCAGCAGAAACATCCCAAAGAGTAAGAAAGTTTTATTTCCTTTTGAGAATATTATTTTTATTAATTGATATGTCCATTTAGTAATATCACAATAGTGGTCTGTATTTGAGTGTTTGTGCCTATGTATATTTTTAATATTTTACTACTACTTACATGTGTCATTTTTATTGAACTAGGTCCTCTCCTAGTTAAATTACCTTCTTCATTCCTTGACCTCCTCATTTCTATTTCTGTTTCTTTTGATCTTTCCCTTTATCCCATCTTACATTGTGGTCATCCTAGACCCATGGTCGGCAAACTGCGGCTTGCGAGCCACATGCGGCTCTTTGGCCCCTTGAGTGTGGCTCTTCCACAAAATACCACGGCCTGGGTGAGTCTGTTTGGAAGAAGTGGCGTTAGAAGAAGTTTAAGTTTAAAAAATTTGGCTCTCAAAAGAAATTTCAATAGTTGTACTGTTGATATTTGGCTCTGTTGACTAATGAGTTTGCCGGCCACTGTCCTAGACCTTATCTTTACCCATACAATTATCACTTCTACATTCTTGATTTTAGGCATCTCATGCACTGGCCTTAACCTCCCATCCTTCTGACTCACCCTAGTTGTTGTTCTTTTTCACTTAGACCTCAAGTCCATCAACCTCTTCACTGCTGATGTCTTTATTTCCTTCCTCATATAGTTTACAGTCAATGGTCCATCATTGTATTCAAATTATCTTTTTTTTTCTATTCATATTTTGTATATTAGCATAATCAGTCTAGTGACTACGAATCAAGGTAGGTTAAAAAGCATAGAGAAATAACTAACAAAGCCTTTAAATTATGTTGTCCATTCACTTTTTCCCCCAATTCACTTTTATTTTGTCCTTTTAACACATCCCACCCTAGAATTTTGAATGATTCTACCTGCCCGTTCTCCCTCATCTTCCTATCTTAGTAATAGAGATAATCAATGGTATACATAAATGTTATTTCTTGTTTTGGTAAAAGGAGTGGCCAGTAAAGATATACAGGTATGATCATCTACAGCTAGGTAAAGGCAGAAATTATTTACATTTTAGTTTAACTGCAAGTAGGACTAGGGTTTGTTGCCCTTTTTTTGCTTCAGACTTTGGGATGTTATTTCAGATCCCTAAATTCATCCCATTTTGTTCAGGAAAAAGACAGAAAAAAATAACTTCACCCAGTGAAGCTAGAACTAGGTACGGGGCTAAGAGAGAGAAAGGCGTTTCTATGAATAGCATTTTCCTCTTGCCGCCATTAGGCCAGAGCCCAGCAAGTAGATTCTCTGGTAATGAGCATTTTACTGGATGGATTTCTTTTATTAGCTAGAACCCTTTCCATACCTGCTCCCACTCCCATCCTCCAACACACACAGAGTTAAATGTCAACATAAATAGCTTTGGGCACATAAGTAAAGACAGTAAACCCCAAATTTAATATTTATTCCTTTTCTCTCAGGGAGAAGTTAAGTCTCTGTTAAGGTGGTGCATAAATATAGCTCAGTCAATAAGGATTTTTTATGCTGGGAGGAGAGAATCATAAAGAAAGAGGATGGATCTATGAAGTGTGGAGTTTCTATCAAAATCAACTATAGGTTGCTTAGTACAGTGGTCGGCAAACCGTGGCCTGCGAGCCACATGCGGCTCTTTGGCCCCTTGAGTGTGGCTCTTCCACAAAATACCACGTGTAGGCGCGCACGTACAGTGCGATTGAAACTTTGTGGCCCATGCGCAGAAGTCGGTTTTTGGCCTGGGCGAGTCTATTTTGAAGAAGTGGCGTTAGACCACTCAAGGGGCCAAAAGAGCTGCATGTGGCTCGCGAGCCGCGGTTTGCCGACCACTGGCTTAGTACATATATGTTTGTATGTGTATTTGTATACATGCACACACTCAGTGAAGTAGAGGGACAGTAACTCCTTTTCTCAGGTAGTGTCTCCCTAAAGACCTTGGAAATACAAATGTCCTTAAAGGGTTTCATGAACCTTGTGTCTTTACTGCCCTAATTTCCATGCAGTAGGATTTCTCTAAAGAGAAAGTAGGAAGCATTAAGTCTTTTTCTCTGTGCTTTGAGAAAAGCATAAGGTGATTTTACCTATTGAAGAAAAAACTCCAGAGTTTTACTATTCTAATCTTCCACTATCATTTCCAGCACCTGCTTTAGAAAGTATTTGATTCCAGCCTGAATTGGGAACATGTTTATAAAGAGAAGTTTTTTGTTTTCAACTGCTTTAATATAACTCTACCTGTGAGAATTGTGGAAAATTTCATGGAATGCAAAATAAAATTGTACAGGAGACGTACTTAGATGTTTATAAATAATCTTTTAAATTCATCAGTTTCTTCTTTTTTTAAATCCTCAACTGAGGATATTTTTAGAAAGAATAAAAGGGAGAGGGAGAGACAGAGAGAAACACCGATGTGAGAGACTCACATCGGTTGGTTGCCTCCCACATGCCCCCCACCAGGGTCGGGAGCCTGTAACTGAGGTATGTGCCCTTGACCAGAATCGAACCCGAAACCTCTATCCACTGAGCAAAATTGGCTTGGGCTTAAATTCATCAGTTTCTAACCCAGTGCTCCATCACTTTTTTCTACAAAATATGATTATATTTCTTTTTTTTTTTTTTTTTTTTTATGGATTGATTGATTTTAGAGAATGAGGAAGGGGGAAAGAGAGAAAAATAAACATCGATTTGTTGATCCACTTATTTATGCATTCATTGGTTGCTTCTTGTGTGTGCCCTGACTGAGAGGAGATCGAACCCACAACCTTGACATATCGGGACGACACTCTAACCAACTGAGCAACCTGGTCAGAGCTCTAGTATGTGTTTCTATACTTGATTCAGATTTTTTTTTAAAAGGTCTAATTAGTTTTGAGTATAGGCATACCTTGGAGATAATGCGAGTTCAGTTCCAGACCACAGTGATAAAGCAAAGTATTGCAATAAAGCAAGTTGTAATCTTTTTGTTGGTGAAGCATCTTGCCTTCCGTTCAACATTTGTGAAATGCAATAAAGCAAAGTACAATAAAGTGAGGTATGCCTGTATATTCACTTGTAAATGAATCTCAGCTGGGTGACCTGAAGCCTGTTTCTTGAGTCTTTTCTTCTTGGGAGAATACAGGTGGTAAGGAGACTTGGAAACACTGTTTTCTATTTCTTATGTATAGGGTTGCATGTATCATATGGAAAATTAAAAGATTTATGAAAATAAACTTATTTTTTAATATTTCTATGAAAAATATTTGAATTCCAAATAATGCACTTTATAAGACTTTTAGAATATGGCTTGTTCTTGTTTATCAGTTAGTCTCATTTTATAACCCTGTCGTGGGTAGGGTTTGGAATTTTTTGTAACGTGTTTTATTTTTTATTATTTTTAAAAATATATTTTTATTGATTTCAGAGAAGAAGGGAGAGGGAGAGAGAGAGAGAAACATCAACGATGAGAGAGAATGCTCTGACTGGGAATCGAACCATGACCTCCTAGTTCATAGGTTGATGCTCAACCACTGAGCCATGCTGGCCAGGAACGTGTTTTAAATTGTGTCAGTATCTTGTCTTTTCACATAAAAACTAGCATTTGATAAATTGTGAGTAAATCCAGGACAAGGACCTTATATTTATGATTCCAGCACCTATCTATCATCTGGGACATGTTTGGTACTTAATAAATGACAGTTAATGAATGCTTTCTTTACATTTGCCAATGTGGGAAATTAAGAAGAAAATACCAGAGTTGTTCTTCATTTTAAAATATTTTACCAATTTTAGGATTTATAAATCAGCATTAAACATAGTTATAGTTGAAATTATTGCACAGACACCATATTTTATTTTTTAAACATTCTATTTAAATGTTTCTATTATTTTGGTAGTTGAATAAAATTCCATGGAATCAATCCTATATAATAAAAGCCTAATATATGCTAAGTGTCCGGTTGTCTGGTTGGCCATGCAACCAATTAAAACATAGTATGCTAATGTATGCTAAGGCCTCTTAACTGCTTGCTATGACGTGCACTGACCACCAGGGGACAGATGCTCCAACTGGTAGGTTAGCTTGCTGCTGGAGTCCGGCCGATCAGGACTGAGTGAGACGGGCCGGACATACCCTGGAGCCCTCCTGCGGTCCCTCCCCGGCTGGTCAACCTCCCGTGTCCCTCTCCGACCCCGATCGTGCACCAGTGGGGTCCCTCAACCTGGCCTGCGCCCTCTCACAATTCGGGACCCCTTGGGGGATGTCGGAAAGCCAGTTTTGGCCTGAAGGTGGAATGACCGGTTGCTATGACGTGCACTGACCACCAGGGGGCAGATGCTCAACACAGGAGCTGCCCCCTGGTGGTCAGTGCACTCCCACAGGGGGAGCACTGCTCAGCCAGAAGCCAGGCTCATAGCTGGCGAGCACATCAGTGATAGCAGGAGCCTCTCCCGCCTCCACAGCCGTGCTAAGGATGTCCAACTGCCGGCTTAGGCCCGCTCGCTAAGCTAGCAGTCAGACATCTCCTGAGGGCTCCTGGACTGCGAGAGGGTGCAGGCTGGCCTGCAGGACCCCCCGAGTGCACGAATTTTGTGCACCGGGCCTGTAGTATACTATAATTTAGTGGTCATTTCTCTCCAGTGAAAATTAGATTGTTTAAAAATTGTGTCTTATGTGTGTGAGTGTGCGTGCATGTGTATGTGTGTGTTTTCTGGTGTTAACCTTGTAAGGAACATCTTTGTGCATACATATGTCTTCTGTCTTTTTATAAATGATGTTCTGCCCAGCCTGTGTAGCTCAGCTTCGCCTTATGAACCAGGAGGTCATGGTTCGATTCCCAGTCAGGGCACATTCCTGGGTTGCAGGCTTGATCCCCAGTAGGGGGTGTGTAGGAGGCAGCCGATGAATATTTCTCTCTCATCGATGTTCTATCTCTTTCTCCCTCTTTGAAATCAACAAACATATATTTTAAATAAATAAGTAAATAAAGTGATGTAAAAATCTCTGGACCAGTGTTTTAAAAGAGTATGAAATATTTATATTCTTGCCATGATATTGACAGTTTTTTTCCCCAGGGGTTGCTCATATTCTACTTGAATATTTATTTCTTAAGTTAACTTGGAATTATATAAAATTTCATTAGTATGTATTTAATTGTTGCCATTCATTACATTTACCATAAAGGATAGCCTAGGATATAAATGCAGATTTTAATGATTCTTTTTGCCCAAATAATGAGAAACATGGTTTTAAAAGTCTTTTTGTTTCATGAAAGCAACCTATGTAGTGAGACTATCATGATTGAATGGAAAGAACATCAGTGTCCTGGATTCAACTCCTGTCTTGATCTAACTAATTATGTGATCCTGGGCAGGTTACTTAGCTTCTCTGATCCTCTCTGTGTACTAACACAAAATTGATATATCAACACCCAGCTGAGGTTATGTATCTGTAACATGGAGATAATGTATATGTATATCAGGTCATGTCACTCATTTGATCAAAACTCAGTAAGACCACTCAATTCACTCAGTAAAATATAAAATCCTTCAGTGGACTTACTGACCTAATTTCTTCCTATTTCTCTCTTAATAGAAAGGAACTACTTCCTTGCTATTTTCTAGCATGGCAGGTATGATCCTATAAGATTCTTGTGAGGCACTGCTTAATCTCTTTGTCTGAAACACTTTTCTGTGAGATATTTACATAGTTAACTCTTATGTCTCCTTTAAGTCTGCTCAAGTGCCATCTCAACGAGGCTTCTTGACCACCATATTTAATACTGTAACCCATAACCTCAAGCATTCCTAAACCATCCTTCCCCCTTTTGTGTAGAGCATTTACACCTTTTAATAATATATAAATAACTTATTTATTATGTCTTTGTTTGTTGTCTAACTCCCCTTACTGGAGTATAGGCTCCAGAAAGGCAAGCATCTTTGTTTTATGTACACTCATGTATCCCTAATACCAGGAAGCTAAGTCTTGTGTAGAAGGGGTATTTCATCAATATTTGTTGAATATTAGACAATCAGTGATAACAGTCTTATACATACTTTCAGACAAGTTCTCTACATTTATAAGCAAATACATTAATATTTTAGTATATTTTTGTACTCAAAAGGCATTGTACTATACACATGATTTTCATTTAGTATATTTTAGAGATCATTAAGAGAATACTAAGAACTTTTGTTCTTTTTTAAAAATTTTACATTACTTTTAAAATTTCATCACATATTCAGTAATTTACTTAATT
Organism: Cnephaeus nilssonii; assembly: GCF_951640355.1. Classification (NCBI taxonomy): domain Eukaryota; kingdom Metazoa; phylum Chordata; class Mammalia; order Chiroptera; family Vespertilionidae; genus Cnephaeus; species Cnephaeus nilssonii. The sequence goes on along the minus strand of NC_137079.1, from coordinate 56,302,789 downwards.
GGTCTGTCAAGAATTGTGAATCATCTGAGATTTTACCATACTTGGCAAACTACCTGATTAGCTTGTCAATTTTGGGAATGTTGGCAGAAGACAAGAGACTGCTCAGGTCAGAGACAAAAACTTGATTATTTACATCAGTGGTTTTAGCCAGAGTATTAGCATTTTCTCACACCAGTTTCTTGAGCTTTAGTTCCCACAGGGCAACTCAAAGATGGCCACATGGTACCTCCAGACACAGTGTGAAACCCTGAATGTAGGGAACCCAGTATTTTCTAATGGTAACTAAGCACGCCCACACCTTTGCTCTGGAGAGAGACATGATCGTCCTCTTCCGGGGCAGCCCACTATATATAAAGATCCTTAAAAAAGATAGTACAGAAGAAAGGCAAGCAGTGCCTCTACCTGGAAGACATGCAGAAACATGAGAAACTCCTGGAGAATTATCTCTGACAATAGTCCATTATTGATGGGCATTTATATTGTGTCTAATCTTTTGCTTTTATTAACGTTGCTGCAGTGAATTATCCTATACTAGCGTTCCCATTGCAGGAAAAATCCTGCAATAGGGTTTCCTGCTGCACTCTACCCTGCCCCGCCTTCTCCGCCAGCCCACCTGCTTTTCCCTTCTCCCCTGGCCCCGCCTCCGCTCCTCCCTTTTCCCCCGCCCCCGCCTCCGCTTCTCCCTTCTCCCCCGCCCCGCCTTCTCGGCCAGCCACCTGCTCTCCTTCTTTCTCCCCCGGCCCCGCCTGGGCTCCTCCCTTCTCCCCCAGCCCCGCCTCTGCTCCTCTCTTCTCCCCCGGCCCCGCCTTCTCTGCCAGCCAGCCTGCTTTTCCCTTCTCCCCCGGCCCCGCCTGGGCTCCTCCCTTCCCCCCCGCCCCGCCTTCTCCCTTCTGCCTCCCAGCCTGCTTTTCCCTTCTCCCCCGGCCCCGCCTCTGCTCCTCCCTTCCCCCCCGCCCCGCCTTCTCCACCAGCCTGCCCGCTCTCCTTCCTTCTCCCCGGGCCCCGCCTCCGCTCCTCCCTTCTCCCCCGCCCCGCCTTCTCCACCAGCCCGCCCCCTCTCCTTCCTTCTCCCCCGGCCCCACCTCCGCTCCTCCCTTCTCCTCCCCCCAGCTTGCTTGCTTCTCCGCAGCTTTGCTCCCTTCTGCAGCTCTTGGCTTCTTTCTACGCTGTCTTGATATGCAAATTAGCCGCCATCTTGATTGGGTAATTTGCATACTCGTCCTGATTGATTGGTGGGTGTGGCTTGGGCGTAGCGAAGGTGCGGTCAATTTGCATATTTGTCTATTATTAGGTAGGATAATTTGCATATTTGTCTATTAGGTAGGATAATAAAGATGTAATATGCAAATTGACCCTCACGCCCTCACACAAGATGGCCGCCCCCATGTGGTCAAAGATGGCCGCCACAAGATGGCCGGCAGGGGAGGGCAGTTGGGGGGGACCAGGCCTGCAGGGGAAGGCAGTTAGGGGTGACCAGGCTGGCAGGGGAGGGCAGTTAGGGACGACCGGGCAGGCAGGGGAGGGCAGTTGGGGGCAACCGGGCCTGCAGGGGAGGGCAGTTAGGGGCGACCAGGTCGGCAGGAGAGGGCAGTTGGGGGGTACCAGGCTGGCAGGGGAGGGCAGTTGGGGGCGACCAGGCCAGCAGGGGAGGGCAGTTGGGGGGACCAGGCCTGCAGGGGAGGGCAGTTGGGGGCGACCAGGCCTGTAAGGGAGGGCAGTGCGGGGGGACCAGACCTGCAGGGGAGGGCAGTTGCGGGAGACCAGGCCAGCAGGGGAGGGCAGTTAGGGGCGACCAGGCCGGCAGGGTATGGCAGTTGGGGGCGACTGGGTCGGCAGGGGAGGGCAGTTGGGGGCGATTGGGCCGGCAGGGGAGGGCAGTTGGGGGCAATTGGGTTGGCAGGGGAGAAGTTAGGCATCGATCAGGCTGGCAGGGTAGTGGTTACGGGGTGATCAGGCTGGCAGGCAGGCGAGCGGTTGGGAGCCAGCAGTCCTGGATTGTGAGATGGATCGGGCCTAAACCGGCAGTCAGACATCCCTTGAGGGATCCCAGATTGGAGAGGGTGCAGGCTGGGCTGAGGGACACCCCCCCTCCCCCAGTGCACAAATTTCGTGCACCGGGCCTTTAGTATTTAATACATTTCTTATAAGCACGAGTATATGTGTGTGTCTGTACAATGTATTTGAAGAGCTGGAATTGCTGGGTCAAAGGTTATGTACAATTTTTTTTTGGATAAATATTGGCACCATTGATGTTTAAGGGTCCTGTTTTCCACTTGACACTAATGCAACAATGTCATATCTATCTTTTCTTAATATAATTTTCATTAATTCAATGTTATTCAACTTTTATCTTTTTTGTGTTTACCCTTGAAGTTACTCTTTTCAAGGTTGCCCATGAAAAATGAACACTTTCTAGACATTGTACTCATCTGTTTTGTCTATACAACAAATTGAGAATATTAGATTTTATTTAAATTCTTATTTTTATATTCAAGGTAATAAAGTTCTAATGTCTCATGTTTTACAGATTCAGGAGGAAGAGTGCTCACCAAGAGATGACTTTAGTGATGCAGACCAGCTCAGAGTGGGTAATGATGGGATTTTTATGCTGGCGTTTTTCAGTAAGTGATCTTTTCTTTCCAAACTTTTTAGTTTTTTGCATATATTGGCTATGCATTTTTAAAATAACAGACAGTGAAGAAAGGCAAATATTGTTAGCATGTGTCTACCTTTTTTAAAATGTAAATTGTTCCTGATACTAGCTAAGTGTGATCAAATGTTACAGTACAAACCCTAGAATTTATTAAATACTTATCAGATGACTGTATTGTAGTCATCATGCTAGATGCTGACTGTATAGAGATATATAAGCATCTTTAAGTTAAATATAGTTTTATATGAGTAATGCTTCATGTCCATTCAATATTGTAGGAGCATGTAGAATGAAACTATAAATTCTGCTTTTGAGGCAGAGGACTTTTCCATTTGAGTGTCTTTAAACCAGAAGAGAAGTTGGAAAAAGAAATATTCTGGGCAGCTAGAACCATGTGATTTGAGACACATAAGTATGAAAGTGTAAGACTTATTTGAAGGGAATGGTGAGTAGCTAGAAGCCCAGAAATCTAAGTTACATTTTGTAACATCTTGCAAAATTAATATTTAACTTATAAAGTAAATTTAAGATACTTGTGGGAAAACTGTGTTATAGTCTTTATTATTTCAGTTTCTAATTGGCACAGTGTAAACAGTAAATAAGATTATGAAACTCAAAAAAATTAAATTGCTAAAATAAGTTTTGGAAACCTGATATTCATGTAGTCTATATATGGTTAATTTCTGCCCTCAGCTTAGTTAGATGATCAAGTTTTTATACCTTCTTTGATAGAATGCTAATATAATTCATGATTTATTTTGATAATAAAACCCAGAAGTAGTTTACTTACTTAGAGTACCACATTTAACTTTAAAAATAGAAAATACATACTTTCTGAATTGAATTACTTTTGAATCTGAAAAATTACTGACCTCCTCTATTTTTTTTAAAGATTTTTTTTTTTAATTGACTTTTAGAGAGAGAGGAAGAAAGAGAGAGAGACAAACATTGATGTGACAGTGAAACACTGATTGGCTGCCTCCTGCACCCACGCTACCAGGATCAAGCCCGAAACCCGGGCACGTGCCCTGATGGGAATTGAACCGGCGACAACACCCAACCAACTGAGTCACATCGGCCAGGGTTCTTGCTTCCTTTTTTTCCATCTTCTGAAGAAGTAGATAATTACTCAGAAATGGGTGGGTGATGGGTGGGCAGTTATATTTTTCTCTTCAAATTTATTAAATTATATTCAGGTAGGCACCAGCTAATTTAATACAATATTTAAATCTCATGGTTTTAGTTAACAATTTCTAGTTAAATATGATGTTAGATACTATGCAAAGGAAATGAACACTTTAGCTACAAATAACTACTGTTTTTTACTGCTAGTTTAGTGAACCTTGTTTTCTTAATTTTAGTTCAGCTAATAATCCTTTAAATTATTAGTAGTACACTTCCTTACATATTTTGATTATGAGTCATGTAAACATTGATTCCTTAATTAGAAAAGAAAGAATTTAAGTTTATTGTACTCTATGTAGTATAAATACCTGTTTTTTAGGAATAAAAACCTGTTATTTTGACACTATCTAATTATTTGACTCAGAGCTTAATTATTATTTCTCCATTTCTGTCACTAAATCATACTCTTCTTTTTAGTTTTTGGATTTGAAAACATTTTACTAATGTAACAGTGATGTAAATGCATGATAACCTAGACACTTGATTGACTTTATTTTTGGCCACTAGTGATATATTAATTAATGTAAATGCGAGTATTTATGTTAATATATAAAATGGAAATTATCTGACTTGTTTTAAATTTTTACTGAATTATGTTTCTACAGTTTATGTTTTTATACTATTTCATAGTCTACAAATATTGCACTAATATTATAAAGTTAAATTATAAATTATTTATCTTTATTTCCTTACATATTTTTTTCTGGTGTCTATAGGCCAGAGCTTGAGCTTACTTGCTTTAAAGAGCATAGATTTATTTGTGTTCACTACCACCTAGTGGCTATTCTACAAATTGCAACTTGCTATATTTTCCATGCTTAAACTATCTAGCAGTTGTCTAGATTGTTCTATTGTCTGTTTCTAAGGTTTTAGAAATAGATTTCCTTTAGTGTGGTTTATAACTTAAGCATTTTGGGTTCTATAAGTTGTACAAGTAAAACTACAGTAAATATCAATTATAACATTTCAGTTAAAACCTTTTGTTGGTTTAATTCTTGCTATCTGTTTTCAATGTCTACATTTCTTTCTTTTACCACATGAAACCCTATAAAAAGTTTTACCCTTAAATATGATAAGATAATTGCATGTTCATGTTCTGAAAATGTAAAGAAAGAAATATTTGTATCCCCTGATAATGTTCTAGCTTCTCCAATCCCTTGAAGTGTCACTGCAAAATGCCTTTTACACGCCTAACTGCCTCTGATCTTATATTTAACAGGTTTTCTCTTTAACAGAAAGGAAGTAAGTTATTTATCAGTTAGAAAGTAGAAATTAAGATTTTGTTCACTGGATAACTGACAGCCTGTGGAAATAACCCTGAACTCTATTACTTAAGAATATATTGGGCTGTATCTAGAAATTGTTTCTTCTAAGGTTGAGCCTTTTGTGTCATGTGTGAATCTTCACTTCAGTGTACTATATTAATAATTATTTCCATTTTAGATACGAGGATCACATAACTAAAGAAATATTAAGTTAATTGTACCTTTAAAAAGAATTAGAAGAGTGTTTCGCAATGTAAATTCTGACTTGTAAGAAATTACCAAATTATCTTCCAAAGTGGCTGTACTATTTTGCATTCCCACCAGCAGGGAATGAGAGTTCCTGTTGCTCTGATCCTGATTGACATTTAGTGTTAACATTAAAAAAAAAAAAAAAAAAAAAGACATTCCAGTAGATGTGTGGTGGTATGTCATTGTGGTTTTTATTTTCATTTCCTTAACAATTAATGATGTTGAACATCATTACTTAGTAAATTCTTTTGAGCCCCTCCATGGACAAGTCATAAAAGTTACAGTTACAGTTACTAAAGGGGTTGTCTGAGCACCACACATACGAAAAATAGTAAATTAATGATTTGTTTTGTGCATGCAAAGCTGTGGGTTTTTTTTTTTTATTGTTTTTGGATGACATTATACATTGTAAGTGAATCCAGAGAGAGAACATTTAAGCATTGCAATTATATCTTTAAAAACTCACAATATTTATGAAGTATTAAATTTTATTGAATTTGTTATATTTAAATTTTATTTGAATTTATTGAAGAAAAAGTTTTTAATTAAATTCTCTATAATTTAGTGGATAAACCTTAAAACAATGTCTGTTTAAAAATATATTTTTTATTACTTTTTAGAGAGAGCATGGGTGAGGGAGAGAGAAACATTGATGTGAGAGCAAGACATCGATCGGCTGCCTCCTGCACCCCCCTACCAGGGATGGAGTCTGCAACCTAGGCATGTGTCCTGACCGTGAATCGAACCAACAACCTTTTGGTCCATGGGACGACACCCAACTAACTGAGCCACACTGTTCAGGGCTAAAACAATTTCTTAATATATTGCTAGATCACGTCTTTCTAAATGGCTCATAGTTTAAACAGAGAGTCTAGATAAGACAGAAGTTTATCCCTGTGTAGTTCAAAATTAAGTATAGTGAAATTGATTATTCTTTGAGAACCTATTGTCTTAGAAACCTGGTGTATTTATATGTGATGAAAATTTTTCTTTGATCAAAATATTAATAAGCTTTTAATGTTTGCATATTTATCAAATATGCATATTTATCATCTATGATTTTCATTTGTTTACTTTCAAAACAAGTATCAAGTTGTTTTTAATTTTAAATTTTTTATTTTGAAATACTTTAAAACTTAGGAAAAAGGTTGTAAAAATAGTGTAGTTCCCAACTTTTATTCAGCTTTTCCAAGTCTTAACATTTTACATGACTTCAGTTCAATAATCAATATTTGGTAATTAATATTAATGAAATACTAACTGGCTTACAGATCTTATTCAAATTTTGCCAACTGTCTCATTAATGCCCTTTGTCTGATCCAGAATCTAATCTAGGATTACACATTGTTTTTAGTTGCCATGTTTCCTAAGTCTGCTTTAATCTGGAAGAGTTTCTTAATCTTTTCTCTTGTTTCTTATGACTGATTCTTTTGAAGAATACCAGTTAGATGTGTGTGTGTGTGTGTGTGTGTGTGTGTGTGTGTGTGTGTGTGTGTGTCTGTCTGTCTGTCTGTCTTTGTCTCTTTCTCTCTTTGCAAAAATACCACAGAAATGATGCGTCCTTCTCAGTGCATCACAACAGGAAGGAATAATCTAGATATGTGTTGCTACTGGTGATACTTCCTCTCATCAGATTAAGGTGATGTCTGCCAGCTCTCTTCACTATAAAGTTACTGTTTTCCCCTTTTTAATTAATAAGTATCTTATGGCTACTGAAAATTAAAAGTATAGTCTTTCTATACTTTTAATGGATAAACTGTAGCCTACAATATTACTTTCTAGGTTATCCTGATCACCGTTTTGGGTAGGTGGAAGGTATAGGTGGTAAAAAGAAACAGAATATAGGTAAAAGACTTGGTTGTTTCAATCCTGGCTATACCACTTACTTGCTTTATGACTTCATGTGCAGCTTAACTGTTCTGAGTCTCAATTTGTCCTTCTGTACAGTGGAATTAATTTGACCTTTCCCTTCTTAAAAAGCTAATGTGAGGAACAAAGGAGTGAAAATATATGAAATGTCATAAATTATAGTGTTCTATTAAGTGAAGGTGGTGATAATGTTCTCCTTCCCCATCCTTACCTGAGAACTCACCTTTTAGTTATAATAAGTAATATGATTTAAAATGATTTTCAAATGTCATTAACCTGTCCGAACCTGCCTGATTTGCTTTCTTACAAAGAAGGGCACGCTGAAGGTGAATGTGGAGAAGTGTAATCGGAGCAACAGTAAGCATTCTTTACCAACTTTCCTGAGTTTATTGCCTTGCTTCCCTGCTGCTTGCTTCCCCAAATCTTAACTAAGGAATATAGGCTACCTAAGGTTGTTGCTTTTTTGGGTTTTACCATGGGCCTTGTTATATGGGGAATAGGTGCCCTATGCCCTGTAAGCTTCCATATTTTACCCTAGGTTTCCAGGGAAACATGCATGAATGACATAGAGTTGAAGGAAAAGTATTGTCTTCTTTCCTAGGCATGTCTAATATGTTCTCCTGCCTCTACTACATGTTGTTTCTTTTGCAGATTTTACAGGTCTACGGTTTAGTGTACAGTTATGAAATTCTCTTTTTTGCCAACTCTGACATGTCATAGAGGATCCAGAATTGAATCCAGAAATGATTCTGTCCTTAAAAACCTATCCTGCTTTACTTCCTGTTTTACAGGCTAAGGGGCATAAAAGTGAATCAGTCTATGCTCAATTGGTCACTGTTTTCCTAGTGCTTAAACCAGTTAAAGATGGTTAAGTTATGTAATATATTTGTGTGTTGGGTCAAATATTGCACACTGGGTGTCTTACAAATGGAAATTAATTTTCTCTGAGTTTTGAAGGCCAGAAGTTCAAGATCGGGGTGCCAGAAAATTTGGTTTCTGGTGCAGATTCTCTTTTTGGCTTGCAGATGGCTATCTTCTTGATGTGTCCTCGCATGGCCTGTCCTCTACATGTGTGTGGTGAAAGAGCTCTCTAGCCACCAACCCTATCAGATCAGGGCTCTACCCCTATAACCTTGTTTAATCTTAATTACCACCCTGAAGCCCCTGTCTCTAAATACAGTCACATTGAGGGTTAGGGCTTCAATATACAAATTCAGTCAATAACAAGGTATTGTATCTGAGCACAGATAGCAAAAAGAAAACATGATGCTTTAGTAAATACTATTTTGTACTTTTGGATGTTATTCCTAGTGTGGGTGCAATAGGTATAATAGTCTGATTTGAAGAAACTAATTGGACAGTGTTTGAATATATACGCAAATGTAAAAATATACTTTTGAAATATTTTGCTCTTTTGGATTTTCTCCATCAATGCGTCCTATGTTTTAACAACATGGTATGCTTACAAAATGATAGCATATAGGATAAAGGAAGAAGGTGGTCAAGACTGGTAGCAGTCTGTCCTCTGCCCTAGCCCTCACCCGCCTGCCCTGAGGCCTGAGGAGAGAAATATCTCAGCCTGTCACTAACACATATGTGGCATATGTAGGCAATCTGTAGGAAATCCCTGCTGCTATTCATTGATATAAATTCTTTATTTTAAATAGATATAAAATTATTTTTGATTGGTTAAGTGTTTTTTTTGTTTTCCCCTACAGCTACCACAGATATTAGCCAATTAGGTACAGAGCAGTTACGTCTAATAGAATATTCTGATAGTGGACATGAAATATTCTATGTATCAGCTGACAATATGGTAGCTGCAAGCCACATGTGACTCTTGAGCACTTGAAATGTGGCTATTGCAATGGAGGAACTAAATTTTTAATTTTATTTAGTTTTAATTTAAATTTAAATAACCTCTTTTATAGAGGAGGATATGTTCCTGGGGCACAAGTAAGAAGCAGTGTGTCTGGTGGCATTGGTTAGCACAGATATGGAGGATAGCAAAATACTGATCAATATCTAGGTTTAAAAAAAGAAAAAGTAGAAAGTTAAATAAGCTTTATTTCCAATAGTGTCTCCTGAAATTTTTTTCTACAGAAAAGATAGGACCTACTCTGTAAGGTGAAGATATTTTATATGGCTAGTAATGATAGCTAACACTTCAGCAGCTACATGTGTGAGGTTCTGTACTGTGCTAAGCTCTTTACATTCATTATGTCACTTAATCCTTTAATCAACCTTGTGAAGTAGGTACTTACAGATCAAAGAACTGTGGCTCACAGAAGTCAGCAGTGAGTCTAAGGTCACATATCTAGTAAGTGAGTATACCGAGACTCAAATATGGGTCCCTTATTTCAAAACTTACTCGCCTAAGTCAGAATGGTTTCGGCTACAAGTAATAGAAAACCGCTATTCAATTGTTTTAAATAGTTAGGAGATTATCGCACAAGACAAGAAGAGCATGGATGAGCAGTCTGAAGGCACAGAAGTATCAGTGTTGTGGCTCTGCTTTCCTTTGCTTTTCTTCACTCTCCCCCACTTGGAGTGAGAGTTTTATCCTCAGGCTGATAAGAGATCCCAGCAGCTGTTCAAGATATGTCCAAACATCCAGAGGAAGAGGAGGGGCCATTTCTTCTTCTTCTTTTTTTTTACATAAAAGTAGGCAATAGTATAATAAATCTCCATGTATCCATCACCCAGCTCCAAAAGGGATCAATTTAGAGCCACTGTTATTTAACCTGTATTCCATCCTCCTTTCCCTTGCTATGTTCTTAAGAACCAAGGAATGTTTTTCAAAAGTCCTATTTAAAAACAAAAAATAATTGGAAAGGAGTTTTGTCCTCCTGTGATTTTGCCCCAGACTACTTGGGAGCCACCTTTTGGGGTTAAGTGTGGGATCCAGTCTTCCGTAAGGAGTCTGTAAAGGTGGGTGGGTTCCTGTGGAGGTGTACAACAGGTTTTGTTAGAGAGGAGGAAGAAGCAGTGAACAGTATCTGTTCTGGGAACCATCTTTGATAATTTATTTGGCTCAGTTTTTATATTGGCTGATTGGTTGACTGATTGCTGAGGCTGGGCTTCTTGGGTGGGATCTCATGGAAGCTACATTGTGACCTGGTTTTTATCTGGTATAAAAATGTTTCACCCATTGTCATAAGCTTTAAGGAATTGATTCTTATTGATTAAACTAACAAGAAACCAAGCTTACTCATTTGTTAATGTCTGATAAATAACTTACATTTGCAAAAGGTAAACTATAGTCCATAAAGAAGGCTTAATTGGTACAGAGTTCAAAAAGAAAAAGGAATTGCTATTCCCATTGAGCAATGAAGTATTGTTGATATCAATCTCTGTTAATTTGTTTCCAAAGTATAGTTTTTAAAATAACTGTTCTCTTGCTTTTAGTGGCATTTATTTTCAACTGGCTTGGATTTTGTTTATCCTTCTGTATCACCAATACCATTGCTGGAAGGTATGGTGCCATCTGTGGATTTGGCCTTTCACTGATCAAATGGATCCTTATTGTCAGGGTGAGTGTCTTGATAATGTTTATCATTTTTATCTTTAAAATTAAAATATATGAAATGTCCTGTGTAGTTCATAAATTTTATGCATATGAATTCAATTATTTTAAGACTATTCTTCTAGACTTTATTATTATAGCGATTTCTGTGGTGTGAAAATTTATAACTGTATTTATATGAGAGCTTGCTGGTACAGTAGTCCCCTCATCTGCAGATTTGCTTTCTTTGGTTTGTGTTATTTGTGGTCAGCCATGGCCTGAAAATATTAAGTGGAAAATTTCAGATATTTTGAGAAAAAAAGAGAGAGCAAGCAAGCACATTCACATAACTTTTATTATAATATATTGTTATAATTGTTCTATTTTATGTTGTTAATCTTTTACTGTGCCTAATTTATAAATTAAACTTTATCATAGGTATGTATATATAGGAAAAAAACATAGTATATGTAGGGTTCAGTACTATCCACAGTTTAGGCAACCACTGGGGGTCTTGAGGCAGACATCTCCCCTGATGATAAAGGGGGACTACTGTATATGGAAAGAACTTTGAAAGCAGAAAAACTTGTTTGGACCTCATCTTTTTTATACCAGGGTGCTAACTTTAAGTTTTTAAATTCTTCTGAGCTTTAGTTTCTTCATATAGGTTGATAATAGCTGCCTTTCAGAATTTTTGTGAGGTATGGAAATAATATAATTAAGGTCCCTTGCCTAGCTGCAGCACAAATATATGTTCTGAGTCACATCATGGCTACCACTATTGTGATATAGTACAGGCATTTCTAAGTCAGTTAAAACATAACAATTTCTGTTAGTTAGTAAAATTATCATGGATTTAAATATCTTCCTGTTCTTTATGCTTTTTTAATAACATAAGAGTTCAAAAGTAAAATTACAGGCTTTTGAAGTGCTGTCTATCAGAACTCATCTTTTCTCCCTTATGTTCCTGCTAAGTCTTCTCATTTTCCTGTTGTCCCTGGAAATCAACCTCTGTCTAACTCTTATGTACAAGATAGTGTGTAGGGAGAGAGCATGGATACCTCCTTTTCTTTCTCCTATTTCAGGAACTTTTCTAGTACTTTTGTTATCATAATCTCCCACCAACTCTTTACTTTTGTCTCTTGAAGGCCCCTTTTTACAAAGCTTTTTTCCTGGTTTCCTTAGGATAAGGCCCAGGAAAATTATCAAAAGTACCTTTATTTATTGTTTTAGTAAGTCTTTTAAAAAGTTACCACACGTTTAAATGCAATCAATAAAACATATACTTTCTATTAATCATATTTATTGAAACATTGATTTCTAATTGAATGAATCAAATCCTCAAACTTTCAATAGAATCACAAACCTAATATGTCAGCTGCTCTTAAGTGTTTCAGACACTTTAATTATGCACCTACATTATCAAATTGATTAAAACTTTACTCACTACAAAAATATTTAAACTATGGATTTAATATGTTTCTTCATTATTTTAAAACTTATTTTATCACTTTTCAGGGTTTCAGTAATCTATCAGACCCTTTTCCTGTTAAGACCAAATTACAGGTTTTGGTTATTAATAAGTTGACTCTTAGTTGGGACCTGTGGATTGGCTTCTTCTAAGATGATTAAAATTTGAACCATTGTAAGAATAATCTTCTGGCAGATTTTTCTTCTGGTTTCATTTTTAAAAAAATGTAAAGTGGGTTCCAACCTAGAGCATAAATCTGTTCGGTGTTATGACACATACAGAGATAAAGAGACAATCCCTATCCTTGCAGAGTTATGAAAAAAACAAGAGTTGGAGCTAGATAAGTCCAAACTTGGTTATATTAGTAATAAAATCAGTTAACTATTATTCAAATGGTATTTCTCATCTTAGTTACAAAACTGAGAAAATAACTTGAGGACATTTTTCTCATTTCAGCTAAAGCTGGCAAATTTTTAATATCATTCTAGATTCATAAAAAAGAAATTAGCCCAGCCCTGGCCAGTTTGGCTCAATGGATAGAGCATCAGCCTGTGGACCGAAGGGTCCTGGGTTCAATTCTGGTCAAGGGCATGTACCTTGGTTGCAGACTCCTCCCCAGCCCCTGGGGCTCATGCAGGAGGCAACCAATCAATGTGTATCTCTTATGTTGATATTTCTCTCTGTCTTTCCCTCTCGCTTCCACTCTCTCTAAAAATCAATGGAAAAATATCCTCTGGTGAGGATTAGAAAAAAACAAACAAACAAAAAAACCCAAAAAGAAATTAGCCCATTATATGCAACCTATGCCTTTAGGGCATTAGGTTCTAATTCTCTCATAGAACTCTATGTGATAAGGTGGGGAACTTAAATTCAAAGACTGGAGTTTCTCAGTTCTGTAAGGTATGTATTAGCATCATGTTTGATCACCAGAACTATTTAATTTTCCTTCAAAATACCTTTACTGAGCTAAGGTTAATATTATACCTTTAGTATATATATTGAGAAATGATACAAGAAGAATATTTTTTTAAATCTTTTGTATCACTTTATCAAGTATACTAGAGCCCGGTTCATGGATTTGTGCACCTATGGGGTCCCTCAGCCTGGCCTGTGGGGATCGGGCCAAAACCAGCTCTCCAACATCCCCCAAGGGGTCCCAGATTGTGAGAGGGCACAGGCCACGCCGAGGGACCCCACAAGTGCACGATCGGGGCTGAGGAGGGGCCGTGGGAGGGCTCCAGAGCGTGTCCAGATTGGGGCCGTCTTGCCCAGTCCTGATTGGGGAGGGATCATGGGAGGTTGGCTGGCTGGGGAGGGACTGTAGAAGGGCTTCAGGGTGTGTCCAGGCTAGGTAGGGACCACGGGAGGGATACAGGACGTGTCCGGCCCATCTGGCCCAGTCCCGATCAGCCAGACCCCAGCAGCAGGCTAACCTACCAGTTGGAGCGTCTGCCCCCTGGTGGTCAGTGTGCATCATAGTGACTGGTTGAACAGTCAAATAGTCGGACACTTAGCATATTAGGCTTTTATATATATAGACTGGGGGGGACCCTCAGCCCAGCCTGCACCCTCTCCAATCTGGGACCCCTCAAGGGATGTCCGACTGCCCGTTTAGGCCTGATCCCGGTGGGAACGGGCCTAAACTGGCAGTCAGACATCCCTCTCACAATCCAGGACTGCTGGCTCCCAATGGCTTGCCTGCCTGCCTGCCTGATTGCTCCTAACTGCTTCTGCCTGCCAGCTGATCACCCCCTAACCACTCCCCTGCCAGCCTGATTGATGCCTAACTGCTCCCTGGCTGGCCCGAATGCCCTAACTGTCCTCCCCTGCCAGCCTGATTGCCCCTAACTGCTCTCCCCTGCAGGCCTGATCGCCCCTAACTGCCCTCCCTTTCAGGTCTGGTCCCTCCTAACTGCCCACCCCTGCTGGCCTGACCGCCCACAACTGCCCTCCCCATGCCGGCCATCTTATGTCCACAGGGGGCGGCCATCTTGTGTGTTGGGGTGATGGTCAATTTGCATATTACCCTTTTATTATATAGAATTACTGACTATATGTATTCCCTATGCTGTACTGTATATCCCCATAACTATTTGGTAACTACCAATTTGTACTTCTTAATCCTTTCATTTTTTTCACCCATTCCCCAAACCCCCTCCCATCTGGCAACCAACAAAATGTTCTCAGTATCTATGAGTCTGTTTCTGTTCTGTTTGTTTATTTATTTTGTTTTTTAGGCTTAATTGTTGATAGATATGTATTGCCATTTTATTGTTCATATTCTTCTTCTTTTTCAAGAAGACTCTCTAACATTTCATGTAATGCTGGTTTGGTGGTGAATGAACTCCTTTAGCTTTTTCTTGCCTGAGAAACTCTATCTGTTTTTCTGTTCTAAATGATAGCTTTGCTGGGTAGAATAATCTTGGTTGCAAGCCCTTGCTTTTCATCATTTGCAACATTTCTTGGCAATTCCTTCATACCTGCAAAGTTTCTATTGAGAAATTAGCTGACAGTCTTATGGGAGCTCCCTTGTAGGTAACTAACTGCTTGTCTCTTGATGGTTTTAAGATTCTCCTTTTGTCTTTAATCTTTGGCATTTTAATTATGATGTGTGGTCCTCTTTGAGTTCATCTTGTTTTGGACTCTCTGCATTTCATGAACTTATTTGTCTATTTCCTTCACCTGGTAAGGAAAGTTTTAAATCATTCTTTTCTAAAATAGATTTACAATTTCTTGCTCTCTCTCTTCTTCTCACACCCCTATAATACGAATGTTGGCATGCTTGAAGTTGTTCCAGAGGCTCCTTACACTGTCTTTATATTTTTGGATTCTTTTTTCATTTTGCTATTCTGATTGGGTATATTTGCTTCCTTATATTTCAAATCACTGTTTTGATTTTTGGCTGCATCTAGTCTACTATTGATTCCCTGTAAAGTAATCTTAATTTCAGTTGGTGTATCCTTCATTTCTGACTGGTTCTTTTATGGTTTCCATGTTCTGCCCCTACCTCCCACCCCCAAATTACAAGATGAAGTTTATTTAGAAAGTTACAGAGGTAGTAAAGTGAGCCAGCTGGGCTGTGTAGGCTCAGGAAATAAGTTACAGAGGCAGAAGAAGGGCCCTTGGAGCTTGGGAGAGAGAAAGGCAAAGGTAATGCACCTGGGGGGAAGAGGCTGAAGGGAAATGTGCAGGCATACTTCCGAGAGGGAGAGCGTGCTCCATGTCCTTTTTTATGCTGTTAAAGTTCTCTCTGAGTTCATCTATTCTTCCCCTAAGTTCATTGAGCATTCTTATAACTAGTGTTTTGAACTCTGCATCTAGTAGATTGCTTGTCTCTATTTTGTTTAGTTCTTTTTTTGGAGATTGGTTCTGTTCTTTCACTTTGGACATGTTTCTTTGTATCATTTTGGCAGCCTCCCTGTAGAGCTGTTGTGTCTCCCAGGCTTCATAGAGTGGCTTAATGTAGTAGGGGACCTATACAGTCCAATGGAAGAACCTCCTCGTTCACCCAAGCTGGGCACTATGGGAGTGTCCCTCCCTGCCCCCAACATGGGCTGTGTATACCCTCCTGTTGTAGTTGAGCCTTGATTGCTGTTGGCACCTTAATGGAAGGGATTTACCCCCAGTCTGATTGGCTGTAAGGACTGGCTGCAGCCACTGACCTCTGACCACTGTGGAGAATCAGCTGCGCAGGGGCTCACCTCATGGAGCAGGATTTACTTTAGCAGGGCTCTAGTGCCTGCTGAGTCTGATCCTTGAGTGTGTGACTTGTGGAGGTGGTGGTTTTGTAGGCGGCAGGAATGGCACCAGGTACTAGACTGGTGGAGTTGGACTGGACCTGGGTTCAGCAACCTTGGTACTTGAGTTCTGGCTAGGAAGAATTAAGAGCCAAGACTCAAACTATAAGAGAACATTATAACTAGAGGCCCGGTAGGATCGGGCCTAAACGGGCAGTCGGACATCCCTCTCACAATCTAGGACTGCTGGCTCCCAATTGCTCGCCTGCCTGTCTTCCTGATTGCCCCTAACCACTTCTGCCTGCCAGCCTCATCACCCACTAACCACTCCCATGCCAGCCTGATTGATGCCTAACTGCTCCCCTGCCAGCCCGATTGCCCCTAACTGCCCTCCCCTGCAGGCCTGGTCCCCCCCAACTGCTCTCCTCTGCAGGTCTGGTTCGCCCCAAACTGCCCTTCCCTGCAGGCCCGGTTGCCCCCAACTTCCCTCCTCTGTCGGCCTGGTCACCCCTAACTGCCCTCCCCTGCAGGCTTGATCGCCCCCAACTGCCCTCCCTTGCAGACCTGGTCTCTCCCAGCTGCCCTCCCCTGCTGGCCATCTTGTGGTGGCCATCTTGTGTCCACATGGGGGCAGCCATCTTTGACCACATGGGGGCAGCCATTTTGTGTTGGAGTGATGGTCAATTTGCATATTACTCCTTTATTAGATAGGATAGAGGCCTGGTGCACAGGAGGGGGCCAGCTGGTTTGCCCTGCAGGATGTCCTGGATCAGGGTGGGGGTTCCTTGGGGCATGGGGTGGCCTGGGCGAGGGGCCTGTGATGGTATACAGGCCGGCCATGTCTCCCAGCAACCTAAGCGGAGGCCCTGGTATCTGGGATTTATTTATCTTCTATAATTGAAACTTTGTAGCCTGGAGTAGAGCCAAGTCTCCTGCTTGCTCCGTGGCCGCAGCCATTTTTGTTGGGATTTATTTATCTTCTATAATTGAAACTTTGTAGCCTTGAGTGGAGGCCAAGGCAGACCAAGGCTGCGGAAGCTTGGCTTCCTCCATCACTGGGGGCAACTCAAGCCTCCTGCTCTCTCCAGCTCTGTGGCTGCCGCCATTTTTGTTGGGATTTATTTATCTTCTATAATTGAAACTTTGTAGCCTTGAGTGGAGGCCTGGGCCAGCCAGGGTGTGCGGAAAGCTTGGGTTCCTCCATTGTCGGGGAAACCCAAGTCTCCTGCTTGCTCCGTGGCTGCAGCCATCTTTGTTGGGTTAATTTGCATACTCACTCCTGATTGGCTGGTGGACATGGCTTGTGGGTGTAGTGGAGTGATGGTTAATTTGCATATTACTCTTTTATTAGAAAGGATGTCACAGAAGTAGAAGAAATGGGCTTAGGAAATAAGTTATAGAAGCAAAGGAAGGGCCCTAGGAGCTTGGGAGTGAGGAAGCTAATGGTAACAAGCCTGGGGGTGGAGATGGAAAAGGAAAAGGCTTGGGCTTGTTCCCTGGAGGGAGAGCTCACTGGGTGCTACATTCTAAGGGTTTTAAGGGTAGATTTTAGGGGAGGTCCCAGGAGAAGATTTTAATAGAATATTCAGCAGCTTTTCAGGTGTGTCCTTTCAAGGTCTAGGTCTTCACTTATTGATTGGTCTGCTCCAGGGCAGGGGTCATTATTCAATGCAGCTGGTCCTTAGGTCAGCCATGGGGTTGCTGTTCTGGTTTTGTTGCTTTTCTGGGCCTGGAGCTGAAATACAACTGAGGTCTAAATGTTATCTCTAGGGAGAAAAGGTCAGGGGGTCCAAACCGCATGACCAGTGATATGCTAGGGCCGTGGTCGGCAAACTGCGGCTTGCGAGCCACATGCGGCTCTTTGGCCCCTTGAGTGTGGCTCTTCCACAAAATACCACGGCCTGGGCGAGTCTATTTTGAAGAAGTAGCGTTAGAAGAAGTTTAAGTTTAAAAAATTTGGCTCTCAAAAGAAATTTCAATCGTTGTGCTGTTGATATTTGGCTCTGTTGACTAATGAGTTTGCCGACCACTGTGCTAGGGGAGGAAAGGTCACCCTGGGGGTAAGGTCCCACCCTTCAAATTGTCTTTTGCTAGTCACCCAGGGCTTTCCACCCTGGTGACCTTCTGTGCCTGGCTCATCATCCTTGCTGTGCTCAAGTCTGTCTAACTGCCTATCACAGTAAGGTGGTGCTTCAATGTGGTCTGAAGTTGTCCACTGGGTATGCTGGTTCTGGGGTCTCCTGGGAGGTGCAGGCCAAGGTCAGCCACTGTGGTCTGCCTAGGGGTCTCCCAGCATGAGCTACAAAGTGATCTGCAGATGACTGCTACTTGTATTGGACTTGGAGGTGCCCAGGTGAGTCCTAAACTGCAAACTAAGGTCGGCTGCCACTAGTGCTGAGCATGGGGCCAATTAGCGAGAGGTATGAGGATCACCAAGATAGGCCATTCATATGGAAAAGTCAGTGGAAACAGCTGAGTGGGCCTGCAAGTTGGGTATGGTGGGCTCTCAGGGAATCCCGGGGGTGGTGGTGGGGACAGGGTGAGCCAGGTTGCTGGAGACTCAGATATGGCCCCTGCTTGCCCACTTTGGCAGAAGGGCTCAGAAAAGGAACAATGGCCTCTGCACACACTTTTATCTGGGAGAAAGCTGTCTCTTCAGCTCTCACCTGATTTCAGATAGTTCACTTCCTCCCCATCTATCCCTGGTGCCTTTCAAGCTGCTGCCCTAGTGGTGGAGCTTAGAGTGAGTGAGTCTGAGTGAGTCCGAGTAAGTGCGTGCACCTGTACACAGGCTCTTTAAGAGAAACTGCCTGGGACTCCAGCAGCCCTCCATCTTATTCAGCCTCAATCTACACTGATTTTTACAGTGAGAAATTATGGGGACTTCTCTTCCTAGCACTGGAACCCTGGACTGGGAGGTCTGGTGTGGGCTTGGGACCCCTCTTTCTTTATGGGGGACCTCCACAGCTGAGATATCCCTCCTGATTTTTATCCGCCGCCAGCCCGTTCATGTCTCTACTCCTCCTACCATTCTCCATGTGGCTCTTCTTTATATTCTTAGTTGTAGGACTTCCATTCTGCTAGATTTCAAGCAGCTATGAATGATGGTTGTTCAGGAGTTTAGTTGTACTTTTGATGTGGTTGTGGGAGGAATCGAGTACTGCATTTTCCAGCTTGTTCTCAATTCAGTGTCTCTTCTAATTCTGTAATGCCTCTGTACTTTACTTTTATTATAGTGCTTCAAGTAATAAATTCCCCTTAGAGGTCAGTGCTGAGAGAAAGGTTTTTCTCCCAAAAGCTTGGTTGTTTCCTTTTATTAGACAATAAGTAATTTCTAAGTCATACTGCTGCCTTCTTTTTTATTTCTGAGTTGCCATGAACTTCAGATTTATTGTGAGTATCTTTTGTCCAAGATTCTGACATTATTTCTATCTAAGGCTTTTGATGTTTTTATTATTTCATTCATTCATTCGTTCATTCACTCATTCATTCATTATTCATTTTGTTAATTTTTATCCGAGGATATTTTTTCCCATTGATTTTTAGAGAGAGTGGAAAGGGGCGGGGGGAGAGACAGAGAGACAGAAAATAATATCGGAGAGAGAAACATTAATTGGTTGCCTCTCGTATTCACCCTGACCAGTAAGTGAACAGGTGACCGTTCAGTGCATGGGATGACGCTTAACCAACTGAGCCACGCCAACCAGGGCTACTTTTTTTTTTTTTAAACAACAACTTGACTCAACCCTATAATTTGTAGTGTTTTAAAACATTTTGATAACTCAGTAATGAGCCCAAAAGCTTATTTATCTTTTTTACATAGTGAGTTTCTTTGACTTCAAGGTGAAGGTAATTATATTCTTTTCTTGGGAGTAAATAAAAAATAGCTTTAGGTAAATATTTTGGGTGAAGAATGACATTGTTCTAATTTTCTGGTTGCCTCTTGCTATGTAACATTATATATTAAATATGTTTTAAAATTAGAAAGTTAAAAAAATAATTGCTTTGGTTCTTTACTTCTTTTTCTTAGCCTATAAAATCTGTATAAAAACCTTTTATTTCTAATTATTACTTTATTAAAAATAATTTAGTGCTATACTTTACAAGCTATATTTTCCCAATTTTCTAGTTCTCCCTTCATAGTACATATTTTAGAGGTATTGGAGTATGTGGGATTTGTATCTTTAATGATAGTAGTAAATTTTTAACCTTTGAAATTTCTGAAACTCTAAGCTGAGAATTTATATCATGGTTCATTTATAAATTATAAATATTTCCTGTAAAAGTACTTAAAGGGCTTTAAAAAACAGACTAAAAAAACAGTTATTTTAAGTGTTCAGACGCTAAAGAATAATAGGGAAGAACTGTCTGAAGTAGTCCTGAAGAAAATTAGATTGAAATTTTAAAAAGCTTTTAAATAATAAATCTTGATGATTAGAGTCTAATTAAGGAAAAGTACCCATGTCCAGTATCATCAAACCCTGCCTTCCAATTGCCTGTTCATATTCTCATTTTAGAGAGACTATAAAACTGCCTACCATAGCCACTAATAGGAACTGTTGAAATGCCACTTCAAGGTTCATTTAGCTGTTCACAGCTCACTGTTGGGAACTGAAAGCTGGCGCATCAGTTTGAAAATAAAAAGACTAATGAGTTGGGGGTCTTTCTGTGCCTAGTATTCTTGGCAGTAATTAGCAGTAGGGAGTGTACAGAGGGTCAAAAACTCTTCCTTTTAGAGGTCAACAGAACATATCTATCTGATAAGATTAAACTAATGTGGCTTTGGTACTAATATCTAAAGTAGCGGATTGCTGTAGAGTATTTGGGATGGTAGTCATGGCTTTGAAAATTATGAAAAAGGATCTGACATGAACTCTTTAATGAGAAAATGTTGTATTCAGATATATAGCATTTACCTTTTTTTCCTTATAAGCAGATGAAAATTGATTTTTTTCCAAAACATTTTATATGTTTGTTACATATAAAAGGGTTTTTTTCCCAGCTAATTTTGTATGTATGTCATTAAGTATTTTTTTCTTCTCTAATTTTCTTTTTATGCTGCTTTTAAGTGCTAAAGATTATTTGAGATAAATCATTCTGAAACAGACTAATCTATGATTTTCACATTTAAGTACACAGACATGATGAATATATTTATGTTCACTCCATAGTTTTCTGATTATTTTACTGGATATTTCAATGGACAATATTGGCTTTGGTGGATATTCCTTGTACTTGGTAAGTTTATTCTTAATGCATTTTACTTTAATTTGTATTTAGTTTAACTTTGGTATTTCCTAAAACTTTAAGGTGTAAATACATTGTGTTACAAATTATATGGAAATAAATCTACTGTAAATTTCTCATGTCCAAACACTTACTTTATCATGTCAGCTATTCATATAATTCTACATAGTACTCCAGGTTTCTTAGATTGAAAATTCAGAGCCATTCAGTTTAAAGACTCACTGGTTTAATGACAATTGAATGCTACAAAACCTGAAAATCCTAATATGGTTAAAAATAATTGCCTTCAGTATTTATCTTGGAAAAATATACATACATAATTTCTTTTAATGATCTTAGGAAATGTTGAGAGTAGGATAGTTGGATGTTCTATCCTGTTATTTTTGGATCACTAACACATTCTTTATACTTCTGAAATGTACTCTGCATTAGTCATTAATCAGCTAGACATAAGGAAAGGTTTCATGCCTAATGATCACTGTACTTCTTTTGAGTTGTTTCCTTACAAGGCATATCTTTTATTCATATTGATGAATTTTGGACATCCAATTTTTGTTCTCCTGTGTTTTTCATGATGTATAATTAATTTAACCTTAAAATCACATTATACCTTTAACCCGCATTTCAAATTCATTTACCGACATGAAGTGTACATTTTGTTTCTACTTAGGTTTAAAAGCCCACATTTCTGTGGTAGAATAATTGTACCAGAAAATAATAGCATTTCAGTAGGTGGCAGTCTTCTCCTTGAGATTTTATTTAGTCCTGCTATTGGATCTTTAGGATCTTTTGGGACATAACTTCTTAGTGGTCACTTAAGGTCACTAAAGATCCTGGATTCTTTCTCTAATAATTATAGTGAAGTTATTATTTTAGTGTTGTGATTTTGTTGGCTCATACAGGTTTCAGACAGTTTATGTTGTTAGTTATATTTTGACTGCCTGAATTCTGTGTGTGTTTTTTTATTGAGTTTCTTACTTAAAAGTGAAAAAAATGTATAAAGTTTATTATGTAGTTAAGCATATTAATTGAGTATATTTGCTTATATATATATATTACTAGAGGCCCGATGCATGAAATTCGTGCAAGAGTAGGCCTTCCTTCCCCCCCGCTGCCGGCACCAGCTTTCCTCTGGCACCTGGGACCTGGGCTTCCCTCCGGCCACCAGCAGGCACCCGGGACCCGGCTTCTCTCACAGCCCCAGCTTCGTCGGAAGGACGTCCAGAAGGACGTTTGGTCTAATTAGCATATTATGCTTTATTATTATAGATTAAGAGATTGAGGAATCTTAGGAAAACAACTGTGGGGTAGAGTGGAGTGCAGAGGACAACCCCAGTTGCACATCAGAGTCATGATCTAGCCTTTAGGGGAATGTGAAAATTTACTCCATGATAAAAATGTTGCTCTCACATACACTCAAAAACGTTGAGCACTTTGTAGAACTCAGAAACAATAGCTGCTGAGTGGTTTCTAGGTATGGATTGGCTTATTTTAGAAAATGCTTGACCAGAACAAAATATGTCTTAGAAATAGCAGCTTCATAGCCAAAAAAGGGATTTCACAAATAATTTCGGTTTACATTTTTCAATAATGTTTTTACATTTGGATCACAATGTCCATTATCTTTGAACAGCATCTGGAAGGACATGCAGTGGATTCAGAGTGAGAGTCACAAATGGAAGGAGTTAGGATATAGGAAGCAGATGGGATCAGATTTAGCTGAAATTTACACCACTTGTTTAAGTCATTGTTTGAATATCTCTTCTATCCTACCATTTGTTTTTTTTTTTAGTGCTTTGATTACTTGGAGTTGGAGCACAAATTTAGTTTGGGACTTTGCATTTTAAACTAACAAACTCTTCCTCCTTAGAGGAAGGTTGCATGCATACATGTCTTCTGTTTTTGTTTTTGACCCCACAATTACCTGGTTAAAAATTTACTGGAGTTAATGTTTTTCTTAGAATGGTATGCTTAAGTATATCAAAGACTTAAGTCTATTAATAATGTTACTGCTTTTTATACTTAACTAACATTTTTCATCTGAAACTTTAAAGCATTTCACAAGCGTTTTTTAAAATTATTAAGATACATATGATTAAGTGGTTATTATTTAAAAATACTGTTTTACTGAAGAGAACACTGACATAGATATGAGATTACTAGATTGCTGCTTCCCAAGTTTTCTTTCCTGATTCTTATCTTAATTTTTATTTTATAAATTAATCTTTTATTACTTAAAAAATAAGCACTAGTATTTAAAATTATTTACCTAATGCACATATCTTTAAATATAGATTTCACCGATGACAGACACTTGATATTGCTAGACAGGCTTATTAATGTTATCCCACAATTGTTATCATTAACATGCATACATTCTCTCTTGAACACTATTTTCTATCAGTAAATATGTCTTAGTTTGTTTAGTAGCTACATTAATTGAAAATTTGGTAAAATGGGATTTTTATAAGTTGAATCAGTTTAAGTACATTAGGTAACTTTGCGATTTAAAGAAGTCAATTAATAAATTTATATTTTTGTGTAATTCTGGATTTTCATGGCTGGATTTGCTTTACTTTAATTTTTACTTTAGATATATTTAGGATTAATAAGTTGAAATATTTTTAGGTGGCAGTAAAATTTTATCATATTTCCTGATGATGGAGTTATCATTATAATGTTAAATATACTATGGAATGAATGAAATTCTACAGATAAGTTTCTTAAGCCAAGAAGATCTTGTTTATAATTGTCTATTTTAAATATATCATGCCACCCTTCTGTATAAGAACATAATATATTTGTATCATTTCAACCTCAGGCCTGCTCCTTTTCTTCAGGGGATTTGTTAATTATCTGAAAGTCAGAAACATGTCTGAAAGTATGGCAGCTGCTCATAGAACAAGATATTTCTTCTTATTATAGAGGTAAGACCTATTAATATATTAACTCTTTTTATTCCCTTTATTTATTTATATTCCCCAGATACATACTCAATGTTTAATATGTACTCATGTTTTTTACTCAAATATAGCATATTAAATATTTTATTCTGTTAACAATCAGCTTATTTAAATTTAATATGTTGTGAACTGTTAAAGATAATTTAGATTTGTAAACTTGAATTTAATAAATTTAATTTTAAAAAAATATAGTTAGCAAACTGAAACTTTGACCACAGGATATGAATGAAATAACCTCCAGCACAAAATTTGAAGGCTTGAAACAAAACATGACAAAGCCCTTACACCAGAAGGGATGGGCATTTTGCATAAAACAATGTGAAATTCACATAGACATCTGTTTAAAAGGACAAAAAGCAAATCTGTGATTGAAAAGCAATTTCCCATGCACTGATCTTAACAAACTGGATCAAGGAATTAAAGTTGTATGAAAAAACTAGGAGCTCTGTTACTGTTTTCTTAATGCGCGACAGTTTGTATCAATAATGAAGGCTACAACTTGAATAAAAGGAAATATAAAGAAATGAGCAGAGGTGTTTTAAGGTATTTGAACTATATAAGCAAAATATCTGCTAAAATATGTTCTAGATTTATCTACAAGTACAAAATGTTTCAAAGTTGCTATATATTAAGTATAATCTTTTAATAAATTGTGTGGTTTGTGATTTGGTTGCTTAAAATTTATTTTTAACTTAAATGAGTTTTATGTAAGCTACCATACTTCACTTATTTCTGCTGGAGAGTACAATGGATACAACTGTATTTCTGGATCATATTAATGTATCATTTTAAATGTTCCATTAAGATCTCCCTCCATTAAGATGTTGTATTTTCTCTTTAATCAGTAAAATGTTTTTGCACACAGTGACATTAAGAATTTGTCAGTTTTGACTGTAAAAGGCAAAGTAATTTTTACAAATTTAAATAATGTTCTGTGAGTATTCAGTATGATTATTTTGTTTGCATTTTCAAGAGTCTAAAATATAATATAAAAGTTTTCTAGATGGTCTCCTAATCTTTAGAATATATTTTGATAAATGCTACTCTATGTCATTTTTATCAAAAGAACATTGTATACTTGATATAGTACTGCTATAAATGGGTTTTTACTGTATTATCATTTAGATAAATGCAACGTAATACATTTTAAGACATTCTCTCTTTGTCTCTAGACTGCATCAACCAGACATTCCTTTCTTACATCAATGTGAAATTTCCAGATCATCTTGTAAACCTACAACTTTAATAGGATAGAAGACTACTAATAACAGAAGACAAATTAGTTAAAAGATAGAGCTTCAAAATTGGATGACAGGGTGGTTTATGCTTAAAAGCCACTTCTGTTCATTCTCTTAAATATTTATATTTCATTTGTTTTGTGCAATTGTATCTGTGCCCCTTCAAAAGATTTGCATATACTTGAAAGACACCATAAAGTTGTAGCAGTAAAGTACAGTCACATTTTGTTAATCAGTGTTTGATGTATTTCAAAGAGTTGAGTGATAAACAGTCTTCTAGCATGTAAATGCCATTGACTTCTGACCTGACTTTTAGTATAATAAAAATGAAATTATTAACCATGTCAAATGCTTTAGTTTCTGGCTCTCAGGTTCATTTAGTAACTACACATGAAACATCCTTTGGTAGATATAAAGTTTTTTTTTGAAACCTGCAGTGCTGATTATTAGAAAGGTTGTGTCAGATTTTTGAACATGATTTTTACATCATTATTTAGCAAAGCTCTTTCTGTAAATAAAGATGCATAAACTACTTTCTGCATTGTTTTCTTAGAAAATTGTGTCTAGATACCTTTTCATTAATTTTAAAATAAGTGAACTTAATATATAGAGAAAATTTGGATGTTAAAGATAGAGTTTGTTTTAGGACAAATTTTAAGAAAATATGGGTATTCCACATACCCTTTATAAGAAAAAAAAATTTAAGGGACAAGCCGATTTTAGGGATTCTCAAATGAGAAGCTTGGTTTTTTAGCATTGACCATCTTAGAGATTCTTATAGTAAACAATTGTATTAAATATTTATTTTATTTCATTTAAGACATTTTTGAAAATTAATTTTTGAATAAGATTCTCATTTGCATTTGTCTTTTAAAAAGCCAATAAAAGTATCTTTCAGTATCATTGTAATAATTTTTAGATGTTTAGTTTGTTAAATTTAGCAAGTAAAAACTTGTACTATTAGTAGCTTCTTGCTTTGTGATTGTAGGGTAATTTGTAAAAATCATATCCTGATATGCAAAATATGTCTTCAAGTATGGAAATGTGTCTGTGGAATATGGGGATGTGGGGTGTGTTTGTGTGTTGCAAGAGTGTGTGTGTCACCATTATTATAACTGGAAACTACTTTACATTCATAAGCTACTACATTTTGCAAATCATTTTGTGTCTCATTTATTTTTATTTTTAGTTATATCTTTGCTTTTGAATGTCAACATTAAAAATAATGGGAATTATATACTCTTTTAAATTTAAAAATCATTTAATACAGGTAAATAGAACATAAGCATACAATTGATTGTTTATTATTAGACATGACTACTACAAAAAGATACACCTAAAACTATTCAGGGACATTTTCCATTTCTGAAAAAAAAAAAAAAAAAAAAGATTATGCTTTATAATTTCTTTTGTATTTATCTGTATTTTCTGATTTATTTTATTGTCTTTGATAATAAAACATACATTTTTGTTTTTGCTAATTGAGCCTATTTTTTGTTTGCCCTCATTCAGTCCCCTCCGCTGCATAGAATTGTATTATTGATTTAAGTACCTGTGTTACACCCCTTGAAATAGAACAATAGCATGGGATAAAGAAAATAATATTTAATTTAGTTGCCTGATTTGGAAATTAATTAAAATTAGAATGTACTAATAAGAAATGTAAACTCATGCTAGATCCCTTATATTAATTTCCTATAGATCTATACTTTGTTCTTTTAATAATTTTTAAATGAAATTAAGCTATGCTGCATGCTAATTTTAAATTATTAGATCAGATACTTGGTTTCTGAATATGTATATGTCACTTTTGATCCAATATCAAAACTTCACTCGTTGTTTTGATTTTTGTTTCACCAAATCATAAGATTCAAGTGTGTAGGTTGTCTAATTTTCTGTAACTGGTACAATTCAGTGGTAGGCTTAAATCTCATCACCCACTCGGAGGAACCAGTATATTATTTTTTAAAACTTTTACACCCCCTTTCAGATTCATCAAATCCTGCACATTTCACTTCATTTCCTGTGAGCTTGGATAGAACAGTTGCTGGTGTGTTTTGGGGACACATCCACCTTTGTACTCTGCCTTAAAGATTAAAAATCAAAACCTTGTTAGGGTGTCTAAATTTTTGAATGAATGTGAACTTGGGCTTGGAAGTTGATGAAAAATGTTATTAAATTTCTGTTATATTTGAATAAGCTAGTTATGGCCAGATAATCCATTTTTATGTGTTTATGAAAGAAACTAATATTAAGATAAAACATATTTTTCTTTGTTAAGGATAGATTTTAGAAATTTAAAAGTAAAGACAAATTCTATTATACTCAGTAAAAATGAAAATTACTAGGAAAAAATACTAATCTCTAGCCCCCTTTTTTTGAGTCTATAAGATATATCCAATGGCTTTAAGATTGTTTATGATTTTCAACCTGCTTAAACAATAATATTTCCAGTAAAACCTCTCCTAATAGGAAGAGTGGAATCTAAAGTCCATTTGCAGAAAAATTCAAGGTTCCTTAATTTAATTTTTTTCAACTGGTCTATACTGTCCCCCAAAGCACAAAAGTAATGATAGTGCATTTGATAACTGTATTTGACTAGAGTGACATATTTCCTGAGCTCTCTCAGAACAGTCCTGGTTATTTCCATTTTATCATCTTAAATAGGACATCTTCTCACTCTCAAATTGTCCTAATTTGGAGGATAAATTATATGATCACCTTACATATAACTATACTGGACCGAGAAGTGACCGTCTAAACCCCTTGCCTTTTGAGAGAAGAAACTGGAGTATTAGGGCAGAAGACAATTATTGTTATGGCCTTTCCTAGCCAAATCATTTGTCCGGTTTGTAGAACATGTGTAGTATTTTTTTTTTTTTAAATAGGAATTGTTGTATTTGAGTGATTCCAGCTTCCGATAAATAGGAAACAATGAGCTTTATATTTTTAAACTGCTGTTAAATGTTATTTTAATTATTATTGAATTCTTCAAATAGTCATGTGGAATATTAGTGTATTATTTTTTAAAACTTCATTCTTGATAAAATTCAACTGTTAGTTGATATTGTGCCATTTACTATAGGAATGTCCTTGCCCATATATAAAATATGCTGATGTGTTTTACTTATTAATAAAGTTCTAATGATGTGGAAATATGAACCTGTTGATGTGTCCTTTTGAAATCAGTTTGATTCACAATATATTATCACCACGTTGGCCTCACTAAAATATTTATATAGCAGACCACACAAGATTTGCGAGGAAAACAACTTGCATGAAATTAGATTGTAGTGTGCAACATTAACTTGTCTCTGTAATTTATATGTTAGGAGATATATTGCAGTTTAATTTTAATAAATACAAGAAAATCAACTTTGTGAAAATTATGTTCATTTCTACTTTGCAGTAGATCAGTGGTCACCATAGGTAAGATCTGCTTTGGGACTTGTTTTCTTATTTGGGACATGAGATTTAAAGTATAAAAACTTCCCCCAGGTTTTAAAAAAAGAAATTAAAAAAAAAACCACCTCATTTTATACTTCATAAAAATTTAAAAGGTAATGTTTGTCTTGAACTCAACATGTTTGCTTGTTTTAAGCTTTTTTTCTTGATGTCTTCAGGCTAGCTTTCATTTTTATTTTGTTTTGAGAGATTGAGATACCTGCTTCTGAAAATACCACTTGGTTTTCACGAAAACCAGTTTAAAAAAAAATCCATTAGCTAAATAGAAAAGAGATGGGGTATTACCCTTTTAACAGCTTAGGTTATAGTAAACTGTAATCACACACTTCTGGTTCACAGGATCTTAGAAGTTGCTTCCCTATCTCTCATGCTTGTAAAAAGAAACATCTTATTACTTTCCCACACCTTTTCTGTTTGTTTTAATTAAACCAACACTTTACCTTCAGTGACACAAGAAGGGGTATAGGCTGTCCTTCCTTAGAACATAGTTTTTTTTCTTTTAGCCTTACCAGAATCATAGCAATCAGCAAGTAAAACAAAAGTTTGCCAAAGCGCAGAAGAAATTTGGAGAGCAGCCTCTGTTCTTAGAATACAAAAAGTTGTAAATAATCTTGTTGGAAAGCATGAACTCTTCAGAGGTGCAAGAACAAACAGTACATGTGCATAAATACCTTATATATGTGGAAATATATTTATTATTCCTTTAGCATCAAACTTAGTTTTTCAGACATCTGAATTCCTGCATAATAATTTGGTTGGCTTTTCACTCCATGGGACTTGGGCTCTAAAATTTTAATTCACAACTTATTCCTTCCCAGATAAGACCTGAAGACTCTTAATTGCTAGCAAGCATTGGTGAACACTCATCCTGATACAATAGATGGTGATGAAACAAGTATGAAGAATCACTTCATAAATCCAGATTTTTAAAATGAGCAGACTATGGAAACATGTAGCGTCAGTACATTGAGAGTTACGAACTTTTAAAAGACATCCAAGTGTTACATCTTCTTAGTCCTATGAGACCTCCTGGGATGAATGATTGATGGAATGATTCTTAGGACCCCTCTAGAGCTATGATTGTTATTCAAGATGGTGCATTATAATCAACTGGGAGATAGGGGGAAAGTGACAGTTCAGTGTCCATTTCCCGAAGTTCCAATGCAATACGTATGCCCCATGACAGCACATTTGTTTCTCCTAGTTTGGAGTTCTGGGATTTGGGTCTTAGTACAGCTGATTCCTTTCTCATCGTTGTGCCCTCTCTATATCTAGCTCCTGGTATACACATGATAGAAAGTTACAAATGTTAGGATCAGTCAGCCTTCTTGCAGGGAAAGGAAAAGACACATAAAGCAGTTAGTGAGCATTTCATGAGTTCTGGCTTTGGGACCTCTGAATGAGAGCCCTTCTGGTTTTCATGCCTTTATACACATAACATGCCTCTGCAGGGCAGGGTAACCAGGGCCGTGTGGGCATGGTGACAATGGAACTGTGTGTGGAGAAGGCAGTTCTTTTCTCCATAATCTTGCAGAGCAAGCAGAATTGGATTATCATAGCTGATTTCTCATTGCCTGAAAAAAATATAATTTCCCAGTAGCGTCTTCCCTTCTCTAGTCTTGAGGAGCCTATGGATTATTAAGAGAGGCAGCTATGTGTAGCAGAAAGTCTGGGTTTTGGAGCCAAATTAACCCTGGACTCAAATTTCAACTCTCACGCAAGCTCAGGCAATTTGCTGAACCAAAGCCTCAGTTTCCTCACCTGTTTGTTTGGAAGCACCGTATGTACCTGAGGATTAGGTGAGATTAATGAAAAGAAAAAGTTAGCATTATTTTTACATCTTTGCTGAGTGTGTTTCCTGACCAGGCTGCCTGTTAGTGTTAAGCAGATGCCTCCAGGACTTGGAATAAGCCCGTGCCTGATGTGGGCATTGTATCTGCCAGCCCCTTTGAAAAGCATGATTATAATAGGATCATGTTGACCTAGCCTTGGCTCCCTACATCTTCTCTGCGGCAAGTGGAAATAAAGCAAAAGTTGCTTAGATGACAATTGATATGAAGGGAGGGAGTAGTCTGTTTACCAAGCAATAAAGCATTCCAGCTGTAGGAAGAGCGAAAGCTTACACAGATCTCTCCTGGTTGAAACTTGGAGAGCCTGGAGGCCAGTTCCTTAGAATTTAACTCCAAATTGATGAGATGATTGGTGACTCATTGCTTTTGCTCAGGGCAGTGAAATTCTGGTTGGGAAGTGATCAGAAAATAAGTCACTGGACAGGTTGTTTCTGATTCTAGGCCAAAATACTTCTCCAGTGTTCTCCTATAAGCATGGGGTCTTAATCTTGGATTTGTTTTTTAAAATGTCTGTTACTGTGAAAGGGAAATACTTAGATGGGAGTTAAGTCCCCTAGACTCCACCTTGATCATAATTTTGGTCAGTTAAATATTTTTGAGTGCCCATTTATAGTTCTTAAGGGTGATGCTCTTGCCTCCATATGGTATTCCTCTCCTACTCTCTTCCTCTTTCCACCCTCTAAAAGAGCTTAAATGCCAGGTCTTTTGAGAAGCCTTTCTCATCCTCTTACTCTGATTCTGGTCCTGTGGTCCCATAGCCCTATGTGTGATTTTTGTCAAGGCACTGTCATTATTGATTTTTGTGTTACTATCCTCAGTGGTAGATACTCAACTTTGCATGCCTCCCCAACACCTAGCACAGAACTCAAAAAATTAAATGGATGGATGGATGAGATGAAGGGGATTGGTGCTAGTGATGGTCTCTGTGTGAACTGGATATGTAAAATGCATTCTGCCCTTTCACTCATAGTCCAACAGAGGAAGATTTATAAACAGGAAAATGTGCTAGTGTTAGGTGGGAACAAAAATCATGTGAGCAAGCAATTGGACCCTGGGAGAACCGGGGCATCCTTCACTAAACAGGTGACATTAACACTAGGTCTTAAAGAAAAAATAGAAATGTGCAAGTTTGTTTAAACATTTCATATTTTTCCATCTCTTGCCTTCTTTGATCCTCCTCAAAAGGAAGTAATTTTCTAATTCTTATGACACTTCATCTGAGCCTCTTTTTTCAACCACTTTCAACTGTGTGTCACAGTAATCACATTCATGACTCATCACTTCTGCTTGAGGACAGGATCCATGTCTACTTCATAGCTTCCAACATGCATTACACATAGTAAGCACCTTTAAAAATCAAGTCCAAGATTTTTCATGTCATTTTGAGCCACTCATTTTGCCACTGCCAGTACTGTTAACTTCAGAAGTCAATAGTGGCATAGGCACCCTCTTCAAATACAAAGATCTCCCATGTACTACTCCCATATTGATTACCTGTTAGCAATTTGTTGTATACTTTTACAGACTCTTTCCACATAATGTTTTACTAGTATGATCCTGTTTTATGATAACTTCTGGTCCTAGGTACAATGTTGGAGATGGTGCCATTTTCTCTGTATCCCAAGAGACAGCTCTCAGGAGAGAGTACTATTTCTTCTTGCAAATGTAGTTTATTTCTCCTGAGAAACCAACATTTATTTCCTTGGTTCTTTATTCTCTAGATAAGGGCCTTTGGGAGCTGGGATATTTCAGGATCTGATATTTGCAGCATTTAAGTGTCCTGCTTAATGATCTTATAGCTTCATTTTGGTGAGAAGGTCTCTGGAATCAGGTTATTAGGAAGAAAGGGGTTGGAATTGACAACATCCAGCCTGAGTAAGTTTAGAGAAGACAAAATGATTCTGGGTTTTTAATTTCCTGCCATACCCACTTTGCCTCAGTGGTTAGAGTGTCAGCCCATGGACTGAAGGATCTCGGGTTTGATTCCAGTCAAGGCAAGCCCAGCCCCAGTCGGAGAGTGTGAGAGGCAACCAATCGATGTGTCTCACATTGCTATTTCTCTCTCTCTCTCCCCTTCTCTCTCTCTCTCTCTCTCTCTCTCTCTTTCTCTCTCTCTCTCTCTCTCTCTCTCCCTCTCCTCTCTCATTTTGGCTGAGTGACAGGGAGGCTGCTGGAGACCCAGGCAATTCCTTTTAAAAGGCTGGTGCACAAACTTACATGCTCCTGCTCCCTCTGAGCTCCAGCACTGGAGCAGCAGCTTGGAGGGATCCAGGGACATACGGGAGACAACCATAGGGATCTCTCCTGCACAGCAGCTCTTCCACTGTAGTTGAAGCTGGTTCTCACAGCCAGTTGGCTTGAGGGTCAATTCCTTGCCAATAGCAATCAAGGCTCAACTACAACAAGACTGTGCACACAACCCACTGGACACATTTAGAGTGCCCAGCTCAGGTGACTGGAGAGGCTGAACCACTGAGCCATACAGGACACCTAATACACAAAGCCACTTTATCAATTCCAAGAGACATAGCAGCTCCACCTAATACATAGAAACAAACACAGGGAAGCAGCCAAAATGCAGAGACAAAGAAACATGTCACAAATGAAAGAACAGAATAAATCTCTAGAAAAAAAATAAATGAAATAGAAGGAAACAAACTACTTTACAGAGTTAAAAACAATGGTTATAAGGATGCTCAAGGATCTTAATGAGAGCTTCAAGGGACTTAGTAAGACTTTCAAGGATCTTAGTGAGAATTTCAAAGACATGAAGAAAGACCAGTCAGAAATTAAGCATACACTAACTGAAATAAAGGATAATTTACAGGGATTCAATAGTAGAGTAGAGGATTCCGAGAATCAAATAAATAATTTGGAATATGAGGAAGCAAAAAACACCCAATTAGGAGAGCAAAAAGAAAAAAAATCCAAAATCTGAAGATAGTGTAAGGCAAGCATGTCAAACTCGCAGCCTGTGGGCTACATATGGCCCACAACAAATATTTTTGCGGCCCAGCCAATATAATGGTATGTAAGAAAACATTTTAATAAAAATTTTGTAACAATTTTTACAATATCCTGTTACACATAATTATTAATAATGAATTACAACGTTCACTTATGACTGATTGCTATAATCATGTTGCATTCATTTCCCTTATGTGCCTTATGTGTAGGCACACCATTTCTCTCCACTAATACTAGCAGCAAATATTTTAGCAGCCAATTGCCAGGTCATTAGTCTTGTACTGACTTGTTTGGTGTGCACAACAGGAAATATTTCATTTTCAGAGAACAAGAAAAATAGGTTCATTTGCATTATGCTTATTAATTTGTGCAGTTATTAAGTGTCTGGTAAGTTAATGTTCAAGAAAAAATATTAATTTTTATTAAAATGTTCTATTATTTTATGTTAACGTTTACTCATTTATTTCAGCCCTTTATATTCAGCATGTCTCTATTGAAATAAACCTATGTTTCTATGAAAATTGAAGCTTTTGTTTTTTTGCAGCCCACATAAACTTAAACCTTGTTTATTTGGCCTGTGTTAGCCTTTGAGTTTGACATGCTTGGTGTAAGGAGCCTCTGGGACAACTTCAAGCATACCAGCATTTGCATTATGGTGGTGCCAGAAGGAGAAGAGAGAGATCAAAATACTGAAAACCTGTTTGAAGAAATAATGACAGAAAACTTCCCCTAACTAGTGAAATAAATAGATTTACAAGTCCAGGAAGCTCACGGAGTCCCAACCAAGAGGAACCAAAAGAGGTCCACACTAAGACACATCATGATTAAAATGCCAAGGGTTAAAGACAAAGAGAGAATCATAAAACATCAAGAGAAAAGTAGTTAGTTACCTACAAGGGAGTACCCATACAACTGTCAGCTGATTTCTCAACAGAAACTTTGCAGGCCAGAAGGGAGTGGCAAGAAATATTCTAAGTGATGAAAAGCAAGGGTTTGCAATCAAGATTATTCTACCCCAAAAAGCTATCATTTCAAATTGATGACCAGATAAAGAGCTTCACAGACAAAGAAAAGCTAAAAGAGTTCATCACCACCAAACTAATATTACCTGAAATGTTGAAGGGTATTCTTTAAGAAGAGAAAAAAGAAGAGGAGGAGGAAGAGAAGGAGGGGGAGGAGGAGGAAGAGGAGGAGGAGGAAGAGGAGAAGGAGGAAGAAGAAGAAGAAGAAGAAGAAGAAGAAGAAGAAGAAGAAGAAGAAGAAGAAGAGGAGGAGGAGGAGGAGGAGGAGGAGGAGGAGGAGGAGGAGGAGGAGGAGGAGGAGGAGGAGGAGGAGGAAGGAGAAATATGAAGAATAAAATGTCAATAAATACATATCTATCAACAAATCTAAAAATAAAAATAAACAAGAAATCTAATGAACAAAATAAACGGATGAATAAAATCAAATCAGAGGCATGGAAATATGGAACAGACTGATGAATCTTAAAGGGGGTGTGGGAGAGATTAAACAAAAAACATATACAAATATGCATTACCTATGGACACAGACAATAGGGTGGTGGAGGTCTGGGGCAGGGCAGGAACTGGGTGCAGAGGGGTAATGGGGGAAAAAAGGGGACATCTGTAATACTCAATAATAAAGATAAAAAAAAACAAGTAAATTACTGATATTTAGGAGCAGTCTAAACTGATACACTGGCATAACTATCTATGTCCCCAGAATTGACAGCAAAGCTGCTCAGGCCATCAGAAGCCAATAACAGGAAAAAGAAGAGTTGTCTTACCTGCTCACAGGGGTTACTGACCATCCTAGTTCCAGTGTGCAAGCAGTGGGTTTATTTCTGCATTATTCACAGCCTTTCATTCTCTTCATATTCCAGTTGGGAGTCCCACAGAGAACTAACTTCCCAACAATTGTTTTTAGAAATGGGCTTAGTGAAAATGTCAGCAGCCACAATTCAACTGCTATCTCAAAGATTATTCAGTGTTACCTACACCACCTATCAATGGATTGCCAAAGGAAGCAGCTGCCATTTTCAAATATCTTCTTGGTAAACACACACACACACACATACACAATAATTGAGAATGGGCCAGTTGAAATAGGCACTCTATTTTACAGTGGCAGCTCCCAAATACATGAACTTGTGTGTGTGTGTGTGTTTTTTTAAATGAAACAAAATCTTCTTTTGCACTAAAGGGCTCTAGGTAAAGACCCTACTGCTCATATAGGCCCAAAGAACACCCAGGGTCTCCAGTCCCACTGCTCTGAGTTCTGCTCTCTGGCTAGTGCAGGATAAATGACCCTGAGATTCATTGGTTGTCCACACCATGAAAGTCTTGCACAGACACTTCCCTATAATGTATTTGCTTCCGTATAATGTATTTGCAGTGATTACTTAGACTGTTGCTTCATGCTCCCCCTTAATATTAGCTAGAAATATATATTTTCCAACCTCAAACTATCTTCCCCAGAAAAAAATAATTTTTCTCAGAGAAGAGTTAAAGAAAGAACATGTAAAGAAGTCCTATAGAGATAAATACCTCTCGCCTGTTCAGGTTCCAGATTCTGAAATTGACATCCTTTTAACTCTGAGGAGCAGGAGGGAGGGAAGATGGATGGAAAAAGTCTGGGATTGTTTACACCTGCTTGTTAGCAGTGACTCCCTCCTCCCTTCCCCTCCCTCCTTCTCTTCTTTGTTCCTACCTCACTTCCTTCCTTCCCTTTCTTCCTTTTCCCCCTTCTCCCTTTCTCACCCTTTCTGTGCTAACATAACCCTGGTTTATCATTGTCTGACGTCAGGAGGCAAACCAAATATAAAAGTTCTGGAAGATAAATTACTTGTAATATGAACTCTGTCCTGTGTATTAACTTCAGCCACTCATCTGCATTGGCAAATCCCTGGTCCTCAAATTCTAGGACAATTTCTCCAATAATGCTAATATCTTACATGTTTGTGAACTAGAATTTTCTTTGTTTTAAAAAAATTTAATGTACTGTTGGAAGGTGAGGAGGAAGTTCCTCTCCTACTTTGGATATTGGCGGGAATGTAATTAGTGTAACTCCTGACTGTCCTCCCTCTCTTTATTAGCTCTTCCCCAGGGGAGTAATATAGTTGCTGGGTGAGAGAAAGCAATAGATGTTAAAAGCTTAAGCAGTTCATTGTTGCTGAGCAAAAAGTTAGAGGTAAGGTCTAACGGGAGAAGAGCCTGGAGACTTAAGCAGGGATAGACAACGAAGTCTTAGTACAAGAGATGAGAGCCAGAGAGCTGGAAGAGGTCAAGATATGGAAGAAAAGAGGAGACAAGTCTCCTGGTGGATCAAGTTTCCTAGCAGGACAATGGGTGGTAGAGTTGATTCCAGGTGGTGGAATCACTTGGGCATGGAGCTAGGCCAGCTTATAGGGGTCGGTTAAGCAGGTATTTTCTTGATACCTTTAATCTTCTCAGTTACAAAAAACAGTTTTCCAAATTATAGTGTACTTACTGATGGTAATAATATAAGTGGTTTAATATGGTTATAGAAAAATATGTTGTATAGCACAATACGGACCTCCTGGATATATATATTTTTAATCTTTATTGTTCAGATTAAACAATCTGAACAATATTACAGTTGTTCCTCTTTTTTCCCCCCCATAGCTCCCCTCCACCCGGTTCCCACCCCACCCCATGCTCTTACCAACCCCCCCCCCCCCGCCCCACTGTCCTCATCCATAGGTGTATGATTTTTGCCCAGTCTCTTCCCGCACCCCCCACACCCCTTTCTTCTCGAGGATTGTCAGTCCACTCCCTTTCTATACCCCTGATTCTATTATATTCACCAGTTTATTCTGTTCATCAGATTTTTTATTCACTTGATTTTTAGATTCACTTGTTGATAGATATGTATTTGTTGTTCATATTTTTTATCTTTACCTTTTTCTTCTTCCTCCTCTTCTTACAGAATACCTTTCAGCATTTCATATAATACTCGTTTAGTGTTGATGAACTCCTTTAGCTTTTTCTTATCTGTGAAGCTCTTTATCTGCCCTTCAATTCTGAATGATAGCTTTGCTGAGTAGAGTAATCTTGGTTGTAGGTTCTTGCTATTCATCACTTTGAATATTTCTTGTCACTCCCGTCTGGCCTGCATAGTTTCTGTTGAGAAATCAGCTGACAATCATATGGGTGCTCCCTTGTAGGTAACTAACTGTTTTTCTCTTGCTGCTTTTAATATTCTCTCTTTGTCTTTTGCTCTTGGCATTTTAATTACAATGTGTCTTGGTGTGGTCCTCTTTGGATTCCTTTTATTTGAGGTTCTCTGTGCTTCCTGGACTTGTAAGTCTATTTCTTTCACCAGGTGGGGGAAGTTTTCAGTCATTATTTCTTCAAATAGGTTTTCAGTATCTTGCTCTCTCTCTTCTTCTGGCACCCCTATAATTCGGATGTTGGTACGCTTGAAGTTGTCCCAGAGGCTCCTTACACTATCTTCATATTTTTGGATTCTTTTTTCTTTTTGCTTTTCTGGTTGGGTGTTTTTTGCTTCTTTGTATTTCAAATCTTTGACTTGATTCTTGCGATCCTCTAGTCTGCTGTTGGATCTCTGTATATTATTTTTTATTTCAGTCAATGTATGCTTAATTTCTAGTTGGTCCTTTTTCATATCCTTGAGGGTCTCACTAAATTTATTGGACTTTTCTAGAAAATTCTTGAAAAACCCTATAACCGTGGTTTTGAACTCTATATCCAGTTATTTGCTTTCCTCCATTTCTTTCATTTGTGACCTGTTTCTTTGTCTCCGCATTTTGGCTGCTTCCCTGAGTTGATAGAGTGGCTTTGTGTGCTATAGGTGTCCTATAGGGCCCAGTGGCTCAGCCTCCCCAGTTACCTGAGGTGGACACTCTTGGTGCACCCCTTTGTGGGCTGTGTGCACAGTCTTGTTGTAGTTAAGCCTTGATTGTTGTTGGTATCACTGGGAGGAATTGACCTCCAGGCCAATTGGCTGTGAGCATCAGCTGTGTCTACAATGGGAGAACTTCTGTGCTGGAGACACCCTTAAGGGGCAAGACTTGCTTCAGGGGTCTTTGGTGCTCACTGAGTCTGCCCCCTGAGTGTGTCCCTTATAGATCTGAGGAGTTGTAATCTGGATGGTCCTACTCTGACCCCTGGGTACACTGGCTCTTGGATCTCCAAGGAGGTGCTAATTTAGCCTCTGCCTGAGGCCATCCAGCAGGAGCTATGGAGAGATCTGCAGATTCCTCTTCTTTTTTTGGGTTTTGGATGTGCCCAGATGAGGCCCAGCTGTGAAGCAATGCAATCTGCTGTGGGGCCTTGGGCCTTCTTTTGGATGTTCTGGGTCTTTCTGACTCAGCTTCAGTTTGATAGGTAAGTTTAGATTTCAAAGGACCAGGCCGTTCATATTCAAAAGCTCTGCGCACAGCTTGGATGGGGCGGAGTCTCAGGCTGGAGCAAACAGCAATGGCTTCCCGTCAGCCCTGCCCTAAGAGGCCCCCGGGTCTCAGTGTCCCTTGGTAGTCGTTGCAAGCACCTCTGAGAGAAAGCCACCCTTGAGTTCTGCCCCTTGCCAGACAGTCCAGTTTCTCCCCGTATGAGTCTGGGTCCCCAGAGTCTCACTCGGAACTGGAGTTCAGAGCAGTCAGGAGCTTGTGTCTCCCTGCAGATTGAAAAAGACAGCCACGTACTCAGTTGCCAGCCCTCTCCGCACCCGCCTCCCTACCTCTGGACTTTACTTCCGCAGCTCCTCTGAGTCTCAGTGTGCTTTTCTCTTCCCTTTTAGTTGTAGAATTTCCACTCAGCCAGCCTTCCTGTGGTTCTGGATGATGTCTGTTTTGTCTTTTAGTTGTAGTTTTGAAGTGGTTGTGCGTGGCAGCAAGTTCAGGTGTTTACCTATGCCGCCATCTTGGTTTCTCCCTCCTGGATATTTTTGCTCATAAATAAATTAAAAACATAAAACAAAATTATTTAAAGGAAAATATTACGTACGTAAATGAGAGTCCTGGATAAATGATTAGGGCAGAAATTATGAAGGCACAAGGTTGGGGAAGCTTGATAGAAGTGAAGTGAGGTCTTGATACAAAAGACCCCAGGAAGGTTGTGGAGCTTGAGGGGTGTGATGAAGATTTGGAATAGCCACTGAAGGGGTGGGCCATGGAGTTCTAGGTCAATGGAAGAATTAATGGGCTCAGCTAAGGCTGGAGACATGTGACTTTTGTACTCCAGCCAATCTGTGTGGTTGTAAGATTTGTCCCAGCAGCTCAGTCACCTGCAGCAAGGACCAAGAAGACAGAATAGGATTTTCTGAGAGGATATGAGCAAAGGTTGGAGATACAGGGGAATTGAGGGAACCTCTGAGAAAGTGATCCAAGTCATCAACCATAGAGTGCAATCCCACTTCTCTATATACACCCAAAAGAATGGGAAGCAGAGACACAGAGCTATTTTCACACCCATGTTCATAGAAGCATTACTCACCATAGTCAAAAGGTGGAAGAAGGTCAAATTCTCATCAATGGATAATGAAAATATTGTACATACATACAATGAAATATTATTCAGCCTTAAAAAGGAATGAAATTCTGATCTATGTTACAACATGACGTGGAAAACATGTTAAGTAAAATAAGGCAGCCATAAAAGAAATGTGTATGATTCCACTTCCATGAGGTACCTAGTGTTGGAGGAGGTCATGGAGAGGACATGACTGCCAATTGACCCAAGAACTGCCAATCAGAGGCTCCTCAGCCCTCCCCTGTCTTTGAAATGCACACATCGCCCACCATTCCCACAGCGGGAGCCATTTTCAAGGACACAGGCTTGAAAGAGCAATGTGTTGTCCAGGCACCATCTGGACTGTGTAGGTGACTGAATCCCATTAAGTCCTCTATATAAACATTGATGATTCTGACAGCAGGTGTGGAGATCTGGTTTTGTGACTCCCCAGACAAGCCTTGTAAGTTTTCTACTTATTAAACCTACCATGTTCATAGGTTTCTCCTTGCCCTGTGTTTGGGGCCAGTTTCAGGTTTCACCCGAGTTTACAAATCAAATCAATACTTCAAATAGTCCCATTTATAGACACAGTAGAATGGTATTTACTGGGGTTTGAGGGGAGGGGGAATAGGGAGTTAGTGTTTAACGGGTATGGAGTTTCGGTTTGGGATGATGAAAAGTTCTGGAGATAATTGATGGAGATGGTTGTACAACATTGTGAATGTACTTAATGGTATTGAACTGTACATTAAAAATGATTAAAATGGTAAAATTTTTTTGTATATTTTACCACAAGGACAACTATAACAAACAAATTTTGAATGTATTAATTCAATGAAAATAACTAATACAGTAACATAATACTTGAATACTTTACCACTTGGGCCACTAAAACAGTCTTGATAGTGCTGAGGGTCTCACAAGATCTTTCAGGAAGTTTCTCCACTTCTTAATCTACTAGTACTCCTCTCTCAGAGAGACTTAGAACCAGCCTGGGGTGTGTTATAGCTACCCACCCTCATTCTGTATCTCTCCCCATCGAGCCTCAACCCACTGAGAATGTAACGCCTGCTTCCTTTAGCAGCATTTCTTGTCCCCGTTATCATAAGAAAAGCCAGAAAACCACAGGTTGATTGGTTCAAGTAAACAGATGACCATAGTCATTGTCAGCTCCCCAATTTAAGATCCAAGTTTGAGCCAGACAGGACCCACTAGTATAATAAATAAGATAGATCATATTATTCTGAAAATAATGTTTACTTTGTGTTTACCCCCTTTAGTGGTTCTCAACCTTTCTAATGCCGCGACCCTTTAATACAGTTAGTTCCTCATGTTGTGGTGACCCCCAACCATAAAATTATTTTCGTTGCTACTTCATAACTGTAATTTTGCTACTGTTATGAATCGTAATGTAAATATCTGTGTTTTCCGATGGTCTTAGGCTCCACAGCAGCGGTTCTTTGAGACCATCGGAAAACACAGATATTTACATTACATTACATTTACATTATGATTCATAACAGTAGCAAAATTACAGTTATGAAGTAGCAACGAAAATAATTTTATGGTTGTGGGTCACCACAACATGAGGAACTGTATTAACCCTTTGCACTCGCTTGCTTTTTTCTCGATTCCTTTATTCTAATGCTAACCGACATCCGAGTGCAAAAGGTTAAAGGGTCGTGGCATTAGAAAGGTTGAGAACCACTGCTTTACAGGGAGCTAGTCAATTGTATACATTCTTAGTGCCTTACACGGGGCCAGACACATAGGAGCAGACAGGCATTCAGCAAATTTGTCCAGCTGAGCTAGAGATATTCAAGCATTTAGTAAGTACCTCTATTTTTTATCTATTGCTGTGAAATGAATGACCTCAAACTTAGTGGTTTAAAACAACAATAATCATATATTGTCTTTTACAATTTGGTGGGTGATAAATTCAGGTGAAACACAGGAGAGATGGCTTGATGATGACTGGGGCCCCAAGTGGAAGACTTGAAGCCTGGGGGTGGGAATCATCTGAAGGCTCATTCATACACATATCTAGTGCTTAATATTGGTGTCACCACATGTGACTTCTCCATGTGGCTTGGGGTTCTTCCCAACATGGCGGCTGGGTTTCAAAGTAAGCATCCTACAACAGAAACATAGAAAGAGGCAGCAACCAAAATATTGCCTATATGGCTTAGCTTCAGAAGTCACACAGCATCATTTTTACAATATTTGGGACAGTTACAAAGTGTGGCTAGGTTCAAGGAAAGGAGATATAGACCCTAATGGAAGCATGTCAATGGCACTTTGTAAGAAGAGCATGTAAGGTGGGTTATATATTAAATGTGGCCCTCTTTGGAAAATGCCTTTGCCACAGGGCTTTTAATGTGTCAAGCACTGTGTTAATGCCTTTTTCTAGGCTTTAAAAAAAAGAATATTTAAGTTCTTTTGGCTGGTTGAATCGAAATCAATGATAGTAACATTCTTTTGTTCTTGTTCTACTTCATGTTCTCATAAGTCTAAAAGGGCAGAATATAATTGGTTATCTTTTTTATGACTCAAGGGTGATTTACTTAGTAACTTGTTTGTTCAACAAGTTATTTATTGAGCACCAACTGCCAGGCACTACATTTAGGTGCTGAAGGAAGAGGTGAACAAAACAGAAATAGTTTCTGTCCAGGTGAAGGTTATAGTTTGTTTAGTGATGGAAGAAAGAATTGTGACCATTGTCTTATTTATATTCAAAGTCAATACAGAGACAAACAGTAGAATGATAGATTGATAAGAGTATAAAGGACTTTTTCGTGAAGGCCACCTTTCTTTCCTGGTAGGCCATGTCGACCAGAGGGTTGACCATTCTAATTTTCAAACTGTCTAGGATAGAAACGAGGAAGTTTCTGATGGCAATAAAGCCTCATGGCAATTTAAGCTCATTTTTCTCTCCTCTGGTTTTCTGTGAATCCACAGAAGTGGTCAGTTCTTGCATTACAACAACTTGTTATATATTAAGTAATTGTTATTAAGTCGCTTATTAGCTTTTCCCTTTTCTGGCTAAACTTTCTCAACTTTTAAACTTTTTCTCATGGGGCATTGTCTATTCTGTAATCATTTTGATATTTAGTCTTCTCTCTAGGGAATCTCAGACTGTACACGGTATTCTGAATAAAGCCAAGGAGCCAAGAGAGTGAAAAGATAACTTGTGGTCCTACACATGTGAGCACACACTGACAACACTGACTTTTCATGTGAGACCACATTGTATGTGTCTTCAAGTTCATTGACTTTTCTGTTCCTCTTCCTAGTAACATGGGTTCCAACTCATGTTTGTAACCTTGCTCTAATTTATGCTTTGTTCTTACTAGTAAATGTCCATGTTCAACCCCACTACTAGAATTAACACTTTAACAAATGAAATAGGCTCTGAGATCCTATTTCCTTACCTTGATAATTTAAATATTTTAGCATTCTTTCTTACCTAGAATTGAACGTTTGAATTAAACAAACCAGTTTTGTATTATTATTATTATTATTATTATTATTATTATTATTATTATTATTTTGATTTCAGAGAGAGGGAGAGATTGAAACATCAATGATGAGAGAGAATCATTGATTGGCTGCCTTTTGCACACCCCCTACTGGGGATAGAGCCCGAAACCCTGGCACGCGCCCTTGACCGGAATCGAACCTGGGACCATTCAG
This sequence comes from Cnephaeus nilssonii, assembly GCF_951640355.1. Classification (NCBI taxonomy): domain Eukaryota; kingdom Metazoa; phylum Chordata; class Mammalia; order Chiroptera; family Vespertilionidae; genus Cnephaeus; species Cnephaeus nilssonii. The sequence goes on along the minus strand of NC_137079.1, from coordinate 56,258,938 downwards.
TCCGCAGGCTGCTGCTCTATCTACTGAGCCAAACTGACTAGGGCTAAACAAACCAGTTTTATACACGCTTGGACTTAGTTTCAGTCCTTCAGCAAATATTTATTGTGCACCTACCTGTATGTGCCAGGCAGTGTGCAAAGTGCTATGGGGCCTAATGCCCAGCAGAATCAAGCATGGTCTCTGCCTTCTTAGGATCTATTGTCTGGTAGGGGAGCTAGACATTAAATGGATTTCAGGCAAAAAAAAAAAAAAAATGCTTACTTAATTAGAGGTAGAACAGTGTTGTCATGGGTTGGAGCAGAGAACCTGATATTTTAGTTAAATGAACTTTTAATTTTTGAATAGTGTTGTGGTAGGCAGTTAGACAGACATGAGCAGAGCAAGGGCAATGGGCCAGGCACAGAAGGTCACCAGGGCTGAAAGCCCTGGGTGTCTAGCAAAGGACAATTATAGGGTGAGACCTTCCCACCAGGGTGACCTTTCTTCCCCTAGCACCGTGGTCGGCAAACTGCGGCTCGCGAGCCACATGTGGCTCTTTGGCCCTTTGAGTGTGTCTCTTCCACAAAATACCACAGCCTGGGCGAGTCTATTTTGAAGAAGTGGCGTTAGAAGAAGTTTAAGTTTAAAAAATTTGGCTCTCAGAAGAAATCGTTGTACTGTTGATATTTGGCTCTGTTGACTAATGAGTTTGCTGACCACTGCCCTAGCATATCACTGGTCAGGCGGTTTGGACCCTTGACCTTTTCTCCATAAAGATAACATCTAGGCCCCAGTTGTATTTAGCTCCAGGCCCAGAAAAGTAACAAAACCAGCCATGGCTGACCTTAGGACCAGCTGTATTGAATAATGACCTCCTGCCCTGGTGCCAGCCAATCAATCAGTGGAGACCTAGACCCAGAAAGGACACACTTGGATGGAAAGCTGCTGAATATTCTGTTGAGACTTCCCCTGGGACCTCCCCTAAAATCTCCAACATTAAAACCCTTAGTATGGAGCACCCAGTGAGCTCTTCCTCCTGGGAGCATGCCTGAGCCTTTCCTTTTCCCTTTCCCTTCCCCCTGACCCCCCTCCCTCAGGGTTGTTACCATTAGCTTCCTCACTCCCAAGCTCACAGGGCCCTTCCTTTACCTGTATAACTTGTTTCCTAAGCCCATTTATTCTACCAATTACCTTTTCTACCTCTGTGATTTACCAAATAAATATTCTCTTACAGTTTGAGTCTTGGCTCTGAATTCTTTCCTAGCCAGCACTCAAGTACCAAAGTTGCTGAACCCAGATCTGGTCTGACCCCACTGATCTAACACCTGGTGCTATTCCCACTGCCTACAGTAGTTTTAGATTTACAGAAAAATTGAGAAGGTACTACAGAGCATTCTCATATACCCAGTGCCCAATTTCTCCTATCAAAATTTTACACTAGTAGGATACATGTGTTAAAATTAATATACCACTTAACACATTATCATTGATACGTGGAGTTGGGTGCAGACTCTCCTTGTGGGTTCTTGTCCTACAAAGTCTGAAGAATAAAATTTGAGAACTAAAATGTGGAAGTTTATTGGAAGCATACACAAACTCTCCCTGGAGCAGGGTCTCCAACTGGGAAAAGCCTTCTCTCTCTCTCTCTCTCTCTCTCTCTCTCTCTCTCTCTCTCTCTCAAATGTGAAAAAATCTAATCCTGTTCTGAGTCTCTTTGTCTCCAGTTTATATAGCTCTTTGTCTGAGCATGACCCTTTCTAATTGTACCCCCTTCCCATTTTATGACCCCATGCTTTCCTATTTGGTCACTCTTTTGCAGGGTATCAGTTCAGAAGTTCAAAGCCCACCTGGTGTTCCCCTCTTCCTATTTCCCTTATTTTGTAACATTTCTCTATCTCCTGTGAATGTAAGATAAGCATTCTGGTGGCTCTAAGCCTTCACCTATGCATTTCTCTCCCATGGACCCCCCTTATTTCCTAACTAGTGGCCCAGTGCATGAAATTTGTGCACATTAAAGGGGAATTAATTAGAGGAAATATTTTAATATTGCTATTTGCCCTTTCTCTATAATAGAAGTGTCAGAGATGAAAGAAAATTAGTAAAATGTATATGAAAATCTACCTCCTGTCAGAGTCTGGGGCTTGCTGCGGGACCTAGAGTCAAGTCCCTGCCCACCACCCACACGTGCTTCGAAAATGCAGGAGACCCAGACCTGGCCGGCCCCACCCGTATTGGGTGAGACCTAGACCCAGCTGGCCCCACCCCTGTCAAGCCCCTCAGTGCGGGGGGCGCAGCCTCAGGTCCCCCATCCCAGTGCCAGGTGAAGGGTGTGGCCTGAGGTCCCCCATCAAGTCCCACTGGGCGGGGGCCGTGGCCTGAGGTCCCTTGGCCTGGCGCTGGGGCGGGCGTTGCAGCATGAGGTCTTCAGGACCGGTTCCGGGGCGGGGGGTGCAGCCTGAGGTCCCTCGCCCCAGCCAGGTGCCATGAAGCCTCAGGTCCCTGCTATTCAGTCGTGATGTTACAGCATCCTGGCTAATTTGCATATTCCTCTATTATATAGATGGATTGCCTGTCCTGTCTCTAAAATCTCTTACATCATTACCTAAAGTCCATAATTTATTCAAATTTTATTATTTTACTTAATGTCCTTTTCAGGTTCTAGGATTCCATCTAGAATATTAGTTATTTCTAGTCATCATGTCTCATAGGCTCCTCTAGAAGGTGTGACAGTTTCTCAAACTTTCCTCCTCACTGATGAATGACCTGGACAGTTTGAGGAGTACTGGATCAGGTATTAGTAGAATGTCTCTCAATTGGAATTTTGCTGATGTTTTTCTCATATTAGACTGGGGTTATGGGTTTTGGGGAGGAAGGTCACAGAGGGAAAGTGCGATTGTTACCACATCAAATCAAGGATACACACTGTCAACATGACTTACCACTGTTGATGCTGGTCTTGCTTGCTGTCTGAGGTTGTGTTTATTCCATTCCTCCACTGTGAATTACCCCCACGGGTCCATGCCATGTTCTTTGGAAGGAAGTCACTATGCACAGTCCACATGTAAGGAGTAGGGAGTTATGTTCCACCCCCTTGAGGCCAGAGAATCTGCATAAATTATTTGAAAATTTTCTGGACAGATTTGTCCAGAAAGTTTGTTTTAATAACCAGCTTTGTCATTTACTAGCCCTATAACCTCTGACAAGTGGCTTTACCTTGCTAAGTTTGTTTTTATCTTTAAAACTAGAGGCCTAGTGCACAAATTCGTGCATGGGTGGGGTCTGGCTGGCCTGCTCTGATGGGGGCCAATCAGGGGCGGGGCCGGCCAGGGGGAGGGGCTGAGGGCGTTTGGCCAGCCAGCTCCGCCCCAGATTGGGGTGTTGGGGGCTGATCAGGGGGTGGGCTGGCTGGGGGTAGGAGGGTGGACTGATCGAGGCATGGATCAGGCCAATTGGCTGTCGTAGTGCTCGTCATAGCCACCAGTCTTCTGGTTGTTCTGGTCGTTCTGCTGTTCAGGTCACTGGGCTTTTATATATATAGATGTGTCTTCACATACATTCTAAAAAATATATTTTTATTGACTTCATTTTTTAAAATATATGTTTATTGATTTCATAGCAGAAGGGAGAGGGAGAGATAGAAACAACAATGATGAGAGAATCATTTATCTGCTGCCTCCTGCACGCCCCCTAATGGGGGTGGAACCTGCAATCTGGCCAGGAATCAAATCTTGACCTCCTGGTTCATAGGTGGAAGCTCAACCACCGAGCCACACCAGCCAGGCTTCACATACTTTTTTTTTTTTTAATCTTCACCTGAGGATATTTTTTCCCCATTGATTTCTAGAGAGTGGAAGGGAGGAGGGGGGTAGATGGGAGAGAGAAATATTGAGGTGAGAGGTGATGGGGAATCCAACCCAAGAGCCTTAGGTCCATAGACTGGTGCTCCAACCACTGAGCAAACCAGCCAGGGCTCACATACATTTTTGAGACATGGTAGAGCAACATGCTTTGTGCTTTATGAACTGGGACTAGACGAAGGTCTTAGTAAATCAGATTTTTTGTTGATTAGGATGTCCCACTCCCAGCCCCGCCATTCCTGGAGGTGATCTAGGGGGTGCTTTCCCCAGGCAGTCAGAGACAATGGATTGGCCACTGGGGCGTGGGGAGAGGAACTGTGGCCTCAGGGGGTGGTTGCTGGCTTAGGACAGACCCTCACGCCCCAGTAAGGATTTCTGCTTTATTTTAAATTCCTCCCCTTCCTGCCAGGAAAGCTCCTCATCTTGGGTGATTGCTGCAGTGAAGATTACCCAATATAGCCGTTTTAAGGCCTATTAACCAAGCCAGTGGTATGAGGAAAAGAAGGGATTTTTCTAATCGGGTAACATGAAGAGAGTCTGAGGTCAGGAGCGTTTTGGCCCAAGGATTTCAGCAGCGGCCTCCTTCCCTTACTGTTTGGGGCGTCCTCTCTCTCCTTGGCTTCTCCCTCAGACCCTTCAGAGTATTTTTGGTTTCAGTTTTGTGCAAGTTCCTCAGGCAGTTGCAGGTTGTGATTAGGATGATTGTCTTTATGAAAGACACTTGAAAGTCAGGTTGGAACAGGGCGTGCGCACGTTCTTTGCAGAGGATGTTGAGCGTGTTGACTGAGAGCCTGCCTGCCAGAACAAGATCCTTCTCCGCGCACCAGAAACAATCTGCTATTGTCTCCGGGGATAAAACGGTGCCAATAAAACACGAACACTCCGCGCCAAGAGGAGGAATACCGCATTAACTGCTTCACCACTAAACGTAATGACGGGAAGGGGGAGAGAGGGCGAAAACCCTCTCCTCTGTTTGCAGCTTGCCACCACAGAGCACAGATGGGACCAGAGCAGGCCCATGGGGTCCTGGTACAGTGGAGGGAATGTTCACTCCACGCGTGCACTTGTCAGGGGCAGCGCTCCCCCTTCGCCTGGAGCATGCTTGATGCTGCCATTGGAGAAAGTGGGGCGCCCCCTTAGTTTCCTTTCACACTTGTCTGGGTCCCAGAAACTGGGACCTCAGGGACAGTCCTGTGCCAGGACTTAGGGAAAGGGAGGGGCAGCGTGTAGCTTTTAGGGCACGTTAAGAGGATAAAATGCAGTATCCATGGAAGGAGCCCAGGAAGCAGAAATGAGAGAGAGAAGACAGTACATTGAATTAGGTAATGGGAAGGCCTTTATGCTTTAATTTGCCACTTCACGAGCAAGCGGCCCTGCAAAGATAGGAGGGGGAACTAACATTTTCAGAGCCCCCTGTCTTACGGTCTCCCTTAACCTCTGATTAATAAAAATAAAGGGGTATTAATTAAGTCTATGCGGGGACTCCATTTTCTTTCTTCCCACAGTCTGTGTCAGAATCTGATCCCCCGCTGCAATTCTTAGGAAACACTCAGGTGATATTTTGGGCCTCCTATTCTTCGCCTGACCACTAACCCAGCCCACCCTGTATTCTGTCCTCACACAATTCAGCTTTACTGTTTAGAAATTCAGGTACTGTGCACCAGCTCCACACTGCAGGAGTCTGGGTACTGGCTTTATGTGAGCAACCCCTAAGGGGTAAAGATATGGGCAACAGTCTGAGTCCCCTCCTTTTACAAAAGGCCTCCCACACAGAACCACAGCATTTCTGAGTTAGCACGATTCCTAGCCAGTTCTAATGTCATGCATTCCAAGTTTGTCTGTGATCCCTTATGAACTATCTGTGGTGGTGTTGGTGGGGAGGGGGCTGGGTCAGCTCTTCTTTAAAAGTTTGGGTCTCATAATCTCAGTAACTGATTCACAACTGGGTCTGGTTCTATTATGTGTATTTCTCTTCATCCTCTCCCTGGGTGTGTCCGGTAATCTTGCAGGGAAGGCTGGACCTTGTGTAAGAAAAATTGTATAAATCTAGGTGGTGGTCTCCTTTTTTCCAGAGAGAATATTATTTAGCATCTGGAAGGCAGTTAGTGGAGGAGCAGGCCACCTTAATGCAATTAGGGAGCAAACTGATTTGAGACTGAGTCTAAGGCTTTGACTATTTTGGGTTTGCCCTTATTTCCAAGCTGTAGAAAGTTCCCCCTTTTTAAACAATTTCCCCAGCACAGTGTTTCAGCCTCTTAGCAGGTTCTTCTTGGCTCAGCTCCTCTAAGTCTTGGTGTGTACCACAGACAAATGGATGACTTTTGTTTTGTTTTGTTAATCCTCGCTCGAGGATATTTTTCCATTGATATTGAGGGAGAGGGGAAGAGAGAGGGAAAGACAGAGAGAAACAGTGATGAGAGAGAAACACATCGATTGGTTGCCCCCTACACGTGCCCCCACCAGGGCCTGGGCAGGGGAAGAACCTGCAACCAAGGTATGTGCCCTTGACTGGAATTGAACCTAGGACCCTTTGGTCCACAGGCTGATGCTCTATCCACTGAGCCAAACCAGCTAGGGATCAAATGGATGACTCTTAAGAGGAAAAGTGGTTTGGACTATCAGGCTTTTTTCTTATATTTCCTTTTTCTCTAGGATCTTGGCTTCTCTCATCTTGGGTCTCTTGATAGTTTTGAACTCCCAATTTTGACTCTCCTGTTCCATGAGACTGCTCAAAATTTTGCTCAGTTTCTCTGACTGTCAGCAGCCACTTTCTGCCTTGCCTCTAAATTAATTTATCTTTATATCATATATTTATTTCCTTCTTTCAAGGATCTTGACCTCTGAAGTTTTTGACTACTTTTATAGTTTCTCAACACCATTAGTAGGTGTATGTATGCCTGTGTGTGTGTGGCCTTGTTTTTCTGTTTTATATTTTTATTTTTGTTTTTAGCAAAACCTGCCCTTGTTTTAAATGCCACTAATGGAACTGTTGTGCAGTTTCTTTTTCTTCTGCCTTGGTTTGTGTCTTTAGTTTTAACCCAAGGAACTTTAAAAAAAAATGTTCCTGTTTGACTTATTACTTATTGTTTAAATGTGACATCTCACATTTGGGAGTGTGTGTTTCCAAAGGACAGGAGTTCGTATTTCTTGCTTCTCCCATTATGACTTACAGAGTAGGTACCCTAGAATAATTATTGAATAAGTGGATTTTAGAGTTGCCATCTTTCTGGGAAGAAATCCCCACCCGCCCCCAGGATCTAGTTGAATGATTCAGGGTGACAGCCAGACAGAGACTTCCTGCCTGAGACAGGACAGACCATCTGCATCTCACTGAGGCAAAGGAGAAAGGAAGCCAAGAGACAGATCACATCAGTTTCTTGGGCTGTAAAATGAATAGGATGACTTGTAGATGATATCTAAGTCCTTTCCGACTCTAATAGTTTGTGCACCTGTTAGCCAACCCACACTCACTCTCTGGTCCCTTTATTGAGGGTTTTGTTAAAGACGGCGAGCGCCATGTCCACACCTTTGTTTCTTCAGGCCACTCACATTCTGGGTGCTGCTCTGTGATGAGGGAGCCTGCAGGCTGGGTGCTGATTTTTGCATGAACTCTGTGCACCACTTTGTGAATTTCCTAGCGTTACTATGACAAATGACCATAAACTAGGTAGCTTAAGACAACAGCAATGTATTCTCTTCCAGTTGTGGAGGCCTGAGGTCTGAAGTCAAAGTGTCAGCAGGGTGGGCTCCTTCTGAGGCTCTGAGGGAGAATAATCGCATGCCTCTCTCTTAGCTTCTGGTGGCAGCTGGGGTGTGGATGCATCATTCCAATCTTTGTCTCCATCTTACCATCACTGCCTTCTCTCTGTGTCTCTGTATCTGCTCCTCTAACGACACCAGTCATTAGATTTAGGACTGTACTTTAAGTCCAGGTTCACTTAATCTCAAGATCCTTAGTTGTGTCTACAAAAATCCTATTTCCAAAAAAGGTCACATCCTGAGGTTATAGGTGGACATGCATTTTTGGAGAGCACTGTTCAAATCACTGTAACCAAAGTAAATCTTTTTCTTTCTTTTTTCAGTTTATGACTAGATTTTAATAGAATGTGAAAGTTTGACCTCTTACACTTTAAATAAATAGAACCTAAAAGTTACTTGATTGGTTCAAAATGGCTTTATAGAAAACCTAATCTGTAACAACATAGCATTGAGTGCAAAGGCTCTACCTTTTTTGAGCAAAGTGCACAAGGGGACAGGGCAGCAGGGGAGAGGGGCCCAGACATTTACAACAGCAGGCATTTTCTCTTCCTCTTCCTGATGGGAGGTGGGCAGAGAACAGCTCGAACACTGTCTTGAGGCCTCGCAGTGTGAGAGCCGAGTACTCCAGGTACTTTGCAGCACCCATCTCCTTAGCCATGGCTAAGCCCTGCGAATAGGTGATGGGTGTCAACTTCTTCTCCTTCAGTTTCTCATTTGTGTCTTTCGCACCCCTAAGATCAAGCGTAGTCCCCACCAGGATGATGGGAGTGTTGGCACAATGGTGTCACACTTCAGGATACCACTTTGTAGGAATGTTTTCAAATGACACAGGACTCACAAGAGAAAAGCAAATTAAAAATACATCTGTCTGTGGGTAAAATAGGGGACGTACTCTGTCATAATCTTCTTGTCCAGCAATATCCCATAAACGCAAATACAGGGGTTTTCTATTTACCATAACATTGGCAGAATAGTTGTGAAAGGCAGTGGGGATTTATTCTCCAAGAATATATTCAGGAAATGCATTGGTTGTATAATTGATCAGTAGGCAAGTGTTACCTACAGCTGTCTCCCACCACCACACACTTTCCCCCCCATTTTTAAAGTATATTTATTTATTTTAAATATATTTTTTGTTGATTTCAGAGAGGAAGGGAGAGGGGGAGAAAGATAGAAACATCATTGATTGGCTGTCTCCTGCATACCGCACACTGGGGATCAAGTCTGCAACCCAGGCATATGCATATGCCCTGACCGGGAATTGAACCGTGCTGTTCTGGTTCATCGGTTGATGCTCAACCACTGAGCTATGCCAGCCAGGCCCACCACCACACACTTGATGGCCTGCATCTGGGCTGCTCGCCGGCTGCAGCGCAGGCAGCGGGCGCTGAGGTGAGAAGCAGCAGGCTCTGGTGCACAGGCAGCTGCCACCAAAGTAACTCTTAAAACCATAAGCTTTATGATGGCAGGAATTATGTTTGTCTTGTTCACTGCAGACATATTTAAGGCATTTAATGTTTGTTGAATAATAAACGCATAAAATTGAAATAGGGTCCAAGTGGTAGGTGTGTAGTACGTGTTGCCAGCTACAATCAAATTAAGATGTTCGGGTGCTTGCTCTTTATGCGTTTTCAATGCATTTAAGTAAGATTTTATGCTTTATTGGGCTGATGGAAATCCAATCTATCAGCTAAAAGTGAATTACTTTGTGGTCTTCTTTAAAAAATTTATCTTTACATCATATATTTATTTCCCTACTTATTTTTTTAATCCTCACCCAAGGAGATGTTTTTATATGTTTTTAGAGAGAGAGGAAGAGAGAAACATTGATGTGAGAGAGAAACACCAATCAGTTGCCCCCATTAAGCGTCCCCACCAGGGATTGAACTGCATCTTGTTATGTGCCCTGACCAGGATCAAACCTGCAACCTTTGATGTACAGGATGACGCTCCAACCAGATGAGCCACCTGGGGAGGACTATTTCCTTACATTCTGTCTTCTTATTTCTCTTTCCTTTGTTTTCTCCTATTTTGTTTTGTAGTACCACCAGTTACAAGTCTGATTTCTTCTTCGTTCTTTTTTCTTTCCATGTCTTTTTAATTTTCCCAGCTTCTTAGATGAAAGGGATCCCAAGCATTTAAGTAGATTTGAATCTGAAAAAATAAAGAATGAAACTTAATGATTTTATATTGAGTTTCCCTGAAGAAAGGAGAAGCAACTATTTTGCATTTGAAAGTACTCATAAGAGGAAAAGAATTCCATGTTTCCCATTATATGATCTCTTAAGGTATTGCTGTCTGCATGTCTTCTAACTATTAACCTAGGACCGTGGTTGGCAAACTGCGGCTCGTGAGCCACATGCGGCTCTTGGGCCCCTTGAGTGTGGCTCTTCCACAAAATACCACGGCCTGGGAGAGTCTATTTTGAAGAAGTGGTGTTAGAAGAAGTTTAAGTTTAAAAAATTTGGTTCTCAAAAGAAATTTCTATCGTTGTACTGTTGATATTTGGCTCTGTTGACTAATGAGTTTGCCGACCACTGACCTAGGACATAATGAGGGAGGCAACATTATATATAATAAGCTGCTAGCCATCCAACTAAGAAATCCTTTCTCACGCCATTTCCTGCAGAGTGAGATTGTATGGATGCCTGCGAATATCTAGACTTGCTGCACTGTTTAAACATCCCTATTACCTTTCTGAGCCTTAGATGTAGTCCTTTGATTTGTTCTCTCTCAAGCTCCTTAAAGCTTCTTCTATGCCAGTTTGGATAGTATTTAGGGAATCTTGATGAATATACTCATTATCTAATAGAAAGTGACATAAAACACTCCTGCCACGAACTCTGCCACATAACCATACCCTGCTGAACTCCCGCAATTCATTCAGTGCTAGATTAATAGCATTTATGTTATTCATGGATCTCGGTTGACCTTGATCTGCTAGAAACTCCCTCCTTTTTATCTCTGTTCCATACTGGGAAGGTTTTGTCCCACATTAACAATAGTTCTTTTGTACATCAAAGTACACCCCCCCCCCCAACATACTAAGTTTTAATTTTCCTTGCATGCATAATATGTATCTCTCTTCTGTTCAATGTTATTTCTTACTTATGTTTAATTGATGGATAATAGAAATTTCTATTTGTTTTGCAAAAGAAAAGTACTTAAAAATTAAGCTTTTAGAATGTGATTTTTAAAAAAGCAGCTTTATGAGTGAAAAAAGTTCATAGAACTGATTTTTTTTCCTTTTTTTAAAATGTAGGAAATATAGATTAAGTAGAGATCTAATCTCCTGTACCTCCATTTGTCTAGTTAGTAGCTTTCAAACAATAGTATTTATTTGTCTTGGAAAATATAAGAGTTTTAACTATACTGAAATGCCCCTATATATATTTAAATATATGTACATATGTACATACAATCTGTATGTGTAATGATACAGATACTGCATGAAGGTTTGTGGGCAAAAATTGAGAGTTTAATTCAGTGAGTCAAGTTTTCCATTTCTTTTAGGAAACTTCTTTGCAAAGCACTTACCAAAAGTCAAACAAATAAGTAAAACAGAAAACAAAATCTAAAAACAAAATCCTCATAACCAGGAATTACTCTGTAATGTGAATCTTCCCTCCTCTCAATAAAACATGTAATTATAAAGTAACCCCTTCAATTAGTTTGTTGTTGTTGTTTTTGTAATCAGTGACTACTTATCTGGTATTTAGTAGTTCTGTGTAAAACATTTGCAGCTCAGTTCTCTAACAATTACTCTAGTAGCAGCAGTCGGTGGATAAAATCTTTTAAAACCTTTAAAATGCAGCATTTTCTAACAGTTTCTTATTTTTACTTGAGGATTCAAATATTTATTTGATTTATTTCTAGTTCTGGTATATTACTTCTCTGTGAGGAGGTATCCCATAACTATTTATGATAGCAAAGTGAAAATTACTTACTTTACTTAACAACAACAACAACAACAACAACATCCAAATTTTAGTGAGAATAAATAGCACCTGGGCAACTTTTTAAAAATGCAGATTCCTGGGAGCCACCTTGAGAAATGCTGACTTAACTTAGTAGATCTGGGGGCAAGGACCCAAGCCTGTGTTTTAACAATGCAGGCCTGTTGATGCCAGTGTGCTTGGCTACAGATTAACTCTGAGAAACATAGTTCTAAACTATTATGGAGCAAAGAACTTAGTTCTATTGCTGGGGACGTTATGGAGTCCGAAGGTTTGAAGAACACAGTGGAAATGTATTCTGTAATGATTATGTTGCACCTGGACATACAACAAAGATGCATAAGACACATAAACTAGGGAGAAGAAACACGTCTCAGGTTTGGCTTTCAATACCTTGCCAAAAGCAGAAAGGGGAAACCTTTATAGAAGTTGGTATAGAAGGTAATATGGAATGAGGAATGTTGTTGGAGGTGAAGTTGGCAGGACATTTTCCTCTTTACATCTATTGGGCTTATTTAAAATGAGCTATTAAAATAATCATGAAAAATAATAGGACAGGCTAAAACTGCTCCTTGAGAATAAAGTTATTCACCAACTCCTCTATACTTGTTTTCGTTTTCTAAGTCTTACCATAGTTGTGCCATAAGGATATTTTGGAAATGAAGAGATTCAAATCATTAGTTTTTAACTCCTTCAAGATAAATTGCTCATTTCCCCTGATTAATAGTTGTGGGCTAGTCACAGTCCAAATTAACACAGTTAGTGTAGAGCCTACTTTAAAGTGAGATGATACAGTTAATTTTTTTTAAAATCTACATTTGACTTCAGTAATTACATGAGATAGTATATATGAAAGTGTCTGGCACAGAATCTGACATATGCTAAGTATTTAGATCCAATTGCCTATTTAGCATCTCCCCTCGGATAACTTACAACCAGCGCAAACTCAATATAAGCCAAACTGAACCATCTTTTCTGCCTCCTCTCCAAATGTTCCTTAGGCTACAGGTTACTCAAACCAGAGCCTTTGTTTCATCCTTGATGTCCCATGTCCTTCTCCCCTCCAAGTCTTACTTAACTTTCTCCATATATCTTAAATTATCCACATCGTTCATTCATTACTCAGTGAATCAAACAGTGATGATCTGTCTGAAGCTTTTAGGCAGGTAATGTGTGATCACCCTCAGATCCAAAGAGATTAGCACATACAAAGCAGATAGTATCAGTGTGCAAGGAGAAGGTGTGTGTGTGTGTGTGTGTGTGTGTGTGTGTGTGTGTGCAGAACACAAAAGAACCTTTAAGCCATGTTAAGAATTTTTGAAATTGTATCCTAAGAAAAATGAGAAAAGTTTGAAGAGTTTCAAGCATGGAAGTGACATGATCAGCTTTGAGGTTTGCCAAGATTGCTTCTGTCCATTTCTCTGGTCCCATTTGTCACAACACAAGACCAGGTTACAAGCATCTCTCCTCTGGAGTATTAGACCTGGTCTCCTGGCCTTGTTCCTTCTCCCCTCAAACACATGCTCTGCATTGCAAATAAACAACAAAGCAATACACACAAATACAAATCCTAGAAATCTGATTATATCACTCTCCTATTTCAAATCCTTTAATGATTTCCCAATGCCCTCAGGATAAAATCCAAATTCCTTGACAGGGATTCAATGGCTTATGGCTAATGCTTTTCTTTCCAGCCTCTTCTCTCGACACCTTCCCTCTCACACACTCCGGGTACACTGACTTCTTTCCTGTATTCTAACAAACATCTTATCCCTCACTCCAACCTTGCTCCTCTCCATGCCAGGGCACCAACGCTGCCCAGCTCCATTTGGGGTGGCAAATTCTTTAAGCTTCACTTTTCTAACTCTCGACTATGTGAAGTTCCCTGCTAATGACTGCCATCTTTTTCAATTGTAAAATTTATGACATGTTTTCCCATCAGACTTAAGCTCCACCATGTCTGTCCTGATCAGTGAGTACTTCAATAATGGATCCTTGAACAGTACCTGCCACACGGCAGGCTCTCAAGAGACCTAATAGGATTTAAAAAAAAAATATATACTAGAGGCCCGGGGCACAAAATTTGTGCACAAGGATGGGGGGTGTTCCTCAGCCCGGCCTGCACCCTCTCACAATCTGGGACCCCTCGGGACATCCCTCTCGCAATCTGGGACCGCTGGCTTCTAACTGCCTGCCTGATTGCCCCTAACCATTCTGCCTGCCTGCCTGATCACCCCTAACCACTCTGCCTGCCTGCCTGATCACCCCTAACTGCTCGCCTACCTGCCTGATCACCCCTAACCACCTCTGCCTCAGCCCCCAATGCCGCTTCATTAGGAAGGTTGTCTGGAAGGATGTCTGGAATGACGTCTAGAAGGTCATTTGGCTCTCTGGTCTAATTAGCATATTACACTTTTATTATTATAGACTAGAGGCCTGGTGCACGAAATTCGTGCACTGCGGGGGGGGGGGGGTTGTCCCTCAGCCCAGCCTGTACCCTCTCCAATCTGGGACCCCTCAAGGGATGTTGGACTGCCCTATGGGATTGGGCCTAAACCGGCAGTCGAACATCCCTCTCACAATCTGGGTCTGCTGGCTCCTAACTGCTTGCCTGACTGCCTGCCTGATTGCCCCTTACCACTTCTGTGTGCCAACCTGATGACTCCCTAACCACTCCCCTGCTGGCTTGATTAACACCTAACTGCTCCCCTGCTGGCCCGATTGCCCCTAACTGCCTTCCCTTGCCGGCCTGGTCACCCCTAACTGCCCTCCCCTGCTGGCCTGGTCACCCCCAACTGCCCTCCCCTGCAGGCCTGGTGGCTCCCAACTGCCCTCCCCTGCAGGCCTGGTTGCCCCTAACTGCCCTCCCCTGCCAGTCTGGTCATCCTTAACTGCCCTCCCCTGCTGGTCTGGTCACCCCCAACTGCCCTCCCCTCCTGGCCATCTTGTGGCAGCCATCTTGTGTCCACATGGGGACGGCCATCTTTGACCACATGGGGCAGCCATCTTGTGTGTTGGAGTGATGGTCAGTTTGCATATTACCTCTTTATTATATAGGATTTTTATTGATTTCAGAGAGGAAGGAAGAGGGAGAGCTAGAAATATCAATGATGAGAGAGAATCATTGATCAGTTGCCTCCTGCACACCCTCCACCAGGGATTGAGCCTGCAACCTGAGCATGTGCCCTGACTAGAATTGAACTGTGACCTTCTGGTTCATAGGTCAACACTCAATCACTGAGCCACGCTGGCCCGACCTTTAGAATTTCAATACATACCTGCCAAATAAATGAATAAGCAATATCTATTACTTTCCTTTTTCTTGTCTTTTATATAGTGTCCTTCTAAAGAGTTCATTGGGAAAAGGAATCTATAATAATAAAAGGGTAATGTGCTAATTAGACTGAACGTCCTTCAGGCATCATTCCGGACGTCCTTCTGGACTAAGCTGGGGTGAAGCGAAGCAGCCCGGGTCCCAGATGCAGGAGGAAAGCCGGTGCTGGCAGCTGGGGGAAGGAAGGCCTACCCTTGCACGAATTTTCATGCATTGGGACTCTAGTATCTCAATAATGACCTATCTGCTTTGAATTTAGATGATATATGCTAGTCCTATTACAGTGTTGAAGATAAAAGTAACCAAGTTAAATTTTAGATAGGGATGTGGGATCTGATAGATTAGGCAAACAAGGAAAGACTTAAGGGAAATTACTTCTATTCTAAATCAGGGATGCTAAATTTGGATATTGCCAATTGCTCTCCATGAAGGTTGGACTCATTCTTATGCCCACCAGCAGCAATCTAATTCCTGGGTCAGCAACCTGTTTGAACTTTGGCAATCTGATAATGGTAAAAAATAGAATTTCTTGCCCTAACTGGTTTGGCTCAGTGGATAGAGCGTCGGCCTGTGGACTGAAGGGTCCCAGGTTCGATTCCAGTCAAGGGGGCATGTACCTTGGTTGCGGGCACATCCCCAGTAGGGGTGTGCAGGAGGCAGCTAATCGATGTTTCTCTCTCATCGATATTTCTAACTCTCTATCCCTCTCCCTTCCTCTCTGTAAAAATCAATAAAATATATATTTAAAAAAATAGAATTTCATTATAGTTTTAATTAGTATTTTAAAATTATTATTTGAAGATTTTTTTATATTTTCAAGAGACATTTGCATTTACTATATGACTTCTCTGTTTCTAAACATTTTATTGTTTGTTTTCTTATTAATATCAAGAAGCTCCAGATATTAGAGAAATTAGACACTTTTGACATAAATTGCAAATATTATTCCCAGTTTGTTTTGGCATTTTGACTTGATTTATGGTATATAGATATACACGTATATACCTATATTTACCATGTAGAAATGTTCTCTTGTAATGTCATCAAATTTAAAGTCCTACTTTTTGATTTCTGGATTTTTGTATCAATATTAGAAAGAATTTTCCTGCTCGAAAATTACTTAAATTTTTGTCAGTATTATGTTCTTAATGTTTTATTTTCATGTTTAAATATTTGCTTAAACTCGGATTTCTTTTTAAAAAATATTTTTATTGATTTTTAGAGAGAGAGAGAAAGGGAGAGGGATAGAGAGATAGATACATTGATGAGAGAATAACATCATAAATTGGCTGCCTTCTGTATGCCTCCTATTGGGGATCAAGCCTGCAACCCTGGGTATGTGCCCTGACGGGGAATTGAACCAGTGATCTCTTGGTTCATGGGTCAATGCTCAACCACTGAGCCACACTGGCTAGGCAAACTGGAATTTCTTTTGTGTGAAGTAAGGAATAATTACCCCCCCACCCCTCCGAGATGGCTACCCAGTTGTCCCCATATCTTTTATCAGTGGAGAATACTTTTTCTTTATTGATTTGAAGTCTTACTTTATCAAATATTACATTTTACATTTATTTCTGTAGTTTCTATTTTGTTGATCTATCTGCATGTTTATATGACAGAACCATACTGTCTGTAATACCTGTAGCTTTACAATTGACATTGAGAAGGGCTAGTCTTCCTGACCACCATTATCATTTCAGAAATTTTGTAGTTTTTGCTGTTTTATTTTTAAATTTTTATTTGTTTTTCCATTTAGTTTATGTAATTAAAAAGTTCCAAGTATATGATTATTTGAATGAAGCTAAATTTATAAGCTAACTCAGAAAAATCCTAATTGATATTTGCCTTTCCATCAAAGAGCATGGTGTATTATTCTACTTTTTTTTTTTTTAGTCCAATTTTTGTTTTTAAACTGAAGATGTTTGATTCACTTTTTCAAGACAAATTTATCTTTAGAAAATAGGAAAAAGTATCATTTGAACTTGAATTTTTCCTTATTTTGGTTTTTGGTCTTTAGATTTGGTAAAAATATTCCTTTGAAGTCACTCACCAATTTTGTGACTGACATTATAATGGGAGGTGGCAGGGAGGAAGTTTGTTCTCATACTGTCTTGTGAATACTTTGTCTTGAAAGCCTGAGCGGGTGGATGGATCCTAGCGATGCCATCTGCTTTTTGTCCTAAGAGACTTGGCTGGGAAACATAAACTGTAAGTACTAACTAGAGCAGTCCTTGCTGCTTCACAGCAGTGTTCTGTAAGTCCTGCTGGCGTATCCTGCGGCTGTGTTTTCCAAGGATTAATACACCTTGTTGTGGCCTTGGGACTTCGAGACCAAGGCCAGGTCACCCAGTTCAGGTAATACCATGGCAAGCAGCATATTAACACTTCCTAACCAGCCTCACTCTCATGCCAACATTCAAAAAGGACGATCTAAACAAATACTTATTTACTTATTTAAATCTTGTCTCACATTCTGCAAATGAAACCTGAACCTTTGGGAAGTCAACTCCCTGGGTAATAAAAACATCCTTATCGATGTGGGGCATGTGCTATAGTCACCGTGTCATTGTTTTGGGAAATACATAGATTTGGCCAAATAGTATTTTCAGTTTGTAAGGAGCCACTGTGCAAATCTTATGAAACAGTTCTGACTTCTCTGCATGCTCCGACTTGCCATGAAGCAAAGAACTCCCTCTCTCAGCTAACCAAACACTCCTGATTCCTCACTGCCCTAACTTTTAAGAGTGCGTGTTTCTCAGAGATGTACTTCTTTTGATTAAAATGATCTCCTCGCAGCACATATGTCAACACCTCTATTCTAGGGAACAGCATTTTTTTTCTGTTTAACTGATTGTACTTTGGGGACAACAGGAAAATTTGAGGTTAGTGGCAAATTAACCTTATTAATTTGTGGAGATATTTAATTTGGGAAAAACGTCCTGAAATGTATTTGCTACATTCTCTTTTCTTGCTGTATGGCTGCCCAGGGTCCAATCAGGGCCCACGGTAACAGTGGAAGTCAACATGAACTTCAGGGTAGATGGAAAGCACTGGTTTCTCTTCATTTACTTGATGCTTCACAACTTTGGGGAAGTCATGCTACTATCTGTCCATTAACCTGGCCAGCCCTAAGTGTTTTTGTTGTTATTTGTTTGTTTTGATTTGATTGGTTTTGATTTTGGGTCCTCTCAGAAGAATCAAGTGATTGTTTTGGTGAGTTGGTTCTGAGTCCAAAATAAAATAGAATATGGGCCCTAGCTGGTGTGCTCGGTGGTTAGAGCATTGCCCTACGAGTCAAAGCATTTCAGGTTTGATTCCCAGCTCCGGTTGGGCCTCATGCAGAGGCAACCAATCAATGTGTCTCTCTCACATTGATGTTTCTCTCTCTTCCTCTCTTCCCCATCCCTCCCTCCCTTTCTCCCTCCCTTCCTCCCTCCCTCCCTCCCTCCCTTCCTTTCTTCCTCCCTCCCACTCTCTCTAAAAATCAACGGAAAAAACCCTTGGGTGAGAATTAACCAAATACTAATAATAATACTAGGATATGGGATAGAAAGGGACTCGAGGGTGATAATAATTTCAGCTAGTGTGTGCAGAGAAAGGCAGTGTATTTAAAAGACAGGATGCAGGCCAGTGTGTCTGGAACCTAGAGAACAAAGGTAAGAGGGCTTAGACATAAAGGTAGGGTGGCTGTGGTGTGCAGCTTCTGACATGCTCCTACCGCTTACAATTAACACCCCTGTGTCATCCCCTCCCCTCCTGTGTGGGCTGGACTTAGCGACTCACTTCTAAAAAATAGCATGTGGCAAACGTGATGGAATATGTAACCAGAGGGTTACAACTTCTGAGGTTAGGTTGTAAAAAACTGCAACCTCCTTTTTGTTTTCTCTCTTCTCTGCCTCTTTTCAACTTACTCTCTCTGGTGAAGCAAGCCACAATGCTGAGCTACCCTAAGGAGATAGCCATGTAGTAAGGAACTAGGGGTGGCCTTTAGACTACATCACCCGTGAAGAACTGAGGTCCCTGGACCAACAGCACTCAACAAGCTGAATCCTGCCAACTACCGTGTGAATGAGATTCAAAGGGGATCCTCCCCAGTCAAGCCCTGAGATGACAGTAGCCCTATCCAACAGCTTGAGTGCAGCTTGGAAGAGTCCTGAAGCAGAGGGCCCAGGAAAGCTGCACTTGGATTACGTATCTACAGAAACTTCGAGATAATAAATATTGTTTCAAGCTACTGGGTTTTGGGGAAATTTGTTATGGAGCCATAGATAAATAATATGGGTGGGTAGGGCCAGATCATATAGAGATTGATGGCCATGGTATGGAGTTTGGATTCTCTCTCACTGCAGTTCAGGGAAGGATATGATCACTTTTCAAAGATACTCTGATTTGTGTGGGGAACAGATGGCACAGAAGCAAGAGCAGAAGCAGGACAACCAGAGGAAAGCTCCCTGAGACCAGTTGGTTATGTTGACATCCAGTAGTTTATGACATCTGATGAGGTCTCATTCCAACCTCAGAGGGTGGTTCTTTCCTAACCTTTCACTTCTGGTCATATCGTGGTCATTGTACAATTTCAAAGTAGTGCAATATCGCCGTGATGTGCTGAGGCATGAAGACATACCCTGTGTACAGTGCCATCCCCACAATGGGTAAAGGGGAATTGAACACAGTCCATTCCCAGGGTTCCAGCGTGTAGAGCGCCCTGACCTGCAGGTACTAGTAGTAGAATCAGGACATTTGCTTCCAGGCCCATGCCAGCACCATCCCCGCCTGTGCCTTCTGCATTGCACTCCAAGGTCAGTCAGTACCGCAGGCTTCTGTGTCCTATCACCCCAGCCTGGAGGCCCCCCTCTTCATTTTAAAATACTTCTCACTTCTAAACGAGGAAGAAAGAGAAATTCAAATGATTAAATTAAGCTCTTGGTCTTTTGCCTCCCACCCCTTTTTTCTAATATGAAGTTTGGGACACTGGGCATTTTGAGAGCTGAGTACTTTAATAACAATTATGCAGCCTAGGAGAAGTTAGAGATTTTTGGAATGAGAAAGTTGTTGACTGAATATGAAGAGTTGAAAAGAAGTTCTGAACTAGAAATGTTAGCACATGAACTCCAAATATTTGTTCTAATATACTTAGAATAAAAATTTCTTCAATGTGATATTGAGATTTTTTTCCCAAACTGTTCTTTAGTTTTTAAATTTTCCTGGCATAGCAGGTGCCATTGTTTCTTTTTAAAATACTAGAGGCCCGGTGCACGAAATTCATGCACGGAGGGGGGTTGACCCTCAGCCCAGCCTGTACCCTCTCCAATATGGGACCCCTCAAGGGATGTCCGACTCCCCATTTAGGCCCGATCCCACCAGGATCGGACCTAAACGGGGTGTCGGACATCCCTCTCACAATCCAGGACTGCTGGCTCCCAACTGCTTGCCTGCCTGCCTTCCTGATTGCCCCTAACCGCTTCTGCCTGCCAGCCTGATCACCCCCTAACCACTCTGCTGCCAGCCTGTTTGCCCCCAACTTCCCTCCTCTGCCAGCCTGGTCACCCCTAATTGCCCTCTCCTGCAGGGTTGATCACCTCCAACAGCCCTCCCTTGCAGGCCTGGTCCTTCTCAACTGCCCTCCCTTGCAGGCCAGGTGCCTTCCAACTGCCCCCTCCTGCTGGCCATCTTGTGGTGGTCATCTTGTGTCCACATGGGGGCAGGATCTTTGACCACATGGGGGCAGCTATATTGTGTGTTGCAGTGATGATCAATCTGTATATTACTCTTTTATTAGATAGGATAGAGGCCTGGTGCATGGGTGGGGGCCAGCTGGTTTGCCCTGAAGGGTGTCCTGGATCAGGGTGGGGTTCCCTTGGGGCATGGGGCGGCCTGAGTGAGGGGCCTGTGGTGGTTTGCAGGCCGGCCAAGCCCCCTGGCAACCCAAGCGGAGGCCCTAGTATCTGGAATTTATTTTCGTTCTACAATTGAAACTTTGTAGCCTGGAGCGGAGCCAAGCCTGGGGCTCCCTCCGAGGCCAGCAGCCATTTCTGTTGGGGTTATAATTGAAACTTTGTAGCCTTAAGCGGGTGGGCCTGGCCAGGGTGTGTAGAAAGCTTTGCTTCCCCTGTTGCCAGGAGCAACCCTGGCCTGCTCTCTCAAGCTCCATTCTGCCAACATTTCTGTTTGAATTTGTTTACCTTCTATAATTGAAACTTTGTGGCTTGAGTGGAGGCTTAAGCCTGGCAAGGGCAGGCGGAAAGCTTGGCTTCCTCTGTTACCTAGGAAACCTTGCTCTCTGTGGCTGTAGCCATCTTGGTTTGGGTTAATTTGCATGCTCGCTCAGATTGGATGGTGGGCGTGGCTTGTGGGTGTGTCAGAGGTATGGTCAATTTGCATACTTGTCTATTATTAGGTAGGATAGTATGCATTACTTCTGATATGAGTCATGAATTAATAACCAGTAAACTTGGCATAAAAAATACTACCATTTCTTGAAATTTCAGATGTGATAAGATGAAATTACTGGATTAATAATAGGAGGGATATATACTTTATTATGTCACTATTTAAAAAAAGTTTCCTGACCCTAGCCAGTTTGGTTCAGTTGATAGGGTGTTGACCTGAAAACTGAAGGGTCCCAAGTTCCATTCCGGTCAAGGGCACATTCCCAGGTTGTGGGTTCGATTCCCAGTAGGAGGCATGTGAGAGGCAGTCAATCAATGATTCTCTCTCATCATTGGTGTTTCTATCTCTCCCGCTCTGAACTCACTAAAAATATATTTAAAAAAAAATCTGAACCCTTCCCCACTATTTTTGTGCTGAAAATTAATTCATATTATATGTAACTCAACACTTAGAAACACTGATGGGTATCATAGAGCCTGGAAAGAGCTGCTCTTGTTAAAGAGCTGCTTAGGGATCTCTTCCTGTTTGGTACTCCACACCCAGCCCTAAGGCTTAATTGGGTGAATTAGTCACTGCCTAAAAGTGCTCAAATGGGTTGTCCACCGCCAGAAAAAAGAGTTGACCATATATTAAAATGGCCTTTGGAATTGTGCCAGCCTAGAATATTTTGTCTCCCTCACACCTGCTGCTTGTTGATTTTGTAGCTGTTGCACTTACTGGTTTTAATTTTGGTCTCAGAGTGCAATTTATTTAGAAAAGCCCAGAGGGCAGCCTCACTATAGTTTCTAAATAATAGTTTCAGTACTTTCTAGGGTATGCATAATTAGCTGAGCATATCTTTTTACTTTCTTTAAGTCAATTTCAGACTGAACTAATAAATTCTCTTTTTCAAGTTCAGTAAATTGAACGTGATATAGATTTTTGAATAATAAATGAATGAGCATAAGAAATTATCTCCCTTCAAATTCCGATCCTTTTAGGCTGGGTTCAATCCCTCCCTTCATTACAAATTAGAAGTTCACATACTTGTTCAGGAATATTTCCCTCCCAGTCTGAAGTATAGTTGACCAAAGATGTATGCTACCTAAATGTGCATTGATTTCAGAGAGGAAGGGAGAAGAAAGGACAGATAGAAATATCAAAGGTGAGAGAGAATCATTGATTCACTGTCTCCTGCAGGCCCCATACTGGGGTTCAAACCCGCAACCCAGGCATATGCCCTGACTGGGAATCGAACCTTGACCTCCCAGTTCATAGGTCAATGCTCAACCACTGAGCCACACTAGCCGGGCTACATTTTTATTCCTGAACTGATTTGGTATATTATGTTTAGTGGTTGGCTGATCCAATATCTATGCCATTACTGATCCAATATCTATGCCATTTTTTATATAACCAAGAATATAAATACAATAAAAAAAGGGTTGGGTTTATCACTCTAAAATATATACAGTTAATAAAATCCCAGGAGGTTGTTTAGTTTTTTTGAGGTAAGTGCTAATTTCAAATAACATGATAAAATTGCATTCTATTATGAAAAGAGTAAGGTGTTTGCTTGTGTCAGCCTAGCATCTAAAAGAATGCCTAGGAAATAGTAGAGGCTCAATAGTAATTTATGGGATAATTTGATATGTTTAAATTGAGTTTTGACAGTGAACACTGTTTTGAAAGTGTTTTTTACATTTCATTTTGATGATTTACCTGAATGACTAGGGGTGTATCTGGCCTCGGGGACTTGAGAGAGTAAAACAATGTTGTTAGGTCTGCTCTCACTTTGCTTCTCTCTGCTGGTTGGCCATGTACTTCCTATTTCAAATGCACTTCCTGAGAGCAGTGGTGAGAGCAGGAGGTCATCGCCAGAGACTGCTTTACGTTAATTTCTTCAAAAGGAAGAGGGAGCTCCTCCCTTCAGAGTTCAGAGAAAGACTCCACTGGTCTGGCTTGGGTCACATGCCCATCTTTGGATCAAGCATGATGTGCTAAGCAGAACTGGGTCACATGCCCACCTCTGTGACTAAGGGCATGGGTGACATCTGTGACATTCAACTGTGATTAGCATTTGGAGCCACGTAGAGTGGGAAGATGGGGGAAAGGGCAACAGTTCCCCCAAAGTAGGATTGTTGTAACCAGGAGAAATGTTGAAAGGAGACTAAGCAGACAAAAGGAAAACACCTTTCCCTGGATCTGAGCTAGATGATTATCTTTCTGCCCTGAGGGTACTCAGTGAAGATCAGAGAAAGGCTTATTTGTAAGCTGACAAATAGCAATCCAAAGGGGACAGTTCTAGGGGAGAAGGTCCACAGTGCCATGGCCCATCGAACACCACTTGGCTTGGGAAAGACTGAAATTTCTTCTCAGAAAGGATGCCATAAAGAGTGAATTGGAGTTGGCAGGGAGGGTGTGCATAGCATGCAATAAATATTTATTGGTGAATAAATAAAAGAATGTTAAAATAAAGTTTGAGACAGAGTGATCAGCTTGTATAAAGGGATAGGCTGTAGATAGCTGTTGTATTTGGGGAATGGTGGGAAAGTCATTGTGTCTGTCCTTTTAAATGAGAGAATTTAGAAGAGAAGGTGGAGGGAAGAGGTGAGTCTTGAAAACTTAGTAGATTCAATAAATACTTATTAGTGCCAATATGTGTCAGGCATATATCATAAAATATATGTAATAATAAATTTAAGACAATTGAACTGAATTTATATGGTACGTACTAAGGAGTAAAGTGATCGGATTTTAGTTTTAGAAAGGTAATTCTGGCAGCATGTGTAAATGTACCATACTAAGAAAAGATCAGATGATTATTGTTTATTCATTCATCTTTACCATTTACTTATTTCACTTAAACATGTCCACTTTTCTGAGTCTTTTGATTTCATCTCCACTACCTTAGTACTTCTGGCATTTTCATTCATCTAGGGAGGGCTATCACCTCCCCAAGCTTCTCTGAGCTATCCTCAGCACTATCCTATCTAATAAAGAGGGAATATGCAAATTGACCATCACACCATCACAAAGATGGCAGCACCCACAGCAGAGGCAGGGTTTCCGTAAACACAAGATGTCTGCACCCACAGTGGAGGCCAAGTTCCCATAATGAGCCTTAAAGAGCAATCAGCAGAGACCTGAGGCTGTGAGGTGCTGGGCCGGGGCAGGGGACCTGAGGCTGCAGCCCCTCCCAGGTGGGGCTTGACAGGGCACCTCGGGCCGTGCCCCCCTGCCCCACTGCCAGGCCAGGGGACCTCAGGCTGTGCTCCCCACCCTGGCGCCAGGCTGGGGGACCTCAGGCTACGCCCCCTGCCCCAGTGCTGGGCCGGGGGAATCTCAGGCCGTGCCCCCCACCCTGGTGCCGGGGGACCTGAGGCTGCGCCCTCCCGCCCTGTGGGGCTTGACAAGGGTGGGGCTGGCTGGGTTTGGATCTTGCCCAATGTGGGTGAGGCCAGCTGGGTCTAGGTCTTGCATGATTTTGAGGCACCGTGGGTGGGCGGGGACTTGACTCTGGATCCCACAGCACACCCCAGACTCTGACAGGAGGAAGATTTTCATATACATTTTACTAATTTTCTTTCATCTGTGATACTTCTATTATAGAGAAAGGGCAAATAGCAATATTAAAATATTTCCTCTAATTAATCCCCTTTTAATATGCATGAATTTCGTGCACAGGGCCACTAGTTAAGGTATAATGTCTTTGCTTTGTCAACAGACCCAATACTTGTTCTCTGGGATAATATTTTGACTTAATTTCAATTATTGGTCTGGTGGCCAAGAGTTGGGAGATGGGATGTTTTGTGTGTAATCTTGTGAGGCAGAAGTCTCTTTGTAATTTCTTAGGAAAGGGAGGTTAGTCACTAACCTTTTTTTTTTTTTGTAATATATTTTATTGATTTTTTACAGAGAGGAAGAGAGAGGGATAGAGAGTTAGAAACATTGATGAGAGAGAAACATCGATCAGCTACCTCTTGCACACCCCCTACTGGGGATGTGCCCGCAACCAAGGTACATGCCCTTGACCGGAATCGAACCTGGGACCTTTCAGTCCGCAGGCCGACGCTCTATCCACTGAGCCAAACCGGTTTCGGCAGTCACTAGCCTTTAACCGGGAGAAATGGGCCACTTCTGCAGGCCCAAAGAGCTCAAGAAAATCTGGGGACTCAAGATTTTTTAATGTATCAACTCAGATGTCCTCACCCAATATTTTAGGTTCATTCCTACTACTTCACAGTCGGGGTCCTGACCTTGGTGTAGCAAATGTGTCCAGGTTGAGAATACAAGCTCTCCTGTAGCTCTGTTACTCTTAAATTAAGTCCTGGGTCTCTCCCAAAATTTTCTTGTTTTTTGGTTGTAAGAGATGAGGATCTTTTAATATACTATTGCTGGAGGAGGCCCTCAGCTTGAACACTTTTACTTTAATTTGGTGATTAATCACTCTCAGCTGTTTATTGTCTTTCTCCCAAATCATCAATTGATCCCAGTAACATGCATTCAGATGTATTGCATCATCTCGTGCACTCCCTTCCACCAGGACACAGGCCCAGATCTGCACTGG
The DNA here is from genome assembly GCF_951640355.1 of Cnephaeus nilssonii. Classification (NCBI taxonomy): domain Eukaryota; kingdom Metazoa; phylum Chordata; class Mammalia; order Chiroptera; family Vespertilionidae; genus Cnephaeus; species Cnephaeus nilssonii. Next base: position 56,233,114 of record NC_137079.1, on the reverse strand, counting down.
TGAAAGTTTTAATAATTGCACTGCTACCTGTGTGAGGACTCTCTGTGCTCCTCTGACCAGTGAGGGGGTCCTTATGGCTGGCAGGCGAGCTGCTCATCCTTCAGAGCCCACTTCAGAGTCCAATTCCTTGGACCACACCGCATCCTTGGACAGTGGAATCTGAGACAGAGATTCAGGGTAGGAAGTTTATTGGAGAGGTGGGGAGTTCTGTGGGGAATGAAGGAAGAGGGTTGGGCTTAGGGGGAAATTAAACTACAGTGCACTGGGGGTGGGGGGCAATAGGAGGATAAGGACACATATGCAATACCTTAATAGAGAAAAAAAAAACACACCAAAAAACTACAATACGCTCGCAACAAAGGCCTCAGCCAATTCTAAGGCTTTTAACATCTGCAATTAACCAATCATTGGATGAAGGTGAGTGGGGTGGTGAACTTTGGGTGAGAGGGTTATTTCCAATGCAAGGCCATGACTGGAGATAGACACAGCTGAGAACTGTTGGCAATCAACACACCCAACAAATAGAGGGTGAGTGGTTCAGGACCTGGGCCAAGTTTCCAGTACATCCGAGAGTTCAGTGAGAGTGGGGAGGTGAGCGGGTCTTCCTTTACTAGTGAGTGTAATCTTTATTCTGTGATGGCTGTAATTGCTAGTAAGCTGGCAATACTACCAATAAGATAGTGTTTAAGGTGGGGGAGAATGTGTCAAAAATGACGAGGAAAAGAAATGCTTTTACTTTTGAACAAAAGCTGAGAGTGTACAGTATTGGGTATGTTCAGTGAAATGGTCTGACTTTTTTAAAAGCTAGCTATAGCAGGCACCTTGATCTACAAATTTCCTGCAGAAAAAAGTAACTTTTTTCTCAGTGAGTCTGAAAACCTGTATACCTTAAATTCCTTTCCCTTTAGACCTTAACGGAAAAAGTGGCTTTTGTTTTTAAGACCTAAGTTTTCATAGACACACAAAGGCCGCTTCGTAGGAGTAATGAAAGAATCGACACACAGACTGTGCACATTACTCTTCCCTGTTAGGACTAGAGTCAATGCCATATATTTAAACAACAGACCCTTCATGGTTTTAAAAACATTAAAAAAAATCTATCTTTATTGTTGAAAGTATTACAGATATCCCCCCCTTTTTTTTGCCCCATTGACCCCCTCCACTCTGCTCCTGTTGAAAACTTTTGAGGGAGAAAGCATAGCGCTCAGATTACCAGTACTATTCCTGATTTATGCACTGTTTACTTTTGTGAAGTCATTTTGTTAATCTATTTTTTTTCTAACGAACCCTGAGTTAGTATAATAAAAGAACATAAAGCCTTACTTTATATAATTCCTTAGATTTTACAAGTAATTTTAAATATTTTTTCTTCTCTTTCTCTACAAGTTCTTATTATGTTATCGCCCACTTTTAAAGACGAAGGCACTAAGGCTTTTGAAATTGAGTGAACTGCGAGATTCTGTGCTCTTGCCTCCTAGAGCCTGTAACCTTTCCTGTTATAAGACCTCGGATTTAATTATGTATTTGCCTTGCAGCCAGATAATTTAACAGTGTATCTGTAATTCATACTGGAGAGTGGGGGAAAGGTGCGGGAGAGTGTGAACTTTTCTGAAATGCAATTACGTTGCATAAAAGAAAAGGAGAAATCTCATTTTGCCTTGGGCAGTGAAATACCTCGGACCCACCCTGGGTATAGGAAGAGGGGGAAAGACCAAAGGGATGTGAAGAATTCAAGAGATTTACCCCAGGGTAGGGAAGTGATTCTGATGAAATGGCACCTGAAAACCACATTTGTTCTGGGAGCCAGAGACCAGGGAAGATGTAGACATTTTCTTGGAAAAAGTTCAGATAAGAAGTCAGGAAGATGATTGAGGGGGTTGGAGGGACTGACTTAGGAGGACAGGTTAAAAGAATGAAATGGGTTCACCTTGGCTTAGAGACAGCAAAGATAAGCCTTGATCACTATCTGCAGTTATTTGAATGCATAAATATTGAGAAAGTCAAGTGCTAGTTGGGGTGGAACAAAGGAGTATAATTACCTAAAAATTAAAGTAATGAAAAGAAAACTTAATATGGAACAATTTATATTTACAAGAATGTTCTTGAGAGATCTATGATAAACTTTGTGGCTTTCAAGGGCCAACTTACCGTAGATAAAAACTGCAGAAAATAGTTAATTACTTCAAAAAATAATCTTGTTTTAATGCTGTAATTGTATTGAACTTGGATTTAAGTATTATCTAAAAACAAACAAAAAGACCACTGTAGGATTGTCCTAAGCAGATTGCACCATTATTCAGCTGGGTGCCAGGGACACCGTTCCTGACCTGCGGAGTGACCCAAGGTGACTGGGATGGCAGTGGATGTTCTCTCCAGGAGAGAGATTCGGTGACATGATGGCATGGCTGACAACCAGAGGACACCTGGAAAGGTCAGCGCTGGGGCTGTGTCAGGCAGGCTGTGGGTTTTGTCTGTGTGCCACGAAGAAGGAACTATGTCTTGTCAAACTCATCCTGCCTTCATGGTAACATTTAACCTGGATGTTCAGATTCTGCCCTTGGTTCTTCTGCTATTTTAACCTGCAGTCTTTACCTCTCTATGCATTATATGTTTCTTTTCTTTTTTTTTTTTTATATTTTATTGATTTTTTACAGAGAGGAAGAGAGAGGGATAGAGAGTTAGAAACATCGATGAGAGAGAAACATGGATCAGCTGCCTCTTGCACACCCCCTACTGGGGATGTGCCCGCAACCAAGGCACATGCCCTTGACCGGAATCAAACCTAAAACCCTTGAGTCCGCAGGCCAAGGCTCTATCCATTGAGCCAAACCGGTTTCGGCCATATGTTTCTTTTATAAACTGGTTAGAAGCTTCTCATATTTTGTGAATATTTGCTTTCATCTATTATTACTTATACACTATTTTGAGGTAGTAGTAGTATATGGAATTGCTGATATATGATGATTTTCACCCATACTCATGTAAGGGCTGATTTGTTTTGGGGAGGAATTCTGAGAGTACAACAGTGCTTCTCAAACTTCCTGTGGTGAAGAATTAAAGTTTTTCCTTTAATTTTCAAGTTCTTGAGGACTGATACTTTTTAGAATACAGTAAAATTATGAGAAAAATGAAATAAAAACTCTAAGACATACAAAGTGCAAACCCTCATTTTTTAATTTTTTTTTTTTTTTTTTTTTTTTTAGATTTAACAAGGAAAATTTACTCTGTCAATTGCTTTAAAAGCTTCTAAACACTCACTCTTAGTCTGTATTTCACAAAAAGGTCTAGGGTACTTCTTTTGATTCTGTCATTTCCTAATCATGTTGCCTCAGACATCACGCTTTACCCACCCAGAGCAGAAGTTTTCTTAAACCTGCAATGGACATAACAATTCCTGTCCTTTCTCTCTAGGCAAGGACAGTGAAGATCCTGTGGCAGGCAGGCAGGAAGCTTGGTTTGTAACTAGTGAGGTGCTAATTACACATTATAGCCCATATGGGTGAAATGGTTCATGTGTGATGAATGTGCTTCAGAAAGTTTCCATTTGTTCTAGCAAATAAGTGAGTTTTTCATCAAAGTAAATCTCTTATATTTAAGGAGTTGTCTTAAAATCCATATTTAATTTTGAATGTTTTTCTTTTAGAAATATTTTTTACATCTTACTGGTCAGTGAAATTTAAAAACTAGGGAGTCACTGATGTATCAAGTTAAGTATATCAGGATAACTAGGGCTGTTTCAAGACATACAGGTTGGCCCCTGTTCCAGATTCTCACCTATTTCCCTTTTCCCAGGGTAGGATATAATTTTTGGAAGTTCATATGTTATGCCTTTCCCTCAAGATTTTTGCAAGTGTCTTACAGGTATACATCAACACATCAGAGGAAGAAGAATGGGGGCAGGGTTGTAGAGGTTCAAAATATCACACAGGAAATTCTGGTATTTCACCCATTCAACACTGCACATTCTGATACCCTACCCACTCAACTCGAGTTTGAGAACAATTACTCTCTACCTAGTCTTAGTTTGTAAGGCTCACAAATAGATTTTAGGAATTAAGAGATTGAGAATTTAGGAAATAGAGGTGTTAGCTAATAGCATGAGAAGTACCTGCAGATTAATTAAGGAAATAATGAATTGGGGACAACTCAATATGAAGATCATCTGCTTAGCTTGAAATATCAAGGTGGATTAAGCTAAAACAGATTTGCCATTATTAAGGTGTAAAAAGGTGTTAGTGGGTAGGAACCTGCTAAATTACTGAACTTTTAAGAAAGTATATGATGGATCTGATTTTTCTTGGTTATTTCTTGGATTTTTCTGTGCTTCAAAGATCTAGTGAATCATAGAATGTTTGTCTTTTGTTTCCTGGATCCTAGATAAGTGTCCTGAAATGGGACTCCTGACTCTTCTGGAATCCCCTTAAGTGATTGTGTGCCATTTCATCATGTTTTTCATTTATTCATATTTGTGTCTTCATTCCATTATTAAAAAAATTATAGTCATTAAATATAGATGATATTAACAAAATAAGATGTTTGACACATCCCTTTATACAATACTATTAATTTGTGATTCTACTGTATGACAAATGGTACATACATGCAAAAGAAAACCTTAAACTATATTCTAGAATACTTCATTTAGGATTATGAAGCAACTCAGAAAATATTGCATATATAACCTCACTTTTTTTCTTGAGCATGTAACATTGAAGTAAAAGTTCTAAAATTTAAGGCCCTGATAAAGGAAGAGTGTAAGTTTGAGTAGTTAGCTTTGTTTTATCACTTACTAGCTGTGTGACCCTGGGAAAATTACATAATTTCTCTCAGCCCCAGTTTCTTTATCTGTAAAATGGAGCTAATCTTGCTATTACCCGTGATGTCGGCTCACGGTTCTTGAATTTGGCAAAGAAAGAATTTAGAGCCAAGAACTCTAGTGCAAGATAAAGTTGATTTAGTACACAAAGAGAAAGTACACTTGAAGAGAAGATTCTCAAGATTCTCAGAGAGCTGCCTTGGCCTTTTAGAAAGAAAGTCACCGAGGCACAATAAGTGAGCCAGCGGGGCTGCATGGACTCAGGAAACAAATTGCAGAGGCAAAAGACGTTTTCTTGGAGACAGGTTCAGGGGTTTAGCCTGGGATGAGCTGCCCGCTGGTCCCTGGTTGCAAGTCTCATGGGGACCCTTAGAGGTTAGGAGAAAGAAAATAAAGATACATACTGGGAGCAAGAAGGCATGGATGTGCTCTAGAGAGAGAGCATGAACTGGGTCCTTTGTCTTAAGAGTTTTTATCTGTTTTCTAAAGGCAGAATTTTAGGGGAGATCTCAGGGGAGGATCTCGATAGAATATTCATCAACTTTCTAGGTACCCTTTAATATACTGACTCACCAAAATGAGTGTATAGGGTCAGGGTTGTGGTCTCTCTGACTGATTGGTGCTAGAGTAGGGGGTCATTGGCCATTGCATCTGGTCCTGATGTCAGCCATGGTGTCACTTTGTCTGGTTTTACTACTTTTCTGGGCTTGGAGCTGAAACACAACTGAGGCCTAGATATTACCTCTAGTTTGACCAAAACTCTGTCTCTATGGTCAACAGACCTAAGGCTTTGTTCCTAAGATTATTTGATGCTGATCAGAACCTCATTGTCCTAAGGGTTTAATTCTTTTTTTAAAAAAAATATATTTTATTGATTTTTTACAGAGAGGAAGGGAGAGGGATAGAGAGCTAGAAACATCGATGAGAGAGAATCATCGACCAGCTGCCTCCTGCACACCCCCTACCAGGGATGTGCCCGCAGCCAATGTACATGCCCTTGACCGGAATCGAACCTGGGACCTTTCAGTCCGCAGACCGACGCTCTATCCATTGAGCCAAACCAGTTTCGGCATAAGGATTTAATTCTTAAGAGAGTGGTCACAAAAAGGAGGCAGGTGAGTCAGGGTGCTGGGTAAGACCAGTTTGAATCAGCTATCTGTCTCAGTTTCCCCATTCCACTTGCTAGGGAATTTTCCTAACTTCTTACTATCCTGCCTCATTGCCTTCCTTACAGAGTTGTTACAGGTTTAAATGAAAAGCATATAAAGACGTCTAATATTGTGCCTAGTACAGAAAAGGTATTAATATTGCCAGAGGGAATGGGGTGACAATGAGTGGGCCTAATATATGGTGACAGAAGATTTGATTTTGGGTACTGGGTACATGGTGCAATATATAGATCTTGTAACATAGAAACCCACACCTGAAACCTATATGATCATATTTACCAATTTCTCCCCAATACATTTAATTTTAAATAGGTATTATAAATATGAGCTTCTCTTCTTTTCCTTTAGTGCCTTTTGGGATTTTGGGTTTGTATACACATTTGACACTGTTGATCCAACACTTACAGTGAAATGAAAATTGTGAAGTTCACACAGCTCTGGATGACTGGAGATAACAGGGTTGGATTTCTCCTTCTGAATATACCAAGATTCCATCTCCATTTCATTTAGAAAGCAGTTTCTTGACTACAAATGCAATTATTTGATTTACATTCTAATAGTAGTTATTTTTAACAATCCTTTTATTTTATGTTAATCTTAGGCCCCACAAAAATACATTGGATTCTTTAAAATTGGAGTAATTTTAAAGCTAACTTGAATACAGTAGTCAGGAGCTATTATCCTGAACTCTGTTGTGGTTTCTGTCTGACTATTTCTGGCAGGTGTTTTCATGGACCCACACAGAAAACATTAACTGTGCCATTCCAACAATTGTTTTAATGATTTAATGTAATATGAGTACCTGTCTTAATAACAATTTACCTTTAAAAATGCATATCCATGTTCTGATACTGTTACATTTTAGTCTGTGGACGTCTAGAATTTTCCATTCATATATTTCTCTTCTTTCCTTGTGTATCCTTATGTTAAAAAAATCAATTTTGAATCTATTTATTTATTCTCAATTAATCTTAGGATATAATGGTAACTGTTGTGATAGATTTGTATTCTTTCAGAGACACAGGTAGTTAGCTATCTCTCCTTCTTAGAATCAAGGGCTCACATACTGACATATTAATCAATAAGTATCCTATATAATAAAAGCCTAATATGCTAAGTGTCTGGTCATCCGGTCAGCTGTTCAACCAATCAAAGTATAATATGCTAATGATATGCTAAGGCCATTCAACTGCTTGCTATGACGTGCACTGACCACCAGGGGCAGACACTCCAACCAGTACGTTACCTTGCTGCTGGGGTCCAACCGATTGGGTCTGAGTAAGATGTGCCAGATATACCCTGGAGCCTTCCAGCGGTCCCTCCCTGGCCCCAATCATGCACCAGTGGGGTCCCTTGGCCTGGCCTGCATCCTCTCGTAATCCAGGACCCCTCGGGGGATGTTGGACAGCTGGTTTTGACCCTATCCTGCAGGGCAGGCTGAGGGACCCCCACTGGTGCACGAATTTGGGCACCGGGCCTTTAGCTGAGTATATTAACAGAGGATGACTTAATAAAATGTTCTTGAATAATATAATGGAAGCTTTCATTTAGATAAAAAAACAAAAAGAAAAAAATTCTGAGCAGGGAATATAATGTTTGGAGACTGCCTTTTTAAAATATGCCTTCTGTTAAATTATATACACTAGTGGCCCCATGCACAGATTCGTGCACATTGAAAGGAAAATAATTAGAAGAACTATTTTAATATTGCTATTTGCCCTTTCTCCCTCAGCACCTGGGAGCCAGGCAGTGGCCCCGCCCTCCACCCCCACCACTTGTCACTGTCTGCAGGGCGGTGTGATCAGGTCCCCACTCGCACCTGCCTTGGCCTGGTGCTGCCTGCTCACCTGCTCCACCGTCCCGCCGTGGTCCCGCTCTCATCGGGGCCCATCGGGGCCGGCAGTGCCTCCATTGACGCCCACTGACAGTGCTGCATCTCCAACGCCTGCCATGTTCCTCAGTGCCTCCTGGTGGTCAGTGCATAGCAAGCAGTCGAACTCCCGGTCTTCCAGTCAAACTCCCAGTCACCTAGTCAAACTCCCAGTCTCCTGGTCGAACTCTCGGTCGAACGACTGCCTGAGGGGACAATTTGCATATTAGGCTTTTATTATATAGATTTTTGTGGTTAGTTTTCCCATTCAACAGGAATGTGAGTGGCTTGATGTTGCAGTTTTTTTCATGAATGTGTATCTGCAGCACATTTAAATAGGATTAAAACAGAAACACTAGTTCATAGTAGCATTTTTCACAACAGCCAAAAGGTGGGTGAAGCCCAAGTATCCATTGATGGATGAATGGATAAACAAAGTGTGGTATATACATATAATGAAATACTAAGCAGCCTTAAGAAGGAAGGAAACAACATAAACACTGAGGACATTATGCTAAGTAAAGTAAGTCACAAGATAAAACCTGTAGGATTCTACTTATATATGAAATACTTAGAGTAGTAAAATTAATGGAGATAGGAAGTAGAATGGTGGTTGTCAGAGGCTGGGAGGAGGAAGGATGGGGAGTTGTTGCTTAATGGGTATAGAAATAGTTCTAGTTTTTCAAGATGAAAAGAATTTTATAGATTGGCTATACATCGGTGTGGATGTACTTAATGCTAACCTGTACATTTAAAGCTGGTTAAAATGGTAAATTTTATGTTATGCATATTTTTTAAAAACCATAGTTTTTAAAAAGACTAATTTTAAAAGGTTTTACTATATTCACATTTCCCCCCTCAACTTTATGACCTCATATGGTCCACTGTATAATCTTCTATATATATATAAAAGCTTAAGCAACCGATCAACCATTTGACTGGTAGTTGTGACGCACACTGACCACCAGGGGGCAGATGCTCAACGCACAGGCATGGAAACATGAAACAGACTGATAAATCTCAGAGGAGACAGGGGAGGGGGGAGGGCAGGAAGAGATTAGCCAAAGATCTTATATGCATACTAGAGGCCTGGTGCATGGATTCGTGCCCTGGTGGAGTCCCTTGGCCTGGCCTGTGGGGATAGGGCTGAAACCGGCTCTCTGACATCCCCTAAGGCAGTGATGGCGAACCTATGACACGCGTGTCAGCACTGACACGCGTAGCCATTTCTGATGACACGCGGCCGCTGAGGCGGCCGCATGCTGAGGATGAAACATTTGCGAAATAATGTTTTTTCCTCAAAGTGACACACTACCCAAGTTATGCTCAGTTTTTTGGCAAAGTTTGACACATCAAGCTCAAAAGGTTGCCCATCACTGCCCTAAGGTGTCCTGGATTGCGAGAGTGTTCAGGCCAGGCTGAGAAACCCCACTGGTGCACGAATTCGTGCACCAGGCCTCTAGTTTAACTATAATAACCTTGGTATTAGGACATCAAGAATGTAATTTGTACAATTAGAAATGTTCTCTCTCCAAATGACCCTCATTGTCATCAAGATTGTGTGAATAGAATATAGATACAGAGACAGAGAAGCATTGAACAGACTGCCAAATTTCAGTGGGAAGGCATGGGAGGGTATGTGTGTGGGGGGGGTAAGAGATCAACTAAAGGACTTGTATGCATGCATATAAGCATAACCAATGGACACAGACACTAGGGGGGTGAGGGCATGTGCTGGAGGGTGGGGGTGGCTAGGGAGAGGTCAATGGGAGAAAAAGGAGACATATGTAATACTATATGTAGTACTTTAAAAAATAAAGAATTAGAAAAACTACTAAAAAAAAAAAAGATTGTGTGAACAGGTCATAGAAAGGTTAGAAGAGGCTGCTGGAACTTACCCATTTGCTGAAATATATAATGTGTATATTAATTTTTTTCTGATCTTAGCCATGGTAGAGTACAAACCTCATGAATTCTTTTACTATCTTCGCTTCAGTGTGTTTCATCATCAGTTTTCATTTCTGTCAGTCAAAGTCACATGGCACTTCCGGTTTTATCTCCATTTGACAAGGTTAAGCTAGTTAATGATCTGCAGTTTCTGTTCAGCTTTATTTTCCATAGATTTATCCTGATAACCATAGCATGAACTCTAGAGTGTGTGTTAAGAACTGAAAAGAAGGTAAAAGGTCTTTATTAGTGTTTTTTTATTCCCATATTCCATAGTTTTCTGAGGGGCAAAAATGTGTCAGGGTCCTCTCTGAAAAAAATGTAGTTGGGCAAAAGAAAAATGCTTTTATCCTTACATTAAACAAAACTCAAAGTAAAATCTTACTGATGACATCTGCCTTTTATGTTCTTTCAAAATCAATCTATCCACTTTTTAGAATATACAGTAATTAACTGTTCTGTTGCTCTTTGCTCTAACATATTCTGAGCTAATATGGAAAATTGCTATGATTAATTTGATATTTTAGGAGTATTTGCATTTGGTATCAGGTGTTAAAATGAGGAGAGATAATGCTTGATTTTACTCTTAATTATTTTGTGTTGGGTAACTGTAAATATGTTCAGTGGATATTTTTATTAAGCTCAGATTATAAGAGAAATAATTGCAAATCTCTGTACTAATAATAGCTCTTTTCCTACTGCATGGAGGATGAATGCTGGTTAAATGTCCTTTTAGAACATTGTCAATCAAATCATCTGTCCACCTCAGTTTATACATTATTTTTTCAGTATTTGGAGATATACTAACAGACCACAGAGACCTTTATTTAGCTATTTCTTTTAATAAATAGAGGATATTATGAGTTGTTTCCGTAAACTAAAGTCCAAAGCTTTCTTTTTTTAAAAAAATAAATATATTTTTATTGATTTCAGAGAGGAAAAGAGAGGGAAAGGAAGGGAGAAACATCAATGATGAGAGAGAATCATTAATTGGCTGCCTCCTGCCTGACTCCCACTGGTGATTGAGCCCACAACTTGGACATGTGCCCTGACCAGGAATTGAAACATGACCTCCTGATTCATAGATCAACGCTCAACCACTGAGCCATGCCGGTTGGGCAAGTCCAAAGCTTTCAAATGGTTTGTAGGACCTTATCTTATACTGAGTTAAGAGATTCTGAAGCAGGCGTCCTCAAACTACGGCCCGCGGGCCACATGCAGGTGTTTTTGCCATTTTGTTTTTTTACTTCAAAATAAGATATGTGCAGTGTGCATAGGAATTTGTTCATAGTTTTTTTTAAACTATAGTCCGGCCCTCCAACGGTCTGAGGGACAGTGAACTAGCCCCCTGTTTAAAAAATTTGAGGACCCCTGTAAGCAAGCAACTTTCCGGAGTTCATATTTGGCTATCGTTATTAGGATAAAGACATATCACCTGCATATCATAAGTGGTCCATTCTGGTCATGAAATAAGATGCCTACTTCTGCCAAAGTTCAGGGATGGAGTAAGGAGAGAGATATAACTGACATGGAGGAGATGGAGGGGAGGAAGTGAAAACTGTGGATGGGACTGTGAGGAAAAGTCTTTTCCCATAAGTTCACAGATTAGGGAAGAGACTTGGGTCCAGTCCTAGGGAGGAGTCAATATGGAAATTCTTATCTGTGAGGGGAGGTGATGGTGCATCCTTGATTATTATTTTTTTCAATAATGGCAATGCCTTGTATCAAAAGGAAATCAGGTTATGGAATTTGGATTTTGTATAAAAAAAAGGGCCACCAGAAACTTGAGCCCACAGGAACACAGACTTCATTCCAGGTGAACCAGCAGCTGGAATTAAGAGCTACGGGCTTGCCTCCAAGGTGAACTTTGAGAATGAAGATTCAGATACCTGAAGCAAATGTTTTCATAGCCCATTTACAAATGTACCAGGATGTCCAATGTCACTGATCTAGGAGCGAGGTTGCAGGTAGAAAATCATTATAGGCAGCTGAAATGGGGTTAAAAAAAGGTAAAGACTTTCATGCATATGAGGTAAAATTGAGTAAAGGTATGTGCCTGATTTTTTGTCCCCCCTAGTCCTTCTCCCATTATCTTCAGGTCATTTGACTCCTGAGGTATAACTTTACCTGAATTCCAAGGTTCTTTTTGACTTTCAGGAAGAGGTCCCTCAGACAAGGTTTCTTGACTCAGCACTAAGTCATTCTTGCCGATTGGGTAGAAGTGATCTCTTAGTTTTGACAACTGAGCTTCACTATCTTAGCAATGTTCTAGAACCCTATTGTCCTATATTTTGAGCCCAATATTTACCTAACAATTATTCATTGAGCACCTACTATCTACCAGGTATAGGGAATAATAAAAATCTCTCCTGCCCCATGATCTCTAACCCAAGGCAGAGGTCCCACTATGTGTTGCTGGTTTCCTTAAGCTGAAATTTATTTATTGGCCTTGGCTACAAGGCTCCTTATCTCTGAGTCCCTTTTGGATGCCTTTCCATCCAGATGTTCTATTTTAGACTTCTACATTTATCTGTCTGACCATATTGCCCCCCTGGATCTGGCTCCCTGACTGACCTTCCAGCATTGGCTTTTTCCCACTCACTCCCACCCCCCACCTCAGTGAGCACACATGTTTGCAGGTCTTAGTCTCTCTGGGTCAGCCCCATCCAGCCTAATTAACATGATCCAGGAAAGAATAATTCCAAGAAGATGGTAGTTTTCCAAGTGCAAGGTCGTGAGAAAATGTGTAGGCTGGAGACACATCTAGATTCAAATCTGGCTGTACCATTTGGCAAGTGACCAAAAACAAGTTACTTAAGCTTGTTGAGTCTCCGTTTCACTGTATGTGAGCTTCTAAAAATCATAACTTCCCTCTCAGGTTTTTTGAGAGGTTTAAATGAGATGAATCTCAAGCACCTGGCACACAGTGGGTATTCAGTGATGGTTCTCTTCCCCTTTTGACAGTTTCATTGTCTATTTTTTTCTTTGTTATTAAATTTATTGGGATGACATTCTATATAATAAAAGCCTAATATGCAAATTGTCTCCTTGACCGGGAGTTCAACCAGGGGGCGGGGCTGGCCGGTGGTGGCAGGCGGCTGGGGGACGAGAGGTGCTCTGGCCGGCAGCCACTAGGGATCCTACCTGTGCACGAATTTCGTGCACTGGGCCTCTAGTTGGTTAATAAAATAATATAGATTCAGATGTACAATTCTATAATACATCATCTATATCATTGTTTATTTTGATAATAATCATAGAGAGAGAACAGGACAGGGATAGAATTCTTCATTGACAAGTAGAGAAAGTAATCCTGAGGAAGGTTGTGAAGTAGTCACATCTGGTGGTTACTGGTTTGAGGAGGAGGGAGTATGAGGAGCCAAGATTTCTAACTAAATGTACAGTGGTTTTTTTTTTTTTTTTAATTCAACGGTGGTGCTTTTACCTAAAAGTTAAAATAAAATTTGCAAGAAAACTTCTTCCACTGCTTATTATATTTATTTTAAACTTGTTGGTCAAAGTGGCCAAGCTTGGAGTTCTTTTATTTTTTCTCAATTCTTGCTGTCAATCTTTTCTTAATTTGTTCATGCTGGATATACATGCTATGTGGGAAGGAACAACAACCACTTGGCCATAACCAAAATGTATTTAGTTTTCACTATGCCATAGGCCCTGAAAATATTTTAAATGTTTACTCATTTACATCCCTCATCAACATTTTAAGATGATAGAACTGAAGTAAAGAGAGTTTACATGAGCCCATGTTTGCAGAGCTAGTAAGGGGCAAATTATGCATCTGACCCAAGTCTGCCTGGCATCAGAGCCTAAAACTGCTTCTTAATGACCTCATTAAAGTGTTTAGTGTACTTTTTATTTATTGCCATCTGCCTTAGCATTTTATATTGGTAAGTTAAATATCTGTTTATAGTAGCATAGGCTGAAGGGGGCAGAGCCAGCAGAAAGTGAAAAGAGGACTTTGGATTTTTAAGCTACTGCCAGTAGGAATAAGCTTAGCAATCTATTCTTCTGTGACCTTGGGCTATTTCTTATAGGATGACTCAGAGGACAGAACTAAATACAGAGACAGGAATTACAGAGAATTATTCATACGAAATGGGACTAGACTAGACTATAATCAAGAAAGTTCTGGGTGGTAGGACTGTCAGGTTGGCAGATAGAATGAGAAAAGAAGAATATACAGTATGCTAAAATCCTCTCTAATAAAATGGTAATATGCAAATTAACCATCACTCTGCTACATAAGCCACACCCACCAGCCAAGCCACGCCCACCAGCCAATCAGGGCGAGTATGCAAATTAACCCCAATCCAAGATGGCTACAGCCACAGAGAGCAAGGTTTCCCAGGTAACAGAGTAAGCCAAGCTTTCCATAGCCGTTGCAGGCCTAAGCCTCCACTCAAGCTACAAAGTTTCAATTATAGAAGGTAAACAAATTCAAACAAATGGCGGCAGAATGGAGCTTGAGAGAGCAGGCCAGGGTTGCCGGCGGCAACAGGGGAAGCAAAGCTTTCCGCACACCCTGGCCGGGCTCACCCACTTAAGGCTACAAAGTTTCAATTGTAGAAGGTGAATTAACTGCCACAGAAATGGCTGCCGGAGCCCCAGGCTTGGCTCCGCTCCAGGCTACAAAGTTTCAATTGTAGAAGGAAAATAAATTCCAGATACCAGGGCCTCCACTTGGGTTGCCAGGGGGTGTGACCGGCCTGCAAACCACCACAGGCCCCTCGCTCAGGCCGCCCCACACCCCAAGGGAACCCCCACCCTTATCTGTGACACCCTTCAGGGCAAACCAGCTGGCCCCCACCCGTGCACCAGGCCTCTATCTTATCTAATAAAAGAGTAATATACAGATTGATCATCACTGCAACACACAATATAGCTGCCCCCATGTGGTCAAAGATCCTGCCCCCATGTGGACACAAAATGACCACCACAAGATGGCCAGCAGGAGAGGGCAGATGGGAGGCACCCGGCCTGCAAGGGAGGGCAGTTGTGAGGGACCAGGCCTGCAAGGGAGGGCAGTTGAGAGGGACCAGGCTTGCAAGGGAGGGCAGTTGGAGGTGATCAACCCTGCAGGAGAGGGCAGTTAGGGGTGACCAGGCTGGCAGAGGAGGGAAGTTGGGCGCAAACAGGCTGGCAGGGGAGCAGTTAAGCATCAACCAGGCTGGCAGCAGAGTGGTTAGGGGGTGATCAGGCTGGCAGGCAGAAGCGGTTAGGGGCAATCAGGAAGGCAGGCAGGCAAGCAGTTGGGAGCCAGCAGTCCTGGATTGTGAGAGGGACATCCCTCCAGGAGTCCCAGATTAGAGAGGGTACAGGCTGGGCTGAGGGACAACCCCCAGCCGTGCACGAATTTCATGCACCGGGCTTCTAGTTTATATATAATTGTATCAGATGACATAATTATATATAAAATCCAAAATAACTTATCAATAATTATTGAGTTTCAAAAATTATGCTAAACTTCTCAAGGCCTTCAGGTAAAACATCCAAATAACTTTCAAAGGCAAAACAATTAGATTGGCATCAGACTTTTGTAAACTTACTTATAAAGGCAATAAGTGAGCACATTAAAAAAAACCAAACAGTGAAGAGTGAAAGCGATGGATTTTTTTATTCAATCAAATGTCTGTCAATTATTAAGGTACTATAGGCCCAATGCACAAAATTCATGCAAGAATAGGCCTTCCTTCCCACAGCTGCCGGTACCGGCTTCCCCCTGGCACCCGGGACCCGGGCTTCCCTCATAGCCCCGGCTTCGTTTGGAAGGTAGTCCGGAAGGATGTCCGGTCTAATTAGCATATTATGTTTTTCCTATATAATAAAAGGCTAATATGCAAATCGTCTGAACGGTGGAACAACTGGAACAACCGAACAACTGAACAACTGGTCGCTATGACATGCGCTGACCACCAGGGGGCATGTGCAGAACGTGGCGGGCATTGGCCACAGCAGGATGGTGGAGCAGGTGAGCTGGGGTGCCAGACCAGCGGGGCGCTGGTCACTGTCATCTGGGTGAGCCTCTGGTGGTTACTGAAAATTCTTGGCTCCTGCGCACTGCAGTCCCATCTGGCGCTTGCACCTGCTGCCAGTGCCAGCCCTGCTTGCACCCACAGCTGGTGCTGGAGCCGCTGCTCACACCCACTACCCGTGCCCGGCGCCCGTCCCAATCACTTGGCGCCATCAGCGGGTGTGAGCAGTGGCTGCTGGCCCTGATCACCCTTGAGGGCTTCTCCACCTCCCCCTGCTCCTGAGGGGTGATTGGGGCAGCAGCCACCGCTCACACCCACTGACAGTGCTGGCCCCACTCGCGCCGCTGCTGGCGCTGGCCCCAATCACTCTGCACCGTCAGCAGGTGCGAACGGGGCTGTGCTGTCAGTGCATGGGAGCGGTGGCAGTGGGAGCAGGGCTGCCAGCAGACAGGGGACCAGGAACCACGGTGGGAGGGGCTGGGCTGGGATGCGGAGGATGGACCAAGACCCACCCCTGTGCCACCCCTGTGCCTACCGCAGCCTCGCAGCCCACAGTTCCTTTCAAGGTGCACGAATTCGTGCAGCGGGCCCCTAGTATTATTATAGATTAGAAAACAGTTCTCAGCATAGGATAATTTAGGGAATTCTGTACTTATCACCTATTTTTTTAAGAGTCTACTAGAGAATGAACTTTATCCAACCAGGTGGTAACTGGGGAAATTTCAGCAAAAGAACTGATGATGAACACTTACAAATATATAAAGCTGTATCTAAGACTCTATAAAGTGAATTTTCAAATGCCACATGACAAAACAGAAATAATGCAATAAAAATTGGGAGGAGAAGAAAATAGAAAAAGCTATTGTTGTATAATTGGGGCATTAAAGGGGACTGAAGGCGGTGGGGGTGGGAACCTCCTGGTAAACTAGATAATATAAAGTTATAGGAGAAAACAGGATACTAAAATCATTAAAAAAGATAAATGTATAAAGGTAATCACTAGAAAAAAGATAGAACTGGGTAGATGGGGCAAATGGGTAGCTATGGAAAAAATGGGAATGGGATAGTATGGATGAGGAAGAATTACACTCTTTTCTGGGTGTATATTTTAAACAGCTTTGACTCATATAAACACAGTCATGTTTCATATACTCAAAAATATAAAGTCAACCAGGATATAGAGATCCCAAAATTGAAAATAAACAGTAACAAATAAACTTAATTGTATTACAAGTAAATAACATAATCTCACTGAAGGGAGTGGGGAAGATAAAAACTAATCCGAGGAACTTGGAGAAAGTGTAATTTGACTGTGTTGTGTGGCTAAAAACAAAACAAAAAAAGAAAAAATACTGTCCTGTAAACAAAAATTATACTCAAGTTAGTAAGCCTATTTCTTATGGGGGGTGTGGGTCAATAATTCTGTAATCACTTGGTGAGTATACTAAGATTGAGGGAATAAGTGAATGAATTGTAGATATTGACAGGTTTCTTTTTATCAGAGAAAGATAAGGAAAAGAGGAAGAGTAAAATGAATCTTGTATTGATTTGGAATCAGAGGTATCAGTTGGAACTCAAAGTATTTGAGGTATAAGTACACACACACATAAATAGGTATAGATATGTGTGTGTGTGTATAAGTGTGAGTTAGTATATACATATGTTCATAGTTCTGCCTGCTGAGAGGCCTAAGAGCAATGGCACTCCAGTAGCAATAAGCAAACCTAGCATCCAGATGTAGGTTTCTAAATATGATTCCCCAATAAGGGGAACTAGGAATTCCCAGAGAAATGGTAAATTACAGGATTGGAACAGGAAATATTCAAGATAAGCCTGGACTATCTTGTGGTACCTGGAAAAAATGAAAGTGATGAAAAAAAAGAAAAGAATTGGGGGATGTCAAAAGGACACAAAAATCAAAGTAAAGAAGCTCCAATAGCCAAAACTGGATAAATTTTAGAAACAAAATCTATATATATAAAAGCCAGCCAACCTTACACACAAAAGTTTGACAACATGTATGAATGGACTCATATCTCAAAAACCACACAAACTACCACAACTTACCCAACAATCTATATACTAGTATATAAAAGCCTAAGTGACTGGCTGACCTGCTGGCTGACCAGTAGCTATGATACACACTGACCACCTGGGGGCAGATGCTCAATGCAGGAGCGGGAACCACAGGCATGGAAACATGGAACAGACTGATGAATCTTCAGAGTGAAGGGGGAGGGTGAGAGGGCGGGAAGAGATTAACCAAAGATCTTATGTTCACACTAGAGGCCCAGTGCATGAAATTTGTGCACTTGGGGGTGGGTGTCCCTCAGTCTGACCTGTGCACCCTCTCACAATCTGGGACCCCTTGGGACATGTCTGACTTCCGGCTTAGGCCTGATCCCAGGGGATAGGGCCTAAGCCGGAAGTCAGACATCCCTCTCACAGTACGGGGCCCTTGCAGTCTGGGACCCCTCGCTCCTTACCTCCTGCCTGTAGTGGAGGCGGGAGAGGCTCCTGCCACCACTGCTGTACTCACCAACCATGAGACCAGCTTCTGGCTGAGCGGCACTCCCCCTGTGGGAGCGCACTGACCACCAGGGGGCAGCTCCTGCGTTGAGCATCTGCCCTCTGGTGGTCAGTGCATGTCATAGTGACTGGCCGTTCTATCATTCGGTCTATTTGCATATTAGGGTTTTATTATATAGGATCAGTCCTGATCAGGCCAGGCCCAGGGACCACACCAGTGCACAAACATTTAATAATAGCATTGGATTATAGTTCGTAGATTAAACTAGATATTCATGAGTCCATACTGATGTAAACAAATTATAAATGAGAATAGGGGATAGCTCCTTTTTATGAGAGAATTCAAATTGACATGTAGAAGGAATGATAGAAATATAAACACCACATTAGGCATCCACCTCAGCAAAAATTGTTGCAAACAAAATGCTAAAATCAATGGGCAAAGTCTGGAGAGAAATAGAACATTAACACAGTCCAAAGTATTTCTACTAAGGTATTTATCAATTTCAGAGGGAAAAGTAACATTACAGTAAAATATATACAAATTTACTCTATAGTAAATTAGGTAGAAGACTTGAATAGACTTTCACAGAAAAGGATATACGACTGGCTCATAAACATATAAAGAGATGTTTAATTCCATTAGTAATAACTCAAATGGAGTATAAAACTCAAATGAAATAACATTTAATGCTTACCAGACTGGCAAAGTGAAAAGTTAGGTACCACTAAGTATTGGAAAAGATACAGATCAATGGAAACGTCATGCACTGTTTACTGGTGCAGCCTTTGCAAAAACAGTTTAGCTTGACCCAGTAAAGGTAAAATTCATGTTTAGGACTCCTGGAAGAATCCCTGAATATGACCATCCTGGGACATGTACATAAATGCTCATGAGTGCATAGTTCTGAAAAGTCAAGAACCAGAAAAAACAAACACAAATGTCCACCAACTATAGAAATTATAAAGTTTGGTGTATTTATATCATGCTATGTAGCTGTGCACATAAATAAATGAAAGCTACAAGTGTCAACATAGATCTTAAAGCTTCCATATTGAGTGAAAGAATCTTTAAAAATTGAGTGAAAGAAGCAAATCATGTAAGCATGCATACTGCGTGCTTTTATTTATGTAAAGCTAAAGAAAAAGGCAAAACCAAGCAATAAGTTGTTTTGTGATCCACACATCTGAAGTAAATCTATTTAAAAAAGAATTATTAATAAATTCAGGATGGTGATTACCTTGGAGAGAAAGAAGAGCTGATCAGGTAGGTACGGGCACCCAGGGGTCCTCTTAATATACTGGTATCATCTATTTGTCTATATACATTTTAGGTAAAATGTATATAAAGTATTTTATATACTATTTGGTTTGTATGAGAGGATAAAAACATTTTTCAAGGAAAGAAAAATATTGCTTGGAAAATATTTATTCATCAAAAGCCTCTGTTCTAAAAGAATGTTCTTTGTAGCTTAGAGAAAAATACATATAGTCTCTCCCTAGTTTGTTACTTAAAATGACCCAGGATATTTTTTTCAAAAAACACCTCACTGTTTAAGAATGGGGTCATGAGTTTGAAGGCTGTTTCTCTGATCAAGAAAAAAAGTGAAGATAATAACTTGGCTTAGGTCCCATCCGACACTTAAGTTACTAAAGAACGTTAGTCCACACTCGGCCATCTGCCATGCAATGTGAAGCCAAGGACAGGGAAAGTAACTCGTGTGAATTCAGAGACTTATCTCTCTGACATTCTGGCCCAGAAAAGAGGAACAGAAATATAGTACTATCCACTGAGACAACATTTTCCCACAGCTTGTCTCAAATTTCATAGTCCTTGTTAAGTAAATTGATAATATCAGTCCTATTCCCAGTGGGCAAATGTTAATGTCATTCAAATAGAATCTCAGGAGGTGATTTGATGAACCAAAAAACTTACTGAAGCTATTGAGTCATCAAGGTTGGAGGTTGTATCAAAAATGAAAAATTCTTTGCCCCACCATTTTGCAAATTATTTAACCATGTGCTTGAAGGAGAGAAGGTAAAGAGGATCTGCTTTTAAAATTTTTGTGCAATCCCCTCTTAGAATATCTATTTTACTTTCTTTCTCTTTTTTCTCTTCCTCTGTCTTTGCTTTAGTCTTTCTACTTAAAAATATCTCTTAATATTCTTAGTTATAGATCCATTGGGTAGGGACAAAGTAAAGATTAAAGATTACCAGGTGTACCATTTACTAATTCGGATTTTGTAATCAAAGAAAACACGATAATTTCAAGAGAAACATCAAAAGTGCTTTATTCAGAGTAATGTCCATTGCTAACTACACATTTTCCCCATCTTTCAGGTAATTTGTGGATACCGTCCCAATAGAACTTTTCTTATTTTGAGGCAAACCATTCAGAGGCCCAATTTTCCACTTCTTCGTACGTTTTGAAGTGCTGCTCAGAAAGTGCATGTGCCACTGATCAAAACAAGGTAATCTGAAGGAGCAAGGTCTGGTGAATACGGCGGGTGGGTTAATACTTCCCAGTCAAGATCTATTAACGTGTCTTTAACTGGTTTTGAAGTGTGTGATGGTGCATTATCATGAAGCAAAATTACTTTGCCGTGTCTTCTGGCACATTCTGGTAGTTTCACGATCAAAGTGTGGTTCAAATTGATTATTTGTTGTCGGTACAATTAGTATTAATGGTTTCACCTGGTTTAGAAGCTCGTAATATACACCACACCTTCCTGATCCCACCAAACGCAGAGCATTGTCTTCTTTCCAAAGTGATTTGGCCTTGCAGTCCATGTTGATGGTTGACCTGGATCAACCCATGATTTTGTGCATTTGGGATTCTCAAAATAAATCCACTTTTCATCGCCAGTCACAATTAGATGCAAAAAAGACTTTCTTTCGTGCCGTTGAAGCAACATTTTACTGATGACTTTTTGGCTTTCCATTTGTCTTTCGTTCAGTTGATGTGCCACCCATTTTCCTTCCTTTAAAATCTTTCCCACTGCTTTTAAATGATCGGAAATTGTTTGCTGAGTAATGTTTAATCTTTCTGCAAGTTGTTTTTGAGTTTACACGCATCTTCATCCAATAATGTTTGTAATTGTTGGTCTTCAAACTTTTTCGGTTGACCTGAACGTTCTTTGTCTTTCACATCGAAATCATCACTTTTAAAGCATTTAAACCAGCGTTCACAAGTATCTTGAGATGGAGCATGTTCACCATAAGCTTCCTGAAGTATATGATAACTTTCAAGCAACACTTTTCTTCAAAATAAAGTAATGAATTAAAACTTCCCACAAATGCTCTTTTTTTGGGTATGAAATTCGACATTTTTAAGCGTAAAAATATCTATGATGTTAACACCTTCAGCAAATTTGACATATGAAGTTTTGAAGCTTGCTGTCACTACAACAAAATAGCATACATATCAAATCACACATATAGCAACATATGTGTAACTCCATCTATTGAAAAAAAATCCGCATTATTAAACAGTACACCTGGTAAGTAGGGTGATTATGGCCTTGTATTTTTTTCTTTTTTCTTTTGCTTTAAATGCTGGTTAGTACAGGCTGGATGTGAGAATAAATCTGTCTTCACTACCATGTGCATCAAGAGAGACACAGAGTAAGCAAAATATATCACCCAAATTGTGCCTCTTTGATGGAGAGCCTTTCTATCAAATATCCTTTATAAATATTAAGGCAATATTACGTGAGTGACAGAACTTGAGGAAGTAACAAAATGGAAATGTAATATGGTCCGTTTTGATGTATGAGGCTCCAATCCCACAAGTACAAACATGGCTGTGTTTCTTCTATTCATACCTGCCATGCATTTCTGAGCAGTACAAGTGACACGTTTAGTGCCTAAACAAGCATTTAGGATTGTTTAGGCACTAAATTGAATGTGTTTGGGCTTAGGACCTTCTGTTTGGTCATGTAAGGAGATAAGAACATCTGTTTTCTAAATTCTAAAACATGTTCTGTGTTTTGGAAATAATTTTTTTGTTTTTTTAGTTTCTGTTATAGGTAGTAAAATGAATAACTTTGCATGATTGGCGAAAAGCATAGTAAATGAAGTATTCATACTTATTTTTCGAAAGATTTCTACTCATGCTAAGTAAAAAATTCACAGTAATTCCACTTTTCGTCTCATTGAAAGATTGGTATAGATTGACATTTCCTAGGACTTTTTGACCTATAAAACAAGTTTCCATGTGAAACCTGATTGGTTCTCCAAAATCATATGCTAATCAGAAGACATGGAATTTCAGAGATGAAAAAAGAGTGATCATTGGAAGGGGAAGACATCTCCACAAAAATGCTTTCTACTATTGACTTGAAAGTTTTACCAATCAGGACATATTTCTAGATGACTACTGTTAAAATACAAATGACCTTGGGCAAGTAAGACAATAAGATAGGTGGGTGCATTAACAATCTAGCATGGATTTGTTTCTCTAAGGAGCCAAAGGGAGAAAAAAAAATGTGAATAAATGAACATTCTACAATGGGATAAGAGAGAATTAGTATAAATTACAGTGAGAGCCATCCAGCTTGCTGCTTTCTTTTTAGATCCTTTGTTATTCTTCTTGCAGGGTTTTCCATTTTAACACGGGAGTAAACTTTTAAATTAAAAGGATTAAGCTCTTATTGGGGGGATTTCAGGCTTCACCCAGTGGGTGACAGTTATCTGGGGGAGACATTGAGACTTTTTCATGCCCCCAAACTCATGTGGTGAAGGAGGCAGCTGCTTGCTCCAGTTATGAGGGGGATTGATTACAAGCTTGAGACTCATTGTCTTCTGCAGCTTGTAAACGGGCTCTGAAGGCAGTTTCCATAAAAGAGTTCAAAGCTGAAATAGGTAATTAGCCCCCTGAAGTAAATACTTTGAAGCGCAATACCCATTTTTGTATGTGCTCTGGTATATGTGATAAAAGAGTCTGATTAAATTATTTTCCCCCTAAGGAAGATTGTCACATGAAAACAAAGGGGAGGAAGGGCAAGAGCTTTGAAGAAGAAGATGAAACTGAGACTGGCTCTCACACTTACTAGCTGCTTGTCTTTGATTTACTCTCAAAGCCTCTCTCTAAGCCTCAGTTTCCATTCCAATAAAATGGGAATAATAATATCTATTGTGTCAGGTTATCCTAACATTGATTAGAAAACACTTCATGAGATAACGCAGTGGTTGTAACAGATGGAATTCTAATACTACATTTAAAGAAGAATAAATAATATTGCCTTGCTTAGAATAGGCAAACAATGAATGCATTATTAGTTCATGTCAACCAGATCAATTGTTGAGCAACTTCAAGTAATTATTGATCAAAAATAGGTTAAAGAATTTATTTTCCATTGATGCTGTCTTCAACTAAAATACAGTGTTAGGAAGGAATAGATTCTTCTTCAAGGAAATTCTCAATCCTATCTGTATTATCTATAGTATATTTGATGCTTGCTAGTTTTCAATAATGTCATAATATAGACAGCATTTTTATTTCCCGAATTTGGATTTTGTAATTATTATTTTTTTTACAATAAAGTATGTCTATAAATCCATGCTACCTTAATTAAGAACCATGGGGAATGTGCAAGAACACTGCATGTGTGGTTATTGACATGCCAACATTAAACCTGGTCCTGTTAGCAAATATTTTTTAATGATAAAGATCTCTTGTTTAATTACACTCATTGGTATATTGTGAGTTCTGATGTAAGTGAAATTGAGGGATAAAATGGTATTCATAGGGGTTTTGTTCTATCAGAAATTTGGCTGCTTTGCTGAATTATGTTCTCCTCCCACCTGCCCTGCTCCCAGTCCACCTCAGATCTATATTTAATTGCATTTCATTTCTAGGCTTCCTCAATACTTTTGAAATAAATACTTAGCACTTACCTGGGTAAGTCCCAAAGCAAGTGTGTTCTGCCACGACGTTGTGACACCATGAACATTTTCCTCCTGTAAGAATGGGCTGCTAGAAACACGTGCTTTTTAAGTCAGATGGTGCTGCTGCCAAGCATGGACTTCTCTACATGAGCCCCTGCTGGTCCCCGCTGGGGCCAGGTCTCCAGAACCCGGTGGGAAACTGAAATAATCAATGGACAATGGCCAGACCATATATAAACTAGAACTCTGACACACAGCCCGTAGCAACCTGCCCAGGAAACCAATCATCTCCAGTAACCAGCCTAGAGCCAGCCTCCTCCTATAAGTCAGACTTGTAGGAGGTCAGACCACTATTTCTAACAACCAGCCCAGAACCCCCCGAAACGGTAAGTTCCAAATGGCCAGGACTTGATTCATAACTGACAGCTTTCCTAATTTTTGCCTCTGCTTCCAAATTAGGACCAACCAGAGAAAGCCTATATGTATCCACACCCAATCACTTAGGATGCCCTGCTTCTGGTTAGCCCATATCCAACTCTCCAAGCCTCCAAACCTAGTCCACCATAAGCTTTCCCACTCCTCTGCCTGCCTTTGAGTCTCTGCTAAAACACGAGTGACAGTGGCCAACTCCTTTGCTACAGTGAGTCTGAATAAATAGCCTTTGCCTTCTCATGTGGTTGGCCTTTGTTTATTTTCACACCTAGGTCCTGGCATGGGTCAGCATGGTTTGTTGAAGCTGCTGCATACATCAGTGCCATTCTGATCAAATATGCGCCTTCTCAGTGCCAGGTGTTGTCTCCTTAGCCCAGCATTACTCTACACAGATTGGCTGCTCCTTGTTGGCTCTGCTCACCCACCCAGAGAGCACACTGTGTTAACCCCCTGGAATACAAAGGGCTGATTCTCTCTCTTTGTCCACTTGATGGCCTATTGGGTATGCCTTAGAATATACACTGAGTGGCCAGATTATTATGGTCTCTGAATGCATAATAATCTGGCCACTCAGTGTATATCCTATATAATAAAAGGCTAATATGCAAATTGTCCCCTCAACCAGGAGTTCGACCAGCAGGCAGGCCGGCCAACAGCCCATGTCCCCTCCCCCTGGCCAGGCTGCCTGGACCCCACCCATGCACGAATTCATGCACCGGGCCTCTAATACACACACACACACACACACACACACACACACACACACACACACACTGAGTGGCCAGATTATTATGTGTTCAGAGATCATAATAATCTGGCCATTCAGTGTAGGTATTCCATGTCTATTTGGCTTTCTTTGGGACTGGAGGTGGTGGAGTGGGAGTGTACCTCCTCTCAAATCAAAGCCCCGCCCCCTCTTTTTTTCTTGCTAAATCAGAGAAAAAGTACAAGTGATCTGTCTGGCATATCATCTTACTACAATTAATTGAATTTCATCTCAGTAGAATTCAAACAGCTTATTTGAAAGTCCGCTGAATGTTTTAGTCAGAGAGCTGTTTGGTACCTAATTGGCTCAAATTCCTAGGATGGAATAATTTATACTGCCTTTAATACATTACTTCCTATATGACAGGCACTTATACATTTTACATATCTCAGTGATAGTTCTTTCAGCCGCCCTTCTCACTGCCTCAGCTCCAGTTTATCATCTTGTGGATCCCTTTAGGTTTTAGACCCTGAAAAACATTAGCCCATTGTTTTAGGTTAAAACAATCAGTTTTCCAGAGTCAAATATGTGGTTCATTTATGGCAAATTTGTATACTCCAGCTTTATTGATTTATTTAATTTCTTTCTTGTTCTTTTGCATACACAATGCCTTATTGTTTCTAGACTGCTTTATAGTGTAATCTCTATGCAAACATGTTAAATGAAACATGGTAAAATGCACCATTTGTTGTGCAATCAGTGCAAATAACCTAGGTGACTTGATAATCTGAAGAGCAGATGCCTTCCACCCTAGGCTAAGTTCACATTGCACATTTACAAGTGATGACAATGTTGTCACAGCTTGCTTCTCTGAAGCTTTCCTTTGATATTGATGTTAAGATACCGCCTGACTTCAGAAACATTAAAATATGAAAAAATGCATCTTGGCATTGAGAAATGTGGTCACAATAAAATGAGTCAAGTTTCATTCCTTCCCAATTCAAAAAGCTTAGCCAGGTTTTACCATCAGGGTGCGTGGCTTGTAGCAAAAGCCAGAGGCCTGAAAAAACAAAATTAATTCCTAGCCCAGTAGCAAGTCTTATCATTCTGCCTCTGAAACACATCTCAGCTCTGTCTCTCTGATGCTGCCATTTTCCAAGACACCATCACCTTGCTCCTGGGCCACTGCAGTGTGTGTGCCTTCATATTTCCTCTTTCCCTCTTTTCTCCATAGCACACAGATAGTAATCTTTTAATAAATGTGATCACATAACTTTCCTGATAAGAACTCTTCAGTGGATCCTAATTGCAAATCTAGTGTAATCCAAACTGCTCCATGCTTGGCCTGCCTACTCTCCAAGCTCATCTTTGCTCCTCTCCCCATCATGCTGACACATTGGCCTCCTTCCCATTCCCTGTACCTATTAAGCTCTTCTATGATACACAGCCTCCCACCCACCCAATAAAACCACTTTCTTCTCACCACTGACTCATCATTTTTCAGGTCTTGGCTTAAATGTCAACCCCTCAGAGAGACCTTCCTGACAGCCTTGTCCAAGTAGGTTTCCTCTCCCTATTTTTCTACCTCTGCCATCTACATTTCCTATATTGTAGCATTTATCTCCTTTAATACTTGTCCTTATATGAATTATACATTTGTTTGTTGATGAATAGGCTACCTTCTGTAAGGGGAAGCAGCCTATTTGATTATCAAGTGCTTGGCACATAGTAGTGATCCTTATTTAATTATCTGTGGGATACAGACATCAAAGGAACAGCATTCTGGACACAGGGCTAGAGGTCTGTGTCAGCAAAAGGGCCCAACACCTCAGGCCTAGAGGAAGAAGCGTATTCAGTGGGCAGCATTTCATAGTGGAGAGAATACTGGATGGGGAATGAGGGGTCTGGTTTCAAGTCTTGGCTCTGTCACATAATAGCTGCATTAAGTTGAGTGAGTTTTTAACGTCCCCCAAATGCCTACTCTACAGCCTGATTATTGTAAAGATTGTATGAGACTGATGTTCATGAGATTGCCATGCCAAGTGAAGTCATTATTCAGATGTGGAGATAAGGAAAGAGTGATAGGAACTGTTTAAGGCAGGGCCTTTGTCACAGCAGCTGGCGAAAGGCCATGCACTAGTGTTGGGTAAGGATGAGAGCCTGCCTGCCTGCAGGTGTGACTGACCATGAGTTTCCAGACCTGCTTAGTTCAGGACCCCCAGTTTTCCACTGCCAGGGTCAGAAGTTGTCCCACGGTTTCCTTGGGGATGAAAGGGTTCACAGGGTGCCCCGGTGCTGGCTGTAGGTTGGAGAAGGCCTCTGAGGAGGGGATTCCATAGCCCTCCTAGTCCTTTCTCTCCTCAGCATGCCCTCTGGCTCTCATTTTCTCATGCCTCTTTCACTTGATCAATTTCTTCTACAAAGAAAAGAGCAGAAAGCCACAGAAGTGATGTCTCACTTCCAGGCCAAGGTATTGATCAGTGCTGTGCCTTCTTCATGTTTCCTGGCCCCTCCCACCACTGGATGCAGATGATGACATGGTTCTAAGGGATTGGGGAAACCTTAGCATGGACGGGGCCTAGGTCCCGACCCCCCTGTAGTGGAAAGCTCTCTGTTCTCCCGGAACATCCTGGACTGTTAGATGAGTGAGAAATAAACTTCTCTTGGGTTGAAATACTGTGTTGTTTATTTGTTATAAGCACTAGTGTTGTAATTGATATGGTACCTTAGCTCAGCAAGCTCCCAGGGCTTACAGGCTTTATCACATTCATTTTGTTCATCAAGCCCTACATTGAGCAGGTATGAAGTGTCACCCATTTAGAAAGGTGGTGAAGACAGTTTGCTGAAGGTGTAATTTACTCCAAATGTTTTCTTTCGCTTTTCTGGGGCTGTGTCTCTTCTATCCAATTGATACATTCTGGGATTAAAATAGAAGATAGCAAGCAATTCTACTTAAAATTCAAATTGGAAGATCTCTAATCATATCATAACTAAACATACTATGTCATAAATTATTTGCTGCCTGAACAGAAGTCAACACCAGTTATATGATCTAAATGTTAGTGATGAGGGTTAATAACCATGAATGATCAAAACACCTATTAGCTTTAGCAGAATAAAATGCTCTAATACGTAAGTCAGTTTGGAGACTTTTGTTTTCCCCCACCTCCTAAGACGATGACCCAACTGCGAATGGTGAATTATCAAAACCTGTAAAGCGAGTTAAAGGCAGTAATCTTTGTATCCATCAGACAATGATGATTTATTTTTATTTTTGACATGGCATCTTCCTGTCCTTTTTTTAATCTTTGTCTGCCTTATTGTTTCTAATATTACTTTGAGAGTAAGCCAGAAGGTGGTAAAAGCCTGTGTTTCTCCAAGTCAAGGAAACAGCTGACATCCTGTCTCTCTCTATGAATGAGTAATAGACAGGTGCATATTTACCAGTGGCTCCAGCTGAATTATGACAAGACCCGTCATGAGCCGGCTGGGAGGCTTTTCTGCTCTGTGACTAAGGGTGGTTCAACAGAACAACTCCTGGTTTTCTCAGCAAGTGGGGACAAGTTTGTGCGTTGCTGGCTCTCTCCAAATAGTCCTAACAGTTGTTTTTGTAAAGGGCCTTCCAATTATTCTCTCTGCTGATGTTTGTTCTGCAGAAAATCTCTGTTAGGTCTTTTTTAGGTGAAGTGAAAGCATGCAGAGTTTAAAAAAAAATTGCTGAAGATTAGCAACGACATTAGAATTCAGTGTTCCTGAGAATTCTCCATGTTCCTGAGGCTCCTGGCAAGATACTGGCCTTTTCACTTAGAAGCTATGCTAATAATTTCAGGGCAAAGGAGTCCTCTTGGTGACCCACAGAAATCATGCAGCTTGTTAAAGTTTCAATCTGGGTAAAAATCTGTATATGGTACAGAAAGCTCCCGGGGCTTGTAGGCATTACGCATTCATTTTGTTCATCAAGCCCTACATTGAGAGGGATTGAAGTGTTATCTGTTCAGAAAGGTGGTGAAGACGGTTTGCTGAAGGTGTAATTTACTCCAAATGTTTTCTTTCGCTTTTCTGGGCCTATGTCTCATCTACCCAAGTGAGCTATGTGAACAGGAGTCAGGCATTATACTTGTGAGTTACTCCCTTAAGCCACTCTCACTGTGTTATCAAGCCTTAAGTATGTTTCATAAATATTTGTGAATAAATAAATGACAATGTATGAAGCAAAAGGTGAGGTTTAAAGTGACTGAGTGAATTTTAGAGCATGTTGTCCTATTGTCTAGACACTTTTTTTGGTTAATATTAAGAAAGAACAGATTGTGCAACTCCTGTATAATTCTTACTGAAGGCAGTTTCTTAAATATGGTTAACCTTGCTTCCAAATGCAAATATTTTGTACACCATCAGTCATTTAATAAATAATAGAAAAACTCCCTTGTGTTGTAAGAAAGGAACTCGATGACCCTATAGACTCCCATAACTATGCCATTGTTAAAAAATGGTGAAAAACAGTTGTTTGGGGGTTAAATAACATAACAATAAGAATGATTATAATACCTTGAAAAATATAAAGAAAAATGAGTTGCACAGGAGAATGGAGGGAAAGGCAGAATGAAACCCAGGCTGTCTACATGTCTTCTATCTTGATGGCATCTAATTGCCAGAACACTATTGTTGACCCACCAGTCTCTATCCTGGAGAAGCCATTGAGATTTTTTAGTTTGAGTCTTTGTATAGAGTCTTTCAGATGAAAGGCATCTGATATAATTAAAAAACTATGGGCTTTCACCTTGTTCAGACTTGTGTTTACAGATCTGGCTTTGTCACTCGCCAGTTCTGTGAGTTTGGATGCAACCTCTCCTTGCTGCAGTTTCCCTGTGTATAAACTGGATTGCTTACTTCTGCCATTATCATAAGGTACACTTATACTAATTATTATTTTATTGCATTTAAGTAATTTGACTTGTTTTTTGAGAGTAAAGTATCTTAGAGAATGAATAATGTGGGAGAGAAAAATAGTTTTCCTTGTTTCATGATCATTTAAAACACATATTTAATATATCAAGTATCATTATTCTGATATTTACTCAACTTTTAGAGAAAAGTTACATATATTAGTATATCCATGATGTAATAAGTCATATGAAATATATGAGTTGGGGATACTGTGGTGATTATTGAATTATAAACACTCATTAATTTATTAGTATAGTCTTGATCCTAAGTCTAGTGAATAGAGTTAGCAAAGTAATCCGAAGCAGTGATCTTGAAGGTAGAGAGTAAACCTACTTAGGAATATTAATATGAGACAATTTATTTAGGAATAGATGCATATCATCTATAAATTTACACATACATACAAATCTATTTCAGTAGAGATCATAGCTATCTACAATAGCTATAAATATGAGGAGACTTGAGTTAATAATGATGCTTTATATTGAATTGGTATGTGAAAATCATACTTTTTATTTTTAAAGTTTCTTAGTAGTTGGTAATTTTACTTATGTCTAAGTAGAACTGTGGGGATACCTGGCTGGTGTGGCTCAGTTGGTTGGGTGTTGTCTCATGCACTGAAAGTTTGATGGTTTGATTCCTGGTCAGGCCACAAGCCTAGGTTTCAAGCTTGAAGCTTGGTAGGGGGCATACAGGGGGCAGCCAATTAATGTTTCACTCTCATATCGATTTTTCTCTCTCTCCCCCTCCTTTCCTCTCTCTCTAAAAAAATTAATAAATAAAATAAATCAATAGAACTGTGGAGGACATTGTAGTCTAGAATAGTATTTCTTAACCTTATTTTCTTATTGAAAGTTATTTATTTTTTAAAACATCTACAATGAAAAATTTAGAGCATATTTAGTAGACAAAACAGTGTAATAATTTATCTGTACCTATAACTTACCTTCAAAAATTATTAATTCTGGGTCAAAGCATGTTATGTATTTCCTCATTAATTACTTTTTCCCCATACATTTTGTAATTTACTTAATTTTTTAGAACAATATTTTATTTACAGAAAAACTGAGAAGATATTATAGTTTCCTTATTATTAACAGCTTACATTAGTATGATGCATTTTTTTACAACTAATGAACCAATATTGTTATGTTATTACTAACTAAAGTCCATTATTTATTTAGGCTTACGTAGTTTTTACCTAATGTGCTTATTCTGTTTCAGGATCCCACCCAAGATATATAGCATATTATACCTAGGTGTCATGTCTTTTTCTTCTTCTTTTTTTATGTCTTTTTAGGTTCCCCTTGACTTTCATTGTTTTGGATGATCTTGAGAGTTTTGAAGAGCACTAGTTAGGTATTTTGTAGATGTTCCTTATTTGGAATTTGTCTGATGTTTTCCCCTCAGGGTTAGACTGGGGTTATGAGTTATTGAGAGAAAGGCCACAGAGATGGAGAGTGCCATGTTCATTACATCACATCCAGGATACAGAATCAACATGATCTCTGACTGCTGATGTTGGTATTGATCACCTGGCTGAGGTAGTGTTTGTCAGATTTCTCCACTATAAAGTTACTCCATTCACCCTACCTCCATATTGGGGAAGTCACTACGTGCAGCCCATGCCTGAGTAGAAGGGAGTCAACCTCCTCTCTTTGAGGGAATATCTGAATAAATATTTGAAATTTTTTTGCATGGGAGTTTTGTCTCTTCTCCCCCCGCTTAATTGATTCAATTACTTATTTATAACCACGTTATTTTGAACAAATTCTGGACATCATATATTTTCCTTTGTGTTTCAATATTTATAAAACTATGTAAGAAAACCTTTCTTTTAAAAAATCTTTCATGTGTTTGTCTCTCCAACAGGTATATTTATAGTGCACAACATGATTTACTAAAAAACATTAATTTAAAAATTAAAATACATTTAAAAATAAAAGAATCTAATACCTGTTCATTCAATAAATACTTACTGAACATATATTATGTGCTAAGTATTATGCTAAGTGCTGGGAATATAATGATAAATAAGAATAGGCGGTGAATCAGAAATTACATTTTAAACCAATCTCACGTCAGTCTCTGCCTTTGCCTTAATATAAATACTGAAAGCAAATACTTATAGAGGCTTATTTGTGCCAGGCACAGTAAAAACCATTTTCTCGTTTTAAAGACGAAGAAACTGAATTGTAGAGTGGCTAAGTGACTTGCCCAAGGTCATTTAATCAAATATTCTAATGTACCTTGATCTCAGGCAATGTGGCATCAGGCCTAACCAGAAATATGCGAATCATTTCTGTTAAGGTATGGATATTTAATATTTGAGGTTGTATACCACATGTAATCTCTATTGTTATTTCTTCTCATTATTTGTCTTTTTAATCCCTTACAAGTGTAAAATCCAGTCTTAGCTTGGATTGTAAGTTGAGAGCCACATAAAAGCAGGTCACAAGCTGGATTTGGCCCACAGGTCATAGTTTTCCAACCACTGCTAACCACCTCACTAAACCATCTCTTGTTAACATCTTCAGAGTGGTCACACTCAGAATGACCTAGGAAACTCCATCATCCAATAGGGCTTATTTTTTCCTTTGTGATGAATTGGATTCATTTCCACTTGTTTTCATCATCATCCATGATGATGAAACACCAGGCTTGAGTTCCTAGGTAGTCTGTCTATTAGCTATGTGCTCTAGGATGTGGGTGAACGAATGCAAAGAACTAAAAAACCCAGAGTCTCAAGGAAATCTAAATTTGGGGGTAGTTGATTTGAGTGACTATCCAGAGTACAAAAGGATGAGTGGCCTGAGCAGCTGAAGTGGTATATATAGTTCTTCAGAAATGAAGAAGGCAATTCGATCTTTGTGGTCACAACGCCATTATGGGGTCTTCTTTGGTGTTTATGTGGGAAACCCACTCACCCATTGGAGATATGTTAAGTCTGGAAGAGATGCTTCCCAATGGAGAAAGACACCCAGATGACTCACATCTTATTCTAAAAAGATACCTTATCTTGTGAATTGTGAATAAGGAGGACTAGACCTAGTCAAGGGCCTAGTTGTGGTCCTGGCTCTACCACTAAAAGGCAGTCAGCTTGTGGTTCTTTATGGTCTATACAACTGAAAAATCATAAGCTAGGCTAAGATGTCATGCATAACAACTGAGGCTGAATGTAACCTCACTGGAGAGTTGATATCTCTAACTACATTTATTGGACACTTAATGTGACACGGGTCATGCTAAGCAATTTACATATGTTATCTCACTAGATCCTCATAACTTAATGAGGTTAGCATCATGTGCCTATTTTACAGATGAGGTTAAACAACTTAAAATCATAGAATTAGTAAGAGTGGTGCTCAAAACCAGGTGTCTGATTGTAATGTTTCAACAGGTCATTTTTGAGTACTTACTAGCTAAGCATACAGTAGATATTCATCTAATACAATGTATCAAATACCTTTTAAGTACCAGGTATAGTGCTAGGCACTGGGGATATTATGAGAAACAAAAGAAAATTCCAGCCCTTAGGGAGGAATGTACCCTCTTCTCCCTTGCAGCTCACCGCCTCCATCTTTCATGTATCTTTCTACCTATACATTCACCTTCACCTGTGATAACATTCATTATACAAATTCAACACCCACATGAACAGACACAAACACCTGCTATCTCCTTTCTTTACATTTTCCACTAATAGGAGGAAGAAAATGCAGTGGGTCATGACAAACAAGGATATCTTAATGATGTGCCACATGTCACCCGAAGAGACCCCTGATTCACATCGACGTATTGGAGCCATTGTTTCTCTAGCCGCAGAGAGGATAAATTACATATGACAACTGTTGTCTAGTAAATATAGACAGTTAGTACTTACAAACATCCCCACGGATGAATATTCATTAAATATTTTGAGTCATTGTCATGTATGAGCTTTGTGGTCATTTCCTATTATCCAGTTTATTTCCCTATTTCTCATCTCCATTGATATTAGAATAATACTTTTCCAATTTGCAAAATCAGGCCTGTGGTTTTACAGAATCACATAAATAAATATAAGCATGCTGAGCCCTAGCTGGTTTGGCTCAGTGGATAGAGCTTCGGCCTTAGGACTGAAGGGTCCCAGGTACGATTCCGGTCAAGGGCACATGCCTGGGTTGCAGGCTCAATCTCCAATAGGGGGCGTGCAGAAGGCAGCTAATCAATGATTCTCTCTCATTGATATTTCTATCTCTCTCTCTCTCTTCCTCTCTCAAAACAATAAAAATATAATATATATATATAATCATGCTGAAAATTGTTTAAAAATGTGAGCTACTCACTTACTAATTTTGATTAGATCCAATCTCTTGATCATTGTGAGCTTTCCCAGCTCCTTGTCTACTTGGTCCTGGAGTTTTATCTCATTCAGAAACCCAGGGATCAGAACCTCTCATAAAACAATTGTGGCTAAGAATATGGTTTTTATAATCAGACAGCCTGTGTTTAAATTATAGTTCTACCACATTCAAGCAGTGGACTTTGACAGTTTGTTTAATCCCAGATCTCTCAGTTTCCCCATTTGTAAAATGGGGGTAATACTACCTCATAGAGCTGTGAAGAAGATAATAAGAAGTGCTTATTAGTACCTGCCTTATTAGTACCTTATAAGTAATAAATATTAGTCACTTTTCAATATTATTTAAAATATCAAGTTATGAAAATATAAAATCCATAGTATAATTTGGAGCTGTATGAATTGGTTTTGATCCTTTTGGTCCATTTTTTTTCTTTTATGATTGTTTACTTCATTTTTAAATCATCTTATTCATGCTTTTATTTAACTCCTGCAATGTTATTGGTGTGCTTGGTATTGTGGCAATAAAGAAGGGAATAAATTAGTTTCTGCCTTGAGGAACTGATAGTGTTAGGTATATACACATTAAACATTTATGTAAAAACAAAATGATATGTGATCATTAGTGTTACAGACCTTGACTTCAATGTGCATGCAGAACCTTTGGGGATCTCGTTAGAAGGCAGCTCCTGGTTCTAAGGGCTGGGGTGGGGCCTGAGAGTCTCCATTTCTAACAAGCTCCCAGGTGACGCCAGTGCTGCTGGTTTGGGGGAGCACTTTGAGTGGTACAACCAGTGCTTCAGGACTTCAAAGAGGGCAAAGATTATGTTGAAGGTCATTAATCTTGTTCTTAATATTAAGAAAACAACGTGGACTTCTACATACTTTCATAGGTAGAGGTTTAATATTTTTTCGTGATAATGAGAACAATTATATTTTGCTGGGAAACACCAGGGCAGTGCTTGCAAATCTCTCATAGCAATCTTGTGAACTATAAAGCACAAGAGTGGTTATGTTGGCTGTTTTCTTTTTCTTGTTTTTTTTTTTTTTTAGTTTAATTTATATTCTACTAATTTTATTATGCATGTTTTTGGCTATAAGTTGCCTCAAGCCTTTACTTGAAAAAGATGAAACCTAAATCAATGCATTTAATTGCATTGTTTTAGCCAATCATCACTGGTTTCAAAAAATTTGAAGGCTTTTAAGTTGAAAATTAAACCCAAGAGAAATAGACCACATATTAAGTGATTCTAATGAGGTAACATCTTTTGTCTGTAAATCAGAAGCTCTTCCTTTTTGTGTGGAAAAAGAAAAAGAGCTATGGGTTAGAACCATGTTGTAGACTCCACCTCCATATTTTCCATTTAGGTAAAATGAAAATCAACTAACAAGCTATGATAATGCTCTTTTAGAAATGATAAGTAATAATAAAGACTGGAATCCTGGATGGAAGATTCTGCTAAGATATTTCTTTAGACTCCAGAGTTGGAATGTCAGTGAGCATTGTCAAGACATTACTGGGTTCAAAAGAGAATGACTTTGGTGGATCTCCCCTATTTATTTCACAAATATCTCTGTCCTACTCACTCTTATCTGAAGAGTTGCTATTATGTCTGCTTTTGTCCTACTTTACTTTCATCTTGCATATCAGGGATTGAAACCCTGGTTCCTCTAATTGTGTCTGACAAGAAGCTGTCAATCTTATCTCCAAGGCCTTTATTGAAATGTTCCAGATGTGTGGCAGACTCTAGGATAGTAGCATGACTGGCCCCTGATTCTTAAATGGTCAGTGCATCCTCTCTTTCCCCAGCCTCCAGGCCTGCCCACCAAAGTCATGCATGTAATAGTACTTCAAAGCACCTTTTTTTTATCCAGCCTTTTATTTTCCTTCAGCACAGTGACCAGATAGTCTGTCATTTTCTCCTATTGGCAGTGTGCAAGTCTCCAGTTCCCAAGGAAGCACACAGATAACCTCTCATGAAGAGTTTTACATCTTCAACTCACCAGTCTAAGCTCCAATGAATTGGATTTATGAGTAAAATTATAAATATTATTTCTGTATTTATATAGACCCCAAATCAAATATAAATATATTGAATCAAAGGTCATCAACCTTTGATTGTCTGCCTATCAATTTATTGTCTGTAATAACCTTTTAATTTTTTTAAATCACCAAAAATCTCCATTAGAGCCATTCACATTTCTTTTTTTTACATCTATCTTTATTGTTGAAAGTATTACAGATGTCCTCTTTTTTTCCCTCTACATTGACCTCCTTCCCTCCTCTCTCTCCTCCTTCCCAGGCCTTCCCCACACTATTGCCTGTCCATGGGCTATGCATATATGGATGTAAGTTCATTGGTTAATCTCTTCCTGCCCCATCCCTCCTTCCCTCTGAAATACACCAGTTTGTTGCATGCTTCAATGTCTCTGCATCTTTTTTGTTCCTTGCTTTATTTTGCTCATTAGATTCCACATATAAGTGAGATCATGTGATACTTGTCTTTCTCTGACTGGCTTACGTATTTCGCTTAGCATAATACTCTCCAGGTCCCTCCATTCTATCTCAAAGGATAAGAGATCCTTTTTTATAGCTGCATAGTATTCCATTGTGTAAACGTACCACAGTTTTTTAATCCATTCATCTATTGATGGGTACTTGGGATGTTTTTATATCTTAGATGTTGTAAATAATGCTGCTATGAACATAGGGGTGCATATATTCTTTCTTATTGGTGTTCTGGCTTCTTAGGACATATTCCTAGAAGTGGGATCACTGGGTCAAATGGCAGTTCCATTTAAAAATTTTTCACACTGTTTTCCATAGTGGTTGCACCAGTCTGCATTTCTACCAGCTCCACATCCTTGCCAGCACTTGTTTTTTGTTGATTTATTAATGGTAGCCATTTTGGCAGGTGTGAGTTGGTTACCTCATTGTTGTTTTAGTTTGCATATCTCTGATGACTAGTGACTTAGCATTTTTTCATGTCTCTTGGCCATTTGTATATCCTCTTTGGAGAAGTGTCTGCCCATTTTTTAATTGGGTTGTCTTCCTTTGTTGAGTTGTATGAGTACTTTATATATTTTAGAAATTAACTCCTTATCAGAGTTAATTTGTACTCCCATATAGTGGATTCCCTTTTCATTTTGATGGTGGTTCTTTTGCTGTGCAGAAGCTTTTTATTTGTATGTAGTCCCATTTGTTTATTTTTTCCTTTGTTTCTCTTGCCCTAGGGGTGTTGTATCAGTGAAAATTCTGCTACGTGAGGTGTCTGATATTTTGCTGCCTACGATTTCTTCTAGGATTTTTATGGTTTCACAACTTACATTTAAGTCTTTTATCTACTTTGAATTTATTCTTGTGTATGGTGTACGTTGGTAGTCTAGTATCATTTTTTTGTATGTTCCTGTCCAATTATCCCAACACCATTTATTGAAGAGACTGTCTTTACTCCATTGTATACTCTTGCCTCCTTTGTCAAATATTAATGAGCATAACAGTTTGGGTCAATTTCTAGGTTCTCTGTTTTTTTCCATTGATCTATATGCCTGTTTTTGTGCCATACCAGGCTGTTTTGATTACAGTGGCTTTGTAGTATAACTTGATATCTGGTATTGTGATTCCTCCAACTTTGTTCTTCTTTCAAGATTGCTGTGGCTATCAAGGTTCTTTTTTGGTTCATTATAATGAAGCCTGGTGCACGAATTTGTGCACTAATTCATACATGGGTGGGGTCCCTCGCCTGGCCTGCGATCAGGGTCATTGGGGCCAGCTGGCTGTGGGGAGGGACTGCGAGAGGTTGGCTGGTGGCGAGAGGTTGACTGTGGGAGTGCACTGACCACCAGGGGGCAGCTCCTGCATTGAGCGTCTGCCCTCTGGTAGTCAGTGCATGTCATAGCGACTGGTTGACCAGTCTTTCGGTCGTTGGTCATTCGATCACTTAGGCTTTTATATATATAGATTAATTCTACCAATCCATGAGCACAGTATATTCTTCCATTTATTTATATCTTCTTCTATCTCTTTTCTCAATGTTCTGTAGTTTTCTGAGTACAGGTCTTTTATCTCCTTGGTTTAGTTTATTCCTAAGCATCTTAATTTTTTTGTTACAATGGTAAATGGGATTATTTTTTTGGTTTCTCTTTCTGAGAGTTCATTATTGGTGTATAAAAATGCCATTGATTTCTGGGAGTTAATTTTGTATCTTGCTACATTGCCCAATTCACTTACTAAATTTAGTAGATTTTTGGTGGAATCTTTAGGGTTTTCTATGTACAATATCATGTCATCTGCAAATAATGACAGTTTTACATCCTCCTTTCCAATTTGGATGACTTTTATTTTTTTCTTCTTGTTTGATCAATGTGGCTAGGACTTCCAGTACTATCCTATATAATAAAAGGGTAATATGCAAATTTACCCCAATGGTGGAACGACTGGGAATGACTGGTCACTATGACGTGCACTGACCACTAGGGGACAGATGCTCAATGCAGGAGCTGCCCCTGGTGATCAGTGTGCTCCCACAGGGGGAGCTCTGCTCAGCCACAAGCTGGGCTGATGGCTGATGAGCACAGCAGCAGTGGCAGGAGCCTCTCCCACCACCTTGGCAGCGCTGATGTCTGATTGACAGCTTAGGGCTCCCAGGCTGCCAGAGGGATGTCTGACTGCCAGCTTAGGCCCGATCCCCCAGGGAGCGGGCCTAAGCCGGCAGGGGGACATCCCCTGAGGGGTCCTGGACTGTGAGAGGGCACAGGCAGGGCTGAGGGACCCCCCTGAGTGCACGAATTTTCATGCACCGGGCCTCTAGTGTTGAATAAAAGTGGTGAAAATGGACAACCCTGTCTTGTTCCTGTTCTTAGAGGAAATGGTTTTAGTTTTTGCCCATTGAGTATGATGTTGGCTGAAGGTTTGACATATGTGGCCTTCATTATGTTGAGGTACATTCATATTTCTTTATGTCTTTCTCCTCCAATCTGGTCTATGGACAGATGTGTAGACAAAGGATTCATTTTTCAGAACATTCCCCTATAATTAAACTGTGTTCATTAAAAAAAATTAATATATATTTTTATTTATTTCAGAGAGGAATGGAGAGGGAGAGATAGAAACATCAAAGATGAGAGAGAATCATTAATTGGCTGCCTTCTGCATGCCCCCCTTTTGGGGATCAAGCCTGCAACCCAGGCATGTGCCCTGACCAGGAATTCAACCATGACCTCCTGGTTCATAGGTCAATGCTCATCCATTGAGCCACCGGCAGGACTAAACTGTATTCATTGTAGAATCTCTGATCAATTGCGGCTTGTCTAAAATATAAATGTGCCCATTGTCCTTTTGTTGTTGTTAATATCATAAGCTCAAAATGACATTGCTATTTTCCCACCCCCATTTTCTTCTTTATATTTATATCACCAATTTATTGTTTCTTAATGGTCACAACTAAGTCCAGAGTTGTTGTTCCAATATTCTTCTTCTAAGTCAGACTGATAAGACATTATTGGATATTCTTTATTTAGCCAAGTAATACAACTAACAAACCTTTGATTAATTGCAGCTTTTTATTGCTTTTTATCTTGTATTTATACCCATTTTACATATGATTTCATCTGACTGTTTAGTTTATCTTTCACTTGGCCGTGGGGGCTTGTGGAGGGCATGGACTTAGTCTTGACTTTCTGTTGCAGTAAGGAGAGCAGCACCTCTTTCCTCTCAGTGGGAGCCTAGTCCATCCATTGAATGGTAGAAAGTCCATTCTTACAAAAACCTGCTTATCTCTTAGTTCAAGTTATAAAATAAAACAACTGTAGATATTTTTTTAAGTTAAAAAATTATAAAAAGGAATGGGCATCAATATACATGCACCTGAAGAAGGTAATGGTTAATATGGGCAGTCTGTGGATCTCCCACTTTAACATGAATATGAATATAGACATAGGACATGGCCTAAGATTCTGTGTTTCTAAGAAACACTAAGGTGATGTTACTGTTGGTATTTCGGGGGGGTCACATTTAGAATGGCGAGGCCCTAGGTAGGGTCTTAAGCTTTCTTTGTCCTCAAATCACAAGTAATGATTGGTTTTGCCTGGTTATTAGATTTATTTTAATATCATTTTCCAGTTTCCAAGATCTGTTATAAAAATTTCAGGCATTACAGAAATAAAAATGTAGAAAGCAAAAGTTCTCAATAATCTTTCTTTCTAGAGACAGCTGGGTGTCAACAATGTAATGCATACTCTTGCAAATTATTTTCTCACTATGTATGGTTATTTTTTAGGAATTGACCTCATTCTTGCTTTTCTCACTTTCCAATAGATTTTGGACTTTCTTCCTCCCTGTAAGAACCTATAGGTCATTCATTCTATTTTAAGAATAGTTCATCTATGCCTTATTTAGAAGTGTTTAAGTTATTAAGAAGATATTTATGTAAACAAAGCCTTTTAAATGAAAACAACAGCAGCATTTTTGGCAGGAGTCAATGTTATGTAAATGAATAGTTTCAAATAGAAAGAAGTGAACTTACCTCTAGATCATGCAGTGATGATACTTTTAAAGGAATGAGAAGGCAGGGTCAAATGAGACACTGATGAGGTTAGAAAGGAGAAATGATTATTTTCCACTATGAAATGACTATCTCTTGGGCTTTCCTGGAGGCCTGGATTTGAAGTATTTAAGGACAATGACTATATCCTAATATATAAAAACTCTGGGTCCGTCATGACCAGAGGCTTGACCAACCAGAAGTCAGTCCTGCAGTCAGCGCTGGGTTGCCATGGTGACTACTGCAGCTGTAGGTGCGGTGACCCAGCACTGACTGCTGAGGGGGCTGCAAATCATGCCCAGAGAGAGGCCTGAAGAGAGAAGCAGGGTCTGATCCATAGCCTGTGTAGCAGCTGTTGATCAGCATTTGCCTCTCTCTTTCTTTCTGGGCTGGGCCAGCAGCCACACCTCCATTTCTCTCCAGGCCTCCACTGGGGCTGCTGATCAGCCCCGCCTTTCTGATCAGGCCCCATTGATAGGCCCAGAGATGCTGACTGGCATAGAAACCGACCAATCAGAATCAAATTGGCTGGCAGAGGAGGGCAGTTGGGGGCAAGATCAGGCCTGCAGGAGAGGGCAGTTGGGGGCGAGATCAGGCTGGCAAGGGAGGGCCATTGAGGGTGAGATCAGGCCAGCAGGGGAGGGCAATTGGGGGTGAGATCAGGCCAGCAGGGGAGGGCAGTTAAGGGTGATCAGGCAGGCAGAGGCAGTTGGGGGCAAGATCGAGCCAGCAGGGGAGAGGGGAGAGCAGTTAGGGGTGATCAGGCAGGCAGGCAGAGGGGTTAGGGGCAATCAGGCAGGCAGGCAGAGGGGTTAGGGGTAATCAAGCAGGCAGGCAGAGGCAATTAGGGGCAATCAGGCTGGCAGGCAGGTGAGCGGTTAGGAGCCAGCGGGTCCTGATTGGAGAGGGTGCAGGCTGGGCTGAGGGACCCCCTGTGCACGAATTTCATGCACTGGGCCACTAGTAAGTATATAAAAATACTCAGGGGTTTTCTCAAGACTCACAATCAGGGTCCTGAGATCAGTGATTCCCTGGTAGATGCCCATCACCTCTCCCCCTCCCCACGCCAGGGCTGGAGTTGCCAAAAGCTTTTTGCCTGAGGCATGTGGGTGAGTTGCTGCACACAGCCATAAGGCAGCAGTTGATTTTGCTGAATGTGGCCTGAGAGTTCCTCAGCCCAAGACAGTATGACTTTTAGAGGCAGTGACTGTTTCAGAGAGCTGAGACCAGCGCTGCAGGCCCATCTCGGAGACCCACTTTCTCCTGAGGGTGAGGCTCCTGGCTTCTGATGCCTGACAGGCATTGAAATTCTCCAGCCAGGGAAGGGTGAGTGTTTGTACAGAGGAGCTGTTTTACACAAACAATAGGCAGAATACATTAAAAACTGCTCTTCAAATGGGGGCTAAGCTACAGGGAGACCTGTATTGGCTCGAGCTCTATACCTTTGATTCCATACCAGGAATTCATAAAGGCAGATATCTCTGTTCTTTCCTGTCTCTCACTTAAGGATAAAAATTTCTGGCCAGAAGAGTCTCTAAATTCCAATCAGAATTGGAATGACCAGCCTAGAGCTTTGCAATTCATCTGACTGAGAATCTTTTCACAATAAAAAGACACTCTGCCCTCCCCTCCCCGCCCTGCCCCCAAACCAAGCCAGAAATATGATAGATTCAGTTAATCTTCAACAGGCAGTTTCAGACATTTTAGATCCACTTCTACTGTGTGATTAATTGCTTCAGTGTTTGGCAAGTATTAAACGGGAGAGTTTTGTGGGGAGGAAGTCGGAGTGCAGGCTGCAGCTGGCCCGCTGTTTGTTACTGCTCTGGCCCAGCCTCTGTTCTCCCTCAACAAAGCACAGCTGCTTCGTGTCTGTCACAATCAATGGGATGACATTTCCCAACTGGTAATTACCAAAAGGATTCCTGTTGATGCCTTTTGGAACTGCCAATCTTCAAGGTAGCTCTTGGCTCCTGCCGAGTACGGTACGTCTGCAGTTTGGCTTTTTATCTCCACTTTCCTACTTGAACTGAAAGAGAGGTTTGTGTGGAGACTTGCAGCTCACTCCCTGGAACCTCTCTTCCTTCCCCTCACCTGTCTACACATTAAAGAAAATCCTCTGCATGCACTGAATGAGACCGGTCCAGGCGTAAACAAGGCAAAAGGGGGCCCAAGAAACACTAATGAAAGAATGAATGCAAGTTACAAATGAAGGTAT
Organism: Cnephaeus nilssonii; assembly: GCF_951640355.1. NCBI lineage: Eukaryota > Metazoa > Chordata > Mammalia > Chiroptera > Vespertilionidae > Cnephaeus > Cnephaeus nilssonii. The sequence goes on along the minus strand of NC_137079.1, from coordinate 56,189,722 downwards.
TTATATTTTCCTGTTTTGTGAGATAAAGGGTAAGGGCCTTTATCTTCCAGGGACTTAAATTAGAGCCTTCCTCGTAGTTTGGTGTCCACTTTAGAGAAGAATTCAGAGAATTCACTGGATTTAGCACCTAGGAAAAACACTCCAAGTTGACATGTATCTCCTACAGTCTTCCAACTGCCAGGATGCCATTTATTAGGCAATTTTTGAAAGAAAATAAATAATGCTCTAGCTGGATGGCTCTATGGGTGGGATAAACCTATAAACATATCATAGAGGAATATGTTTATTCCTTTCTTCACTCAACAATGATTTATAGTGGGGGTGTTATATGCCAGGCATTGTTTTAGATGCTGAGAACTGGAACAGTACCAGATGGAGCTTGGGGGGTGGGGTGGTGGGAATAACACTATATAGTTCCTAAATTGAAGTTGAGAGACACTCTCATTCTACCTATACTTTCTCTACCAATCCCAGACTCATAAGCATTTGCTAGTTTCCTCACTTGTCATATTTTGATGATAAGATGGTTCTTGCCTTTGAGCCTCTGAGTTAAAAGAATTGAACACATTGAATGTAAATAGATTAGAGAGCCCAGGTACATGAATGTAGTTAAGAAGGGCAGGCAAGGAGAAATTCAGGGCAAAGGAGACATTTAAAATGATAAAGAAAATACATGAAAAGAAGAAAAGGAAGAAAAACAGAAGAGTACTTAGTACAGATCTGTTGTTTAAAGAATGAGGTACTTTGACAGAGTGCCAAGCCTAAATGTAGATCAGTGGCTGCCGCAGACTGGAGCTAGTGGAGAGTAGGGAGTCACTGAGAATTGGATTAGGTTTTTTTGTTTTGTTTTGTTTCTTTGGGTGACAAAAACATTCTAAAGTTAGGTAGTGGTAATGGTTGTACCACTTTGTGACTATACTAAAAACCACCAAATGGTCTATGTTAAAGTGGTAAAGCTTATAGTATATGAATTATATCTCAATAAAGCTGTTATAAAAACAAATGAGAGACACTGCTTCAAGCTTAACCAAGGTGACACACCATCTTCCTGTGAGGTACGAACCTAAGTGAGTGTTCCTTCAACAGACAATCTTGCTTCTGAATCTCTAATAAATATAGGTTCTGAATAGAATAAATTTGGAGATCCTTATAAATATTTTAAGGGCTAGACTTTTATAGCATAGGAAATGGGAGAGAGAGAGAGAGGGAGAGAGAGAATATCAATTATTAGAAACTATTAGTATGGTAGAGTTGATGTTATAAGTATTTATGTACATATCTAAAAAGAATAGGAGAAATAGGCCGAAAACAGATAATATGTGGGAAAGCTCTAGATCTGTGCTGATAGTAGCCTGTAGTCACACATGGTTATCTAAGTTTAGTACAACTGAATACATTTAAAAGTTCAGCTTCTAGCCACATTTCAAGTCCTCAATAGCCATATGTAACCAGTGCCTATTGTAGGGGACAGGGTGGATATAAAATGTTCTTCTACTGGGCGGCTCTGCTCCAGGTGGTCAGTGGTGTGGTGCCGTACCTACAGCATCTCATGGTTTGCCTCCATAGGAGAATGCAGAACACTGTCTCTTCTTCAAGAACCTGCATTTATAGTGAATTGAAACCCAGGACTATTCCAGTGAAAGTAAGAGTCCTTATTGCATCACTCAGGGAATTACTCAAAATCACTCGTTGAGCAATCATGAAGCTTAGGTTTTATTTTGAATTCTGCATTAAGTTTCATGGTGTTTCAGATATTTAGTTCACTTTTTCTTTTTAGGTACTTAGTTTAAAAATCTGAAATATTTGACAAAAACTACTGATCATATCCCAAATGTTTATCCATCAGGATGTTATTTACTGTTGAGTAAATAATTTGTCATTGTTTTCTTTGTCCCAATTTCCTGGCCTATAAAATGCTTTAATTATTTTCCTCCATTATGGCATGTATAACATGAAGATTTAGGGATTATCTTAATAAGGTGCTGCAAAGAGAAGAATTGTAAGAGAAAGTAAATGAAATTTTTATAAAGTTTCTTTTTAAAATGACTTCTAATATCAATTATTCTTATATATAGGCATGTTGGATAATATTTTTAAAATATATTTTAAAAATCTAAAAGCTATCTGGAAGACGCCTCTCAAAAGTAAATGTAAACATTTGGTTGTATTTTTTCACCTTGCTTTCTATACTGTTTATACAATCTCACAAAATTTGGGGTGTATTATATATTCCTAACTTTTAGTCCCAAGCTTAACCATCTTCACTGTGAAGTACAGTGGCTAAGAATGTTGACCCTGGGCCCTCACTGCCTACCTCACTAGCTCTATAGCTTACTTGGTCAAGTCACTGAACTACTCTGGGTTCCGGTTTCTTGATTTGTATCATGGGGATAATAATAGTGCCTACCTCTCAAAATGGTTGTAAGGTTCACATGAGCATGGGGAATGGTGATTGGCAAATAGAATTTGGTATTATTATTACACTAGAGGCCCGATGCACAAAATTCGTGCACGGGAGGGGGAGGGGAGGCGGGGTGTCCCTCAGCCCAGCCTGCGCCCTCTCCAATCTGGGACCCCTTGAGGGATGTCCAATCGCCCGTTTAGGCCCGATCCCAGTGGGCGGTTGGACATCCCTCTCACAATCCAGGACTGCTGGCTCCCAATTGCTCGCCTGCCTGCTTTCCTGATTGCCCCTAACCGCTTCTGCCTGCCAGCCTGATCACCCCCTAATCACTCCCCTGCCAGACTGATTGATGTCTAACTGCTCCCCTGCCAGCCTGTTTGCCCCCAACATTCCTCCTCTGCCGGCCTGGTCACCCCTAACTGCCCTCCCCTGCAGGCTTGATTGCCTCCAACTGCCCTCCCTTGCAGGCCTGGTCCCTCCCAACTGCCCTCCCCTGCTGGCCATCTTGTGGTGGCCATCTTGTGTCCACATGGGGGCAGGATCTTTGACCACATGGGGGCAGCCACCTTGTGTATTGGAGTGATGGTCAATCTGCATATTACTCTTTTATTAGATAGGACAGAGGCCTGGTGCATGGGTGGGGGCCAGCTGGTTTGCCCTGAAGGGTGTCCCGGATCAGGGTGGGGGTTCCCTTGGGGCATGGGGCAGCCTGGGTGAGGGGCCTGTGGTGGTTTGCAGGCCGGCCACACCCCCTGGCGACCCAAGCAGAGGCCCTGGTATCTGGGGTTTATCTATCTTCTACAATTGAAACTTTGTAGCCTGGAGCGGAGCCAAGCCTTCTGCTCCGATCAGTGGAGGCAGGGGATTTATTTACGTTCTAGAATTGAAACTTTGTAGCCTTAATCGGAGGCCTGGGCCAGCCAGGGCAGGTGGAAAGCTTGGCTTCCTCCATCACCTGGGAAACCCAAGCCTCCCTCCTGCTTTCTCCATGGTCGTAGCCATCTTGGTTGGGCTAATTTGCATAGTCGCTCTGATTGGCTTGTGGGCATGGCTTGTGGGTGTAGCAGAGTGATGGTTAATTTGCATATTACTCTTTTATTAGATAGGAAATGTAGCCCATTTCAACCACTACTTGGACTTACAGAACTGATACCTTCCTGCAAATTCCCTCGGCACTCAATTTCCCCAAAGGGGAGTCAACCAGTCTACCAGCTCCAGTCTATGAGTGGTATCTACCATATTCTCTCTTGTTCTGCCTTCTTTTTATTGATGTCCTCTGCTCTCAAAATGGCCAACAGTATCTTTATGGTTAGCAGTACCTGGGGTCCATCATGAGAATTCAAGAGTCCATGCCAAAGATACTGTCTTCCAGTTCTTTCAAAGCCAGTAAACTTGGAGGTTGTCACACTGTTGAGTTTTCATGTGAAAATAGAAAGAATGACCTAATTCTATGTGTGGTAGACTCTAACCCTACTCCTAAGGGGCTGCCTTTTGTTTTGTTTCTGATTCTGCAGAGTGGATGATTACATATCCAAAGTTTCTCTCTCTTGATAATATTGACATTTTTTAAAGTACAACTTCTATGAATTATTATGAAAGTTTCTTTTCCTACCAAGAGTGTGGAGAGGATGAAACAAAGTGGGGGAGGGGTGAGGTGAGAGAGGAAAATCTTGCCTTACCTCTCACAACTCCTTATCTACATTAGAAGGGTAAGCTCTTTGAAGATAAGTACTTTCTCCACTGTCTAATATAAGATCAGTAAAATCTTTGACCCATAAAAACCCATTGGATATATTAAAATTTTTTATTTTCAGTGTTACAGAAGAAGAAAGCAAAATGATATTAAGAACCTAATAGGTTGCAGACACTCTAAATATGTTATCTCATTTCATCTTTATAGTAACCTTTGAGGTAGCACTTAAGTTATTAACCTCTTCTTACAGGTGGGTTTACTGAGTCTAAGAAAAAGTTAATCAGCTTTCCTGGGTCACACCAGTAGGTGACAGAAATTTGGATTTCACTCCAGGTCTGTTTAATATACTCCAAGCTCGTTCCTCATGCAGCAATGCTGACTTTTAGGATAGGCAGAGAGGTTATTCTAAAGTAATAGCATGGTGGGCAAATGGAAACCTAGCAATTTACAACATGATAGCTTTTTTAGAGAATTAAAATAATGTATCAGCTTAAGGGATGAGTAAATAAGTTGACTGTGAGCAGAATCTCACTTAATTGAATTTATTCTTTTTTTTTTTAAATATATTTTATTGATTTTTTACAGAGAGGAAGAGAGAGGGATAGAGAGTTAGAAACATCGATGAGAGAGAAACATCGATCAGCTGCCTCTTGCACACCCCCTACTGGGGATGTGCCCGCAACCAAGGTACATGCCCTTGACCGGAATCGAACCTGGGACCCTTGAGTCCGCAGGCCGATGCTCTATCCACTGAGCCAAACCGGTCTCGGCAATTGAATTTATTCTGAGTTTAGAATAAATCTGGGTTAATCTTTACCAGTTAAAACACCTCTTACTTACTTAGTCTTAGGGAAAAAAAGTTTAGTAAAAATTTTCTCATATAACATCGACATAAAATAATTCTTTCAATAGTACGTTTAGGAAAAGAAGCATATAAATTTCATATACCTTGAAGTACAGATTTAAAAATGAAGTAATTTAATTAAAGACGTTAGGTTATAGTCAACCTATGACCATTATTCTATTTAAGAAGGTTTAAAGAGATTCCCAAATGTGGCTTTCCCCACTTTTTGCTTCTTAGACACCTCACAAATGAGTAGAGTTGGTTGAATCCACAACCTGAATATATGCCCTGTCTGGGAATCGAACCCACACCACTTTTTGGTGTAAGGGACAACGTTCCAACCAACTGAGCCACACCGGCCAGGGGCAAGCATTCTTTTGAGTCCTTCTCAATGCTCTCTATTAAAGCTAGTTTAACTTTAGCCAACTCATCACTTTCTAAGAGACATCATTTCTCTTCCACTGTCACTATGGACCACTTAGGAAAAATGTGTTTGAACAAGAATCCATGCTATCTTCCAACCTGGGTGCTTAAAAATCATTCACATGTTTCCAGGCTTCAGACTCAGAGGAGTCTTCATGAACAACTCAATTGTGGTGAAATCAATCATGAAAAGATCTGTTTACTTTAGGTCAGATATTGAGGAACTTTTGATATGTAGTCATTAGGTGAGTGGATGTAAACATCCTCTTAACTATCCAGGATAAAGAAAGATCACAATAATTTCTCTGTTCCTTATCTCTGTTTTTCAATAAGGTGTCCCCAGATGGCAGTCGCTGGAATGCAGCCATTTCCTCTGCTGTGTATTTATCGGTAGATCTCTGCCAGTTGACTTTAGGTCTAGCTTTCCTGTTGTTTAACGGCGATGAGATAACTAGTGGTAACTTATTTAATCAATACTCTCTTTTCTTAATATACTTTAAATTTAATAGAAGCTAACTTCATAAGAGTATTGGGAGCTGATTTGGATGTATTTCCCTTCATTTTCTCCTCTTACTAGTGACTCTTTAGTGATGAGAGTTCAACTTTCCTGTGAAAATTGTGATGTTAGTTAAAAGACTTAAACAGAGTAAGAGATGGTCTCACAGGCTTGGTATGGTCTCACAGGCTTGGTTTGTCAACTTATTTACTGGGCACATTTTGTTAGACTTTTTCCAAAAGTACATTGCATCTAATTAGAAAGTGTTCTGTCAGTTCTGAATATTTCATAATATTGTTGAGGTATCTTTAATTTTTAAAGAAAAACTATTACATAGCTTTACATATGGATATCACCATAACAGGGTGACTGATTTGCAAAAGAAGTGGCAACATTTATAAATAAAAGGAACAGTACAAAGAATGAAAAACACTACATACAGCAAATTCTGTATTTAGACTTGACATAATTTAATGACCAGGGAGAAATTTTACACAAGCATTACTAAAGCATGCTTGAAAGTTTCTTAGATATGACATTAATTAGAGAAGCTCCTAGTGACTCTTTTTGGTGCCAAGGGCATATAGCATGCTGCACATTAGCATAAGCAACTGGCTTATAAAAATAAATATGTGGATATTGAGCAGAAAATCTGATGAAAATTTTTCAAATGAGAACATGCTTTCCCTAGGTAAAATGTGTTGTTAATCAATGTAATTTTTCCAATAAATTTATTTCACTACACAATTACTTTTATTTATAAAAAAATCTATAATAGCCTTTCTAAAGCTTTAGTAGATACATTCATCCTATACATAAATAAGCAGCACACATTATGTGAAAGGCAGTATACCAGAAACTGTGGATAGAACAATGTGTAAGATAGAGTTGTATCTTTGAGAATTTTAGTCTAGTGAGGGAGAAAGGCAATGATACATTATGATAAATACTACAAATAGAGTTATTTCCAAGTGATAGGGGGTATTAAGGAGAAAATATCTAACTCCTACAGGCAAACTAATCTGGGTAGATTTTTCCAAGGGCCCTTCAACCTCACCTATAATCCCTGTATATGACCTCACCCACCTGAGGGTTAAACCAGAATCTTCCAAAGCCAGCCTTCTCCATTGTTCCTAACATCCCTCCCTACTTCAGTCATCGGAATTTGGGAGGTAGTTATGGAGTTGATTTCAGGCATTTATAAAATTTAAAACATGTAAAAGGAGCTTCCAGATCTTTTCTCTTTCTTTAACAAAAACAGCTTAATCTTGTTTTACTTTCTTTAAAAAATTTTTAATTGATTTTAGAGAGAGGAAGGGGGAGAGAGAGAAACATAGATCAGTTGCCTCCTGCTTGCAGTCCAACTGGTAATGGAACACAACCTAGATATGTGCCCTGACTGGGAATCAAAACTGCCACCTTCTGGTGTAGATGACACTCCAACCAACTGAGACACTCGGCCAGGGGAACCTTCTTTTACTTTTATTATTATTATTTTTTTGTTAATCCTCATTGAGGATATTTTCCCATTGATTTCTAGGGAGAGTGGAAGAGAGAGGGAAAGACAGAGAGACACGAGCACTGACCAGGGCCTGTGCTGGGGAGGAGCCTGCAACCAAGGTACATGTCCTTACTGGAATCAACCCTTTGGTCCTCATGCGGACATTCTATCCACTGAGCCAAACAGGCTAGGGCTTGTTTTACTTTTAAGAAGTAATATAGTCTTGATATTTTGCCATTGCCTAAGTGGAGTGCTGTGTCAAGGAGCAGGTGGTGGGGGAGGGGAGAAGATGAGGTGAGTTCAGAGGATTCCTGTGGAAATAATTCCAGACAATTTTCTTTTTAAAATATATTTTATTGATTTTTTACAGAGAGGAAGGGAGAGGGATAGAAAGTTAGAAATATTGATGAGAGAGAAACATCGATCAGCTGCCTCCTGTACACCTCCTACTGGAGATGTGCCCACAACCAAGGTACATGCCCTTGACTGGAATCGAACCGGGGACCCTTCAGTCCGAAGGCCGACGCTCTATCCACTGAGCCAAACCAGTTAGGGTGACAATTACCTTTTAAAATGATTTTTAATAGAGATGTTTGTCAATGAATTTGGGGAACTTTGGACAAAACTCTGGAAACTTTGCCAAGGACCTCCTCTCAGGCTTTCTGCTTTTGTATTGTTTTCACTGATGGTCTGTGGTTAATTCCTAAGAAAACCTAATATAAATGCACCAAAAGCCAGAAAAACAAGCCTAAGTCCTAAAATCCAACCTAATGGCATAATGATGATGGTTCTACTTAAGCAAATACTTACTGAGGACAAAAAAATATTTATGTTAAGCCAAATCACTTTACTATCCAAGGGATAGTCCAATCGAGTGATCCTCATGGAATAGCTGTTGAATGTATCAATTCCACACAGTCATACATTCCCTCCTAACCACAGGAAGTTACTACAATAATTTCTAGAGTAGTTAATGGAAGATTGTTGTTAGGCTAATCTCCTTTACAATTACAAATATAGTCCAGTGGATTAACATAATAGGACTCTCTGAAAACAATCCATCTGTTTGTTCATGACTTGGTACAAAAGGATTTTTTTTAAATAAACAATTTAAAAAATATATTTTTTATTGATTTCAGAGAGGAAGGGAGAGGGAGAGGGAGATAGAAACATCAATGATGAGAGAGAATCATTGATTGGCTGCCTCCTGCACACCCCACACTGGGATCAAGCCTGCAACCTGGGCCTGTGGGCATATGAACATGTGCCCTGACCAGGAATCGAACCGTGACTTCCTGGTTCATAGGTTGATGCTCAACCACTGAGTCACGTCAGCCAGGCTCAGAAGGATTTTTTAATATAAATTCCAAATATCATGAAACAGTGCATTCAACTATCAATGCTCCATTTCTGAATCCTAAGGAAGATGCTGAGGTGCTGATTTGCTTCCAGAGACATCTTTTGAAAAATAGCTTAAATGAAGTGCATTTTACAAACAAATTTTTTTACCCATTATAAGTGTACAATTCAATGAATTTTAGTAAATTTATGGAACTATCATCACAGTTCAGTTTTAGAACATTTCCATCACTTCGAGAAGTTCCCTCTTATCTGTCTGTAAAATGATGCACTCCTAGTGCCAATCCCTAGCAACTACTAATCTGCTTTCTGACTCTGTAAACTTGCCTTTTCTGTGCACTGCATATAAATGGAAGCATACAGTATGTAACCTTTTGTGTCTACCTTCTTTAACATAGCATAATATTTTTGAGATTTATCTATATCATATAGCTTATGTCAATTTACTTATTTTTCATATTTTGTTAACTTTATTGAGATATAATTCCTATATCATACAATTCACTCATTTATAGTATACAACTTTTTAAGATCTTTGAAACTTAATTTTATTATTTATTTATTTATTTTAATTCTTTATTGTTGAAAGTATTACACATGTCTCCTTTTCCCCAATTGACCTCTCCCAGCCTGCTCCCTCCATCCAGTAATTTGCTTACTTACAGTATTTCATGTTACTGAGCTGTGTATGCATGGAATCTTATATCAGGAATGTATATACATTTTAAAAATTAAGATATAATTTACATATAACAGGTTATATATACATTTTCCAATTCTCAGTGTCTCTCTTGTCATTCATTGAAACATTAGAATGGCTTCTTAATGGCAGGAAAATCAAACAAAATGAAACAAACAAACAAAAAGCCCTAAGAGTTTCACTTATTGACTATTAGCATTCTTGGGAAGATTATGATCTTTTTTAAAAAATGGGTAAATGCAAATTGGTTATATGGGTCCTCTTCTTCCCTCTCTTTGACTTGGGATTCTTGGATCATGGAGTTATGAGTCCCCTTAAATTCCATACTAAAATTTGTTTGCGTGAACATTACTTTTTTTTTTTTTTTTCTGGGGAGATGGTCCATAGCTATAACCAAATTCTCAAACAGTCTGTTACATAAAACACTAAGAGAAAATGTTAGTGTTCGATTTGGCTCCATCCTTGACCATTTTTCCTTCTCCTTCTACATATATTATTTAAAAAATATTTACTTTCATGGCTTCAAGGATTCAACTACCATGCAGAGAGATTACTGAGAAAACCCTGAAAGAAATTCATTTCGTATCAAAATTATAGGCCATCTGATAGTTGTAAGTGTATTTTAAACTAGAGGCCTGGTGCACCGATTTGTATACCAGGGGGTCCCTCGGCCTGGCCTGCGGGGATCGGGCCAAAACCGGCTCTCCGATATCCCCCGTGAGGCCCCGGATTGCAAGAGGGTGCAGGCCAGGCCGAGGGACCCCATCGGTGCACTATCGGGGCCAGGGTGGGACACGGGAGTTTGGCCAGCAAGGAAGGGACCATGGGAGTGCTCCAGGGCATGTCCAGCCCGTCTCACCTAGTCCTGATCGGCTGGATCCCAGCAGCAAGCTAACCTACTGGTCGTCAGCTAACCTTCCTGCGCGTCATAGTGACTGGTCGAATGGTCAAATGGTAGGACACTTCGCATATTAGGCTTTTATTATACTAGTATAGGATTACAAGGTAGCCATCTTTTTCTAAGCATAAATGTGGTGTGGGGTTTGTGTCCCTTCTTATTCTTTATCACTCTATGTTAAACCTTAAACTTTCCACCTTGAAGGGACAAACAGGCTGGAACTTTGTGTTGCCATTTTTCTCTCCAGACTCTATCACCTTTCATCACTTATATCTATGCCTCTGAGGCTGAAAACCACTGCAGTTTGCCCAACTCACCCACATGCATATACAGTAAACGGCACCAATTTTAAATGCACAGTTTAGGATTTGAGTGGAATCCCACTTTCAGATCATAATTCATTGGTATATTATCTTAGATCTGCTACAGCTCTATTATTTTCCTCAATCCACTAAATTCTTAACTATAAATATTTTTCTCTAAGGAATCTAAGAAATGGTTTTGGGATGTGACATTAGACTAGAATGCTTTGTTTAGGGATTTTTAATGGTCCCCCTGGATAAGAAATTCTTAAATTTCTAAGTCCAGGTCCCTTCCTCAGATTGCAAGAGAAGCAGCCATCAGTACTGGGAGTTTTCTGAGAAGTAGGAATATCACAACCACTCACTCACTCAATCAACCAAAAAGCATTTCTGGAGCCCCTCATTCTAACAGCATTGTGCAGGGGATCTAAGAAAAACATTAAGGGGTGAAGAAACAAAGTCAACACACCTCTACCATCTTTTATCAATGTTTGTATTAAGCTGCAAACTTGATCTATTTCTCAAACATCCAGACCTGACTGTGCAACTACCCAGTGGATATCTCCCTCTGAGGGTACTATAGGCAAGTCCCCAAGTGAACATCTCATCTTGCCTCTCATGACTCCTCCTCCTGCCATCTTTAAAAAAAACACTATTTTTTAATATATTTTTATTGATTTCAGAGAGGAAGGGAGCAGGAGAGAGAGATAGAAACATCAATGATGAGAAAGAATCATTGATTGGATGCCTCCTGCACACCCCCTACTGGGATCAAGCCCACAACCTGGGCATGTGCCCTTGGCTGGAATCGAACCTGGGAACCTTCAGTCCACAGGCCGACACTCTATCCACTGAGCCAAACTGGCTAGGGCCTTCCTGCCATCTTAATGAGTAGGACCAACATCAACATGGTCTCCCAATTCCTTCCTCTTGATCTATACCCATATTTAATGGGCAGCAGGGCCAATTATACCTAGGAAATGTCTGTCACATATGGTCCCTGCTCTACACCCCACTGCTACTCTCCTATTTTGGGTCATCATCTATTGCATAGGTTCTTACAGGAATATTCCAACTGATATGGCCACTGCCAGACTTGCAGTCACCAGTCTTTCCATCCTGCTGCCAATGTGACCCCTGCTTCAAACCTTTGCTTCTTCCCATTGCCTGGGACGAAGCCTAAAACCAGATGCACGTAGGACTCCTATTCAATGTGGCCCAGCTCTGCTCTCTGGCTCATCTGCTGTCCTTCCTCACCATGCACTGCATTCCAGCTAATGCAAACATCTCCCTGTCCCCCAAACGCCATTCCTTTGCATATGTCTGTGCTTTGGGAAAGGCTAAAGAACTAACAACGTATTATCTTGTTGCACACTCTCTTCTCTTTGTTTAGCATTCTTCTCATCCTCAGCCCCTCATCCCACCCTTTTTGTTTGCTGGACTACCCTGTGCAAGTGTCATTTCTTTTGCACCACCCCTGCAGGCTCCCATCTTCAGGAAAAGCTAGGAGTCCCTCTAAGTGTATCTCCCAAGTTCCCTTTACTCTGTAGAAATTGTTTATATTTCAGTCTCATTCTATGTGGGCTCCTGGAGGCCATAGCATTTTATATATTCAGTGATTAACAGTGCCTGGCATACAGTAGGTTTTCAATAAATGCTGAATGAATGAACAGTGAAATTGCAAAGAGCATGGAATCATATAGCTAGCCTTGCTCATTTTACTAATGAGGAAACTGAGACCCAGTGGAATTAGGAGGATTGCATAATTAGAAGCAGATTCTGGAACAGAACCAAGGTGTTTTGACTCTTAGTTGAATGCCCCTTCCACTACGCAGCATGATATTATTAATTTGATGGATGTCTAAGGAAAGAATCTTGAGTTTTGGTGACAAAATGTAACTCGGTAAGAAGAGATTTATTAGTGGAAAAAGAAAGAAAAGTGGTTTGTTCAATTTCACAGGGGTTATCATATTATTATATTAATCTTTGTACCCAATAGGAAAAAATATGAAGGTGATTGGAAGAGAGCAATAATTCCAGTGCAGAGAATAGTCTAATGAAGCAGTGACAGCACTTTACTTAAACTGATCAGTTAGTACTTGGTAATTTAGAAAGATTTCTTCTCTTAAGCTCTCAAGTGAGTGAGATGTGGAAACTTCACAGATCCCCAGGGATCAATGCTTGGCTGCAGGACTGGCAGTGAGAGGAACAGGAAAGCACTGTTTCTTTTGAAACTGAGCCAAACACATGTTTCATTATTCTGAGTTCCCTGTTCGAGGCAAGTGACTTGCTTGAAGATACTCAGTTCTGGAAAGAAGCTGTAGTTTTGTTTATATTTTCATGAACATTTTAAATACGTAGAATTGAAGTCTGGAGAGGCAAACCAAGATTAATATCTTATTTTCAAAAGAAGATGCTCAGAATTGGGGTGCACGTCGTGGGATAGGTAGAATTTCGGGTCTTTTATTTAGAGTGAAAACAACTATAGATAAGACTAATTTGGTAGGCAAATAATCACTCTAAATAATAATGTTTCTTTGAGCAGAGTATGTCTACCTCACCTTGTGAAATTGAGAAAGATACAGAGTATATGAGAGAAGTATAGGTTACATCGTAGAGGTACAGTTTAGGGATTGGAAATTAATTTTAAAGCACACACATTTGGAAGAATGGGAGTCACGTGAATTTCAGTGCCATTAGCTCAGTTGCTATAGAGAAGAGCAGGGGAATGGTGAATTCATGTCAGGAACCAGCTGCTGGTCTTGAGGAGGACACAGAGGAAGGGAGCCATGGTGATCCATGCTGGGGGAGGGGGGGAATTTTGAGACCACAGAAGAGGGTAGAAGCAGATGTGCTTCTGTTGAGAGCTGAAAGCAAAGATGCCAATAGAAAGGAAGAGGGGATGGAAACAGTGAAGAGAGCATGCATACAAGGATTAGCCTTGGAAGTAATTTGAGTAGAAATCTGCCATCCTCTCTAATAAAATGGTAATATGCAAATTAACCATCACTCTGCTACATAAGCCACACCCACCAGCCAAGCCACACCCACCAGCCAATCAGGGTGAGTATGCAAATTAACCCCAATCCAAGATGGCTACAGCCACAGAGAGCAATGTTTCCCAGGTAACAGAGGAAGCCAAGCTTTCCATAGCCGTTGCAGGCCTAAGCCTCCACTCAAGCTACAAAGTTTCAATTATAGAAGGTAAACAAATTCAAACAAATGGCGGCAGAATGGAGCTTGAGAGAGCAGGCCAGGGTTGCCGGCGGCAACAGGGGAAGCAAAGCTTTCCTCACACCCTGGCTGGGCTCACCAGCTTAAGGCTACAAAGTTTCAATTGTAGAAGGTGAATTAACTGCCACAGAAATGGCTGCCGGAGCCCCAGGCTTGGCTCTGCTCCAGGCTACAAAGTTTCAATTGTAGAAGGAAAATAAATTCCAGATACCAGGGCCTCCCTTTGGGTTGCCAGGGGGCGTGGCCGGCCTGCAAACCACCACAGGCCCCTCGCTCAGGCCGCCCCACACCCCAAGGGAACCCCCACCCTTATCTGTGACACCCTTCAGGGCAAACCAGCTGGCCCCCACCCGTGCACCAGGCCTCTATCTTATCTAATAAAAGAGTAATATACAGATTGATCATCACTGCAACACACAATATAGCTGCCCCCATGTGGTCAAAGATCCTGATCCAATGTGGACACAAGATGGCCACTACAAGATGGCCAGCAGGAGAGGGCAGTTGGGAGGCACCCGGCCTGCAAGGGAGGGCAGTTGAGAGGGACCAGGCCTGCAAGGGAAGGCAGTTGAGAGGGACCAGGCTTGCAAGGGAGGGCAGTTGGAAGTGATCAACCCTGCAGGAGAGGGCAGTTAGGGGTGGCCAGGCTGGCAGAGGAGGGAAGTTGGGGGCAAACAGGTTGGCAGGGGAGCAGTTAAGCATCAACCAGGCTGGCAGCAGAGTGGTTAGGGGGTGATCAGGCTGGCAGGCAGAAGCGGTTAGGGGCAATCAGGAAGGCAGGCAGGCAAGCAGTTGGGAGCCAGCAGTCCTGGATTGTGAGAGGGATGTCCGACTGCCCGTTTAGGCCCGATCCTGGTGGGATCGGGCCTAAACGGGCAGTCGGACATCCCTCCAGGAGTCCCAGATTGGAGAGGGTACAGGCTGGGCTGAGGGACAACCCCCCGCCATGCACGAATTTCGTGCACCGGGCTTCTAGTATATATATATATTGAGGGCGACCAGGCCTGCAGGGGAGGGCAGGTCAGGGCAATCGGGCTGGCAGGAAAGGGCAGTTAGGGGTGACCAGGCTGGCAAGGGAGGGAAGTTAGGGGTGACCGGGCCAGCAGGGGTGGGCAGTTAGGGGTGACCAGGATGGCAGGGGAGGGCAGTTGTGGGCAATCAGGCCAACAGGGGAGGGCAGTTGGGAGGGACCAGGCCTGCAAGGGAGGGCAGTTGCGGGGGGACCAGGACTGCAGGGAAGGGCAGTTGGGGGTGACCAGGCCTGCAGGGGAGGGCAGTTAGGGGTGATCAGGCTGGCAGGTGAGCAGTTGGGAGCCAGCAGTCCTGGATTGTGATAGGGATGTCCAACTGCCCGTTTAGGCCCAATCCCACTGGGATTGGGCCTAAACGGGCAGTTGGACATCCCTCAAGGGGTCCCAGATTGGAGACGGTGCCGGCTGGGCTGAGGGACACACAAACACACACACATCCGTGCATGAATTTCGTGTACTGGGCCATATATATATATATATATGCAGTTATCACTAAGAACATGAGTTCTAGGGCAACTTGTGGCTCCATCACTTCTTGCACAGATGGTCTGAGCAGTTAGACCTGTACCAGCACCCAGTAAGTTCAGCGTGGGTTTGGGGACTATCTCTTTCTTTTTAGTCATTTATCTCATTGCTTCCATGGACTTCATTTAGTCACCTTGCTGTCCAAGAGTCTCACACTCTCCCCTGTTCATGGTCTGGAGCTTTTATCCTCTTTTTTCTTTCTTTCTTCTATTCTCTATCACAATCTTAATTTATTCACTTTCTTTTTACTTTTTGAGGGTCTTACTCTCTATTTTTTAAGAGACCCGCCTGGGTCTGGAAAAGTACTCTATCAGTTTGTGCTGTGATATCTATCTCAGGAAATGCACGGGTTTTTAAGAGGTAGCCCATGAGACAGAAAAGAGTGGCCCTAATGGTTGTAGGCTCAGGTATCTTGAGGTCATAGAGGTTGGTACTTTGAGACTAAAACGTAAGGAAATGATAGAGAGGGAGGAAGGCTTCCTGAAATATCTTTAAAATGCAAAATTCTAACTAAATTATGCTAAGATGATATGTGTGAAGAGTTTCTGGGTACCTTGCATGGGAAGTCCTAGTCAAATGCCAAGTATTAGTATCCCTGTCATTTTAGAGTCCCAGGGCAGGGAGGCACTGAGGAATTTGCAATTGAATATCTTCCTCCAGGCCCTTTAGCACCTTCTAAAGATTTCATAAATCAGGGAATATGCCACGGTTTGCTGAAGGGATAAGTGTTTGGGAGGTGATGAAGTTTACTGGAGAATTTAGAGTTCAGTTTTATTTGAACTAAAGCTGTGAATGGACCTACAGTGCTGAGGATCCTTCTGGGCCTGTTTAAATAGTAGCTCCTATTCCCCTCTCGAGCCGTTTTGTATGTCAGCCAGTGAGTGCTACAAATGCTGATCTGTACTGCACGGGGCCTGTCCTGGGACAGGGCACGGTATGAACTCCTTGCAACCTAATCCCTTAAGCACCAGCTCAAGTCACACGCCTGCCATGAAGTTTTTCTTGACAACTCCGGGGCCCGTTGGTCCTTCCCTTCTTTGAACTCTTGTGTGCTTGTGGGTGTTGCACTGTTAATTTAGCCTTTCAAGTAAGTGTGCGAAACAAGATGAAGAGTTCTGTCCACCAGAAATCCTGGAAGCTGCTGCTACTTGGTTGACAAATGACATTTCCAGCAGCTGCCTGAGGAGGTTGGACACTGGTGAAGAGCCAGCCCTCTTGGGAACGCAGCATGGGGTGAAGGGAACTCTCTGGATGTGAAAGAGTGGGAGAGAATTTACGTGCTTCTCTCAGTGTAGGCTTTTGGGGGGAGGAACAAATGGATACCTAGAAATGATGAGCAGGAAGTGTGTGTGTGTGTGTGTGTGTGTGTGTGTGTGTGTGTGTGTGTGTGTGTGGTGCTGCATACAAAGTCCATAGCTAGCATCTACTTTAGTCTTAGAGTTGCTCTAGTCCAGTGATGGCGAACCTATGACACGTGTGTCAGCACTGACACGCGTAGCCGTTTCTGATGACACGTGGCCGCCGAGGCGGCCACATGCCGAGGATGAAACATTTGCAAAACAATGTTTTTTCCTCAAAGTGACACACTACCCGAGTTATGCTCAGTTTTTTGGCGAAGTTTGACACACCAAGCTCAAAAGGTTGCCTATCACTGCTCTAGTCTTTGTGTTCATTGTTTGCCTATTTATATAT
This sequence comes from Cnephaeus nilssonii, assembly GCF_951640355.1. Taxonomy (NCBI): domain Eukaryota; kingdom Metazoa; phylum Chordata; class Mammalia; order Chiroptera; family Vespertilionidae; genus Cnephaeus; species Cnephaeus nilssonii. The sequence continues at coordinate 56,172,620 of NC_137079.1, read as the reverse complement.
GCATCTTTATTGGGTTCCTATTATGAGCCAGGCACTGTTCTAGGTCTGGGGATTTAGAGTGAATAAGACAGATATTCAAATGGGGGAGGCAGATAATAAATAACAGACAAGTAAAGTGGAAACAGATGAGATAATGTCAAATATTATTAGATCTATGAAGAAAACAGAATGGAGGAATGTGGTGGAAAGTGACTTTGTCCAGCTTTTTGTGGCTGAATCTCCCAAAGTAGATGTGAACTATTTATATACCTTGAGTTGCGCCATTCTTCCCACAAACTTCCTAAGCCTTTCTAGGTAGTTAATATTCCAAATATGTTCATGAATCCAAGAATACAGTTCTGTAATGGGACAATCTGTTGTGTTTCTTAATCATTTTTGTGGCATAGATGCTTTTGGTAGTTTGATGAAACCTTTGTTACCTTTTCAGAATATTTTTATTTGTACTTATTTATTTTTAAATATATTTTTATTGATTTCAGAGAGGAAGGGAGAGAGAGAGAGAGAGAGAGAGAGAGAGAGAGAGAGAGAGAGAGAGAGAGAGAGAGAAACATCAATGATGAAAATCATTGATTGGCTGCCTCCTGCATTCCCCACACTGAGAACTGAGCCCATAACCTGGGCATGTGCCCTGACTGGAATTGAATCGTGATCTCCTGGTTCATAGGTCAACATTCAACCACTTAGCTACACCAGCCAGGCACCTTCTTGGAATATTTTTAAATTGCACAAAATAAAACACATATGACTGCTTTGGAAAACTAATAAGTACAAGTCTGCAATCCTCTGATTCCAGGCTGATAATCACTGGGAGATGATACCGTGTAAGTATTCTCCATAGAAAGTATTGTAAAGGAGAAACTAAGCTTTGGACATCATAGCTTTTTTTATTTCTACAATTTGTATTAAACTGAGCACAATAACTAAAGCAAACTATGTCTGATATTTGGGGGGAAAGGCTAGTGATTCTTCTGGACTTACCTAACAGATAAGGTTGGACACAAGTACATAGTTGGTAAGACAAAGGCCCAGAGAGGAAATGCCAATTCACTGGTTTGGTATTCTCCTAGCCAGGCTGTAGGGCACTGTAGCTTGAAGGGCACACCTGGGAGGGTAAGCGTGGTATTGGAAATAATCACTATGACACAAGTGGAAAACAAGTGAGCCATGAGGCCCAGGCAGGACAGAACTTGCTTAGAGCTAGCCTATAGAGAACCCCCTCAGAGGGGGCAAAGCTATGTAAGGGCACAGGTGAGCCGAGATGCAGACTAGCTAGGGCCCAGAGCATAGAAGCAATGGTCTCTGCAGGAGTCCAGAGTCTGTGGTAAAGGATGCAAGTTAGAAGTCTCCAGGCTTTCCCGGGAGTGGGACTTTAGAGGGAGTTCCCTACAAAATTATAGATTATTCAGCTACAAGTCTAGTTTTTTTGATAGAGTTGTCCTATTGAATAGGATTTACTCTTTGGATTTAACTTGAATAGCTCAGCAATGTATAGGCTATAACAAAGCCACATGCCTGGAGGCTTGTGACTCTCAAAAAGCAGTGTGGTTGGCAGCATCTCCTGTATTCTTTCCATCCTCTTCAAGTCTCCTATGGCCCATCTTCAACTGGATATGCCCCACAATGACCTCACCCTCAGCGTATCCAAAACTGATCTTATCTCCTACCTATCCTTTGTTGCTTTACGATAACATTCATTTCCAAGTTACATTAATTAAAAAACAATGGAGCATTTAAACATCTTTCTCATCATGGTTTGCAAGCCCCCTGGTTCATACATTTAGAGCGGATCCCATATATTCCTTATTCAAGAGCAGCAACTCTTGAGTGGAACATTATTACTTTATGTCTAGATTTTTACCTTAATTGTGTGACTTAGTTCTGTTTTTTGCATCTTTCATTAAAATTCTTTATTTCCCACCCTGGAACTCCACCCTTTCCAGTTCAGGAAACGAATACAAACTATCCCAAATGATGTTTAAGGCTCTTTACATTAATTTGTATTTTCTTGCTCTTTGCATGCCTGATGATTTTTGATTAAGTGCCAAATATTGTGAATTTTACAAGGGTGGGTACTGGGTTTTTTCCCCCTTGAGGGGCGGGGGGTAATACTTCTTTAAATATTTCTTGGCTTTGATCTGGGTTGCAATTAGTTGGTTGGCATAGTTTGATCCTTTTGAGGCTTGCTTTTAAGCATTCTTAGGCAGGTCCAGAGCAGCTTGTAGTCCATGCCTAATTTGGCACCATTACTAAGGCAATGCTCTTCTGTGGACTCCCCTTGATGCTCAGATTATGAGGTCTTTCCACTGGCTGGTGGAAATACTAGTAGGAACTCTTCCTAGCCCTGTGTGAGTTCCAGGGACCGTTCCTCCTCCTCCTTTCCGGTGGTTCTTTCTCCAGCTTAGTAGTTTTCTTCATACACTGTTAGATACTTAAAAAAGCAAGAAAGAGAGCACTGCAGATTTGTGAACTTGCTTTCTCTCTCTGAACCTCTCTTCTCTAGACTACTCTGATCTGCTAGTTCTAATTGCAATGGTCTCCTGATGTTCAATTCTGTGTCCTCTTCTCAGTGCTCTGTTGGGTTCCCTCTCCCTTGGCCTCATGGGAAAACCGTCTCTAGGCTTGAGACAGGAGTGAACAAGGTTACTTGGAGCTCACCCTGTTTACCTTCACCTAGAGATCCCTGTCCTGTACTACTTGTTGCCCAAAGTCTGTCAAGTATTGTTTCATATTTATATTTTTTTATTGCTTTTTCTTCTTTTTAAAATTAAGACAGGTAGGAAAATCCAGTCCCTGTTACTCTATCATGATTAGGTGAGCAGAAATGGAAGTCAATACATCTATAATTAGGCCACATTTTACCTATTTATCCTTATCTCTTACTATTTTTTAGTTTGAATTGTACTTTAGTTAGAATGCTTATTCACTCTTATACTCAAGCCTGGGATGATCAACATTCCACATCTTTGTATGGTTAAAGAAAAAAGACTGTCTGTCCCTTTCCCTTGCAGATAATATAGTCTAGTAGATAAACAAATGTTATACAAACTCTAGACATAGTAGTTATTAGACATATATGAAAGAGTATATTTATGCTTTAAAAAACATGTAGAATGAAACCAATTTTATCTTTTCACTTGGTAAGGTGAATGGAGGATATTGAGTGAAAATTAATCTGTTACATATAGTTCTCATTAACATCCACCACTCACATCTCACCATATCCCACACATCTCCTCATTCAGTAGGTGCTTGCTAAATATGCCAATTTCAGGAGCAAAGGGAATTATCATAGAACTCCTTATGGCCTTCTGAGTATCATTGATACATGGGCACCTTCTAGCCCTAATAGTGATTGAGATTTCTTACAGTTGAATATTGAATCTACCATGACTCATATTAAATCACATTGCAAGGCTATTCAGACAAGATCCATTTTCAGTTCAACAGTTAATTGAGGGCTTAAGGTGGCAATGATCCAATCTCCAAGGTTTATACTTCCAGACTCAAGGAGAATTTTCTTAAAGTACAGATGAATCAAGCAGATTTTGTTCCTGCATGCTCAGACTCATGATATTTAAAAAACAATGAAAAATAACTTTTTATATAGTTCTGAATCTTAAATTCACTGCATGAGTCATATTTAAGATCTATTCAAGTGAGTTTTTTTTAGTTGATCAGAACTTTTTTTCTTAATTTTATGGTATATATATTCTTGCCTTACAAATATCTAAAATTATATCTTAACAATCAGCTATAGATGTTCACTCTTGAAATAAGTAGGTCTTATTCAATCAAAAGAACAAGAAATTTTAGAATTAGAAAAAATTAATTAAATTACGTGAAAACTGTCCTACAACCGTAAGTCAGTTGCAGTAGTCAGGTGGAAGAGAAAACTTGTAGTTTTTAAGACAAATGACAAAAATCATCTTGATCAATACTGCAAGAGAGGGAAGATGTTAAGTAAGAAGTAAGATCTTACAGTAAGACAATAACATATTAAAATTTTATCTGAGTTTATCAAAAAGCATAGGAATGATATGGCATTTGTCAGCTAATGAGTAACATCAACATGCACTGTGGTTAAAAGGCAGAACACTCTGTGGGATTATGAGTTCAGTTTTGACAGCATGTTTAGAAGGAATAAAATAATAAGGAACACTCATGTTTGTAAAAATGTTCTATAAATGATCTACAATTAGGGCAGATCTAGAGTCAGTGTCTTATGTCATATTGTAGCCTAAAAGCTTAAACTCATGGGAAAGAATCTAAAATAGAAAGATTTCAACTGTGGGGGGGGGGGGCGGGGGGAGGACATGACATGGTAGAGAAATAAGCAAGAAAAATATTCTGGTTATATATTGGTGTGTAAAAAATCATCCAAACTTAGTGGCTTAAAGGGACCACTTCTTTCCTTTTTTCCCCTCTCAATAAAGTAGACCAGGAATTTGGGAATGGCTCCATATGGCACAATCAAGGGAAGCTCAGGCGGCATCTTCCACTTCCGACATGGCTTCTTTATGCACCATTTGGTGCCTCAGTGCATCTAGGCCTTTCTGTCCATATGGTGTCTCATCCAACAGGATCTTAGCAGATGACTTATGCTTCTCACAGCTTGGAAGTCTGAAGATATTCAGATATTTTACATGGTGGCTTAGGGCTCTCAGAGAATGTGCTCCAATAAACCCTGGCAGGAGCTGCTAGGCTTCTTATAATCTGGGCACAGAAGTCCCTGTGTGCCACTTAGGCTGCTTTCTATAGGTCCAGCAAGTCACTAAGACCAGCCAAGATCCAATGGGAGATGTGGCAAAGAATTTGCGGACAACTTTAATTTATTAAAGTCTGTCTTTTGGCCACAAAATATTTACACCCCCCCACCCCAAACAAAGGACACATTCACATATTTCACATAGATCGTAGGACAGTTTTCATGTAATTTAATTAATTTTTTTCTAATTCTAAAATTTCTTGTTCTTTTGTTTGAATAAGACCTACTTATTTCAAGAGTGAACATCTATAGCTGATTGTTAAGATATAATTCTAGATATTTGTAAGGCAAGAATATATATACCAGAAAATTAAGAAAAAAAAGTTCTGATCAACTAAAAATATGTCACATATGACTATTGACTTGAAGTCTGGGATCCGGTCGGCAAAATCAGGCCCAGATGTGGATACGTTTCTCTGATGAAGTTCCTTTCTGAAGACTGTGAACTAAAGAGACACAGTTTCTTCCGTCTCTCCAGTAGCCAACATAACAGGGTAGGAGCAGCACAGAACCACAATAGACATTCTGGCTCAAAGAGGGGAAAATGGAAGTCATATTCGCAGTCACTGGTACAGAGCAATGATGGAATCCAGGTGGGCACTTGTTGCCACTTCCTTGATGAGGACCCGGTCCTGCTGAGAATGATTCCCCTGGCTATTTGTTCTGCCCTCTGAGCTCTTGGTTCTGCCTACTGAATCATCCTTCCCTCTCCATAAGAAATGGGCTGTTTCCAGCTGGCTAGGTTTTTTTTGTTGTTGTTGTTGTTTTTTAGCTTGTTGTCTCTCCAAAGAAATGCAAGAATTTAAAGGCCTCTTTTCATTTTGTAGTTTCCAGTTCAAACTAATATAATTTATTTTAAAACTTTGGATTTGTGTGTATCCAATTAAAATCTACTCCATTACTCCAAAGCCAGACTATACTGCTTTCCGGATTTTTTTTTTTTTAACCTAGGAGTCAGGATTCTTAGCAACAATATCATTAAGATTTCTAGTGGCTCTTTTGTACAGGAGAAAGGATCTAAAAGGGAGGACCATAAGATTTTTAGAAGCCCTAGTCTGTACACCCTTCCATCATTCATAGCCATATCCTTTATATGATTACCCTAAGGTGGATGCTTTAGTAGTAGAGCCCAGGATTTGGTACTTACTCCAAGGCCATCCCTTATTTTGAGAGCCTGTGCTGACTAGAAAAACTAGGGTTTAAAACAGTTTTATTTATTTATTTTTTTAAACATATTTTTATTGATTTTAGAGAGGAAGGAAGAGACAGAGGGAGAGAAATATGGATGCCTCCCACATGAGCCCCGACCAAGGCCAGGGATTGAGCCTGCAACTGAGGTACATGCCCTTGATTGGAATCAAACTTGGGACCCTTTGGTCCGCGGGTTGGTGCTCTATCCACTGAGCCAGACTGGCTAGGGCTTTTTTTATTTTTTAAATTCATGTCTTTCTGTACATTCTCAAACACAGTTATCAGAAATTGGTTGTCACTTTTGTTTAAAAATATATTTTTATTGACTTCAGAGAGGAAAGGAGAGGGAGAAAGAAATAGAAACATCAATGATGAGAGAGAATCATTGACTGGCTGCCTCCTGCACGCCCCACACTGGGAATCAAGCCCACAACCCGGGTATGTGCCCTGACCAGAGTCGAACTGTAACCTCCTGGTTCATAGGTTGACACTCAACCACGGAGCCACGCTGGCCGGGCTGCTTGTCACTTTTGCTCTTCTATCTGGAAATCTTTTTAGACAAATTCATCAGTTCATTAGGTATATTTTCTTCTTTTTTTCCTAGTTCATATATATATGTATAGTTCCCCCTTTTAAAAAATTACAGGGGGACACAGTGTTGCCATTTTTTCTACCACTACTAAATAGGGGTGTCCTTCTCCTCTGGCCTTCAGTAACTATGTCCTGTGAAGAAGTTCTAGCTTTTGCTCACATCAGGGTTCAAAAGTTAATGCCACATGTTTTAGGTTTTTGTTATATTAACATTTTAATTCAGGCACCAAATTCTGTTCTGTTTTGTCTATTGCTGCACAATAAACCACCTGAAAATGTAATGGCTTAAAAAACCATTTCATTTTGCTGAGGGTTTCTGGTCAAGACTCACTGGGCAGTGTGTCTCTGATTTATTTGTGGCATCAGCTGCAGTATTTAGAGCTAGAGAATCTACTTACAAGATGGCTTCTCCACTCACATATTTGCTTCTTGGCCTCTTTCTTTCTATATATACATGGTGTCTCCTCCTCCAGGACCACTGCATGTGGCTTAAGCTTCTCAGAGCATGATGGTCTCAGGGTAGTCAGACTTCTTACATGGTGGCTCAGGTCTCTCCCTTAGTGATGGAAGAAACCACAAGGCTTCTTGTCACCTGGTCTCAGAAGTGCCAGAACAGTCCACCTGGCATGGCTCAGTGGTTGAGTATTGACCTATGAACCAGGAGGTCACGGTTCAATTTTCAGGCAGGACACCTGCCCTGGTTGCAGGCTTAATCCCCAGTAGGGGACATGCAGGAGGCAGCTGATCAATGATTCTCTCTCATCCTTCATGTTTCTCTCTCTCTCTCCCTCTATGAAATCAATAAAAATATATTTAAAAAAAGGAAGTGCCAGAACAATCTATCTGCTGCATTCTACTGGTCAATCAATGTACCAAGGCCAATTCAAGAAGAGCAGAATTAGACTGTAACTCTCGATGGGAGGAATAGCAGAGGATTTGCAGCCACCATTAAAGATATCAAGAAGTTGGGAGTTTAACATACATATGCATAGCCCATGGACACAGACAACAGTGTGATGAAGGTCAGAAGGAGGTTCAGGGCGGGGACTGGGTAGATGGGGGCAAAGAGGGGGTGGAATGAGGGACATCTGTAATAGTGTCAACAATTTTTTTAAAAGTTGGGTGTTGAGAAATTCTAGCTGTCATTAGATTTTAGAATTTTATTCATTCTAAAGGTAACTAGGCATTAATAATCTTTTATACCTCCTCCTTGAGTACATCATTATGCTGTGTTGAAAAATTTGAGTTTCAGGAATTTGAAGAGTCAATCAGGGAATAGAGGCTGCTGTAGACTTTTACAAGATACTAAAATTTACATTTGTATTCACTAGTTTTGCTCTAATACTAAATTTAAAGGAAGAAATCGAGTCACCAAAATATCCAAGTTAATTATCACATTTGTTGCTGAATAATTTAGGTACCCAGACACTAGATATTTTCTTAACTAATAGATTTTATGGGATTTGGCTTCTTAAATTTCAGAGAAATATAGGACTTATATCTTAAGCCACAGAGTGTATATTTGAGGGAATGGAGCTAGAAAGAGCAGAAATTTTCACAGACTTATATGGCTCTGGCTTAATAGAGAAAAATGCATGAAAAACTCACACTTTGGTCTTTGTTCCCACAGTCTGGCTACTGTCATTTCTGCAACTCCCTGCTGATATAGGAGGAAATAGGATCTAGGATCCCCAATAATTAAGACCCTATGGAAAAGAAAGAAAAACCCCTTTCCTATAGATTCTTGACATTGTTTTGATTCTTAAAATCTTCCTAACATAAAAATAACAAGATATAGGTTGCTTTCTCAGAATTTCAAGACCCATTTTAAGTTATATATTCATTTAAAGACACATTTCTAACTATAAGGGGAACTTACTTTATATACTTTTTTTTTTTCTATTAGGCTTGGGAGATGTCAGGCTTTACGGAAAAACTGATATATTTATGTATGTGTGCATATTAACACTTTTAAATATGTTAAAGAAGCATAAAATCAAACTTGCTCACCAGGCCAATTATTTTTTTTTCAAGCTTTCTAAACGTTCTTGCATAGGCAATTGAATCTCAATCTTACCACAGTCTAGCTTTTGCCATTTCCCCAGCAGCCTGATAACTATTGGCATTAAGATTTCGTTCTCAGGCTTAGGGTAGACAGACATGCTGCTGCCCAACTCACACAAAGAACTAATGGCAGTAATGAGATAATGACTTGATAACATGCATATGTTCCTCACTCTTTGAGTATAAGCTTGGGCAAGTATCAGTTATGACAGATCTGAACCCTTTATCCAAGTTGGGCTAAACCAAGCCAAATTTCACTGGCAATTTTCTTCTACAGGTAAGATATTTCTCATGAAGCAGCTAACTTCTGACTTAGAAATAATTACTTTTAAAACCACTGTGCTTTTGTTTACATATTCAGAGGTAACTATCAGTGAAATGGCAAGACCTTGGGAGAGGCTTTTGCTGATTTGGAAGCTGGACCGTGATCAGGCAGACAAAATAAGAAAGGCATGTTCATGAAAATACAGAGTTTAGAGAAGGCAACCAAGAAGTTTGTTTTTTTTTAATTTTATGAGAGGTAGTTGATAACATTCTGATCAACAAAGTATTGCTATTACTAATGTGTGAAAAAGTAAGCTTGTCACAGTTTGAACACACCAAATTCCAAAAAAATTCTGCGCAGAGTCTGGTGTGTCCATGACCAATTATAGCATGCATCCCCATCTCCCACCATTTTTGGTGTGGGAAGAGCATACCTGGATGATATCTAGAATTGGGAGTTGGAAAATCCTCAGAGTTGATCTTATGCAGCGATTTTCAACCAGCGTGTTCTGGCACACTGGTGTGTCACAAGAATTTTTAGTCAGGGGCTCTGACCTCTTTTCCCTTAAATTGTCAAATAAAAAAATGACAACAGCCAACACAACAATAGTTATCTGGTGTGAAAAAAATCAAAATTATACCTTTCTTTGTCAGATCAGCAATATATATATATATATATATATATATATATATATATATATATAGTGATGTGCTGTAGAATTTTGGTAACTAGTGTATGAATGCCATAAGATGAAAATGGTTCAAAATCACTGATTTGGTGAGTCCATGATCTAAGGAGTTTAGATACTTTGCTCCTGGATATAGTGCTGAGTGAGGTCTTGTGATCCAACTCAGTGTGTTTTTGACCATTCCATGCTGCCAAGCTGAATCCCACTGCTTTATTCTTCCTCAACTACATTTTGGGTGTCAGTGACTTTATGAATTTAGTGACTCAAGAAACGTAGCAATCTTCAACTAGGAACCAGGAATACAGAGCCAGAAAAGAAAATGTCTGCCCTCAGCACTCTTACTTTCTAGAGAGAAATGAACAGTAAGCAAAATGTTGAAATACAATGAGATTAGTGATAAAATAGGAATATTAAAAGATGCTTCAAGAGTATGGACAAGAAAATGTAAAATTCTACTTTGAGCTTCAAGAAAAATTTCAAAGAGGAGATAATATTTGAACTGGAAGTTAAAAAATGGCTTAGAATTTCTAGGCAAAATAGTAGAAAGACATACTTTAAATGGAGTCAAGAGTATGGGTGGTGGAATGGAAGTTTGAAGAAGCACATGTTTAGTCCTGTTCTCAACCCCCAGAAGGAAGGGGAAAGCAATAAGAAAGACAAGGCTTCCATTGTGGGAAAACGAGGAGAAAGATAGAAGACTTGATTGTCCTGGAAAAGAGCAGAGAGAGAGTAGATGCTGGGATAGTGGAGGGTGTTGCCCTGAAAGCCATTAGTAGGAATATAGAATTGAGGTCAAGTAGAGTTAGACTAGAATTAGAAGAAATAGAATTAGTCACTATTCTCAATATGTGTGAAATTAGGACATTAATGGAAAGTGGACCAAGGATTGAGAAACGAACAAGAAGAAATTGGGGGTAATAAATGAACGGTGAGGAGTAAGAGGTGAGGAATGAGATTACCAGTGGATAAAACATGAGAGTTTCAGGAACCTGTTTTCTCTTCACACCTTAAGCAGGCAACCAAGTTATAGGTGGTTACTTAAGAAGCTGCATAATTAGAAAACCTAGAAGGTACTTGTGTATGGAAGAAGTTCTGAGAGCATGTGGTAGAGGCGGGTGGGGAATGAGGCCAGAAAGGCAGCTAGTGATCAAATTGTAGAACTCTAAGCTTAAAAGTTTAGAATTCTCTGAAGGTATTTAGAAAACACTGAGGGATTTTGAGTAGGGATATTTACATTTTAGAAAATGTTCTGGAAGCAGTGTCCAAGATGAATCAGGGGTATAGACAGTAAACTGGAATGGAGGGTTATTAATTAGAAGATTATATTAATAATACTTATGCAAGATTATGAGGACCTGAATTAATGCAGTGGCAATAGGGGCAGAAAAAAGAGAAGTATTTGAAACATATTTAGGTACCAAAATAGACATAAGTGATTATATTAAAGAGGTAAGAGAGGGAAATTAAGACTAATTTTTAGTATTCAGCTTTAGAGATATATTATTCAAAATAGACTGGTGTAAGAATTCAAAATCTTAATGGGCTTAATTCAGTAAAGGTTTATTTTTTTCTCATAGCACGGCCCAATGCATAGCAGTAGTGTTGAGTGGGGGTGTCACTGCTCCATATAATCATTCAGGGAGCCAAACTCCTTCCATTTTGTGGCTCTACAATCCCATAGGGCTTCAGAATCTTCCTTTGATCCTTCATCTGGCTGGTTGGCATAGAAAGAGTGTGTGGAGGATTGTGATGAGATTTTTAGGGCCCACTTATGGAAATTTGTGTATCACTTCTGCCACATTCTATTGGTCAGAACTGATATACATGTTCACACCTACTTGCAAAGGAGTCTGGGAGATATAGGCTCTGTGAGTGTCCAGGATGAGAAGAAAATGAACTTTGCTGAAGCCAAAGATGTGGTCTGCCTTTCCAACCACCAAGTGTATTTTTCACTATTCCTCTGTCACATAGAAGATACTCATCATAGTCAACCTAAAGTCCTATCTAGCCATGCATCCTGCTCAACACGCATAATCAGCAGATGATTTACATTGAGATCCAGGGCTCCTCATAGTTTGGTGAATTATGGTCTAAAATAACAAATTTTAGTACCCCCTCCCCCAAATACAATAAGCACAAATAAACACTCCCATAAGAAAGAGAAAGAATGGGTAACACACGGTCACTGGTGTATAGCAATTCTGAAATTCACTGGACAGACATGAAAAGTCTCCTTTTCTGGAGGTAGGGGACATTCCTTAATCAGTTCCAGCTCTGCTGTCTTGGAGAAACTCATTGGTTCTATCCCCTGGGAGGTTGGTGCCTGTTTGTATCTTCCTCGACCACATCGAGGCAGATGTTGGCGCGTTTGCCTTTCTTGAAGGAGATGCAGATTTCATAGCCCATTCTTGCTTGAGGGATGTTTTAAGGCTCATTCAATACTCATGCCAAGGTTTATAATTTCTTTGTCATTACAACTCTGTCAAAAAAATAGGAGGCTTCTGATCTTATTGTTTCCAGTCAGTTTCATGTGACAATAACCACACTCTTTCCTAGTTTTTTTTTTTCTCTACACTACTTCCCATATTTGCTTTCAATTTTCCTCTTACAATGGTTTTCTCACTCCCATACTTCGCAACATAGTAGAGTCAACTTAAGGCTATCTGCAACAATACGCATGGATAGGAGGTTAGAAGCATTCATCATTCTTTGCCACAAGGTTGAGTTATTTTAACTAAGAAGTTTAACTGGACATTTTTTGTTTGAAGATTTTCTCACTCTTTTATTATTTGAGGTCTAGTAACAATGGGCTTCTTTAAACACCTTAGTCTCTTTCATTTCTGCTTGAAACAAGCCAATTCTTTTTAATGCTCATCTTGTAATACCTTGCCTAAGGAAGCCATTAGCAGGTAAAACATTCTAATTCTTTCTAACTACTTTCCTCGATCTTGAGATTGCCTCTGCCATCCTAGAGCCTCAGACTCTGCCACTGGGTCTTGTGCATCTGGCTGTCAGAGAAGGGCAGAGAGAGAATGTGAAGAATTTTGATCTAGGAGTGATATGCTTCTAGAAATAATGGGTGCAGCAGGTGTAGATAATGATTGGGGGAGGTAAATATGTTAGGGATAGATGGTGGTTTTAAAATTAAAAAAAAATCCTGTTGATTTGAGATGTCTCTAATGCATCCAAAGGAAAAGCACAGGAAGTTATTATAAGCATCAATCTGGAGCTCAGATTTATATATAGGCTACTACTTACATGCCCAACATAATTTTACTATGCCTATTGCTCCTCAACCTCCAACTATTTTTTACTCTGACTACTCTGCCCCAATTCCTTATTTTTGGGAGGGAGGGGAGAACTATTTCATGCTTTCTCTTATTTCTTCTTTCACTTTTTTACTTCCTCTTTTTCTCAACCTTTCCTTTACCTTTACTCTCTTCACATTCTGCTAGTATATACTTTAAGTGTCTAAAAAAATATATGTTAATAATTAGAATTTTAAACAATAGAAATGTTAGATTAAGAAGCATATCATTAAAAATAGATGATTAATTTTACAATGGGTATTCAATAGTAATCAAGAAAAGCCATAGACATTGATTATTACCACATGTACGGTATTTATTTTTGAATTGGCAAAACACTTTCTCAAAGAAGCTGGGTAGCAACTCTGGATTTCATTTTTATAAACATATCATACTAATATTTTTCCAAGTTAGTGTCCAATACAGTTAATCTCTGGAGTTTTTCCAGTTTGCTCTAACTGTAGCAGATGTTTGTATATTCTCCTTCTGTCTCATTGCAACAGACACATAAGAAAGATAAATTTTGTATTTGGTTTCCTAGCCAGACTTATTATTATTGTCTATCAAGTAACCTAAAGAAATACTTTTTGGGAAGTTATATTTAGCTGAGTGAACTACTGGCTCTGTGAAAGAAAGAAAAAGGACATTTAGAATAGAAAAAAAAGACAATAATATTAAAGGGGTCACTGAGAATGCCAAGGGTTTGTATCTAAAGGAGCTATGGCATGAACATCTATCCAACATCATGTGGAATCAACAATAGTGGTGAGGAAAGCATATATTGGCTAACAAATGGAAAGAAAAATTCTAAATTCTATCCAACAGAAATATCACACATGAAATTGAAATGGTAATCTGTGTGTATATTTCCTCACTATGTATGAGGAACCTGAGGTGGAAACCCTGAAAAGAGTCTGTTCTGGAGGTGTGTAGGAGGATTATGGATTCGTCGCATGAAAATCTTTTTAGGCTCTATTTTGCTCCTTCTCACTTCATGTTAAGGCCTTTGTGGAAGAGTTGAAGCTGAATACCTTTCCTGGCTTCCAAGTCTAACGTAAAGGGTAGTAAAAGGACTTTGTTTGTTCAGTTGCTCTTCTGAAGCATCGGTGAAATGAGAGGAACCAAGTAAAATTTGTGTCATTAAAAGGAGTTTTAAGAAAGTTACTTGAGATGTTACATGACTCTTACTTTCAGCAGTATGGATGGATTACACACTCTAAAACAATCCTCACACTGAGAAATATGTAGGTCTGGATAAGCAACAAGAACAGCAAAATACTTTTACACATATTGCTTACATCACAAAGAAGAAAGAGGAAACGCCAAGGGACACAAAAAAAGAGAAAAGAAAATGTAGGAAGCATGCATTAGTTAGCTGAAACAAGGGTGGTGAGTAGAAGAAGCAGCTTGAACTGACTTGGGATCAAATATCAAAATCAAGGGTTTTGGATATTAACTCCAATGAGAGATAATGGGAAAAATGAAGTAGACCTGTAAGGGAGTGTAGCTGAACTTAACATTGTCACATATTCCTGGGCCCCGTGAAAGAACTACATCCTTAGTGAAAATGTGACTCTCTCTCTCTCTCTCTCTCTCTCTCTCTATATATATATATATATATATATATATATATATATATATATATGTGTGTGTGTGTGTGTGTGTGTGTGTGTGTGTGTGTGTGTGTGTATGATCTCTCAAAGCAAAATTTAAAATTGTGTGTCTCTACCCAGACTCTCTGGAGAATTATGAGAACTTGTTAGCATACTTTTACCCTCAAGTGGTTCTGGAGTCCAAACTTATATTACTTGTGCAATTCGCAAACCCCAAACTAATACACTAAATAAATGTCTTTGCAGATCGATAAGGCAATCTGGTTTCTAGTAGAAGCAAACACAAGTCTCTTTATATGAAAGCATCTTAGACACAGACGTCCACAAATTAAAATAAAAAATTAAATCAATTTTTACAAAAAAATGAGGAAACCAGTGATGAATTAGAAAAAATAATAAACTTAGGTCCTCAAGAACTTTAGATATTGAAATAATCTGAAATAGAAAATAAAATAATTATATATAACATTAAGAAAATAAAAGATAAAATCTATATATATAAAAGCCTAAGCGACCGTCTGACTGTTTGACCATCTGACCGGTAGCTATGACACATACTGACCACCAGGGGGCAGATGCTCAATACAGGAGCTGCCGAGCTGTGGTGACTTGTCAGCTGTGGTTCTCAGGTGATGCACCGGGAACCAGAGAGGAGGGAGCCTGATTCCGCAGTGCGTCACCCAAGAACCGCCCTCTCACAATTGAGGACCCCTAGGGGGATCTTGGAGAGCAGGTTTTGTAGAGCGGGTTTTGGCCTGATCCCCACCAGTGCATGAATCCATGCACCAGGCCTCTAGTTTTAATATAAGAAAGGAATAAAAAGTCTCTAAAAGTATTATAAAAAAATAACAAAATATGGGAAGAAAATGTGATCATTGAAATTATAACCAACTGCCATTTCTGGTCATGACTGACTAATTTTACCAACTCTCACTGAGAGCAAAGGGGCAATAATAATGCTGTGTGTTTTTATGACTTCTTAATGGAGGTAATGGAATGACATGTTCTGAATGCTTAAAGAAAATATAATGCCATCTAAAGTTCTATATTTAGTGAAAACATCCTATAAAAATAAAGGTAAAATGAAGATATTTCCAGACAGACAAAACCTGAGGGAATTCTTCATCTTAACTCTCACACTGAAGGAAATTATAAAGGATGTTCTCCAGGAAGAAAAAAAAAAGAGAGATGTAGAAAGGGATGAAGAAAAGTGAAAAGGTTAAATAAGTGGGTAAATCTAAATAAATATTTACTGTGTAAAATAAAAATATTATCTATGGGATTACAATATATCAAAATTAAAATACAATATGAAAAATTAAGTTAGTTACAAGAAGGTGAATGCAATGAAAGTGTCCTAAGGTTTTTACATTATAAAAATACTAATTTATTTTTTAAAATTCCTTTCATTTTTCAGTTACTGTTGATAGACAATATTATATTAGTCTGGTATAAAAGTACTAATTTATGTAAACTACTAAATTAATAAGCTAGGTTGAATCTTGTAACCTCGAGAAACCAACAACCAAAGAATCCTAAAGATATGTATAAGTATAAACCTGAAAGAAGAGAAATGAAGAATAAAAAATAACCACCAAGCTATTAGAGGGCAGGCACCAATAGAGGGATCTAAACATATATCTTGTTCACCTGGAGACACCTGGCAACCTTTTGGGCTTGTGGAAACCCTGTCCAATTAGGTAGTACCACCAGGAACCAGCGCAAACCCTGGTAGCACCAGATAAGACCAAGCAGACCAAAATAACTTTGAAAGGGCTCTGAAAATTAAATTGTCACTGGAATCATGGCACCCAAAAGTAGGCCAAGACCCATATGCTAAATCTAAATAGGGTAACTACCTGTTAAAATAAATACATTAAGCAGTTCCCAGAGTCTCCTAACATGATAGACAAAATGTCCATGATAAAATAAATACTTACCTGTCATAGCAAGAACAAAAAAAACCCAACAAAAATGAAACAAAAAAACACACACCACAACTTAAGTCAACCAATTGATGCCAACACTGAGATGAATTAGAGACCCATGAGACAATAACCAAGACCTAACATTTGTACTATTGCAGCCTCAGGAGAGGAGAAAGATTGGGGCTGAAAGAGTATTTGAAGAACTAATGGCTAAAATTCCCCAGATTTGTTAAAAGAAGCAAACCTGTAGATTTAAGAAGCTGAGAAAATTTCAAACAGGATAATCCTCCCCAAAATTCATGCTAAGACAACTCATAATTAAACTTTTGAAAACTAAAGGAAACTCCTTTGACAAGCAGCCAGAATGAAACAGTGCATTACCCATAGGCTAGCACCAAATTGAATGATGGCCAACTTCTCATCTGAAACTATGAAGGTCTAAAGGAAGTGGCACAACATTTTCTTTTTCTTTCTTTCTTTTTTGTTGTTAACTTTATATTTGAATGATCACAAATAAGTTTCACTAAAGGCTTAAATCAGTTGTCTCCTTTTCTTCCAAATAGACCAAGGTCCAAACTAGCATTTATTAAGTATCTGCTAAGTGCCACATCTTTAGAGGCAAGCAGGGGGAGGAAGGATTTCTCTCAGAGCAAAAGAGGAGGATTTTTTAAAGTGCACTAGGAAATTATAAAAATTCCAAATTAGTGTTGATTTGTAGAAATTAACAAATTCTTTCAAATTAATTGGGAAATTGAAAAGGCCAGAAATAATGAAATTTATCTTGAAGAAGAACGAAGTGGGAAGATTTATTTTGTCAAGACTATAATAATTAAGTATTATGTGTTATTAAGTATATACATATAGATAAATGGAACAGATAGAGTTCAGAAACAGACCCAAACCTATTAAGATTATTTAATTTATAAGGATGGCATTACAGAGAAGTTGGGAAGGATGGATTTTTAAATAAATGGTACTGGAATTATTAATGTTTATATGAAAAGAAACAAAATGTTACACCACTTACTTAAAACATATACAAATATCAGTCCTCAATGAATTATAAATCTAAATGTGATATATAAAACATATAACTTCTAGAAACTAATAGGGGAGAATATCTTCAAGCCATTCTATTTCAGGGTCTCTGTGTTACTGCAGCTTAACCAATGCCCTAAATAACAGATAGAAAACTTGAACAAGTATTAGTATATGTGAAATCAATATAGGAAAATTAATTGTATTTCTATGTTCTAGCAACATACAAAAGGTATAACTTAAAGTCGGATCTACACAAATTGGGAGAATCAAAGTAAATTTAGTGACTAATAACGTTTTTCATAGAAATTGACAAACTATTGTACAATAACCATGAAGGAGGAAACACTGCAAAATAACCAAAACTAGTATGAGGAACATCAAGGTAAAATAATTTATTTATTTATTTGTTTGTTTATTTAACATACTAGAGGCTCAGTGCACAAAATCCGTCATGGGTAGGGTCCCTAGCAGCTGCTGGCTGCTGGCCGGGGCCTCCCTTCCCCAGCTGCTGGCTGCCGGCTGGGGCCTTCCTTCATTCCACGCCGCCCCTTGGTGGTCAGCGCACGTCATAGCGAGTGATCGGACTCCCAGTTGGTCGAACTCCCAAGGGGACACTTTGCGTATTAGGCTTTTATAATATAGATAGCTATAGGCCATTAACTTATTTTTAAATATACTTGTTTGATAAAAAATATACATAGCATATGTTATAAATCATTGTAATAAATATTCATCATCCAACTCCAATATCACAAGTAACTTGCATCTACATACATATATGATTCTTCTCATCACATCTCCTCTGCGATAGACGTGTGTCCCTGACAAATTCATTATGTGGACACCCTAACCCCCAAAGTGACTGTATTTGCAACCTATAAGAAGGAAATTAAGATTATATAAAGTACTAAGAACTAGGGATGCTAAGTTGATATGTCTGGCATCCTTATAGGAAGAGAAAGAGGGATCAGAGATTTCCCCCCACTAGCAGGTACTGAGGAAAGGTCATGTGTGGTCATAGCAAGAGGGCAGAAAGAGAGTCTGCAAGCCAGGAAGAGAGCTTTCAGTGGAAACCCAATCAGTGGGTACCTTGATCTTGGATATTGAGGATTGACTTTAAAGATATCAAAAGTTATTGTAAAGTATAACAATTTATAAATATAATGTGAATACAGGGTTAGATGTTAAAAAGCCCCATTTATATCTGGAAATTTGTTATATAATGAGGAAAAAACTGTAGGGCAGTGAAGAAAGAGAAACGCATCAATAAACTGTGCTAGGATTATTGGCTACCCATATGGAAAAAAATAAAATTGCTATTTCATACTATATTAAAAACTTTATTCCAGATGTTTTAAATACATTAATGTAAAAACCAAAACTAAAAACTTTTAGGAGGAAATATAGGAGATTAGTTTTATAACCTTGTGATAGGGAAACAGTTTTCAAACAAGCTATGCAAAGAAACATAGAGAAAAAGATAAATAATTCACTTCTGCTTGAATTAAAAACATCTGTTCATCAAAGGACATCATTAAAAAATGACATGGCACACCAAAATCTGGGGGGAAAAGTATTTGCAAGTATAAAGTCAACAAACAATTTGGGTTCAGAAAAAATAAAGAATTACCTATAAGGTAACTATAGGCCCGGTGCATGAAAATTTGTGCATTGGGCGGGGGGGTCCCTCAGCCCGGCCTGCCCCCTCTCACAGTCTGGGAGCCCTTAGGGGATGTCCTACTGACGGCCACAGTCTGGCCTCCCTGATCAGGGGAAGGCGCTGCCCCCATCACCCCACTGCTGCTGCCACTGCCAGCTGTGGTGGCTGCGAGGCCTGAGTCCTGAGCCTTGCAGCTGCCGGGGCTCATGGCTGCCTGAGTCCCGGGCCTCACAGCCAGCAGGGTTCATGGCTGCCTGAGCCCTGGCCCTTGCAGCTTCCAGGGCTTGCAGCCGCTGTGGCTTTGTCAGGAAGGACGTCCAGAAGATGTCCACCCTAATTAGCATATTACCCTTTTATTAGTATAGATAATAGAAGCACAAACAACTCATTCGAAAATGTGGGCAAAAGTCACAGATAAACTTTTCCAAGATGGTGACAGACTAGGTTGATATTAAATTTATCTCCTTCCAGGACCAAACTGAAGTTACAACTAAAATACAGGACAATCAACCCGAATAACCAACTGAAGATTAGCTGAACAGAAGTCTTGTAACTGAGGATTTCACAGAAAAAGTCACATCAAGATTGGTAGGAAGGACAGAGATGTGAAAAGGTCTGGCCCTACTCATGGGTGGAGTCTGAGATTCTGGGGGGATATCTCAGCTGCAGAGATTCCCCTTGAGGAGCATGGAATTTCACCCCCAAGCCAGGCTCCCCAGCCCAGAACGCCTGAGCTGAGAAAAGGTGCCTACATAACATCTGACTATAAAAATCAGTGGGATTCTGTCTGCCAGGGAGAGATAGGAGTCTGCTATAGACACAGGTGCCCTCTTAAAGGGCCAATGCACAAAATCTTTTCACAGCCATTCACCCTGGGCTCCAGCTGAGGGACTGGAGTTGTGTGAGGAGAGACTGGGGTTTGTGGTTCTAGGAGGAGAGCTGAAGGGACAGCTACCAGGATCCCTGTGCTTAGTCATTCTTCCACACTGCAGGCATTACAGGCCTACCTCAAAAAGAAAGAAAAATCTCAAATAATCTAACTTTAAACCTAAAAGAACTAGAAAAAAGAACAAACCAAGTAAGTAGAAGGAAGGAAATAATAAAGATTAGAGTAGAAGTAAATGACAGAGACTAAAAACATATCATCTTCATTGTAGTTTTAATTTGCATTTCTCTGATGATTAGTGATGTTGAGCATCTTTTCACATACCTATTGGCCATCTGTATACCCTCTTTGGAGAAGTGTCTATTCAGGTCTTTTGCCCATTTTTTAAAATCAGATTTTTTTTTTTTTTGGTGTTGAGTTATATAAGTTCTTTATGAATTTTGGATATTTGTCCCTTATCAGGCGTATCATTGATGAATATGTTCTTTCATTCAATGGGTTGCCTTTACATTTTGTTGATGGTTTCCTTTGCTGTGCAAAAACTTGCTAGTTTGATGTAGGGAACCCACAATGAGTTATCACCTCATACCTGTCAGAATGGCTAGCATCAATAACTCAATAAACAGCAAGTGCTGGTGAGGATGTGAAGAAATGGGAATCCTCATGCACTGTTGATGGGGATGCAAATTTTGGTCACTATAGAAAATAGTATGGAGTTTCCACAAAAAATTAAAAAATGTAACTGCCTTGGACCCAGCGATTTCACTATTGCTAATATACTCAAAGACTATATGCATCCCTATGTTCATTATTGTGTTATTTACAGTAGCAGCCCAAGTGTCCATCAATAGATGAGTGGGTATAAAAGCTATGGTTCATTTACACAATGGAATACTATTTGACCATAATATAAACTCTGCTGCTTTCTACCAATGTGATCTTGGGCAAAATACTTAAATGTTCTGTACTTCAGTTCCCTAACCTATAAAATGAAAATGAGCATAATAATCCTCATAGGATTGTTATATTTAACGTGTAATGCATGATATGTTTGGAGAAAGTTTCTGACACATAGAAAGTATCTAAAATATTAGCTATTGTAACCAGAGGCCACAATTCCTGAACCCATTTATGTCTTCATTTCATAGACCTACTTTCCATGATGCCATTATTTTGTAGTGAGGCTCCCTAAAACAAAGTCTTACAAACTTCTTATTACGAGCAGGTGATGACATTATCTGCCATTTTATAGAAGAGGAAACAGATGCTTAGAGAGTTTTATAGTTTGTCCGAGGCCATTTCATCAGCAACAAGCACTCACACTAGACCTGCAGGATTCTAAGCCTGCTGTTAACCACTTGGCCATGCTTTATTTGGCCTGATCAACCTCAAGCACAACCCAATATACACTGGCTTGTTATGCAGCTAGAAGTCATCACTGTGATGCGGCTAGAACTCCATTTTTGTGGTTCACATTTATTCCTTTATAAATGGGAATGTTCTTAGCTGTTCTGCTCAGGGTGAAAACACCAACTTAATGGAGTTTTGGTGACCTAATAATGTCAGTACAACTCACTTTGACAGGTAGAAGATAAAACCACTACTATTCTTATCACTGTCATTATTGCCCCTGATAATTAATAATTGTGATAGTAATGATACCGGTAGAATCGTATACCTGAAAAACCTCATGAAAGTATCCTTAGTTTCTCTCTCCTTGCATTTAGGTAAGATTCATCTAACTTCTTTCAGTCAGATAAAAATCTCTTCTGTTTAGACATCTGCAGTGTCAGATGACCCACTGCCCATGCGTTATGGGTTTGTCTGGGTGGGACTTGCATTGTTCAAACTGGGAAAGTCCTGGGCAAACTGGAACAAGTTGGTCACTCTGTAGATGAACCCTAACCTATCCTGATGCATTTGTTCCTTCTATCTTTGCTCTGTTTACTGCTTGAGACGGAGACAGCTGGTTACCATTTTTCAAAATTACAACCCTTCACATATCTGAAGACCGTTATCATGTCATTCTTTTCGCTTTCCCCCCCTAGGCCAACCAACAGGTTTCTATCAAGCACTTACTTCACCTGGTATATTGTACTCACTGTTCTGAGGGATGCAAAAGAAATAGGACTCAAAATCCCTGCCCTGAGGGCGCTAAATAAGGCGGTTCCAGCTCCTTTCACCTTTGCCTATAGGCATGCTTTCCAACTCTTTAATTATCTGTATTGATTTGCTTTGAAGTTTGTGCAAATTCCCTATATCTCTTGTAATTGGTGGAGACCAGAAATGTGCACAATACTCAATTTTTAAGTGACTGCATAGAGTAGGATCCCACAAGGCTCTGAGGACGCTACTGCTACTTTTATTTTACTGTTTTAAATCGTCACCACACCACAGCAGATTCTGGCTTTCCTCGGAGGTAGTTTTTTCATCACAAGGAGCAGGATTGTCCATAAACCACCCCGCTTTGTATTAATCTCAGTGGTTTGAAATATAAAAAATTACACTTGATCTGGTGCTTACAAATAGTTTTTACAACAAGAAAATGAACTGCATAACTTCCATAATTCTAACCACCAACTCTCCCCAATTTACCATCTGCCCTTTATTAGGTTTCATTTAGACTACTTTCTCTAGGAAAAATAAAAAAATAAAAAAATAAAAAAATTCTATCCTTGCCAGTTCCCGTCCTACACATTAATATGTTTAGGAATTCAAGCCCATGTCATAGTGACCTTATTCCTTGATTTGAATTCTTTCACCATTTAAACAACAACAACAAAAATATTTCCTTGGGACAGGTGTTAAGAAATATCTGGGGAAATCCAAACTGCTTATACAGAAATTATTTCACTTTGTGCTTCTATCTTAGACCCTGGAAATACTTAACCATGTAGCATTTTGTTTTCGAAATACAATATCATTTATGGTCTAGACACCACAGACAGCTGTTTCAATTCAATTCAAATGGGCGCTGTTTCTGCTGTATTTATTTAGCTTGTCTAGCTAAATCTCTGAGTAATTTTGGCTTGAGTCCTTAATCAGGGATTAGGAAATATGAATTGTTAATTTTATTTTATTTTAAGGCACATACTAGTGAGAAATTTCTACAAAAGTTTGGTTATTAGCTTTAAGCAAATAATTTGCAATTGTTTTTTTTTTATTTGTCCTTCTTTATATGGCAGCCAGTCAGCGTTGCCAAACACTTAGGAAAAAATTATAATAAATGAATTAAGTGGAAGTTTACCTTGAAATATAATCTCTTTGAAAATATCTTTTAAAAATAAAAGTTTGGATTTCTCCCCTCCCTGTTGACCACATTATATGTTGCCACAATGGAAACTATTGCAGCTTTAATCTTTGAGGAAACTGGGTCATTTGAACTATAAACATATATTTTAAAACAGCATTTTTTTCTATTCTACTCATTGGTACATATTTATATAAATTTCATTAGGCCTGGCAATATTGTTAAAATCTAGATGTTAATTCAGCAAAAGAATAGTAAAAAAATGAATATGTTGCTTTAGCATATAAACGTAAAAGTTTCTGAGTGGTATTACATTTAAGAGCTATTTTTAGATTAATTTAAATTTGCTTCAAAAATATTAGGAACTATAAAATTATACACGTATTATAATAAGGTTATTTCATATATTTGGGTCAAGGCTTGCAACTGCTGCTACCTTTCCCTTAGTATATGAGGGAGACAAGAGAGTCAGCCAATTGCTATGCAATGTTAGCACATACATTATTTGTTGTGTTTTGAAATAATGTCTTTACCTGGAATTAGGCAAGCATAGTCATTTTGTGTCTCCCATACGCTGAGGAGGAAATTCCCTACTTCTGATGTCATTAGATCTTCCCTTGTGGTGTTGCTTCTCATTGGGAGGAAGCAAGTAATTAATTCTGACTACTATGATTGGTTCCACATATTTGCCCTAATGTTCTCATTTATGATTTTGAAATGTCATAACTTACATACAGTGAAATTCACCCTCTGTGAGTTTTGACAAACGCATACAGCCATGTCACCACCACCACATCAAGATACAGAACAGTTCTGCTACCCTCTTATTTATTTTTACAATGTAAATGGAAAGAAGTTCAATACCTCATATATTCTGTTCAGAGACATTTGGACTGACTGGGTCAGGTACAAAAACAAGGACAAAGAGTTCCAAAGAATTAATCTATTCATCTTCTTATTATACTAATAATGGGGTTATAATGATGATGCTTATAAATCACTAATTATGTGCTGCACACTGTGTTAAGCACTTTCTATGCCTATTGCATTCAACCCTCTCAATCATCCAAGCGCTGTCACCCACATTTTACAGATGAAAAAATCTCAGATGCAGGGAGATTAACAAACATTCCTTTCATAATATGACCAGAAGGTGGTAGAGGTGGGGTTTGTAACCATCTCTGATTGCTAAATATATGCTTTTTAAGTCAGGATATTATCTACCTGGCTTTTGATGGTGCCAATGATATTTAGAGGACCTAATTTTTCCTGATACAACCCTCATGAATACTGATAAAACACTGAATTATATTGAAATTAACACTCAGTAAAATAATTACTTAATTGAGTCAACATATATTATTGGATGCTTATAATACACTAGGCATGGAGTATATAACAGTGAATAAAAGAGACAAAAATATCTGTCCACTTGGAACTTTATTCTAGACAATAAGCCAAATAAACAAATGTGATACATGGTTTGTGTATGCAATATATAGTGCTGTGGAGAAAGAAAAGCAGAGAAGGGGGATAAGAAATATTGAGGGGACATGTCCAATTTTATCATGTTGGTCACTGAAAAGCTGACCTCTGAGTAAATCCTGGAGGAAGGGGTGGAGAGTAAACCCTTTGGACATCTGGGGGAAGAATGTTCCAGGCAGTGGAATGGCAAGTGTAAGATCCCTGAGTCATGTTTGTGCTTGATTTACCCAAAGAACGTTACCCATGACCTAGAATGCAGAGAGGAGTGAGGAAAAGAGTGGGGGTTTTATCACAATTGCTCTAGCTGTTCTTTTGAAAATTGATTAAAAAGGGACAGCATGGAAGTAGAGGACTCATTAGAAGTTTTTTGAAATAACACAGGTGAGAATTGATGGTGGCTCAGATCAAGTGTTGGTAGAGAAGGTGGCGAGACATTTATTAAGAATACTAGAGGCCCGGTGCACAAAATTCGTACATGGGGGGGGGGGTAGTGATTCTCAGCCCAGCCTGCACCCTCTCCAATCTGAGACCCCTTAAGGGATGTCTGACTGCCTGTTTAGGTCCGATCAAAATCCAGGACTGCTGACTCCCAACCATTCACCTGCCTGCCTGCCTGATCGCCCCCTAACCACTCCCCTGATCGATGCCTAACAGCTCCCCTGCTGGACTGATTGCCCCTAACTGCCCTCCTCTGCCAGCCTGGTTACCCCTAACTGTCCTCCTCTGCCGGCCTGGGCGCCCCTAACTGTCCTCCCCTGAAGGCCTGGTCATCCCCAACTACCCTCCCCTGCTGGCCCAGACACCCCTAACTGCCCTCCCTTGCCAGCCTGGTCACCCCTAACTGCCCTCCCCTCAGGCCTGGTCGCCCCCAACTGCCCTCCCCTGCAGGCCTGGTCCCTCCCAACTGCCTCCCCTGCAGGCCTGGTTGCCCTCCCCTGCTGGCCCAGTCACCCCTAACTGTCCTCCCCTGCTGGCCTGGCCCCCCCGCAACTGCCCTCCCCTGTAGGCCAGGTCCCACCAACTGCCCTCCCCTGCAGGCCTGATCCCCCCAACTGCCCTCCCCTTCAGGCCTGGGTCCCCCCCAACTGCCCTCTCCTGCAGGCCTGGTTCCCCCCAACTGCCCTCCCTTGCAGGCCTGGTCCCTCCCAACTGCTGTCCCCTGCTGGACATCTTGTGGCGGCCATCTTGTGTCCACATGGGGGTGGCCATCTTGTGTGTTGGATTGATGGTCAATTTGCATATTACCTCTTTATTCTATAGGTTTGGTTGGCTCACGAAGTCATGGAAAGGGCTGTAAAACCACTCATAAGTTGCTTGCAACTAAGAAAGAACCTGAGTGGTATGCTGTTCAGTGTCATTTCCTGATATTGTTGGTATCTCTCCTAGCAGTCCTTATCCCTGCCCAATCCCAAATCTATGTCCAGGTGTCTGGAACAAATAAGGTTCTGTACGACAAGAATTTGCAATTGTGATGACAAAATTGTGATTAGGATCAATATGAATTATGGGTAGTGGGAGAGGTACAGAACAACCAGTCAGAAAAATGATGCAAATGTTATAAAAGAAGGGATTCAGGAACTGCATAAAAATGGATTCTGCCAAAGTTTAAAAAAGGAGTAAAGGACTTTAATTCCTTTTCTGGGGAAGGAATTAATGTGGTTTTGGCTGTATACAGGGTAGTTTTATCATGTTAGGTAGAACTGGATCCTTCTTATTATCTTTGTGCTTTAAGGAGTGGGTATGGGTACCAATTGACAAGAGATGGACTAGTGATGATTAATTTTATGGGTCAACTTGACTGGGTTGATAGATGCCCAGAGAGCAGGTAAAACATTTCTGGGTGTGTCTGTGAGGGTGCTTCTGGAAAAGATTAGCATTGGAATGGTAGACTGGGTAAACAAGAGGGCCCCCACCACAGCAGGTGTGCATGATCCAATCCATTGAGAGCCTAAATCAAAAGGCAGAGGAAGGGAGAATTTCTCTCTGCCTGAGTTGAAACATCCATCATTTCGTGTCCTTGGACAGGTTCTGAGTTCTCAGGCCTTCAGACTTGGACTGAATTACACCACAGGCTGTCTTGGTTCCCCAGATTACAGATAGCAGGCTGAGGGACTTCTCATATGAGCCAACCCCTGCAATAAATCTTATAATATATATATGGACATATTTCTCTGGAAAACCCTGGCCAATCCAATGCACTTAGAAAATCGTCAATGGCTGAAATATTAATTTTGCAAAGTATTAATTGATGAACTCATAGCAACTGTAGAGAAGTCCCTGGAGGTTTAGCACTAGGCTTTATTCCATTCAAAGAAAAACTTGTTCTATTCAAAAGTTTTATCAAATACTAGAGGCCCGGTACATAAAAATTCATGCACTGGAGGGGGTGTCCCTCAGCCCGGCCTGCACCCTCTCACAGTCCAGGAGCCCTCAGGGACAGGAGGCGACCTGGTGATCAGGGGGAAGTGACGCCCCATCACACCTCTGCTGCTGCCACTGCCAGCAGCGCAAACCTCGGTCGGCCCTGGTTACCTGAGCCTTGGGTGGCCCTGGGCAGCTGGGCAGCTGCCATCAGAAGCTTGCCTGTGCCTCGGGCTTGCCCTGGGTGGCTGGGGGGTTGAGGGGACTGGGGGACTCTGGAGGCAGGCACGTGGCAAGGCCTGCTACCCCAGCGGGGCTGAGGTGACTGGGTGCCGCCATCTTGTGGCTGTGGACACTGCCATCTTTGAGGGTGGGACAGTCAATTAGCATATTTCCTCCTTATTGGCTGAGGGCACTGCCATCTTTGCAATGGTGTGAGGGTCAATTAGCATATTCCCTCTTTATTAGATAGGATAGGTAAAGGCATTCAAGGTCTGCTGATGAAATTTCTGGGTGATAGATAGCAGAGAGCTAAGGTCACTATAACAATATTGCTTATAAACTATTCAGCTCCCATGGCATCCAGTTATAAACTAGGTTAAGTATGTAGCTTGTCCCAATTGGGGCAAGAAATCAGAGGTTATCCTATCTAACAAAGAGGGAATATGCAAATTGACCATAACTCCACAACAAAGATGGCAGCGCCCACAGCCAATAAGGAGGGAATATGCAAATTGAGGGTCACTCTGCGACAAAGATGGCGGTGGCTGGGCCGGGATGCTTGCGTCGTCACCACAGTGATGATGCAGGCATTCCGCCCCGCCCGCGGAGGGCCTGTGGGCAGCGCAGAGGCACGGAGCAGCTGGGGCAGGGCAGGATGCCTCGCTTCGTTGCCAAGGCGATGAAGGCAGGTGTCCCGCCCCGTCCCAGCTGCTCCGGGATGGTGGGCAGCGCACGGAGGCACGGAGTGGCCGGTGTGTGGGACGGGGCGGGACGCCTGCCCACCTGCCCGGAGCGCACTGCCCACCTGCCTGGAGTGCGCTGCCCAAGGCAACAAAGCCAGGCGCCCCGCTCTGGGCCAGTGGGCAGGGCAGGATGCCTGTCTTTGTCGCCTTGGGCAGTGTGCTCCAGGCAGGTGGGCAGCACGTGCAGGTGCAGAGTGGCTGGTGGGCAGCATGCTCCGGGCCAGTAGGCAGTACACGCAGGCGTCCTGCCCCACCCAGGCTGCTCTGGGCCTGTGGGCAGCACGCACAGAGAGCCTCTCTGCGGGGGAGGTGGGCTGGAGGAGGGCAGCCTGTACTCCCCACATGGCGGCATCGGCAGCCGTGAGCGCACCAAGTGGAGCCTGCGGGCCGAGCTGAAGTAGCACCTGCAGGCCATCAGCACCAAGGATTGGCTGTGCTAGTTTCACCTCCTGGCCCAGAAGGTGCGTGATCACAGGGACAGCCACCATGACAGGCCAGTTTGACGTCCTCCTGTCTGCGCCCTGGAGGTTTGCAGATCTGCGCAGCCGCAGGCCTCCGGTGCGCGCACCCTCTTCTCCCCCCCTGGTGTGCGAACATCCCCCAGCACGCTGTCACCCACGCATGCCTG
This sequence comes from Cnephaeus nilssonii, assembly GCF_951640355.1. NCBI lineage: Eukaryota > Metazoa > Chordata > Mammalia > Chiroptera > Vespertilionidae > Cnephaeus > Cnephaeus nilssonii. The sequence continues at coordinate 56,143,931 of NC_137079.1, read as the reverse complement.
CAATAGTCCCGGACCACGATGCGCGCAAGTTCCCCCCCTCCCCTCTGCCATACTTCCATCAACCCCAGCATGCCTACATCCCCCACAGGATGTGTGCACATCCCCTTGGGCATGCTCACGTCCTTTGGAGAGTGTCTGGGTGCTGAGGGTGGGCACCTGTGAGATGACAGTGAGAGGGCGGAGTGGAGATGCCCTGTCCCCACGGAGACCAGTGCAGTGACGAGATCACCTCCATGGGGCTAATGCAGGTGCTGAGGCGGGAACACATGCGGACAGATACATCTGGTGGGCGTGGGTGGCTCTCGCTGAGGTGTCTTTGGTCAGCGTTCAAGATCAGGAACCCAGAGGAGGCAAGGAGTTCCATCTTCTCAGTGAAACAGTGGCATAGCTGGGGTGACTGCAGAGCAGGAATGTGCACTTTGGGTGCTGGCACCCATGAGCGAAGGCTGCTCTGACTGAGCCTTGCTTGCTTGGAGCCTAGCGCACTCCTACTGGGCAGTGGGTGACAGGACGGGCTTTTCCGAGTTAATGAGAGAAAACATTGATTCTCCCGCTGCCCGCGAAGGTGGAAAATGGAGTGGGGAGACATGCGGGGAGTGAGTGAGGTTCCCTGTATGGGGGTTCCAAATCCGCCATTGGTTCCTTTCACTGCTGACTAGATATATACAGGGTGTCCCCCCAAAATGTATACACACTTTGAATACCTGCTCATTCCAATGGGTTTAAGCATGAAAAGAAAGAAACAACAATGGAGCTGTCATCTATTAAAAGTGTGGGCACAAACCGACAGTTGGACATTTCCCGAGGGGTCCAGGATTGGAGAGGGTGCAGGCTGGATTGAGGGGCCTCCCTCTCCCCCATGCACAAATTTTGTACACCGGGCCTCTAGTCCTATATAATAAAGAGGTAATATGCAAATTGGCCATCACTCCAACACACAAGATGGCTGCCCCATGTGGTCAAAGATGGCCACCTCCATGTGGACACAAGATAGCCACAACAAGATGGCTGGCAGGGGAGGGCAGTTGGGGACGACCAGGCCCGTAGGGGAGGGCAGTTGGGGTGACCAGGCCTGTAGGGGAGGGCAGTTGGGGTGACCAGGCTGGCAAAGGAGGGCAGTTAAGGGTGACCAGGCCTGCAAGGGAGGGAAGTTAGGGGCAATCAGGTCAGCAGGGAAAGGCAGTTAGGGGAGGGCAGTTAGGGGTGACCAGGCCTGAAGGGGAGGACTGTTAGGGGCAACCAGGCTGGCAGGGGAGGGCAGTTAGGGGCAATTGGGCTGTCTGGGGAGCAGTTAGGCATCAATCTGGCTGGCAGGGGAGTGGTTAGGGGGTGATCAGGCTGGCAGGCAGAAGCAGTTAGGGACAATCAGGCAGGCAGGCAGGCGAGCAGTTGGGAGACAGCAGTCCTGGATTGTGAGAGGGATGTCCGACTGCCCGTTTAGGCTCGATCCCATGGGGCAGTCGGACATCCCTTGAGGGGTCCCAGATTGGAGAGGGTGCAGGCTGGGCTGAGGGACACCCCCTGTGCATGAATTTTGTACACCGGGCCTCTAGTCTATATACATATAAAAGCCTAAGTGACCTATACGATCCAACAACCAGACGATTGAAACGACCAGTTGACCAGTCACTGTGATGCGCACTGACCACTGGGGGCAGACGCTCAATGCAGGAGCTGACCCCTGGTGGTCAGTGCACTCCCACAGCCAACCTCCCATAACCCCTTAACCTGGACGACCCCGCCTGATTGGCCCCAATTGGGGGGGTAGCTGCCAACCTCCTGTGGCCCCTTCCCCTGGTCGGCCAGCCCCCCTTGGCCCTGATCAGGGGGGCCGGCCAGTCAACCTTTTGCAGCCCCTCCCCCTGGCCAGCCAACCTCCTGCAACCCCTTCTTTTGGCCAGCTCAACCTCCCATCGCTCCTCCCTCCGGCCAACCAGCCCCCCGATAGGCCTCCATTGCCAGCCAAGCCGAGGGACCCCATTCATGCACAAATTTGTGCACCGGGCTTCTAGTAATTTTATAATAGTCTTTTCAATGCCTCATCACTACATTTGAGCTAATATATTTATTACTAGAGGCCTGGTGCATGAAATTCATGCACTGGGAGTGTACATCCCTCAGCCCCGCCTGCACCCTCTCCAATCTGGGGACCCCTTGGGAGATGTCCGACTGCCGGATGTCTGACTGTCCGACTGCAGGGATCAGGCCTAAACCGGCAGTTGGACATCCCTCTCACAATCCGGGACTGATGGCTCCTAACCGCTCGCCTGCCTGCCTGCCTGATTGCCCTTAACTGCTTCTGCCTGATCAACCCCTAACCACTCCCCTGCTGGCCTGATTGACACCTAACTGCTCCCCTGCCAGCCCAATCACCCCCAACTGCCCTCCCCTGAAGGCCTGATCGCCCCCAACTGCCCTCCCCTGCCAGCTCGATTGCCCCCAACTGCCCTCCTCTGCTGGCCTGTTCACCCCCAACTGCCCTCCCTTGTTGGCCTGATCGCCCACAACTGCCCTCCCCTGCTGGCCATCTTGTGGCAGCCATCTTGTGGTGGCCATCTTGTGATGACGTGGGGGTGGCCATCTTGTGATGACATGGGGGCAGCCATCTTGTGATGACCCGAAGGCAATTCACCACCTAGGCTTTTATTAGTACAGATGTCATGAGCATTCAATGGATTAATATATGTAAAGTGCTTAGAATAGGGCTGTCACATAAGTCAGTATTCACTATATGCTAGCTACTGAATTATTGTTGTTGTTATTGTTATTAGAACTAGCTAACAAAAACCTAGCTTTACATTCCTAAGTCTAAGTGGCTGCAAAAGACCATAATAAATGCAGTGGCTGCAGTGATGCAGTTCTCTGAGCACAGAGTCATTCTGCCCAAAGGGGCAGTGCTATTGCTGAGGGGATCACTATAGGGCAGAGGAGTTGAGAGAGGTTCCAGCAACAAAACCTGCAAAGAGACACACATGTAATATAGAGGCACATATAGTTAGTCCCCTGATCCTGATGAGTGTTTAAAATTAAGCTCTTGAATGAACAAACGAGTATGTTTTAGTTGAGTAAGTTAGAGTGCAAAGACAATGAGAAAGAACCTTGAGAAAAGAAAGAGCCATGGTGTATGAGAGACTTCCTTAACTAGAGTGGATGGCAAGTATTGGAAAGTAGAGAAAATAGGTGGAATTGAAACAATAGACGAATTAAACTAATGCATGATCATGACTACCAAGCTAATGAATTTGAACTTGGATCTTGATACTTAAAAGAGGGGGATGGCATAGTAAAAGTGATGTTTTAAGATTTTGGCAGACCATAGGGTAATTTGGCAAAGGAGTCACTAGAGGATAAGCTCTCTAAACTTTTTTTGCCTATTCCTTCAACTATGGTCAAAAGTATACATTTTTGTATCTGAAACCATGAAAAAAACTCCATGTATTTGAAAAATTAAACCATTGAATAAATAGTTAGGCTTGACCAAGAAAAACATGTGTTAGAGAATCTGAAGGTAAAATATGTCAAGCACCAAAAAGTGTTTTTGTTTGTTTATGCATATGTTTTTTCAGCTGGCAATATAAAATACTTAAATGGAGAGAGGAAAAGTTATTTTTTATATGTGTTTGTCTATAATTAACACTCAGAAAAGTGATGCCAAATTACGTGTTTATTTATTATAGAATAATAATAATAATAATACATAAGTGGCAGTTATGAGGATTGTTTTAACTTATAAATATCTTAAAACCATGCCAATAAAATAGCATTTTAATTTTTACTTCCATTTAGATGCTTCTAAAACATATGAATTGTGCACATTTTCCCTAGAATTCAAACTCATACAATCTGCTGAATTTTAGACCAAAAACCTTGGATTCATCAGTAATTTCTTGATTTATTGCACAACCACATCTAATCCATCAGCAGATGATGAGAATTCTAGTTTTGAAACATATCCCAAATTCTGACATGTCTCAGTAGAAGGCTGCTCATACCCCCTCTGATTACCAGAAGTGACTATTTGCATGACAACTAATTTTGCATCAGGAATTTGAGCTCATAGCCTTTGCTACTATAGACATTGCCAGCAAGAGAGAATGTGAACTCCCCAGATCTATGCACTCTTGTGTCCCAGGTCTGAAATCGAAGTCTGGTGCTCTGATAGACAGAGTCAAGGTTACATACCTCACCCGGGGTGCAAGGGAGGAAGTGGCTGAGGAAGTGAGTATCCAATGCATTCATCTCCTTGTGGTCTTGGTTCTCAACCAAGACTCACGAAGTAGGACAGCCCCTAAACATATAAAGGAGTTCAGATTCGCCTGTTTTCTATGATAGCTGTCCACTACAGACAGTAGTATAGAAGAAAAATGAAGTTCCAGCTACAACATTTCATCTGTGTGGGATCATCTTTATAAGTGAAAGCAGCCAGCCCACAAATCTTATTATCCTCTGAAGATACTGACATAGATTATCATTCCCAGGGTTCAAATATAGAATGTGAGATTTGGAAAGTTTAAGTTACCTGTCTGAAGTTACACACAAGATAGCAGAGTCAGAATATGAACTCAAGTCCCTGTTTAAAAAAAATCGGTGATCTTTCTGTTGTACCTTTCTGAGAAGGTGTCTTCGCATACAGACAGGTATTTATTTTGTAGATAATTGGCACTATTTAAGTAGCAGTTTTGAACATCTGAAACAGGGCTAGTAATTTCATTGAAATAATCTCATTTAATTATGTCAACAACCTTTACTGAAATCTGTAGGCTCCTTTTATAGGATTTTGAGAAAATCAAGATTCAGTGGTAAATAACTCATTCATGGGCACCTAGTAAGTGAAGATGCAGAATAAAATTTTATGCTTATTACATGGATTTAAAAATTGAAGTAATACCTTTAAAATATTTTTATTTGACTAATTACAGTTATAACTTCAAGTGTTATTTCATTGTAAAAAGAATCTGTGCCATAATACCGTCTCAATTTTATTCTCTCATTAATATATATTTTTCCAGATACAAACATTTTAACATTTGGTTGCATATGAAATTTGAAAAGTATTTTAGAAAAAGGGAAATTTCCAATCCTTATTAGAAGTGTAAGTTTATTATATGTTTTTTATTTAATTGCAAAAACAAACACATGGAATAAAAAATAAAATGGCACAGAAATAGAGAGATAACCACTTAAAATCATTCTGGTTTCAGTACTTCTGTGGATTATTTGATATTATTAATAACTAGAGGCATGAAATTTGTGCACTGGGGGGTGGGGGGGAGTCCCTCAGCCCAGACTGTGCCCTCTTGCAGTCCATGAGTCCTTGGGGGATGTCCGTCAGTCGGACATCCTTAATGCTGCTGAGGTGGGAGAGGCTCCTGCCACCACTGCTGCACTTGCCAGCTGTGAGCCTGGCTTCTGGCTGAGCGACGCTCCCCCTGTGGGAGCGCACTGACCACCAGGGGGAAGCTCCTGTATTGAGTTTCTGTCCCCTGGTGGTCAGTGCGCATCAGTGACTGCCATTCAGTCGATTTGCATATTAGCCTTTTATTATACAGGATGTGTTTACATAGGTGTCATTTCTTAATTTTTCAACTTTAGACAGCATTTAATTAATTCCTTTTATGAAAGAGGAAGAATTGAGCTAATTCTATTTTCTACCTTTTCCTCTTCACCATATTTTTTGTTACACTTGATATACTATTAATTTATTCTATTAAATTTCCTTTATCATTTAACATAATAATATTAAATTTCTGCTTCTTAATCTATCAACTTCAGACAATGTGTTCTCTTACTTATATTTTTTCTGTCCTTTTCCAGATCTTCACATCTTTCAGCTATCTTTTTACATTGCTAAAGTTTAGAAACATTGCACTTTGCAAGTATAATTTAGTCTTCTGTGTCTTGACTCTAAGTTTATTTTTAAAATTGAAAAACAATAAGTGTTTGCTATTGTTAGTAATAGCCAGGCTAGAAAGAAATAAATTGAGTTATTTGTCACAAAACTTGTGCCATTAAAGGAATAATTACAGTCAATGCCCAGTGAATCCTCCTCTCTTTTACTTCATTAAATACTCAGCATCATTTCACAGCTAAGTTTGCCTTTATATAGACCCCAATTTTCTTGTTTTGGCTGTTTCCCCTTCTCCTCTGCAGTATTTAATTATGTGTGTGTGTGTGTGTGTGTGTTTTTTTTTCTCATTAAGAGCGAAGACATATACTTTTACCTTATTCCTAAAATAATTTGCCTTGTTATTATTAATTATGTAACTGAATCGACTTTCCTTCTGATCTGCCTCTGGGCTTTACCTGATTTGCTGTTGGGGAGAAAGCAACAATATAGAGCTTCTCCCACCCGAAATGTCAAAATAAGAGGGACTTTACCCTGGGGATGACCTCAACTCTAGCACTCCCCTGGATATGATATGGTTCCCTTAGTAAATTCATCTCTGCTTTCCTCCCAGTGCGAACACTCCTGCTCCCCTGTTTCTGTATGTGTGGAGGAGAGGTGGGTGTAGAGGTGATGAGGCCCAGCTGTTTCTGAATTGCCCTTTATCAGTACGTTGATTACTGTATCACCTCCCTTTCCTGCTTTCTAAATCTGCCACACTTGTGCTCAGAGTCCAGAGGAAAGGTTCCCACATTTGCTTGGTCTTTTCCTGGACTTGAACTTCCTCCTCTGGCTAACTGGAAATAAAACTTCCATATGTTTTCTCTCTTCTGGTAATTTGTCATGTCTCTGGTATGTTGATGGGTACGTCTCTGGTATGCCCTGCTTCTCTCAGCAGTGTGATGAATTTATTCCCTTTTATAAATCTTCACTGACATTTCACTGGGATTTTGAGAAAACAGTTAATTTATGTACCTGGTTTGTTTTCTAGTACCAAAATTTCCCCTACTCATGTTTTTATTTTTTTATTTTATTGCAATAATGACACACTATTTGAGATTTCAAGGAAAAGTCACATTATAGTTATTATGCATTGAATATGGACTCTGGAATGGGTATAATATATTTTACAAAGACTTCATTTATAACTTAGCCAAAGTGTAAATCATTATAGTATATAAAGGAAAAATTTCAGTTACCTGAAATATTTGCTCAACCAGACTACCTCATTCTTCAAAGATTCCAGCTATACGTTGTAGCATCATTAAATTTTATTATTTTGTTTTAGAATTTGGAGGTATTATTCTTTTGTACTTGTTTTCTGGATGTTAATTGTCAAAACTGTGCAATCATCTGTCTTTCTCTCTCTCTGATTGCTTTTAAATCTTTTTGCTTCTGGACTTTAGCATTTAATTGCAGTATGCCTGGAATAAATTTATTTATACAGATGTGAAGCAAAAGGAGGTTTACAGTAGTTTGGACGGAAAAAGTCATGCATATGATAATTACAATAGTATTTTAAATTCAAAAGATGTCACAATGCAACTCTAAACTACTTTTGTCCACCCCTATCCTGCTTGGAATTAAACATGAGTAATTCCTTGACGAATCATGTGATGATTCATGTCTTTTGTAATACTGGAAAATTCTATTTCTATGTTGTTAGGTATTTCTTCTCTGACATATCTCTATTTTCTTGTTTTGAAAATATCACAGCTTATATTTTTCATCTACTTGACTTTCTGTGCTAAATAAGAGTAATCTTTTTATCCGTATCTTTTATCTTAATAATTTTCCTTTCAGCTTTGTCTCATCTATATTTAATCCATTTGGTTTTATGTTTCAAATAGTTTTTTAAAAAAATTCTGGAAGTTCCTTTTGGTTCTCTTTCAAATTTGCCTTGTTGTCTTCTTTTCTTAGTAATATATTATTTTAATGTTTTTTAGTCTTTCGATTATGTATTTAATCAACTTTAGCATACTCATTTCATAGGTATTAGGGACTTACATTATTTGAATTTCATGAGAGTAGAGATCTAATAACACTGCTGGATTTGCTGTCTCTTGTTCACAAGGATTGGTTTTTCATGTATTCTGTAATTTTGGATTGTGAATTCATCAAAAGTAGGGCTTTATCTGTGAGAATTCCTGTCTAAAAGCCTGTCCTGGAAAAGTTTTTAATTTGCTTTTGCTAGGCATCCCAAGCTTATTACTGACTTTGTATTGATTTTTAATTTCTCCTAAAATATTCAAACCATATGAATATTATAAGTTCAAGTTTCAAACCCATAATGAGGAATTGTCAGGGGAGACTATTTTTCCCCATCCAGAGTTTAGACTGAGGTAGACATGTTTTCTGGTTGTCTTCTTGTGTTTTGGGGTGAATTATTATTTTATAATTGTTAGTGAGAGTACAGTCCTTTGAATGTCCTGACATTATATGGGGCTCTTATAATTTTTTGATCCTTGCAGCCCCAGGCCATAATTTCTGTCCACAAACTTGGCATTAGAATTTGGGATAGCTGCAGTTTCTGTTTGAAAACTTACCACTTTGGTTTTCTGTTCTTTCTTCAGTCATTTTTGGTGTATAAAAGTTCTACCTCATTTCCTTGCAAACTTGCCTTGTGTTTTAGTGGATATAAGTAGTTTTCAGTCATAATTTCTAGGTGTTTTGCAATGAGAGCTTTGTAATTTCTATCTTTTTGCAATTGTCTTTTCTGTTATTTTTCAGGAAAAGGAAGTATATAATTCACTTTTTCTAAATTACATAAAAACTATAATTTTAAAAGAATAGTTTTCTGTAAAATGTTTTTAATTTTGTCATTTTATATATCCTCTTTGATTTAAAGTTGTATTTTCTGAAGAAGAAATGGCAAAATATCAAATTTAAAATTTTAGTAGTTTTAATGGTGACATTCTTGGCAAAATATCAGTAGTTATTTCAATTATGAATCACTTTAGTACCTTCTCATGTGGAAAAGACAATATCATTTTATAAAAACAAGGCCTATTTTCTTTATTTGTTTAAAAATATTTTTTATTTATTTCAGAGAGGAAGGGAGAAGGAGAGAGAGATAGAAACATCAATGATGAGAGAGAATCATTGATCGGATGCCTCCTATATGCCCTCCCACTGGGGATTGAGCCTGCAACCTGGACATGCGCCCTGACCAGGAATGGAATCCTGACTTCCAGGTTTATAGGTTGACGCTCAATCACTGAGCCACACCAGCCAGGCAAGGCATATTTTCTTAATAATCACAGTGATATATTTTTAACAGCTTTATTGAGTGCTGAGCTATAACTGATACTATAAGCTGCACATATCTAAAGTATATATAATTTAATAAGTTTGACATATACATATACCTTTGAAAACATCATAATCAAGATAGTGAACATATTTATTATGTTTTCTTGTTCTTTTCTGTAATTTTTCCCTCCTGCCCTTACCCACGACCCCAACTCTGTGTCCAGGCAACTATTAATATGCTTACTGTTAAAAATTTTATATAAATGAACATAGTATATACTCTTTTATGTCTCCTATCTTTTCCTTAACATAATTATAGAGATTTGTCCATGTTGCTTGTGTACCAATAGTTTATTCTTTTTATTGATGAACTAGAGCCCCAATGCAGGAAAATTCATGCAAGAGTAGGTATTCCTTCCCCCAGCTGCCGGCACCGGCTTCCCTCCGGCACCTGGGACCCGGGCTTCCCTCCTCCAGCTGCTGGCAGGCACCCAGGACTGGTGCTGGCTTCCCTCCGGCCACCCACAGGCATCTGGGACCCCAGCTGGCTTCCTTTTGGCCCTGGCTTTGTCAGGAAGGACGTCCGGTCTAATTAGCATATTACCCTTTTATTATTATAGATAGTATTCCATTATACTGATATACCACACTTTGTTTATCCATTCACCTATTGATGAACATTTGAGATGTTTTCAGTTTTGGGCTCTTAACAAATAAAGCTCCTATGAACATTTGTATGTAAGTCTTTTTTTAAAAATACATTTTTTAATTGATTTATTAGAGGAAGGGAGAGAGAGATAGAAACATCAATGATGAGATAGAATCATTGATTGGCTGCCTTCTGCACGCTCCCTATTGGGGATTGAGCCCACAACCCAGGCATGTGCCCTTGATGGAATGAAACCTAGGACTCTTCAGTCTGTAGGCCAATGGACTACTGAGCCAACTGGCTATCCCCTGAGCCAACTGGCTAGGGTTATATGTAAGTCTTTGTAAGAACATGTAGAGATAGTAAAATGGATTCATTGGTTGTAGGATATGAGAAAAGGGAGTAAAGGATAGCTTCAAGATTTTTGGTCTAAGCCAGTGGTCGGCAAACTCATTAGTCAACAGAGCCAAATATCAACAGTACAATGATTGAAATTTCTTTTGAGAGCCAAATTTTTTAAACTTAAACTTCTTCTAACACCACTTCTTCAAATAGACTCACCCAGGCCGTGGTATTTTGTGGAAGAGCCACACTCAAGGGGCCAAAGAGCCACATGTGGCTTGTGAGCTGCAGTTTGCCGACCACAGGTCTAAGCAATAGAAATAAGGTACTTGCTATGGATTGAGAAGCAGAAAGCTGAAGGAAGGACAGGTTTTGCTGTGGGTAGGGTGTTGAGTGGAATTCAGTAGTTTGTTTTTTGACACATTGTGTTTGAGATGCCAATGAAAACTATCTAGGTAGAGATAAGGAATAAGTTATTAGATGATGAAGTTGATTAGTGTTAGCATGGTATATTTTTCTTCATTCATTTATTTTTATTTTTTTAAATATATTTTTTATTGCATTTTGTGTTTTTGGTCCATTCTGACATTTTAATTGGTGCATTTAGAGCATTGATGTCCAGTGATTATTGATATAGTTGGAATAATATCTGCCATATTCATTGTTTTCTATTTGTTGCCCTTGTTCTTTTTTCTTATTTTTGTCTTCTACTTTTTTTCTGTTTTTATAGTTTTTACTGAGCAATTTATATGAGTCCCTTAACATATTGGTTATACTTCTTTTTTACTTTTCTTAGTGGTTGGCCTAGATTTTGCAATATATATTTACAGCTAATCTAAGTTCACTTTCAAATAATACTGTACCCCTTCATGGATAGTGTGAGTACCTTATAATAACAAAATAATCCTGATTCTTCCTTCCCATCCCTTGTATCATTGTTATTATTTGTCTCAGTTATATATAAACTAGCGTTCCCGTTGCAGGAAAAATCCTGCAATAGGGTTTCCTGCTGCACTCTACCCCACTCTGCCTGCTCTCCTCCCTTGTCCCCCGCCCTGCGTTCTCCGCCAGCCCCCCTGCTTTTCTAACTTCTCCGCCAGCCTGCTCTCCTTCCTTCTCCCCGGCCCCGCCTCTGCTCCTTCCTTCTCCCCTGGCCCCGCCTCCGCTCCTCCCTTCTCCCCCAGCCCCGCCTCCGCTCCTCCCTTCTCCCCCGGCCCGCCTTCTCCGCCAGCCCGCTCTCCTTCCTTCTCCCCTGGCCCCGCCTCCGCTCCTCCCTTCTCCCCCAGCCCCGCCTCCGCTCCTCCCTTCTCCCCCGGCCCGCCTTCTCCGCCAGCCTGCTCTCCTTCCTTCTCCCCGGCCCCGCCTCTGCTCCTTCCTTCTCCCCGGCCCCGCCTCTGCTCCTCCCTTCTCCCCCGGCCCCGCCTCCGCTCCTCCCTTCTCCCCCAGCCCCGCCTCCGCTCCTCCCTTCTCCCCCGGCCCCGCCCCTTCTCCCCCGGCCCCGCCTGCTCAACTTCCTTCTCCCCCGGCCCCGCCTGCTCAACTTCCTTCTCCCCCGGCCCCCGCCTCCGCTCCTCCCTTCTCCTCCCCCCGGCTTGCTTGCTTCTCTGCAGCTTTGCTCCCTTCTGCAGCTCTTCGCTTCTTTCTACGCTGTCGCGATATGCAAATCAGCTGCCATCTTTGTTGGGATAATTTGCATATTTGTCCTGATTGGTTGGTGGGCGTGGCTTGGCTGGTGGGCGTGGCTTGGGCATAGCGAAGGTGCAGTCAATTTGCATATTTGTCTGTTATTAGATTAGATGTGTAATATATATGTGTGTATATATTATGATTATGTATATAACATATACATAATACATGATATATAGTACATAAGCATCCTATATAATAAAGAGGTAATATGCAAATTGACCATCACTCCAACACACAAGATGGCCGCCCCCATGTGGTCAAAGATGGCTGCCCCCATGTAGACACAAGATGGCCACCACAAGATGGCTGGCAGGGGAGGGCAGTTGTGGGCGATCAGGCTAGCAAGGGAGGGCAGTCAGGGGGACCAGGTCTGCAGGGGAGAGCAGTTAGGGGTGACTGGGACGGCAGAGGAGGGCAGTTGGGGGGACCAGGCCTGCAGGGGAGGGCAGTTGGGGGCAACCAGGCCAGCAGGGGAGGGCAGCTAGGGTGACTAGGCCTGCAGGGGAGGGCAGTTGGGGGGGACCAAGCCTGCAGGGGAGGGCAGTTGGAGGGGACCAAGCCTGCAGGGGAGGACAGTTAGGGGTGATCAAGCTAGCAGGGTAGGGCAGTTAGGGGCAATAGGGCTGGCAGGGGAGCAGTTAGGCATTGATTAGGCTGGCAGGGGAGTGGTTAGGGGGTGATCAGACTGGCAGGCGAGTGGGTAAGGGGTGATCAGGCTGGCAGGCAGAAGTGGTTAGGGGCAATCAGGCAGGCAGGCAGGCGAGCGGTTGGGAGCCAGCAGTACTGGATTGTGAGAGGGATCTCCAACTGCCCATTTAGGACCCATCCCTGGGATCGGCCCTAAATGGGCAGTTGGACATCCCTTGAGGGGTCCCCTATTGGAGAGGGTACAGGCTGGGCTGAGGGACACCTCCCCCCCATGCACGAATTTTGTGCATGGGGCCTCTAGTACATGATAAAATACATTGTTATTGTGAACAAGCTCTTAACTGTGAGATCAATTAATAATTATAAAAATATGTTTTATTTTACCTTTACTTATTCTTTCTTTGATACTGTTTCTTGCTTTATGTAGATCTGAGTTTCTGGCCTAGATTATTCTTTCCCTCTAAAAAACTTCCTTTAACATTTCTTGCAAGGCAGGCCTACTGGCAGCAAATTCTCTCTTTTCCTTTTTGTCTTAGAAAGTTTTTATTTCTTTACATTTGAATGATTTCACAGGATACATAATTCTAGATTGATAGGGCTTTTTTCACTCTCAACACTGTAAATATTTTATTCTACTCTCTTCTTGCTTAGATGGTTCTGAGGAGAAGTCAGAGATAATTCTTATCTTTGTTCTTCTATGGATACATTTTTTTTTTTGTTATTGTTTTTAACCTGGCTTCTTTCAGGAATTATTCTATCTTTAGTGTTCTGTATTTTGATATTTATGCCTAGATGTAGTGTGGGGTATTTTTGTTTTGTTTTTATTTCTGGCATTTATTTGGCTTGTTGTGCTCTGAGCTTTTCAGATATGTAGTTTTGTGTGTGACACTAATTTGCAGAAATTCTCAGTCATTATTGTTTCCAATATTTTTCATGTTCCTTTCTTTCTTCTCCTCCAGTATTTCCTTTACATGTACGTTACAGCTTCTGGTCTTGTTCCTTTGTGCTGCATAGTCTGTTCTGTTTTTTCTTTTTCTTCTCCTTCTTCTTCTCCTTCTTCTTCTTCTTCTTCTTCTTCTTCTTCTTCTTCTTCTTCTTCTTCTTCTTCTTCTTCTTCTTCTTCTTCTTCTTCAGGCTTTCTTTTCTTTTCTTTTGGTTTTGCGGGTTCTACTGATATATCCTCTATCTTGGAGATTTTTTCTTCAGCCATGTCCAGCCAACCAATAAGCCCATCAAAAACATTCCTTTTTTCTTTTACAGCATTTTGTGTTTGTTTGTTTGTTTTTGTATCTCTATCATTTATTTTTGAGATTTTTCTTAGGATTTCCAACTCTCTGCTTACTTTGTTTAACTATTTTTGCATGCTGTCTACTTTATCCATTAAAGCTTTTAGAATACTTATTAATTGTAATATTTTAAATTCTTGGTCTGATATTTCAACACCCCTGCCATGTATGGTTTTGATGCTTGTTCTGTCTCTTTAAATTGTGTTTTTTTTGTCTTTTAGTGTGACAGGTTTTTCTTGACAGCTGAATATGATATACTAGGTAAAAACTGCTGAAACTAGGTCTTTATAATGTGGTGGTGAGTTGTCAGAGGAGGAGAAATGTTCTATAGTCCTGTGAATAGGTCTGTCCTTTAATAATCTTGTGACTCTGGACTATGAACTTTACAGGTATTGCTGACTTTTTTCTTCCCCCAGTAGGTGAGGCAGAATGGATAGAGTGGGCTGGAGTTGGGTGTTTTTCTTTTCTTAGCTTAATTCGGCTTCAGTAATACCCAGCAGGTTAGGCCCTGGTTAACTAGTTTTTGCAGATATTGATTAAGTTAAAGGTTGTAAAATTGGCAGATTATCCTGGATTATCTTTGTGAGTCCACGGTATTCACAAGGGTCCTTATAAGAGGACAGTAGGAAGGCCAGAGTCAGAGACAGTGAGAGAGGAAGAGAGAGGGAAAATAGAAAGGAAAAGAGACTTCAAGATGCTAACCTGCTGGCTTTGAAGATGGAGAAATGGACCATGAGCCAAGGAATGCAGGCAGCCTCTAGAAGACAGAAAAGGCAAAGAAATAAATTCCCCCCTGGAGTCTCTGGAAGGGACATTGTCCTGCTGATACGTGATTTTATAGCTAAGTGAGTCTTCTGCCCGCCACAGCAGTAAGATGATAACATTTTGTTGATTTAAGCTAGTAAGATTGCGGTAATTTGTTATAGCAGCCATAGGCAACTAATACAAAGTCATAAGATTGGATGACATGACCTAGAGAGTGAGTGACAGCTGACAAATATCTTTAGAATATTGCTATTCTTTGCCCTTTATCTGGACTGCTTTGTTCCTTTGTGTCTCACTGGTTACAGTAGCCACACAGGCCCAGTTCAGTTCTCACTCCAAATCCCTTTCTGCCCTGTTGACATGGAGATGAGGAAGGTTTGTTCACTGTGATATTCTGGCCTTGGGTCAGATCTCTGAGGTTTTGAATGGTTGTGTCTTGCTCACTAAGGCCACACTTGATCTCTGGCTGTCTGTGTACTTCTACAGCTTCTGGCAACTTCACTGAAGTTCCTCAACTTCTTGATTATTAGTTGTCCACTTGTTTTGGAGCCTGGATATGCTCATCTTTGCTTCATGCTCCTGGGTTTAAGATTCTTGCTTATACCCAACAACAGTGGATATGTACCTTTCAGGTATCCACTGTTTTGTTTAATCAGCAGAACACACACACAAACACACAAACATGCGCACACGCACACATACATGCACACACACACGCACACATACATACACACATAGTTTTAAATACAGGACATAAGATTTAGGGAGTTCAGACAAGGTGCTCAGGGTTCCCAGTGGACAGCCAGGTTTGAAAGCACCCTGGTCGGCTGGAAAAGTCCACACTCTGTTACGCTGCTACCAGGGCCCCTTTGATCTCTCAGCCTTCTGAAAGTTGACTTGCTTCTGACAACTCCTCTCCCCCAGCCAAGCCAAGGAAGATTTAATGCCTCCTTTTCCAGTCCTCACCCAGACCTCTTGCTGAGGTATGAACATGCTTCAGCTACTACCCACTTCTATCTACATTTGCAATGTTTTATCAATAGGGAAACATTTTACCTAATACATTTAGAACATTTTAATTTGTGTCAATGATCTTTTTGACAATTAATTCAGGAGTAAAACAGTGCTTTCCCTTGCCAGTGAAATTAGGGAAGGGGATACCTTATGATATTAAAATAACCCAAACCCTTAACCTCTGCTTGAAACTTTCACGCTCTTACTTAAAATAAACACACAACAAACAAAAGACTATGCCATTAAGAATGTTATCATTCCAAAATATTGCCATTATGCCTAAGAAAATTATTTCTATAAACTATTTCATTCCTTATTTCTTATTTCACCCCACATCAAAGGCCTGGGCTCTCCACTGAAGAGAGAAACCCAAGAGGGTCCCGAGCCAGTGAATCAGCAATATGTAGGAGTTTCGTTGCAAGAGACTAAATGTGAAGCTTCTATAATAAAATGTAGCAGCAGAATTGTTATTTTTACTCACCCTTTATATAACTTGAGAATTCTCAGTCTCCAAATCTAGGCTGTTCTAAGTGTGGCAGACCTCCAAGGAGAGCTTGCACATGTCAGGGGTTCTGGTGGGGCTCAATACAATCGCTTGAAGTTGTCTGCTTTCCTCAATGGGCCACTGCTGACTTCTCTCTGAGTCCTGGGGAGAATTCAGGCCTGCATGAGGCAGGTAAATGCTCAGAGCGCTTGGGGACAGGCCGGCATTATTGATGTCCACACAGCAGGTTGACAGCGATCTTTGGGCCCTTTCCTGTGTCAGCAATGCCTCAAATACAGCTGTTGTCAGAGACCACATGGACCCCAGAAGCATCACTCATGTTTTAGGGGGGGGGGGGTTCCTGCTCACAGCACCTCTGCCATAAGGACACACAAAGATGAATGGCCAGCCCCAATGACAGGGCTGCTTCTCTCGGCAAGCGGCATACAGAGCGCTTTGTGTTCCTGACGATGGCAATACTTCCCTTCTGGCAGAGGCCGGCTGGCTTCTCCGGGGCTGCGGAAAGTAACGCTTGTTTCTGAATTGGTTAGAGTTCAATCTCAATTATGTCTGGAAACAACACGCGCTCCTTTCCCCCTGCTGTATGACTGCAGTGTTAATTTTCAAGTAAACTTGTGCAAGGTACTTTCAAGTTGAAATCGCCACACAGCATTGACATTTATGAGGCACTCCCTCTGGAGCCTTCCTGGCAGTGTGGCCACGGAGGTGTTGCCCCTACACCGGGGCTCTGAGGCTCACTCTTTCCAGCCTTCACGTACCACCCTAGAGCGAGGCTGGAAGAGATTATTTGAACAGGATCACATTCAAATCTGCCTCTCCTCCACCCACACAAAGGCCAATTTCAACTTTTCCCCAAGTGGTTGAAAACTGGAACCCCAGACCAAGTCCAAGAAAGAGAAGAAAGATGATATCATTTAATTTGCTTGCCATTAAAAAGTAACTTTTATTATGTGCATGTCTGGCTTCTTAGACTTTCAGAAGGTAGCCTTCTCACCAGCAGTAAAAGAAAAGTAATCTTTCTGTTGCAATTTTAAGTTCTACCCTCATTGCTTTTTTAAAAAGCCTTGGTATTTCAGCTTGCCATGTTTGTGAATTCCTTCATGTGCCTCCCATACATACTTTATTTAGATCCTGATCTGATGAAGAAATGAATGCCATGCTTTTTTTTTTTTTTTTTTTTTTTTATGGCACACAACACCACCATTTTCGTCGCGAGGTGCACCTGTTTTTAGTATCTGCACATACTCAGCCAGGGCGTGTTGCTGAGTCTGCTCCTGCAGCTGTTGTTTTGCCATAAAAAAATACTACTATATTCGTGTAAGTTTAAGCCTCGTGAACTCTGTAACTTGCACTTGTTAAAGGGAGGCGGTGAGGCTCTGTCTGGACTGCTGATAATAGGTTAGATAAAGATCCCACACTGACCCTCACGCAGCAGCGCTCATACAAGTGGGAGGAAGTCGCTCCAACAATGTACAGTCCAGCAGACAGCAGATGTGGACCATGCAAAATTAATGATTAACTGCGTGCCAGTGTGTTTGTCAGGGAACAGTGCTGCTCTTTAAGGGGCTTATAGAGTCTCTGAAAGAAATTAGCTCATGAGAGGGACTCATAAGGATGAAAGAAAAAACTTAAGTAGAGGCTTGACATATCCTGCTTTTCTCACAGGGCAAAAGTTAAACATAATGGTCTCCTTTTTATAGTGTGAAGTTCTGACTGAAGTTGGGGCAGATCATCCACTTGTTAAAACAAGACATGAACATTCTTGTTATTCCTTCCAGGGGAAGAGGGATGGTGTGCACTCAAATTGAACTCTAAAATGTACCAGAAAGAAGGGGGAAATTATCCAATAATCATCCCAGACATGGGAGATGTGAAACCAAAAAGTAATTAGGAAAGTGACAGAGAAATAGTAAATAAGACAAGATGTTCATAATTCACTAACCCTTTGGACTCAATGGGCTTTTAAAGGGCCAGAAAGTTTCATCAAAGTTCACAGGTAAAAGTCAAGGTAAGAATCAGTTAAGTATTAGCAGCCTTGTAATTTATTGAAGGCATGTTGCAGGGAATATAATCTCCCAAAATATCTAGTTAAGATAAATTTCATAATGAAAATTTCTTCACATGACTTAAGTTCCCTTCCCGAATCCCAATGATGGTTGAGCAGCTTAGAGATAATAGGAATCCAGGAATTGCTGCGACCAATATAAATCCTATAATGTTCATCTGGTTGAAGAACCCCTGGGGCCCTGGGGCCTCTGCCAGCCCCGAGTCCCCTCCAGAAAAATCTGCTTTACTTGAGCCAGCACATCTTTGCAAAGACAAGACTCAATCCATAAACATTGAATGACTGTTTATAAAACTTAAGAGTCTGGTACATGTTGCTAACTTCAGTGTAAGGAGTAAGGTCACTGGAATTATAGAGAGAATAGGATCAGGAGTAGGAGGAATAAATAAAAGAGAAAAGAGGAGACTCTCCAACTTTTTGCCTTACAACCAAGGCCTTCTATAGGCTGGCTTAGCTCTCCTTATCTAATTCATTTCTTCCTGCTCCCCACCCACCCACCCAGACTCAGCCATTCAGAGAGGCTGGTTAATTTGCTGTTTCTCCACATGTCCTATCCCCCACTTCATGAAGTTGCTGAAATTAATCATTTCAACACACACACTTCCCCCCCCCCTTTTTTTAATTTGATTATTTTTGTTCTTATTATACCATTTCATTTGTTCATTCTTTTATAGTACTTTGTTTTGTTTAAAAATTGTTTTAGCCCAGCTGGTGTGGCTAAGTGGTTGAGTGTTGACCTATGAACCAGAAGGTCACGGTTCGATTCCCCGTCAGGGCACATGCCAGGGTTGCTGGCTAGATCCCCAGTAGGGGGTGTATAGGAGGCAGCCAATCAATGATTATCTCTCATCATTTATGTTTCTATCTCTCTCTTCTTCTCCCTTCCTCTTTGAAATCAATAAAAAATATATTTAAAAATATTTTAATTTTTTGAGGACAGGGAAAATATATTACTATTAATATTTACATTTGTGTTTGTGTGGGTATATGTGTATCCCTTGTAATATTTGGCATATTATTAATAAAAGTTGAGCCCTGATATGAAGAGGAATTACGTAGAATACTCTCAGACTGAGAGATGTGTCATTGACCCGCCTCTCATGAAGGTGTCAGGCCAGTTCACCTCCCTCAGCAAGAAAGCTCTTTGTCATTTGGGAGGACAAGTATTACTAAAATTTTATAGGAGGGAAGTTGGAAAGACCATCTCACAGGACACAACTTTTAAGCCTATACGAGGCATTTTCTTAAAGTCTGTCCTCCATCACTTCTCTGGATTTATTTGTTAGTTTTTAATCTCTCTGGATTTTTTCTCTCACAGAATCTAGCTTCTATATTCACTCTTTTTTTTTATTTTTATTATACTCAGGTTCTCGTTACTACCCTCACTTCCTAATTACAGCTCTTCTCCCCTTTACATTTCTGGATCTTACCTAAACTTAAAAACGCAAACCCCTCAACACACAAGGAAGGTGACCCACCTCCCTTGGACAGCAGGCCAGGGTTCAGGTGGCAAACTGTTTCTTTCTCTGATATAAATTCCTCTCCCTACACCCCCTCCCCCGCCCCCAGACTTGAATCACTTTTCACAGCAGCCCATTCGCCTGTAAGGGATCATTGCACAGGGCAGTAGTGGGGTTAGTGTAGCTCCAGGCACACAATCTCTCTGGTTAGCATTTAAGATAATCTCAGGCAGCTTCAGTGGCTGGTGAAGATCAAAGGTATTCTGCCTGCTTGAGGTTAAGATCGCTCTTGCTTTGCAAGCCTGTGTATTCTAAAGTATGTCAGGAGGTACAAGACTACTGCTTTCTCTCCCAAAAAGTTTCTGCAAAAGATACTAAGTGAAAATAAAATCCTTCGGAGGCAGCTCCTAAATCACAAAAATTTAGTTCCCTGGACTCTTCTGAGATAGTTTGTATATCACAAACTTGAGGTTTATGGTACTTCTTGTAATCCTTCCTTTCTATCTGTGAGCCACTTTAGTTAGTACTTTTCTGGAGAGATGAAATAAACAAATCACCCTCCAATTAACTCTATACCTAGTACCTCACTTTACGGCAGCCAAGCTTTACCCATAAGTTGTATGAATGAATTGCCCCAGGCTATATTATTTAAAGGTTAAAAATTAAAAATTAGTATTCCCTGCTTAGTAAATTTTAGGAATTTTTACTGCACATAGTGTAAAAAACAAAACAAAAAAACCACCCTCATATTGTAGATAAAAATGAAGGGAAAAATAGCAATAACTTTCCAAGTAATTCACTGCTACAATGTGTTGAGAAAGAAAATGGGGAGGGTCAAAATGATTCAAATTGCCTTAAATAAACGTCTTTGAGTTGCAAGTAAAACATTCTAAACAAACTAGCTTAAGTGAGAAGGGGTAATCCTACCTAATAATAGACAAATATGCAAATTGACCATACCTCCAACACACCCACAAGCCACGTCAACAAGCCACACCCACCATCTAATCAGAGCGAGTATGCAAATTAACCCATCCAAGATGGCTACAGCCACAGAGAGCAAGGTTTCCCAGGCAACAGAGGGAAACAAGCTTTCCGCGAGCCGTTGCAGGCCTAAGCCTCCACTCAAGTTACAAAGTTTCAATTATAGAAGGTAAACAAATTCAAACAGAAATGGCGTCAGAATGGAGCTTGAGAGAGCAGGCCAGGGTTGCCACCGGCAACAGGGGAAGCAAAGCTTTCCGCACACCCTGGCCGGGCTCACTCGCTTAAGGCAACAAAGTTTCAATTATAACCCCAACAGAAATGGCTGCTGCCACGGAGGGAGCCCCAGGCTTGGCTCCGCTCCAGGCTACAAAGTTTCAATTGTAGAAGGAAAATAAATTCCAGATACCAGGGCCTCGCTTGGGTTGCCAGGGGGTGTGGCCGGTCTGCAAACCACCATAGGCCCCTCGCTCAGGCCGCCCCACACCTCAAGGGAACCCCACCCTGATCAGGGACACCCTTCAGGGCAAACCAGCTGGCCCCCACCCCTGTACCAGGCCTCTATCCTATCTAATAAAAGAGTAATATGCAGATTGATCATCACTGCAACACACAATATAGCTGCCCCATGTGGTCAAAGATCCTGCTCCCATGTGGACACAAGATGGCCAGCAGGAGAGGGCAGTTGGGAGGCACCCAGCCTGCAAGGGAGGGCAGTTGAGAAGGACCAGGCCTGCAAGGGAGGGCAGTTGGAGGTGATCAACCCTGCAGGAGAGGGCAGTTAGGGGTGACCAGGCCGGCAGAGGAGGGAAGTTGGGGGCAAACAGGCTGGCAGCAGAGTGGTTAGGGGGTGATCAGGCTGGCAGGCAGAAGTGGTTAGGGGCAATCAGGCAGGCAGGCAGGCAGGTGAGCGGTTGGGAGCCAGCAGTCCTGGATTGTGAGAGGGATGTCCCAGATTGGAGAGGGTACAGGCTGGGCTGAGGGACAACCCCACTCTGTGCACGAATTTCGTGCACCGGGCTTCTAGTTTATTATAAGGATACATACTCAAGACTGGAACAAAGGCCTAGAAAATAGAGGCAGCTAATCTCCTACTTTTTCTTTGTCTCTTGGTTCTACTTCTATCTACACATCTGCTTTTTTCCCCAATCTCTGCACACAGGTGTTCTCTGCTTCTCTGAATATGTGGTAAGTCGGGGATGCTAAAAAAAAACTCCTTCAGTGATTAAAAAATATTCTATATCTGTGCTGTTCAATATGGTAGGCACTAGCCATAGGTTCCATTGACCACTTGAAATATGGCTGGGGTAAATAAGGATCTGAATTTTTAATTTTACTTAATTTAAACTTAAATTTAAATGGCCACATGTAGATAGTGTCTACCATATTAGACAGCAACATGGAAAAAGAGACATGTCTGATAATGCCTTCATTTGCATACCTTCATTTTGAGCAACTAGCAGAGACTCACTAGCATTCTTGAATTCCAATTATCAACTTCTCAAGAGAAATGTTAATTGGCCCAATTTATGTTAGGTAACACCCCTGTCAAAGGAGTAGGAATTGTCAAAGGAGTAGGAATGCATATTATCAACATGGCAGCCAGCACCAACCCTATGTGTAGAGAGGGAGGTGTAATCCTTAGAGGAAAATGGCCATGTTCTAGGTAGTCACATCCAAAGGTATCTGTTCCTTAGGTTAACTTCATGTGCTGAATAATTTCATTGATTAATTTTCAAATCACCTCCACTCATCATTGCAAAAGAGACTTAAGATTCTTATTTATGCAAAAATAGGAATTATACTTTCCCTGACACCAGAGAGATAACTCAGTGGGATGTAATAAAAACTCGGCAATGATTCAGAAATCAAGAACCAGTATCTGATTTCTAGAGTCATTAGCCTCATTTTAGTTTTTTCTTTTATAGGCAATTTAGTTTAAAAGAGTAATAGAACACTTGATTAGGACTCTAGAAACACAGGTTGGTTATTCTCTCTCTCTCTCTCTCCCCCCAACCCTGTCAAAATTAATCTCTACTTTTGAAGCAATGGAACAGGTAGAAGCATCACTCTAGCTGGGCAATATTTGACCCTGGATGAAGCCTTCTGTCCCAGTGTTAAGTAACCTTTCTAGTAGGGTAGATGAAGGGTGTCAAGTACAGTCTAAGGTCAAAGCTCTCACATTTCTTAGGTCATGCCCTTGATTTAGTTTATCTGACTACCTCATCTGTCCTGACCTTTGAGTCTTGTTGGCCCATTAAGATCTTGGCTATTGACATCTGACTGATTGTAGCCTCAAGCTTTACTTTCTGGCTTCCCAACCCTGCATGCTCCTTGATTCCAATTTTTAAATAAGTTTCCCAATCTCTAACTTGTCATGATCCATATCAGGCATGGTTCCTGATTTTTCAGATTTTCTGTCTTAATGGTCCTCCCTGAGGGCTCCAGTCTGTTGAGTCCCACTGCCTGCCACGACAGATGTGTTCTTTAGAAATATTTTCAGTTGAATGTGTTTCCTACTTTTCTGTTAAAAAGTACATGTGGTGCACTGATACTTCAACTAATGACAAACACATGTCTTAATAACCCTTCTTAAATATTGTCAGAAACTTTATAAACTGGATTGAAATAATACCAGAGCTAATAGAACTTGCATTTCTACTTTAAAAAAATTATCCAAAACATTTAAATAAGGTCCAGAGAATGGCTGCATTATCTTTTAATGGCATGTTTGAGGCCTATTTCCAAATTATTGAATTTATTGTTATTAACTTTGAAATTTATTATTCATTGGTATCCAGACATTGTGGAGTTACATATTTACCTGTATTTTTTTGTTTCATAGAGATGCATATGATTTGTATCTGGTAGAAGAGATACACAATGGTTTATTGCCTTGTAGAACATTAACCAGTTTTGTGTCAAACTAGCAATCTTATTCTAATATTCCTTTTTGTTTTTGAAGTTGCCTATAATAGTTCCTCAAAGTGCCTTATTGGAACCATTTTATATTCTGCTGGTGTCTTCATTAATTAATGAGTTGAATAAATTTTGCACATGCTCATTTTATATTTGTATGAGTCAGTTCTTAAGTTACAAAAATTATATTTTATCTCTGCACATGAAATATAAAGGTTAGTAATACTAAAATAACAGATACAAAAATCAAATGTGAGTCTTAGGAAGCTGGGAGATAGTGAAGATAGTGAAGTTAAAAGGAGTGAGAGGGTGCACCTTGGTACTCAGCCAGGGAAGAATATGTCAGACAATAACAACCATTTGAATATAAGATGGAGTTCCAATAGATACATGAGTATTATTTTGGGCTAATTCTGTTCCTCGTCATATCACCAAGGAGCCATGAAGGAATTTTAAACAATTACATATCTTTATCACCATGTATCTGTTTATACCTGAAATTTTCTTCAGAAGAGGGAAAAACTGTAATCCAATATATGGAAAAAGAAAACTTTTTTTTGTGTGTTACACTAAAACTAGCTAATACTAAATGAACCATTTTACTAGAGAGGAAAGTGGCAGAGAGCTTTAGGAAGAACTAGAGTGAAAGGGGAGGGATTGGCATCAAAGAATGAAAAAAAGGGATAAGAGGAGATTTGAGAAACAAACATCAGTTTTCATGCAATGCTTTATCTTCAAATCTTTGCTTTCAAAAGTATTTTTATTTCTTTTTTTTTAATAGGGACTTCATTATTGAAAGAGTTTATTTTCAAAGAACTTATTAAATGAGGCATTTTTATTTTTCTTGAAAGTACCAGGAGACCCAAGTTCTAGTCACAACATCAACCACTTGCAAAGTGTGTTGTTGGTCAGAGTCAGAGTCAGTATATTATCTCCTTATCAGGCTATTTTATTTTATTTTTTAAAAATGATTTTTCTTATTTTCTAATTACAGTGGACATACAATATTATATTAGTTTCAGGTGTACAACATAGTGATTAGACATTTATATAACTTATTGCATAATCGCCTGATAAGTCTAGTACCCATCTGACACCATATAAAGTTATTACAATATTGTCTATAGTCCCCACAGTTACATCCCTGTGACTGCTTTTATAACTGACAATTTGTACTTCTTAATCCCTTCACCTTTTTACCCATCCACCAAAACCCCCCATCTGGCATCTGTCAGACTATTTTAAAGAATAAGTAGAACTGTTAGCAGTGGGGAAAATGGCACCTGGTGTTAGCAACAAGTTAGGCCTGACCCCCATTCAGCATCCTCGGTACTTGAGTTCTGGCTAAGAAAGAATTCAGAGCCAAGACTCAAACTATAAAAGAAAGTTTGTTTAGAAAGTCACAAAGGTAGGAGAAGTGAACTGTAGACTACAGAGGCAAAAGAAGGGTCCTTGGAGTTTAGGAGAGAGAGAGAGAGAGAGAGAGAGAGAGAGAGAGAGAGAGAGAGAGAGAGACAAAGAACAGAGAAAACATGCTTTGAGGACAGAAAAGGGAAAGATTCCAGTGTGCTGAGGTGGGGGCGTGCTCCATAGAGAGAGCTGTACTGGGTCCCTGAACCAAGGGCTTTTTATCTGGAGGCCTCAGGGGAGAATTCCATAGAACATTCATCATCTTTCCAGGTGTACCCCTCTCATGATCTCCTCTGATTGGTCAGTGCCAAGGAGCCATTAGTCAATGCAGCTTGTCCTGATATTGGCCATGGGATTATTCTGTCTGATTTTGCTGCTTTTCTGGGTCTGGAGGTGAAACACAGCTGACACAGATGTCATCTTCCAGGAGTTAATGCTTAAGAGAGTGGTCATGCAAGGGCTCCACCTTGGTGACCCTCTGCACCTGGTCTATCATTCCTACTCTGTTCAAGTCTATCTAACTGCCTGCTACAGAAATATCTACTTTAACTTCTGAGTCAGGTTCTATTTAATTAAAGGTAACACTTTTTATTCTATGTGTGTGTTTTTTTAAATTTTGCTTGTGAAAGAAAATGTCGCATTAATAAAGAAAAACAATATAGGCAATTGTTCTTGTTTCAAAGGAGTTTTCACTTTTTAAATAAATTCATAACATGGATCTGTTAAGTAGCTAATTTTTCAGTGCATCTGAAATATGAATTTATGTAAATTAAAGGAGGAAAATAGGTTTCTAGGAACACACCTACTATGTAATTTGAAGTACTGCTGAAACCTTTCTACTGCCATCAAGATAATTAGATGAAGAGTCCCTGTTTCACATTAGTAGACATCTTCAGTTTCTGGAATGATACCAAGAAACAGATGGATTAAAAGCAGTAGACTCCTTGCTTTTTCCTTCCTCCCATCCCTCCTGTTTACTCCCCTCCCTCCTCTTTCTAGTATTCTCTTTTTTCTTTTCCTTCTAGGCTGTGTTCATGGAGAGGCAGTTCCGATATGTGTTGTAGCTAAGATGACTTGCTCCTGCTCCTGCTCCTGCTCCTGCTCCTGCCTGGGAAAACATTCCTTTGGGGATTGTGAGTTCTCTCCATTAGCTAAGGTAGAGTCAGTTGAGTCATAGTGAAGCTGCCTAATTCTAGGGTGTTGAGAGAATGGCCAGCAGTCTGTCACTTAGGGACGGTATTATTCAGATTTATGTTACTAAAAGGTTCTGACCAGGCACCCTAGAAGACCAGTCCGTGAAATCCGGATGGCAGCCACTGTGAAAGGGTGCTGAGGGCCTCGAACACTCACAGAAAGACCACTCTGCTTGGGTCTGTCCCTCAGAACTGTGGAAGGCAGGAGCCACAGACAGTTGGAGAAGTTGCTTGGAAATACCAAGAGTTCTCAGGAAGCCCCAGAAAGATCAGACTGAGGAGGCCTCATTCCTTGCAGACCTCCCCTTCCATCCTCCACCTCCAATTAAATTTGCATACTGATTAATATGTGGCCACACCCATGGTCAGGTGAATGTCCAGTCAGATGGAGTGTGGAAATTGTTGACCTGTTATTATATCCTTCTATGAGGAGAAGCAATGAATTTCTCATCCAGAAAATCTAGTTGGGTGGGATCTCAGTTGAGCAAATTACAACAAAGATTTATCCTACTCCCAGTCTAACCGGAAATTCATTCGGCCATCGGATTCTTGGCAGGGAAGGCATGGAGTTAAATGTGACGACAGACTGAGAAGCTTCAAGCTCCATTGGTATAGCAAGTAGGGGGAAAGGCAAGAAAAGCACTTCCTCAACCTCCACCCAGACTAAATTTATTTCGTGTCTTTTAAATAGGTTGTTCAACTTTTCTGGTAAAATGACAAAATGAAATTTTCAAATCTTTCTTTCACATTTCACAAATATGAATGGTACCAGATTTACCATTAAGAAAAAAAAATCACAGTTGAGCTTCCAGCCTGTACCTTTTTTTTTTTTCCTTTTTTCATTAATGGGTTCTTTCCAAGTCAGGAAATCAACAGGAGAGAAAATTTATAGCTAGTCTAAGTTAAAGAATGCTCTTCTAGCACTGGATTTTCTTTTCTGCTTTTAAATATCCCCATTTGTCTTCACATTTTCTTTTCCAAATCCCTCCCCATCCTATTCCACGCAGTCGATGCTTAATATGCTAGCACTTAGGGGAACAGAAGGCTTTCTCCAGAGAGAGTCACAGAGCTGTTCTGTGTGACTGCCAGAACCACTGACCTGAGCCCTCACCACACTGCCAGGATGCAATCTGTCTCCAGTCCCACGCAGATGAGGGGCCCAGGGGCACTTTGGAGTGGACTGGCTTTCTCCTTCCAGAATTGAAAGATGGCTTCAAAGATTGAGCAAAGTCTCTGGAGAGATTTTTTTTAAAAAATAAGGTTATCAATGGAGGTGACCAATGGGAAAAGATACTAGCTAGGGACAAAGTTTTTCTTAGCAATTTCTCTCTTCACTCCAGACCTTCTTCTCATCCTGTTAAGATCAAAGGATTTTTATTTTCAAAAAAATTTGTGTTGCTTCTAATAGTATGTACTAAGATGATTCAGATAGGGCTCTGATCTTATAGTTATACAAGCTGTTATGCATAATTATATAAGATAAGCTTTTAAAAAGAGAAGGAAATAAATATATACTTTAATACATTTTTGTCTCTTAGCACCTTGGAATTGTGAAAGGTCATATAGAGAAAGAAGAGGACATTATCACAGACCTCAAGAACTTTCTTTTTATTCATTATTCTTTTGAATTTAAAAATGAAAAAAATTACCAATAAAAGTGTTAGATTATTTTTATATAATCATATGTGCTAGTATGAGTAAGAGATGAGGAAATGAGCATTTGAAACACTGCTTTATGAGTATAAGTTCCATAGATTTTGGGGGGACAATTAAAAATACACATATAATTTACAGATGAAATGACATCTGGAGTTTGCTTTTAAACTATGCAGTAAGGAAGCAGTTGAAGAAAAGTCTAGTGGGAAGAATAAAACAAGATTGACTCTATATTAATAATGTTGAAATTCACTAAAGAATGCATGAAGCTACCTTAAACTATTTTCTCTAATTTGTATGTTTTTAAGTTTTCATAATAAATGTTTTAAAAATGTACACATCTTTTCATGCATTTGTTTACTCATTAAACACTTTTCTCTGTGCTGGGCACAGTTCTAAGTGCTTGGGCTATAGGAGAGAACAAATATCTCTTCTCTCAATGAGCTTAATTCTAGGGGCAAGAAAAGGGCTGTAAAAATGTAAAAAAATGAACATAAAAATGTAGCAAGTGGTGATTACTGCTATAAAAGCAGGAGTATGTTAAGGAAGTGTTGCAGGTGGAATTAGGGACATTTTCAAGACAAGGTCCCTATGGGAAGTCTCTCTGATGGTATGGCATTTAAGCAGAGATGTAAGAAGCAATCTCTGTGAATATCTGGCAGAAGAACATTCCAGAAACATTTCAGGATGAGTAAACAGGAAGTGCAAAAGCCCTGAGGAAAGAGCACAGTGATGTGATTAAGAACTAGCAAGGACAGTCTGTGAGGCCAAGAGGCCAAGCGGGTTATGATATGAGAGTACAGAAATACTCAGAGGCAAGATGACGTAGAGCCTTGCAGGTCATTGGAAAGGTACTGGCATTGTTCTGAATGAAACGGGAAGCCACTAGAATTCTGAGCAGATGGTTGGTAGAATCTGGATACAATAAGAAATATCTCTTGAGAAGGGAGTGAAAATAAAACTGCTGAGAGGTATTTCTCTCATCTAGGTGAGAACTCACACTAGAAAGAGTTGTTGAGAAGCCACTAGATTTCTGTGCATTTTGATGGTAGAGTCAACAGGATTTCCTGATAGAGTGGGCATATAGTATGAGAGAAAGAAAGATGGCTCTAGAGTTACTGGCCCGAGAAAGCAGACAAATATGTACACAAAACTGCAAATGTATAATAGCCATCTACACATCTGTGGTTAAACGAAATCAAGGATTAGGTTTTATGTATGTGAAAGGAGAGGTAACTTTAGGTTGGGCTGTTGAGTAAGCAGTTGAATATATATTCTGGAGTTTCAGGGAGAGGTACAGACTGGATGCATACATTTGGAAGGAGTTGGCATAGAGATGATAGTTAAAGTCATGGAACTAAAGGAAACCACAAAGAGCAAGTATAAATAGAGAAGAGGTCCAAAGACCAGGGCACTTGCAACTTCAATGCTAGAGGTTAAGGAAGGTGAAGAAGGGTTAACCAGCAGAGGAGGGTGGAGAATTACAAACAATGTATGTCCTCAGTGTTTCAAGAACTAATGATAGATGCACTGGCCAAGTACTGCTGATAGACGAGGACTGAGTGCGCTTTGGATTTGGCAGTGTGGGACACATTGCTGTTCTGTGATAGTGGTGGGGCAGAAGCATGACTGAAGTTTTTCAGGATAAAGAAGGAAGAGAGACAGCATTGACAATGGTAATGACACAACTCATGTAGGGAGTTTTGTTGGAAAGGGGATGACTCATCAGCAGCATGGCAATGAACTGGTGGCACACTCAATTTAGGAAATTTGGGATTTCAGTAAATGGACTGTTTACAAAGATTTGGACAGAGTAGGGAAACCACAAGGAAAAGTGCATTACCATGTGGCTACCTGACAGTGGGCTCTGTTACTACCCTAGGCCTGATGGGGTGAGAGGAAGGAGCCATTACTAGAACCTGGAGAGAGAAAAGGAGAAGAGCTCTGTGGAGAGGACTGCCTTACAGGAGTTGTGATGCTCACTGGAGGGATGTGATTAGCCCCTGGCAAACCTTCTAGGGAAAGGAGTCAATTGAGTATATACCCCAACCTCACTCTCCTCTCTCCATCTCTCTAAATTCTTGCTTCATGCCTCAGTGGCTGAATCCAGCTAAAAGCAAGAGGGCAAGAGAGCTTGTCATAAAAGTCTATACAGATCCATCTCCTGAGACACAGAAGCGTAAGAGTAGATATGGAAGATTCTCAACACAAAGAAGATCAATCAGAAATAAACAAGTGACTGGAAAGAAGATAAGGGTTAAGAGAGCAAGATTTGATGGTACCAGATATTCCACTTTCAGGAATTTCTCCTAAGGATATAATAAAAAATACACAAAAATTTTATCTATAAATTTACACCTCCTGGATTGCTAATAATAATGTAAAATGGAAATCTTGTAAATATTTATCCACCTAGTGGAGTGCTATGTGTCAATTAAAAGTAATCTTGTAGAAGAATATAGAATGATATAATAATAACCATGATAAATTAATTATTAAAATAAACATTTTATTAAATGCATCATGTATTATGATACCAAATTTTCAAGAAGAAAAACACATGTGTTTATCTGGAAACAAAACTGGAAGCATTTATACCAAGTGTTACCTGTCATTTTCTTTGAGTAATGATATTTCATGAAATCTCCTTGTTTTTTGCTTATGTTCTTCATTGTGAAGACTACATGATGGTTCACTTTTCTTCTATGTGCACTGTCCTTCTTCCTTATATCATTTGTATCCCAGGTTGACCTACTTATGCTTCTTGCTCCTATTCTACAGATACATCATATTATTTGAAGTTCCAAGGCATCTATACAAAGCCTTAATAACGTTTTACTTTGGCTCCCTCTATTTTTTACAGCAAAAATCACAGACTTAAGTGTTTGGCTGCCACATATCCTCTCAGTAGGGAATGAACTGAAGGAAACATCAATTCCAATTCCATGTGGAGAAACTGGAAACTTGCTGGAGTACACAGTTGTTGATGCTGGGATAGGTATTAACTATAGGTCAGACGTAGAGTTGAGAGAGGAACCAGAAAAAATATTGCCATGGCTAAAGTCCAACTTGTGGACACTCTGTGGAGGTGGTTAATGGAAAGGTAAATGGTGATTGTGATGAAACTGTATCAATTATCCTACCTAATAATAGACAAATATGCAAATTGACCATACCTTCGCTATGCCCGCGATTGGCCAGGAGGCGCGGGGGGGCGGGACTCGGGGTGGCTGGGGTGGCTGATTGGGCCGGCGGGACGCTGAGCTCGCATTGCCAGCGGCGGCTCGAGCTCAGCATCTGCGCCATGGCTGTGCTGCGGCACAGAAGGGGCCTCTGGGGCAGCGAGCTCACATCCCACCGCGGACCATCAAAAGCGTGGGAGCTGGGTGCCTGTCCGCTGGTGCACCAGGCCTTTCAGAAGCCTCCGCCGCACCTGAGGCTTCTGAAAGGCCTGGTGCACCAGCGGACAGGCAGCCAGCTCCCCCCCCTAAACGTTCATGATTCAATCATGCACTGGGCCTCTAGTCAATTAATAATCTTCACTTCAATAAATAGAAGTATATATTGAGCACCTGTTCTGTGTTGAATGGTAGGTTGGCAATTACTGGAGAAGAATACAGGAAGTGGCTTTGGTGCTCAAAGAACTTATTTAGCTGGACATACAGTTAATACATGAACCAAAATGAATAATAAGGTAAGGCATAATTATAAAATTTCTTACAGGCTACAAATTCTATGCAGTTCAGAGGAAACAAGGAGGATGGCATTAATTAGGAGAACTAATTAATTAGTTAGTTAATTAGTTCTTGATCTGAACTTTGAAGGCAGTGTAGGGCTTGAAGAATCAGAGAAGAATTTTGTTGGGGAACTAAATAACCAATGGCTTATAGGGGCTGGATTGAGGGCTCAAGAAGCAAGAGTGGGCAGGGAAGATGACAGATAAAAACTTAAAAACCCCCCACAAAACTCAACTTTCCCAAATTAACATATATGTATCAGAATACTCCTATCCTGGGGGGAAAATTACATTCTTCAGCCAACTGACTGTAATGTGACATGAGAATTAATTAAAACAAAGCAAAACAAAACAAAACAAAAAACACTTTGGAGAAAGACAGCCACTTGGCAGGGAGGGGATTTAGTTTAACAGGTCATTGAACAAGTTAGTAAACATGAATTTTAGTCCCCATAATGACTCTTTTGATATCAAGTCCTTTAACCACTTTGATGTTACACCAGGGAAGACTATTACATATGGAATGAGTCCTCTATGCTAGGCCTCTGTATATATGGTAGAAGTCGTTTTTTTTCTTTTAAGTCTACATTATACAAATGAAGAAACTGATCCTCAGAGAAGTCAAGAAACATACCTAAAGGTACACAGCTAGAAGTGGTAGGGTTGTGCTGTAAACTTAAACCATCTGACTCCATGATGCTACAGTGTCTCAAATAGGCCTGGCTTCAGAATGTCAAAGAGTTTCCTAGTATGCAATAAACACACATATGGGGAGGTTTACATGAATTCCTCCTTTTCGGACCCTCATAGGTTTCTGTTTTCCCATCTTGTGACAGGGCATGACTTAAATCATACCATAGCTACACGTTTCACAAGAGAACTCCTTGAAAACTGAAGTATCTGTTTTCAAATAGCCCTGAAATTCTAGAGGCCAATATGTCTTCTAAGAGTGAAAGATCTTGGCCCAGGATCCAGGCCCAAGAGTCGCCTGCTATGTGCTTCCATGGAAATGGGCCAGGGATGTCCGCAGCTACACAGCAGGGGAATGTAGCCCTTGGAGAGATAGGGAGGGGGGGCGTGAAGCAGCAACAGGAGGAAATGGCTACGTTTCAGTAACTTGCAGGACGTGGAATTCACAGGAAATGATTTCTTCCCTTGTGGGAGCTGAGGCATTCCAGTAAATCTGAGTGCCTGTCAGAGAGGCAGCCACTACTAGGCTTGCTGATTATATTCACAGTTAAAAAACAAACAAACAAACAAAACCCACCAAAATACACCCACCCACTTATAGCTCTGAGTTTGAAAATATCTTACAGGGATCTTTGCAAGTGTCTCTCTTACAAAAAGACATTGACTCTTCACTGAAAATCCCTGTAGACCACAGAGATAAGTCGCCTATGTAGACACAAAGTCCTTTTTCCCCAAATGTAGATGGAATGGGACTTGGGTGTGTTAATCAATTTCTACATAGTCAGATCTGCCTGGAAGGTTGAGTAATTCCTAACAACACCACCCTTTACCTTGGATTCACAGAAGGCCATTCATATTACTTGGGGGTTTTAAGCCTGGTGTCTGATTGGTTTCCCCAGTGGGGCCATGGTTTGGTTAAGTCAACTGAAAGGCAAACTATTCAGAAACCAGAAGAAACTGGTGTAGACTTTTGAAAGCTCCTTGTGAAATGATGCTGGCTCTTCTGGGGGTGCGTTCAGCCAGCTGGGAAGGCACTGCAGCCCTGTCATTTCCCTTTGCAGAACTTGGAATTTTAGAAATCTCTGATGAATGGAAGGGGAAACAAGGCACCTGGTGGGAAAACAATCTGTAAAAAATATGTGTCTGTTTCATACATATTCTCTTCAGACTGGAAATAGTGACTTGATGTGGTTCCCTTAGTCTGAGAACCCATCAGCTTCTATTCCACACTGGAAATCTCTATCCAAATGAAAAGAGTGATCTAAAGCTATCATTGGCCACATTTCAGCTTCAGAGTGACACCCTCTTTACATTATTCCCAGGCCCCCTGTTAACATGTTGGAGGCCAGGTAAGCAGGCTGCACATTGAGTCTTGGAGATGGAGTTTTCCCCACAGCTTTGAAACCACAGTAGCCTTTCCTCTCTTTATGTCCCATTCCTTCCTCACAAGTCCTTCCTATTACCCTGTCTCTTGCAGAACACCCTGTGCTCCATTGTCTTTTTCTCGGTTCTCACCTTTCTTTCTCCTTCCCTTCCTCCTTTTTTCTTTATGTCTTTCCTCTTCCCATTCTCTCTCCATCCTTTTCTCCTTCCTTCTCTCAGAAGCAAAAAATGATAAACACAAATACACTCATGTCCACTGAAAATTTTAATGTAATAAAACAATGGAATGGCTTCCACGTGGGCTGACTTCAACTTCAGTTCAGTTGTTAGGTGTGTGATTTCTAAGCAGGACAGGCCCCAGCCCAATACCAGCACACTCTTGCTTTTAGGCTGCTGTTCTAAAAGCATTTACATAGCAGTGGAATTGTAACCAATTTAGAATATTGTCATGAATCATTATCTTCATACAGTTTTAAGATCTGTGTTGGCAGAAGTCAATCTTTTATAGACAGAGAAACTAAATACAGAATGGTTAATGACTGAAAATCAGACCAAACACTGTAACAATCAAGTAACCAACAAAACACTGTTGAATTCCTGTTATTTTTAGAACATTGTAATAAGCAAGGTGAGGCACATAGCAAACACATCATAGTTCCTCAACCTCAAGTAGCTTATGATCATGTTAGAGATGACAGGGAAATTATACATAAAAAAATAGCTCTAGTTAATATATATTGGGCACTTACTAAGTGAGCTTTTTCTATGTGTCCTGTTCTGTAATTCTTGAAACGACTCTATAATGTGTGCTGCATACCATTAGGATCCACATTTATATGGGTGAGGAAACTGAGGCTTAGAGATTAGGTTTCTTTCTCAAAGTCTCACAGCTAGCATGTGGCAAATCTGGGAGTTGGAGTGGTATAAATCAGTAAATGTTAAGTCCCAGAGGAGTGGAACAAGAGAATATTCTTAATGTTCAGAGCTGGGAAATGAACAGTGTACTGGGGAAGGTACAAAGAGACAGCATCTCAGGACTGGAGGAGATTTCAAGATCTGAATCTTCCCACTGGGGGAAACTGGGACCCAATGACAGGGATAACCTGCCCCAAAGCGGTGACATTGGTCATAGGTCAGCTCTAGCACTCACTAGTTATGTGACCTTAATAACTTATGTCAAGATCTTAAACCTTGATTTCAAATATCTGCCTCACAAACCAATGTATGTAAATAATAAATTCCAAATTATTAAATGTCTTTTATGTGTAAATATGCGATAATAGTAAATAGATATATTGGTCTCTGCACCACCTGGCTCAGAGCTCCTAAAATCCTTGTAATTTCCTAAGTGATCAGAACACTAGGAGCATCTATTATTCTATTTGTCTTTGATCCCATCCCTGACACAGGGCCCCTAAAACCCTGCATTTGTAGGCTGAGCAGGACTTTAACTAGATGGAGAGGGCTGGGTGGTTCCAGGGAGGGACACAGGAATGATGGTCTCCTGAATCATATTTCAATTGTTTTTGGTATTGTTTTCTTTTCACTAAGAACATTTTCTTAATATCTGATATGTCTAACAATGGTTCCGGAGAGAGGAGTTTGGGGAAGAAGGAAGAAGAGGAGGTCTGTAACTGTTCTGACCTCTGGCAGTTTGAGAGTTCTCATCCCCGTGGGACTTTTGGTCAATCGAAGTCACCATTGCTCCTGTTTACCTGATGAAGTCCGCTGGATGTCAAAGGTATAACTAAGGTCTGGTTGTCATGGCTCAGTGGTTGAGTGTTGACTATGAACCAGGAGGTCACAGTTTCCTGGTCAGAGCACATGCCCAGATTGCCGGCTCAGTCCCCAGTGTGGGGCATGCAGGAGGCAGCCGAGTAATGATTCTCTCTCATCATTGATGTTTCTATCTCTTTCCCTCTCCCTTCCTCTCTGAAATCAATAAAAAAAATTTTTTTTAAAGGTGTGACTAGGGACAGACAAGCAAGACTGAAATTAGGCTATGGTAGAGAGAGAAAAGCAATAGAAAAATATATCAACATATAACCTAAAGCTTGGGAGCTGGAAAAGCCAAGCTTGTGGGAAAGCCCACCTAGTCTCCTTTCTATGTGCTATCCTCAAACAGAGCACAGTTTTATATAGAATGTTTGGGGCAAAACTGGACACAAATAGTTCCGAGGATTAGCTTTGAATTTCCTGGATTTGGTGTGCATAAATCAGGGCCTTCATGCTATTTTAACACTTTTTGAAAACAAGATTCTTATGAATAAATGGCAAAAGTGGGTCAAGAAACGCTTTATTCATTAATAAGTAAAATCTAGAACTTGGACTCATGCTCCCTAATTATGAAATGGGCAGCGCTCTGTCCTGGTTTCTGATTGGCTGACATCAGTTTGAATGCAAAGCTTTATTTCACTGCAGAGTCCTGGCATACTTCACACATTAAAATTCTAAGCTGTCTAAGTAGGTGTGAAACTAATTTTGTGTTTATTTTTCAAAACCCACCTATGATCATTTAGAGCCATCCACTTCACGTTGGGAGGGTAGCACCCGGTTGTAGGTGGGCCCTGGGAGACAATAAAGGAGAGGAGAATTTCTCAATTGGCTTAAACCAGAATATTTATTGCTTCCTGGAATAGTTGTAGCTACTTATCCATTTTTCCAGCCACAACTTTTCTTAATAAGAAGGGCTTTGAAAAACCTGCTAAATCTGGGCATAAAAGGAAACAGAAGTTTTCCTAGAGCAGTGGAATTTTTTAAAGTCACATAGTAACCTTATTGATGAAATCAGGAAGAAAGCACTTTCAGATCAGACTGGAGGGAGGTTATTTACAAAACATAGGATTTCCCCAGCACACCAGCCACATTCTATGAGGTTCCCTGCAGCACGAAGAAATACGCTATCACTGATTTCTAGTCAAATCTGACTGTCTTCTTCTGGGGGAATGTTAAATGGAATTACCAACAACTGATTCATGCAGAACCACCAGGAAGACTATTTGCAGAGGTCATTTGACACTTTAAAAAAAAAACCAACAACAACACAAAGCCCTACAAAAAGTATATATATATATATATATATTTTCTGCTTGGATATACTGTATCTCCCTTGGATTAGTCTCAGAAAAGCACTTTTGGTTTATGAATATCTATCCTAATAAAATTTTGTTTTAAAATTTAGTGCCTTATTTTTTGGGCCACAGAGGGTCTGATCAAATACACATTTTGGAAAAGCCATATTCACCTTGACCATCATTAAGAACAGATGGTTTTATACCTTCACCCCTATGTTTGGTTGCAAAGGAAGGACCTCTAACTCAAAATATGCCCATTGGAGATCTATGACCAAGGAAAGTATTGTTTTCCCTCTTTTTCTTTCTCCCAACCCCACTCCTTCCTTACAAGCTTAATTGAGTACTGAGAAAAATAACTTGGGATGTTGTGAAATGTTGTAGAATAAAATTCTCCTCTCTAGACCAGTGACCTTCTAATCCAGAAGTCACCCTCCTCTCTTGGTGGGATCCTTAGAAGAGAACACTGATAAGGAAGAGGTTGAGTGTGGTCCATGCCTTCCTGCTGTTCTCCTCACACGGCTCAGCCTGTCCGGGGTTCTGCCCCTCCATTTCATTAATGCTAAAACTCTATAGTAAAGCCGGGGGCCCTCAGCATGGCACAGGCTATGTGGAACATACAGTCCATTGTAGACAAATCAGAGGCATCAACTTTGAATGGAAAGGGCATGCATCATAGCTAAATAATAAGATCGCTCTCACAGGGAGGACATGGTAACACGTGCAACTCCTTTTATCTCTTGACAAATATTATGGAGCATTTATCTAATGTAAATTATTTCAGAGCATTAGGAAAAATTCCAAGATGTATAAGATACAAGATCTTCCGTCAAGAAGTTTTAAGAACAGTAGATGAGATGGTTCATGAACACCAAGAACCAAAATAAATGGTTATAAAATAGCTATTGTTAGCATAAGCAAAAAGGCCAAAGATTTAGGAAGATTCACTTTGGGTTAGGGAAATAAGTCTTCACAGAATAAAGTAACAATTACGTTTTTCTTTATTAAACACCTGTTAGATAGCATACACTGTGAAATCATTTTGCACATATTATCTCTTTTAGTCTCATAGCAACCAGAGGAAGCAGGCATTAATTATCCCCATGTTGACAGATGAGGAAACGAATGCTTAGCCAATTTAAGAGATATGCTCAAAGTATATGGGTGGCAGGGGTGGGATTTGAATATCTAAGCATTCATATAGCTGTCTCCAAAGCCTATATTCATAATCACAAATTAACCCTGTGTTTTACATACCAATTATTTACCAATTCCTCTAGGCTAGATAACAATCTAGTTTTTCTTGTCTCTTTGTAATATGCTTACAAGAAGCAGCCTACGAGAGCACCCATCCTAAAGGCCAGATGACTCACTGAACAGAGGTTAGGAGAGGGCATTGAACTGAGAGATGATAGGAGAGAAGCAGGAGGAGCCCTGGATACAGTGGCCTGAGTGAGGGGTATTGATAAAGACAGGAGGATGCTGAATAAAAGGATCCAAGTGAGAATTTTGACAAGTGTGTGTGTGTAAGTAAAAGGATATTAAAGGGTGGCTCCATTATTGTAGGGCTCAATCTCACAAATACCCTCAGAGACCCTTATAACATATATCCTGTTTCTTATAACCAAAGAGGTATTAATAATAATAGTTCAATATTGTTTGATTAGAGGAGAATTAGTTACTTTAGTTTTGTCCATGTGGGAATTAGGCATCAGTGTTATATTTACCCCTTCTCTCTAATCTCTACTTCCATATATTTTGCTGATTTAAATCTCCACTTAGCATCTATCAGTTAAGATCACAGAAGTGATGGGGATAATATAAGGAAGGCAATGCTTTTTATTCAAGTATCAGTGGAAAAGGGACTTCCTACAGGGTAGCCACTTATAAAGCTTTCCTGGAAGGATATCAGGTTCTCATCAGATCCTGCTATCTGAATGGACCATGGGGGCACACACCATCCTTAGAGGGATGTCCTTGGGTATTTGTTGGGATAGAAGGTAAAGAGCAGCACAGTTGGAGTCAAATGATCTGCATTTGAACCTCAGCCTTACCAATTAGCAGCTACCTAAACCTGAACATTTGCATGTACACAATAATCTAAATTTCAGGGGTATTGCAAAGAGTAAAGGAGAGACAATGGAGGTAAAAATACTTTGTAAGCTGCAAAGGCTATTCTTGAGGTTCCTACTGGAGTTCAGGATTCCCAGATACTAGTCACTCATCTGGCCTTCTAGGTTCTAACTAGCAAAGATGAATCACTGGAACCAAGAGGGATTCAACAGTATTAATGGAGGTCCAATTATTCCCAGAGTGTGGCTACCAACTAAGGTTGCATTGAAGAATATATGGTGAGAACCTGAGGCCAAATCCAGGAGCCTTCTAATGTGGGGCCTCAAAACTCAACATTTGAACCCATCTGCAGATCACACACCGTCCTTAGAGGGATGTCCTTGGGTATTTGTTGGGATAGAAGGTAAAGAGAATTGGGTTCTGCAAATCAGACTCTGGCCAGGGGCATGAAGGGACTTGTTCTGTTACTCCAACCCTATGGAACGTAGACCCAGGGCCCTGGACTCGAATATTTTTTGCAAGAGAGGAGCAAATGGAGAGGTCTCTCTTACCCTCTATTTGTTCCATGTGTCTGGCATCTGTGAGAGAGAGACAGGGTGGAGCATCTTCCTGCTTTTTGAGACAAAGTAGTGGCCTCCCCTGGAGAGAGGGAAAGACTGGTTCTCTCCTGCCAAGGAGCGCCTCCAGTGAGATCTGTCCCATGTAGTGGAGAGACCTCCTCTGGGGACTGCTTCTGGATTTTAGTTATTTTGGAGCATTGGATTCTTTGAGAATCTGGTAAAAAGAAAAAAAAAAATCCTCTCAGGAAAAAAATATATTAAAATGCACTGAAGGATATTTTTATACAGAAAGTTCATAGACATGGACCATGAACTCTCATTAGAAGTTAGATTTAAAATTACAAGGCTATATGGATATTGTTATAATTTTTCCTTATCCCGAGGGAAGGCTAGGGCCAAGACTAGGGAAGACTAAATACTATTTGTTTATCAGAAAGCAAAGGTAAAATAAAAGTTTGTTTTAAAACTAAATAGATTCCTAATATATCAGTTTTATTTTGTTATTTTTTATTTTTAAGGGGTTTTGTTTGATAAACCTAGCAAACTCACTCTATGTAAAAGAACACTAAGTTTATTCATGTTTAAAGTTACTTATTATCTTATTTAAATTATGAACTATAATACCTTACTTTAGGGAGTAAATACTTGTCCACATTAGTTAATTGACCATTGGAACAGAAATTTGTTTTGAAGGCAAGTCTTAATCTGAGTCATTGTTTTCATCTTCAAACTGAGGGATACATAGCAATTAACTGTATGGAACTTGGAAGATAACTGTCATCACTTCCCTTTTGTGCCCTCCTTTCTTTTCTACTCTGTCCTGTGGCTGTTTGTACCCAGAATGCAGCCTCAGGCAGTGACTACAGGTATGGCCCTTAGTAAAAAATGTTGAATCAGCCCTAGCCGGTTTGGCTTAGTGGATAGAGCATCGGCCTGAGGACTAAAGGGTCCCATCCCAGGTTCGATTCAGGCCAAAGGCACTTGCCCAGATTGCGGGCTCGATCCTCCCCGCTCCCAGTAGGGGGTGTGCAGGAGGCAGCCAATCAATGATTCTCTCTCATCACTGATGTCTCTCTCTCTCTCTCTCTTTCTCTCTGAAATCAATGAAAAAAAATGTTGAATTAGTCCGGCCGATGTGGCTCAGTGGTTGAGCATTGGCCTATGAATCAGAAGGTCATGGTTTGATTCCCAATCAGGGCACATGCCTGGGTTGCAGGCTTCATCCCCAGTGTAGGAAGTGCAGGAGGCAACCGATCAATGATTCTCTCCCTCTCCCTTCCTCTCTGAAATCAATACAAATATACTAAAAAAAAAAAAAAAAAAAAAAAAAAGTTGAATCAAACTTAGTCTTACCTACCCCCGCTAACTCTCCACCTGTCAATTCCCCTTGTTTGTCCCGCCACATGCTTCTCTAACCCTATGTCACTGTCTTTGCCCACTGCAGCTTTCCTCTCAAAATCCATTCACCAGGACATTGGGAAGCATCATGGCTACTCAGGCTGCTCTCTAGACACTAGAAAGCAATCCCTTCACAGCTTAGTTCCTCCATCTTCTAAGGCCTTACAATTCCAGGAGAGATCTTTGTTTTTACATTGAAGAATCTGAAGGTCCATGTCTCAAAAAAAGGACAGAAAAAAAAAGCAGCTCTGTTCTTCAAAGCAGTATTTAAAGCTCTACCTCTGGAATAACAGCCTGCTTGCCCTTTAAAATGAGAGCATATTCAGTCATTCCAGAGAATAAGGGGTGATAAGGAAACAAAAATTTGAGAGAATAGTCTCAGCTAACACTCCCTGTTACAAAATGCACTTCTGTGCACATCATTTTATAAAACCATTAAGGAACAGTAAGGTTCATAGATAAATTCTCAAATATAAATTAGATGTTAAAATAAAAAGAATAAATTTCCCTGATGCTTTTTTTTTTACAACTTTAAGTTTCTGTTCATTTAGATTAAAGACCAATTTCATTTTGGATGATTTCCCATGTAAAATTCTTGAAATCAAGATAGGTGAGCCACTCTGGGGTCTCGTTCAGGTTAATGGCTACCTCACAGCGGTTGGCTGCACCTCATTTAGACGTTCATTCATCACATGTCTGATAATATATTTAAGCTGCATAGGCGCCGAACAAACTCATGAACTCGGAGAAATTTTCAAGGTAATGTATAATCATGCTCAATACTTTAAACAAACACAAAATTTACTTTGTAAAATGTTGTCAACTTTGGAGTCAAAACTAGTGACAAATCTTAAAATGATTTTCTTTGGCAACATTCTAAAACATATTTATATTGCTTAGCTAGTGCTACAAAATACTTAGTGAATACTATTTATATTCTGGCATTATTTTGTTTGTATTTTACACATATATTTTTAACTGAGATATCATCTTAGATTTAATTATTAACATCATTCAGTAGATAAAAATGATAAATGCATACTGTTAAGTGAAGCTGAAAAATCAGCAGATTTTGTTTCCTATCTCTCTAGCTATAAATCTATAAAATATTTCCTATGATATCAGAAGATATTCTTCCTTTAGAAAACAGTGATATAGTCTTGATGGAATAAAGAGTTGACATTAATAAAAATTAGTTAGTACCAACTGTTTCCTGTACTGGCTTAAATTTATTTGGATGAGCAACTCTCTCTGTCCACATTGATAAAGTTTTTTTCTCTTATTCTTTCTGGCTATATTTATGGGACAACAACACACCTAGTTGAAAGATAAAAATTTGAAATAGGGCATTTTTTTTTTATTGTCTAAAGTTTTACATATGTTTCCTTTTTAGCCAATTGACAACCCCCCCCCCCCCCCGGGCATTCACACTGCAGGCAAGTCCCCACCACCCCAGTGTCTGTGTCCATTGGTTATGCTAATATGCATGTATATAAGTCCTTTGGTTGATCTCTAACCGCCCCCATCTCCCCTGCCATTTGTCTCTGAATCTATTCTTGTTCATCAAATTATGTTGATCATTATATCCCACATATGAGTGAGATCATGTAATATTTATCTTTCTCCAACTGGCTTATTTCACTTAACATAATGCTCTCCCATTCCATCTATGCTCTTGCAAATGGTAAAAGTTCCCTCTTTTTTATAGCAGCATAGTATTCCATCATGCACCACAGTTTTTTAATCTACTCATCTGCTGATGGGCACTTAGGCTGTTTCCAAATCTTAGTTATTGTAAATTGTGGTGCTATGAACATAGGGGTGCATATATCCTTTCTGAATGGTGTTTCTGGTTTCTTGGGATATATTCCTAGAAGTGGGATTACTGGGTCAGATGGGAGTTTCATTTTTAACTTTCTGAGGAAACTCCATATTGTTCTCCACAGTGGCTGCACCAGTCTGCATTCCTACCAGCAGTGCAGGAGGGTTCCTTTTTCTCCACATCCTTGCCAGCACTTGTGGTTTGTTGATCTGTTGATGATAGCCATTCTGACAGGTGTAAGATTGTATCTCATTGTTGTTTTGATTTGCATCTCTCGGATGATTAGTGACTTTGACCATGTTTTCATATGTCTCTGGGCCTTCTATATGTCCTCTTTCAAAAAGTGTCTATTTAGCCGAAAACTGGTTTGGCTCAGTGGATAGAGCGTCGGCCTGTGGACGCAAGGGTCCCAGGTTCGATTCCGGTCAAGGGCATGTACCTTGGTTGCGGGCACATCCCCAGTAGGGGGTGTGCAAGAGTCAGCTGATCGATGTTTCTCTCTCATCGATGTTTCTAACTCTCTATCCCTCTCTCTTCCTCTCTGTAAAAAATCAATAAAATATATATATTTTTAAAAAGTGTCTATTTAGATCCTTTGCCCATTTTTTGATTGAATCGTTTATCTTCCTTTTGTTAAGTTGTATGAGTTCTCTGTAAATGTTGGAGATTAAACCCTTATTGGAAATATCATTGGCAAATATGTTCTCCCATGCAGTGGGCTTTCTTGTTGTTTTGTTCATGGTTTCTTTTGCTGTCCAGAAGCTTTTTATTTTGATGTAGTCCCATTTGTTTATTTTCTCCTTAGTCTCCATTGCCCTAGAAGCTGTGTGTAAAGATATTGTTACAACATATGTCTGCTATTTTGTTGCCTTTGGAGTCTTGTAGGATTTTTATGGTTTCCTGTCTTACATTCAAGTCCTTGATCCATTTTGAGTTAATTTTTGTGTATGGTCTAGTTTCATTTTTTTTACATATATCTGACCAAATTT
Organism: Cnephaeus nilssonii; assembly: GCF_951640355.1. Lineage (NCBI taxonomy): Eukaryota > Metazoa > Chordata > Mammalia > Chiroptera > Vespertilionidae > Cnephaeus > Cnephaeus nilssonii. The sequence goes on along the minus strand of NC_137079.1, from coordinate 56,100,488 downwards.
CCCAGCACCATTTATTGAAGAGACTATCTTCACTCCATTGTATGCTCTTGCCTCTTTTGTCAAATATTAATTGAGCATAATGGCTTGGGTCAATTTCTGGGCTCTCTGTTCTGTTCCATTGGTCTATATGTCTGTTCTTGTGCCAGTAACAGGCAGTTCTGAGAACCGTGGCTTGGTAATACAGCTTGATATCTGGTACTGTGATCCCTCCAACTTTGTTCTTCTTTCTCAGGATTGCTGTGGCTATTCGGGGTATTTTTCTTTTTTTATTCCAGATGAATTTTTTGGAGAGTTTGTTCTAGATCGTTGAAATATGCCATTGGCATTTTAATGGGGATTTCATTGAATCTGTAGATTGATTTGGGTAATATGGACATTTTAATGATGTTGATTCTACCAATCCATGAACATAGTATGTTCTTCCATTTGTTTATGACTTCCTCTATCTCTTTTTTCAATGTCCTATAGTTTTTTGAGTACAGATCTTTTACCTCCTTAGTTAAGTTTATTCCTAGGTATCTTAATTTTTTTGGTGCAATGGTAAATGGGATTTTTTTTCTTTTCTCTTTCTGTGAGTTCATTATTGGTATATAAAAAGGCCATAGATTTATGGGTGTTAATTTTGTATCCTGCTACATTACCGAATTCATTTATTAGGTCTAGTAGTTTTTAGATGGAGTCTTTGGGGCTTTCTATGTATATTATCATGTCATCTGTGAATAAGGACAGTTTTACTTCTTCTTTTCCAATTTGGATGCCTTTTATTTCTTCTTCTTGTCTGGTTGCATTGACTAGCACTTCCAGTACTAGTGAACAGGAGTGGTGAAAGTGGGCATCCCTGTCTTGTTCCTGTTCTTAGGGGAAATGGCTTTAGTTTTTGCCCATTGAGTATGATGTTGGCTATAGCTTTGTCATATAAGGCTTTTATTATATTGAGGTATGATCCCTCTATTTCCACTTTGCTGAGAGTTTTTATCAAGAAAGGGTGTTGGATTTTGTCAAATGCTTTTTCTGCATCAATTGATATGATTATGTGATTTTTGTCTTTCAGTTTGTTTATGTGATGTATCACATTTATTGATTTGAGGATATTGTACCATCCTTGCATCCCCAGAATAAATCCCACTTGGTCATGGTTTATGATTTTTCTAATGTAATGCTGAATCCAATTTGCTAGAATTTTGTTGAGGATTTTAGCATCTATGTTCATCAAGGATATTGGCCTGTAGTTCTCTTTCTTTGTGGTGTCTTTATCTGGTTTTGGGATTAGCATAATGCTGGTTTCATAGAAAGAGCTTGGAATTGTGCCTTCCTCTTAAATATTTTGGAATAGTCTGAGGAGGATAGGTTTTAGTTCTTCTTTGAATGCTTGGTAGAACTCCCCTGTAACACGTCCGGACCAGGGCATTTGTTTGCTGGAAGATTTTTGATTGCTGCTTCAATTCCTTTGGTAGTTATTGGCCTATTTGGGTTTTTTGTTTATTCCTGGTTGAGTTTTGGGAGCTTGTATTTTTCTAAGAATATGTCCATTTCGTCTAGGTTGTCCATTTTGTTGGAATAGAGTTATTCATAGTATTTTTTTTCATAATCGTTTGTATTTCTGTGGGATCAGTTATTCCTTCACCTCTTTCATTTCTTATTTTGTTTATTTGGGTCCTCTCTCTTTGCTTCTTGGTGAGCCTGGCTAGAGGTTCATCAATCTTGTTTAACCTTTCAAAGAACCAGCTCTTTTGTATTTTGTGTGTGTGTGTGTGTGTGTGTGTGTGTGTGTGTGTGTGTATGTCATTTATTTCCACTCTGATCTTTATTATATCCTTCCTTCTGCTTATGCTGGGCTTTTCTTGTTGCTCTCTTTCTAACTCTTTGAGTTGTAGGGTTAGATAATTTATTACCATTTTTTCTTGTTTTTTGAGGTAGGCCTGTAGAGCTATGAACTTCCCTCTCAAGACTGCTTTCACTGTGTCCCATAGGTTTTGGATTGTTGTGTTTTCATTATCATTTGTGGCCATGATCTTATCCACTCAGCTACCCTATGTCTTTTGATTGGAGCTTTTTATTTCTTCTTTGATCTCTTTGGTAACCCAATCATTGTTTAATAGTATGCTATTTAGCCTCCAGGTGTTTGATTTTTTTATTTATTGTTTTCATTGTAGTTGATTTCCAGTTTTATGCCACTGTGATCTGAGAAGATGCTTGATATGATTTCTATCTTCTTGAATTTGAAGAGACTTTGCCTGTGTCCCAATATGTGGTCTATCTTTGAAAATGACCCATGTGCACTTGAGAAGAATGTATATTCTGTGGCTTTGGGGTGAAATGCTCTGAAGATGTCAATTAATTCCATCTGATCTAGTGAGTCATTTAGGATTGATGTTTCTTTGCTGATTTTTTTGTTTAGAGGATTTAGCCAGTGGTGTTAGTGGGGTATTAAAGACCCCTATTATGACTGTATTGCTGTCAATCTCTCCTTTGATATCCTCCAGAAGTTGTTTTTATGTATTTGGGTGCTCCTGTATTGGGTGCATATATGTTTACCAGAGTTATATCTTCTTGTTGAATTGCTCCCTTTAGTATTATGAAGTGGCCTTCCTTATCTCTTGTTATGGCCTTCACTTTGAGGTCTAATTTTTCAGATATAAGTATTCCTACCCCAGCTTTTTTCATTTCCATTCGCCTGAAAAACCTTTTTCCATCCCTTCACCATCAGTCTGTGTGAGTCCTTTGTTCTGAGGGTGTCTCCTGTAGACAGCAGATATATGGGTCATGTTTTCTTATCCACTCAGCTACCCTATGTCTTTTGATTGGAGCATTTAATCCATTTACATTTAAAGTTATTATTGATAGGTACTTGTTTGTTGCCATTTTTATTCTTTATGCCTGTGTTCCTTCTTCCCTTCCTATTTCTTTTTTTCACAGCAGACCCCTTAGCATTTCTTGCATTGCTGATTTGGTGGTAGTAAACTCCCTTAGTCCTTTTTTGTTTGTGAAGCTCCTGATTTTACCCTCAAGTTTGATTGATAGCCTTGCTGGGTACAGTATTCTTGGATTCAGACCCTTGCTTTGCATGACTTTGTAAATTTCATTCCATTCCTTTCTGGCCTGATGAGTTTCTGTTGAGAAATCAGTCGATATTCTGATGGGAGAACCCTTGTAGGTAACTTTCTGTCTCTCTTTGGAAGCCTTTAAGATTCTTACTTTGTCATTGGTGTTTGCCAATTTAATTATAATGTGTCTGGGTGTTGGTCTTTTGAGGTTCATCTTGTTTGGTACTCTGTGAGCTTCTTTTACTTGTGTGAGTTTTTTCTTCCCAATATCAGGGAAGTTTTCTGTCATTATTTCTTCAAACAGGTTTTCTATTCCTTGCTCAGTTTCCTCTCCTTCTGGCACCCCTAGTATGTGTATGTTGTTTCATTTTGTGTTATCCCAAAGTTCCTTTGGCTCTCCTCCTGTTTTTTAAGTTTTTTTTCTAGATGCCGCTCTGCTTGGGTATTTTTTCCTACCTTGTCTTCTAGCTCAATGATGCGGTCCTCTGCTTCTTCTAGTCTACTGTTGATGCTTTCTATTGAGTTCTTTATTGCATTGATGTCATTTTTCATTTCTTCTTGGTTCTTCTTCATTTCCTCTTGGTTCTTACACATATTGTTGAATTTGTCTTTCATCCTTTTCAGCGTCCTTATGACCATTTCTCTGAATTCTTTCTCTGACATATTGCTTGCCGCCATTTTGTTTACTTCATTTTCTGGTGATTCCTCCTTTTCTTTCATATGCAGGCTGTTTCTTTGTCTCCCATGATCGCTACTCTCAGTGTGTCTGGTTATGTAGCTCCCTCTCTCCTGCATTGACTTAAAGGCACAAAATACAACACTACAAGATACAATGCACAGGGCACCAAACACAAATGTATTCATGATACTATTAACCCCAAATAAAGGTGACCACCAGAGAAAAGAGAATTACAGGATAGAAAAGAGTGCAAAAATGATATTGAGAAAAGAAAAACGTAAGAGAGAAAAGAAAGAGAAGAAAAGAGAATGGGGGAAAACATATGTATATAGGGAGAAAACTCCAAAAAAAGAACAACTAATCCAAAAATATGCAAACAACAAACACCCAGAGATGAATGCAAACAACAAACAACAACTAATCCAAAAAATGCAAACAACCAACAACAAAACAACAAACACCCAGAGGAATCTGAGGAGGCAGAGCTTATTTCCAGAAGGTAAGGTCAAGCAATTGAATGAATGGGGAAATAGACACAATTCAGTATAGAGGAGGTAGAAAGAGAATGAATGTATAAGAAGAAAAGTAAAAAACAAAATATAAAAAAAGAAAAAAATATATATTAAAAATATATAAAAGAAAAATTATATATTCATATATATAATTTTCCCCTTTCTTTAATCTATCTATGTATATGTCTATTATTCAAAACGGAGACTAGAGAGTAGATAGGCTTGAGTTGGTGATTGGAATTAATTAAGCTATTAGTAGAAGAGATCAAGTGAGGAGAGGAAAAACAGAAGCAAAAAAAAGGAAAAATAAACAAACTAACAAACAATCAAACAACAAGAAGACAGAAAGAAAGAAAAAGTAAAAAAAAAAAAAAAGGAAGAAAAAAATTTGGATAGTGAAGAAAGAGAAGAGAGAAGTGTGCATGGACTTGGAGCTGGGGAGAGGAAATTAGACATATGAGTAAGATCAATTTTTAACAGGGAGTAAAAAGAAAGGATAGAGAAAAACTAAAGCAGGGACAGGGTAAGAGAAACAGGATGAAAAAGGGGAAAAGTGAGGAAGAGAGTGTTGGCATAAAAGAAAAATTGAGATAGAGTAAAATAATGCTAAAAGAAAAATAAAAATAGAATGTAGAACCTGAATCCCAAAATAAAATAAAATAAAATAAAGAAAAAATAAAATAAAATAAAACTTTAAAAAGGTAAAATAATAGTAGTAATAATAATAATTAAAAATAAAAAATATAATAAAAAAGTAAAATCAAATGAGAAAAAATATTTAGTTTCTTAACTAAAGGATAAAAAATAAAAGTGAAATAGTGTAGGTCATTCACTTCCTCTACTGTTCTGCTTGGCACACCTGTTTCCTGTCAGGTAGTCAGCACAGTATTGAAGTTCCCTGCAATCCACTGCTCCTCTGTGTCATAAGCCACAATCTTGTTTTCAAGCAGGCGGGATCTCTCTGCTTACTTTGTTTCTCAGACTGCCTTCAGTTGTATTTACACAAGAGTCAATTTCTGATACAACCCCTAGGTGGCAGTGTTTCTGTATTAATATCTGGGACTAAATGGCCCCTCTACCCAGTGTTTATATACTTCTTTCCCTGCTGCACTTAATACTGGGTTGGAGGGACGGACTGCCTCAGAGCTGGTTTCCTGCTCATCTCTCCTTAATCTGATCCCCAGTTTCCATAAAAACAACTTTCCCCTGCAGTCTCGGTGAGTGTTTTTAATTGGAAGATCCCATGTATTGGACTTAGCAAGCAAAAGCAAGGAGATAAAAAGAGAAAAAGACAAAGGAACCACACCAACTCACATCTCTTTTCCCCTGGCACTGCGCAGCTGGTATAGAACTTCAGGCTGCCTTTCTGGGCCCAGCCCAGCTGTGGGCTAATATCTAGAGTCCCCTTCTGCCACAACCTTGTGGACCCCTTCCACATTCGAGGGCTACACTGACCCCAACGGCCATGGATTTTGTGGAGCACTGTCTGCCTCTGAGATTCTAGTCCCTGCTGCACGTGTTTCTCCCTCCAGCCTGGATCCCAGATCTCACCTTTCTCTAGGCGATATCTGATGCTTCCATCCATAGATTGCCTCACCAGCTGTGTTTAATTCTCCAGTTCCGGGTGGGTGTTGTTTGATTCAGCTGTTCCTTCTATCTGCTCTATGAGAAGGTACAGGGTCTGTCTGCATATTTGGCACCGCTTTGTCTCCCCCTGGACAGACTTTCTAGGTTCCCGCGGTTGGGGAGGCTGGAGTCTCAGTGTTTGTGGGTTTGCAGCTGAAGCAGCTGGTCCCTGGGTATTGTGGTTATAGGGTCCCAGGAGGTATCTGAGGTCTCCCCGGTTGAAGGTGAGGCTGGGCTTCCAATCACAGCTGGTCTCCCCTTCAAGATGATGTGGTCTCTGCGGCAGAGCTGGCCGCTCCAGGAGAAATTTCAGCAGTAGTAGAGGCTGCCCGGCCAGGGGAGCCTGGTCCACCAGTACCCAATAGTCCCTTGGTCTATAGCTGTCCCTCTCTCCAAATACAGACACTCTCCGCACGTCCACGCACTCACCTTTCGTTCTCTCATTCACACACTATCTTGCAGCCTGCTGTCCCATTGGTGGCCATCTTGGCTCTCAGGGTGTGTTTTCTTATCTCTTTACTATGTCTATCATTCACATTTGTTTGATTATTTCTTAAATGGATTCAATAGTAATAAAATGATATTTATTGCTTCATTTTACAAAGATTTTCTAATTTAAATTTCTGGAATAGATAATATTTTCACTTTTTTAATAGCTAAAAAAATTAGAATATTTGTCTTTTGCCCATTTTTAATATTGATTTGCCAATATTTTCTCACTGCTTCAGAAGAATGCTTTTATATATATTATATATCCTATATAATAAAAGGGTAATATGAAAATTGTCCCTTCAACTAGGAGTTCAACCAGGGGGCGGGACTGGCCCACCAACCACCTGTGATCCCTCCCCTCAGCCAGCCCCACCCCTGATCGCCCCCCACCCCAATCAGGGTGAGGCCTGCCGGCCAACCTCCTGCATCCCCTTTCCCCTGACCAGCCCAGCCCAATTGGCCCCAATCAGGGCAGGCTGGCCTGACCCCACCTGCTCATGAATTTGTGCACAGGGCCTCTAGTATTTATATAATTTATTTAAAAATCAAGAAGATATTGTGTGTGTATATATATATATATATATATATATATATATATATATATATATATCTTTTTGATATTAAATAATCATGAGGATATTGTAGATATTATATATACATGAATATACATATACACATATATATGGTATCGCCAAAACTGTATACACACTTTGAATAATTGTAAAGGCAGTGTTTGTACTTCAACTGCATTTTCAAACTTCTGGTAGCATTTTATTTTTTTCCCATTGATTTTTTAGAGAGAGTGGAAGGGAGAGGAAGAGACACAGAGAAACATTGATCCTGGGGCCAGAGATCAAGACTGCAACTGAGGAATTGGATCTGTGACCCTTCAGTCCATGGGCTGACACTCTAACCACTGAGCAAAACTGGCTGGGGCTCCAGGAGCATTTTAGGATGAATTTCCTTTGTTGAAAGTTTAGTCTGGTTGAAAAGAAAGAACTATCAATTGAGCTATCTGCTGTTTAAGTGTGTATACATGTTTTTGGGACACACACACACATATATCACAAATACAAGGTAAGAAGAGGATATTATAGACTTCATTACAGTAATTTTGACAAATATGAAATGGACAAATTCCTTAAAAATCAACTTACCAATATTGACACAAGAAGAAATAGAAAAATCTAAATAACCCTATGTCTATTAATATAATCAAATCCATAATTTAACCCCCTCCCCCCAGAAAACTACAGGCTGAGGATGGCATCACCAAGGAAAGATTAATACATTGATACATCAGAAATCATTAAAATTAAAAACTTTGTTCATGAAAAATACCATTAAAAAGATCCTACCTAATAATAGACAAATATGCAAATTGACCGTACCTTCGCTATGCCCACGATTGGCCAGGAGGCGCGGGGGTGGGCGGGACTCGGGGTGGCCAGGGTGGCCGATTGGGCCGGCGGGACGCTGAGCTTGCGTCGCCAGCAGCGGCTCGAGCTCAGCGTCTGCGCCATGGCTGTGCTGTGGCACAGAAGGGGCCTCTAGGGCAGCGAGCTCACGTCCCACTGCGGACCATCAAAAGCGGGGGAGCTGGGTGCCAGTCCTGGTGCACCAGCGGACAGGCACCCAGCTCCCCCGCGATCAAAGCAAAAGCGTGGGACCTGAATGCCTGTCCGCTCAGGCACCAGGCCTTTCAGAAGCCTTCGCCACGCCGGAGGCTTCTGAAAGTCCTGGTGCACCAGCGGACAGGCACCCAGCTCCCCCGTGATCGAAAGCGAAAGCGTGTAGGGGACCCTACACGTGCATGATTCAATCATGCACTGGGCTTGATTAAAAAGATATTATATATAGATAGATAGATAGATAGATAGATAGATAGATAGATATATCTTATATACACATATATACATATTTTATATATTTTTTTATTATATATACATACACACACAGTATCTTATTCTTGTCTTTTATTACCCTCCTGATCTGTATTTCTATATTTCAGGCATCTGTTAGCTAAGTTATTATTTTTCATTGTTAATATTTTAACAATGACATTCCAATCTGAAACTGTATCTTTTATGCTTTATCTGTATGTTGATTCCAAAATTGAAAATTAATGAGCATTCGTAATATAGTATGCATATATTTTTTGTGTGAAGAACCAAAGAGTATAATTTGACACAAAGAGAAAGAAATAATAACTCTACCTCTCCAATAAATATCAATGTCAGATGGATTATTTTCTCTGTTTGCATTTTATACAATCAGTTACTCAATGAATTGTAACTTTTTAAATTAAGCTTTTTTCCCCCTGAAGTTTTTAGTTGTCTCTAGTCTTGTGACACAGGACATATGTTTAAATTATGTCACTAAGTTTAAACTTCTTAATTATGCCATTTCTCTTGATGTTCTTCTTGAAATTCTGACTTCTTGGAGTTCTGTCTTCCTGTTCTAATTCTAGTTTGGTCTAACTCATTTCTGGGTTTGTCATAGAAATCCCAGGATTTGTTTTTCTCACGCTTCTGGATTAAGTCTTCTATGTCTTGAAATATGTTTATTTTTCAGGATGGATATCATCTTGGAAACATTTTACACTCTTGAAGAACATTTTCAATAGATTTATTTTTCTCTAAGGTCCATGGAAAGTGATATTACTCAGGTCTTGTATATTAGGAAATATGTGTATTTAGTCTCTGATTTGTGGGCAGGATCAATCTCCCACCCCAAACTGGTTTAAATGTTGAAACTGATGATGCCATACAATCACCAAGGCAGTATGACAATTACTCCCATAGTAAGTCTTTCTGAGGAGATAGCAGGATAGGTACCCGAGCCAGTCGGAAATGGCTTGAGTGAAGGGAGGGGCAGGTGGATTTGGCTTTTATGTGGTTAGAGGGTAAGGCCAGAGTAAGGCTTTGAACTTTTTGCCATTGCCAAGGGAGATAGTACAAGTATCATTCTTATTGGTTTGCCTAGATGTGGGGCAAGGGGGGAAGATAGAGGAGTGGAGATTGAAAACTGTCAGTGGTAAAATATCAAGAATGGAGTCAGGTCCATCCTCATACTCAAATAATATTTCACCTGGATGTACCACTTTACATGAAAATCAAATGCCTCTAGAATTTTAAATACATTGCTAAGTTTTCCTATAGCATCTTATGTTGATGATTGAAAGTCTGATGACAATTTCTTTGTAGATGAAAACTTTGTATTTTCTTCCTGGAAGCTTATTAGATCTTTTCAGTTTCTTAGAATTCTGAAACATTTCTTTAAGTTGTCAAAGTATAGATCTTTTTTGTCTATATACTTTGTTTGGTACTTTCAATTTGACACTTGTGTTCACTTCAGAGGAAAAATAAGTCTCTCTCAATTTATTTGATTATACTCTCTAATTTTATCCCTCCTTTTTCTTTGGAGATTTTATTGGACCAGATTCCATGCCCACTGGGTTTATCTGCCATATCTCTGAACTCACTTCTCATATTTTATATCTTTGTTTTAAAAAAATCAGATAAATTAATTTTACTCTATCCTTTAGCCTTTCTATTATTATTATTATTATTATTATTATTATTATTTTAATTAGCTGATTTTATGTTGAAATCACAAGAATTCTTTCAAGTTTTCTGGTTGTTCCCTTTTCATTGCAGCCTGTTCTTGTTTTATGGGTGAACTGCCTTATGAATCTCTTTGAGGATATTGTAGCAGTGTGTTTGGCCATGAGTAGCAGAAAACCCAACTATAGTTTAATAAACAAAGGGACTTACTTGTCTCTGAAATAAGAATTTGGGGATAGGCAGACTGGAGTTGATAGAGTAAAGACCATATCTCCAATGTGGGGTTCTGCCATCTTTAAAATGTGCTCTTTCCACACGCTTAACACTTGGTCATAAGAGAGTTACTGAACTTTTAGATATTTTCTCAAGTTCCAAACAAGAAGAAGAGATAAAAGCAAAAGAACTGAATCTATATCCTTTCTATATCTAAAGTTAACTATACATTCTTAAAAGCTTTTCTAAAAGTTCTAACCAGTAATATCTGCTTACATAGCGCTGTCCAAAATTGGGTCACAGCACTGTACAGAATTGGGTCACATGACTACCATACACCAATTGGAAGGTGTTTAAAGAGGAGTTCTGAATGGAATTGAGTCAGCTAATCAACAGTGTCCACCAAATATACCAGCTGCAATTTTAATAAGTGCTCTATTCTTTGAATTGTCTCTTCTATTTCTATTTCTCAAATAACTAGTCATTCTTGGTGCTACTTATAACTAAAGAACTAGATTGATAAATTTATGACTCTGCCTTTTTATTTCAAATTATTTTTATCTTTTTCTATATTTACCATTTATGCTAAAGTTAAAATTGTTTTTCAAATTTTGACATCAATTTATTCAATTATTTGTCAGTTTGAAAACTTTCCTATATTACTTTATTATCTTGGATGGTAGGGCTTGATTGTTTTAGTTCCATGGGTCATATATGAGGAAAATTCCTAATTTGACCTGATTACCAAAGTTAGTGCCTTTTTTTTAACTAGATAGTTGTCCGCACTATACTTTCTTTTACACTATGCACACTCCCCACTCTTCACTATGGATGTGTGATCTTGGTTCTTATTTGATCTTGGATCTTTGCCAAAATATTTGAAATGACCCAGAACAGCTTATTTCCAAAAATTTATAAAAGGTTTATCTTACATTTCCTCCCTCCCTCCCTCCCTCCCTTCATTTCTCTCTCTCTCTCTCTCTCTCTCTCTCTCTCTCTCTCTTTCTTCCTTCTTTATGGGTTTCTATGAAGATTCTGCTTTGGGTTTTGACTTTGGAGAAAAAGGGAAGAGGGAAGAAATTTTAAAATTTATAGATTTAGGCCAAAAGAATAAAAAAGGTAAAAGTATTCTAATTGAAAGTTTTGCTTCCTTGAATTACTATAATTTGACAAGCATGATTATTGATTTTTTTATGAACCCTAAGCATTACTAGTTTATAAAATCTGCAGAAGTAAGTTTTAAAGAATGTATTAGGAAAATACTGAATTAACTCTACATTACCATAACAAGGCAGATATAATCAAAGATGGGGTGTGGGAGGAATAAAGATCCTATGTAATAAAAGGCTAATATGCAAATAGGCCGAACGGCGGAACAACTGGTCTCTATGATGCACACTGACCACCAGGGGGCAGATGCTCAATGCAGGAGCTGTCCCCTGGTGGTCAGTGTGCTCCCACAGGGGGAGCACTGCTCAACCAGAAGCCGGGCTCACATCTGGCAAGCACAGCGGCAATAGTGGGAGCCTCTCCTGCCTCCACAATAGTGCTAAGGATATCCGACTGACGGCTTACTCCCTGTGGGCCTAAGCCATCAGTTGGACATTCACTGAGGGCTCTCAGACTGAGAGAGGGTGCAGGCCAGGCTGAAAGATCCGCCCCCCCCCCCACCACCAATTGCACAAATTTCATGCACTGGGCCTCTAGTGGTGGGTATAAGAGAAGCAAGTAATACATTTTTGTTTGAGGTTTTGCTAGAAAGTGGGAATTCCAAGATGAATGTGTTGGCAGGATTTTTTTTTTCCTTTTCTTAGCTATTTTAAAATTATTATTAAAGTATAGTTCATAGATATCAGTTTCAGGTATACAACATAGTAATTCAATATTTATATACCTTATGAAATGATCCCTATGATAAGTCTAGTAACCATCTGTCACTGTACAAAGTTATTACAATATTCCTCACTATATTCCCTATGCTGTACATAATGTCTCCATGACTTATTTAGTTCATAATTAGAAATTTGTACCTCTTAATCCCATTGCCTCCCCCCCACCCCTCCTCCTCTTCTCTGGCAGCTTATGAGAAAATTTGGAAACACAAAACCATTTTATTCTCTGTATCTGTGAGTCTGTTTCTGTTTGTTTTATTTATACACTAGAGGCCCGGTGCATGAAATTCGTTCATGGTGGGGGGGGGGGGGGTGTCCCTCAGCTCAGACTGCACCCTCTCCAATCTGGGACCCCTTGAGGAATGTCCGACCGCCCGTTTAGGCCCGATCCCCCTGGGATCGGGCCTAAACGGGCGGTCGGACATCCCTTTCACAATCCAGGACTGCTGGGTCCCAACTGCTCTCTTGCCTCTGCCTGATTGCCCCTAACAACTTCTGCCTGCCAACCTGATCACCCCCTAACCACTCCCCTGCCAGCCTGATCGATGCCTAACTGCTCCCTGGCCAGCCCGATTGCCCCTAACAGCCCTCCCCTACCATCCTGGTCACCCCTAACTGCTCCCTGTTGGCCTGATCGCCCACAACTGCCCTCCCCTGCAGGCCTAGTCCCCCCCAACTGCCCTCCCCTGCAGGCCTGGTCACCCCTAACTGCCCACAATGCCCTCCCCTGCAGGCCATCTTGTGGCGGCCATTTTGTGTCCACATGGGGGCAGCCATCTTTGATTACATGGGGGTGGCCATCTTGTGTTTTGTAGTGACAGCCAATTTGCATATTACTCTTTTATTAGATAGGATTTGTTTTGTCTTATTGTTTTTAGATTACACATACAAGTGATATCATCCAGTATTTGTCTTTCTCTGTCTGACCTATTTCACTTACCATAACACCCTCCAGCCTACCCATGTTGTGGCAAATGGCAAGAGTTAGTTTTTAAAAAAATATATTTTTTATTCATTTCAAAGAGGAAGGGAGAAGGTGAGAGAGATGGAAATATCAGTGATGAGAGAGAATCATTGATTGGCTGCCCCCTGCACACCCCGTTTTGGGGATCAAGTCCACAACCGGGAATATGCCCTTGACTGGAATCTAACTTGGGACACTTCAGTCCACAGGCTGACGCTCTATCCACTGGGCCAAACTAGCTAGGGCAAGAGTTCATTTTTATGGCTGAGTAATGTGTACTATACCACATCTTCTTTATCAGTTCATCTATCCATGCACACCTAGGTTGCGTCCATGTCTTGGCTATTACTAGTAGATTACAATGAACATAGGGATGCATATATCTTTTTGAATTAGTTTTTTCATTTTCTTTGAATAGATACCCAGGAGTGGAATTGTTGAGTTGTATGGAAGTTCTGTTATTAATTTTTGAGGAACTTCCATACTGTTTTACATAGTGGTTGCACCAATTTATAATTCCACCAACAGAGCATGAGAGTTCTCTTTTCTCCACATCTTCACCAACACTTAGTATTTGTTGTTTTTTGATAATAATCATACTAACAAATGTGAAGTGATATCCATTGTGGTTTTGATTTGCATTTTTTGATGCTGAATGATGTTGAGCATTTTTTCATGTGTCTGTTTTCCATTTATATGTCTCCTTTGGAAAAATGTCTATTTAGGTCCTCTGCCCATTTTTTAAAAATATAAATTTTTAAATTGATTTTTAGAAAGAGAAGAAGGGATAGGGATAGAAACACCAATGAGAGACAAACATCATTGATTGGCTGCCTCCTGCATGCCCCCTACTGAGGATTGAGCTCACAACTTGGGCATGTACCCTGACAGGTTATCGAACCAGTGACCACTTAGTTCATGGGTCCACACTCAACCCCTTAGCCACTTTTTAATTGAATTTTTCTTAATGCTTAGTTGTATGAATTCTTTATATATTTTGGACATTAACCTCTTATCTATATAATAAAGAGGTAATATGCAAATTGTCCATTATGGCATCACAGTAACAACCATTCAACAGGCTGCGTGCACAGCAGGGGGACTTGTGTGAGGCTCACTTCCCTGCCCCTGGCGCTGGGCCAGGGAAGTGAGGCTACGTCCCCCACCCGGTGCCGGAGCCCTCTTTTTCTCCCAGGTGCATGCACCTGACAAACACCCCCGTTATACCGCGCCCCATCTGAAAGCACTCTGCCTGGGGATGCCACCAACCCCTCCCCTGAGGTGGGGGCGCTGAGGGGTAACACCTACATGTCAGAAGGCCAGTTCTCAGGGCACGGTCAGCAGACACCAACCCCAGGGGGTGTGAGCGGCGGCGGTGACCCCCAGGAGGGGTCGTACATACAAATCGAGAGGGTGTGGACCCAACATGAAGGAAAGGCCCAGGTGTGATGACAGAGAGTGGATGGCGAGGTAAGGCACCGGACTTGGACAGGCCACCAGGTAAACAACACGGGGATCCCACCGCCACAGACACACAGGGCAGCCCCGCGATGCCAGGGACGTCGGTCGTTCCTCCCAAGCGCACAACCTTGAAGCCTCCCGCTGCGTGGACCCGGCCCTGCCACCTGCCACCGTGGAGACCACAGGCAACCCTCACACCACAGGGAAGCCACTGCGGCTTTCTCCAGCTGTCCATCCATTCATTTGCCCTGTCCGACCTGGACGGGGACTCGCATCCTGGGCGGAACGCCCCCCAAGGACAAGCCGGGCCGACCGTGCCTGTGCAAGCACGCCCATCGCCTGCAAATTCAGGATGGGAGCAGATGGAGAGCCGCTCGAGGCATGGGAGTGGGCACACCAGGGGATAGGAAAGGTCTCCACGTCCCCCCCCCCCACCCCCCCCACCCCCCCACCCCGCCTTCAGCATACAATGGGAGAAAAGGCTTGCACATGCACGAATGCACATGCATGTGCACTTAATGCAGCGGTTCCCCCCCACCCCCGAGGGATGCCCGCCCCGACCTGGCAGGACCCTCCCCTGACTGGGAGTGGGGAGGCGCGGGCCATGGTAGGCAAGACACAGCTGCGTCATCGCTCGGCCCCTCAAAGCCGGTGCGCGAGGGGCCTGAGTGCCCAAACAGAGGAGGCTACAGGTCCCAGAGAGGAAAGAAGTCAGTACTAAGACAGAATGAAAAGCATAGAATTTTTAATTAGCCTATAAAAAAAGTACAAGAGTGAGGGAGGAGGGCGAAGGATGGGGAAGAAGAGAAGGAGGGAGGGCAGAACTTTATAAAGAAGTCAGTAGACAGCAGAGTTAAAGAAGGAAAGAGGATGTATGAGTGAACTGTAGGAACTATAATGAAAATCAAGTATAATTGTGCACTGGGGACAGATTTTAAAAGTAGGAGTCAGAAAAGAAAAAAGATAAATGATAGTGAATAATTAGGCAGGTAGATAGATAGATATTAATACAGTGGAAGAAAGTAGAGAAGAATGTATGGGAAAGGTAGGATGAAAGAGAAAGAGGGAGGGAAGAAAAGTTTTAAAGGGGAGCCGGTAGAGCTTAAAAGGAGAATGAGAAGAAGGAAGAAATGGGGGAGGGAGTAAAGCAAGTTTGAGGGAGGAAGTGAAGAAAAAATTAAGGTGGGAAGGAAGGAAAAAGGGAGGGTGGACAGGCATAAAGATAAAGGAAAGAGGGAATGTGCGGAGGGAGGGAAGATAGGAGAAAGATGGGAAGAAGGATGATGGAACAGAAGTAGGAAATAAGGAGGAAAGAAAAGTTTATAAATGATGAGTCAGTAGGAAAAAGTGTTACATAAAGGAGAGAGAAAAATTGTGTGAGAGGGAGAAGCCAATAAGGAAGTCAAATACAATTGTGTGTGAAGGGGATAAGATTAAAAAAAAAAAAGCTAATAGGGGTGACCAGGCTGGCAGGGGAGGGCAGTTAGGGGGATCACGCCAGCAGGGGAGGGCAGTTAGGGGGATCAGGCAGGCATGCAGAGTGGTTAGGGCAGGCAGGCAGGTGAGGGGTTAGGAGCCAGAGGTCCTGGATTATGAGAGGGATGTCCAACTGCGAGTTTACAGTGGGATCTGTAAACTGTGGGATAGGGCCTAAACTGTCAGTTGGACATCCCCTGAGGGCTCCCGGATTGGAGAGGGTGCAGGTTGGGCTGAGGGACCCCTCCCCCCATGCACGAATTTCATGCACTGGGCCTCTAGTCTATATATATAAAACCCTAATATGCAAATAGACCGAACGGTGGAACAACCAAATAACTGAACAACCGGTCGCTATGATGTGCGCTGACCACGAGTGGGTGCACATGGAACATGGCGGGCATTGGCAGTGGGCAGCAGAGCACGGAACATGGTGGGCGTCGGCCATGGCAGGATGATGGAGCAGGTGAGCGGCGGCACCAGACCAAGATGGGGCACCGGTCGCTGTCATCAAGGCACGCCTCTAGTGGTTACTGAAAAGTCTTTGCTCCTGTGCACTATGGTCCCACCCCGTGCTCGTACCTGTTGCTGGTGCCAGCCCCGCTCACACCCACTGCTGGTGCCCGGCACCGGCCTGATCACTCTGCGCCATCAGCGGGTGGGAGCAGGGCCAGTGCCGTCAGTGCAGCAGTGGGAGCGGGGCTGCCGGCAGACAGGGGAGTGGGGGCCGTGGCGGGAGGGGCTGGACAAGGGCGCAGAGGATGGGCTGAGACCGGCCCCTATGCCCACCACAGCCTCGCAGCCCACAGTTCCTTTCAAGGTATACATGCGGTGGGCCCCTAGTCCACTATATAATTGCAAATATCTTCTCCCATTCAGTAGGTTTTTTGTTGTTGTCTTTTACTATGCAAGAGCTTTTTAGTTTGATTTAGTCCAATTTGTTTATTTGTGTTGCCCGATCCTGAGACACAGTTAAATTATGAAATGACTTGCAGAATATAATAAAATTCGTGGGTTTAATAGGCTAACATTTTTATAAATATATATGGTATCTATCTCTCCACATATGTATGTAAAAATTGAGATAATAATGACTACTTTCAAATGCCATTTTAAATTTTAGAAGGATAAGTGTCTATTTCACAGAGAAGATTTCAAAAAATCTCCAGAAGAGAGAATTGAGACAAAAAATCCAGACTTTCACATGGGATACATGCTAATAGACACAAGAGAAAATATACCCTTGTCACTTACTTTCCCATCATTGTATAGACATGACCATCACAATTTCATGTGACCGAAGACCTAGCTAACTTGATTAATTTTGTTTTATTTGTTTGCTTTGTGAGAGGAGAGGATGTTAAAACTTCCTGCCCTTTTAAAGTTCCTGCCCCTCATGAGGTAGTTTAAAGAGATCGTGGTTGATAAAACCAATGAAATGTGTCATATCTAATTCCAGTATTTCAGGGAGTTGTATCAATAGTCTATGGGTACCAACTGTTTCTTTCTATGAAAAAAAGAAAAAAAAAACTTGCTTTGTTTACCTGTGCCTTTGAAACTTGCAAGCCTCTCTCTGTTCAAGTCCCAGCTCCTCTTGAGATTGGGCCTATAGGTGGCAGCAACTGTTAGCTATTGAGCTTGGGTGACAAGGGCCAAAAGTTTTCTTGAAATACTTTGGATACTTTAAATACTCTTAGATCCTTGAAAATAAAATTGTCTCTAGATAAGAAAGGGAAAGATCAAACTTGAATTGTGACTGTTGAATGAGCCATATACCATAGTCAACATTATATAGCTTAAAAAAAGTGTAGTGGTTAAGACATTCTATGTTTTAGGAGTCTAAGATGCGATGATAATTGTGTTTCCTGTTTGAAATTCGTGACTGCTGTGGTCAGACTGAATATCCTTTGCTCTCAATTGTTCCGTGTAATATGGGGTTTTGAAGCTAGATTCTTCTCCAATCAGCTATTCTGTGCTTAACATTCAATAAAAGTTGAGATTTTAATTCACGTACCATCTGTTTTATATACAATGAATATGCAGCAGAAACATTGAATGCAATTCGAGTTTTTGCAAATTGAACAATGCTTACATGCGTGAAGCAGCTTATGCTTGTAAGGGTAACTTTCAGGGAAAATCCTATTACAGTTGAATTATTTTGAAGTAACTTTTCATTGAAAGCTTGGAATATTGTTAATTTATTTTTCTAGATGAGGGACAGACACCTGTATTCAATAATGCCTCCCAAGAATCAATTAGGTTCTGGGAGAGCTGAGGCAATATGGACTTTGGCTGGATGTTTATAGGTGATTGCTAAATTACACTTTGGCATGTCTAATCTGATTACATCAACCATCTTCATGATTTATATAACTCATGGTTCAATCCACTGGGATGACAGTGGATTGCATAGCTACAGTTCCATCAACTGGACCCAGCTTTTATGTTTCCCGATTCTCAAGACAACTTAAAATGATGCTCTATTCTACCCACTAGATATCAATGAACTCTCTAAAATATCATATAGACTAGAAGACTAACAGCTTCAAATATAGACCTTTGACCACTCAGCAACAACATGTTTATTTTATTTAATAATTTTCAAAGGAGACTTTTTTTTTTTGGTGTGCATTATTTAGTTGGGGCTATTTCTATTGTGTAAAGAAAATGTCCTGAATCCCTTTACTACGTTGACCCAATTAGAAGAAAAAAAAGTAACATCACTTTTGGAGCAAAAGTTTCAATGCAAGCCAACAGCAAGACTCACTGAATCAAAACAGATGGTTAAAAAAATAGTTTGGAATAGATGGGATAGATGTCTGTTAAAGAAATTTAGAAAAATAAAGTATAGCCTTTTTATGTTGCAACCCTGGTAAAATTTATAAATTTTGATTTTGAAATTAGATGGTTGAAATTGAAATTGAGTGTGAACAACTGAACATTGTTTATACTGGAGCTTACCTTAGATAAAAATCAAAGGGTTGACTTCCTCTTTTGGGATTAGTCTGTGATTGATGTGGGTTTTTATTTTTATTTTTTGAGTGTGCTGTATGAAGGAAAGAGGATATAGGACAGATACACTCACATTGACTTAAAAAAGCAAATGTTTTGCATAATAAAATCAGGTGCAATCTGTCTATAATCAGAGGAAAAGTTATTAAGTCCCTCAAGAGAATGTGTCGGAAAACAAAGTGTCACATACCTTTTAGGGCTCTGCAGAGGGGAGAGTCCAATACAAGGCAAAGGCACAGAAATGAAAGAAAGTGCTTCAAACAGATGGGCATTATTTTTTACAGAGAACTTCCTTGTTGTCCTAGCACTTGAAAATACAGTGTACTGTATTTAATCCTTTGTTCCTTATCTTTAAAGATAAGGATTTGTCCCAATGATTATTTTATTATTGCTCCAGAGTTTATATAAAATGTAACAAGTCACAGCTTATATATTTTCAAAAGGATGCTGCCATTCTACTTTTTGAAGTCAAGTTTTATTATAAAACAAATATTAAAACAATGTACAAAACAACATTCAGGTGAAGTAGTACTCAATGACCAGCTAAATTCTAAATTTGGTCTCTTCTTTGTAACTCCTAGGCTTATATCCTTGGACTTGGTCCTCATTGTAAATTCCCTGTACTCAGTGCATATTTGAGATGCTATTCTCCTTTGACTTGAGTTGGGTGAACTTCAACCACTTGGCCCTGAAGAAGATGTCCTAGGGGATTCTAGAAGATAAATTATTGCTCTCTGGAAACTTTTGGAAGGCCAACCCCCTCTCCTCCAAATAACTCCCTTCTCTGTGAATTTTTCTGAATTCCGAATTTTAAAAGGATTTCTTCCCCAACACACTCATACACACACATGCACACCATAAAATTAAGCTGTGATTAACAGTACACCTTTTAGGTGTCTTTTCACCATAGATTAGATTTATCATAAGCGTTCAAGTTTATTAAGTGTAAATGATTAGAGAAAAACAACCAGAATTTCTTTCCCCAAAATATACATATATAATTGACTTCAGAGAAGAAGGAAGAGGAAGAGATAGAAACATCAATGATGAGAGAGAATCATTGATTGGCGGCCTCCTGCACACCTCCCACTGGGAACCAAGCCAGTAACCCGGACAAGTACCCTGACCGGGAATTGAACCGTGACTTCCTGGTTCATAGGTCGATGCTCAACCACTGAGCCCTACCAGCCAGGTACCCAGAATAATGGACTAAGGCCACTCTTTGTAGTCTCAGTATGGTTGTGTTGAATGTGTAGTAAAATGCTAATAATCCCTAGAATATAAGCTTTGTGATGGCTTATTGTCAGCTATTTTGTTCTTTGCAGTTTTTCCAACACCTTAACAGAGCTTGGCAGGGAATAGTTGTTCAATTAACACTTGTTGAATGAGTGAGAACATTAAGAAAATTACTGGAACAAATTGAATGGTTTTACTGTGATACAATGTCTAAGTCTTTTCCAGTTTAGAATTAAATTCAGTTTCCCTTAAACACTGTATCACTCTGACTTCTATTTAAGTTCCTTAGTTTCCCAGGGACTTATTCTGTCCCTATTCACTCACCAGACTTTAGGACTGTGACTGGGTTAGCAGCCATTTTCTCTTCAACATGCAGCAAACCTACCTGAAGGAATGCTTTCATGTTTTCCTCACTCTTGAATGCTCTAAGGCAGTGGTTGGCAAACTCATTAGTCAACAGAGACAATTATCAACAGGACAACGATTGACATTTCTTTTGAGAGCCAAATTTTTTAAACTTAAACTTCTTCTAACGCCACTTCTTCAAAATAGACTCGCCCAGGCCGTGGTATTTTGTGGAAGAGCCACACTCAAGGGGCCAAAGAGCCGCATGTGGCTTGCGAGCCGCAGTTTGCTGACCACGGCTCTAAGGCATTGCGAGTTTCTGCTGTCTACTTGAACAGTTGATAGTAGTCCTTTGAAGTAGAGCTTTGAACAAGAGATAAGACATAGTAATCTAACCATAGCCTATGCTGATAGTCAACAGGACCATCTTGCAGTTCAAGCCATTGAAGACTTAATCTCACTCAAAATGATATAGAATATACCTTCTAATTCTCAAGGTATCGCTCTTCCTCTCCCTCCCTTTAGTACCCTTGATTTTTCTTAAGTTTTGCCCACAGGATAGAAATATAAACAGGAGTGGCATTTGCTATCAGCCCTCCTTCTCATGGGCAGCATGACCTGGAATGAAATAAAGCCAGATTGTAAATGTATGTACCTTTATTTCTGATTAAACATTTTCAAACAAGAACCTCTAAACAGAAGTGTTGTTTTAAAAAAGTGTCCATAGCAAATATTGAGAGTTTTTTTTTTTTTTTTTGAGTGGGTGGGACATTTGACAAAGGACACAAATGTTGGTACTAAGACTGATAGTGTTACTTACCGATTCAGCCTTCATCCAGGAGGTGACAGACAGTTCAGTGTCATTGAGAGTCTATTCTTACATTCGTATGCTTTAAAGTGTCTTGAGACAAATTTGCAAGAAGGCTAAAAGCCACAGGAAAGTTTAAGTTACCTGTAAAAGATGTAACTATTATCTCCACTCTTCCTTCATTTGGTCTTCACATTGCCCAAGAGAAAAACTAGTCAAAGGGCTCATTTAGAAACATTTTCATTCTTTTGAGACTAGTTCAAACATTTCCCCAAAGCTTCCTTCTAGACCAATCTGGTTTTCCTGCCAAAACAACTTACCCTCACTACTACTGGGATTCGGGCATTAGCTATTGATCGCTTTTTATGGTTTTCTCTGTTTTTATCTCCATGTTAAGCTTATTTGCCTTAATAAATCTATGTCACTCTATGAAACTTTTTGCTTCCTATTGCTTAAAAGCAGAGCCAGAGGGAAAGGCAGCTCATGGCCCCAGCTTGGGACACTCCCATTGCCCCCCCCCCCCCCCCCCCCCCCCCCCCCCCCCCCCCCGCGCGCACACACCCGAAGTCAGACAATGTATTGTCATGCGGATTACACTGATTACCTCCAAGTCAGTTAGCTAACAGGAGCCCTTTCAGTGGTGTCCTAGGATCCTGTCAGGTTGACTGTTCAAACACTGGTTTTTGGGATCCCCTCCAGCATTCCTTAATGTAATCCAGGCACGTTATTGCAGGTTTTATTTGAGAAGGGGCTACTTACTTGTCACTTAGAATATTTTCAGTTTTAAGTCAAAACCTTCTTAGAAAAAAAAAAAAAAGCAAAAGAAATGAGAGAATATGGTGTAAAGGGGAGGTGATTTGTGGGGAGGCAGAGAAGAAAAGAACAAAATGCAGTAGTGTCTCAAATGCCAAACTCACATTAAGTGCACGTGTGCTCTGGGGAATGAGGTTTCTGTTTTGTTTTACGAAGGAGCTGTAATGATTTTGTGCTGTTTAGGGTTTTGCCTTTCCAAGGAACCTCAAAGTCCAGTGAATTCAAAGGCAGAGAAATAGAGGTAGAAGTGTGCAGGTCCGGTGTGCCGCTTGGGTCAGGGTACGTGCTTCTGTGTTGCACCCTCTGCGGGAGGGAGGGCTGCAGCCGCTGTGATGTCCAGTGGACCACCTGATGTGGTTGGACAGGATGCTGCCATGGGAGGCAAATTCCTGGGTGCAGGGCAGAGGCACTGGCTCCCGATGAGTCACACTGGTGGAAAGACAAGACTCGGCAGCTCCTTGGAGGTGTTCAGAACTTGGGGTGAAGGCAGAAGGAGATGAGGTTTTAAAAAAACAACCACTGGACAATGTCTTCTAAGTCAATATTAAGTTTTGGCAGAATTTTTCTGTGTGGCATCTCCCTAGATCCCTGGTATAAGTCAGGTTTCTCCTACCCTGCCATAGAGGAGAGACTGGGCACAGAGGGTGTCCCAGGAGACTTTCTGTAGATTCTAATCAAAGACCTTCGCCAGACCTGACCCTTTCTCCCTTTCAATTCTCCACCCATTCAAATCCCATTCTGCAGCTCAATAAAGATACATGGCCCCATGGCATATGGAATATGAATATCACATATCCCATAGTCACCTCTAGGCTAAATTTAAGGGGAACACAGGCTTCATGGAAGACCTCTATGGCATTTTTATTTAGGATTTCTGGACTATTTGTTAATAAAGCATCTCCTTGCCCTACCCAAACATACCCATATGCATCACACATTCACATATGTACTTACAAACAGCACGGAGTATTCTGAATTTGTTGTTCAGAATTTAAATCAGATTATACCTGATAGGTCAGAATGATGTGGCCCAAATTAGCTTAGGGAGGCAATATGGTAAAATGAAAAGTGCAGGCAAAATAAAGTGTTCTTTTAAAATTTATTTATGAGTTATTTATCAGCCTTGGGTAGTTAATATATACTATCCACAAGTTCAGGTCCCTCATTAGTTGAAAAAAAAAGGGCTTTATAAAATTATCCACAGTATTATCTTAACATTTAAAGAAATTATGTGTACTTTTTTTTTTTTTGGTGCCCTGAGAATTGAACCCACCACCTTCTGGTGTATGAGATGATGCTCCAACTGGCTGAACCACACCAGCTAGGGCTGTATACATATACATTTTTATGTATACACTAGAAGCCCAGTGCATGAATTTGTGCATGGGTGGGGGTCCCTCGGGGTGGCCTGCGGGGATGGTGCCGAAACCGGCAGTCCAATGCCGATGCCTGCCACTCCCGCTCATCCTGGCCCTGCTGCGCCTACCGTGGGCTCGCGCCCAGTCAGTCCCATCCAATCTTCGGCGTATGCCAGCCATGAGCCTGCATCTGGCACCCATCCCAAGGGGAGTGTGTGTGTGTGTGGGGGAGGGGGCGGGACGCAATCTTCCCTCTGGGCTGGTGGTGGTACGCCCTTGCCGGCCAGGGATCCGGATCCGTCCCACTGAAGTTCGCGCTGGGTGTCAGAAGCCACCTGATGGACACTTTCTTCCTTGTGGAACTGTTGGGATAGTGCTGGTGGTGCCGGTCCATCGGTGCCTGGCCCATTCTCCAGAGATTGGACCTGCAGGACTACTGAGGGCGTCAGTGGCTGCTGCCCGGCTGGTGGGTCAATAGGATGGGTAGGTCAGCTGAATGGCGCTCCCACTGTGGGAGCACACTGACCACCAGGGGCAGTTCCTGCGATGAGCATCTGCCCCTGGTGGTCAGTGTGCATCATAAAGACCAGTCGACTGGTCATTTGGTCATTTGGTTGCTTAGGCTTTTATATATATAGATAGATTTTTAATGTGTCTATCTACCTTGGTGCCTGAATTATTTATAAGCATCTAATAAATGGGATATCCAGTTCTCTTTTCATTAGGTTAAAGGCTTTCTTATAAGAATTGAGGCTCAAAATAAATCAATTTGTGAATATTTTAAAAACTGAAATACTTTGAAGAATCCATTTCTTTCACTCTTTTAATTTCCTTGGGTAGCTGGTCTTCTTTGCAGTTAGAAATATCATCAGGACAATACATAAATACTGCCTCTGCTTTGTAGGGCTTAGCTAGCTCTGGTGAATTATTAGCTAATTCATAAGACTGTTGAAAAAATGGACACAGTGAGACACAAGAAGACTCTATATCTCAGTTGGTGCAAGTTACAGATCCCTGCTTTTAAAATTGTGTCATTCATTCTGAATTCTCTCAAACAACCCTACAGTAGATAATCCATCTCTAATGCTATTTACTGTGGCTATTTTCATCCCCTGTGAGTCCAACTTTCTAGCAAATGCACTTAAACATAATACTTTCCTCAGCACTATCGTCAGGACTCCCTGCCACTTAGATGCTTTCAATATCCTTTTTTGTAATCCCTCAGGGCTTCCCCAGCTGTTGGAGCCATCTCAGGATGCTGCCACCTTCCACCCCCCGCCCTCCCCCCCCCCCCCCCCCCCGAGAAACAACCTCACCTACAGGGTGGGATGGGGGTAGGTGGTTGGGGGTGCACAGTCACAGTCCATCTGAGACAAAGGTAGTGTGTGCCCACATCCACACCTCTGTATTTTTTCCTCACAAGTAGTTGTTAAGTTGTTAATTCTGTTTTTGAAAGCCAGGTTTTAAAAGAGGGTGGGTGGGGGTGGGGGGGGGGGGGAGAAATGCTCTGGCTAAAAGGGGCTCCAGAGAAGGGAGCAGGAATGGTTGCTATGAGCTTTGAAACACGCACGCGTGCGTGTGCACACACACACACAAACACACGGACAAAGGATAAACTGAAGGAAAATGCAGCAACCCCTGCCTGGTTTAGCAGTCGGTCAGCCCCACAGATGAGGAAGTACTGCTTTGTTGCAAGCCCTTGTTTTCTGGTGCATTGTCTCTCCGGGGAAAATCGGGGGACATTCACCTGTCTGAAGCAAAGTTAAACTGCTGGCTTTAATGTGACTGCATGGGAACTTGGGTTTATTAATGAATACAACATACCCTCTTTGATTTGAAAGCTTTCACCCTGCTGAAAAGATTCAAAAGGCATCGCTTCCTGCACCAGCGGCATTCCTTTATCTGTCTCAGTGGTTCACCCCTACCCAGCTGCTATATCTCATTAACAAGCATTTGACCACTGCAGCCGGCCTGGGAGTGTTGACACTTGAAAGGCCCAGGCAGGCGTGGGCAGGCCATCAGCTATGGCAACAGGAAACTGCCCCGGAGACAACACTGAGAAAACAGCAGCTGCAAAAGCCAAAGTCAGAACAGACATAAAGGGTTGCCTATATCCACGTCGGTCTGGGGTATTGGTGCGTGCCTGTGGGTCTGAATTCACACGTCTATTTGCTATGTTTATTGGATATCAGGGTTGCTATCAACATGTAGCAGATTCTGGATTGGTTGACAACACAGATTGTGTTTGTTTGTTTTTTACTTACAGAGTTCTTGAATCCTTAAATTTCAAAAGTCTTATTCTCCTTGTAATGTATGTTCTTATTTATGCACATAAGAATGTTCACTAAGAGGCCTTAAATTTGATATACACACTCACTCTGGCGGAAGTCATATGTACAATAAAAGATCTATAGGCCTGAATCCGTATCTGCTTTTTATGCTACCACATTATTTTTGAAAATTAAGTCAACCTGTAAAACTGACATGTAAATATGTCAGACAATTCTGAGAGCCTTTTGCTTAGGAATCAAACTGTGGTGGTTTTATGTGGAATATTTAAGAATGAAACAGTCATTTCAATTCTATAAAGATAGCTCATAAAGTTAAGTGGGCTATTGCACATATATTACTGTTGATTACAATAATTTTAAATACCTATTTTAATAAGATTTACTTGCTATCATTGAATTGTAGGCAATGCAGTACCATACTCTTGAATCTACTTCTACATCTTTTGTTTTTATATTCATCAGAGTGACTTAAAGTATAGATACTAATTAGACTGTCTTATGCAGTGTTTGGAACAAATATTTCTCCAAATCTTGTGTGTCTGAGCATAGGTAAGCAATAGTTCAAAAATCAAAGTTTTTCATCCATAAGAAAATTGACCTTTCAAAATAGGAAAAAGAGGTCACTCCACATTAGAGGAAGAAAGAAAGCTAAATGAAAAAAAACAACAAAAAAAACCACAAAAACCAAAAACAAAACACTAATGCAATTCGTTGTAAGTGAAGTTAGTTGACTGCCATTCAAAGAGTGGTAAATTATTTTCCTGCCATCATCAGTACAATAGACTATTAGTGATTATTACATTGGCTTATACTCATGCTTTTATTCCTCTTAATAATTTAGATTTACTTACACTTGTCTATCACTCATCAAAAAAAAAAACTACCCTAATTTAGTCACATTGTTACTCTAATATAGTTAATTAGATAACAAGCATGTGAATTTACTTAAAAGTAGTGCCAATCAACTTTTTTTGTGTGTGTGTCAGAAAATGTTTCTTGAGCACAGTTAATTTTCTAACTCTGCCTTTCATCTACTCCTTTTTTCTTTCACCTTTCATGTTTCAAGAGAAGAGAAGAATGTACCAACAATCTCTGGAAATTTACATTTTTGACAATATGGTAGAGATAGAAACATCATCCTGAGGTCCATTAAGATATTTCCATTTGACTGTAGTTTTTCCATCACCATCATGTTGGGTCCCATTCATGTCTAATAGGCAGGAAGATGGCCAGGCTCTGGAAACAGCTTGGGAGGAGCTCACACTTCTGCTACTTACCAGCAAGGCAAACCTTGAGTGAGTAACTTTCTGTGTCTCAGACTCTTAGTCTTTCAAATACGGGTAAGAATAACAGTACTTAATTCATAGGTTAGTGTAAGGATTAAGTAGGTATGTGTACATGTATGTACTTAAAAGAGTGCCTATCACATACTAAGCACTCAATAAATACTATTACTATTAACATCAACCCTTTTCCTATCATATCATATTCTATCCCTCTACACTGTTTTTTATTTCTATAGTGCTTACTGTAACTTCTATTGTCATTTGTGTGTGTTGACTTTTTTATTTTATAATAAAACTCCTTCTCTGTCTTCCCCCACTGTAAAATACAAACATATGAATATAGATTTATGAAATCATGGACATTATTTGTCTTCATTACTACTGATTTCCTTGAGACTAGTATAGCATTGGTACATACTAATAGCTCAATAGATTTATTGAATATTGAATACTGAATAAACACATTTCTATAGATCTAAGCTCAGAGCCAAATATAACCAAGGATGAGTTTTAATAAATTAATCCCATAATGCAAAAATGCCTGATATATATAGTTCTAGGGATAGGACAAATACTTTTTAAACAAATATCTAAATTATAAAAATTATGGCAGTGGCCTGGCAAATACCTCAATAAGATTGCCACATTTAATTCTATTGGGCTGATGACTCAAAGTTTCTATCTTACTTAAATGTTACTCTAATCTTATTCAAAGAATAAGTTGTTTAAGCAAAGGGCCCATAGTTTAGTCTCCTATAATATGCACTATTCTTTTTTTATTGTTGGCACTATTACAGGCGTCCTCCTTAATAAAAATTGATATGATTTTTAAAGTGTTGTTTGGAGCTTTTTAAATTGAACTTTTATGTTTGGTAAAAAAAAAAAAAAAAAATCTGGTAGCTAATTGGAGGATTTGGGGATAAGGGAAACCATTGCTCCAAAATAAGAACATGTAACATCCAACCAAGATAGATTGGGAGCACCATATTTTAAGATAATTTCCAGAAACAGCCAATAAGTTTTATAATAACTTTCTTGAGCTGCACATTTTGAAATTTCTGGAATTTTTGCATATTTGTTTTTTTGTTACTCTTGCCTGTTCTTTGTTTGTTTATACTTTTATTTTGGAGGAAGTGAGGAGCTTTTAAATTGTGTTCTGTTTTGGAGTTTGCTTTGAAGACTGATGGACTCAGGTAAGATAAATAGAGGTATCTGTGAGTAAGGGAGGAAAATGACTTGACACTTTAAGGACCTTGGGCATAAAGTAGGGGTTTCAGGGGAATGTAGAAGCTAATCTCAAGGCCTTAACCACGTTGAGGCCTGAGGGTGCTATGATGAGGCTTCTCTTTAGAAAAGTCAGTCTAGCGTCAATACGGTAAATGCATCTGGAGGTAGCTGTGATTGAAAGGAAGTCTAGTCTTCAGAAGCCATTATAATATAGGGTTCTGTAAATAATGATGGTAATAGTGGTGAAGATGGAGATCAGAGACCAACGCTACTGATTTGGGGGAGAGTGGAGAAAGAATGACTTTCTGAGGAAGTGGTATTTCATAGGTTCTTAAAGAATGGATGGCCTTCAACAGTAGAAGTAGAGATGAGGATATGCCAGGCTGAGAAAATGGTACAGATGAGGCCATATCGGTAAGGGATTATAGATTATTCTCAGAAATAGAGTATAGCCTGTCTTGTAGGTAGATGAGTACACCTGAAGCCCAGAATACCAGGTGGGTTACTACTGAGAAATAAGGAAGGCTATATAAAATCATAAACTCCCAGAATATTAGAGCTAGAAAGATCAGCAAGTTGAGTTGAAGCTATAGTACTCAAGGCCTTGAAAGCCAGGCTAAGGGGTTTACATTAATTTAGCCATCCTTAGGAATCACTGCTAATTTTTGAGCAGCTATAAGTAAGTATTTTGTAATAGTCCGAGAGAAAGGAGATTAGGGTTTAAGGTGCTTCTACTGGAGGGAAAAGTAAAACATGGGTTTGGACCATCCTAATCCAGAAGAATTTTTAGGAAATGGTATGTGATTCCATTGACAAGATGACTACAGAATTGAGCTTTATTGGATTTTTTTTTAAACAGAAATTACAATGCCAGAGAGTAACTTGTCTGTCTGAGAAAGAAGGGCAGATGACTTAATTTATTATTTGTTGACTTAATTTATTATTTGTTGAATTCTAGAAAGACTCTCGAATAGACATGTATAGCACTAAAATGGAGCTGTCTGCCTGCAGCTTGGAAGGGAGCTCAGGACTAGAGGAGTATTTGGTAGGCATTTATATGGACACTAGAGGCCTAGTGCATGAAATTCGTGCATGGGTAGGGTCCCTAGGCCTGACCAGCGATCAGGGCCCATCTGTTGGGCAACTGGTGGAGCGATCGGGGGCCCCCACTGGCACTCGCCTTGGCTGGCCTGGCACTGCCCGCTTGTCAGCCCTGCTCCCACCACCAGCAGTTACCTTGGCAATCGGGGGGGGGGGGGGGGTCCCTGGCACCTGCCTTGGGTGGCCTGGGGCCTGCAGGCTGGGAGCAGCTCCTGCATTGAGCATCTACACCCTGGTGGTCAGTGTGCATCATAGTGACTGGTCATTTTGCTGGCCATTCTG
This sequence comes from Cnephaeus nilssonii, assembly GCF_951640355.1. Lineage (NCBI taxonomy): Eukaryota > Metazoa > Chordata > Mammalia > Chiroptera > Vespertilionidae > Cnephaeus > Cnephaeus nilssonii. Next base: position 56,070,804 of record NC_137079.1, on the reverse strand, counting down.
TCATTCGGTCGATTTGCATATTAGGCTTTTATTATATAAGATGGTATGTTGATGGTGCAGAAATAGAAATTACAGATATTACAGAAAGAAGAAGGGAAGAGCCCTAACCGGTTTGGCTCAGTGGATAGAGCGTTGGCCTGCCGACTGAAGGGTCCCAGGTTTGATTCCGGTCAAGGCCATGTACCTTGGTTGCAGGCACATCCCCAGTAGGGGGTGCTCAGGAGGCAGCTGATCGATGTTTCTAACTCTCTATCCCTCTCTGTAAAAAATCAATAAAATATATTTTTTTTTTAAAAGGGAAGAAGGCAAGATAGAGGGCAACCATATACTTTATCCCCCCAAACAGGATGGTTTTCAGAGTGAAAGGCAGTGGTATTAATAATTATTGACAAATCAGACTACCCAAGACAACTGGAAGAGACTGTGGAGACTCTGGAGTTGATGATTGACAAGAGGAAACTTAGGAAGGGCTATGGAGAAAGGTATCAGGTAAGGAGGGGTTGCCTACAGGGTCCATTCTGAGTAGAAAGACTTGAGTAGCTAGGAGGGGCCTACTGAACTAAAAGAGGGACTCTGAGTCCTAATGAAAGCTAAATGTTTAAAAGCTTCTATCCACAGGTATCTGCTTTTGAGGGGTTAAACCTGGCTATTCCTCAACTTTTTGCCACCTGTATTTTTCCATGTTAGAAAGTACTTTCTACTCCGAAACACCAGCAGCCTCCTCTTCAACTTGTCCCAGGACAGTTTTACAGCTCCCCATGGAATGCAGATGAATGGCTGCCTGTTTCCGTTTCATGCTTTGGATTTACAGGTGCAGGTTGTGCAGCTCCTCATTGTAGCTGAAATTGGAAAACATTTTAAAAGCTTCCAGCATGTCAAGCGCTGTGATTTTGGTTAACATTGGATTTTGCACTCCGTTGTGTGCCTTTAATATTTCCTGTGCTGAGAAAATTATAATACTAAAGCAAAACAAAAACACCTGTGCCACGGGAGATGTCTTCTGAGTTTCATTTGGTAAAGTTTAATTGGGAGGGCGAAATTGCTTTGTTAAGAGTAAATGGTCATAAAAATATTAATTCTGGTTATTTTTCCTATGCTTTAAGGATGCCATGGTACATAAAGGCCCAGTGCTTCAGGAGGTGGCACACTCTGTTTAGCTTTTAAACCAGAGCTGCTTCTTAGAAAGGGGTCGACTTGACCCTGGAGGGATCATTTTTGGCTAAAGTGGTAAATCTCCTTGACCCAAGGTAGTACTGAAAGGCTGCAGGAAGCTTTCTCGGAGGCTCCTGGGTAGCTCTGCTTCTTGCCACTTGTCCTGGTTGGGTAAGGAATCCCACCCACTTCGACAAAATATGTCAATGAGACAGAAAAGTCATTTTCTATTTTTCTCCAGTTCTTTGTAACCATAAAGTAAGTTCATCTAGTCCTGGCCAGTGTGGCTCATTTGGTTGGTTGTCATCCCATGAACTGAAAGGTTGACAGTTCGATTCCCATCAGGGCACATGTGCAGGTTTTGGGCTCCATCACCAAGGGCCAGGGTGCATGCAGGAGGCAGCCAATCAATGTTTTGCTCTCAGATCGATGTTTCTTTCTCCCTTTCCCTTCCTCTTTCTCTAAAAATCAACAAAAATAAGTTTAATCTTATTTTTATACTAGTTTATTATGAATCTGCTGAACCAAATTTGCAAAAGTGATGTATATGCTTGAATGTCAAGTCTTTGTACATTGGCCAGTGGAGGGTTGTGCTTGTAAAAAGGTACATAGCAGTTTATCATGTTCATAGTGTATCATAGCTTTGTTGGAGGGTGGGTTTAAACTCAATTTTAAAGTAATTTTTTTGCAAGTAAAATTCTCTAAGGCAGTGATTCCCAACCTTTTCTTGGCCATGCCCCACCTGAACATCTCTAAAATCCTGATGCCCCTCCCCACCGTGACATATAATTCTTATAATTAAAAAAGTGAACTCCTATTCATGTGGAGGAAGCCTAAAAGGCCATTAACTTGGTCTAAACAAGCTTCCAAAGAACATGGCTAATGTGCCACCTCATGAAAGAGAAAAATAAAAGAATGAAAGGACAGTTGAAGTACTAAGGAAGAAATCACTAAGAAATTGTTAAAAAATAATAATATGAAGTGATATGAAAAAATAGCAAATAAAGTTTCAAAACATATAATAGAGAACTGAAATGCATAAATATGTCATAATATATATTTCTATGATGTATATGAGGCCCCTAGAACCATAAGAAATGCAAAAAATTCAGTTAATAACTCATTCTCAATTGCCCCCCTTAAAAATCAGATTGCCCCCTGTGGGGTGTGTACCCCATGTTGGGAACCACTGCTCTAAGGTATCTAATAACCAATAGAATTCAAAAAAAGCTCTTAGAGTATATTGAGCAAGTTCCTATTATCCTGTTAGATTGTAAAATCATATAATCACAGGTGTTTTGAACTAAGGGCCTTAAAGCTCCTGTAATCACCTGTCAAGTGAGGAAGTAGAGGCCTAGAGACAACGGAACTAATCCATGCCCACACATTCCTGGTGGCCAAGTCAGACCCAGAACCTAGTTATTAGTATCCCAGCTCCATGCTTTCCCCACAGCGTGACTAGCATGACAGGTGTCTCCTGATCAGAAAACCAGAGCCCTTCAGAGAGCAGTTGTCTGACACCACGGGTGATATGTGAGCCAGCTGCATGGCATATGCTTTGTGTTCTTAGAGAGAATTTCAGAAGCTCAACTGCTTGTAGACATAGGGCACATTTTTGGATGCACAGGTCATTCAGAAATGGCAAAAATGGTCTTTAGGGTCACGGACCTGGCTTCAACACCTGCAATTTGTACAGGTGATGAGTGGATCTTTGATGAAAGGTAGACATTTATGGGAAAGGAAGAATGTAAATTGTTCACCATACAAATATTTACTTGAATTGTCTTTTCTTAGCGAGGTGAGTATTTTAAACAGGATCACTAGCATCTATGGTGTGAATTCCCTTGTAGTCTGATCAATCTTGTCCTACTCCCTTCAAAATATTGTGCAATACTAGGATAGAGACAGAGCCATATTCAATTTATGATGCTAACTTATTATGTGTGTCCTATGCCATACTTTCAAACCTCAAATTGGAACACAGTGTCTGACCAACTTGAATGTGCTGATGTAGTCTATGAAAAAGAATATTTAAAACTATGCTGTCCAGAAAACGTCAATGGGTGATCATTTTGCCTATATACTAAAGACATGTTCATAGGAGAAAACTGAAAGGGCTTTGGAGGGGCTTCTCTGAAAAGACTTAAAAACAAGTGATGTCCTTAACCAGTTTGGCTCAGGGATAGAGCAGTGGCCTGCAGATGAAAGGGTCCCGGGTTCCATTCCAGTTAAGGGCATGTGCCTTGGTTGCAGGCTCCTCCCCAGCCTGGGCCCTGGTCAGGGCCTGTGCAGGAGGCAACCAATTCATGTGTTTCTCTCACATCAATGTTTCTCTCTGTCTTTCCCTTTCTCTTCCACTCTCTCTAAAAGCTCAATGGAAAAATATCCTCTGGTGAGGATTAAAAAAAAAAGTGATGGACCCCAATTCTGTTTTTATTCACAAATAAAGATGACATCCGGGTATCCAGAGAGACCTCTATTGTGAGTCTACAGTATTCCTATTATTAAGTTAAAGAATCATTTTAGGTATGGCAGTGGTCGGCAAACCGCGGCTCGCGAGCCACATGCAGCTCTTTGGCCCCTTGAGGGTGGCTCTTCCACAAAATACCATGTGCGGGCATGCACATACAGTGCAATTGAAACTTCGTGGCCCATGCACAGAAGTCGATTTTCGGCCTGGGCGAGTCTATTTTGAAGTGGCATTAGAATACTCAAGGGGCTAAAGAGCTGCATGTGGCTCGCGAGCTGCGGTTTGCTGACCACTGAGGTATGGCAATGCAGAAATTTTATAGTCTATGGATATGGAGTCATTAACAACTTTCCAGAGCAATCTATATATATAAAAGCCTAAGCGACTGTCCAACCGGCTGACCATTTCACTGTCCGACCAGTAGCTATATGCGCACTGACCACCAGGGGGCAGATGCTCAATGCAGGAGCAGAAACCACAGGCATGGAAACATGGAACAGACTGATAAATCTCAGAGGGAAGCGGGGAGGAGGAGAGTGGAAAGAGATTAACCAAAGATCTTATATGCATACTAGAGGCCTGATGCATGGATTTGTAGGGTCCCTCTGCCTGGCCTGTGCCCTCTCGCAATCTGGGACCCCTCGGGGGATGTCGGATAGCCGGTTTTGGCCTGATCTCCACAGGCCTGATCCAGACAGGAGGAAGCCCAATTCTGGGCATTGAGCATCTGTCCCCTGGTGGTCAGTGCACATCATAGCGACCAGTTGACCGGTTGTTCAGTCATTCGGTCTGAGGCTTTTATATATACAGATTAACTCTCATGAGAGGAGGGAAGCTGTAAGTGAAATCAGACTGCTGAAACTAAAATAGCCTTCAATCTCATGGAAATGACAGTGCGCTCCCTGAGTTGAAATAGTTTGGTAGTTATAAGATTATTTGGATTCAGTATTATTATTACCTATTTGTTCTTAAGTGCATTGTGTGACCTCCTCACACCCAACTCCCTGATCTATAATCTGGGGAATAACAAGATCTCTCTCCTAGGACAATCATCAGAATTAAATGAGACAATATTTAGTTTAAAGTACATTTTCATTAGTGCCTGGACTTCGTATGAGTTCAATTAATAGTAGCTATACTATTAGTAGTAGCATTACTATCAGTACTAGTGCTAGTACCACTACCACTATAAAATTATTTTATGGATAGTTATTTATGTAAACCATGGAAAGTGCCATTCATTCATTCAACAAATATCTATTAGAAGCATATTATGTGTCAGGGGAAAGGCTAAAGACGCAAAAAATAAGACACACCAATATATTATATTTACACATATACATATATGTATAATATAAAGATGTGTATGTATACATATACAAACATATACACTTACTGTATAAAATATATAAAATATATATTTAATATAAATACCATGCCTGACTCAGAAGGACTGATATATCTGATATGTCCTTTATTTTTGTCACATGATAAAATAGACTTTGATTAAAGGGCATAACTGACACAAAGACATTGATAGGGCTATGGGTAGATGCCACATTTTAAAAATTGAGTCCAGTAATGCAATATTTAGAATTTAAATAAGCTCCAAATCAATAAGGCCATCATTAGCTAATGCCAGGTATTTTGACTTTATTGTTAGAGCCATACCAGGGAGGACAATTAAGAGAGTGAACTCAATTTGCTTTCAGTTTTGTTGCAGCTGGATTACTATCATCTAGGAGCCATTTAGCAAACAGAGGATAGACACATGGCTTTATTTATAGCAGGCTGCAGGGAAGGAATGCAGTCAATTGCACCATCTCTTCCGTAGTAGGTTAGCTACAGCATTATTTCTATCAGGTGGAGGATGCATTAGGCAAACACAAACTCATTGTGGAATGTAATCAAGTTGATCTCTAAATGGGTGGTGCTGGTTAATTAGGCAATGAATGCAGTTTCACCTGGGAAGTGACAGTTTTACAAGTGGAGGAAATTTCGTACAATTTTTAAAATAAACATCACAATCAATAACTACTACTTGTATTTAAAAAATGTACTTTATATTATTCTGCCAAATCAGAAACCTTGAGTTAAAATTATCCCAATGATTTATACCAGTGATGCTTCCGGCCATGTGCGGGTACTGCCCAACCTGTTTCAATTGCACTGCTCTGATGGGATTGCACTTACACTCTTCACTCTGAAATAAACATTCCCCAAAGCTCTCAAACAGATAGTGCTTAGAGCTTTCCCCTGGGCCCTCTTTTGAATTAAATCAATTAGGAGAAGGCCATATGTTCACCATATGTATGTCAACTTGCCAGGGATTCTTAAAATGAAAGGAGAAAAACATTTTTTTAAAAATCACAAATCACTTGAAAACACACAAACTGACAAATAATTAATCAACCAACCAGTTAAATCTCTACTTATGTATTTCAAAAGTTGATTAAAATTGGACAAGATAAAGCACCTCCTGATTATCATTATATATTGCACTTCCCTTTTTTTTTCATTCTCATATGTCATTAATTTCTTAGGCAGCATGAGGAATCAATAACTCTTTATCAAGTTTTCTTCACCTGCTTATTTACCTGGAGAAAGTAAAAAGATTGCCAGGCCAATAAGATAGTAGGTTGTAACAAATTTTTTCAGAGTTCAATGTCTACAGACTACATACAACAACATTTGTTGAATATTTTGTCTCCCCTTCATTAACAGGATAGGGAGTCCAACTGGCTGGATCCTGATTATAGTTATCATGACATGTTAGACTTGGGACATGGAAAACAGGTCTCTTGATCTGACTTTTTAATTGCACAGATGCCGTCATTCAATTTTTAATCCATTAGAGGGCCTTGCACAGGGTTTGGCACATAGCAGAAGTTCTATACATTTTTAAAAATTGAAACAATAAGGAAACTGAGGATTTGAGAAATTAAGTGACATGAGCAAGGTTATCTTGTTATTGAACAGGTCTTCTGACTCCTAGACCTTTGCTTCTACACTATGAATACTACCCAGCAATCTCTTGAACATGCCCCATGCCCTCCTGTGTTATCTTCCAGGTGAAGCACTATGTTCTTGCCTTGGCATTCATCCCTTCTACCCTTTCTCCTTTACATTACTTAGATGTATGTGTATTCTAGTCCATATAAGCTCTGGTTCACCCTCATGTTTCCAGGTTTTGCTGCCTTTGCTCAGGCTGTTCCCTTCCCATTGATAACATTTTCTACCCATCTCTACTTTTCAAAATCTCAGCTGTCTCTTAGGGAGATTGGGGGTAAACTCAGACAAAGAGTAGAAAACTGGAACTTCATCTGGTTAAAAAAAATGTTGATTACAAACAGCAAATATCCAATGTGATTTCCAGAAGGGTGGTAGGTGTGAGTTGCATTTTCAGTTCCCATTACAGGAGTTGAAGTGCAGAAAATGTGAAGATAAAGGGTCTGGCTGGACCCAACCCTGAAAAAAATGTGAACTGTGCAGAAATTATTTCTAAGGCATCTCCGTTCTTTTCCTTCTCCCTTTGGCTCTTTCCCCCATTTTTCCATCCTGCAAATGCAGTTAAAGTTGTCTTGAGTTCTATTGCTATTTCTAAGGAAGCTGGCTTTATAAAAGTCAACACATAAATAGTTCCTTCTTGTTTCTTATTTTTGTCCAATAGTAACACAACAACAAGTCCTCGTGTGGTGCTTACTATGTGTCAAAAACTGTTTTAGAATGTGCATATGTGTATATTCCTTTAGTTCTCATGATCAGTTTTTGGGGTAAATACTATTATCACCATTTTATAGATAGGGAAACTGAGGCATGGGAAGGTGAAGCGATGTGTCCAAGTTGCCCAGCTAGTTAATGGCAGACCCAGGATTTGAATTCAATCAGTCTGGCTTCAGTCTCTATGCTTTTAACAGTGACATATGTATATCCAACCTTCCTTCCTCTAACACCTGACCATGAGGATATGGTTAATGGGCATAACTAGTTAATTATATTTCTAACTATCTATCCTGATTGGATTCCCTCTTCGGATTTCTGAAAACATAAACTTTTTTTTTTTTTCTTATGTCCTTTCTGGCCTGACTATAGTCCCTTTTCTGGTAAACTTAGTTTTCAACTAATTAAATAAACAGTTATTTAAATTGCATTAATGATAGTGTGTGTGTTTTTCTTTCAGTTTCCTCTTTCACTTTCAATTTTGTGAATTATTCAGATTATTGTCCATGATTTTGACCTTGGACTTCCCATCTTTTTCTAGCTTCTTCAAAACTCTTTGATTACCAAGAGTTTTGGCAATTCTCCAAGCTCTATCTTTGGACCACACCCATCCATGTGATTCAATGGAAGGCATCTTGCTCTTTTCTAGATTGGTCATTAGCTTCCTTTTCATGATCTCTTTTCAGAAATTATCTAAAATTTAATTCATTGATTTTTTATAACAACTCCTAAATAATTGAGGTTTACCATTTACATCTTTTAAAAATTTAAAATTTAATTTATTATTTCCATCACCATTTATCCTCGCTATGCCCTCTCCCACCTCCACCCCCCGCTGCAGTCACCACACTGTGGTCCATGCCCTTGTGTTCTCTGTCTCTTTTTTTCTGTTTTGATCAATCACCATTTACATCTTGAATAAGAATTTTTGTCTCCTGAGTTTTGTACACAGATATGGAAGAGCCTTGGGAGAGGGGGACATAATAAGTTTATTTTCCTGTTTATATTGGGGGAAAACCATGTACAGAGAACCACGTCCCAGATATTTATATTTTGGCAAAGATCCTTGAGTTAGAGATGAGAAAAACCCTCAGTCACCATGAAAATTCTGGAAATGTTTATAGTAAACTAGAATTTGGACAATGATAGAAATCCTAGGCGAGGAAAGTATGATGACAGTTCAGATAAAGAATAAGGAACAGCTGAATGAAGGAGGATTTATAGTAAGAAATGCTAAACCATTTTGTGAAGAAGAATCATATATTTTAAGGAGAGAACCACTTAATTTTGAAAAGGACATAGATTCAAAGAAAAAAATAAGAAACGGAATAGGAGTATTGCATTGCATCTTATCTCTGGCCATAATAGGAAGTAAACAGACAAAATGAAATTAACCCCCGGGACTCAATGCCCTGGTGAGTTTCTTGGAACCTTGCAAAAAGGATGGACCATATGGTAAGTAAGGCCTGCCTCTGTGACAACACAGGCTCAGATGAAATTTCAAGGATTATAAATCCTCTTGTTTCATCTCATAATTTGAACACCAGCTGGCACTGGGAAGTATAACATTGCACAATTAAATGCCTATGGGTTTTTTAATATCTTCCTCAGTAGCATCCGGGTTTGGCCCCTGGAAAACAGAATGTGGCACTACTCCAGGATGATCATTAATCTGCCTCAGTAGGGCAGTCTTCCCTCACGGGAGCCCATCCATAATGGTCTGTTGTAGTGATCTGTCACACCATATGGGGGAAGAGGAAACAAGAGATTGAGCAACAGAGGGGACACACATAACATGGAATCCTGGCAAAAACGGAAAAGAAGGCAGGAAGCTTTACATATCATCTGTCCACATAGCCGAACAGAGGTCAAGTAGTTAATTACATGCCCATTGTTGGTCTTAGAGTCTGTCATACAGACATGAAGGGGAAAGAGAGAACCAGCAGGGAGAGTGAATCAGTGGTTTTGGAGAGGTACCAAATTAAATATCCTTTCTGTGGTATCTTTCAGGGGACAGTTGAATGGGACAGAATGGGGTCCCGGAGGGCCCTGCCATGCTGTGTACACAATGCCTGTCCACATGGGTTATACAGAGAAGGTTTGTGGCGATAGGAGATGTAAGCCATGGTGTGTTTCCCAACGTTCTGTATTGGGAGTGGCTGGTGGGCACTATGTTCTTTTGCAGTCCAGTTTTTACCTCTCCTTTGTCCCATCCTATACCGAAGCCATACTGAGCTACTCACAGTTCACATTTGTGCACCCTCTAGAGTTTGGGCCTGCCTAGAAGAGGAAGAGATGAATGCATGGTTGAATGGATAATTGGGTGGGTTGGATGAATGAATGAATGTCTGCACACAATGACTCAGCTATTTAAAACAAATACTAATCGTAGTTAGAGTGTTTCCCTCCTGGAAACAACATTGTAGGGTGGCATAGTAGAGCAGTAGCAGGTGAGGTGGTGAGAGCAGACATGGAGAAGAGAAAAAAGATCCTATGGGGGAAATTGTAAGACTTTCTTATGGAAATTAGAACTTTTCCCACATAGTCTGTTTCCATGGTGCTTCAGTTATTCATACATGGTTTCCCATTAGCTGTTTAGCCGGGAACCAATTCCAATACCCATTAGTTTCAAACGTTTTAAAACAGCAACAAAAAGTACATTTTAATGCAGCTTTCAGGATTCATGGACTAATAGATGTTAGGAAATGCAAACTGGGAAATTGTTATAACCAATATTAGAGCACATATTCCCTCCACTTCTCAAGGTAAAATTGGGCTAATTTGCAGCAAAGACAAAGGGTTTGGTGACCGGAGGGAAGAAGGGAAAAACAACCTTTTTTTTTTTTTTTTTAACTTATCTTTCAGGGGAGGGAGCTCACTCAGCAGGTGGGATCCCAGGGATCTGGGAGAGCAATTGCATGGTTCGGGCACAGACAACAGGAAATGAGTGCAAACAGGCCCCCTCCTCAACATAAACACACACAGACTTAACCTACAGCTGAACTCCTGCCCTTGAGTGACCACTGCCATTAGGACGCAGGTCAAAAGGTTGCAGGGGGACAGAAAATGGAGCCTTATTGAATGAAAGAGAAAATGAAAAATTCTTTTGTTTGCTTAACTCTGTGGTTTGTATAGCTACTGTGATGCCAGAATGGAGTCCAGAGTGGGAAAAAGAAGTCCCCGATTTACCAGTCTAAAGAAAGGCAGTTGGAAATTCAGTTAAGGACTAAAAAAGAAATACGTGGGAGACCTACATAAAAAAAGGGGGGGAGTCTCACTGCTCTTAAGAGGGAGAGCAGACTTAATCAGTCTCTGGTGATAATAAGAAGGTATGGAGAGCAACACCAAACATTTTCTCTTCTCATAACGTGCAGGATGGAAGAAATAAAGATGCAGGAGCACAGCTGGCTGACCCACTCTCTTTCCTCCATGGCAGGCACCCCCATCACAGCCGGTTAGGAAAAACTTTTTGATGCTAAAAGCTGTACATTCAATAACAATACATGAATAAACACATATATTCATATATATTCACATGCTTATATACATATCTAATTATCTGTCATCTATCTATCTATCTATCTATCTATCTATCTATCTATCTACTTATTTATCTATCTATCTATCTATAAAAAGACATGGCAACATGAAGCTCACCTGGCAAATTATTTAATCTCAGACAGGTATAGAAACTAGAGATTTCCCACAGTGCTTGGCTATTTTCACCCATTCCAACTCTGAGCATATTTACAAGTTCTGGATGATTCTATTTCTTCCAGGATGTTTCTTCAGGGTAAAAAATTGATCATTTAAATGAGGATGAAAAAGACTATGCTGTGTTTTAACTCTGTCTATCATTCTATAGGTAAAGATAATACTAAAAAGATAGGAAAATAATTACATTGCTTTGCTTTTTTTTTTTTTTTTTTTTGGTGGTTGTTAAACTCCAAAGTGTCTGGGATTTTTTTATAACCTCTCTACCATGTGCCTTCTCCTAGGTTAGACTTTAGCTACATGATTTTCCCCCTGGATAAGTAATGAACTGCTTTCCAAAATGGGTTTTATAGTAGAGATAATCAAGCAGGTTCCCACATGCTTTTTTTAAAATGCAGTTTTCAACAACTTGCCTTTGAGCAGTCATGATTTTTGTTTCTGAGGGTGCCCCATGTAAAACCGCTACAAGCCCACAGAAAGGAGGCTTCAGCTCCTTGCAAATGCTGAGCTGCTGTGAACACCCTCCTGGGAGATTGATGAGTCCTATTAACCTTGTTGCGATAGAAACAAAGTGAGTGTGAGGATTAGGAGGAAGTCAATGTCAGCACCAGGATTAGAATTCACACTTGCCTGATTTCTCAGCCCACCACCAGCCCCCCATGGATCCCAGCTTTGTCTCCACCCTGAAGTGAGACAAACGTTAATAGAATCCTGTTATCCTCAGGCCTTATCATTGAAGGAAGGCCCATCCTTTTAATAAATGACAGAACAGGGAAGTAACTTCGAGGTGATTTCTGCCACTCTCCAAACTTGTTAAGTGGGAAAAAGTTCATAAAAATGCTAGAAAGAGAATACCCACCTTTTGCAGTAATGCCACAGGGAAGCAAATGGTGTGGTGGAAAGCATCGGATAGGAGTTGGAGCTCCCCATTTGAAGCTGGGCTATGCCTCTCACTGAGCCTCTTTCTTGCCTGTAAAATGTAGAAAACAGAGAAGCACCGATCAGACCAGACCATCAAACCTCAGAGGGAAGGCAGGGGAGGGTGGAGGTAAGGGGGAGAGATCAACCAAAGGACTTGTATGCATGCATATAAGCCTAACCAATGGACAAAGACACTAGGGGAGTGAGGACATGAACAGGGGGGTGGGGGTTGGGGCAATGGGGGGATAAGGATACATATGTAATACCTTAATCAATAAAGAAAATAAATGGCCAAAACCGGTTTGGCTCAGTGGATAGAGCGTTGGCCTGCGGACTTAAGGGTCCCGGGTTCGATTCTGGTCAAGGGCATGTACCTTGGTTGCGGGCACATCCCCAGTAGGGGGTGTGCAAGAGGCAGCTGATCGATGTTTCTCTCTCATCGATGTTTCTAGCTCTCTATCCCTCTCTCTTCCTCTCTGTAAAAAATCAATTTAAAAAAAAATAAATGATTCTTAAAAACGTAGAAAATGATACCAATGTGAGTGTTTTATGAAGATTAAATATGCCAAGTATGTGAGATGTTATTGGCACTTCTTAAAATTTTTGCCTTTCCATATTTTCATCTTCTCTCCCATTGCAGCTATACAGTTTCTCCACATGATAAAAACAATACCCAATGTGTTCACTTCAGGGTCCAATTCGAAGTCATTGGTGAGACTTTGATCTTGCAGCTTGGTCAAGCCGAGTATCTGGAGTTAAGGCCCAAATACAGTGCATAGCAGTTTAATGCATTGAGCCCAGATTGCTCCGAGCCCTTAGTAGTGACTTTCCCCATGGGTAGGATTTCAAGAGCTCCCATACAGAGGTAGAGTCCTGGGCCAGATAGAGAGGCAGTCTGGGGAGTGAAACCCATGTCTAACGCCCGTATTCTGGAAGGTGTCTCCTTGCTGAAAGAGCACTGATACCGATTCACACCGCCATGCGTTCTCTCCGACTGACAGTCTTGCTATTCCCTGTCACATTCCTCCCTCCCCAGTTTTCTTTGCCACTTCTCCAAGAGAATATCCATGTCTCCTAATTCAACAAGCATGCTCTTCGTCCTCTAAGTAGTTCCTGAACATACTTTGCCTTATTTCCTCTGAGAAGGGGTTAGCAAGTCACCTTCCTGAGTCTGAAAAAGAGGAAGAAAATCCCTTTTTATTCTTTTCTTCAAATCTGAACTGGGAGTTTCAGGCCAGAAACCTTGAGTGGATGGTTGAAGCAGGAGTGCACAGAAAGGCGACTTCGGCTCTACACTGTGGACATCAAAACTACTCAAAACTAGAATTGCTCTGGGAGGAAGGATTTACAGCAGGAAGGATTAGGAGTGTTTTTAAAAATTGCCCGGCTGGTGTGACTCAGTTGGTTGAGCAGTGTCCCATGCACCGGGAATCACCTGTTCAATTCGGGTCAGGGCACATACCTGGGGTTGTGGGCTCAGTCCTCAGTAGGGGGCGTATGGGAGGGCCAATGGATGTTTCTCTCTCACATGGATGTTTCTATCTCTCTCTTTCTCCCTTCCTCTCTCTGAAATCAATAAAAACATATTAAAAAATAAAAATAATGTCCCCCATGTCATTATGATAATAGCAAGATTTGCACATCTACTAAAGTCCATGCAATGTACTGTGCTGTTCACATAAAATGTCTTGTTTAATTCTCAGAACAGCTTTGAGAGGTAGATTCTATTACCCTCCCCACCTACCCCTATCCACAATCTTGTATCTGAGGGACTATGGTGATGCTGCCTTTGTTACAGAAAAACCGGAGAAGAACCAAGCAACGCTTAGAGAGATGGAGTTACGTTTATTATTATTATTATTATTATTATTATTATTATGCGCGGGCCCAGAGAAAAATGTCTCTTAAATTCTGGGCAAAAAAACATGGAGGAAGTTTCCCTATTTATATCTTTTTACCCTCTCTGTCTCCCAAATATGGGGTTTTCTGGTTCCCTTTGCAAGTTCTTAAAGATCCCTATGTGCTGGGGCTTTGAGACCTCAACCAAAGGCCTGGCCTGGCGCCAGCACTGATAACTTCGTCTGGGGAAGGTTTATGGCCTCTCTGGAATGGGAGTAGTCTTATTTCCTTATTATTTAAGCAAGCAAGCGTTTACAGAAGCCAAAATAGCAGGGTTAAAATTTCAAACAGCAATTTTTATATAAGATGGATGCTTCACCTTAAGTAAACTCAAGCATTCTTCTTTATTCCCTGCATCTTGTCTCCAGGAATCTATGGCGTTTTATGATCCAAGACAGATCTACTTCTCTGCTTCTCACTCAGTCCTCAAAGGCCTGAGTCAGTGGTGTGCATAGAGTCTGCAAAGGCCTCACACAATATGCATTTGGCTCCCTGGCATTGGTGGCAGCCCACTCACCTGGGCTGATGGCCCAGTGTAGCTGGGCTTTGGGGTAATGAGCAAGGAACCAATTTCTGGAAAGACAAGTGCGTGCACCAGGTGATGTATTTGGGAGCTTATGAATGAACCTGCTATACTAGTGTCTCTCACATCCTGTTTTTTTTTTAATCAGTCTGTAGTGAGTTTCTTTCTGAGCCAACAGTTCTTTTGCGACCCAATTTCAATATCAAACAGTTCCTTATGTGCGCATGTCAGCAATGATATTTCAGTTCTGGATGGTGGACAAATGGTGGTAATGCAGGTCCGACCCTCTCTGGTTTGGTCCTGGGCAACCTACAGTGACGCACAGCTGCTGACTGCTAGTATGGCAAGGCGACGTCAGCGTCTTCCATCTCTGGACTGCTTCTTTTCTGTCTTCATGGCTGGAGTAGTCCTGTCGATTCCTCTCTGTTGCCGGAATCCACATGGTCTTGGAGTTGTTTTCTGAAAATATACAAACATGTTCTCGACCAAAAGTTAATAAAGGAATATTTCCTATAAATTTGACTTGGGATCCTTTTTCATTTTTTGCCCAAATGATTTTTCTCTGGCTCACATCCTGTTTTGGTATAAAAGGAGGGAGATAGTTGCTGAGTGCATATTCTTCAGGTAAAAAGCATTTTCTCCATCTGCCTATTGTTTTGCTCCTGTGATCTCCTTTTTAAAAAAAAAATATTTATTGATTTCAGAGAGGGAGAGAAAAATAGAAATATCAATGATGAGAGAGAATCATTCATCAGCTGCCTCCTGCACACCCCCTCCTGATTGAGCCTGCAACCTGGGCATGTGCCCTGACTAGGAATCAAACCTTGACCTCCTGGATCATCGGTAGACATTCAACCCCTGAGCCACACTGGCTGGGCACTCCGGTGATCTCTTTACATCTTTACACATGGATCATTGATGGCATTTTATAGAAGCCTGATTGTTTTGTTAGTTACTGATAGTATCCAATTTAAGAATTTCACATAGTCTCCCTGAGTTTTCTAAAATACTAACTGGCAGAGCTTTAACAACTTCTATTAATACAAAGCTTGGCTATTGATTTGAGAGCATTTAAAATTGCAGAAGTTCTGGATTCATTTTTCTTCTTTCTCTGATGACTTCCACGTGGTCCAGGCATTGGCCATAAGACTGGAATTGACTGCTCCTTGGAGAAGTGAGGCCAAAATTGACATGGAAAACCTCTTTGTTTTCCCACATTTTCCATTTTTATTCATTTCACATAATAAAAGGGCAGCTCTTTCTTCAGCCTCCCCCTGAACCTGATGTATTTAAAATTCTATTATTTAAAATGTATTTAAAATGTAAAGAATGTGCAGAATACTTATTGAGATCTGCAAAAGGACCTTTTAGTCACAAATGCATTTCTGCTATTAACTTTCAGGCAAAGACACACTTATAGAAGGAAGACAAGCAGAAGTTTTGGAAGCGGGATTGCTGTATAAATGTAATTTGTTCTCCTTTTCCTCCTCAGACAGGCTGCTGTGATTTTCTACCTTGGAAAATAACTAAGTGGCACTTAGAATTAAACTCTCCTAGGGAGAGTGGTATGAATATTTTAAGTTTTAAGTACAAAGTACTTTTCTGCCTCTCTGCATATTTGATTCTTATTTTATCTTATTTCTTAAATATCATGTGTTAAAAACTATATTGGGTATAAATATAGTGCCAAATAATCACAGTTATCAGCAGAGGGAAGCTCTTTTTCTGATTAAAACAAGTGACTTTTCTGATATAGAGCCTCAGCTGAAGGGTTGTAGGACTGTAGAAGTGACTACTCTCCTCTGTTTCTAGAAAGATAAAGTTTTCCTGAGGCCAGGGCCACAATGCTGAAAGGGAGAATGTGTTCTTATTGTTGATCAGGACTTAGTGAGCTTTACTGGGGAAATAATGAGCTTGGTTCTTTCTTTAACTCTAGGAAAATAAGGTATATATACCTTCTATCTTCTACTCCTTTCTTCAGGGAGTCTACACTTCACATATACTAATGCCAAACTGGGGAGAATTAATTTTTTGACACCCAGAAAACCAGGTGGAAGTATTTATCCTTTGCTGCTGCAAAATAAAAATAACTAGTTATTTCTTGCTGGTGCTAAGACATGGGTGCTGGCCATGTAGAAAGAGTATCCCAATTCTAGTCACAGCTGGGACTCTGTCATCTTGGAATGTCCTGTTGGGATTCCAAACAGATGAAGTTGAGCCCAGAGCTGGTCACAACTGTGAAACATCCTATTGTTTCCTATTGTCAGGCTCTCCCTGGCCTATTTTACATCACAGAGTCAAGATTTGTTCTTTTCCATTTTTTTTTTTTTAACCTGGTCTTGGCACCATTCAGTTGACCTGGACTCTCAATGTCATTCCATGGATGTATGTCTGTCCTTGTGCCAATATCACACTATCTTGATTCTTGTTGCTTTGCAGTACATTTTGACTGCATTTTAACAAGTGTGTGTCCTCCCACTTTATTCTTGTATTTTAAAACTGTTTTAGCTATTCTGCATCCCTTGCAATTACATAAACAATTTAGCTTTTCAATTTCTACAAAAAATCCAGCTGGGTTTCTGACAGAGACTACATTGAATCTGCAGATAAACGTGGGCAGTTCTGTCATCTTAACTGTATTACATCTACCATGCATGAACATGAGATGTTTTTCCATTTATTTAAATATTTTTAATTTTTTTCAGCAATATTTTATTATTTTCAGAGTATAAGTTTTGAACTTCTATTCCTCAGTATTTTATTCTTTTTTTATATTATTGTAAATGGAATTGGCTTTTTTCATTTCATTTTTGGATTGTTTATTGCTAGTATATAGAAATACAATTGTATCCTGAAAATTTATTGAACTCAGTTGTAAATTCTACGAATTCCCCCCCCCCCCCTCGCTGGATTCTTTAGAACTTTCTATGTGCAAGATCATGTCATCTACAAACAGATACCTTTACTTCTTCTTTTCCAAAATTGATGCTTTTATTTTTTTCCCCTTGCTAAATTGCCCTGGCTGGAAGCACACATACAAAGTTGAATAAAAGTAGCAAGAGTGCACATCCCTATCTTCATGATTTAGGGGAAAGCATCCAGTCTTTCACCATTAAGTATGGTGTTAACTCTGTTTGTTTGTTTTTTGTATATAACCTTTATCAGATTCAGGCAGTTCCATTCTATTTCTAGTTGGTTGAATGTTTCTGTCTTGAAAGGGTGCTCTATTTTGTCAAATGCTTTTCTTTTATGAAATGATCATGTTGTTTTTGTTTTTCATTCTATTAATATGATGTATTATATTAATTAATTTCAGATGTTGAACTAATCTTGCATTCTTGGTATAAATCCCACCTGGTTACAGAATATAATTTTTTTTATATGTTGCTGGATTTGGCTTGCTAGTATTTTGCTAAGGATTTCTGTGTCCATATTCATAAAAGATATGTGTCTATAGTATCTTCGGTTTTTGTATCAGGGTTATACTAGCCTCATAAGATGAGTTGGAAAGTGTTTCTTCCTCTTTTATTTTTATTTTTTGGAAGAATTTGAAAATAATTGATATTAATTCTTCTTTAAATGTATGTTAGAATTAACCAATGATATCGTCTGTTCCTGGACTCTTCTTTGTGGGTAGTTTTCTGATTAACAAACCAATCTCTCTGCTTGTTGTAGACCTATTCAGATTGTCTGTTTCTTCTTCTTCTTCTTTTTAATACTAGAGGCCCGGTGCACAAAATTCGTGCATGGGGGGGTGGGGGGGGATGTGTCCCTCAGCCCAGCCTTCACCCTCTCCAATCTGGGACCACTCAAGGGATGTCTGACTGCCTGTTTAGGCCCAATCCTGGTAGGAACAGGCCTAAACGGGCAGTTGGACATCCCTCTCACAATCCAGGACTGTTGGTTCCCAACTGCTTGCCTGCCTGCCTTTCTGATTGCCCCTAACCACTTCTGTCTGCCAGCCTGATCACCCCCTAACCACTCCCCTGCCAGCCTGATTGATGCCTAACTGCTCCCCTGCCAGCCTGTTTGCCCCTAACTGCCCTCCCCTGCAGGCCTGGTCACCCTAACTGCCCTCCCCTGCAGGCCTGGTTCCCCCCAACTGCTCTCCCCTGCAGGCCTGGGTCCCCTCCAACTGCCCTCCCCTGCTGGCCTGATCACCCACAACTGCCCTCCCTTGCAGGCCTGGTCCCTCCCAACTGCCCTCCCTTGCTGGCCATCTTGTGGCATCCATCTTGTGTCCACATGGGGGCAGGATCTTTGACCACATGGGGGTAGCCATCTTGTGTGTTGGAGTGATGGTCAATTTGCATATTACTCTTTTATTAGATAGGAGGATTAGATAAGATAGAGGCCTGATGCACAGGTGGGGCCCAGGTGGTTTGCCCTGAAAGGTGTCCCAGATCAAGGTGGGGGCTCCCTTGGGGCATGGGGCGGCCTGGGTGAGGGGCCTGTGGTGGTTTACAGGCTGGCCACACCCCCCAGCAACCCAAGCAGAGGCCCTGGTATCTGGGATTTATTTATCTTCTATAATTGAAACTTTGTAGCCTTGAGTGGAGGCCTAGGCCATACAGGGTGTGCGGAAAGCTTGGCTTCCTCCATTGCCAGGGAAACCCAAGCCTCCTGCTCACTCCGTGGCCGCAGCCATCTTGGTTGGGTTGATTTGCATACTCCATCCTGATTGGCTGGTGGGCATGGCTTGTGGGTGTGGTGGAGTGATGGTTAATTTGCATATTACTCTTTTATTAGATAGGGTGTTTTTATTGATTTCAGAGAGGAAGAAGAGGGAGATAGAAACATCAATGATGAGAGAGAATCATTGATTGGTTGCCTCCTACACACCCCCTATAGGGGATTGAGCCTGCAACTCAGGCATGTGCCCTTGATCAGAATAGAACCTGGGACCCTTCAATCTGCAGGCTGATGCTCTACCTACTGAGCCAAACCAGGTAGGGCTGTCTATTTCTTCGAGTCAGTTTTGGTAGTTTGTGTCTTTCTGGTCCACATCATCAACTTTTTCTAATTTGGTGGTATACAATTGTTCATAATATTTCTCTGTAATCTTTTTCATTTCTCTTAGATCAATACCCGCATCCTTTTTTTATTTCTTATTCTAGTGATTTGAGTGTACTCTTTTTTTAACTTGATCAGTTTAAAGGTTTAATTGTATTGACCTTTTCAAAGAAACAGGTTTTAATTTGACTGATTTTTTTTTCTATTGTACTTTTATTCCTTGTTTCATTAATTTCCACTATAATCTTTATGGTTTCCTTCTTCTGTTTGCTTTAACTTTAGTTTGCTCTTCTTTTTCCAGTGTCTTAAAATGTAAGTTTGGGTAATTTATTTAAGGCTTTGTTTCTTTTTTTAACCTAAGCATTTAAGCATATAAATTTCCCTCTAGCCACTGAGTTAGTGGCATCTCATAAGTTTTTGGTATGCTCTGTCATTTTAATTAATTTCAAATGTATTTTCTAATTTTCCTTTTGTTTTCTTCTTTGACACATTGTTTATTTAGAAATGTGTTGTTTAAGTTCCACATATTTGTGTGTTTTCATAACTTCTTTTTGTTACTGATCTCTAATTTCATTTCTTTGTGATTGGAGAGCATATTTTGCATTATTTCTATCCTTTTAAATTTATTGAGGCTTGTTTTATAGCCCATCATGGTTTATCCTGGGGAATGTTCTATTGGCACTTGAGGAGATGTTTTATAGTTCAAATGATGTCTATTAGGTCTAGTTGTTTTATAGTGTGTTCATATCTTCTATTTCCTTGTTGATCTGCCCAGCTGTTCTACCCATCACTATCCAGTAATGAAGTCTCCAACTAAGGAGGATTGTTTTTGAAATGCCCAGTTCCCAGGCTACTCATAGAATTGAATGAGGCCTTTGCTGAAACCATCCTATTTTAACTTCCCCTTCTTCCCAAAGCTACATCCCTCTCTCCCTTATAGGTGTTATTACCAAGGGCTTCCAATAAACTCCCTGCATGAAATCTCTGCACCAATGTCTACTTCCAGAAAAACAAGACTTAAAATAATCTTAGGAGCAAATTCTAAAGTGAGATTTTGGAAATGGAGTCATTGTTGGGTGTTGGCTGGCAATGAGAACCTCATCACTGGTGGTATTTAGAGCAATGATATACACTGGCATGTGGTGGTAGTATAATTTTTAAAACCTTCCCTTTTTTGTGAACTCGGGATAGCAAAGGAAGGGAATATGAAATTAATTGGTGGGGGTTATAGCTCTTGAAAGCATATGAGGTTTGGGAGAAAGAAATAATTAGAAAGATGATAGAATCAGATGGCTCTTGCCAGTTGCTGTTGATAAACTGAAGAAAGACAGTCACCAGCTAAGGGTGATAAACCATGCATTTAAGGTGAAGCCTAAAAGCCAGAGGGCCTCCTTGGCAAGTTATAAAGAGACTCTTATCTTTTGTAACCCAAGATATAAACAAACAAACAAAATAAAACTAAAGTTCAAGACTTAATTAGAAGAGCAGTACAGCTCTAGAGTAGTTGAATTCTCACCTGGACCAAGTCTGTTATGCCAAGGTCAGTGCTCTGCTTGGGAAGAAAGGAAGTCCTAATACCTGGGATAGGGGAAATCTGGGTGAATGCACTCAAAGAAGCTTGATCCCAAGATTCCCCTGAGCTTTCTGGGATTGAAGAACTGGTTCACTCCTCCCTGTTAAAGGCTAATACTCCCCTCATTGTTTGAAAAAAAATGCAGAGGCTACTGTTCTTCAAGAGAGCATGCAACCTATAGCCCATCCTGGAACAATAACAGGAAAGGAGTTGGGCCTGCTAATCAAAAGCCAAGTGGGCCTAGATTCTAAGGGACATGGATCAAAAAAGAGGAGGTGGACATAAGATAGATAAGGGAGATGAAGGAATGCTTTTTCATCAAATAGATTAAATACCCTAGCAAAGTCTCTGAGAGTCGGTACTAAATCACTAGAAGAATGGCTCTTGAAAGCCCTGAAAAAGCAATGGCACAAACTGCCATTGTCAAGTAATGCCACAACTGTCATCATGGCAGAAAATGGTTGAGAGATGGACATGAGAGAGTAAATATACTATACTAGGAGCCCAGTGCATGAAATTTGTGCATGGGGTAGGGTCCCCTCAGCCCATCATGCACTCTCACCAATCCGAGACCCCTTGGGGGATGTCCGACTGCCGATTTAGGCCTGATCCCTGGAATCGAGCCTAAACTGGCAGTCGAACATCCTTCTCACAATCCGGGACCACTGGCTCCTAACCGCTCACCTGCCTGCCGCCTGATCACCCCTAACTGCCCCCCTGCTGGCCTGGTCACCCCCAACTGCCCCCTGCTGGCCTGGCCACCCCCAACTGCCCCCCTGCCGGCCTGGTTGCCCCTAACTCCCCCCCCCAACTGGCCTGATCACCCCTTACTACCCCCCCTGCCGGCCTGGTCACCCCCAACTGCCCCTTTCTCCTGGCCTGGTTGCCCCTCACTGCGCCCCCCCTGCCAGCCTGGTCGCCCCCAACTGCCCCCCTCTGCTGGCCTGGTTGCCCCTCACTGCCCCCCCTGCCGGCCTGGTCACCCCCAACTGCCCTCCTTTGCTGGCCTGGTTACCCCTCACTACTCCCCCTGCCGGCCTGGTTGCCCCACGCAGCCCGCTGCTCAGTCGTTTGGTCATCCCTCACTAACCCCCCTGCTGGCCTGGTCGCCC
This sequence comes from Cnephaeus nilssonii, assembly GCF_951640355.1. Taxonomy (NCBI): domain Eukaryota; kingdom Metazoa; phylum Chordata; class Mammalia; order Chiroptera; family Vespertilionidae; genus Cnephaeus; species Cnephaeus nilssonii. The sequence continues at coordinate 56,048,707 of NC_137079.1, read as the reverse complement.
CACGCAGCTCGCTGCTCAGTTGTTTGGTCATCCCTCACTAAGCCCCCTGCCAGCCTGGTCGCCCCATGCAGCCCGCTGCTCAGTTGTTTGGTCATCCCTCACTAACCCCTCTGCCGGCCTGGTTGCCCCACGCAGCCTGTTCAGTCGTCCGTTCGGTTGTTTCAGTTGCGACGGTCACTTAGGCTTTTATATATATAGATATAGATATAGATATAGATATAGATATAGATATAGATATAGATATAGATATAGATAAGAACAGAAAACCCACCATCTCATTATGTTCCATGTGAGGCCCCAGAGGATGCTGGAAAGAGGGACACCAGTATTGTCGAAAAGGTCAGGAATGACTGTCCTTTATGAGCCAAGTCTGATGGTAGGAGATGCTGTTGGAGAACAGGACTTTCTGAGAGCAATTGGGATAAAAGGATCCCAATATAATAAAAGCCAAATGGCTGTGCTTAACTGTCATCATTAAAGTTGAGTTCTGGGGATCCAGGGATCTGCAGGTTCACTATCCACTATGGGTTCTTGGCTTTATGCATGAAAGAATTCCAATACAAGCCAGCATAGAGTTTAAAATGAAAGTGAGTTAATTAGTGAAGCAGCAAGAAAAAGATTAGGCTACTTCACAGGCAGAGAAGCCTCACTTTAGCAAAATTTGTTTTCTTTATTGAGGTTCATTTAATCAGGAGGTAGGGTATTCAATAAGGGGGAGAATATTCAGGATTGTTGTAGGAAAGGGGTGGAGATTTTTTAGAAGAGCTTGGAAGGCCATTTTGTGACCTTATATGAGCTTTCTTTTTCAGATCATGGTTTCGAGGAGGTGTGTTGTTTAGCATGCTAACGTATTACAATGAACACATAATGAGGCTAGGGGTTACCATAAGGTAAAATTAATTGACATGTTAGATAGAGCTGGTCTCTGTTGGTTTTAAGTCATAAATCTCATGGGGGGGGGGGTGATGGTCTTACTTCCTTGTCGATAGTTCCTGTAGCTTTTATAGATTGAAGCTATTTTGCCACCTATCTTGTCTCAAAGTAAATACAATTTTCAAAATGAGCATCAAGGTCAAAATGGCACCAAGAGTCAGAGAACTATGTTTTTCTAGGAGCAGGATAGATGGGCAGGCAATAAGAGCATTACTCAATTAATGCAGAAAAAAAAAAAAAAAAAGTACGGGAGACCAGGAGGCTGAGAGCAATTATCTCTAATAAAGTCAAGATCTTAATTTTCAGACTTATACTCAAAACCATTGACTGAAGAAGAGGTGTAGTCCCAGTGAAAAGGACCTTGCATAAACAAGGCAATTGTGCATAGTAATTTTACTTGAGTCCTTCCCTGAAAGGACCTGTGGCCAGTCACTTTTATATCAGCTCTCCAATAAACTGAAGAGTGCTCCATCCTGTATTTATTCATGGTTCCTCCATCCACCCACTGCAGCTTTGAGTAGCATTCTGTGATAGGATAGCTCACTTCATTCTGGAGACTTTCTAGAGAAGTAGCTTTATGCACAGAAGTTCCACTATCACTCATGTTGGGGTCTTCTTTCAGGTTGGATCCTATTTAGGTGTAAAGATGTCAGTGTTAATAGTGTAGGGCCAAGTTAGTTGGAATAGACTAGGATCTGGTAGATGGGATGATTCTATCTCTACCTGGAAATCAGTCAAACATCTTCCTCTTTATAAGGAAGTTGGTTGCTAATTAAAAGGAAATAAACATGGAGAGAAACGTGTCAGTCTCTGTGCCTCCTTTATTGTCCTTAGTGTCTCTCAAGTAAGTTTGCCACAATTTGTCCAGAATCTTGTAGTTGATTCCAATATGCCTATGGTTACTATAGCTAGGCTTCCGAAAATTTATTCTTCAAATTGTTGTGGAGAGAACATAGCATCAGTTGGTGTAAAAATGCCTGGGCTTGAGCTCCAAAAGTATATGAGGATGTTCTCAAAATTAAATAGTACGACTTCAGCTTTTCTTTTTTTTTAATCCTCACCCAAGGATATGTTTTTATTGATTTGCTAGAGAGAGAGGATAGGAGTGAGAGATAGACAGAAACATCGATGTGAGAAAGAAACATTGATTGGTTGCCTCCCATATACAGCCCAACCAACTGAGGATCGAACCTGTAACCTTTCGGTGTACAGGACAAAGTTTTAATTAACTGATCCATCTGGCCAGGGAAAGACTTCAGTTTAAGACTTATAAGATCTGTGGATATGCCTTTGAATCACAATGGCTACTCCTATGTTGTGGGTGAAGAAACAATCTGAGTGGATGAGTAACTGCGAACACCTTAGAGGTGGAGCAGAGTTTTGAAATCTCATCTGCTTTACCCAGAGCTCATCTTCTGTTCATTACAGCATATTACCTTTCACAAGGAGAAAAAACAAAAGCCAACCAAAAAGAACATAAAACAAAAAGCCCGGAAACACCTGTGGATTAACTTTAAGGAAGCTGGCACAGTGCCCAGATGATGGTAAAGAGGAAAAAAAAATCCCTATGCTTGTCCACAGATTCTTCACAGAACAACCAAGCACAGAATTTAAAAATGTAAAACATGTCTCTAAAACAGAGTTTTGGCATTCTCCATGGGCTTCTCAAAGACATGCAGCCCAACTCAAGTTGGGCTATAATGGTATCCTATTTGCATTTCCCCCATGCTGTTAATTTTTACTTTATCAGATACTTTTTCCCCCCCACAAGAAATATTTACATTTACTTATGGGATTTGAGACTGTTTAAGCAAAATGTGATTTTTTTGTTTGTTAATTAGGAACACATAAAAGTTAAGAGAAACATTAGGAAGCTAGGATATATAAATTCTATATTTTCCTCATGTTAGAAACATATATATAAACATATAATTATATATAACATATATAATGAACTACACTAATAAATATATAATTACATATGTAAGTATATATAATTACATGTAATTATATATAACATATAAAATACACCAATAAATATATAATGTGCAATTATACATATGCATATATGTGTATGTATTTGTGTACATATACATATATATCATATATGTGTGTGTATATACTATATGTGTGTATATATATACATATATATTTCATATATATATATGAAAAACACCCTGTCAGAAAAAAATATAAAACCCAGCAGGATCCAGGGGGTGGGGGACATCAGGCTCTGACCTCTAACTCCCAAAGGAGTGGTTAATATTTTACAAAGACAGGATACAAATAAAAGATCTCATGATAAATTCAGATATTCAGAGAATAAACAGTATTTTTATGAGGGAATTAGTAATGCCCTCTGCCATCCCTTCCCCATTTACTTTTGAAATTAAATTTTTATGAAAGACTTTTAATTGGTGGCTTTAAAAGGAAAGTTCTTCATTTGACTATCACTTCCCAAGAAAATATTCAGTATGGACCCAGTGGCATTGAGATCTAGTGCTACACCACCCTACTGATGCTAGTGTTGCAGGGATTTCCTTAGAGTACAGGGGTAAGAAAGTTAGCTCGGTAATCTGGGAAGTCACCCAGGACAGCCATCAGAACCACAATTGTGATGTAATAATAATAATAATAATAATAATAATACAAAAAGTCCACAAAAGAAAAATAAGTAAACAGTGTTCTAAGCCACTGAGATTTAGAGTTGTTTTTCCTTAAATGTTTGTACTGTGACCTCATCTAGATAACCCTAACTAATACAGGTCCATAATTAACAATTGAATCCAAAGTAAAGATGAGAGAATAAAGCTTTTTTAAAATTTTTTTCTTGATAACTTCCTATCAGTTTAAACAACACATTGCTTCTCTGTTTTTATCCAAACCTAAAGTCTTGGATTCATATCCTTTGCATATTAATATACACTGAGTGGCCAGATTATTATGATCTCTGAATGCATAATAATCTGGCCACTCAGTGTGTGTATGTGTATATATGAGGCTCGGTGCATGAATTCGTGCATGGGTGGGGTCCGGCCAGCCTGGCCAGGGGGAGGGGACATGGGCAGTTGGCTGGCCTGCCTGCTGGTCGAACTCCTGGTTGAGGGGACAATTTGCATATTAGTCTTTTATTATATAGGATATACACTGAGTGGCCAGATTATTATGTGTTCAGAGATCATAATAATCTGGCCACTCAGTGTATATTTCAGTAGGTGATTTAGGATTTAAAAGAAGGCCCTATTCTTATTTGTTTACTTAAGCATTGGTCCGTCACAAATTTGTACAGAGAAATGACCAATTTGAAAATACAACAGGAAAAAGCAGATGTCAAGGGCCCAGAGAGTGTCATGTTATGTTTCTTCATTTTTCAGCTGAGTTTATTTTTCTGTTTCTGAATTTAGAGAAGTGTGAGCATATGCTCCCAAAAGAAGGAAAAATAAATATCCAGACATCTCGGCAAAGCAAAAATCCAAGAAATCAAAACAAGCCTTCAGCCTTCTGATAAATGGGAACAGGCTGATCCCCACCAGAAGTGGCTAGTCGGGGGGAGGGGTTGGGGGAACATCAGGCTCTCACTCCATCCCGTGGGCATCACGGCTGATGAGTGCAGCCCAAAGGCAATTTGGATGAGATGCAGTTTGGGGCAGTTTATGGAGGCTAGGTTGTCAATTTGTTCATTTATGACCATCCAGCCCGGGCTCCCACCAGCTCTGTGGTCACAGTTAAAGGAAGGAACGAATCTGTCCCTGAAAACTCCTCTGACTGCCACCAGTTGTTAAAGAGCAGCAATAAACACATTTGTTGTGTGTTGCTTCCTGCTCTGGATGCTTTCCTATCATTTGGAGCAGAAGTGTGTACACATGCATCCAGTAATGATGGCATGGTCTTTTATACCCAGAGCTTCCTGTTGTGGTTTTTCCTCTCCAGTAACTCTGTGACTATCAGAGGTATATAGGCCTCTGAGTGCTCAACTCTCACAGATCACTCTGTGATTAGAGGAGACCTCGAGCCTTTCCCCTCAAAAAACATATTCAAAGCAGATGTTGCCCATTATTCTTTTTCTGCATTAAAGAGATGAAGCAGTGACATTTGGATTACCTTTCTACACCAACACATATTAGCTGACCAGGAAAAATTATTTATTCCTCATTAAAATTGGCTACCCAGAAACCCTGAATGTCATATCCATGACTTTGTACTACATCAGGGAGACTTATGGCAAGATGTGGCACTAAATGACCGGAGTGACAAATTGTGTCTTCATTGGCCTAGGAAAAAAATCTCATGTTTTGGATTAGATGGCTTATTTTAGGTCACAAAAGGGGGTCGGTTAATTAGCCAAGGCATCAAGGGATTTGACGGCCCTTAATTAAGTGGTCACTTTTGCAGAGCTCTTTATTTAAAAAGACCTGTTTTCTCATAATTTAACACTGCAATTGCTGGGAGGAAATGCTGCTATAGCTTAAAGTCTATCTACCCTACTGCCTAGTGCCAAGTGTAAAATGCTGTTCAGGAAATTAAAGGAAGCTCAGTAAACAAAGCTGGATTCCAATGCTCAGGGAAGCCTTTACGTGGAAAAGCTGGGGCTGTAAGTCCCCTATCAATACTCCTGGAAATTAAAGGGTGGGAGCTGACTTAGAATTATAGATAGACAGCCTAGCCCACGTGGCTCAGTGGTTGAGCATCGACCTGTGAACGAGGAGGTCATGGTTCAATTCCTCGTTAGGGCATATATCTGGGTTGTGGGCTCGATTCTCAGTGTGGGGCATGCAGGAGGCAGCCAATCAATGATTCTCTCATCATTGATGTTTCTATCTCTCTCTCCCTTTCCTTACCGCTTTGAAATCAATAAAAATATATTTTAAAAAATTATAGATAGATATAACAAAAGAGACAATTTGTATTTCTAGTTCAGGCAAATGCAGCTCATTTTTATTTGGGGAAAATATATCTTGCCAAAATTGTCTTATTGGCAAAAGAAAAATAATTTGGAAATATAGGAAAGATTCCTTTTCTGCCCTTGCTCAAGGTGTCTAAGTGAGGAACCCATATCCCACAGTCATTCAAATATATTATCCCTATTTCACAGATGACAAAAATATTAAATGAATCTTTTATATTCTCAGAAGGAGACTAGAATCTGCTTCTTTTGATCTGCAAGGCCTATATCCCTAGCTTCTTTTTCTTTGCATGTCCTGGTTTATGAGTGATGTACTGGCTCTTGGCCTGGATTCTGGGACCTCATTTACTTGGGTCAATGGTTATATTGCTCTCTACTTTATTCTCACTGGTAAAACAAAACAAAACATGATGGTAGAGTCAAATATTATATTACAGCTATTAAGAGATACAATTGACATTTTCTAAGTGCTTGAAGAACTTTGGATGAAAGGAAATGCAATGGAACACTGTTGTTTGTTCTTTTGCATATTTTACAGGTTTAAATAAAAAACTCCTCTTCATGAAAGAGTATTAGCAGCTAAGAGTGACAAGGCATTTTTCGTAGGAATCTAGAGGACTTAAAAATAGATTATATGGTATTAAAATGCATAAAATGGTGTTCTTTTGAAGTATATTAAAAGGATGTTTCAGACATGATAATTTTGGAAATATACTTCTTGCACAAAGAAAGAACAGGGGCATTCTGAGTCTCCAGATAGAAAATCAACATCCCAACGTTTTGTGCTATGCACACTTGCTGAGATGTTCTCCTCACTTCTTCCTGTAAATACCTTTTTGCAACTTCCCCCACCATGGCATGCTTGCACATTCATTTTGCCCATTCTATCCAACTCCATTGAGCTCATGTTGGTGCACCTGCCTGTCATTCCTTTCTAAAGTTCTCAGGTCCTCAGTAAGCTCTCCTTTTGGAAGCAATTATTTACCAGAGTCCTTCCTGCAGCTTTATACATATTTATTGTAATGTACTTTTTTCTTGTGTTAGTTTTATCTCTCTAATGTCATCAGATGCTCATTGAAGCAAAGATCATATTCATTCTGCCTCTATCATGGAATTTCATTATTTTTTCATCATATAGAATAACAGTTAAATTTAGCCACTGATTACATTCTCTAGATCCACTAGGATGGAGTAAAGAGAAAGAAAAGGTTTTCTAATATCATAACATAGAAAATTAGTCTCTATTTCAACAAGGAAATTGTTGCAATTTAGGGGTTCAGAGAAATGGACCTGCCACTGGTTGATTTCTGACTGGTTTCCTTGAACTATGGCAGAGGATCTCAATCACTTTATTGGTGTCAAATTGGGCACTTGGCTATAGAAGTACCTTAGACAGCCTCAGTGATGGGGTTATATGTGGTAGAGCCCCGTATGGCCTCCTTTTTTATGACTCTGTTAAGTCATTGGCTCCCTGGGAAAGGAGTATGATCAATATCCACTAAATGGACTGTCCTGTCCACATGGAGAAACTGGGGAAATGACCACAGGAGGGGTCAGAGTCTCACTACATCCACTGTAGGTAAAAGGAGATCAGTACATTAATACCTGGCTATTCTATATTAGCCAGACCTCCTTCTGCATTGAGAGTAGACACTTGTCATCATGTACCATATTTTCAGGTCTGGACCCATTCTGAGATGTGCATTCACATACATACCCCTTTCTCAAAGTTTCTCATCACCAACTCCCAATATCCTTCTTTCCAAGTTCTTGACTATGGAGACAGATCAGTAGCCATTTTCAGGAATTAAACGAGTTCATGCCCTTGGACTTGCTCTTCTAGGCTAAGGAGATAATAACATGTCCATTTTTTCAGGTTACCTCTGAAGACTTCTATTCCACAGCACTCCCCTTTCACCTAGTGTCTGCCTATATCACCTCTAGGCCAGGCCAGAATGGGCAATTCAGTGATAACCTGATAAGAAGCAACATTTAGAGGCTTTCTAATTGTACCAGTCTCTCCAGTTTCTCCACAGGGTAGAGAGGAGTTGAACCAATGAATTCCACTAAACGATTACTTCAAGGGCTAAGGGCCATTATGGGGATTCTGGCAGTTATTGAGGATGTCCATTTCATGTTCATACTGAGAAACACGGGAAATAATTATAGGATTTGTTTGAGTCTCATTATACCCACTGCAAGGAGATCAGAGAATTGACACCTGGTCAAAAGAAAGACTGCCAAGTGAACCTATGACAAGTTTCATTCTGAGATTGTAGGTCTGAGTATCCAGAAGTCCCAGCATTTCCTATCTATCTAGGTAAAGGACACAGTATAACTGCATAGTGGTAAAATAAGGGCTATTCCTGAGATCCACCCAGACTTTCTTTTTTTTTAAAAATATGTTTTATTGATTTTTTACAGAGAGGAAGGGAGAAGGATAGAGAGCTAGAAACATTGATGAGAGAGAAACATCGATCAGCTGCCTCCTGCACACCCCCTACTGGGGATGTGCCTGCAACCAAGGTACATGCCCTTGACTGGAATCTAACCCAGGACCCTTCAGTCTGCAGGCTGATGCTCTATCCACTGAACAAAACTGGTCAGGGCCAGACTTTCTTTTGTTCACACTGCTCTGGGCCTGAGAACTGACTTGAGTCTGATGCCTGATAGATGCCATGATTCTAGTGGGGCGCTTCGTCAGGCCTCTGTCACAACTGGAGGTTCTGCCTATCACATAAGGCCATCAGCCTAATACCTATATCCCTGTAGGTCAGAGGATTTTTCTGAGATATGATATACAAATTAGGCACTCTGCCTATTATTGTGATTATACCCACATTTCTTCTCACTTCCTCTCTTCTCCATTTCAATTGAATCCTCTACAATCAACAGTTCTAGACTACTAAACCCAGTTATTAAGCACATTTTAAAGGTTGGATTGTTTCTTTCCCTATTTTTTTTCTTCCCGTTGAGGGACTGGTAAAAACGTATGTTGAACATTCCAATCTAGTTTAACTGTCTCCAAAGTCCTTTAAGTCCTCCTTTCACATAAAATAAGGATTTTTCTGCCCTGGGCAGTTTTGCTCAATGGTGAGAGCCCGTGGACTTGGTAAGAACTGGATACATTGAGGTCAGGAAGAAAGAGTTGTCTAGCTTGGATAAACTGAGTGGATCTCTACTGAGGACAAAAGAAGCGGAGCAAGATAGGCAGGAAAGGTGATGAAGTTAGCTTTAGACATGTTCAGTTTTAGGTGCTTATTAGTTTTTCTTGAAAAGAATCTCAGCGAAAGTTTGGGTATTATGTTTTTGTATACAAACTCCTTAGCATATGGAGAGAACTGAGAAGGTGTGAGTTCCTCATTTCTAATCAAAGGATGTCATCTCTGTTTTTCCTTCTCTTGAGACATAAAGTGATTTCACACAGAAGATCTAGGAACTGTTCTGCTTCATTGGTCCAATATTGTATATGAACTGGAATTCCCATACATGGAAACCTGTTATAGCTAGTCATTTTTACCAGCTTGGCCAAATTTTCTAGGTACCAGTAGTTGTCAGGAACTTGATAAGTTAAAAGAATGTGGGATAACCTTGTACATAGTACAATTCTTCACAAACCTGATGTCTCTAAAGCAGTTTCCCTTTCTGATTAGTGGATTTGAAAATTCAGCTTCACCCTTTAGGGATCTCAGATGCAATTTCTTTCCTGTAGCCTAATTGCATCATGACGCTCTTGATTTTGAAGCTAACAAAACTTTTGCCAAGCACAATCTACTTCTAAATATTTTCTCCTAGACCCTGAAAAAAAGCAGAAAGCTTCATCTTGCGGTTCCCTTAGTAACTCCACAATGCTGTCAGTAAGAATGGCCCTGAATTCTGTTTTGGCTGCTGGTCCCCATCACTGATCTTTAGCATTCACAATCCCTCACAGAGGAAGCATGAGAAAAAATGTGGCGTATTGTGAAAACTTGTGTTCCATTCATCATATTCTACCTTGGTGCATAAAGAAGCTTGACCTGTAAACACCATGCAGAGCAACTCTGGGTCTTAATATATGTTTCACAAATAATATTTCTAGTGGCTGAACTATTTTGGCTAGTGAAAAAGGTTTGTAATTGATTTCTTTAAAAAGTCTATGCAGTATAATTCTTTTGGTGTTAATGCCTGGCAACAGTTTTGGAGAGGGAGAATAGATTCTGGCTTGGCTGGAATTTATAGATTGCAAGCACAGTCTGAGAAAGGGCTATTCCCATGTTCTCCATCTCAAAAAGATCGTCACGTGATTCTACCCCCACCAAGCCAGGATGCTCAGAGCCACGAGAAAAGTAGCCAAGAAAAACATTCCCCTTTTTTATTTCTTTTGGATTCAACTTGTTCTGAAACATCTAGAGACAAAAACGACTTCTGTTGTTTTAGTAGCAGTATGTGAACAACGCTCTGCTCAATACTTTTCCCTAAACCATGAGCAATATATTCTCTCATTGACAGCTGTTCAAGAGGTCAAGTCCAATGTACAACCTGTAGTGCTAGATTCCCGCCACTCCAGTTCTTTTTCAAAAGAGTTTGCTTTTTTTTTTTTTAAAAAATATATATATATATATCTATAAATTTTCTCTGGAAATTTTCTTTGGAAATGTGTTGGGGAGCATGGTAATGGAAGGTGTCTTTGCATCTATTCTGGATCAAATGTATGGTTTTTAAAATGAATTTATGTTTATAGCTAATGGTTCATAGAGGTGTATTTTTAGAATATACATAGTAACATGAAATAATGTCAAAGAGCTTTAGCCAGGCTGTGTAATTCAGCTTTGTCTATGTACTCATACCACTGCTTAGGGTCATTCCAAGGTCAATTTTGGATTTTTACATCCCAGCCATTTTTCTGCAAGGCTCTTAAAGCTGGTCTGCGTCTCAAAAGTGAGTTTTTCTTTCTGTTGAGTATCACTGAACCACAAAGAACAACTAATACTAAAGGCCATGCAAATACTATATTCTAGGCACAGCACCAAGCACTCTACTTGTTTAATCTTCTTTCATTGTGAACAAGGGCAAGGGGTCATGATGTCATCATGATGTGCTGCTGGCCAGGATGCTCAGCTGGGGGCAACATTTGGGTATGGTGTTCACTTGGGTCATGGGAGAAAAATGTGAGATGCTGAAGCTGGAAAGGTAAGCTAGCTGACCGTTAAAAGATACCCATGACCCATGCTAATTACCCCAGGCCACAGAGATCCCTTTCTCCCCAATTCTTCTCGTTTCTTTGGTCCTTATCTTCTCATATTTCCTCCTTTCTTTAGTTCCCGTTGTTTCCTTTGCCAGTGGCTATGAGCCCTCAACTTCCCTGACTCCCTCTGGCTCTGTATCACTGTCCAGTGGTTCTGATTGCTCTGGCCACGCCCACTCTAGTCAGCCTGTTTGGTGTGAACTGTGTCAGTGCAGCTGAGCTACACACATCATTGTTTTTTCCTTACAGGGCTTGTGAAAGCAGATATTTGGGTAGAACTATATTCTGTTCCTGAAACATCCTAGCATGCTACATGTCTTAATACAATATTCCCTTGAGCCATATTTTGAGCAGAAAGGTTAATATCCTGTGACATTGGTGTTCTTCACTATAATCCCCAGGAAAATAGAGAAAGGCCCACTATGAGAAAACAGATGCTATAAGGTTTTTTAGATAAAAGCAGGAGACTAGAAATATTCAACTTCTATTTTTTTCTCAAAAAAAAAACACCCAACAACAACAAAACAAAACAAACAAACAAACAAAAAACTTGGGTATATTTTCAGCTGATGATCACAGCTGTCAAAGTTAAGAGAGAACTAAAGCTCAAGAAAGATGGGCTGATTAAAAGAGTGATAGGTTAAATATTCAAATTCATCTATTATTTCCATGCACTTTCACTTGGAATCTACACTACACCAGCTGCATTTCTTATTTTGGAAAGCACTAGGTTGGTTGATCAGGAGATGCATAAAAATTTTGTATTCCTGAATGTCATTTGACAATCTCAATGAAAGCTTAGGAGTACAGGCTCTGGAGTCTTTGAGAGAGAGCTAAGTTGAAATCCCCATGTTATCACTGTCTGACCAAGCATCTTAATCACTACATGATTTACTTCATAGTTATTACAAAGACTAAATGAATTCATGCATATAAACCTCTTAGAAAAACTAGCACAAATAGACTCATAATACATGTTAGCCGCTCTCATCATCACGATGTGGATGGAACCACTTGAAGAAATATGGGCAGTACTATGTGTTCCATGTAGCTCCTGAATAGTGGTGGGCCTGAAGAGAGTTGCCTGTTTCATTGATATCAACTGCAAGTGGGGCTCTCTGGTTTGTATTCTTGGCTCCAACTCTGTGGACATTTTGCTAGTGATTTTCATTATAATACAGGAGAAGTAGTTACCAAACTTATAGCTGAAGTAAAGTGAAGGCAGAATAACTATTGAATACTAGAGCTGAAATTTAAAAAGAAATGAGAGAGTTAAAAAAGATGACCCCAAATTTACAAAATGTAGTTTAATAATCCTAAGTGCAAAGCCTTACACTGAGGTTCCAAAAATTAGCTGTGCTATTCTAGGGTAAGAACATTGGATTCAGGGATAATTCATATCAAAATTAGGAATAAAACACTTTATGAGTCACTATAACATAAGGGTGTTCAAAAGCTAATGCCATGTTAGATTAAGTAATATAACAAAATAGTCATCCTTGCACTGTGCTCCAAGCTGGTCAGATCCTTGGGGAGCACTATATTTGGTTTCAGGTCAGAAGAGATTAGAAGAGATATTGGCATGTAAGAACTCTACAGGAGGGTGTAAGGGAGATGGAAGTCAAGACACTTGATTAATGGTTGAAGAAGTTTGGGATAACTGTCCTGGAAAATAGCAGTAGTTGAGGATTTAGGAGACCTATTGTTAAATACTTGAATAAATGGGAAACAGTGGGTAAATGTATTGTATTGAACCTCAAAGAGCAAAAGTAGTACCTATGTGTCAAAATCACAGTAAGGTGGATTGCATTTAATGATTAGGAAGTACTTTGTTCAGCACAGGAATGTCTAAAAGTAAAAGGGATTACCTATAGAGTAGTGAGCTTCTTGTCACTTGAAATATTCAAATGCAGTAAAAAAGACATCATTGTTGGAGAGGAGATTGGGCCAGATTAAGATTCTCTCTGTCCTAAGATTCTTTAATTCTCAACCCAGTAGCCCTTCTTCTCTACTGAATCAGCTGTGAATAAGGAGACGAATATGATGCTAACTTGAGTGACTAACTGAGCCAATCCCTTAGGAGTGAAGGCAGAAATGCAGCCAAACAAAACACAGAGCCCTGGAAATGCTGCCCTCCACAGTAACCTCCCCTAGAGAAGTACAGATAAGAGTTAAAAATAAAACAAAACAAGGGGTTCCCACAGAAAAACACACTCAGAACAAACAAAATCCCAAAGATCTTGTTTAAGAATTGTGTAAAGAAATCCAAGGGATGGGGGAGTGGTGAAGAGGGTGGGTAGTGAGATGAATAGTTTGCAATGAGCCATGAAACTAGGTCCAGAATAAGTAGATAAAATCAGTGTTAACAATACAAATAAGGAGAAGAACAATCAACTTATACAGTAGTAAGATATGGAAGGTAAGGAATGCTGGTGGAGCATAAAAATTGGAAAAGGCAGAATTAATCTTCCTGAAGGAAATTGGCCTATGCTCAGAGGTACCGAGAGGGATAGAGCTGGGTGGACTTTCATTTGATTCCTTTTGGAAGAGTGCCTGGAGGTGTGGCTATTCTCTCTATCCCTCTACCTGCCAGAGATAGAGACAATATGCAATTCTAGCTGGGAAGATGCATATTACTAGCCATTCAAAAGGAGGAGAAAATAAAACCAATTCAAAAGAAAGATCAGTTAAAAATTGTTTGGAGCAATAATTGCCTCCTGCATTCTGTAAGAAAGGGATGTTTTCAGAGACAAGAGTTGCTTAACAAAGGTGAATTAGCGAGGAAGATGCCAAAAGTGATCACCTAAGCAGCAAAGAATTTGGAGACTGGTTTAAGAAGCCTGGATGGAAGAAGGATAACTCTCAACTGATGCCAGGGCTAGGAAGTTCATTAATAAGGGAAAGGAGGCAAGTGGAATAGATATAATCTACTTACAAGAAAGTGAAGTTAATAGACAAACTAAAGCAAGGCAGGTGTGTAATGGAAAGAGAAGCAATTAACTTTGAAATGGCAGGATTTGGGGTGGGGGGGGGGAAGTAAGCAGATTGAATAATTTATTTTGGAACAGGAAAAGAGGAAGGTGATGGAAAGGCCGATAATTACAGGGTGAGAAGAATGTTTTCTTTCAGGATACAAAAGATGTTAGGAGACCTGGTGGGGGGCGGAGGGGGAAGGAAGATGGCTCTGAAACAAACATGCTGAAATGGAATCTTCAAATTTCGGATGATGGATTAGGATGCAAAGTCAACAGCAGACGTTAGTTTATTGAGTTCCTAACATGTTGTAGGCCCTATCTTCCAATAAAGGGTAGTACTTTTTTTCTGAGAAGCTCAGGTGAGTTTAATAATAATAATAATAATAATAGTAAATGTTTATAGAGTGCTTTCTATTTGTCAAGCCTCATGATAAATGATTAGCATATTTAATAGTCACAATAATTCTTGAATATGGGTGTTAATACTATTAATATTTCCCTTATACAAATGGAGAAAGAGAACCTGGTTTAACACAATGAGAAATGGGTGAATTGGGAGATGAATTTGGGCACTTTGACTCCAGAATCTATGATCTTAACTTCTATTCTAGTCTGCATCTTGGGCATGGGTACATTTAATGGGGTCATTTTAAGGTGCTTAAAGTTTCTGTTACCCTCAAATATCTCTTCTGAGTAACACATAGTACATATAATTCCGCCATTAGATATATGTCATTTAGGGTAGATTTATTGTGAAAGAGGAAAGTTTAATTATTACTGACCACTGACTTTGCAGAATCGATCTCCTTTCATTCAACAACCATTTTCTGAGTATTTACTAAGGTGCCAGAATGGTGCCATACCTTAGGGATGCAGAGATTTATTAAATGTGTTTTCCACCCTGAAGCCCTGCATGTTCAGGATACTGTCCAGCCCCCTGGTCCAGGCTGTTACCATCTCTCCCCTGACTCCTGCAGATCTTCTGAACTGGTCCTTCCACTTTAAGCCCTTCATTAATTCCCACAGTTGTCAGTTTAAATGCACATCTTCACTTGTCTCTCCCTTTTGGAATCCTTTGCTGGCTTCCTGCAGCTCTTGGGATTAAGACCCAAATCATTAAAAGGGCCTACAAGACCTGATATGATCTGGCCTCTCTCTAACTCTAGGTTAACCTTGCCCTTCTCTGCCCCTTACTCTACCAATGTCTCCATGATATCATGGTTCTTCCCACATTACTTTTGCCCACTTAATTGCTATTCAGTTTTTTAGATCTCCTTTCCCCAAGCTGTCTTCACTGAGCACCCCTCCTACCTACCAAATCATCTTTCCCTCCCCATTACATCTTATAGCTCCCTGTGATTTTACCTTCCAAGCACTTATCACAGTTAGTGTGATTATTTGATTAACATCTGGCTCTTACAGTAGACTCCATTATGACAGGAATTCTGCTTTACTATCATTTTATTTTCATATATAGGAAGTGCACAATAAACACTTATTGATTATATTGATGAATCTTCTCTTCTTGGAAAAGATCCCTGCTTCCTTTGCTACTGATTCTGCAGTCTCTCCTTCACTCACCGTGTATATTTAGGTATGGCTTCTACTGACTCATGGCTTGAACATATGGTTGTATCTCTGTTGTTCTTATGTCTACTAAACTCTACTGTCTGCTCTCCTCTTTGTATATTTGACATTTAAACCCCTTAGAGATTCTTTGAATGGTTCAATTGGTTATTATCTAGTATAGAGAAGCATTTGGGGCATTAAAAATATTTTTTATTGATTTTAGAGAGGAAGAGAGAGGGAGAGAGAGATAGAAACATCAATGATGAGAGAGAATCATTGATCGGCTGCCTCCTGCACGCCCCCTACTGGGGATCGAGCCTGCAACCTGGGCATGTGCCCTTGACCTGAATTGAACCCAGGACCCTTAAATCCACAGGTCAACGCTCTATCCACTGAGCCAAACCAGCCAGGGCTGGGGCATTTCTTACAAGCTATTTTACAAGCTGCTGGAAGGCCAATAAGTGGCCTTGCTTCAGTCAGCTGCCAATTTCTGATCCAAACAGATATGGTCAAGGTAACAAGGGTCATGGAGTACAAATCACTGAAATCTATATGTAAGCGGTTGCCTGTACCGTCTTTGTTGAAAGAAGTCTTCCACATGGCAGGCATTCAGAGCCAGCACCCAGCACAGCATTTGGAAAATATTACACATGTAATAAGTAATCATTGAACAATGAATGGTATAATAAATGAAAAATAACTGGGTTGAGGGGTATCTAAATAGTAATGTCAAACTTGGGCTATAATGAGAACTCCTATCGCCTGATCACCTTTCCAGAACTTTTTTGACTACACCATTTTGCATCTAATGATAAAATAATGAAATAATACAAGGTTGACAAGTAGCGAAAGCAGACTCGAAGTACAGTGTTAACGTATTGTAGAAGACTTTTTTTTTTTTAATAGTTGGTTTTCTTTTTGCTTTGTTTCCTTGCTTCCCTTGTTTAGCATTCTCTCTTCTTACTCTGGAAGTCCCTTATAGATAAGGGTGGGGTAGAGGCTTTCTCTGGAAGGAGAAGGTCATCTCTCCACCATGTACCTCTCTCTGGAACACCTTCCTGCCCACATCACTTGGCCATAGTTTCTGGGCCCTCGGTGTCCCCTGGTGCAAATTATGGATGGAGTTTTTCTGGATTCTAAACCTTATGAGTATAATAACACCATATGCCATGGTAATAATTAAAAAGAGTTTAAATAAGGGAAAAGAAGCATTTTCCTGATTTTATATTTTAAATGTACTCTGGATTCGACAAGTTAAAAAAATTTGTACGCGCCGGGCGCGGTGGCGCGCGCCTGTAGTCCCAGCTACTCGGGAGGCTGAGGCTGGAGGATCGCTTGAGCCCAGGAGTTCTGGGCTGTAGTGCGCTATGCCGATCGGGTGTCCGCACTAAGTTCGGCATCAATGTGGTGACCTCCCAGGAGCGGGGGGCCACCAGGTTGCCTAAGGAGGGGTGAACCGGCCCAGGTCGGAGACGGAGCAGGTCAAAGCTCCCGTGCTGAGAGTAGTGGGATCGCGCCTGTGAATAGCCACTGCACTCCAGCCTGGGCAACATAGTGAGACCCCGTCTCTAAAAAAAAAAAAAAAAAAAAAAAAAAATTTGTACACTCATGTATAGTAATAAGAAGTGACACACAGGCAAACCTCCATCTGCGAATGGAAGTTGAAGCCATTCAACAATTTATATTTTTACAATGGCTTTGTGGATATTTAAGAAAATCAGCTTATTGGGGTATTCATTAGGAACATCTTATCCTGCATTATGCAACCACTTGACTATCCTCTTTCTCAAACTGAAGAGACATAGAAGGAATACACTTAGCTTGTCCTTTTGGACTCTTCTCCCTTGAGTTTTGTTTTGTGGGAATTCTGAAGTTGCTCTTGACAGTTAACCTTACTTTTTTATTTTTCACAAGGGAGTAAACTCAAGCACAGCCTTTGGGGCAATAGTGGACTTTTGTTCTTTTATTGAAAGCCTCTGGGATTGGTGGCTGATGAATCACTCTTAGTCAGATCCACAGACAAAAGCTCTTCTGATTGGTTGTCACCAGGTCAAGTTTCCTACCCTGTCTTATCTCTGTCACATCCTTGTAGGCTAACAACAGGACTGGGTGTAGGGCCGTGTTAGTTAGGGAGAGATAGTGTGGTTTAGTCTGAGCCTTTGCCTGGTACCAGTGATGCCAAGTGAGACAAGAGATGGAAAAGCACTTTGCACAGACCAAAGTGTTATATACAGTGAAGGATATAGCAGACAAGAAAGAATGCTACCTACAGATAGGAGCAGTGTGACCTTGAGAAGCTAAGGAATTTGAATAAATTGTCAGGCTACTTTAATTGAAGTGGCTTCGCAAACACAAGGTATACATAGTGAGCATTTAAAAAATGTGGATTACTGCATCTGAAAACTAAGTTATATTAAAATTAGAGGCCTGGTGCATGAAATTCGTGCAAGAGGCTCGGCCCTCACAGCTCTGGTTGCCTCAACTGGCCCTCGCAGCCCCGGCTTTGTCCAGAAGGTAGTCTGGATGGTAGTTCTGCTGTTCAGTCTAATTAGCATATTAGCTCTTTATTATATAGGTTAAAAGGTGCCCCTGGGTTTAAAAAAATGATAGGAAAGGATAGTTAGCTATTGCATGTGCAATTTCTGCACTTGCTAACAGAATATGCAGGCTCTAAAAAGAGCACACTTAACAAACTGTTCCCCAACCATCTCATTTGAGAGGAGGATATTGAAATCCAAGAGGCTGAGGGCCTTGCTTAATGCCACCTAGCAAGTTAATGGTAGAACCACAATTAGAACTCAGACCTTCTGACCCCTAGTTTAAAATATATTTTTTATTGATTTTTTACAGAGAGGAAGGGAGAGGGATAGAGAGTTAGAAACATCGATGAGAGAGAAACATTGATCAGCTGCCTCCTGCACACCCTCTACTGGGGATGTGTCCGCAACCAAGGTACATGCCCTTGACAAGAATTGAACCTGGGACCTTTCAGTCCGCAGGCCGATGTTCTATCCACTGAGCCAAACCGGTCAGGGCCTGACCCCTAGTTTATATATTATGAAATGAGTGCCGGCCTAGGTGTGTGAGGCCTGGATTCAAGTCCTGGCTGAACTATTTACTGTGTGCTCTTGCAGCTTTCTAACCCTATAGTATGGCAATAAATGACCCTACTCTGCTTGCTTCCCAGGTCAACTATAAGGGTACAATATGCCAAACTATTTTACATAAGTGCAGGGTTATGTTGCATTTGTTTGCTTAATTCGATACTATCTGTTTGATAAAACCCAACTTTGTAAATAACAATAGTAGAGAGGAAAACCTGTTTTGTCATTTTCTTTGACCCATTAGAGTCTGACAGTAGTGCTGGACACACACTATGCATAATAGAACTCACTAAATACTGGTTGATTTATTGAAGAGCAAGATTTGTGAAATTTAAATATACTTGTGACAACAGAACTTATTTTAAAGAAATTTTACTTTCAGAGAATATGTGTAAATGGACCACAATCCATAATTAATATTGCTCATTAATGGTTTTTATACAATAGTTATTACAGAGGTGGGTGTTTTTTTTTTTAAATATTCAAGGAGGTAGATAATTTCTTGCTTGGAAGGAAATATTCTGTCTTACCAAGTCACAAAATCTGTCCTGGTTTCAGGTTCTGACTCAGATCAGTGTAACTTTATCAGGATATCACCATATTCATCATTGATATCCATTCTTGGTCTTTGTAAACTCACTAGACGTTTATTGAAAAACTGTGGAACAATTGTTATCCTTTTGAAACACATAGATAGACAGCATTCACCACACCACTCTTTTCACAGACTTAGCAAAAACATGCTTTAGAACTGTAAATGTTCTAATACAATTATTTTATTGAGTTGAAATTCACAATATAAAATTAGCCACTTTAATGGGTGCAATTCAGTGGCATTTAGTACCTTTACAATATTATGCAACCATTACTTCTTTGTAGTTCCACAACATTTGATCACCCCAAAAGGAACTCTATGCCCATTAGGCAGTCATTCCTCAATCATCCCTCCCCACCCCCTGTCCCAGCCCCTGGCAACCACCAATCCCCTTTCTGACTCTAAGGATTTACATGATGATCCAATTTTATTGGCTTATACTGTTCTGTCTGGCGATATCCCCTTTGGCTTCACAGTGGTTCTGAGGGAGATGATCAGTTTGTATTTTCATTTCCAAGCTACAAAAATAGAAATAGAATTAAAGAGAAGTTAATTGACTTTCCACTGGCCAGTCAGAGAGGCATTGGCCCGCTGTGCCAGAAATATAATTGACCATGACAAATTGCATGTGTGCTCAGAAGGGAGAAAATTACAGGTTAGCATTTATTTCTTCATTCATACTAGCCAATCTCAGAATTGTGCTGTTGAGTTACTCCGCTTGAATAGGATGGAAGATAATTCATTTGTTCATTCATTCATTCATTCAACCTAGAATGAGTGTCTACAGTTCCTGGACTATGATGCATTGTGAATGATTGCTGTATGCATTGTAAGTCACAGTTCCCAACGCAGCTAGTTTTCTAAGCACTAGTTTCTTGCAAATCATACTAAGTAAATATTCTGTTCTTAGGAATCATTTAAACACACACACACACACACACACACACACACACACACTTGTTCATTAATATTTAAAAATCAAAGCTCTTTTATCTGGACTAGTTATTTAATTCGAAAATGGCTTTGCAGATGTCTTAACACAGTCTGAGTGCACACGGTGAGCTAATTTCATGTCCTCTCTGGCCTGAGGTGGCTATTGGACTAGTCAATTCAGGGGCTGTTTAAAGGCCTCTTCATCAGCAGCTCTGTCAATGTGCATTTATATAACTTCACTGTAGTCTCCCACTGAAACCGGGCCCTTGATGCCTTGATGTCTAGCCAGTCCTCTTCTGTTTGTGTCACTCATGTGCAGGCGTAAGATGTGATGTAAACAGAGGGCTAAGTTTTGAAATGAGGAAAATGGGAGGACCTAGGCAGGTCATTGGTGTTGCTGTAAAAAGTTGTTTTTGGCATGAGTGTGAGTTCAACTTAACCCATTATTTGTTTAAAAGAAATCAAAATTATACATGGAACTAGGACCTGGGAACCCCCCAGCCCCTCCCTCATATCATGGTCTGGCTGGGCCTTCATGATAAGAAGTTTCAGGTTCTTCTATTGAAATGCAAGGGACCAAAGAGTGTTTGTTATCTGCTGCCTTTCAAAGGCCTCTAAGCAGTGAAATAGTATCTGAGAGAGTGAAAGAGACACAAGACCAGACTAGCAGGTGTTGATCCAAAACGAGGTGAAAACACTCACAGCACAAACTCACAGCCAGTATGAATTTATTTTTGTGCCTTCAGGTAGGAAATGCCTTACACATGGAACATCATCTACATTTTTAGTCCTATGGGATATGTTTTAAATGTCTAAGGTGTGTGTGCTAGAAGAAACAGTTCATGATTCACCACAATGCTGCATTCTTTCTTACAGCAGAGGAAGGATGACATAAAGGTCTACCAAAATTAATAATTTGTAGTTTAGGTTGAGATAGTTTCAGTTTGGAAGAGATATGCTGCTGTGTGGTTCATAAATAAGGTGGTCTTCTCTTATTGAACCTAAGAAGACAATGAACTAAAGGAGTTGAACTAAACACTTTGAATGAAAGTGTTTCCATATTTTTGGTGTACCTGGCTCTTGTTTGACCTTAAAAAGGAATAAGGAAGTCAAGGAGGGGAGGGGGCATCTGTAATACTTTCAACAATAAAGATAAATTAAAAAAATAAAATAAGTAATTTGTTTTTTGAAAAAGAGAATAAGGAAAATCATTCTTTTGGCTGAATATGTACTTGTTTGCTGTAATTTCCACTGAGTTATGGTAATATTTTAGGATTCTGTTTGGAGGTGATTAGTTTTTCTCCCAAATGGCCCTAGGTGTTGAAAACATTTACATTATGCAAAGAAAAGTATTTCTCTATTTTACCTCTCTGCTCTTCTCCGATGATCACAGTACTTCTCTTTCAAAATCAAACTTAAACACCACAGGAAGCCTCCTCGATTTAACTCATGCACTGAGCACTCATATACAACGCCACACAGAATTCATTCACATGATGGAAATCTTGTTGTTGGTAACTTCTTTTCAGGATATTGTTTCAGTTTCTCCAATTAAGCAGATGCTTGCTTAGGATGCAGAGAGTCCTTCCCCACAATTGGGACCAGGAGAGGCCTGGGCACACAGGGAATACCCGATGCGTGTTAAATGGCTCAACTCAAGGCCAATACATATTCTGCTCTCTACCTTCTTCTTAGAATTTATACATGTGTACCTAACATTTTTCAGAGTAAAGCACGCTCTTCATAGTCATTGAGGGAGGGAGAGAGAGAGAAGAAAAGAAGGAGAGAGGGAGAGAGAGGGAGAGGTCTCAGGAGAGAGGGAAACAGAGAGAGAAGGACAAGAAGAACAGGAGGAAGAGGAGAGATTTTATCTTTATATGTTTGTCCCTGCACTGCCCTGTGGGTATGCTAGACCAGCTTTTATTTTAATATGAAAATAATAACTGGTCACAATTTCCCTAGGTGACGTCCTACGTCTACATTGAGAAGGGAGTATGGTTTACACATAAGTTGTTTCTTTGAAAGCATTACAGTTCAGGTAAGTCCTAGGACCTTGGATGCTCACTAAAAAGTAAATGAGAGAAAGAAGGAAAGAAGTCAGTGGTTCCCACTGCCTCATCACGGAGGGGTTCAAAGCACCTCTCTAATACCCCAGGAGGCCCCCAAACCGATAGTCAGTTTTCTGAGTTTTATGGTCTTTTTCATATTCTATGATTCCTCCAGCGAAAGAATCTTTGCAAAAGCCTGTCAGAATTGGTCTTCCCTTTCCTCTTTATTTAGTTCAACTCAGTTTAGTTCATTTATTTAATAAATATTTATTGAGAGTTGAACTTTGTGCCAGGCACAGTTTTAGGCCCTAAGGATAATGTGGCAAACTAGACAGTGTAGTCTGCTCTTATGGAACTAAAATCCCAGGAAGCAGGAATGCTCTGTGTGCAAGTGGAGTTCTTGAGGTGCTGCAAGGAAAGGGATTTTCTGAGGCCCCCATGGGAGGGTGGGGTTTTGTGGGAAGCTTTATTGATGATGTAAAATCAAGGCGGTTTCCTCTCCAAGGTCCCATATCTGTATGTCTCACCATGGAAAAAGTCCAACTGTGTCTTCAGCAGGGCTAGGATTAAAGTCAGTGTCCAGAATTTCTGTTCCATATTAAAATACAGTCCAGTCCAGCACCTGGCTAGGTTAGTTTGTGCTCCCAGCTGCAGTCCATTGCATGTGGGGCATGGCCATGGGCTGTGCAGCTGCTTAAGGCCACATGGCTATGGGAGAGAACAGGTCCATGCCTGGGTGAAAGCCATGGAGCAGAAAGCGAGAGGAAACAAGCAAGAGCGAGGACATGCTTTGTCTGGGGATTTTACCCTTCCAAGATTTGCGAGTTTGCAGTGGCCCCACCCTTCTAGCCAATTATGTTTATCCCAGGCTAGACTGACAGCCAAGCACCTTCCCTATGGCACCCCGACTTCACTGTGCATGTGTCATCTCCCCTTTTGTTGGACCCCTTCCCCCAGGGATCTGCAGGGAATGGACAGGTGGTTCCCTGGGGAGCATGAAGCTGTAGCTTCCTGGTGAAGCCGCCCAGATGACCATGCTTATAATGTCTGCCCTCCCTCTTGCTCTCTTTCTATTATTAATATGAATAACTAGCTAATTACAACAATAACAGGAACAGACAAGAAATACATTATGTTGGACTATTTGTCCTCTTCACTTCTGTCTTCTTCAAATTTTAGCTTGAGCCTCGCCTCCTCTGCAAGGTCTTCCTTAAAAACTAAATGCTAAATATCAAATTCCTCTATTAAAAGTTCTCATATCATAATATTACATGTGTTTGTGTGATTACTCGATTAAAGCCTGTATCTGCTTCCCCCCAGGAACCTGCAGGAGGACAGAAATGATCCCACTGCATTCCCAGCAGTGAGCACAGTGCCTGGCTCATGGCAAGTACTCAATAACTATTTGTTGAATGATTAATAAACATATGTGCAAATTAGATCATATGGCAAAATGAGATAAAGACATGAAAATACTTTTATCTATGAGAAGGCCCTTTGACTTACCAAATCTGGGGTTTTCTGGAGATATCAAACATCCCCCTGCTGATATCCTCAGTGAGGTGATGTCTCCTTAGGAACCCTAAGGAAAATTAAAAACAAACAAAACAAGTAAATAAAGCAACATTTTCAATGGAGACTTTGATTCATATGCCCCAAACCTCTCTAAAACTCTAGCCAAGATACTCTCTATCCAGTTACCTCTCTTCAAATTTGGTGTTTCTGTGAAGGAAATGTATCTTTTTTCTTTGGCTTGACTCTTTTTTCCAACCCTGATATCTGGCATAATGCCAGACAATTGTGTTTACTCTAGTAGTCACATGATCCAATAGCTGTGACACTGAATTAAAAAAAGACTTAAGAGTGTCAGTAAATGAACTTATAAAAATGTCAAATTTGTTATATTGGACAAATAACTGACCTATATTTCAAGTCCTGAGGATTAAAATTTTATGCTTTTTTGAGGTCATGAAACCTCAAGTTAAACATATAAGAGTTTTCTGTTTTCAAAAGAAAACAAAGTTTTCTCACCTCGATTATTGGTAAGGTTCTAGTTCTGTCATGAAACGATTTCTATAATAGGCACTTTAGTCTTTAATGAAAGATACTGAAAAAAAACACAAAACACCACACACACAACAATCTTATTTCTGATTCATTTTAGGTTGGCCCTAAATAGTTTCTTTCTTTCTTTCTTTCTTTCTTTCTTTCTTTCTTTCTTTCTTTCTTTCTTTCTTTCTTTCTTTCTTTCTTTCTTCTTTCTTTCTTTCTTTCTTTCTTTCTTTCTTTCTTTCTTTCTTTCTTTCTTTCTTTCTCTCTCTCTCTCTCTCTCTCTCTCTCTCTCTCTCTCTCTCTCTCTCTCTCTCTTTCTTTCTTTCTTTTTCAAAAAATGTATTAGTCAGCTTCCTATTTCCGAGGGACATGTGCTGAAATGGAACCGAGCTATATGTTGATATGCTCTGAATATTGGTTCACAGGTAAACACAGGTACACACAGGTACTCAGCCTTGCTCTGTGAGGTTGTTAAAGTCACAAGTTGAGAGAATTTTAATCTCCAAGATCGACCTCTTTCAGAAACAAAAGGGGAGGGGGGTGAGGAAAGAAAAAGTACACACCTGCAACCTACTTCTTTTTGAAGCAAAGCCTTTGAACAGATGGAAGATGAGATAGAGAAAGAAAACAGGCCAATTGCCAAGAGAGGTTTGTTTACAATACAGGCAAGTTCCTTCAGAAGTTGATAGGGAGCTGTTGTCATGGAAATGAAAAGAAATATTGCTGCAGGGTTTCACAGAACAAATTCCTACTACAAATGTACCTGGATTTAAAAATGATGGAGATGAGAAGGGGGACAAAGAGCTTCCTGAGGTTTCAAGTAATCCTCCTCTCCACCGCTTTGCAATACATTCTTCAGAGCCTGAGAATTCCTTGCCTTGGAGTATGCAAAATAAGTAATCAAAATAAAGGCTGCTGTTTTCCTGTATTAAATAGAATTCCAAACTGGAATAAGAGAAGTAAGTGTTCAAGTGAAGAGTCAATAGTCTACAATATATTTTAATTTGGGAACATTGCCTACTGTTTATAAGACTTCTGAAAAGTAAATTATCGTTATGAAAAACAACCCAAAATTTGTTTTTAGTCCTAATGACAGTAGCACAGCTGAAGTGCCTATTACAGTCTATTGTTCTACAGTGCACAAACACTAACCTTTTAACATTACATAGAATTGATCCCCCTGCTCCCCTCCAAAAAAGACAAAACAAAAACATCCTTTAACTTTATAATTTCTTGCCTGCTTCAATCAACACAATCTTTTCTATTTGCACTTTTTGAAGAGGAAGATGAAAAAATCTTTTCACAAATTATTTTTCTAAAATGTCAATTGTTTTGTGGACACAATTTAGTCCTGCAAATCCAGAGCTCTCCAAATTCCCTTTTAGGAAGTGCTTAGAAAGCTGTTTTCTAACTTTTATCCTTTTTCGGACAATTTCAGCTGAGGATGACGATGATGTCATCTCTCCTTTTCCTTTTCCCACCTCCTACCCTTTCATCCCACTAAGTTTCTTGTTAGGCTTTATCTGAACAAAGCAACACCTGTGTTTTTTACTTGACTTCAAACCCGAATTTCCAATTCATTTTTTCAGCTGCCTACAAGGGTTGTTTTCACTGACAGCAGGTAATTAGCAGCTTCACACAGATGGAGGAAAAGCAATGTAGAAGCTATAGAAGCCTTTGCCGCCTATTGCTCATATTAAATTTAGATGTTGACAATAAAAAACTCGACATTGTTTATTAGACACTGTAGCACAGGATTATGGAAAGAGCAATAAACGCTGACTTAGGAAAACTGATTTTTCTTCTTGGCCCTGACATTAAACCAGCTGGATAACTTAAAAATCTTGCCTAACCTACTGTAACTTTACATTTCTGGACTGCAGCAGTTAGAGTGGCTATTATCTTTGGTCTCTTGTCATGTTATTATTCTGTAAAACTCATATACAATTCATATAATAATATACCTGTTTGCAATATGGCTCATAATCTTCTAGAAGCTACTACAAACTCATCAGTAATGCTTTTTTTCCTTTCTCGTCCCTGTCCCTTCTCTTATCTCTCACACTCACACAGACATCCTCAATTTCTCTCTCATTCATATGTTGTCTCTGCGTATGATTACAAGAGATCCATCAACACTGTTTGAAGAATATTATGCCATCTGGTAGGATTTCCGGCAGCCTCTCCAGCTCACTCCACTGTTGCTATAATTCTCTTCCGATCTATTCAGGGGGATTCACCCCAGAGAACATGCTCAAGGTCAGCACCTGCAGAATTATCAGGAAAGGCTTACCTGGGTTCCTTGCCATCAGCATTCATTAAGGCTATTAGATGTGAAGACTTAATTTACACAAAAGAGCCAGAACGGACCAGAGGATGGTTGCTTAGAGGTGGTTCAGTGTTTGAACTCACATGTGTTTTTTAAATGTTATTTTTTGTATGTAGTTTACATGCAATTACATTAGTTTCAGGAATACAGCATAGCAATTCGACATTCATATACATTACAAAGTGATCAATCACCACAATAAGTCTAGTACCCATCTGTCTTTGTAAAAAGTTATTATACTATTCTTGTCTACATCCCTGTGCTGTGCATTACATCCCCACGACTTATTTTATAACTAGAAGTTTGTATTTCTTAGTCCCATTCACCTTTTTCACCAATTCCCTTCCCCCTCTACTTGGGCAATCATCAGTTTGTTCTCTGTACCTATCAGTCTATTTTTGTTTTGTTTTATTTGTTAGTTTGTTTTGTTCTTTAGATCCCACATATAAGTGGAATCATAGAGTATTTGTCTTTTTTTGTCTTTCTAAGTCCATCAGTGCTGTTGCAAATGGCAAGATTTCATTCTTTTTTATGCCTGGGTAATATGCCATGAACACTTAAGTGTCTTCCATATCTTAGCTATTGTAAATAATGCTGCAATACATAGTGATTGCATATATATGTTTTCAAATTAGTGCTTTCATTTTCTCTAGATAAATACCCAGGAGTGGAATTGCTGGGTTGTATGGTAGTTCTGCTTTTAATTTTTCATTGTGGCCGCACCAATTTACAATCCCAGCAATAATGCATGAGGTTCCTTTTCCTCCATATCCTCCCCAACACTTGTTCTTTGTTGTCTTTTTGATAAAAGCCTTTTTTACAGGGGTGAGGTAACATGTCATTGTGGTTTTAATTTACATTTCTTTGATGATTAATGATGTTGAGCATCTTTTCATGTATCTGTTAGCCATCTGATGTCTTCTTTGGAGAAATGTCTATTCACATCCTCTGTCCATTTTTTAATCAGATTTTTAAAAAACTTGGTGATGAGTTTTTTTAAATATATTTTGGATGTTAGCCCCTTATCAGCTATAACAGATCCTCTCCCATTCAGTGGGTTACCTTTTCTCATCCATTTAAAACTATTGATTGTGTCTCTTAGAAGCTGTGTGACCGTGTAGCACTACTTAAACTCTCTGTGCTTCTGTTTCCTCATCTAAAACATAGAAACATTAATGGTACTCATCTCACTTAGTTGCTTAATGAGACAATAAATGTAAAATGTTTATAGCAGTACATGAGAAACCACTCACTGTCTAGTGTTAGCTTTATTACTGGGGAAGGCAGGGACCCATGGAAACATTTTCTGATGATCTTCAACTCCTGTTATTTCCAGTGTTGCTAGATCTTTCCCCAGTTTTTTATTTATTTATTTTTTTGGTCTCTGTTGCTCACTGTTTCCTTTCCTCATTTCTATGTTTATTTTACCTCCGGGACAGACATTTTATACTCTTCCTAAAACCATCTTACTAAACGGAGAGGCTCCTCCCCATTCTTGCATGGTGATAGGCTTCTGAAAAGAGAAGGCAGGCAATTAGCTCCTCTCATTTACTGAAATATACTGTCCACTTAA
The DNA here is from genome assembly GCF_951640355.1 of Cnephaeus nilssonii. NCBI lineage: Eukaryota > Metazoa > Chordata > Mammalia > Chiroptera > Vespertilionidae > Cnephaeus > Cnephaeus nilssonii. The sequence goes on along the minus strand of NC_137079.1, from coordinate 56,020,469 downwards.
AGGCAATTAGTAGTTCTGTGGCTCAGGCAGGCAGGATATTGATTTGTTTTTCTTTGATCCAACTGAGTAGTTGAGGTGCTGGTGTTTTATTTTGCATTGCAGGGACTTGGACGTGGAGACCCTGTTTCACAAGTAATGCCAGCTTGTTTTATGTCTAATGAAACATTACACACTTAACAGGAACTCAGGACATGTTCGTTAATAGTTTTTCTTGTTTTAAAATGAGGGATTCTAAAGCATGCTCCAAATCATGTTGATGGTTTTCAAAAGCAGCAGTAAAAGGGATGGTGGAGGATAAGAAATGGCTCTAAGCCCCCCTGTGGAATCTTCTCCCTCTGCCCCCCGTTATTGGGCTTCTAGAGCGTAGAGCTAGGCGCCAGTGTTTGCTACTTTTATTTTCCGTTAGTGATGTTAGTAACTTATTGCTGGCCCTGCTGAACTTGAAAGAGAAAATTCAAGGAGAATGGGGGCTTCTCTGTAAAAAATATATTTAAGGGGAAACAACTCTCCCATATTCTGGAAAAGTCAAATTTTTGCTCCTTAACATAGTCTAAGATAGGATGTTGAGAGAGCCTTAAACCTTGCACTTCACTTTCTGGGCCTCCATTTCTTCATCTGTCAAATAGTGACCACAGCACTATCCCATGTATGAAGAATCAATATGTGTACGCCAATGATAGTAATGCCTGGCACAACGCAAGCACTCATAAAGTGTAGCATTTCTATTTTTCTCCTCCAAATGGCACTTTCTGCAGCCGTAGTTATGTGGGTGCAATACTTCTCGCTTATCTTTTCCTTGGAATCTTTCTGTGGGTATTCCTCTTGAACCCATCATTCCTTGCTGTTTGAACACTTGGCTTCTCTATTACAAACACTTAGATGATGGCTCTCTCCTTGTGTCACCAATAAACCAAAACCGGAAGTAATGAACAAGCTTGAATTAAGATCTGTGAATGCCCTTATTTGTTTGATAAAGCAGGATTGACCTTATTTCAAATCTTGTTTGTTTATTCTCCAAAGGAGGAAACTTCTAGCCCCAGCTTCTTAGATGGGTTTGAATCTTGGTGTTCTTTATCACCAGAGGGAAAATGGTCTAGTTTCTCAGTAATAGACTTACGTTTGTGTTCTAAGTTTATTAAACTTCTTAATTTCAGGCTGAGTGGTCATCATTTCATAACAGTGTATTGCACACGGTAAGCTAGCGGCTGTTGCAATCCCAAATCTCAGTGGCTTCCAACACTGTTTGGTGCAGGACAGAAGCAAGGGTTCTGTTGCAGTGTCTCTGTTAGCCACTCAGGCCACAGAGTCTGCACTGGGCCCGCTGCATCAGGGCTCAGGTGCATGAAGCAAACAGTGTGGTGTGTCTGGGGGACAGGCCTGGAAGTAGCAAATACTGCTCTGTACACAGTCACTGGTCCACAAGGAAGTAGCAAATACTGCTCTGTTCCACAGTCACTGGGCAACACAAGGCAGGCTGGAAGATGGAAGCAAGCTGTGTGCTTAGAAAGACAAAGGAAATGGTGGTGAACAAGTAGTTAGTTTCTGCCAAAGCAAGCTAGTTCGTTCCACCAATTTTTTTAAATTATGAAATATTTCTCATATACTGTATAGATGTATTGGAAGAGAAAACGAATAATATCGCAGGTACACAATTTAACAAGTAATATAGTTCCTGTGGAGTTGAGATCTCCTGTATGCCTCTCCATCTCTGCATCTTTTTGTATATTGCTCTTGAACAACAACTATTTTATTTTTGTGCTTCCTGGATATTATTTTTATGACATATATGTATTTATTTATTTTTTACATATATTTATATCCAAGCTTTGACTTTTTGTTATTTTTGGCCTTTGTGCAAATAGTGTCCGATAATATGTACTTTTATGACAGTTTTTTTATTCACCTTTATGCTTCTGAAATTTATTTATATTGATGCTTGTAGCTGTAAATGATTCATTTGACTAATATATAGTAATCCATTCGTTGGATAAACTACAGTAGATTTACTGTTTCATAGTCATGGGCATTTGTGTTATTTTCAGTTTTATTTTTATTTTTCGCAATCAATAGTGCAATGAATATTTCTGTACATATGTTTTCATACATATGTATAAATTACTCCAAGGTATGAATCTTCCTGCTGTACCAGAGCATCACTCTATTAAAATTATATACAGTAGTATGGATTCCTCAAGGAAAGTTTAAATAATTTAGATTCTCATTCACTCTGGCCAGCTTGGTGTGAGTTTGTGGCTACTGAGTGCTAGCTTTAGAGTAGAGCTAAGACAGACTAGAACATTCCAACCCCCGAAATCCATTATCCTCTGTTGTTTGTGTGTGTTTTTTTTGAAGAAGAAAATTTACAAAGTAAATGTCTGAAGGCGTTGTTGCACGTCTGTTAGCTGTCTTACTTTGTGCAATGTGGCTAGGTTATTTGGCGAGATTTCGTGTTATGTAATGGCATATCACTTTCCTGAGGTACAGCGTTCTATGCGACAGAGCTGTTTATTTCAGAGATAAAAAGGAGAGGTCCCCAGATTTCTCTCCTGCCCACTTCCCAGCCTCATCCTCATGACTTAAGATTTACTAGTTAACTTCTCTTGAAAATGCAAACACAGTCCTCCTGACAGATCATGAGAGTTTAGGTTTACGCAAAGCAGAAATGTTCTTAGTCATTGCAGAACCGCAAAGAGTGGTATCCAGGGTTCTCAAAATGGGGATAACTGGATGGGAAAAAGATAGTGTCCGCAGTGGCATCCTCACCACGAACGGCACGACGACCTCCACAGGCCTGCCCTGGTAGAGCCCCTCCACACAAGCCAACGGCCTCACCCCCGCGTGACCTTGGTCTCAGCGATCCCTCAGTGGGATAAATCTCCGAATTCCACACTACAATCGCGTTTCTATAGCCCAGAAGAAGGGCAATATTTCTGATAAGAAAAAAAAAATAGTGAAATTTTTGGGGAAAACATTCATCTAAATAAGAGTCTCAGAGGAAAGAAACCTGTTGGCCCACTGCTCATGCATCAGATAACCCATCTTGCCAATTCAACATAAATTTCGAGTTGCTTCCTCACATGACTCAGAGGTACCTGGAATTTGCCTATGTGGGGAAATCCTTTCAAACCTTACAGGCCTGAAGTATCAGAGAAACAACAACAGACTGACGTTTTAAACTGCATGTGTTTTAAACGACTTGTTTTGAAAAAACAACAACAAAAAAACTTCTGCCATTTTAAACCATGTGATAGTGGAGGAATTTATTTTCCACATATACTACCGGCTTGCCATAGTTATTCTTTGAAAGGAAACGAGGCAGAGTGAATGGAGAATTTCTCCCTTTGTGGTTGGCTCCCTAGCTGTGAATAGCTCCTCAGTGCCTCGGCCATTCACAAGCCAGAGATCCCAGCTGCCTAACGTGTAAAGTACTAGCACAGAGCAGTCCCTAGCTGAGATTTCTGTGCACAGATGCCTGCGTTCAAGTCTCAGTTGTGGTTCCCAGATCTGTCTGTTCTTCAGTTTTTCATTTTGTAAAATATGAGCGATTATATTATACTACTTACCTGGTTGTATTTTCAAAGGAATTAAATAATTATCCTCCACAATAAGTATTCATGAGCCTCCTCTTTGCCAGATATTGTGCTAAGTGCTGGTGCTGGAAGTTACTGCCTTGGAGAAAGAGCCCCCAACAGTTTAGGGGGAGACAGGAATGTTCTGTCGAGTAAAAATTACACTCACTTTTCACTAGGGGCCATTCTTGCATTTATACTTACTTTCTTCATGTAGTCTTCAATTCTCTACAAATAATTCTGAAACATCAGTTTATATTTTTGTTACTACACATATCCTTTCTATAAAAAAAAGTTTAGAGAAAACAAATATATCTCCATCATGAGATTCTTTTATTTCATCTAGATTCTCGTACATCCAGCAGGGCTATGTAAGAGCAGGCGACCACCTGAAGACTTGACTGAAGGGGAAGTAGATGTGCAGGGCACCATTCCTCTCCTCCTCACACTCTCATGCCTATAAAAGAGCAACTCCAACATGCTCACTTTCTCAGGGAAGGACTGGGAAGAAGCTCCTTCTACCTCATGCCTTCTTCCTGGTTGAGATGGGACATGTTTCTACGGTGGGTGGGTTTGGTATGATCAAGGTCACTGCTCAGATGTGGCCTATAACCTGTTTGTTCTCTTGGGAGCTCCTGCTTGTGGACTGCTGGCATTTTTCTCCTCGCTGAGCCTCCCTAAACAAGCTACATCCTTAAAGAGGATGGGCAGAGGGGATGCACTTGCAGCTATTCAGCTCCTCTGTCTGGGACCAGTTTAGTGAAGAAAGACTAGAAGGCCCAGTTAGGTCTCAGGCCCAGAATGCGCTCTCTAATACAATTTTACTACCAGTTTTGTTATCTAAAGAAATCATGCTATTTCTCCATTAGAACAAAATCTGAAAGAAATTGCTATCTAATGAATTGGCCCCTCAAGTCTCTGAGTTGTAGTCTCCGTCCTGTTATCTACCAGCTCTGTTACCTTGGATATGTTATTTTATTCTCTAGATTGTCTGTAAGAATGACAATGTATTAGTTTCCCAGAGCTGCTGTAACAGACTAACACAAATTTAGTGACTTACAGCAACACAAATTTATTAACTTATAGTTCTGAGCACCTCATGCATCATACTGGGCTAAAAAATCAAGGTATGGGCAGGACTGTGGATTTTTTTTGGTTTTTTTTTTTTTTTGAGGCTCCAAGGGAGTGTCTGCGTTCTTGCCTTTTCTAGCATCTAGAGATCACCTACATCCCTTGGCTCATGAACCATTTCCCTATATTCAAAGCCAGCAGCATAGCAACTTCAGATCTCACTTTTACTTTGACTCTCTTGCTTCCCTCTTATAAGAACCCTGTGATTACTTTGGACCACCTGGATCATCTAGGACAATCATCCCATTTCAAGATTTTTAACCACATCTGCAAAGTCCCTTTTGCCATGTAAAGTCACATACTTAAAGCTCAGGGGATTAGGATGTGGACATTTTTGAGGGAAGAAGGGTGGGTGTTGTTCTGACTACCACAAATATTTTGGCTAGATAACCTCTAAATTATTTCTACCCTTAAATGTTTCTATTATTAATTAGGTTTGGAGTTCTTACTCACTACTTTTCATACTCTCACTTCCTCACATAAATACAGCCTACTACAGTCCAGCCGGCTGGCATGGCTCAGTGGTTGAACATCCACCTATGAACCAGGAGGTCACAGTTGGATTCCCAGTAAGGGCACATGTCTGGGTTGAGGGCTCCATCCCCAGTGTGGGGCGTGCAGGAGACAGCTGGTCAATGATTCTCTCTCATCATTGATATTTCTAACTTCCTCTCTGAAATCAATAAAAATATATTTTAAAAAATACAGCATATTCCATGTCAAAAGTCCTTATATCATCATCTTACATCTTGATTCTTATATCACCTTCTCTTTATTCTTACAGCAATCCTATCTAATAAAAGAGTAATATGCAAATTAACCAACACACCAAGACACAAGATGGTCGCCCCCATGTGGTCAAAGATGGCTGCCCCCATGTGGACACAAGATTGCTGCCAGAAGATGGCCACTACAAGATGGCCACCACAAGATGGCCTGCAGAGTAGGGCAGTTGTGGGAAGTTAGGGGTGACCAGGCCAGCAGAGGAGGGCAGTTGGGGAGGGCCAGGCCTGCAGGGGAGAGCAGTTGGGAGGGGACCAGGCCTGCAGGGGAGGGCAATTGAGGGGGACCAGGCCAACAGGGAGGGCAGTTGGGGGGGACCAGGTCAACAGGGGAGGGAAGTTGGGGGGAACCAGGCCTGCAGGGGAGGGCAGTTGGGAGCAAGCAGTCCTGGATTGTGAGAGGGATGTCCAACCACCTGTTTAGGCCCAATCCCAGTGGGCCTAAACGGGCGGTCAGACATCCCTCAAGGGGTCCCAGATTGGAGAGGGTGCAGGCTAGGCTGAGGAACACCCCCCCCCCCCCATGCACGAATTTCATGCACCAGGCCTCTAGTAAATTAATAATTATCCTCCTCTTAATTTAGGTCCTTAATTCTCTGTTTAAACCCTATCTTAGAAACAACTCCAGCTTCAAATTTCTTTAAGTCTCTTTTCTTGTTTAAGTTGTAATTATTTAACCTGCTTCACTTTTTGTAGTTCCAGTATTATTCTCTGCTGATATTTTATCTTCTCAATCTTACTGATTCACAAATAATGGGTAAAAAGTACTTAGCCCTCCTTTCTCAATACTGTAGGGTACTTTAACATAGTTAAACTCAAGTATTACAAAAATATATAAATCTTATTTGGAATAATCAACTGGGTTTTAGAATCAGAAATATGAGGTAGCATGCACTCTGCCATAACTACAATTCTTCTCAGACATTATAGCAGATCTTCACTGTTCTGAAGACATTTACAGAGGGCTTCTGGAATTTGCTAGATAACAAGAGCTCATTTCCCATTACTCTTCCTTATCACATTTTTTGTCTTACCATAAAATCATCAAATTGAATTTCATAAACATCAACATATGTTTCTTTTATTTGTTCTGACTCTTCTCATCCAGAGAGTACCTCAGTATTAAAACAACTTGTATTCCTGATGTTGCCTTAGCTGACAGAATGCTCTTTTCACTGTGAATGATCTAATGGGATGGGAAGTGTCAGAAATGATGGTGTTTATCAGGTCCTTGTTTCGGTACTTATGAAGAAGATGAAGATTGCTTCCTCATCCAAAATTTATCTATATCCCATTTAAGTGCCTATTTGTTTCCAATAATAATAAGATAATGAAGGGATCCACCCCTCAAAATATTCTTGGGAAATGTAGCAACTGTGGTGATGACTACATTTCTTCTAGTGACACCTGAAAAAGAAAGTGTTCTCTCTACTGTGAGAACAATTTTCAGAACTTTTAAATAGGGCTTGGATTTCACTACAGTTCTTCAGAGCTGCTATTATTTGGAACTACTTCTAGCAATTCCCATGAAAATGATAAACTGCTGAGGCCTGAAGAGAGACTATTATTAGTAGTGTGTATATACACTGAGTGGCCAGATTATTATGATCTCTGAACGCATAATAATCTGGCCACTCAGTGTATATTCTATATAATAAAAGGCTAATATGCAAATTGTCCCCTTGACCAGCAGGTAGGCTGGCCAACTACCCATGTTCCCGCCCCCTGGCCAGGCTGGCTGGACCCCACCCATGCACGAATTCATGCACCGGGCCTCTAATACACACACACACACACACACACACACACACACACACACACACACACACTGAGTGGCCAGATTATTATGCGTTCAGAGATCATAATAATCTGGCCACTCAGTGTATTCAGTGTATGTGTGTATGGGGGGTAGGGTGGGAGTGGGCATTTGGGGAAAGCATAAGCTTTGATGTGTTAATTACATGGGCCCTCCTGCTCCTAGTCCTCTTCCTTAAACTTTGTGTGAAATCAAGGTGAATTTCATATGATAGGCATCCTTGCAGGAATATATTATACAGAAGGGAGGGAGGATCATTTCAACTATTTTCTTTAATAAGGACACCCCCTACACCCTTTTCCCGGTGTACAGAACCCCAGGCAAATATTTATTTTTTGCAAGGCTTATCTCTATATAAAAACTATTTTTTAAAAAAGTATTACAACATTCATGAGCTTATGTATAATGCCTTATTGATGAAGTTTTGGAGTAAAAAGTACAAAAGAGGTACTTAGGTGTTTGTTCATTGTCCCATCAGAGCACAGGGGGATCTTTGCAGTGTTTACATACTATCGTTTTCTGCTTAGACCCAGGCACCATTTCTTCCTGTCTTAATTGTTAAATGTGATCACCACACCACAAGAATAAGGTACTGTAATGCTGTGGCTTTTCAGATCCCATTAGTATTAAAACATGTTGATCATTCTGCCTCTGAAATTCCCCAGTACCATTTATTTGATGCTGGTTGCATCATTACTCATGACCTGTATCATACATTCTACTGCCCATCCCACTACCCACATATAATGGCTTCTAAAGACTCTCTCAAAGGATGTTTGTTATTGGGCTTGGCTGATGATAGCCACAAATGCAAGTCTCATTCAGAGTGCACAGAAAATGTGAACAATAATTCATTTTCTGGCCACATTGAATTTATTGTGTGCAACTTTGCAGCATAAACATACAACAAATGCATCTTCCAACCATGTTATCACCTGAATTCTTTAGGTCAAAATTACTGCATTCCTAGTTTGTGACATCTGTTAATGTTGACAGTCACTCTGCTTTCCACACACAATTACCAGCAAGAACAACACACAAGGGGCCATGGGAGGGTAAGAAAGGTGATTCCTGCAAGGATAGTATGTTCCATCCAGCATGGCATAAGCTCAACCCAGAGAGCACGTGATCGCCATATGGATGGGAAGGGCTCATTGGTATTGGGGAGCAATGACTGTCCCAGGAAGAGGTAGATGTGGCCACCCTGGAGGACTGCTGGCCCCATGATGCAGAGCTGTGAAGGGGATAGGTGACCATCCTGGGTGCCAGCATGGGCACGGATGGATATACGGAGTAAAGGATGCCAGCCCCATCTCACCATCCTTAGGTGCTGTAGACTAAAGACTATATACTTGGTCAGCATATGCGGAGGATGCACACTTATTGCTCAAACCCAAGGGTTAGCCCAACACTTGAATTTGTTCTTTACCTGATATGAATAAGAATTTATCCAAATCAGTGTATCAGCAGTACTATTCAGGTGACCTCATTATCATACTGGACAATGAGAATGGTTCACTTGCTTGTCAGGTCACCTTCTTGGAACCCTGTCCCAGCTCCAGAACCTCAGGACCACTGCATTGGCACAAGTCTGGAACTCTGGTTCGTTTGGTCACCCTCATGCTTGAGGGAGTTAGATTAAGAGGGCTAAAGGGGTTGAGAGCACCTCAAAGGGGAAGAACAAGCATTGGAATCCCTGTGGATTCTGATCAATATTTGGGCACATAACCAAGATGTTATTATGGCCCCTATTGGTCCTAGGCAAAAGAGAGAGACTTGGAAGAAAATACTTAAGGTGATACTCCAAAGAGTGGAAGCCCCTGAAATGCAACAGGAGTCCCACTTCTTTGGGTCTAATGACCTCATATGTGAGGTTGTATGTGTAGGTAGATGATTATACTGATTATATGTATATGAACTCATCATGGTTTTACTACTAAAAATACATGAGTGCATATGCATATAATCAGTATAATGGCTAGTTGCATTCTCTTTTTGTCTCCCATTTATTATCCATTTGTCAAACAGTGACTGAGTACCTTTGATATGACCAGCAGGGCCAATGTATCCATTAGGCACCAATGTCAACAATGCTTTTGGGGGCTTAGGAAAATGTTCTAATTGCTTTTACAACTACAAGAAAGAAATTAACTTTTAGGTACAAGACAGCGTTTTAGTTTATAATATTAATCTATCGGTATACTAACAGTCATAGAAATAATTATATATATATGGAGGAAGGTGCTCAGAGCCCAAGGAAGTCACAATGCAGACCTGGTGGCCAGCACTGTTCTAGGAGCTAAAGATGCAGCAGGGAGCAGGAGGCAATCCCTTCCTTCATGGTACACGAGAGTGGAAGGAGATGGAAAAGAACATAGAAAGTTATATTACAATATAATACATTCTTCCAACAGAGGTATGCCAGAGGATGATGGAAGAGTTGGTTGTCGGATTGGGAGTATATCTTCGCAAATCAGTGATGAGTGGGAGATGATTGCCTCATTTCACCATGCTGTGGAGCCCGATCACCAGTTTTCACCTATTATCCTTGTAATTGATGCAGATGATGATCCATGTATATCACAGGCAGCTATTAAAGTCAGCTACCGGTAGATATTTAACTTCGATACTCGCTGCTTTGAAATACAAGCATCCCATCTGAAAGCATTTTTGAAATAATTGTGAAATGTGTAATAAATGTATGTATAATTTGCTACCTGGCTCTGTGTTCATGATTACTTCCAGGTTCTTCAAACTAGCCAAATCAATGGTAATCCTAACATACCATATTGAATCTGTGGAGACTGGAATAGACATCTCCAAGTTATGCCTATTTAAGTACCTCCTAAGGTTGTGATCTCATTGCCTCTCAGCCTGGTCCACAAAGGATAGCTTTGTATCTTAGTAAGTTCTCCTTGAAATTTCTTACTATAAACAAGGGGGATGAGGACACATATGTAATATCTTAATCAATAAAGAAATTAAAAAACACACACACAACAACAACAACAACAAAAACCCTTCTGTGGGTTTGTTTTGCCATAAAAGGCGATGATACTATATATTGGATTATATTTGATAATATCAAAGTTCCCTTAAAACCTTAAAAGTCTCATTTATTTACATTTTATTTAGTGGAAACAGGGCCTCAGCTAAAGACAGGTACATTATTCAGCAAGCAAACAATTAGTGAACTTTCACTACTATGCCAGACACTGTACCAGACTCTGGGGTTCCACAAATAAACCGCACACAGTCCTTATCCTCTAAGAACTCATCATTTAGTGGAGAATATGGACAAGAAAAGCAGTGATTACAATACTGTTATGCTCACCTTCAATGGTAGATGGACCCTCCACTCAAAGTTGGGTTCAGTTGCTGAGACTTATGACACCACACACCCACCTAGAGGGTATGAAGAGGTTTACTGCTTATGTAATAGAGGTTTCTGAGGCAAGCAGAGCAGGTCTCTCAAGCAGATCTGAAATAGCTTGAGAAGACAAGAAAAGAAGACTGCCATAGGTTTTTATTGAGGTTAGGGGATAAGACCAGAGTGAGGGTCCCACACATGGATGGGGCTTGTTGGTTTGAATCTCCTGCCAGTACCAAGCAGGAGCACCCAGGCTTTCTTATCAGCTTGTCCACATGTGGACGCAAGCTAAGAGGAAACAGTGAGGCTTAAAAGCTACCCACAGTTAAACACCAAATAAATGGGGTCAAACTCTACATTCCAAATACAGTGTGATGAAAAGTGCTATTTGGGAGGTTTGCTAATCTCAGGTGAGCATTTAACCCACGTTAAGCTGAAGGTTCAAAAAGTTCCTGGAGAAATTTGCAAGGGGTGCTAATCTCAGGTGAGCATTTAACCCAGGTTAAGCGAAGGTTCAAAAAGCTCTTGAGTGAATCATGAAGGGTGAGAAGAGGAATGAGAGAATACTAGTCATAAAGATCAACTCAAGGCAGAAGGGTATCATGCTTGAAGCACCAAGGGGTAAAAATGCATAGTCCCTAAACTTGGAGTAAATTTAGATGTTGGGGAACATGTAAAGACACAGCAGTAGGTGGTCCTGAAGAGTATGAGGTTAAAGCTCCATTCTAAGGATGAAGGAGAATCACTGTAGAGCACCGATTTTCAACCAGTGTGCCACAAGAATTTTTAAAACATGCATTACCTAGCAGGGCTGGTGTGTCAGTGGTGGAACATTGACCTATGAACCAATCAGGAGGTCATGGTTTGATTCTAGTCAGGGCACATGCACAGGGTTGCAGGCTTGGTCCCCAGTAGGGGGCGTGCAGAAGGAAGTCAATCAATGATTCTCTCTGATCATTGATGTTTGTATCCCTCTCACTTTCTCCCTTCCTCTCTATGAAATCTAAAAACATATTTAAAAAAAACAAAAAAAAATGTAATGCTTAACTATTTAGTCAGGGGCACTGACCTATTTCCCCTTAGATTGTC